>NC_042619.1:251060085-252260085 GCF_901001135.1 Rhinatrema bivittatum
CTGAACTTTGGCTCTAGGAGGCGTCCTGCGCACACACTGCCACCCAGGCGTACGCATGCAAATACACACTCAAGACTAGGTTGTCATTATATGTGCACAAGTACCCGCACAAATACGTACTCAAGTTTAGGTCGCAGACTTATGCGCACAAGAACCCTCGCAAATATGTGCTCCATTCTAGGAAGCAGTCTTATGTGCCCAAGACCCTCTGCAAATCCGTGCCCAAGTACCTGAGCAAATATGCATTTAAGTCTCGGCCACAGATGTACTTGCACAAATCTAGGCCACAGCCTCATGCACATAGATCTTCACGCATGCAACCACCACACAGCGAGAATATGCGCACACGCCTACACACATAGGAAAAGAATCGCCGCCACAGCCTACCAGATGGCTAAGCAAATCCTGTCTGCACCTTCAGTGCATTTAGGTCCGGATCCTTTCAACATCCTGAACTGAAAATCATCAAAGGCCTGAAGAGCTTCTCAACAGCTCAGACCTCTTGACGGCTGAAAATCCCTCGAGAATGGTGCAGAGAGCCAGCATCCCCTGCTGCCTGTCCCACTAAACAAGCTTTGCACATAAGCAAATTAAAACTGGCAGAAAACCTCTACCAGAACCAGAGACTTCCTTGGCGCAAGGCCTATCTGCACCTCTGTGGAACAGAGACCCACCAGTGATAGTTGAGGGGATTTCCCTGCCTCTCCTGCCAACACTGCTAGGGAACCGAAAATGGCTGCCGTTCCTGCACTGATGAGGAAAGCCTCAGCGCTAGACTCCATCACCCATGAGCGCTGTGCTCCCCCAGAGTGCCTTCCCCACCAGGCATGCACAGAATACAAGCCGTCTGAATTTAGCCGCGATTGCAAATGTGCGCATGAATGGCACCGTCTGCCTCACGCCATTGCCACACAGTCTGAGCAGTGTGCCACTATCACCACCCCATTTACCTCAACCTCAGGAAACCCCTGGTGATCAGTTCTGAAGCAGCGATCAAGGCCCCGAGTGACCAGCACAACGATTCCACTGCCTTCGTTCGTCCTTGTTTGCTTTTTTCTTTTAAAACAAGCTTTAAAACTACATCCACTGCTACAAACAGTCCCGGAACAGAAATTCAATATTTCCCTGCTCAGATGGGACCCCGAAATGCAGAGTTGCCAGCGGAACCAACACTGCCTCGTGGGGGATGAGTGATCTGGATCACCAGATATACGCCCCCACAGAATCTCAGAACGAGCTGCCATCAAGAGTCACCAACCCCCTGCTTCTCCACCTCAAACCAGGGGGGGGATGGCCCCACCAGGACCTAACAACCTTCTGGGAGGAACTGTAGATCTATCTTCTCTTTTCTTCTTTTTTTTTTTTAATATACTCCAGACTGCAGCTTTTAACACCATTTACCATCTGCTGGAGACAGAGAAATACTGAGGCACTGCAGGTGGCACACTGGGTTACGTACAGTGTCAGTGAAACTTTCTCTGTTTCCATCTGCTGGCAGGGAGATAAAACCCAGGAGTCTGGACTGATCTGGGTACGTACAGGGAATATGATATAGTGTGTGTGTGAGACAGAGTAGTGTGTGTGTTTGAGAGACAACAGTGCAAGTAAGCCAGTGTGAGCGAGACAGAGAATGCGAATGAGATAGTGTGTGTGAGACAACAGTGTGAGAGAGCCAGTGTATACCAGAGTGCGAGTGAGATAGTGTGTGTGTAAAATAATAGTGGATGAGCCAGTGTGTGTGTGTGAAACAGAGTGAGTGATCCAGTATGTGCGAGACAGAGAGTTCAAGTAAGATAGTGTGTCTGTGTGTGTGTGTTTGTGTGTGAGACAACAGTGTGAGCATGACAAAGCGTGCGAGTGAAATAGAGTGTGAGAGAGTGCAGGAGGAAAGTAGCTTGTGCGACACTGTGTGTGTGTGTGTGTGAGAGTAAAAACAGTGCAAGTGAGCCAGTATGCAAGTGAATTAATGGGTCTGAGACAGAAAGTAAATTTATTTGGGATAGAATAATCACACATGTCGGAGCCAAAGAGAGCTTGAGTAAATTTGTGTGAGATAGAAAAAGCAAATTAGAGAGAGGGTGAGTGAAATGGTGCGTGTGAGAAACAGCACGAGTGAGATAGTACTTAAGACAGAGAATATGCACGTGTGAGACACAGTGCGAGTGAGTGTATCTGTATGAGATAAGGGGTAATTTTCAAAGGCATTTACATGGGTAGAAAATATTTTACTTGCATATATTGCCAGTCTGAATACTGCTCCCTCCCCCCTAGTATGTAGGGAGAGATATGCACGTAGTTTCATCAAATGTGCATTTTTACCCACACTGTAGTGGAAGCCTTCATGGCACGGGGTTGGATTCTGGGAGAAAACTATGTGCAAAGTTTTGGATTTACAAATCTACGCACAGAGTTTTGGTTGTAAAAACTATCTGCAGAAAAAGGAGGCGCATGTCTCCTTCGGCAGCTGTCAAAGAAAAAGTACAAAGAGTCTTTTCCTTTGAAAACTGATGCAAAGACCGCAGCTAAAAAGTACTCAGGGACTTCGCAGCATTGTGAAAGTTGCTCCCTTAGAGTGAGAATGTGTGTGTGAGACAGTGTGTGTATGTTATGTGTGAAGAAAGAGCCCAAATGAGTGTGTGAGACATACAGCGCATATGTGAGACAAAAATGCAAATGAGATTGTGTGAGAAAGTGTTTACGTGAGAGACAGAGTGTCAGTATGTCTGGGTCCAGAAGTGTGTGCATGTGTGAAATACAATGTGCAGGTGAATGTCTGCGACAGCTGAGCACAAGTGAGTATGTGAGAGAGAGAGCATGAGTGTGCCCGTGAAGCAGTATGTATGTGTATGTGTGTGCATTTACTTAATATTCCGTACCTCTCTGCCTCCTGTGTCCCCACAATACCAGGTGAAATGTCTGTATAGCAAATTATCTCGGTCTTTCTTTAGTGAAATGGTGCAAGATCACACAGACACACACACCTTGGGTTAATCTACATTTGGATTTGGTGT
Source organism: Rhinatrema bivittatum (assembly GCF_901001135.1). Lineage (NCBI taxonomy): Eukaryota > Metazoa > Chordata > Amphibia > Gymnophiona > Rhinatrematidae > Rhinatrema > Rhinatrema bivittatum. The sequence goes on from NC_042619.1 coordinate 251,063,097, forward strand.
GAGAACAGAATAGGGGTTTGCAAACCTACAGCTGTGTACGAGTCACAGACTGATGCCGTCACACATGGTACAGTGCTGGGTCATCACGGCTCCTTCCCCGGGCAGGATTTCTGGCGTGCAGGAGGCGGCTCCCAGCTTTTCGCTTCCTATATAGCTGCTCTTTGATGCACAGGATCTCTCCTGCCTGTTCTTTGTGTGACCCTGAGTTATGGTAACTACAGAAGATTTCTGCTGTGCAGGACTTGTGACAACACGTCGGCAGCGATCACCAGCAGCACCCATCCCTCTTCTCTTCCCCTTCCAGGCTAGGAAATGCATTTTTGCTTCAGGGCTGTACTGCTGCTGTGGAAGGTGCATTCCCTGCCTGAAACGACCCCCCCCCCCCCAAACCTGTCTCCTGGGGGAGAGGTGAGACTGTGCAGGAGAGGCGAGTACTCCTGCACAGCTCAGCTCAGCACAGTACTAAGGACTCTGGGTCTATGCACCCCTAGGCTCTCAGACATGTACATGCAGAGGTGCAGACACACAGAGACAGCACAGCCACACATGTAAGCGCGCCGGGGTAACGAGCTCCGACGTGGGCAAAGCGGCTCCATACCTCTGGGATAAGCTGGAAGAGAGCGTTGGAGTACAGCGTTCCAATCGCCAGGGCTATGAAGTAGAGCAGCAGACGTTTGTAAAAGGTTTTCTTCATAAAGGGGACAACGCCAGCCCCGACCAGGGAGCAGAGCGAGATGATGGTAACGCAGAGCATGCCGTAACCCCACACTGCATTCGCCCACGCCCCCATCCCCCCCATTCCCGCCCCCCCCAACAATGTCCACAGCAAAAGGAACGGTTCCAATCGTCATTCCCCGAGAAGTGAAGAGGCAAGGCCCAAAACCACAGACAGAGAGAAAAGAGAGAACAGAGAACATATTGGTTAGTGATTTTTTTTTTTTCCCCTTCATCCCAAATTTTAAAAATTTGTTTGCACAGATGAGACATTGAAAGCTCATTTCCATGTACGAGACCCTGCAGGAACTTGTGCTGGGCACGGCTGCAGGGAGAGCGGTTTTTAACATGAGGATGCCTGGGAAGGTTATACTAGGACTGCAATGCTAACAACCTCCCCCCCCCTCCTCCCTCTTGTGGTGCTCAGGGGCGCACAAGTCATCCCTGTATCATTCAAAGAGGGGCACCCCCCCCCCCCCCCCCACAGATGAGCGTGTCAAAGTTCACAGCTGTGCCGCAACCCTAGTTCCTGCAGAGGGATTTCAATGAGACAATATTACAGGGTCATACACTGCCATCCCCCCATACCCGCAGCCAACACAGAGCGGGGAGAGCAGTATAATCTTTCCAGAGCAGTTTTCATTCCCTTCATATTATCACTGCTAAAAAAACAAAAAAAAAATTAACAAAGATACAGTTCTGGAGCCGATAATACCCTTTGCCCAAAAGCAGGAGTACAAAGTCTGCTCTGTTACAAGAGTCTGTGTTCTGCTGATAGCAGGTGGCGAGACAGCAGACAGAGGCATTAAGGGACCCTGGTGACAAGCAGAGAGCAAGAGCGAGAGAGAGACAAAGTGCATGAGGGGAGAGGGACTTGCATGGTGAGAGGAACAGGCAGAGGGACAGGTCTGCTGAGAGACACAGACAGCAGGAGTGCTGGGGCAGTTGCTGTCACCAGAAACTAAAATAAAAATGTCTTTGCAGAGATATTTTCATACCTCCAGAACTGTGAAACTTACTAAAATTAGAGATACAGTGGGGGGTAGGCATCACCCATCAGAGCCTCAGGAGCATGAGGTCCCTACTCAGCGCAGGTATACGGACAGAGGAATGAGAGGGAGGGTGGCGGTGCTAGGGCCTCACTCCCGAAGCTCTGACGGATCGCCAAAGTGCCTGGAGAGAGAAAGCAGAAGGGCAGAAACCAGATCATCTCTGGGCCGAGACCCCTGACCCCAGTCGATAGTTACTGCACCTCCGGGATGAGTTGGAAGAGGGCGTTAGAGAAGAGCGTTCCGATGGACAAGGCGATGAAAAATGTCAGCACCCGGCTGAAAAACCCCTTCTTGGTGAAAGGCACGATGAGGACTCCAAGGAGGGAGCTCAGGTTTATCACCGAGACAGTGAGGAACCCAAAACCCCACACTGCAGAACAAGAAGAAATGGCATCAAGAGCCAGGCACAAGAGGGCTGTGAAGTGCCGCATACCACCACCTACGACTGGCTGGCCTGGCGCCAGTCCCCCGATGCAGGTACACACGAGTGGCCCCACTGTGCATCACGTCCCACGAATGCCTGCGCATGACTGTCGTCCCCCCCTCCCAAGTACATCATTTCTAGCTCCGTACATCAGCTGCTGGCCTTCAGTGACACTGCCCCAGCACCCCCCAATCTTCAGCAGTGCCCCACCCCCACCCCCGCCTTCCCGCTGTCAGAGCTGCCCTCTCCCCCCTTCACCTTCCATGGCATTAGGCTTCCCTTCCTCCGTCTGCTCATTCTCCTCGGCCTCCCGATTTGCCAACAGACAGGCCCCGGACTCCAGCTGCTGCAGGACCGTGGGACAGAGGTGTTGGAAAACAGTGGCATCCACGTGGGAGCTCTCGCTCAGGTTGTGCAGCGTGAAGATCTCCAGGGAGCTGAAGCACTGCAGAGGGACAAGGGAAAAGGGGGGGGGATGAGGGAATGAAGCGCCACGAGCTCTCCACCAGCACGCGAGGCCCGATACCAAGAGAACAATGCAGAAATGACGCCATTTGCTAAGGCTGAAAAAGCAGCCTTGGGCTGCTGAAGCATTCAAGGGTAAAATCAGGTTCTTTGAGGGCTGATGCCATTCACTATAGCCAGCCCTTGACCACCCATCACTGAGCAGTCCAAGTTTCAAACAGCCGCTCTGAGAAGCTGGCAACTGCTTAAGTTTAACTGGTCGCATTTAGGGAAATTTGCAGCTGAACCTAATTTGGCTAAATCTAATTGATCAAAATTTCATCGGCTACATTTAGCAAAATACCACAGAAGCGAATGCTCCCCAAAGATCGCACGATGGCGAAACAGGAACTGCAGGGCCCACCACTGCTTAACGTGCTGAAAAATGCCAGAGGTCTGTATAGATCCCCCTGTCCCAAACCCCCCCCCCCAATCCCCGCCACTCCTGAAGGTGGCCTGTTGTCAAAATAAATGTTTAATATTGGTGCCAGGCCCCAACCCCTCCCCTTTATCAAAGCATCCGGCCCCCAGACACTGCAGCCTCCACACTAGCCCACGGCTGTATCACGTGAGAGGGACAAAGACCAGGCGCTGCCATTTTGAAAAATGGTGGCCGCTGGGCCTGGAGCTTAGGGACCATGCTTTGTCCCCACTGGACCACCAGGGTGATAATGTGAGTATGGAGAGGGGGCTGGGGGTCCTGGCTCCTGGAGACCAGATTTTTTTTTGTTTTTGAAGGGAAGGAGTTGAGGAAGCAGAGGGCAGAGCCTAGGGTGATATAAAAAATGTATTTTTTCCTTTATTTTGAAAACGGGCTACCTCCAGGGACAGTGGAGGGGGGTGAACATGGGCTTTATGCAAACCTCCAGGGTTTTTCAGTACTTTTTGGAGAGGCAGTGATTACAGCCCCTTTAAGACACTGGGTCATGGGTCATGAGTTAACTTCCTGAGGCTCCCTGGGGGAAGTTAGCTACAACTCTTAAGTTGTAATTAACTTCAGATCAAATAACACAACTTGGGAATTTTTTGTCAAGCTGCGTTATTTGATTAGCATTGTTTAGGATATTTATAAGCTGATTAGCATGCATTTGAACTCCGACGCTGACATGGCTGAGTCCTAATGGATTTTATACTGTAAGACTTACTAAATCTGCGTTCCCCACATGCACAGCAGCACTTCCATACAGCGCAGGAATGGCTCTGCTGCACTCGTGGCATGTGAAGACTGGCTGACATGCTTTGATCTCTCCTCCCTCTCTGTCCAAAACTCTGTCCTGCACCACAGAAGAAAGAGCCCCAATCCTCCTGCCTCTCAGAGCTAAGGCAGATCCCTGTCACGGCCTGGCTTTTTTTTTTGCAAGTTATGTAAAGGGGAATCGACCCTCAAGAACATGCCAAGTCAGCCCAAAGAAATAAACACTTCCCTGCAGACAGGAAGGCTCTAGATCCGCTCAGAGGTGGAGGAAGAGGAAAGATCTCAGATCAGGATCCAAGACAAAGAAGGGCCACTGACCCCTTGCTCAGCCCTACTCTACTAAGCTATGGGAAGGGCCTCAGCAGAAGCCAGGGGTCTGTGGAAGAACCACATGCAGGAGCGAATTTCACAGACAGACCATGTTCTGCAGCATAATGCAGGCTCTGCCAGCATCCAGAATAGGGACGTCAGCATTCCCTTGTTATAAGGAATGCCCTGTATTTTGATTAAAATTAAAAGTACCTGCCCATTTGCTTTCAGTAAGGAAACAAATCCTTATTCCTTATCGTCCACCAGATCAGTCCGGATGGATGAGTTTTCTCCCCGACCAGCAGATGGAGACAGAGAACAAAAACGTTATTGTACGTTTGGTACTTAAGTTAATGTGCCACTGTTACGTGTGCTGCCTGCGGCAGACCCGCGGCGCGGCCCTCTCACCTTCTTGCAAGGACTCCAGCTCCTGGTTCCTCTTCACTGGCAGCGGTGGGCCTCCAGCTCCAACCTCGGGCCACCTCTGGCTCTGCCATGATCCCCAGTGTTGCCAGCCAAGATGCCCCTGCTCATTGGGCCTCTCCGCCTGGCCCGCGGAGAGACGCCGCCATCGGCGCAGCACCCCTCCCTAGGCGCATGCGCGCACATTGCTGATTCTTTTAAAGGGCTTGCGGAGGGAACCTGGCTGTAGCCCCGGATGCTGACATCAGACTCTTCAGTGTATATAGGTTCAGGCCTCGCTCCATAGCATTGCCTTTGCAACAGGTCTCCGAGTACTCGTTGCTGATTGAGAATCATCTCTACTTCGTATTCCTGACTCCTGTGGTTCCCCAGTTCCTGTCTTCCTCATTCCTGCCCTGTCTATGTTTTGGACTGACTCTGGATTTCGACTGCTTTGTTTGACTACTCTTCAGCCTATCTCCAACCCCGGACCTCTGCTTCGTTTGATTATGCCTGCCTTCTCCGTGCCCCATTGCCTTGATTGACCACGCCTGCCTTCTCCGTGCCCTGACCACTGCCTTGATTGACCATGCTAAAGATTACTGTGTCCAGAATTCTACATTGCTTGCCACGACCTTTGCTTGCCGCCAGCCCTGATCCCAGCCTGTCAGTGACGCCTCCTCTGGCCTATCCCCAGGACGGGGACTTACAAGGCTTCGGCCTTTCTTTGCTTAAGCGCCTCCAGTTACCTTCCATTCCATTGGCGGCAGAGTTCCTGTACCGAACCCAGTCCAGGGTAGGACTACGCCACCTATTGATTGCTGTCTCTGGGCTGAACCACCTTACTTCACAAACCAATCTCGAGGCCCACCTAAGTCCTGCTGGCCCCGGCACCCAAAGGCTCAACCCGCGGGGAACAAGGGCTGGTATAAGTGAAGCTCCAGCGGCCTCTACCTTCAGCCCACTTCACCTGCCAACGGTGGGGACCCGTAGGTCCCTACCTACGGGTTGCGTCAACCCCACCTCAGCCCAAGGGTCCACCTCTGACCCAACAGCCACCTGCATTCTCTCAGTATTTTCTGTCTCCAGCAGGTGGTAGGATTATCTAATTTGTAGTTAGACAATAACTCCCAGGGGGGTTGGCCCGGATTTTATTTAATTTAACACGAAAAAACCACATTACTCCAGTTTTACAACATCTCCACTGGCTCCCCATATCTTACTGCATTACATACAAGATTTTAATAATAATTCACAATCTTCTTTCTAACACTAACTCAGTTTGGCTCTGCTCATTATTACGAATTTACAAACCAACAAGACAACTTCGATCAATGGACAAATGTATCCTGGAAGTTCCATACATAAAAACAGCAAGTTTAGCGTTAACACGCAAACGAGCATTCTCTGTTGCAGGACCCATCCTTTGGAACTTTATTCCAGAGGAACTTCGTTTGACAGCCAATAAGAAAGAGTTTAAAAAAATCCCTATAAACCTATCTTTTTACCTTGGCTTATAAAATTAGTTGAATCTTAAAGAACCATTTTTGCTCCCTCAATGGACTTCTGCTGCTTGTTAACGTTGTATATGTAATATATGCTATGTTTTATTTGTTTTATTATGTATGTTTAATTGTAAACCGCTTAGACGGTCAGAATCCTGCCCAAGTCACAGTATATAAAAACTTTAAAATAAATAAATAGTCTAATGTTGGAGTCTTCAACCTCTGAGAACAGCAAGCCTGCACACTTCAATTTTCACTATGAAAGATAATATCTTTACCCAACAGTGCTTGTTAGTGTGTTTCTCTTCAGATCAAATAAACTGGACTGTTGCCTTCAGCTAAGATCCAAGAGGAGGAATAGCCTAATGGTTAGGGCAGTGGGCTATGAGCCAGGGAAACCAGAGTTCAAATCCCACTGCTGCCCCTTGTAACCCTGGGCAAGTTACTCCACTCTCCATTCCATAGTACCTGATTCACTAAGGGTTAATGAATTAGGCCCTTAGTCTATAAGCCCTTTGGGGATAGGGAAATACCTGCATGCAATCTGCTTTGAAGTGCCAAAAAACAGAATATAGATAAAAGTGCAGGATCTCAGCCATGAGTCAAAGATGGACTTGTCCTTTTAGCGGAGACCAAGATTCTGTACAATAGGGGGGGGGGGGTATCTAACACCTTGACATTTGTTCCCATTAGGGACATGATGATGTAATGACCATTGCCCAAGTAGAATTAATTTAATCCTCCCACATATCAAAAATAATGGGTCTATGCCGATCTATTCAGGGTTTCAGCCTGCAGTTCTACTTTAGGGTCTCCATGTCAATAGAACATTAGAAGTCAACCCGTCTGGGTTCTAAAGTTAGAACCTTACCCCATCCCTTGTGATTAGTGCTCCCCATCTCTGAAAACACAAGCCAGGGCCCCACATGTAAGCATTGTGAACCCTTGTGGCTGTGGTGAGGTTGGTGAAGCCTTTGCGGCAAATCCCGTAGACCCTCTGGCAAGAGACTGGCTGAGGATTTCACTTATACCAGCCCCTTCCCCCTCAGGTTGAACCCTTGAGTTCTGGAGGCCGGCAAGACTTATGCAATGGTCTCTTGAGGGCTAGCGCAGACAGAAGGCAAGGGCCAGGCAAGAGTCAGAGGCAGGCAGCAATCAAAATAGTCAGAGACCAGGCAAGGGGGGTCAGATCCAGTGGTCAGTCCAAAAGGAAGACAAGGAGAAGGCAGGGAGGACTGACATGGAAGAATTGGCAGGCAGACTGAGGAGACTGGATGTGATGAGGCAGGGTTGGCTGGAGAGACAAGGCAAGGAACAGGAAACAGGAAACAGGAATGGAAGAAGCAGCAACACACACTATGTAGGAGACATGTTGCTGAAGCAAGACAGAGGCATCGGAAGGCCCCTTTATAGGGCTGCAGCAGTGACATCATTAAGGGGCACCACAGCCTTTTCCTGCTGCAGGCCCTTTAAATGCAGGGACATCGGGCAGATGTACACCTAGGGGGGACACGCTGAAGGTGGCGATTCTGGGGACGTCCTGCCGCCTGGACAGTAGTGTTTGCCGTGGAGGGGGGCCCAGGGTGTCTGGCAGCATCAGGGTGAGTGCAGCAGCTTGCAGGGACATCCCGCAAGCCGCCACACATAACACCACAATAACATAGTACTATTCAGGGTATAAAAGTCTGGAAACCCGGATCACATCCTGCCTTAGGTCATCTCCTCCTCACTAATTTGTACGAAGTGGAAAGCATAGCACGGAATGCCTCTTACCCGGGAGAGGTTCCTCATCTCTATCTCCGGCATGGACCGATTTCTGCGTCCAACTCCTACATCAAGGTGATTCAGTAGGGTCTTCAGCTGCTGTAAAGACAGTGTCTCATTCTCACCATAGCGCTGCAGGAGATCCTGCAGGAAGGAGGCTGCAGTGATGGGAGGCAGTGCCGGCTCTGAGCCACTTACTCTAGGAAGCACATCACAGGAAGCCATCAAGGACAGGAGCAGCACGATTCCAGCACAGAGACGCATGGTGCCCAATAAAAGCTCTGAAACAAGAGAATTCAGTTACTTCAGCATGCTGAAAAGAAAAAAAAGCGTGCTACAGAGACTCTAGCACCTCTGGAAGTGTTCTACAGGGGAGGGGGCACAGCTGCACAGACTACTACCTTGCAAGCAACTGGATCTGAGAGAGGGGCAGAAGTGCACAAACCATTATCTAATTGTCTGTAATTTGAGGCTTGTCCCCAAGAATGGTCCGCTTTCGTTCACTCAGTCTGCTGAGATGAAGTGCGGTCACACTGGGCCCAATCAGTTTAAGGATATTGTTCGTCCCCAGGGTGTTTGATCTCTATTCTATGGTGGAGGCATGGCACACAACAATTCAAAATGTCACGGATTTATTAGCCCCATTAAAGCCAGTACGCCAGCAGCGTCCTAGATCAGCACCTTGGTTTAATTCTGTTCTAATAGAGGCCACGAGAACCCTGCACGGTCTTGAGCATCACTGGCAAAAATATCCTTCTCCTTCTGCTTATTATAAGCATATGAGCTTTTATTGCGCCAAAATTAATGAGGTAAGATGGAAATACTACAAACACAGAATACAAACTTCTGGGAACAAGGCTTGTGAGCTATTTCAAACAGTTACTCATTTAGTTGGTGAGACTCAGAGTACCAAAACACAAGGTAATTCTCTTCTTATGCTCAGTCGGTGCAAAGAATTTTCTATTTTCTTTTGTAATAAAATAACTAATATTTGTAATAGATTTACACCAGCTTTGAACATATTATGAGACATGTCAATTACAGGTGAACTGACACGGGAATCTCATGCTCATACAATGAAAGATGAGATTGTGGGGGCGCTCTTGCCGCAGAGCAAGATGGCCGCATGGCTCCTGCCTTCCCCGAGCCTAGCAACAGCCGACAGCGTGCATAAAAAAACGATAAAAAGCTTCATAACCTCGAAATTCCAGTAAGTGAACCACCCAAGATGGCCCAAAAGAAAAGAGGGCCAGATTTTAAGCAGTTTGTGTTCGCGAAAACCCCCAGCCCTGAAGATGGGCCCGTCGGAGTTTATGAAGCCCCGGCCTCAAGTGGCTGGCACCTGAGGGAGAGAGAGTGAATCGGGGGGAACTACGGCGCAAGTCACTGACCTCCCCACACGGGACGAATTCCGTCATTGGTTTGGGGATATCAGACAAGAAATGAGAGATCACAAGCAAGAACTTCTATCATCCATGGAACTTTTAAAAGAGGCCATGGCTGATATAGGGAGATGGGTGGATGATTGTGACATGCGCTTAAGATGCGCAATCCATAAAGCTAGAAAATCTGCAGAAATCAGTCTCACGTGTGACAACTGACTCAGAGGATATTATTGCGAAATAGGAAGATTTGGAAAACAGAAGTAGACGCAGCAACCTGCGCTTTCGAGGTATACCAGAAACGGAGTCATACGCAGACTGTGGGGCAACTATACAGAAAGTATGCACCTTTCTTTTGCAGCAGCATAACACTAACGCAGAATCTGCTCTAGTCTCAGATATAGAGCTGGAGCGAGCCCATAGATCGCTAGGTCCCAAGACGAACGGCAAATCAAGGGACATTATCGTATGCTTTGCTAGATATTCCATGAAAGAAAAAATATATCAAGTAACCAGGAAACAACCCTCATGGGACTGGAAATCCCACAACATTCAGAAATATGCAGACCTTTCCCCTCTAACTTTGAAAAAGAGGATGGAATTTAAGGAAATCACCACAGTTTTGAGAAGAGGTCTCAGATACCGCTGGCTTTTCCCCTTTGACATCGCAATCACCATCAAAGGAACGACAATGAAGGCCAAGACCACCGAGGAAGCAGCGGGCATTTTAAAGGATGCAGGACTCGCAGTGAAAATTGTGGTGTCAGGAATGCAACCTTCATCATCTGCCCCGGTGGACACTCCCAGATGGCAGAGGATCCGAAATGGAGGAAAAAGGCTCTGCAGGAATTCTAGACCAAGATAAAGGAAAGGGATGAATTTTGCAACGGCGGTTTCGAACTGGTTATCTTGGTATACGGTCTGGAGAGCATCCAGGATGGAGTGGTTCCAACACATTCAATTTTAAAAGTTAATCAGAGGTTTATTACATGTTTACACTTTAACTGTTTCTAGGCATGCTGGGTTTTTGGAGGGGGGGGGGGGCAGGCTCCATGATCGATCATGCCCTCTATTGCCTACGCAGATATGCCAAGGGCACAAGGCTGTGGGACGCACAGGGAATATAGGGGAGAGGGCGAGATACCAATGTTGGTTTAACATATCATCTGGCTATGCAGGATTTTGGGGCACAGTGTAATGACGGAGGGGCACAAGGTAATACGTGGTGCACGGCTGGTGTGGCTGGGTGTGGTGTGTGTCTTGGAGGGCGCGGCATGGATCCCTTGATTGAGATGCTAATCAGCGATTGTTCCTATCAACACAATGTCATCCATTAAAATATGGTCCCTTAATGTAAAGGGCCTCAACAGCCCACAGAAGCATCACATCTTCAGATATGAGGCTCAAAGTTCACAGGCAGATGTTTTGTTTCTTCAGGAAACACACTTGAAAAAACGATATGAGAGGTTGCTCCAGTGGTCTCTTTTTCCACGTCAGTTCCATGCTGCGGCCTCTAAGACGGCGCGATACACAGGGGTGAGCAGACTTTTACACAAGGACTTACATACTAAAATCCATAGCAGATCCCCTGGGCCGCTATATTTTATTGCACTTGGAAATAACTAAAGAGCATTACAACTTTTTAAATGTTTATGCTTCCAATACTGATCAACAAGGTTTTCTGGACAGCTTGGGACACTTATTAGATAGTGTTGATGAGGGGCATCTGATTATTGCAGGTGACTTCAACCTTACCCTACAACCTATTGATAACTCGGCTGGGAGAGGTCAAGGGGCTTCAATGGGGCGCAAACATAGAAACAGAAATGACGGCAGAAGACGACCAAATGGCCCATCTGGTCTGCCCAGCAAGCTTTCACACTTTTTTTTTCTCATACTTATCTGTTACTCTTGGCCCTAATTAGTAACTTTTTAGTTCTAGTTACCTTCCACCCCCGCCACTGATGTAGAGAGCAGTGCTGGAGCTGCATCTAAGTGAAGTATCTAGCTTAATTGGTTAGGGGTTGTAACTGCTGCAATAAGCAAGCTACTCCCACGCTTATTTGTTTACCCAGCCTGTGCCATTCAGTCCTTATTGGTTGTTGTCTGAATATAATTCCTCTTTTCTTTATTCCTCCCTGCCGTTGAAGCCGTGAGTTGCGCTGGATATGTATTCCAAGTGAAGTATCAGGCTTAATTGATTCAGGGTAGTAACCGCCGTAACAAGCAAGCTACACCCATAATTATTTGTTTACCCAGACTATGTAATTCAGTTCTTGTTGGTTGTTGCCTGAACATAAATCCTCTTTTCATCTTCCCCCCTGCCGGTGAAGCAGAGAGCTATGCTGGATATGCATTGAAAGTGAGGTATCAGACTTATTGGTTTGGGGGTAGTAACCGCCGTAACAAGCAAGCTACTCCCTGGTTTTTTTGTGAATGCAAATCCTTTTTACCATATTTCCTCTTGCCGTTGAAGCCTAGAGCAATGCTGGAGTCGCACTGACAGTATGTTTATTGAATAAGGGTATTAATCTCCAGGTAGTAGCTGTCATTCCCGCAAGCCACCCCCAGATATATGGCGACAGACACACCACAACACGAGATTACACATTCTTTTCACATCCACACAACTCCTATTCTCAAATTGATTACTTTCGGGTGGATAAACTAATCAGTTTAAGGGTCAGAGAGCCAGAAGTAGGCTCAATTACATGGTCGGACTATGCACCTATTTGGCTAACATTTCAATTGGAAAGCTCGACGACAGGGCTAAGATATTGGAAGTTAAATGACTCCCTGTTAGATGATACATTCTGCCAGAAAGTACGATCAGCGATAGATTAAGACCACCAACTTAACGGGGGCCACTACATACTCTAAACCATTATTTTGGGAATGCTTAAAAGTGGTCCTAAGGGGGAGATTTATTTCTCAAGCTTCTCACCAAAAAAAGGTGAAACAGACAAAAGCAGCCACCCTGCTCTCCGAAATCTCCCTACTTGAGAAGCAACATAAAGTGTCCTTATCCACACGAGCTTATGCACAACTGCAAAGAGCTAGAAATGACCTGGCAGCATTACAAGCAACAGCTATTGCCCACAAATTACAGCTAACGAAACAAGAACACTTTGAGTGGGGCAACAAAGCAGGTAGACTGCTAGCTCGTAAACTGAAGCATCAAATAGCTCAAAATCAGATTACTAGGATTAAGGCTGTGGATGGTTCAGTGCTGGATTCCTCGGCAGAGATACAACATAGATTCCAACAATTCTAAGGTGCGCTGTATGAAGTGGATACCAACATTAAGGATGAGGGTATTGTGTCCTATCTTGATAAAAAAAACAAACTACCCAAACTAACGGAGACTGAAAAACAGTTTTTTGAAGATAATATATCTATTGTGGAGATTCATCAAGCCATAAAAGCTCTTAAAGTAAATAAGGCTCCAGGGTTGGATGGGTACACAGGTCTTTTCTATAAAAAATTTAGAGAACAAGTATCCCCCCATTTAATGGAGGCCTATAATGCTCTCCGGGAAGATGGCTCACTACTGTTCATTACTGGAGGGCTGCCATGCTCCAGGAGTTCAAGAGTATCATTACCTGCTTTTACAGAGAGTTCAAATCTTTATCTGAATGCTTTAAGCACGCAGAGAGTTCAAAGAAAAATCATTATCTGTGTACTCCACGCTCACAGAGAGTTCAGAGAAGGCCCTTCTTAATAATTAACAACTACTTTTTATCTTTAAAATAAATAATCTTTATTAGTAGTAAGCAAGAAAGTGAGAGTAAATACAACAGGTTTCTTTGGAGCAGCGTAATAGTCTTAATGGTGACATATTACCTATCCTGCTCAGTTATTACAGGATACATCATTGTCTTATATACATGTCTACTAAAACTATTGATGTCACAATGCCTTTATCTTGGTACACTCCTTCTTCCCCCACTCAGTAGCCAGGCCTTGAAGCGTCAGCAAGTTTCTTATACAAGTTTCTACGCAACCTGCTTCTGCCTGTCATCCAAGGACTGTTTTTCTAGCTCATAATGACAAATCACATTCTTTTACTTGTGCAAAGCTGTTTCATTAATTTCATCATTTAACTGTTTAAATCCAGAATATTATCACTACCCCTGGAGGCTAATGTTGCTGGGATTACCATACTGGCTAAACCGGGGAGAGATCCTTTGGCCTGTGGGTCATATAGACCCATATCTTTAATAAATATAGATTTGAAAATTTTAGCTAAGATTCTGGCTAACTGCTTCAATAGGGTCATGGTAAGCTGACCCATCCATACCAAGCGAGCTTTATCCCAGAGAGGAAGGCAGCAGTCAATGTCCGGAAAATTATAGATTTGTTGTGGTGGGCCAAACAGAATCATATCCCGGCTGTATTGCTAGCTGTGGATGCCGAAAAAGCCTTCGACATGGTCCATTGGCCATTCTTGTTTAAGACTCTGGAAAAGATGAATTTTGGCCCTAAATTCTTAAATTGGTTACTTAAACTTTATGACAATCCAAGGGCTAGGGTTAAAGTAAACAGGGTTTATTCCGACCCCTTTCCTATCGGCAGGGGAACGAGGAACGGATGCCCTTTATCCCCACTATTATTTGCGCTGTTTTTGGAGCCCTTTACCACTAGAGTTAGAGAGGAAAATTCAATTTCTGGTATAAAAGGTGGGAGGAGTAGATTATAAACTGTTGCTATTTGCAGACGACATGCTATTTACTTTGACAGAGCCAAAACAATCTCTGGCCGGGGTAGTAGCCAAACTGATGGAATTTAGTTCGGTGTCGGGATTTCGTCTGAAACTGGATAAGTCTGAAGTATTAAATATTTCCTTACCCCCTGACCAAGCCGACCAATTGAAAACACAATACCCATTGAAATGGGCGGGGACTAAAATAAAATACCTGGGGCTCTTGATAAGCACCCAGCTGGAAGATCTATTTAAATTAAATTTTATACCCCTGGTGGCCAAAGTGTTCCGGGATTTGGACAAATGGTCAAATCTTCCCATTGCGTGGATGGGGAGGATAGCAACTATAAAAATGAATGTTCTCCTGAAATTCAATTATTTATTCCAGTCATTACCAATACATATTCCCACTGCAATGCTGAAAAATTGGCAGAGACGTTTATTCGCATTCATTTGGAAATGGAGGCCCCCCAGGGTGGCTCACACTATGCTATATAGACATAAACTGAGAGGTGGCCTGGGGGTACCTAGGCTCCAGTGGTACTATATAGCTGCACAACTTAATGTTATCTTGTCATGGCATAAGCGAGGGGAGACTCCACGGTGGGTAGCCATTGAACAAGCTATGCTGGGGACAATACCGATCAGGGCCCTTATCTGGCAACCAAGTAAGACATGGAAGCATAACGGAGTAATTTCTATGCCACTACAAACTACATTAAATATTTGGGTTAAGTGGAAACACCTAATTACAGGATCAAGGAAATATTTTCACCTAACATATTTGTTCCACAATACTCAATTTTCTCCAGGTGGGGACTCCTCCCTTTTTCGGGACTGGAAAATAAAGGGCGTGCTTACATTGGGACATATCTGGGGTCAGGATGGCATGCTGCCTTTTCATCGAATGCAGGAACTCTACCAACTACCCTCCTCTGCGGCCTATTCATACCAGCAACTTAGTCAATTTGGAAGGCAAGAAGGTTTGCAAGGGGAGCTCGGGCAAGGGAAATCCCAATTTGAGGGATGGGGCGAATTTGCGGACCGCATTAAGGGAGGTCTTTCCAAGTTATATAATACATTACAGCGGGTATTGGTAGATAGACCTCAATATACACAAACATGGGAGATAGAACTCGGCCAGTCCTTTTCAGATGAGGAGTGGGATCAGATATTTCAGTGTACTAAAAGATGTTCTGTCTCCGCTTCTCTTATGGACAATGGATATAAAGTATTATTTCGATGGCACTTCATGCCTTATAGGCTACACAAGGCCAAACTAAGAAACTATGATCTATGTTGGAAAGGCTGTGGACAAAGGGGGACCTTTATACATATGTGGTGGGAGTGTCCTAAAGTGAAGAGATTATGGAAGGATGTGTCTGATATCATACAATGTACACTGCAGAGATCTACTGAACTGACCTCAGCCCAAGGGCTCTTAAATGTTCCCGTTGAGGGTCCCAAATGTGAAACTCTGCTGATAAATCAATTCTGTTTAGGCGCCAGATGTATAATGGCGGCAGCATGGAAACAGCCGCAGGTCCCAGCAACAGATGTCCTACTTCAAAAACTGGATACAATGTGTACACTATATCGGATTACCGCCTAGAAACATCACGCTCTGCCCAGGTTTCGTCAGATTTGGCACCCATACACACAATGGAGAGATCGCCTAGCACTGCATCAGTGACTTATCTACAACATGTATAATAAGATATAGACAAAGACGACATGAATGACTTTTCTGTGGGTATTCATTTATTCATCCGGGTTCATTCAATAGTTGTTCATTGAACATAATATTACATGTAATGCTGTGTTGATGATTATTATGATGTATTACACCTGCATCATAAGTACATTGTTTTATAGTTCAAATATGTTTAATAAACATTATATTAAAAAAAAAAAAGGATAGATGAGTGTGCAAATTACTTGTTATGCAGGGTGGTCCGCAGGCTGCCCCCCCCCGCGAACTGTCACTCTTACCTCCAGCTCCGAGCCCACATCCTGACATGGAGAAGCACCATCATGTGCCATGCCGCCTCCCAACGCAGAGAACACCATCAGCCATCCACAAAGAACGTTGCCATCACCGACACGCTGCGTCTTCCTAGGCACGTGCGCCTGTGCCTTTTGCCGGTACTTAAAGGGACTGCGATAGGAAAGTCCCTGCGGCCCCTAATCATGATATCAGCCCCATAGCCCTATAAGAAGGCAGCGTTCCAGACACAACTTGCCTCAGCAACAGGTCCAAGTAGTCTCTAGTAATGCATCTTGTTTCTCTGAGTTCCAGCTTTCTTCAATCTTCGTCCAGCTTGTCTCCATCTTCGTTGCCTGCTTGTTCTTGCCCTTGCCTGCCTACCCTGCTTATTCATCCCTCTTCTCCTCCTTCGGACGGGTACCTGGTTTTGACCTCGGCTCAGACCTCAGATACGCCTGACCACCGCTCGCCTCTGATCATTGCCTGGACGCCGGAACACCAGATGGCCACCTGTCCATGACCCTAGCTATCTACAGACCTCCTCTTCCGCCTCCAGCAGACATCCCACCTAAGTCCTGCCAACCCCGGCACCCAAAAGGAACGTGGGCTGTTATAGGGAAAGGTCCTGATCAGTCTGTGCTTCACCTGGGTCCGCCTGCCAACCATGAAAACCGGCAGGGCTGTTCCCTGCAGGTATAGCCAATCTCGCCTCGGCCCAAGGGCACACAGACGCAACATTATTGCTAAAATGATTTGCTCTTCATCTCCACTTAATCCATGTTCTACTGTGCTGCTGAAAATTATCCATGAGGATATAGAGCTTCAGATAGTGGAGATTGTTAACCTTTCCTTATCTGAAAGCAGTATGCCTAAAATGCTCAAACAGGCCTCTGTATGGCCTTTGCTACAAAAAGCTTCTGTAGATTCCTCTCTGTCTGAGAGCTACTGACCTATATTGTCACTTCTGTTTCTTACAAAGGTTATTGAACCTGTTGTACTTAATCAGTTAACTGATCATTTTGGACAGCAATTCTACTATTGACCAATATCGATTTGGGTTCAGGAAGCCTTTCGGTACCGAGACCCTTTTTGCTCTTTACTTTCAACACCATCAGGCATCAAGACTGGAGGAATCAAGTATGCAATGATTGTGTTGGATATTATTGCTGCATTTGACACTTTAAATCATTCAAGCCTCATCTCATGTTTGCAAAGAATTGGGGTCTCCGGAACTCTGCTGAAATGGTTCTCGTCTTACTTACCAGATAGGGCTTAGCGAGTTGGAGTTGCCTCTGCAGTTGGCATTCTATCAGTTAGGGTGGCCCCCAGGCTTCAGCACTCCTGGCAACCCTTTTCAATATTCATTCATCCCCACTTTGTAAGATTCCAGCTAGTCTTGGTGTAAACTATAACATTTATGCTGGTATGAAACATTTCAATTTACTTCTGTCTAGTTTGAAAGGCTGCTCAGTACTGGCTGTTACATCACAAGCTGGCCCTTAATACAGAGAAAACAGAGATGATTATTTTAAGCAGATTTGCTTTGGATGATGCTCCTACGATATTTAATTTGGAAAGTAACAAGTTGCCAATCTCAACTTGCATGGAAGCTTGGGGTTATTCTGGATTGCAACCTCTCGATGCATGAACTCATAAAACCTGGAGTTAAAACAGCTTTCTTTAAGCTATGTGTGCTCAGGAGATTGAAACCTTTGTTAGAACATCGAGATTTTCGCACCGTCAATCTTTTCAGGCATCGATTACTGTAATGCCCTATTTATGGGCCTTCCACCAAACTCATTGAGGACAATGCAAATGGTTCAAATTGCTGTTATTCCAGTTCTGTTTTCACTTCATTGATTTCCTGTTTACTGGAGGGTCCGCTTTAAGATAGCTATGCTGGTTCATAAACTGATAAACAATTTTTCGGCTTCTTGGATTGATACTATCCTGCATATCCATAATCCGGCATGCGCACTGAGATCTGCTCGACAGAACTTACCAGGAGGGATCCTTTCCTCAGCTAGTTCATTTAGATGCAACTCGGGTTCGTGTTTTTTCTGTTGCAGGCCCTTTATATTGGAATTTGCTTCCTTTATATATACGTTCTATAACCACAAGAAAGTCATTTAAATAGGCCTTAAAAATGTACTTGTTGAAATAGGCATTTGAGCTTGAGTAACTGAGTTGCAATGAACAATTAGTAACAAGTACTTGGACTTTTTTTTTGTTTTTGGCAAGGGCACTGGGATACATTGGTTTTAGCGGTTACTTTTTTGGTCTTGTTTTAATTGTTGTCATTATGTTGTAGTTTCTTATAATTTGATTATATGTGTTAAACTGTACATGGCTGCGAATGCAATTGGAGGCAAGCGGGTTATACATTTTTTTTAAATAGACAAAAACTACTTTTGGAAACAACAGAGGAATTCAACCTAACCCTCACACCCCACATCAAACCAATCAAGAGTCATGACACAGCCAAGAGCCAGACCAACTTATCAAAACCTGCACAATGCCAAGAGCCATGCCAACTTACTGAGGTCCGCTCCACAACCAAAACTCATGCCATCCACGGAGAACCACACTGACACATCAGTGCTGCTAATGTCTATACACACAGACAGGATGTGGGGCATGCAACCAACACCAAGTGACACAGACAGAAAATGCCCAGTGCTCTGCATTTACAGACAGGATCCCTTCCAGTGCCCTCACAATAAGCAAAGTCAGCCTTTTCCAGCTACAAGCCAGGGTTAGTGATGAGAAATCTTTGGTCATCTTACTATTTCCTGTATCCTGCTATCCTTCCCACTGCCTATTGTGCCCCCTCAACCCCCCCCCCCAATCTGCCCACAAACTAAAGCTTCCAATTACACAGAGATAATTTGGCTCATACTCTGAAACGGTCTCCTTCCTCAGTAAGAAAAAGCCGAAAGTTTTAGCTACATAACAAATGTTTAAGAATCCTTGCAAAGCTTTGAGCTATAAGAAGTCAACACGTGATTAAGCTATGAAACTTGTTGTCGGAGGATTCTGTCAAAGTTAATAGCAAAGTTGAATTTTAAAAATGCTTGTACAAGTTTTTGGAGAAAAGGTCCATTAACAGCTAGGCAGGCATAGGACCTGCCACCTCCTACATCTGGGAATGAGCAACAGGGAAAGGATCATCTGACTACTTCCAAGGGACTCAGATTAGCCACTATCAGAAACAGAAAGCTAAGCTCAATGAACCATGAATCTGACCCAGAATGGTCGTTCTTATCTTAAATTTTTAAGTAAGGCGTCACAGACAGAAGAAATAGAGATTTAATGGAGTAATTCTCAAAATTACTATGAAAAGAGAAATGTAATTGCTAGGGGGTTTCAATCTGCTGGATCCTGACTGGGCTATCCCAACTGTGGTGTTTTCTAGAAGCAGGGAGATCCTGGATTCTTTGCAGGAAGAACTCGCCCGTCACCTGGTAATGGAACCCACACTAGAAGGGGTGATCCCTGACCAGGTGATTACCAATGGTGACAGCATTTCTGACGTTGCATTGTGTGATCATCTGAGATCCTGTGTTCACCAGATGATGTAGTTCAGTATCAGAGTGCAGGAGATGAAGATTCATGGGATGGCAAGGATCCTAGACTTCAGGGAAAACTAGCTTTGTTAAAATAGGGGAGTAGCTTAAGGAATCAATAGCAGAATGAGAAAATCTAGGGGAAGTAGAAGAGGAATGGGCAAAACTAAAAGGAAATATTGTAAGGAGCGACTAACTCTTTTGTTAAGAAAGTAAATAAAAGAAAGAGGAAAAAAGAGGCAGCTATGGTTTTCTAAATAAGTAGCTGGAAAAAAAGGTTACAGTTCATAAACTACAAGAGATCACAGAAAGAGGAAGGCAGGTGACAATATCTGGAAAAGCTAAGAGAAGTTAGGAAAGGAATTAGGAATCAAAGATGCAAATGGAAGAAAAATAGCAAATGCAGTAAAATGGGAGTGAACAAGGCTTTTTTTTTTTTTTTAAGATATGTAAGTGATAGTAGGAAGTGCAAAAGTGGCATTGTGAGACTTAGAGGTGAAGGGGAGAATTTTGTAGGTGCTGATGAGAAAAAAGTTCAACAAATATTTCTGTGGAAAAGCCAGAAGCAGGACTACATAAAACAAACACAGATAGGATTGAAAGTAAAGTAAATCCCAATCGATTTTCAGAAAAGTGAGTTTGTGAGGAGATAACTAAACTTAAAGTAGATAAAGCGATGGGACTGAATGGGATACATCCAAGGATTTCACAGGAACTTGAAATTTCAACCAGCGGAGCTGCCAGATTTTTTCAATGTTTCTTTAGAGTCAGGAGTAGCTCCAGAGGACTGGAGACAGGCAATGTAATTCCTATTCACAAAAGTGGAAGTCAGAAGGAGGCTGGGAAATACAGGTCAGTTAGTCTGACCTCTGTGATGAGCAAATTAATGGATTTACTGCTAAAACAAAGGATAGTGCAGTTTCTGGAATCCAATGGATTACAAGATCTGAAACAGCATGGCTTTACCAGAGGTAGGTCTTGTCAAATAAATCTGATCAATTTCTTTGATTAGGTGATCAGTGCTGGATCTGAGAGCACACTTGATGTGGTGCACTTGGAGTTCAGTAAGGCTCCTGACACAGTTCCGCATAGGCGACTTATAAATAAATTGTGCGTCCTTGGTATGGGCCCTAAAGGGACTGACAGCGATAAATGGAGTTCGCTCCGAGGAAAGAAATGTTATTAGTGGTGTGCGCAGGGATCGGCCCTTGGACCGGTTCTTTTCAACACTACAGAAGGAGTATCAGAAAAGCTTTGTCTTTTTTCAATGACACCAAAATCTGCAACAGGATAGGCAGCTGGGAAAGTGTAGAAACATGAAGCTTAAGGAATGGTCTCGGGCCCAAGAGACATGTACAGTATAGAAGGTGAAATTCTTCTGAGCAGGATCTGGGGGTGATCATATTTGATTACCTTTATTTTTACATTTTTTTAAATATTTCTTTATTAATTTTCAATAACCAAAGAAAAAATTTCTTTGTAACAAACACGTAGAATTCTACCTTGATCTAAAAAAGAAAAAAAAAAAAAGATGAAAAAAAAATTAAAGAAAGGAAACAATATATTCCTCTTCATCCAAGCAGTAAATAAATGCAGAGATGGCATAGAAATTAAAGGGAGCTTTTACTTAAGCAGTACGAAAGAAACGGCTTAACACAGTTTTAAACAGCAGTCATATTACACATTCATGATTGTACTACTACTACCACCGAGGCATAGGGGAAGAGGTTACCAGCCTACGGGCCTCTAAAAAGGATTTCAGCTGCTCAGGTTGAAAAAAGAGAAACACTCGCTGCCTCTCTTGACAATGTATATTCACGCATAGCAAAGTATAAAGGAAAAACCTAAGGTTACAATTACTTGTCTTAAGGCAAGAAAACCCTTTCTCTTAACTAGTAGCTTAAGCAAGGGCTGGAAATATCTTAACATTTTGACCATAAAAGGCCACAGAAAACTTACGGAAATAGTTCCGCATCACATTATTTATATCACCAGAAGAAATTTTAAAAAACAAAACAATTAGATATTTCTATCCAAAACTTCCAAAGTGGAACATAGAAACATAGAAACATAGAAATGACGGCAGAAGAAGACCAAACGGCCCATCCAGTCTGCCCAGCAAGCTTCACACATTTTTTTCTCATACTTATCTGTTTCTCTTAGCTCTTTGGTTCTATTTCCCTTCCACCCCCACCATTAATGTAGAGAGCAGTGATGGAGCTGCATCCAAGTGAAATATCAAGCTTGATTAGTTAGGGGTAGTAGGGGAAGTAACCGCCGCAATAAGCAAGCTACACCCATGCTTATTTGTTTTACCCAGACTATGTTATTCAGCCCTTATTGGTTGTTTTTCTTCTCCCCTGCCGTTGAAGCAGGGAGCTATGCTGGATATGCATGAAGTATCAGTTTTTCTTCTCCCCTGCCGTTGAAGCAGGGAGCTATGCTGGATATGCGTGAAGTATCAGTTTTTCTTCTCCCCTGCCGTTGAAGCAGAGAGAAATGCTGGATATGCGTGAAGTATCAGTTTTTCTTCTCCCCTGCCGTTGAAGCAGAGAGCTATGCTGGATATGCATTGAAAGTGAAGTATCAGGCTTATTTGGTTTGGGGTAGTAACCGCCGTAACAAGCCAGCTACTCCCTGCTTTGTGAGTGCGAATCCTTTTTTCCACATTTCCTCTTGCTGTTGTAGCTTAGAGCGATGTTGGAGTCACAGTAACCATGTGTATGTTTATTGAATAAGGGTATTATCTCCAGGCAGTAGCCGTCATTCTGGCGAGCCACCCACTCTTCATTGACGGCCTCTTGACTTTATGGATCCACAGTGTTTATCCCACGCCCCTTTGAAGTCCTTCACAGTTCTGGTCTTCACTACTTCCTTCGGAAGGGCATTCCAGGCATCCACCACCCTCTCCGTGAAGAAATACTTCCTGACATTGGTTCTGAATCTTCCTCCCTGGAGCTTCAAATCGTGACCCCTGGTTCTGCTGATTTTTTTCCTACGGAAAAGTTTTGTTGCTGTCTTTGGATCATTAAAACCTTTCAAGTATCTGAAAGTCTGTATCATGTCACCTCTGCTCCTCCTTTCCTCCAGGGTGTACATATTTAGATTCTTCAATCTTTCCTCATAAGTCATTCGATGAAGACCCTCCACCTTTTTGGTTGCCCTTCTCTGGACCGCCTCCATCCTGTCTCTGTCCCTTCGGAGATACGGTCTCCAGAACTGAGCACAGTACTCCAGGTGAGGCCTCACCAAGGACCTGTACAAGGGGATAATCACTTCCCTTTTCTTACTCGATATTCCTCTCTCTATGCAGCCCAGCATTCTTCTGGCTTTAGCTTCAAGAAAATTGGTCAAGTTAGCTTGAAAGTCCATATTAGAAGAAACAGCAGGAGATCTTTTCGGAAGAAAAAAACGTGTGCTTATAGCAGGCATTTGCTCCGCTGCAAAACCTAAAACCTCCTGAAAGTATCTCTTTAGAGTGACATAAGGCGTTTCCCCTAAAACTTTGGGGAAATTCAAGAGACATAGATTTAAATGTCTCACACTGTTATCCAAAAACTCAATGCGTCTAGAAATGGCATTGCAATCTCTCACCATAACAGCATTAAACTCCTGTACTGAATGAACATTATCTTCAACTTTAGAAATCTTAGAGTTAATTACAGTCTCTTGCTCCTGAAGTTCTGATGATTTTTGATGACAGAGGCGAAAAAAATCTATCTTATCATTAAAAGGTTTGAGGGAACTCCCAAAACCAGCAACCAAGTCCCAATTAGCCTCAAGAGTCAACACCTCTGGGAGAAATGGAAGAGTGAACAACTCACCGCCATCGACATGCTGAGCCTCCTCCTGGGAAGTACCAGACAAGGGAGACCTGACCACCAGCTCCATATTTGACTAAACAGTCACAGCAGGGGTTAAAAAATGATTCCCATCTGCTTCCCCCCTGACATCAATAGGAGGTCTCAAATCCAACAGAAAGGGTGAGGTTCGAAGGAGCGGCCCTTCCACCGCAGATACAACCGGGACATCATCATCATCACCGTATGCCGCAGCGCCCTGCATTCAATAAGCTCTCTGCGCCCGGGGGGGGAGGGGGGGCTGGAACTCTGGGCTACGAAAAACCTCATCCGCCAGCACTCGCGGTGCTTCCTCGCCACCAAGGCACATCAGGATCCTCGGTGTCCTGACGAACTGCTGATTTGTCGTATAACTGTAATAACTTGCTGCCCTGATAAAGAACAGGGGTCCTTGGGAGAAGACCCTCACTCTTCCCTTTCTTTTCGATGGCATTTCTGCAGAAATAAGTATATGGTATTGTAGACAAGAGTGGCAGGCAAACATGACCTCCTCTATCTCGCCATCTTGCCCTCCCCTATGGGATGATCTTAAAGTGATCAAACAGATGATTAAAGCAACAGCAAAAGCCCAGAAAGTTGCTTGGCTGCAGAGGGAGAGGAATGCTCAGCAGAAAAAAAAAATATAGGTGGTATTACCCTATATACGTCCCTAGTGAAACCTCATTTGGAATATGTATACAATTCTCTGGGGACCGCGCCTTCAAAAGGAATAAACCAGTTAGTTCCGAGGGTGGCTACTAAAATGGTCAGTGGTCTTCATTCTAAAGCATATAGGGAAAGACTTCAAGATCTAAACATGTATACCCTAGAGAAAAGATGGGATAGAGGAGACATGATAGAAACATTTAAATACCTCCATGCACAGGAGGCAAGCTTCTTTCAAAGGAGGTTTTAGAATGAGGGGTCATGGGATGAGGGTAAACTCAGGAGTAATTAAGGAAATATTTCTTTACAAGAAATGGATGCATGGAACATCCTTCCCATGGAGGTGGTGTGAACAAGGACAATATCTGAAATCAAGAATGCATGGGATAAACACAGGGGATCTCTGAGGGAGTTGTAGGGATTGTAAAGCTGAATAGTTGGTGTGTGGATGGGCATATAGATAAGCCATATTGTCTATTCACCTTGTTAGATGTACGTTATGCTGCACTCATGCTTATTAAGTCTGATGTAAACTAAGTTTCTTGACTGTTATTTGTAATAGTTTTTTAAGTCTTGTTCTCTGCTTTATCTATAAGTCTTATGAAGTTAGCCCTGTTATTTGTACCCACTTGTTCGATGTAATTTCCAACTTTGGTTCTATGTAAACCGACGCGATATGTACTAGTACATGAACATCGGTATATAAAAGCCTTTAAATAAATAAATATTTCTGCCTACAGTCCCTGCAAATCATTCAAAATTCTGTGGCTAGAATGCTCACTGGGACCAATATTAGAGATCACATAACACCTGTTCTATACTAGCTGCACTGGTTGCCTATACATTGGATCATCCAATATAAGATAATATCAATGATTTATAATTTACTCCACAATGTAGCCTCTCCTTGTGCTAGTGCAATTTTAAAGATATGTATATACTCCCACCTGTAGTCTTCACTCCTCCGGCCAACAACTGTTGGACATTCCACCATCTGGACAGACATGACTGGATTCTATGAGAGCAAGAGCTTTCTCCATAGTTGGACCTACACTATGGAATACAGTATCTGTTATGTTCGTGGACCCTTGGGCAGGTTGGGGCAGAGGATGGAGTGCTGTGGGGTCCGCAGCAAGTGTCCCAACCAGGAGGCGGTTCGGAGACCCAGAGCAAGCTGAGATACTGGACCACGGTGGAGTCCTATGCGACCAAGGACTCTGTACCCACTGGGAGGATGGCCGACATTGGACCCTGGTGATAGAAGAATCTTCACCCTGGAGACTGGCACTCCCCCGGGAGGAGCCCTTAGGAGTCCGGCCACTGGGACTTTAGGAGATTCACCCTGGAAGCCGAAGTCCCCCCAGGAGGAGCCCGTAGGGACACGGCCGCTGGGACTTAGGCGACTCCTTGAAGGTGAAAGATGGTCCGGATGCAGGCGCCTCCTGCAGGTCGTGGGAAATCCAAAGTCGGTCCAGGAGTCTGAGTCCAAGAGCGGTCCGCAGCCAGTCCAGAGGTCGGTGTCCAGAGAGCGGTCCAAAGCCAGTCCAGGGGTCGGTGTCCGGAGAGCGGTCCTAAGCCAGTCCAGGGGTCGGTGTCCAGAGAGCAGTCCAAAGCCAGTCCAGGGGTCGGTGTCCAGAAGAATCAATCCAGCGAGGAGGGAAGAGCAGAAGCGGGACGAAGAGCAAACCAGAACACAGCAACAGCAGGCCAAAGACCAGGAACCTTGTTGCAAGGCACAGGAGAGAGCTAGCTGCAGGGTACTTATACCCTGAGGGCGTCTGACGTCATCTTCAGCCCGGGAGAGGTTTTTCCCGCGCTGGCCCCTTTAAATGGGGCTCCTCCCCCCACGCGCATCAGGGGGCGGGGCCAGCCATGCCGGAGAGACGCGCTGGAAGGCTTGCAGGCCCGGGGCCTGCTGGAAACGACCTGGGGAAGGCTGGAAACGGCCCAGGCCGCCCCCGAGGTAGGTGGAAGGACCGGGGCACAGCCCGGAACCGCAACAGTATCACTGCAATTACGTAGCATAACCTATCCTTAAAGCCCTATCTATTTAGGATTGCATTTAAAGATCTTATAGAACAGAACTTTTACGATTTCCCATGTAATATAGAGGTTGTTCTGATTATTGATTTTCACTGTTTTATTATGTCCATCATTTTTTTATTGTACTGTTGTATCATTTTATTATGTGTGTACTATGTAACCTGCCCCGAACATTGGAGGGCGCAGTTGCAAAATTATTGTAGATAAATCATGTTTCCATCAACTATCAAAGCTTATTCACCCAGAATATACCATGAACAGGTGAAGAGACCTCAGAGGAGACAGCAACCAAGAAACCCCAAATGTCAAAGGAGCACAAAAGCTGAGCAGAAACCTCTAGAGAAGAGAGTAGGACCCTGTGATACACCATGAACAGCTGGAGAATGGCCACAAGATATACTGCATATCATGAGAACATTAAAAATAAAACCTCAAATACTAAACAATTTGGGAATAATTAAAGAAAGAGAACAAGGAATAAAGAAGCAAAAGTGAATAAATAATAGGGATGTGAATCGTTTTTATAACGAATAGAAATATCGTATGATATTTCTTAATTCGTTATATATCGGGTAAAACGAGAAACGAACACTTTCCCCCCCAAATTTTCATGAAAATCGTTTTTCAGGTTAGTGCGCGCTAACTCCCATTCATGCGCACTAAGCCAAAAAACAATTTTTTACTTAAAAAAAACAAACCCCGATCCGCAGGAAAATGAGATTTTCCCGCGGCCACACGAACCCAAAAGCGCAAACGATTGGGCACCCGATGCACATCCTTAATAAATAATGACAAAAGTGAGATGAGCAACATAAGAGCATAAGAAGTGGCATGCTGGGTTCAGATTCATAGTCCATCGAGCCCAGCATCCTGCCTCTAACAATGGACAATTTGGATCACCCGGAAGATCCCAATGGGGAGATCCATTCCCTGCTGCTCACTCCCAGAAGTGAGACGTGGCAGGCTTTAAGTCTATCTGGCTAATAATTGTTAATGGATCTGTCCAAATCTTTTTTTAAATCCTACAGCTATTATTTATTTACATATATTAACATAGTAACAGAGATGATGACAGGAAAGGACCAAATGGTCCATCCAGTCTGCCCAGCAAGCTTATGGTAGCATCTGCCGCGACATACAGGTCACATACTTAGTTTCCCAAACCGTCAAAGTCAGGGCCCTTGTTGGTTGCTGTCTGAGCCAAATTTCCTGTTACCTCTTGCCATTGAAGCAGAGAGCAATGTTGGAGTTGCATCAGAAGTCTCAGGCTTATTGGTTAAGGGTAGTAATAGCTGCATCAGCAAGTTACCCCCATGCACTCTTTTCATCATTCACATCCTCTAGTCTTTAGGGATCCACAGTGTTTATCCCATGCCCCTTTGAAATCTTTCACTGTTTTAATCTTTACCACCTCCTCCAGAAGGGCATTCCAGGCATCCACCACCTGCTCTATGAAGAAATATTTCCTGACGTTGGTTCTGAGTCATTCTCCCTGGAGTTACCCCCATGTTACTCTTAAGGGTAGCAACTGCTGCTCCGTGCAGTTATCCCCAAGCCTTTATTTATATTCTGCTTTTTCAGGCACTTCAGAGCAGATTACATTCAGGTACTGGGCCTTGACAACATCCTCTGGCAACAAGTTCCACAGGTCAATTGTGCAAAAATGGAAAAAAAAATACTCTTTTAAAATAAGAAGGCAAAAATACAGACTCTCTCTTGAAGCGTTAAGATGGTTTTCTAGAACCTCAATAACATACATCAGTAGAATCTGAGACCACAGCACACAGAACCCGACTGCTCATCATCCTGACAATCAGACATGACATCATTAAGCAAATGAGACATTCCCCTATAGAAATATATCAGACATGCATTTGTGTAGGGGCCTATAGAGAAATAAGGGGATGTGATGTATTGTAAAATCAGTACTCTTCCATTCCCCTCAACTTCTGATGGCCTCATCTTGATGCATTAGTCCAAGGAAGGTAACTGGCCCTCATCAAGACACCCACAGGACTGCTGACAAAGGTCAAACTTCCTGCCTGTTGTGGAAAATCATTCATTTCAAGGATATGGCCATATGGAACAAGGAGTGCAAGCCCAGATAAGCTTCTGCGAAAAGCAAAGGATCCAGTGATAGCAGCACTATTAATAGAGTCTGGCTCAGGACTCTCGGCTGCTAGGGAAGAAGTAGAAAGCCCAGACCTCAAGAAAACCCCATGGGCAGCGACACCCCAAAGACTTCCATCCAAGAGCCATCAAACAGCCTCTGACTTCTTCACTTTCCATTGCCTTCCATCCAAACACTCATGAAATACTTTCATCTAAGCACCCAGTAACTACCCTCTGTCTGCTTACCCCCGACCTACTAAATATCTCACTCTCTGCCCTCTGGGTGTGATACTCTCTTCCTGCCCACAGGAGGTTATGATCTCCTTCTTTCTTGTCCCCTGGGCCCCCTCCCTTCCCCAACCCCGGGCTGATTGCTCTCGCTCCCTCTTCTCTGCAGCTCTAGAGCTGATGCTCACTCTCTTTTCGCACAAGCAAAGACTGATGCTCTCGCTTACTCTCTTTCTGCATCCCAAGGACTGATGCTCTCTCTTTCTTTCTGCCTCCAGGGGGTGATGCTCTCTCTCTCTCACTGCCCTTCAATAGCTGATGTTCTCTCTCTCTCTCTCTCTGGTGGCTGCAGCTCCGGCGGTACCTGTCCTGAATGGTGTTCGACGCTTTGTCTTCTTCTATGCCTAGAGATTCACGTTCCGGTCGCTCTCTGGACCTCGCTCGAAGGTCCCGGCCGCGCTCTGTCCTCTCTCCGGGACAATAATAACGTGGAGCTCAGCCCCTAGCTATGCGCCCCATGACGTCAACGTGGTGTCCACGCCTCCGCCGAGCCTCCACTAGAAAGCAGCAGGATTATGGGCGGGACTACGCGCGCGCCCCTGAGAAAAGAGAATGGCGCGCGCCGCCGTGAAAGGGGGAGGAACCAAGGCCGCGCTGTCACATCTGCTCCAGATGGTGAATGTGGCACCTTCCCCCGGGGTAGGACTTGCAGAGCACGTAACTATGAGTGCGGTTATGATCGCATATAGAGAGCACGGAAATAGCAGCAGATCGCTTTGTAAGTAATGGCGCAGCTACAGGGGAAAGCACGAACGCTCGTGCAGTGGCCGCTCTCCACTGGCAACGGAAGTTATGTTCTCTCGTTTCAAGGCCCCAGGCCGGTAGCAGTGGGCTTAGGTCCCCCCCCCCCCCTAGAAAAATTCTCCGACAGGAGCATAGGTTGGTTCTTACTTGCTTCCTTAGCTGTATACCCTTCCCAGCAGATGTCTGAGCCATGCATCAGTGAATAAATAGAATCAGAAATACATTTGCTCCAGTGTGAGCAAAATACAAAGCTAGCAGAAATGCATTTTTCCCAAAACCAACACAGAAAAGCAAAGACTTTCCCCAAAAGAGTGAGCACAAAAAAAAAGTAAATAAAGTAGAATCTCGGAGGAAACAGGAAAAGCAATAGTTATAGCAACAAACTGATGTAATCCACTTTGAAGCGCTGAAAAAAAGTGCAAAAAGCGGAATATAAATTAAAAACCAAAACAAAACTATATTATATAATACCACCAGTCCACAAATGTTAACTGAATGGGGACAACACGAACCAATTTTAAATTTATTTATTTATTTTGAAGGTTTTGTATACTGACATTCGTTAGGAAAACATTACATCGGTTTCTATAGAACAATAAAATAGCCAACAGGGCTTTACAATGAACCTGATACAATAAACAGGGGAGGGGTGAATAAGGAGGGGGCGGGGAGGAGGGGGACTGGGATTAGAGGGTGTGGGAAACCAGGGTTATACTGTACATATGGGTTAACATAAAAACATAGTTAAATACAATTATAATTAGCGTACATGAGGATTATAGTTAATATAGATAATGTACATTGAAAACTAGGAGGATAGATAGGATAGATAAATTCTGGGAACTGTCCTTGTTTTGTCCTTTCTATAGCCTCTTTTGTATATTTTCCCATTTTATTTTAATTCATTTTATGTATTACTCTGGCAACACATTTAAAGTCATGCCAATAAAGTTATCTTCATCTGATTTAGCTAGTGGCTTCAGAGGTGTGATTATAGAAAGAGAACACACAAAGACCCTAAAGAGCAGATTTTAAATCCCTGGTGCGCAGAAATTCTGGGAGATATGTGCGGGGCTGGGCTTTGCGCACGCCAAGCGCATTTTCAAAACAGCCCGAACCACATGCTTATCTCCCGGTACACGCAGAAATACCGGGCATTTAAAAAGGGCTGGGTAGGGGGAGGGACAGCGCCATTTTGTGCTGTCCCTGGTGCACCGGCAGCCAGTCGGTGCCCGCAACTTACCTGCTCCTCCAAGCAGGAGTAAGTTCTAAAAAAAAAAAATAGGATAGTTAGGGTGGGTTTAGAGGTCAGGGTGGAGAGGGGAAAGGGAGGAAGGTTAGGGAGTTAGGGAAGTTCCCTCCCAGTCTGCTCCTTTATTGGAGTGGACTAGGATGGAACCAGGCAAAGGCCCAATTGTATTGCTACACTTTTTTTTTTTTTTTTTTTTACAAAATACCCCCTTACGCGCACAAGTTGGAACCTGCACGGGCAGATATAAAATTGGGCGCGCAGCTAGCCTGAGTGCACAGTATTGCATCGGCCTGTATCTCTCTGCTAGTCCCCTGAACCACCCAGCCAGAGGTGACAGGCTTTGTATCTCTCTGCCATGCCCTGAATTCTCCAGTCTAAGAGGTGACAAGCTCTGTATCCTTGTGCCCATCCCCTGAGTCAGCCAGTCTTTGATGAGGAGGCTCTATTTCACTGTATCCATTCCTTGAATTGTCAAATCCTAGAGCTAGGGGACGTATTATTATTAATTTATTTGATCATTTACAGTTTCTTAGCAAATGAAAAATCAATGCAATCTACATATAAAAAACAGAACACACCCAAAACTAAAAAGATATTAAGATAAAAATCTTAATAATCACATAATAAGGAACATCAATTTAAAAGGCTAAGTGGACCAGAATAAAAATCTAAAACACAAGTAACAATATGAAATGATTTAAAAAAACCTAACCAAGTAAAATAACAAAAATGCAACAGGTAATGAAAAATAAGATTAGAACAAGTCAAAAGTCAGATGACATAAAATTAGTTTAAGGCATCTATAATAAAAGCAAATGGTCCAAACAATTTAGATCAAACATCAATATCGAAAAAAAATGCATCAAGCATTATCTCTTAGCAATAAAGGGAATATTGTAGAAAGTTTTTAGACATTAACGCCTGAATTTTAAAAGCTCGGTGCTCGTAAAACCCAGGGGATACATGCGCCAAGCACATTTTCAAAAGAGCCCGGCCTTGTGCGTATCTCTTGGTATGTGCAGATGTGCCGGCCAACAAAAAGGGGTGGGCTGGGGGGCAGGGTCCGCTCCGAAGGAGTAGAAAGGTAGGGATTAGGGGTCAGGGAGAAAAGATAGGAAGGTTAGGTAGGGGGGGTAGGGAAGTTCCCTTCCAATCCGCTCCTTAATTGGAGCAGACTGGGAGGGAACTGGAGAAGGCCGGAATGCGTCACCACAGGTTGCTTTTTAAAATTCCCCCACACACCCCGCGCACCAGGTCCGACCTGGCACGCACATGGACGCAGCTATTTTATAACATGCGCGCCCCACGCGTGGACATTTTAAAATTGACCCCTAAGGCTAGCAACAGACTGAAGAAGCTTTTCAAACTTGTATCTAATCTTTCTGGTTTAGAAGATGGAAACACCATTGTTACTACAAACTTGACTTCTGATAGCTTTGTGTTTATACTTTGATAATTAAATTAAATCTGTTCCTGGTGAGTTATCCACATCTCCAGCACAACTCTTTTCTCAGACGTTAGAAGTGCTGTCTGCCCCTGAAGAAAGCTTTATTCCTACTAGCAAGCAATCCTTTTTTGTTTTTCTTCTTCAGAAAGTTACATTAGCAAGCCTTGAACTTCCCCCTAAAACAAAAGAATTCTACTTCCTCGATTCAGCTGCAAAGTTAATATTTGGGAAGTGGGTTTTTGACCATGTTACTCCCTTGTTAAAAGACCTATTTTGGCTTCCAGTTTCAATAAACGGGAGAAAACGGATGCTCGTAGATAGAGTGTCCGTTTTTCCAACCCACTTGGACAGCCATTTCGCCTGAGGGCCGATGCCGAGGAGGCGCCAGGGACGCCCGTTTTTCCTACTATCACCTCCTTTTTAGCTCGACCCCTCAGGTAAATATTGAAACGCGCACCCAGGAGAGGTGGCTGGGCGCGCGTTAGGAAAACAGGCGCTCAACACTGAGTGCCCGCTTTCTGTGCACAATTATTGCATCGGACTCCTAGGCTATAGAACTCTTTTTGCTTTGGTTATTCATTTGGAAAAAGGTTCTCTCAAGTTAAGGAAAGCTCTGAATCCTCTCTTCATTTTTGCAGGCTTTTCCATCTGATTAGCGCTCTTGTCACTAATTTAACACAGTTTTAGCAATGAATTATCTGGATTCATTGGCCTAAAGTTTTGTTTTTTGTGCTCAGTTTTAGTTATTTATTTTCTTATTCAGCTTTAGTAGTTTTAATCGCTCTCGGTCTTCGGGAAGCCTGCTTTTCCACCACTTTCTTGCAGTCTCAGTTGCCTTTTCAAACGCCTGAGACCTGAATGACATCCTGGAAAGTTATTTACTCAGTCCCTATGTCATCCAGTCTCCCATAACGCAAGTACTCGGGACCAGTCGTTCAGGCACGCCCTTCAAACATTTCACACCATTACCCAAACAAATTGAACACAACAACAAAGTGGAATAAATAAGGCCGCAGTTTATTAAACCTAACCCGAGCCACACTTAACATTGGTCAAAATTAAACTCTCCCCCTTCCACCTCCTGTGCCGCATGCCATTCTTCACCTACCATCGCGGCCCAATGGTAAGCATCTTGGGGCCCCCCCCCCCTTACACCTACCCCGCCACATCCTCGGCGAGGGTAAGTTTGCGGCCTGAGCATCGGCCCCCTCTTGCTCTTTAGGCCTTCTCGTGCAGCAGCCCCCAACTGCACGAGCATTACCACTCCCTCCAACGTGCCCTTCCCCTCATACAAATAATACATAACCACATAGGGCTCGGGTTTACCGCCACTAACAAGGCAATTAGTTGCTCTTGTTCCCCCACTGCGGCCAAACTTGCAACTGCGAATGAATGGCTTCTTCCAAGGCATTATTAAAGAGGTCCAAACCAACGTCAGAAAGATGAACCCCGTCACTAAGGAAATAACCCTCCAGGACCTCCCAAGACCAGTCATGTCTGACCCAAAACCCTCCTTCCCGCACCAACCACTTGCCAATTTGGCGATTCAATTTTTTGACCCCGTGACGCCACATAGGCTCCTCCCGGTGACGCAGTCGAATAATGATGTCCGACCATCCAACTTTAGTACCCGGTAAGCGATTCAGGAGAAACGCTAAATCCTTACGGATAATTTTAATGAACTCACGACAAGTGAGTCGCCCGATGTCGTTCCCACCCAAATGAATAACCAAAATGCGCGGGAAGCCGAAAACTTCTACGTTGCCTTGCAAGAAGTCACATAATGTATCCCACTTCAAGCCCCCTTTTCCAAGCCAGCGCACCACTCCATCCGTCAGCGCAGCCACTCGCAGATTCTCCCCGTAAGGGCGTCGCCGGGCGCGACGATGAGCCCGATGGACAAAAGAGTGGCCCACGATCCAAGCACAATCCTGGGGCGACTCCGCAGCCGCGAACTCGGCGGGATCTGAAAGAGAAAAAACAGCGATTACCAAGCGAGGCCGCCGACGGCCGACTCCCGACCCCGGCCCTTCCGGACGTATCTACTGAACGCCTGCGACTTCCACCGACCCAAGGCTTGAATGCGGTCCGGCGCCCACCCCAACTCAGCCGCCACCGTGGCCGCTCCGATGCGAAAAGAATGCGAGGTATAACGTCCCGCTTCCCACCCGAGGAAAGTCACAGCCTGCCGCAGCACCGCCGTGAACTGGAACCGAGTAAGCGGAGTCCCGTCCGCATGGACTAAAAAATGACTCCGCGTCGGAGGCCGCAACACCACATACCGTAGTGCAGCGCTGACCGGACAAACCAGGGTATGGGAAGCGCGCGGTAATGAAACCCACGCTCCGATTCCCGATTGGTCCGTCTTGGATCTCCGCAGGCGGAGCGTCACGCTATGTTCGTACAACCGGACGTCATCCACGAGCAACCCCGCTGTACCCGAGTCTCCCTTGGACCTCGCCACGAGCTCCCCGAGCCGGAACGCCCCAAAGAAAGCCCACGTGAAGGCCAGCTGGAATAAAGCAATTTCGCACTCTGAAAGACAGATGCTGGGCAATGCCACAGCGAGCTGTAACAAGTCAGGGAAACGGATCGGCCATCGCCTATCCCAATGGCGTCCCACCCCCTTGCCCCACCCAGCCAGGAGCTTGCGCACCAAAAAACTACTCAACGGGCTAACGAACCCCGCCAGCTTGCGAAAGAAGGCAAAGCCCGCTAAATGGCGCCGCACCGAAGCGACCGTGAACCCCGCCCGTTTAGCCCACAGGATAAAGCGGACGACATCTCCTTCCCGCACCGCACCCCCGTGCCACCCGGAAGAAAGCAGAAAACTGGATACAAATCGGTTGCCGTAGAGGTAAGTCTTCCATGTAGCAGGCGCCACAGAGCGCTGGAGGAGGTCCGACGTGACTACGTGCCAAGCTTCCACAGGGAGACCGGAACTCTCTCCCCTGTCGGTCGGGCGTGCGGAGCAGCTGCTCGAAAGACGTCCCACTTAAAACGAGATAAAGCGTCAGCAATGATGTTTAGTGTGCCAGGAACATGTCGCGCCTTAACATGAACATTCCCGCGGAGACACAACATCACCAATTCCCGCACCAACGCCGACACCTTGGGACACTTGGCCGCCAGCTTATTAACCACCTGCACGACACCTAGATTATCGCACCACCACACCACGCGTTTGTTCGCTAAATCGTCCCCCCACAACGTCAACGCCACCAGGATGGGAAAGAGTTCCAGAAAGGTAATATTCTTGACCGTGCCGACCGCAACCCACGTCGCCGGCCACCGTTCCGCGCACCATTTACCCCGGAAGTAGAGGCCGAGACCAGACGCACCCGCCGCATCAGAATATAGGGACAGGTCCTCATTAGAGACCTCCGGAGTTTGCATAATGCACACCCCATTGAAGGAAGCAAGAAATGCCTCCCAAATGGTCAACTCGTCCCTTACCGCTTTAGTAACTCGGATGAAATGATGTCCAGCCCGTACACCCGCCGTCCGCGCAGAGAGGCGGCGAATGAACGCACGCCCGATAGGTATGACCCGGCAGGCAAAATTGAGGGAGCCGATTAAAGCCTGTAATTGAGTTAACGTGACTTTCGCCGATCTCTTAACGACCGTAACCAGGCCCTGCAGCTGAACCAGCTTGTCAACAGGCAACCGGCAAGCCATGGCTACCGAATCCAGCTCAATTCCCAAAAAGGTCAGCCGGGTTACCGGACCTTCCGTTTTATCGTGAGCTATGGGAACGCCCAAGCGCTCGGCAGTATGAAGGAAACCAGTCAGTTGGCGACGACACGTATCACCATGTCCCGGGCCTACGAAAAGAAAATCATCCAAATAATGGACGGACGCCTCACAAGCGTTGTGCGTGTTCGTAGCCCAATGCACAAACGTACTAAAGGCCTCGAAAAGGGCGCAGGAGACCGCACAACCCATGGGCAGGCACCGATCCACAAAGTAGTGACCGTCAAAGTAAAAGCCGAGGAGCGGAAAACAATGCGGGTGAATGGGGAGCAAACGAAATGCCGACTCGATGTCAGCCTTCGCCAGGAGAGCCCCAGGACCAGCTGCGCGAACCAACGCCACCGCATCGTCAAAAGAGGCATACGCAACGGCACAGGCCTGCGAAGGGATAAAATCATTGACAGACGAACCTTCTGGGGCCGACAAGTTAAGAATGAGCCGGAATTTACCCGGCGTCTTCTTGGGTATAACCGCCAAAGGTGACAGATGCATCACTTCGAAAGGCTGGCTGGAAAAAGGGCCCACTATGCGACCTAAGGCCATTTCATCAGCCAACTTGGCCCTAACCACCGAAGACAACCGAATCACTGAACGGGAATTTCTAGCCCGCCCCCCATACCCTGGTCCATTATAAGGAATACGAAAACCAAAAATAAAACCATCGCAAAGAAGGCGAGCCGCCCGACGATCCGGGTAGTATTGTAAGGAAGCAAGCAGCGCGCCCAAATTGATCGGAGAGTCGGCCTTGCGAAAAAGGGGCCGGTCATTTGGCACCTTTGCCGATCCCAGCGCCTTGCCCCTGAGTGCAGCGCAGAGCGGAATGGGAGCCGCCACACGTGGCGCACACATGCCGAAATTTACAGTCGGGAAAGAGACAACATATGTCGGTTCCTCCTCCCAAACTTTTGTTCCCAAGCTCGGATTTCTTGCCGGGGCCGGTCCGAAAGGACTGCGCCGACGCGACAACAGAGGTATCCGGGTGTGTCGGAGCATTCGCTCCCCCCGCTTTCAGGCCACTCCGATGGGACTGCACGCCTTTGTTAGTCATTTGCGTGAGCCATAAGTGAATATCCTGGGACCCCCAGGACATGAACCTGTTCCCCGCCATTTTGTCACGAAACTTCTCGTCGTAGTTGAGCCAAGCCCAACCGTCGTAGTCCTTGAAGGCGCCGAGTATACTGTCGGCATAAGAGAGTAAGGAGCCGTACTGAGAAGCATCAAAATGGCTAACCACGCTGGCTAAACGAAGGAAACCGCGTACCCAGTTAACAATATTTTTGGCAATCCGAGGCCCGGTACCTCTCTGCCTAGAGCGTTTCTTGGCTTTCTTAGAGCCTTTCTTCCCCCCCCGACGACCCTCCAATAACTTAAAAATGTCAACAAATTTCCGTTTTCGTATGCGCTTGACCAGCCGTCTAGGCACCTCTTCCCATAATTCGGTCAAAGATGCTAAAGCAGGGTGGCCAACATCGCATTTCGGACCCTCAGATCCGGCTAAACGCGTGCGCGCCGTGCCTTCACTAGAACTGGAGGCAGAGGAGACGGACGGGGAGCAAGAGGTAGGGCGGTACCTCTTACCCCGCGCTTGGACGCCGGAAGCCCTCGGGGGGGCAAGTGACTTACCTGCAGCCGCCTCGTCCTGGGCAACGGCGCCGTTCCGAACTACGGGTGTCGCTCCAGTCCCGCCCGTCAACGCACTTCCGCCGAGAACAGCTCCGTCGTGCAGCAAGAAAGCCGCCGCCTCATGGTCCCGCCAGGCCTCCCGATGGGACGGACCGGGGCGTTCATCATCCGTTTGGTCCGCAGTCCCTGCGGCCATGGCAGGAAGGCCCTCCAGGCGTCGACCCACTCCCGGTAGACCGGATCCGCCACCGTCCGCACTACAAGGAAATAGTAGTCCACCCGAGGGGGGGGGGGGCAGGGCCGGCATGCCACGTTCCGAAACCCTGGCTATCCCTATGGGGAGGCTGGGAAACCGGGACGAACCCGTATCCCGCTTTGGCCATCTGATCTAGGAAGGCAGACACAGCAGCAACATCATGAGCGCTGCTAAAGGAGTGAGGAAGC
This sequence comes from Rhinatrema bivittatum, assembly GCF_901001135.1. NCBI lineage: Eukaryota > Metazoa > Chordata > Amphibia > Gymnophiona > Rhinatrematidae > Rhinatrema > Rhinatrema bivittatum. The sequence continues at coordinate 251,100,814 of NC_042619.1, forward strand.
AGGGAGGCAATTGAGGCCTGAGGCGTCCCAGGGGGCAGGGGGGGGCCCGCTGCTGCGAAAGCGGCAGGGGGGGGGGGCCGAAGCTGCCCGGGAAGGTGGGCGCCCGGAGAGCAGGGGCAGCATGGCGGCTGTGGCACCACGTGGCCGTCGGGAACGAGGCCTGGTAGTCGCCATATTACTGCGGCGCCCGTCAGCAGGAACGCCAGCATGGTTTACCGTGCGGCGCCACGAGGGCATGGGAGGGGGGCTGGGAGAGATCCCGGCACGGGACGCAGTAACTCGGGTAGCGCCACGACCGCGCGGTCTGGGCACCGAGGGCCTGGTAGGTCGCGGAGCTCGGGGGTGAGGCGCACCACGTGGGAGCCGCGGGCAAGCAGGAACGTCCGGGACTGAAAGCGCACTGACGGCAGGGAAGGCAGGAAAACCGGCACTAGGACTGACCATATCGGCGTGTGTGCGGTCCAAAAAACTGAACGTAAGAGCAGTGTCCGCCCGACTTAAGGGGAGGGGGGGAGGGGAAGCCAATGGGGCGCTCGCAGGAGGGCTAGGGCTAGGCCCTGCAGCAGCCTCAGGCCCGCTCTCTCCCGAATCGGAGAGGTAAGGGAGGAGCGCGGCAATGGGGGGGTCCCTGGAGCGAAGGGGAGGGACCGGAGGCACCCTGATCCGCCGCCGTACTCACATTGAGGGGCTTCGAGGTGGCCAGCGCAGCCGCGGCGCGGGCCGATCGGGACCTCAGAGGCGGTCGTGATAGCGATCCCGTCTGCAACTTGCTCGCCGCTTTGGATTTTGCGCGCCGCATGACGTAGGTAACCAAGCCACACTACAGCTATGGGACCTCAAGGCCTAAAGAGGATTCGTGCAGCAAATAAAGGGAAGCAAAATCACCTCCGCTTTCGTCGCTGCCGAATGCCTCTCTAACTGCTCTTCCCTAGCCCAGCTCCTTAATGAACTCTCGCCGTCCAATGACAGTGCAGCTTTTTAAATGGCCTGCTGCCATTGGTCCCCCAATCCCCGCTCTCCTGCACGCCCCCCCCCTTTCTATCTGTCTGCCTTGCCTCCCACCCGATCCTGCGTTATTGTCGGCGACCCCCGGGACAAGCCCAGATCGCCTCTTTTATTATTCCTCCTCAAGCCTGTGCTGCATTTTACAAAAAAATAATGGGAAATAGAAAATGCCCTCTAGATTTTCCAACACCAATCAATGTCCATACAAGCAGATGTCAATGTAAAGGTGAATCTATACAGGCCATCTCACACAACTCAAACTTATAAAGGAACAGTTTAGCAAGGCCAGGATTTTAAAGTCAAGCTGCGCAGTTTCACACTAAGAGACTGCCCCCCCGAATGTGTTGTAACCAGAGCAGTAACACCAGGAGTAACACACTTCTTGTGCCTCCGTGATTGCCAGGCCAGATGTGCACGGCCCTGAGCTGAAAACTCCCTGTGCACACCATGGGAAGTCATTTTGTCACAGGCTGCATAGGAATGTCATCCGCTCTGAAGTGCCCAAAAAGCAGAATATAAAAATCTAAATAAATAAATAAAGTCAGCAGTTATGTGCACAAGTTTCACCAGTTTTCAAGGTGAACTTGGTGCACATATGTTCAAGTTTGTAAACTACCCCCCCCAAATCTACCTGCATACACCTAATTTGTACACAGGAATTTTTCTGGGAAATTTACTTGTGAAAATGCAGATGTATGCGTGTAAATCCAAACCCCGCCAGAATACCTCTGCTCAGGTCAGGCAAACATACGCGCAGACAGGAGCTACGCTGTTCTGCTCGGCTTGTGAACCCTTGGACCGACGGGAGGATGGTATACCTTAGGAGAAGATCCGTAGGTTCTCCCGTCGGGTGGCGAGGCAGAGCAGGAGACGTGACCAGCTGACCCTCGGCACTGGAGATTGAGGCGACTGTGGAGGTGGATGCAGAGACGAGAGGAGCTGTGTCTTCGCCACTGGAAGTCTGTGGTCCCCCCAGGAGGAGCCCGTAGGGACCCAGACCGCTGGGACTTAGGTGGACCTTTGAGAGGTCAAGGAACTCTGTGCAAGGGCTGACTGGAGCTTCGCCCCTGGAGGCCCGCAGTCCCCCCGGGAGGAGCCCGTAGGGTCCTGGGCCGCTGGGACTTAGGCGGGCCCTTGAAGACGGCGGTCAAGAAGGAGTCCAAGGTCAAGTGCCAGAGGGAAGTCGCTTACCAGTCTGAGGTCGTATACCAAGGGATCGCCACTTGTCAGTCCGAAGTCACACACCAGAGAATCACCGCTTACCAATCCGAAGTCAATACCAGGAATCACCGCTAGCCAATCCAAAGTCAGGAACCAGGAACACAAAGAAAAGACAAGACAGGAACAGATCCAAAGCACAGGAAGACTCACTGAAGCAAGCAGACCTGACAAACGAAGAACTTTGCCAAGTCAAGGAATGAGCAGAGGAAGCTGGCTTTTATACGTCCCCTGCTCTGGCTGATAGGGAACAGCTGCAGCTGGTTAAAGGGATCAGGTCCCTTTAAATCAGCCAAGGAGGAGCGGCCTCGCACCTAAAGATGGCGGCGGCCATCTTGGATTTCCTCCACGGAGGAAAATGCTGCTGGACGCCGCGAGGGGGGGAGCAGGGACGGCTTCCCCTGCGGCGAGCAGCACAGGGACCCGTGCCAGAGCAACGGGCCTCAAATCGGGACTTCCCCCCGGGATTCCCGTGGCGGTTCGCTGTCGCGGGCAAGGTAGGGGGACTGCGGTCGTGGCAGGCCACGGTACACAACATACGCACCTAAGTTTTTACCGTGATTTTATTGCTTTGATTACTATTGCCTTAATATTTTATAATCTGCCTACAACAGATGTGCTGGTAATTAGGCAGTATACAAATTACTGAAATAAATACCTAACAATCCATTTCTGCTAGTAAAGCACTGTTTTATTATTATTTAATAATTTGTTTAATTACTGTTTCTTACTACAGTAAATCAAGGCAATTTACAATTAAAAAATACTGTAAGAACTAAAAAATGGAACTTAAATGATGAGCTATAAAAGGCAACTAAATAAATCTTAAAAAGCATAAAATGTAAATTTTACAACATAATGGTAAATACATCAGCACATTTAATAAACTAATAAAATAAATATTAAAACTCATTCTAAAATCAAAGAGAAATAAAAAGAATATAAAAATGGTAAAGCGATGAGTCAGAAGGTGTAAATTAATAGTTAAAGAATCCCTCTAAACAATTGTTCAAATGAAAAGGTTTGAAGTGATTTCCTAAATTTCAAGAACTCATTATCCGTGGACAGGGCTTTGAAAAGTACTGTCTCCAAGTGCACAGAGGAAAAGGCCTGCAACGCCCACCCTTCCCTTCCCAATCTACTTGCTTCCCACGTCTGACCTCGGCCAATCCACTGAAAATGAAATAAAGTAAGGACTAGGCCCAATAAAAACTTAGCAAGAAAAGGAAAATGCTTTATTTGGAAGCTAAAGTATTCCCCTTTGCAGAAATCAATGGGAGCAGTATGCGATAGGTCAGGGGCGGTCAACTCAGGTCCTCAAGAGCCACCAGCAGGCCTGGTTTTCAGGATATCCACAATGAGTATGTTTGAGATAGATCTGCATACAATGGAGGCATCTCAAGTGCATGAATCTGCACATTGTGGCATTGAATCTTTACTGATAAGTATTAGATGATTCCTTAAACTTTCCTAGATCACTTTTAATTCTGTCCACTCCATCAGGGGTGTCCACTCTGTTGCAAATCTTAGGGTCATTTAGAAAATGGCAAACTTTTCCCTTTAACGGAGCCAGCCCTAGGACTGATCCCTGAGGCATTTCACCTATCACCTTTCCTGAAATGAAACAAGGGTTTCATGAAAGCAGAAACAGCCCAAAGAGATAAGTCAGATTGTGGAGAAGACAGGAGGCGCTCTAAAGGGAGTTACGGGGGAAACACTGCCTTAAGGCTGAATGAAAGTTGAAGAGTTGGATAGGGGATTGTGAAGTCAGAAAGAACAGAAAGCATTGGGGTGCTGGGAGATCCCTAGCAGAGAGCCAAATAGGATGACGCTACCAGCCTCGGAGAGGTGTAGTAATAATTAGGAGATTATGCGTGCCGCCGGGCCTATTTTCAAAAGGCCCGGCGGCACGCGTAAAGCCCCGGGACGCGTGTAAGTTCCGGGGATTGAAAAAATGGGTGGTCTTGGGGCGAGGCGGGGCTGTCCGGGGGCATAGCCAGAGGCCTCTGCAAGGCCGCTGAGTCGGCAGGCGTAACTTCTTTGACAAAGGTACCGGGGGGGGGGGGGAGTTTCGGGCTGGGGGGCGGGACAGGTAGGGGAAGGGAGCGAACGGAGAAAGCCAGCTGGTCTCCCCGAGGGCTTGGCGCGCGCAAGGTGCACTAGTATGCACCCCCCTTGCGCGCGCCGACCCCTGATTTTATAATATGCGATAATACTCGTGTGGTGCAGTAACTTGTAAATTTCTATTATCAATGCGATATTAACTTTTTTTGATGAATGATGGGGCTGATTTTACTATTAAGGAAAGGATCATAGCGGCTGCTAACCAGAAGCCTTCATGGTCGTGGGAAGGCCTGGAAATTCTAGTGCTTGCAGATCTCTCGCAAGCTACTTTGCGCCACCGCCAAGAATTGCAGGAAATAACCCTGCTCCCGAGGAAAGAAAATATACGTTACCGTTGGCTACAGCCTTTCGGTATGCTGGTGACAATTGACGGTGTCTCAATCTAAAATTAAATTATGTGAAGATGCACAGTTGGTGCTCAGTCCAAAGGGTTTTTCAGGGGCACAGAAGTCCCGAGTCATCTCACGCACTGGAACTCCCAAAGAGGACTTCCCTCGCTGGCAGCGAGCAGGAAAAGGCAGTAGTCGTCTGAGAAGACATTCAGGAAGCCCCATGTCCCTGAGAGAGAATACTCGGACCCCCAGTTCCAGTACAGAACTATTATTTTTCTGAATCTTGAGTCCAGGATCTGTTGGGTTTATATTTGAATCTGTGCATCCTAATCAGGATTTGTCTATTATTGGTATTTAAAGAAATCATATTGGTTAAAACCCGAGTAGAGAGGGTGGACTACATGCTCGATGGCGATTATTCCTCCCAGGGAAAGCAAAGATCTGCATAAGGGCAGTTATGGATCGCAGTGGGGTAGGGGAGAGGGGTGGATGCTAATATTATTAGTACATTTATTCCGGATGGTTTTAGTCTGATTAACAGTTGGGGTAGTGCAAGTCTGTATGAAAATGTTAATCTTGTTCTTTACTATATAAGGTTTTTGATATTACAGAGAGGACTATATTGGAGCTCAAGGGATAAACCCAAGGTGCTGGGGCCTTTTTTCATGCCCTTTGATTTGCCATATTTTGGACATTATCAAGTTACTGATTTTTAGTATGGCTAAGTTTAAAATGTTTTCCCTTAACTTTAAGGGTTTGAATTCTTATTGTAAACGACAACTTCTATCTAAAGATCTAATAGCCAGTAAGGCTGCCATTGTCTTTCTACAAGAAACACATCTTAAGGGGCATTATGAATATTCAATGCATTCAAGCCAATATCTACATCATTATTTTGCCTCTTGCTCCAAAGAGGGTGGGAAAGACACAGGAGTGGGTGTATTACTGGCTAAAGACTTCATTTTTGATGTCTCACAATGTCTGAAAGATCCCCTGGGAAGATACCTCATTTTGCAAGGTAAAGTAGGGGGAGAAATGTATACATTTATTAATATCTATGCTCCCAATAAAGATCAAGGTATATTTCTTGATAATTTGAGTAATATCCTGTTAAAAATAGTTTCTAGTATGTATTGAAATACAGTGTGGGGACAGTAGCCCTGTAATTTAGAAAATAGCTTCCGGACATGTAATTATGGACAGAGATTTTAATTTAGTAAGGGTGAATACAGTAGTCAGTAGCTCAAGAACAACGCCATGTGCTCAGAGTCATCGTATCAAACTTAAGGCTTTTATTGAAACCTATAATTTGATAGACATCTGGTGAACTCTGTTCCCATTTTCGAGAAGATATACATTCTATTCTAAAGTTCATGATATATATTCAAACTTGATTACTTTCTAATTGATAAGGGTATTGTCAATCAGGTTAAGAACACTGGCATCAATGCAATCACTTGGTCTGATCAACTCCAATTTGGCTTGATCTGTCCTTCACCAAGTGTGATAAGGGACACAAAAATTGGAGACAAAATGATTCTTTATTAAATGATAAAGTATTTAATTTAAAATTGACCAATATCATTAAAGAATACTTCACATTACAAAATTCAGAAGAGTCCCCCTCCAACTGTTATCTGGGATTGTATGAAAGCAGTGGTGCATGGTCATCTGATGTTGAGAGCTGCCTTCCTACAAAAAGAGAAACAAGAAAAGAGAATTAAAATCCTAAACAACATTAGGGGATTGGAAAATTTGCATACATTTGCTTGATCCTTGGAACTGGATCATATTGCTCAACAATTAGACTTAACTTGTCAGTTGCACTTTGAAGGTGGAAATAAAGCAGGCTGGTTGTTGGCTCGTAAACTAAAACAGGTCTCAACCTAGAACAATGTTCTTAAGATATAAGGTAATAAAGGGGTTATACTGTCTGATAATTATTAGAGAAGGCTTCCTCCAGTTTTATGAGGAACTCTATAAGGCAGATAGCTCTATTACATCAGGAGATATTGAAGACTATCTACATAGCCTTCCAATTCCCTGTATGTCTGAAGAGAGCCATTTATGGTTAGATAAAGAGATCTCTTCTATGGAAGTTATGCTCACTCTTAAAGTTCTCAAATTAGGCAAATCCCCGGGATTGGATGACAATACAGCTAAGTTTTATAAACAATTTGCACTGGTCATAGCAGAGCCACTTACTAAAATGTTTAATTTTCTTCAGCGGGAGCAATGTCTACTTAAGGGATCTAATTTAACGGGAGTTAAGATAATAGCCAAACCAGGTTGAGACGATTCTTATGGTCCTACATCCCTTATCAATCTTGATCTAAAAATGTTGACAAAGATATTGGCAAATCGAATGCACAGAGCAATAGGATGCCTTAACCAACCCAATCAAGCGGGATTCATCCTGAGAAGAATGCCTCTGATAATGTTAGAAAAATTGTTAATATAATGTGGTGGGCAAAGGACAAGACAAGAAATTAAGTTCCCTTTTTCTTGCTATGATCGACTGGCCTTTTCTTTTTAGAGTCATGTATTTAAGTGCTTCCTCTGTTAATGAAATCAATACTTTACTAACCCAGAGGAACTCAGCTCAATTTAAAGCCAAAATATATTATATAAATATTTTATTTCAACATGATATCAAAAATACATTTTAACCACAAGTGCTACGTGCAATACATCATATCCACATTAAAAATATACTCTTCATACTGCCATCCATACCACACATACCATCACACCATACCATGTAAAAAAGGACATATGCATCTACAATATGAATACCCAGTACAGTACATTAAACATTCAAATATCATCAGTTATTATAGCGCGATACTAAGTATCTGCACATGTTATTACCCATATTCTATTACCAAACATAATATTGTATTGTTCAAGACTCTCAAGCTTCAAACCTGATACATAGTATCTTCCATTATTCAAAATATACTACTCAGTCTGCTAATGTTATATAATGTCCCCTGTGTTCTAATACCCTACGGGATACCCGTTTCGCCCCTTCCTGGGGGCTTCTTCAGGAGTATACTGCTGAGTTGTTCACATCAATATTGTGTCTGCATATTCATGGGATATATAGTTCAACTTCCATGCGATGAAATTGCTTTCGTAAATTCCATGAAGATCATTAAGTGGATATCACGTTGCACGGAGCAGTCATTCCTCCCACTAACCGTAAAAACATATTACATACAATTAGAACAAATACTTGTTTTATCTCGGGGATAACCACCCTGTGCACCTTCACCTAAAATACTCCGTACCAACCAGAAAAGTTATAATTACCCCGGTTATTTACTAACCGCTGTGCATATATTTCGCTTATGAGCACACATTTGCAGGCAAAAAGATGTTAATGGGTTTCTCAAAAGGAACTCCTCACATTAGTCCAATTCCTGCATGAAACAGTAAACCGTGTAGATGAATCCAAATCTTTTCTTACTCCCAATATTATTATCCTGTAATAACTCTCGGCTTACTGTCTTATACATATTTATCCAATTCCAGCATAAAATAACAAACCCCGGAAGTAAATTCAAGCCTATTCTTACCTCCAATACAACTAACCTATAGTAACACATTCTATCTGTATCCGACTCATATCCTTCCTATCACAGAGAAACATCGGCGGCTTTTAAATCACCCTACCGAGCATGCCATAAATTCTAACCCCCAGTTATTTGCCCTTATCATACCCTCCCACTTAACATACCTCCCTTGTTCCATGTCCCATCAAGTCTATTTTCTCGTTATACTCCACAAACCTTTACCTCAAAACTCTGCAAGCTTACCTTAACAGTACTCGCGGACCGTCTACAAGCATAATTATTCCTTCTCCCAAAGAGTACCTCTTCAATAAATTTGCTGCGACAGACGCCGGCACCAAACTCCCGTCCTTACAACGGGGTCTGGCGTAACTCCGTAATTTCCGTCTATTTAACCCCCTCCCCTCGTCATGACGTATCCTACGTTATCGCCAAAAAACCTTCACAAAAAGACTTTCACAAAAAGACACACCCCTTACACATCCTGTCCTTACGTTCCATCTTAACGTGACTTACCTACACATCATCCAGACGTCCTATCACACTCCGAATTCAAAAACGAAAACACCCTGAAACATGTCCGGCCTCCCAGCCGAAACTAATTCTCATAACCTATATTAAGCCTACATATTATACACTGTAAAACGCCTCCCATTCCATCATCTCGTTTAGTCCTGATGGATATACTGTTCGCCATGTATAAATGTATCTTTGTTCTATTTTCCTGAGAATATTGCTGACATTGCCTTGTTGGCGAATATGGCATTTTTGGATAACGAAAAATGTCAAATCATCCAAATTATGTTTGGCAAAATCCCAGTGGGACACCAGAGGTGCTCCACTTTTACCCGTCCGTAATCTGCTCTTGTGTTCAATGATACGTTGTCTAATTTGCCTGCTGGTGTAACCAATATATATCAAATCACATGGACAGATTATAGCATAGATAACCATTGTGGAAGAACACGTAAAACTGCCTCTTAAAGAATGCGGATATGTTAAATGGGGTACTTTATATTCCTTGATCTCTAATACATTAGGACAGACGGAACAGGCTCCACATTTAGTCTGACCCCAATTTTCTTGAACCTGTTCTGACTTGGTGCTAGACAATAATGATTTAACATTCTTTCCTTTACGCATAGCAAATATGGGAGGTTCGCCAAATCCTGGCAGAGATTGTATAATCCGCCAATGCTGTAAAATACTTTGCTTGATGGAATGGGATTTGGTGGAAAAAGGTAAAGTACATATGGATCTACTCAACTGTTCTCGAGGACTGGGCAGCAATAAATTACGGGATAATTTATTGCTGCCCAGTCCTCGAGAAAATATAAAGTACCCCATTTAACATATCCGCATTCTTTAAGAGGCAGTTTTACGTGTTCTTCCACAATGGTTATCTATGCTATAATCTGTCCATGTGATTTGATATATATTGGTTACACAAGCAGGCAAATTAGACAACGTATCATTGAACACAAGAGCAGATTACGGACGGGTAAAAGTGGAGCACCTCTGGTATCCCACTGGGATTTTGCCAAACATAATTTGGATGATTTGAAATTTTTCGTTATCCAAAAATGCCATATTCGCCAACAAGGCGATGTCAGCAATATTCTCAGGAAAATAGAACAAAGATACATTTATACATGGCGAACAGTATATCCATCAGGACTAAACGAGATGATGGAATGGGAGGCGTTTTACAGTGTATAATATGTAGGCTTAATATAGGTTATGAGAATTAGTTTCGGCTGGGAGGCCGGACATGTTTCAGGGTGTTTTCGTTTTTGAATTCGGAGTGTGATAGGACGTCTGGATGACGTGTAGGTAAGTCACGTTAAGATGGAACGTAAGGACAGGATGTGTAAGGGGTGTGTCTTTTTGTGAAAGTCTTTTTGTGAAGGTTTTTTGGCGATAACGTAGGATACGTCATGACGAGGGGAGGGGGTTAAATAGACGGAAATTACGGAGTTACGCCAGACCCCGTTGTAAGGACGGGAGTTTGGTGCCGGCGTCTGTCGCAGCAAATTTATTGAAGAGGTACTCTTTGGGAGAAGGAATAATTATGCTTGTAGACGGTCCGCGAGTACTGTTAAGGTAAGCTTGCAGAGTTTTGAGGTAAAGGTTTGTGGAGTATAACGAGAAATTAGACTTGATGGGACATGGAACAAGGGAGGTATGTTAAGTGGGAGGGTATGATAAGGGCAAATAACTGGGGGTTAGAATTTATGGCATGCTCGGTAGGGTGATTTAAAAGCCGCCGATGTTTCTCTGTGATAGGAAGGATATGAGTCGGATACAGATAGAATGTGTTACTATAGGTTAGTTGTATTGGAGGTAAGAATAGGCTTGAATTTACTTCCGGGGTTTGTTATTTTATGCTGGAATTGGATAAATATGTATAAGACAGTAAGCCGAGAGTTATTACAGGATAATAATATTGGGAGTAAGAAAAGATTTGGATTCATCTACACGGTTTACTGTTTCATGCAGGAATTGGACTAATGTGAGGAGTTCCTTTTGAGAAACCCATTAACATCTTTTTGCCTGCAAATGTGTGCTCGTAAGCGAAATATATGCACAGCGGTTAGTAAATAACCGGGGTAATTATAACTTTTCTGGTTGGTACGGAGTATTTTAGGTGAAGGTGCACAGGGTGGTTATCCCCGAGATAAAACAAGTATTTGTTCTAATTGTATGTAATATGTTTTTACGGTTAGTGGGAGGAATGACTGCTCCGTGCAACGTGATATCCACTTAATGATCTTCATGGAATTTACGAAAGCAATTTCATCGCATGGAAGTTGGACTATATATCCCATGAATATGCAGACACAATATTGATGTGAACAACTCAGCAGTATACTCCTGAAGAAGCCCCCAGGAAGGGGCGAAACGGGTATCCCGTAGGGTATTAGAACACAGGGGACATTATATAACATTAGCAGACTGAGTAGTATATTTTGAATAATGGAAGATACTATGTATCAGGTTTGAAGCTTGAGAGTCTTGAACAATACAATATTATGTTTGGTAATAGAATATGGGTAATAACATGTGCAGATACTTAGTATCGCGCTATAATAACTGATGATATTTGAATGTTTAATGTACTGTACTGGGTATTCATATTGTAGATGCATATGTCCTTTTTTACATGGTATGGTGTGATGGTATGTGTGGTATGGATGGCAGTATGAAGTGTATATTTTTAATGTGGATATGATGTATTGCACGTAGCACTTGTGGTTAAAATGTATTTTTGATATCATGTTGAAATAAAATATTTATATAATATATTTTGGCTTTAAATTGAGCCGAGTTCCTCTGGGTTAGTAAAGTATTCTTTTCTTTTTAGAACAATGAAAGAATGGGGTTTAGCAACATCTTTATTTAATTGGTTGAAAAAATGTATGCAACTCCGACTGCTTGTATAAAAGTCAATTGGGGGTTACTCTCATATTTTCCAGGTGGGCAGGGGCACCGACACGGTTGTCCTCTTTTACCTCTTCTGTTTGCCATTTTTCTAGAACCCTTTGCTATCAGTATTAGGGAAAATATAGAGGTGAAGGGATTTCAGATTGGTGACTCCTCATATATTATATATATATATATTGGTGACTCCAGCATATTCCACATAACCTTGGTATTTAACCATGTTATTTTCTCATTAACCCTCTTGTTATTTTACTAATTGCAATTTTATTTATTGTCATTTTATTTATTGCCATTTTTTTTCATTGATATTTATTGTTGTTTATTTATTAATTGTTATTTCATTTATTGTTTTTTATTAATTGTTAGCATTGTTATATATATATATTTTCTGTTTCTTGGATTAACTATGTTCATTGTAAACCGCTAACTTGAAGCGATAGTTACTGTTCATTGTAAACCGGGGTGATATGTATATTATACAGGAACCTCCGGTATATAAATTCTTAAATAAATAAATAAAAATAAATATAAATTGTCACTTTTTGCTGACAATATCCTCTTTACATTGACAGATCCTAAGAATACCCTGGCTACGGTAGAGAAATTAGGGAAGTTTAGCAATGTTTCAGGCTTCAAAATAAATTGGGATAAGTCGGAAATCTTGAATTTTAATTTACCTATTGACATGGTAGATGATATTAAATCTAAATTTCCATTTAAATAGGCTACACATACGATAAAATACCTGGGGATACTTTTAGGCAAAACAAGGTGGACGATTTATTTGCCTTGAACTACTTGCCACTATGGGACAGAACTGAGATTTACTTAAGTGGGAGAGATCCTCCTTCTCCTAGTTGGGTCAAATTGCGGTGATCAAGATGATCACCGTGATCAAGGTGATCAAGGTGATCACCTTGATCAAGGTGATCACCCTGATCAAGGTGATCACCGTGATCACCGTGATCACCTTGATCACCTTGATCACCTTGATCAAGGTGATCACCGTGATCAAGGTGATCAAGGTGATCAAGATGATCAATTACACCATGATTAACCATCTCCATTATTGTTTACATGTTTGAATTAATAACCTGTCCTTTCTCTTCTTTCTCTGCCAAGTTCCAATCTCCCTGTTATATGTAACTGCATTTTCCGCACCACTGTTCTTAGTTTATGTTTTTGATGCACCCCTGTTCTATGTGAACCAGCATGATGGGACTGCGTTCCCGAATGCCGGTATATAAAAACCCAAAATAAATAAATAAATAAAATAAATGAATGTTCTATCTTTTCCAAACCTTGCCCATTAAGATTCCTGCTGTAAACTTTAAGCTATGGCAATGGAATTGTAGACCTCCAAGAATAAATTGAGGTGTAATGTACCAACCAAAAATAAGAGGTGGCTTAAATGTTCCTAATTTTATGTGGAATTATATTGCGGCCCAGCTCAGACCAATAATAGATTGGTGCAATAGTAAGGCTAAGAAGCAGTGGGTCACGATGGAACAATTTGGGGCTGGAGATATGCCTTTGGATGCTAGATTATGGCAACCCAAAAGTACATGGTGTGCTTGTTTAGTCATGTCACCAAGCATGTTTAACACATTAAATATTTGGACTAAGTGGCATAAGCATTTAATAGGGAATATACTATTCCACTGAATTGTTCCATAACAACCAATTTAAACATTGTTTTTCCATGTATTCCTTTCAGACAGATGATGAAATGCTAAGAGAAATCAGGGAAGCAAACCAGTTTGGCAGTTTAATAATAATGGGAGATTTCAATTACCGACCCAGAACACAACAGAGCAAAGTGCTGCACTTCAGTAATATCCAGACAAAAAAGTGCAGAAAGGATTTAGTCCAAACCACAAGGTAGTTCAAAAAGCTCAAAAAGCTCTACAGAGCAGAATAACTTTTATTCATTTTTAAGCGGCAACTCCACTGACTTAAAATCGCACCAATTTAGAACGCGTCCCCCGACAAGGTCCCAATGAAAGTCTTATTTTGAATACTTATGTCAAACTGCAGATCAAGCTAGAGATATTACATAAAAAATGTAGGCCCTTTAAACCGGTGCTTTTACGTTAAATCATCCCATATAGCATCACTGGAAAGCGACTTGGGCAAAATCCTAAGGGGCGGATTTTCAGAGCCCTGCTCGCCTAAATCCGCCCAAAACCGGGCGGATTTAGGCGAGCAGGGCCCTGCGCGCCGGTGAGCCTATTTTACATAGGCCTACCGGCGCGCGCAGAGCCCCGGGACTCGCGTAAGTCCCAGGGTTCTCCGAGGGGGGCGTGTCGGGGGCGGGCCCGGTCGTCGCAGCGTTTAGGGGGCGTGTCGGCAGCGTTTTGGGGGCGGGTACGGGGGCGTGGCTACGGCCCGGGGCGGTACGGGGGCGTGGCCGCGCCCTCCATACCCGCCCCCAGGTCGCGTCCCGGCGCGCAACAGGCCTGCTGGCGCGCGGGGATTTACTTCTCCCTCCGGGAGGCGTAAATCCCCGGAGAAAGGTAAGGGGGGGTGTAGATAGGGCTGGGCGGGTGGGTTAGGTAGAGGAAGGGAGGGGAAGGTGAGGGGAGGGCGTTAGAGGATTCCCTCCAAGGCCGCTCCGATTTCGGAGCGGCCTTGGAGGGAACGGGGGTAGGCTGCGCGGCTCGGCGCACACCGGCTATACAGAATTCATAGCCTTGCGCGCGCCGATCCAGAATTTTAGTGGATACGCGCGGCTCCGCGCGTATCTACTAAAATCCAGCGTACTTTTGCTGGCGCCTGATGCGCCAGCAAAAGTACGCCTATTCGCGTTTTTTGAAAATCTACCCCTAAATGAAGAGGATTGGAACCAGTCATTCCTTTTCACAGGCAAAACTTCGATATCTGTAACCCTTACTGAGAATAGTTATAAATTACTGCTACGCTGGTACCTGGCCCCAGAAAGACTGTCAAAGTTATAGCCAAATATGAGTGATGATTTTTGGAAGGGATGTGGTTTGAAAGGAACATTCTTGCAAAGTTGGTGGGAATGTGCTATAATTAAGACATTTTGGGACAAGGTGCTAATATTAGCTGCGGAAATAACTGGAGTTTCAGTACACCTGGACCCTAAGTCCTTTCTATTGAATATTCCAGATGAAAACCACGATAAATGCACTCAGCTCTCACTACAGCAATTTTATTTAGCTGCCCAATGTGAAAATAGCTTTCTCTTAGAAACAACTATGTGCTCCACCAATTAGGAAAGTGTTTTTGAGACTGGATACTGTGTTTAGATTAAGCTTTTTAATTGCATTGAAAAGGCATAGTCTGTATAAATTTGAGCAAATACAGGATAAATATATTGTTTGGAAAAAACTTCCAAATAATTCTTATTTTGCTTAATAAACACCCTATTTGCTTAGCCTGTAACCACCTTTTGAGGTTACCTCTTTTCTCTGATATTACCTGACACCTGACGATTTACTTAACACCATCCAGATGTTTGCCTTGGGGGAGGGATAGGGAAAGGGGGATTATTGGTAACTTTGAGAGGTTTAAGAGTTTTATTTTTAGCTCCATGTTCTTATATGTGAACATATATTTTAACCTTGAATGTACAATGTAACTATGTGCCACCTTCTTTTATGTATGTTCCTGTTATTATCATTGTGCTTCAGTCTGGTGGATTTCATTGGGGGTTTGTTTTTTTTTGTTTTTTTTGTAATAATTTGTTTATTGGAAAAAAAAAATGGGATTGTCTATAACTATTCTCACCACAGAGTTTCGGATAGCCTGCATGGCTCTGATAATATAAGCTGGGAGGCCAATAAAAAAGAAAATTGCAATAATCAGTACAAGTAATTACTATCAATTGGACATCTATCTGAAATCTGCAAGGTGTAAATAAAGTTTTACATTCTCAAGTTTCCAGTATGATTTCCAGACTAAGGATTTAGCGTGTGCCTTAAAGTTTAGACTGGAGTCGATTAAACAGCCCTAAATTATGGACCTGTAAGCCAAAGGGTATGGAGAGACCAAAAAAAGTTGAATATCCTTTTCTGGAGTGATCCTGCTGGTGTCTCAGGAAAGGAACCGAAAACTATAAGATGGTAACTTTTAAACAGCAGTGCGGGCGCAAATGTATGCACGTATGCCAGCTCGCACCCGGAGACGCGGCCATTTTATAACATAACACGCGCGGTACAAAATAGGCTGAGCGTGCGTACACATGCGCACAATTTTATATGGACGCGCGCACGTGCACACAAATGCCACTTCTACCGCCTAAGAGGGAGGATTTTAAAAGCCATGGGCACCGACACAATTGGCCATTTTACCAGTTTGTTCCCAGTTTGCCCAGGTAAGGGATAGGACTTCCTAAACCCCCCCCCCCCCCTAGTTAAATAGGCTCTCTTTTTCCCTGTTAGTCCTGATTCTTAAAGCCCCGCTCACCTCTTTACTTTTTTTTGTTTTAGGACTTACAGGCCATCCATAGCAGAAGTAAAGTTACGCGGTCGGGGACCCTGGCATGTGCTTGTGCTTGTACATTTTTAAGCGCTGGTTTCACTGAGAGATCCAGGAAGGTCCATGCCCCGCCCAGAACATGCCCACACCACACCCCTTTTTTCCAAAAAAAACATTTTGTGCGCATACTAGGAGATATTCACATATGCGGCACCTTTTAAAATCCACCAGGCGTGTGCTGGCCCAACTTCTGCGAGTATCTCCCAGCTTTGGCACGCGCTGGGCTTTTAAAATTCACCTGTAAGTGTGAACACTGATGCATAGAATAAAATTGCTTTTTACTGAGCTGTGTGTTCCAGAGAGCTGTCGGTTGGTCATGCAGCACCCAGGCGGGTAACCTGTGACACTCATTTACTATTCTCTCTGCTATGCACAGCATTAACAGCTTTGTCCTCCCTTGCAAAGAGGCCAATTCTTCAATTCCAACTTTATTAACTTGTAAAACAACTAACAGTTTTACTGTGCATAAACTGAAGACAAGAGCTGCCAGTGCAGTATGGGTCACTGAAATAAGGGCAGGTAAAATGAAAATAATTATGCAGGACTGGCCAGGTTGCCTGCTGATTCATGTTGGTCTGACCAGAGATGAGAGACTGCCACCAGGTAAGAAACTTCCAATCATAGTTAACCCTTTAGAGCCAGCTGCACTGAATACAGCAGAAGCTGGGGACGCGCAGGCTGACCACCAGTTAGCAGTATAACAGCAAACACATACTATGCAAAACAAAACATACAGACAGCATTATTAACAGAAACACAATCTGCTGTGGAAGTAGGACTCTGTAAAAGTAGGACAACAGTGAATAAATAGGAAAGCACCTGTGGAGACAGCACAATTACCTTTACTCTTTGCTGTCTATCACTGCGATTTTAGGAAAGCTTTGGCTCGGAAAATTCCCAGCCTCAATGGACATTGAGCGAGCAGGTGACCCCTGCCTGCACAGTACAGGCACAGGCTCAATTGCCTGTACTGTCATCAGGTGCAAGGTTGAACGGACTGTCCAGTAGAGGATGGAGCAGGGGTTGGCAGAGGCAGTAGTTGCTGAAAGTGGGGAGTGAGCATGACAGTTTTGTAGGGAGGTTGAGTCTCTCTGGCTCGTTGCTGAAGACAATAATCAATCTTCCCCATCAGATTTATAAGCCCCTCTAGAGTCTCCAGGAGATCTCAAGCTGCCAGTTTGTTCTTGATCCTGGGGAACATGTCCTCCAGGAAAATGCTGCAGAGGCAATCCTCCCTCCAATTGATTTTGGTTGCCAGAGTCTGGAACTTGATGGCATACTCTGATAGAGACCAGGTACACTGATGCAGGTGCAGGCGCTTTGAGCCCACAGTGGCCAGTCAGCCAGGCTCTTCAAAGACCTTTCTGAAGACAGTGGTAAACAGTTGTAAGTCCCTTAGGAGATGTTCTGAGCACTCCGAGAGGGGAGAGGACCACACCAGGGTCTTGCTATCCAGAAGGGAGAGTATGTACGTGGTCTTTATGGTATTGTCAGGAAAGAGTGTTGCTTGGAGCATAAAAGTCCATGTAGCACTGTTAAAAAAAATCTTTGGCATTGCTTGGGATCTCCGGCATACCTGAGTGGGGCCAGCAGCTGCATACTAGGGTGATTCAGTGCTGCAGGAACTGGTGATGCAGATGGTTCCACAGCTGCATCCAAATGCATGGTGCATCACTCCATGGAGACTTCCAGAAGTTCCAGAAATTGTTGTTGCTCTTAGAGCTTGTGCATGAGAGCCAAAATGGCCTGGAGAGCAGTGATGTCTGCTGAGTCCATGGCCTTGGAAATCTGTTCTGGGCGTGGACCCTTGGATTGAGGTGGAGTTGGTGGAACCCTGCAGGTCCCAACCATCAGCTGGTGGAACTGGAAGAGGCATAGGTTCAACTGGAGCTTTACCTATACCAGTCCTCATTCTCCTTAGATTGGGACCTCTGCTGATAAACTGGAGATCTGTAGAGATGGTTGGGTTACCGGCCAGTGTCTGGGACAGGCAGCAAAGTCAGAGAACAATCAGTGGTAGGCGGAGTTCAGGCATGGTCAGAGAGCAGGCAGAGGTCAGTGGCAGGCAAAGTTGAGGTGTAGTCGAGAACAGGTGGTGGTCACAGGGCCAGTGAAAGGGTGTTAGGCACCCTAGGAGAACCATCTGCCTTGAGCCTGGCCCAGACCTCATTCACTAAGACGCCACTTGTGGTCCACCGAGTATTTGCTTTTCTCTGCTGCGAGCAGGATGGGCACTGCTTGCAGCCAGCCAATACTGTGCTTCTCTAGGCCGTTAGCAGGATGAGTGCTGCTCACGGCCCACTGAGTCTCTACAATCTCTTGGCCGTGAGCGGGTTAGGCTCCGCTCGCAGCCCCACATGGCTGGTCTTCACTGCCCCATAATGGTTGGCATCCTAGGCAACTGCCTAGTTTGCCTAATGGGATGCACCCGCCCTGGGTGGTTAGTGGCAGGTGGAATTCAAGCAGAGTCTAAGACAAGCTGAAGTCAGAGCCAGGGATCCATCCAAGGGAAGGAGGGATGGATAGGCAGGCAGGGAGGAGAGGACCAGCACAGGTGGACAGATGAGCATACAGAAGACACTGAAGACCTGACCACAAGACAAAGACAAGGGTCACTAGAAAAGGGAATGCAGAAGACCGGGAACAGAGGAGACAAAGATCAGGAATTAAAGAGACAAAGACCAGAAACTGAAAAGACGAACATTGAGGCAACTCACTCTAATCAGTAGTGGATCTATTACCAAGGCGAGGATGAATGGGTGATGTAGCGTTTTATAGGCTGGGCCTATGAGGTCATCAGTGGGCGAGGTGGGTGATTTCCCACCATGGGCATTCTAGCAGCTGTTGAGCACATGCGCTCCTAGATGAAGCCAGAGGATGTGCTGGTGGCGTCCCTGCCACGTGTCACATTTAGCATAGTGGCATATCACGCAGCCGCGCTGTAGTCTCCTGGCGGCATTGGAGCTCATGGTCAGTGGCCCAGGCCCGGAAAGATCCCTTTCGGCATCGGGGCAGCGGGTAAGTGCAGCGGTTCATGGGGAGACCCCAAACTTCCAAATGCAACAGCTTGGGTGTATTGTGAGAGGGATAATTTGCAAAGAAAAAAAAAAAGGTGGTGATAATACCCATGATGAGCCTCACCCCGAGTACTGTGTTCAGAGTAGTGTGACAGAGAGAGGCTAGAGAGAGTTCAAAGAAAGGCAACCAAAATGTTGAGGGACCTGCACCAAAAGCCATATTTCTTTATTACTGTTATTTATTTATTTAGATTTAGCTCACACCTTTTCATTGGTAGCTAAAGGCAAGTTACAAAGTTTGTTTTGAAAATTCTGGTACAAGTGCCCTGCTATGTGCACAAATGTATCCACACAAAGTTAAGCCTGCTGTATCAAGAGTGTATCTTGTGGGGGTTAACCTAGATGCATACTTTTTAAAAATCTCACCAGTTTCCTTATCCGTCTCCCACAACGTCTCCCTACATTAAACATAAAAATATGTGCAGACTTCTATTCACACAGGGCCTCTGGCTATTTTAGAACAACCATTTATGTGCATAAAATCCAGGTTTCTATGTGTAAATATCTTTGAAAATTAACCCCAAACTGTGTCTAAAGCAAGATTTCTGCACATAAAGCAAATAAAAAGGAACCCTAGACAGGTATAAAGTAAAAAATGTGCTTCTCTTTGGGGAAAGCATTTATTAGCACAGTTGTCACCATGCTGCACAGAATTGTTATAGGTGCCACTGCCTAGAGTTCCTCTGGCTTGCGGTTTCCAGAGCAGAGGGTCTCTGGTTTGGGGTTCCTGAAGCATAAGATTTCTGGCTTGGGGTCCCAGGCTTTGGTACCCCAATGCATAGCCTATTTTTTTGTTTTATGCTTATAAATATTATTTCTGGTTGAGAGGTAGAGTGTATTGGTTATTTAGTAATTTTTTAGTTTTATGTTTCATGTTATTATGATGATTTATTTTCATCTGATTTCTGAAATATTAATTTTGTAATTATGTTTTATTTTTATTGTAATTCTGTACACCAATCTGGACAGTCTAGAAATAGTGAAAAGGCAGTCTAGAAATTGTTTTAAATAAATAAACTCACTCACATTTTGGTCTATGGTTCTGTGCCAGCATGGTTTCAGATCTGAGATTCCCAGGTGTGGTGGTCTATCCTGGGCCCGGGAGACCCAGCAACTCCAGGTCCAGGAGCACACTAGCACAGCACCATAGACTAACACTAGCTCCAGAAATTAGTTAATTTTACTCTGCCTGAGACCCAGAAGTTACATTTCCAGTGTTAAGAAAATACGAGTTAAGCCTTCAGGCTTTTAATGCACCTCCCTGCTTTCATTAATGTGGGATCTATATGGAAAAGTGCTAATTTTTGCACAAATTTACTCTTATTTGTATGCACATTTTTATGTGCTAGAATTCTTATTAAATCATGCGTTAAGTTACATGCACAAAATTGTGCACACAAATCGAAGTAAATGTGTGCTCAGCCTAGTGCACCTTCTTACTTCAGCTTCAAAGTCAGCTGCCAGATCTATAGTTTTTTTTTTTGTTTAAAAGCAGATTTGTTCTGCTGTTCCTGGGCAAGAGGGAATACGGATTTCTAGAAGTGAGTTCAGAGGTGACCTTGATGTTATTTGTCTTTACACCACAATGCAACTTTGTTTCCAAACAGCATAGCAGATTTTGTTAGCTTGTCATCTTCTGGAATGTAACCTCTCTTCACTCACTCTGTCAGAATAGCTTTTCTCCACATTTGAGTTTTGAATTTCCAGTTCAGATTTGTCGGACTGGGAAACCGAAGTGGTTCCTGTGACGGCAGATCTTTAATCTGAGGCGGCCATAGAGATTTTGAAATAGATCTCTTCTCTAGAAGGTTAGAAAACCATGGTCTCTCCTTGGCCAAGAAAGGACTATATGCATTATCGCCAATACTGGATAATGCCTGGTTTTGTTGAAAACTCTCAATAACTGGAGTCTGTAAAATTTTTTTGGATCTCCTAGACCTATGATAGAAATGGTTTGTTGAATCAATATACCATTTTGAGATTCATGACGGTCTTACTGATTATCTGATTTCCAAATCCGAAGAATAGCAGAGCAAAAGTGGAGGAGACCTGGATCTACCTAGCTTTAAGAAAAGGAGACTCGTAATTAGTACAAGAATTATCATGGCAAAAAAAATCATTTCTTAGTCCTTAGGATCCTGGTCTTGCAGGGAACGTTATATTATAAATAGAGCACCCCGGTAAATGACAGCAGGTAACGATGGATGTGGCCCATCCAGGCTGCCCTGCAGCAATCTTGTCCACTTTGGGTAGAAGCGCGTGTAATTTCCGGTATGGAACGCAACACCCATTGCCCCTCCTCCCCACCATGCTCCTCACCCAGCTTTTCAAAGCCATGCCACTGCCTTTTCGGGTTGTAAGTGCCACTCCATGCAGATTATCCCAGTGCTTTCTCACAGATCCAATGGACACTGCTGTCTGGGGCTGTAACTGCCACTCTGTGCAGGCTGCTTCATTTCTATCCTCGTTACCCTGTGTTTATCCCATGCTTTTTGTAAATTCTGTCCCCATCATCTCCTCCAGTGGCTATTCCAGTTAATTTACTGATGTATTAATGGAAGCTGCTAGTAGAATCACTCTATGTCCCCTGGGATCCACTTACTAACAAGGCCAAACGTGTCTTTTTTGTCTCAGTTTGACTTTTCTTGGTCAACTAGTTCAAAATAAAACAAAACATCCATTTCCTATCAGATCATGTCTTTTTCATGACACCAATAAGCACAAGGACTGAAATCTAGAGTCTGCAGTGGAGCCGAATACTCAGAACTCTGATCATTTCTCTCTCTATTTTTTTTTTCTAGCCTTTCTGTGAGGGAAAACAAGACTTGGAGAAAAAAATGGATTTCAGATGGACCTTGACACTCAAGGAGTAATCTAGAAATGTCCAGGTGCAGTTGGTCTTTCATTGTTTTATTAACTCTGCATTTTCATCTGCTGCTTGGCAAGGTTGCATGGGCTCTCATTCCCGAGGAGATCAACACAAGCCCTGGCACCAAACAGAACAGCCGGCATTTAGGAATGCAAGTCTAGCAAGAACTTGTAGGAGTTCCTGAAGAGCACAGACTGGTGGCGAGCACTATAAAAATAAACTGGCCATCATAGAGCAGTTATGGACGATCTTCAATCTCGCAGCAGTTTTTTTTTTTTAATCATGTCGTTTTTTAGGCAAGAAGATCCCAGTCGGGAAATTTTAGGCAGATATCCAACTAATACTGTCAACCCATGTTCCAGAAGTTGCAGCAAAGGTGCAAGACTAAGTCAAGCCTGTGTGTCCATAATGTGCCTTGACCATCTATGGTTGCATGTTGTACCTGTGTAGGTGATAAAGAGAGTGTGCAGCTGGATTAGCAGGCTTGCTAATGGCCTCTAGCCCTTTCAGACTAAGAAACCTGATCAGTGACTCATGAATACTTTAGTGGCCTCCTGATCTCTCTGCCCTTTCTTCTTGAAAGCATTGAACTCGCAACTAGGGTTATTTAATTCAGATTTGAAAAGCCCTGTCAGTTGCTGGTGCTTTTTTTTTTTTTCCTAGTAAATTTCATAAAGAGACTTCTGTCCCAAGAAGGGATTAATAGCTTAGTCTCATGAAAGAGGAGAAGGTAGACGCACGCCTACAGACACACCCTCAGACAGCTCTCAACATAAACCTTGTGCACCGATGTCGTTCCCTCCCTGCCAGTATAAAGTGGCCTAGTCAAGACAGAGAACAGAGAGGCAGGAGCAGTCATTGGCATGTCTGCCCCAGCCAGAAGGATCCCCACTTTTTTCCTTATAACACTAGTATGGTTTTAAAATTAAAAATTAAACAGTATCTTACTTGAAGTATTAGCTCAGTAATTGCTAATGAAACCATCCCCACATACACACTTCAGTCTCTGTCTTCCTTTCTGCAAAGTAGCAATTCAAGCTGCTGAAGTGAAAAAAAGGGCCCTGTTATTAAAACAGCATCCACTGCAGCGCTAAGGAAACTGAAATAATTATAGCATGGTAGGACTGCTTCATTTTTCACAATTACAGAGTAGAAACCGTCCCAAAGACAGAGCCAAGAGAAACCCTCCAGAGGGGCATATTAATCACAGCTAGACTGAGAAATCTCCTTTCCCCGCCTGCTCCCCCTCTCTCCATAAGGGGATTGAGAAAGCTCCAGGTCATGCTGCTTGTTTTCCCGCATAGAAACATGTTCTGTGGGGGGATTATGCAGCCCTCCTTTTCCTTAGGATCCTTATGAAGGTTAGGGATTAGTCCCTGTGGTAGTAGTGTCTGCTTCAAGGGGGGGGGGGGGGAGGAGAGCTGGAGTCAGACAACAACCAACAAAGGCCCTTGAGTTTTATGGTCTGGGGAACTGATAAGCATGGAGCAGCAATTACTACCCTTAATCAATAAACCTTGATGCTTTTGATGCAAATACAACATCGCTGTCTGTTTTGACGGGGGTGGGGGTGGTGGTGGTGGTGGGAGGGGGATGGAAGAGGAATTGGATTCAGATGACAACCAACACCGGTCCTTACTTTTACAATCTGCATTACTGATACGCAGACATAAGTGAAAAAGTACAGGACTGCTGCTAAGGCCAAGTCCATGAGCAAAACACATCAGCACTGTCTGAATTTTCAAGGCTCATCGAATAGCTGCACTGAGCAGCAGTTGCTTCCCTTAAGAGAAACATGGGGATAACCTGCACGGCGCAGCAGATACTACCATAAGAAGCTAGCTGGTCAGACTGGATGGACCATTTGTTCCTTTTCTGCCGTCATTACTGTGTTACTATGTTGTGTGTTTATGTCCAGCTCAAGGTGCTGATTGACTTGAGTTCCAGAATACCCCACCTCCAAGAATGGCCGTCAAGAGAACTGGGCAGACACCTGGCTCATCCATTTCTTCCCGGACGCGTGCAGCTACCCTGAATCTCACACAGGTGGCTGGAATGTGACAGAACTGCACAAACCACCCTGCTAGGAAGAGATTCATCCTAGCTACTCTTATGACAGCCACAGGGTTATAGCATGAGACTACTCACTGACTGGATCTCAAGCTGCTATCAGAACCATAGGTCCAAAGCACAGAGTTTGTGACCTTTCTGTCAAACATCATGGGAGCCACGACTGTTTTCTTCAGAGCTCACGGGGGGCCCCTGACTGCTCTCAGTGGACCTCAGAAGAGTCATGACTGATCTTGTCAAACTTCACAGAAGACGTGACCGCTTTTGCCGGAGCTCACCAGAGCAAGTTCTGCTCCCTTTGGAGTGCAGGAGAGCTGGGAAATGCTCTGATGGAATGCTCATGGAAGACATGACCACTCTCTTCAGACATGATGGGAGCCCTGGCTGCTCTCATTGGACCTCAGAAGAGCCAGGACTACTCTTGTCAGATCTCACAAGGACAGTGACATCTCATCAGACCACCCTATTGCCAGGACTATTCTCATTAATCCCCGCTAGGGCTGCAAACATCACACACAAGAGTTTGTATGTAAGCTTTAGCACACCTTGTACTTGGTATTTGTTGCTTGCCAGCATTGTACAACAGCCCTCTCTCTATAAATGCAGATAAGAACATAAGAAATTGCCATGCTGGGTGAGACCAAGGGTTCATCAAGCCCAGCATCCTGTTTCCAACAGAGGCCAAACCAGGGCACAAGAACCTGGCAAGTACCCAAACATCAAGAAGATCCCATGCAAATAATGCAATTAATAGCAGTGGCTATTCCCTAAGTCAACTTGATTAATAGTAGTTAACTTCAAGAACTTATCCAAACCTTTTTTGAACCCAGCTACACTAACTGCACTAACCACATCCTCTGGCAACAAATTCCAGAGCTTTATTGTGCATTGAGTGAAAAAGAATTTTCTCTGATTAGTCTTAAATGTGCTACTTGCTAACTTCATGGAGTGCCCCCTAATCCTTCTATTATCCGAAAGTGTAAATAACCGATTCACATCTACTCGTTCAAGACCTCTCATGATCTTAAAGACCTCTATCATATTCCCCCTCATCCGTCTCTTCTCCAAGCTGAACAGCCCTAACCTCTTCAGCCTTTCCTCATAGGGGAGCTGTTCCATTCCCTTATCATTTTGGTTGCCCTTCTCTGTACCTTTACCAGTGCAACTATATCTTTTTTGAGATGCGGTGACCAGATTTGTACACAGTATTCAAGCTTCAGTTGATTTTTGTCCTTTCAAACAACGTAAGTAATAAATCTAAATATTTTTATAACCTAATTATACCTGGCAATTAAAGATATCTCAGGGTAAGAGAGGTTAAAGTCTCACCCAAGCTTCTGACTCTGGCGCAGTTTCCAGCTTCTGCCTCTGTACATTTTCAGACTTTTCGCTCTCTGCCTTTTGTGCCTGTCTGAAAGGCTGTAAGCACATTTGTGCATCTGCTGGGATAGGTTATTGTATCCTTCCCAATAATTTGGATGAGATCTTTAGTATTTTTTTCCCTGCCTATCTAGGGCAAGTATTTTAAAAATACTAATGGAGGGGCTCAGGTTGTAGTACTGCGGACTGTGGCATGTAAGGTTGTGACCCTCCACCCCAGCACATCGGGGCTGGCCTGGTCTGGGTGCTGCACAGAGGTAGTGTGCTCTAGTCCAGGGAAAGAAAATGATTACCACTACGGTGGCAGCCCCTCATGGGGCTGATGGTATGCTTTGAAGAAGGCAACCCTCCAGCACTGGGATCAGTGAGAGTCCCCTGAGCTTTGCGGTCCTGCCAGCCAAAGGCAAGACTGGGGGGGGGGGGGGACGACAAGGGGGAGCAGCTGCCCCGGTGTCAAGCACAAGGAGGCATCCTCACCAAGGCTGCTTTTACTTTTGGGCATAAACATACGAGGCTCTGCCCCAATGACTCTATTGGCCAGTGCCCAAAATCTCAGGCAGCAGAGATCAGCCCTCCCCTCCCAGGCATGCAAGGAACTGGATGGAGGTGGATGAGTCTGGAGTAGAAAGAGCACAGTGCAGAGCAAAGAAGAACCCGCCCTAATCCAGCCCCTTCTCCCCTCCAGGGAACAGAAAAGGGGAGGGAAACCTGGTGTAAAAAATGTGGTTATGGATACATTGGAGGCTGGGGCTGTCTATGGAGCAATAAAAGGTGGTAAGGGTGGCCTACATTTGTCAATGGCTGGAAAAGAAGATGCTAAGTGAAAAATTCAAATCGTATATTATCAGGCGTTTAAACTAGGGAGCGCGGGTGGCAGCAGTGGCCAGTGAGTTTGCATGTCACCCCCAAGCAAAGCAGGAAGTGGGAATAGAAAGTTTCAAAATCAATCAGTTCAAAAAAGCAGAAAAGATGACAACGAAGAGCAGCTGAAAAGCGATGGCTACAAACGCTCATAGTCTGGGCAACAAAATCCCAGACCTGCAGGCCCTAATGGTGGAGGCGGACTTGGACACTGTTGCTGGTACGGAGACATGGTTCACTGAGTCTCATGATTGGGCTATGGCCATCCCGGGCTATAACTTGTTAAGGAAGGACAGAGAGGACAGAAAAGGGGAAGAAGTAGCTCTTTATGTCAACAACAATATCCAAGCAACTGAATTGCAAGGAACATGGAATAAAGAAGAAGCATTATGGACCGTCCTAAAAAAAAAAAAAGAAGATGCTGCTTCCATTTTTACTGGTGTGATCTACATTCCACACCAGTAAAAATGGACAGAGACCTGATCGAAGACATCCAAAAGGTGGGAAAGAAGGGACAAGTACTCATTGGAGATTTTAATCCTCTGGCTGTGGATTGGAACATCCCTTTTGCGGAATCTACAAGAAGCAGAGAGATAGTGGATGCCTTTCAAGATGCTCTGCTCAAACAAAGGGTGATGGAACCCAAGAGGAAGGTTGTGATCCTCGATCTAGTGCTCACTAATGGGGATAATGTCTCTGATGTTTTGGTAGGAGCTCACCTGAGCACCAGTGATCATCAGATGGTATGGTTTTGATTTTGCAAATAGGATACAGAGAATTCACACAGAGACCCAAGTTTTGAATTTAAAAAATACGGACTTTGTCAAAATAGGAACGTACCTGGAAGAAGAACTGGAAGACTGGGAGAAAATGGGTGAGGTGGAACAACAGTGGGCCAAGTTAAAAGGAGCTATTACAAAGGCAACAAATGTATATGTTAGGAAAGTAAAAAAAGAGTAAGAGGAAAAAGAAACCAATCTGGTTCTCAAAGGAGGTGGCTGAAAAAATAAAGGCGAAAAGAACAGCATTCAAGAAGTATAAAGGATCCCAAAACAAGGAACACAGGGAAGAATACCTGCGAAACCGAGGGAGACGAAGAAGGAAATAAGGAAAGCAAAAGGTCAAGCGAAAGAAAGGATGGCCAAAGAGGCAAAGCAAGGTGACAAAACATGTTTTAGATTTATCAGAGAAAGAAGAGAAGCCCAAAGTGGTAGAGTGAAATTGAAAGGTGAGAAGGAGCACTGCGCAGTGAGAGATGAAGAAATGGCAGAAATGGTTGACAAGAACATAGATGGGAATGAAGTAGACAACACTGTTTATAGAAGAGAATGTATGCAGGACTGGTGCTAGCAATAACAACACTTACAACATGCATATTATATTTACATGCACTCCTGTGGTGCCAATCAGAAAACTCTGCAAAAAAGACTCTTGGAGTTCCTATGGAATTAGACTTTTTGTAATGTATGTTGGCTGTGAGCTTGGCCATTAGAAAGCCATGAAGAAACGGAATTACCATTACAATATAGTAAACCTCTCATACCAAAATAACCCTAACAATCTTATCTATGCACATATTATGCCAGACCCTAGAACACCAATAAAACTCTTATTAGGAAACCAGGCTACTCTAGATCCCTACACAGAAATTACATGCCAGCAAAATATCTCACCTCGGTCACATATGCAGAACACAGACAGACCCTCACCAAGTATAGAATAAAGAGATCAGAAAGTATAAACAGAAATGTGCTGAGAACTGAAGTGGAACCCACAACAAGCCAGTCTCTACATGCAGAGCAACAATGGAATAAGAGAAACATTACCATTCTTCATAAAAACATTAAATATAAAATTAAGAAATATAAAACATCAATCAAAATAGTAAAATCATATTGATAAAGAAGTAGACATTAAGACCTGTGCATGCGTTTGCCGGTGCGTACACACGGATGCGTCAATTTTATAACATACGCGCACATATATGCATGTGTGTTATAAAATCAGTTATATGCGCATACATTAGGGCATGATTTTATATCGAAGTGCACAAATGTGGGGAATTTTAGTAGGAACATGCACCATCGCAAATGCCCTTTTTTCAAGTTCGCCCCAGTAAAGGAGAGGACTCCATAAACCCCCTAGCTAACTTGTCTCCCTTTTACCCCGACCCTTAAAACCCCGCTGACTAGCCTATTATTTCTTGCTACGTGCCTTACACGCCGCCCACAGCAGAAATAAAGTTACGTGCTAGGGGATCCCGGTGTGCGCATAACTATTTATGCGCTGACTTCATGGCACATTCCTGGCCCGCCCAGGTCCCACCCATGCCCCGCCCACACCCCACCCCTTTTTGTGAAAACAGTTTTTGTGCGCATACCGGGAGATACGTGCATATTCGCGTAGTTTTTAAAATCTGCGCAACATATGCCGGGACAAGTCATGCGCCTATCTCCCCCAGCTTTGATGCGTGTAGGACTTTAAAAATCTAACAGAGAAAGAATAAATATTTAAAACCAGTTAATAAATAGAATATTCAAAATTTCCCAACCACCAATAAAATATTTCAAAACATCTGATGAATAAAAAATCCAGTATTTAAAAAAATGTTCTATTCCCTTCCAAAAAAAATTAAATATTTCGAAAGAGCAGAATCAAATTACACCCAATAATTAAAACTAACAAGGATTAAAAAATCTTCTGCTCTCCATACCTGTGATCTTCTAATTTCCAGTCACCCTGAGATTGTTGTGGATTGGGGGAGGTAGGGCCGTACAAATTTTACCTTCTTTTTCACACACACACACACACACACACTCACATATTCTTTCACACACTCCCTCTCTCTAACATACATAGGTTCCCTCTCCCTCACAGATACATTATATATATGTGTGTGTGAGTGCCTGAGCCTATATGTGGCACATGGGCTCTCACAGGTACACAAACATACACACAAACACAAGCTCTCACACAGACACACCCACATGCCTACACACACAGGCTCTCAGACACACACATACACACATGACCTCCTATTTTCATCAGGCCGTAATGGGGTGAGCTCCACCACAGCCCCATGGGCCTCACATTGTTGTTGGGCCGTGGTAGGATGAGCTCTACCACAGCCTATTGACCTTCCTGCTTTTGGTGGGGGGAGCAGAAGCTGTCCACGGACACACACGCATGCACTCAAATGGAAGACATGGGCCTCTCATTTTCAGCCGCCGGTGACTTGAGCGCCAGTGGCCTGCAGCCTCTCTCCTTCTTCAGCCACCAACAGGTTAGTCTCTGCTGATGGCCCCATGGCCTCTCCTGCTGCTGCTAGCCCGTCAACCCCTGGGTGTGTCTACCTGTGCAAATACACGGTATGCACACCGGGTCGCACCGGGCCTGAATGTATGGGTGGAGTTAGGCAAACTAACAGGCTGATGCAATAGAGTACACGAAAAAAACACGCGTCCAAAATGGGCGCCCATTTTTTCCCAACATGCGCACATTCACCCCTCCTGGACGCCTGATGCAGTATTCAAATGAAACCAAAATGAAAAGGGTGCCAAAAAAGTGCGTGGTGTTAAAAATAAAAAAAAGAACGTCCATAGCACTATCCATTTTCTTGCATCAAATGTCCGTGCTGCATCACGCGTGCGCCATGTGGACATGTTTATCTGTCAAAAGGGCATAGATTCTGTCAAATGGAATATGGGGAATGTTTATTTGAAAAATTATATTTTGAAATCGAATTGTGTCACCTCTAATCTGACGTCATGATGCGAGGTCATAATCCTGCCCGCAGGGTACATAAATTGCTGCTTTGAGTCTGACTGTCCTTTTGTGCTCAGTTCAGATTGGATCAGCCCTCCTTACTGACTGGTGTGGACTGGTGCCTGGCATTCTGATTTTTCAACATTGCAGGAAGATCAACATTGCTTCATTTTCAACAGGTAAGACGTATTTGCTTTGTCCTTTATATATATATATATATTTTTTTTACTAAGTGCAGAACTTGTTCATTGTGTTTATTTTATATTACCTATGTTTCTTGCATTTATAAATTGTTCACACAGACTAATAGCTTTGGGTGAACGGACGCCCAAGCCCTGGATGCTAATGGCAGGAGCCGGACTTCAGCGTCTGTTCTCGGTCTGGGCCTGTCCTTGGACGCCCATGCCCTGGATTGTTGGGCATGGGCGTCTTGGGTGTCCGTTCTGGGCCTGTCCCCGGACACCCAATCCCTGGATGCCACTGAAAGGAGCCAGTCTTGGGCGTCTGCTATGCACATCGCCAGGGGCCTGTAAATGGAAACACAAATTATGGACGTCCTTCCATAAAATATTAATTTTCACATTTGTTCATGCTTTACATGTGACCTGTTCCCAGGGGCGGATCTATAATGAGGCAGGGTGAGGCGGCCGCTTCAGGCGGCAAACTTTGGAAGCGGCAAAAACTGGTCCCCTGCCAAACTCCTCTAGCAGCCGCGTCACCCTGCCGCCTAAACAACAAAGGACCTCTGTGCAGAATTCCCCCCCTGCGCAGCCAGGGTCTCCTTCATCTTTGCCATTTTCTGAGCAGAATTCTGTGAGCTTGTTCCACTCGCGGTGAAGACGAAGAGCCCCCCGGCGTGCTGTGAGTGGAGCATGTCCCGCTTGTGGCGAAGATGAAGGCCCCGGTGAGAGTGAGAGTGTGTGTATGGGAGAGATTGTGAGCCTGGAGGGGGAGAGCGCGCATGTGTGAGGGTGCTTGAGGGCATGTGTGAGAGAGAGCATGTGCGAGGGTGCTTGGGGGGGGGGGTGAGAGAGCATGTGCGAGAGTGCTTAGGGGTGTGTGTGAGAGAGCATGTGCGAGGGTGCTTGAGTGTGGGTGCCAGAGAGAGAGAACCTATGGGGAGGGCAGAGGGGGGGTGGGGAGAGGCAAAGGGGGGTGCCATCTCATCCCTTGCCTCAGGCAGCAGATTGCCTTGAGCCTCCCCTGCCTGTTCCTTTCACATTCCATTAACTGCATGCTTTGCCTCCTGTTCATGCTATCCCTGCGGCTTGTTCCTTTGACCTTCCCATTAACTGCCTGTTTTCCCATCTGTTTATGCTATCCCTGCAGCCTGTTCCTTTGTATTTCCATTAACTGAAAGTTATTCTATGGGTTCATTATTTCCATGCGGCCTCTTCCTTTCGCCATCCATTAACTGTGTTTTACCATCTGTTCATACTATCGATGTGGCCTGTTCCTTTGTGTGTGCTTAGTCTGATTTATTTGTTGGAAGTTATATCAACATTGATTAGTGTAGAGTAAGTATTCCTTGCAATTGCAATGTTGTTTTGCAAACCTCATTTTTATAGGTTACCAATGTTTTTATTTGCATTCACAATTCTGACGAGCAGAGACTGTCTTGGTCATGGCCAACATTGCAGCCAACAGTGCTAGGAAGGAACTGCAGAGAAGAGCAACAGAAAAGAGAAGTTGGCTCAGGTGGAGAGGGAGGCTAAAAGGCAGGACAAGCAGGCAGGCCCCAGAGGTAGCCAAGCGCCATCAAAGCAAGCATGTGATGTGTGAGACACAGAGAAGGAACTCCTTTGCCGGCGTACCTGTGACAACTACCATCTAAAATCCAACTTGCCATTTCTACCAAACGTTTTTGAGAAAGCAGTGTTATCACAGCTTGTAAATCACCTGGAAGATCAAAATATTTTCTACCCAAACGAGTTTGGATTTAGGAAACATCACTCAACTGAGACATTACTTCTCTCATTAATAGACTCGGTTTTAAGAGTGTTTGAAACAGATGAATTGTATTGCCTTTTGCTAATTGACTTAACAGCTGCCTTTGACACTGTAGACCAGGGGTCGGGAACCTATGGCTCTTTTGATGGCTGCATCTGGCTCGCAGACAAATCTTTAATAAAAAAGTAAAAATCTAACAAAACCTTCCACCCTCCTGACGCCACCCAAGATCTCCAAAATTAATTTACTACAACCCCCCACCCTCCTGACCCACCCCCAAGACCTGCCAAAAGTCCCTGGTGGTCCAGTGGGGGTCCAGGAGCGGTCCGGGAGCGATCTCCTGGACTTGGGCTGTCGGCTGCCAGTAGTCAAAATGGCGCCGATGGCCCTTTGCCCTCACTATGTCACTGGGGTCGACCAATGGCGGCGGTAGCCCCTGTGACATAGTAAGGGCAAAGGGCCGTCGGCTGCCAGTAATCAAAATGGCGTTGACGGCCTTTTGCCCTTACTATGTCACAGGGGCTGCCGCTGCCATTGGTCGACCCCAGTGACATAGTGAGGGCAAAGGGCCATCGGCGCCATTTTGACTACTGGCAGCCGACAGCCCAAGTCCAGGAGATCGCTCCCGGACAGCTCCTGGACCCCCGCTGGACCACCAGGGACTTTTGGCAGGTCTGGGGGGGTGTAATACGATGGGTTAAGAAAAATGCTCTCAGAACAAACATTATGCTGTCCTGTTACTTTTTAAGCTGGGGACTTGTTTTTTAAGCAAAAAGCTGTTTATCAGTAGGGCTTACACAAGTGGTTGTGGGGGAGAGTAGCTTGTCTGTGCCTGGGACCTGATTCAACAGGAGGAGGAATGCCTGGCCAGCAGCCCTACAGAAAGGTTCACAGACCCAGGTGCTGGCTCATCTACGCACACACACTTGTTTACAAAGCCCTATAAAAGTTCAGGGTCCTCTGGTGGGAACTTGGAGCCTCACCTGTGCACTGACGAGTGGCTCAGGATCTTTCCTGTTGAAGCTGTGTGCTTCTGTTTTTTGGTCGCACCGGGGTTCCCCGACCTGATGAGTGGCAGGATGCTGATTTGGTATGTATTATAGTCATGGGAAATGAAGTATGTGTGCTGGAAATAAAGCTATATTTTCATTACTGTATATCTCGTATTTTGTATCATAGTGTGTGTGTTTAGTACTATGCGAGATCTGCCTACCTCCCATTCAGGCATCTTGTTACATTTGGCGCTGCGAGCAGGATGTCCTTGATTAAGAGGAAAAATGAAAGAAGGGCAGTAAAGAATCTGCAGGGGAGGAGGTGAAAGCCCAAATGGAAATTCCCAGCTGCGAAGATGTACCCTACTCCTTGCTGGCCAAGGAGTAGGGATGTAATACTGGTTTGTGTGAAAGTGGGCATAGAACCCCACGAGATGGTGGATATTTTAAAAAAGATCCCTGTAGTTGCAGGGAAAGAAATGGCATGCATTGCCCGGCAGGGATGGATACTTCTTACTGGGTATAGGAAAGCTCACTTAAGGGTTAATGAGTTGCAGTAGCAACTAGCCACAGCCCAAGAAGAATTAGGGACGTTAAGGCAGCATAGAGTGGTGTTGCAATGTCAGTTGCAGCTTTGTAAAGATAAAGTGGACATATATCAAGTGGTGGCAGAGAGGGCAGCCGTACGGGCAATATAAATACAGCATGGTGCAGTGAGCCGGGCTACGCAAAAAGTGAAAGGAAATTAGTGTAGCGTAACATGTAAATAAGCAATAAAAAATGTATATATCTTGTAAAAAAAAAAAAAAAAAAAAAAAAGGTGAAGCTAGTGGGTTAAAAGACTTCCTGGATATCCTGGGATGGGAGAATAAACCGTATAAAATGCTATATGAAAACTGGGAATCAAAGGTAAAAGTTTTATATGAACCTTTAATTTGTGTCTGTGTTCCCTTCATCTGTTAGTGTGAAGGGCTGATTTGTTTATGTTGGGACCATCTAGCTTGTGTTAAGAATTTTTCTTGTAATCTGCAGAAAGCAGGATAGTGCATAAGAAAATCTATTGAGTACAGAATATTCTCTCTGTGTATTTAACTTTAGCATTATGTGGCAACAGAAGGTGTCATTTGTTAAGAATCACAAGGACACTAAACTAGAATTAAAAGCAGAAACAAAGAGAAAGCACCTTTTGGAGACTGCAGCAGCAGAATGTGGGAAGAACCCATGGCATTCTAATGTCGGAGCAAACTTAAATTCTTTTGATGATGTAGAAAATAAGATTTCTAAGTATATCCCCATGCCACAATGCTAAAAAATAAGAGTAAACAGAGCACAGCCTTAATATGGCTACTGTTAAATATCAGGAGTGTTTGGTAACAATGCCTTAAGATGTTGACAGATAAGTTGAGACAAGAAAACTGTAATTGGCTAAAACTGGAGAATTTCTTTTCTGCCCAGCTGGCAGAAGATAGACAATGCTATGAGCAGTGTGAGACATTTAATTGAGAAGCTAAAAATTGCTAGTACTCAGAAAGAAGCTTTAAAGTCTGAAATTACCCATCTAAATAGTTACTTGATGAAGAAGAAGAATTAAAAATCCTTTGGGAACACCGTAAACCCAAATCCTCCTCTGATTATAAGAATGAAAAGAAGGTAATATAAAGACCACTGTGAACAGGGGAGCAAATGATCCAGAAGAGGGGGGAGTGAGAATGTCGCCACTGATTGCATCCGTGACAGGACGTTAAAGGGAAGGCCTGTATTTAGTCAGAAGTTTCGTGGCATTTGTTATCGATGTCTTTCTATATGTTCTGTGATTTTGATGTTTAGAACACTTTCCACTAGAGATGTGAATCGTGTCCTCGATCGTCTTAACGATCGATTTCGGTTGGGAGGGGGAGGGAATCGTATCGTCGCCGTTTGGGTGTTTAGAGTATAGTGAAAATCGTTAAAATCGTGAACCGGCACACTAAAACCCCCTAAAACTCACCCCCGACCCTTTAAATTAAATCCCCCACCCTCCCGAACCCCCCCAAATGCCTTAAATTACCTGGGGGTCCAGCGGCGGTCCGGAACGGTCTCCTGCAATTGAATCGTGTTGTCTTCAGCCGGTGCCATTCTGCGCCGCCATTTTGCAAAATGGCGGCGCAAAATGGCGGCGGCCATAGACCAACACGATTCGACTGCAGGAGGTCGTTCCGGACCGCCGCTGGACCCCCAGGTAATTTAAGGCATTTGGGGGGGGTTCGGGAGGGTGGGGGATTTAATTTAAAGGGTCGGGGGTGGGTTTTAGGGTGTTTTAGTGTGCCGGTTTTCCTGCCCTCCCCCTTCCCCCGATTTATGATTTTTTGACGATAAATCGGGGGAATTGGTATTGTATCGTGGCCCTAACGATTTTTGACGATTTAAAATATATCGGACGATATTTTAAATCGTCAAAAAACGATTCACATCCCTACTTTCCACTATTTTTCCTGGCACTGAAGTCAGGCTAACCGGTCTGTAGTTTCCCGGATCGCCCGTGGAGCCCTTTTTAAATATTGGGGTTACATTTGCTATCCTCCAGTCTTGTTTTGGCTTTGGAGCCCTTGGCCATTCGACTGCGGGGGGACAAGACTTTCTATAGTATCAGTGTGGGAGGCCACCCTTTAAAGATAGCGCTCTTTGCAGATGATATTGTGTTGTTTGTAGGTCAGCCACGTATTAGCGTCCCAGTTATTGTTCATTTATTTAATCAGTTCACACTAGTGGTGGGTCTCCGTATTAATTATACTAAGTCGGAGGCATTGGCCCTGAATGTGCACTTACCTGACACTTGGGTGGGCCCTTTTCCCTTTCATTGGGCCCCAGCAAAGATCAAATATTTGGGGGTGTGGGTCCCACGGGATTTAAAGCAACTATATGCTCTAAATATTACTACCTGTATTGCTAAGCTGCAGACACAGTTGACCACGTGGACCCCCTCCCACTGTCTCTCTTTGGCAGATGTGCCCTGATTAAAATGATTTTGGTGCCAAAGCTTCTGTACTTGATGCACATGATACCTTGCTGGTTGCGGGGGGCTGATATTCGGCGCCTACGTTCCAGTAAACAGAAATTCCTGTGGCAGGGGAGATGTGCGAGACTAGCCTACCCAGCTTTGGAATTGCCGAGGGAGCGGGGAGGGCTCAATATGCCTGACTTCCGCTTGTATAACGCGGCTTGCCAGCTGTGGTTCGTGGGGGAATGGCTCACGGGATCATATCAGTTCTGCGCAGCAGGAATGCTGGCCCACATGTCGGCCCCCAACTCACCTGCGAGTATAATTCAATCTCGTGCAGCCGCACGCTGTACCATACCCTACCCTACTGTGTTATGATACCCCTGTATTTGGGCTTGGAGGTGGTGGCATAAGCTGAATACTTTGACGGTGGTTCAGTCTCTACTGATCCCTTTTGTACACAATGTGGAATTCTTACCGGGGCAGGACAGTGGAGCTATTTTTCAGTTTTGGGCAGATAAGGGAATACTGTTTGCATATTACCTGTATGATGCTGCTTCTTGTCTTTTGCTGGACTTTGAAACTTTGATGCGTACCTACCAAACGGTATGGTTTAATATCACTAAAAGAATATGGAAAAGAAGCACAAAGACCAGAGTTTTACAGTTCAAAAACACAGACTTTGAGGAAATGGGGAAGTACCTAGAGGAAGAACTAAATGGATGGGAAAATGAGAGAGATATGGATCAGC
Organism: Rhinatrema bivittatum; assembly: GCF_901001135.1. Taxonomy (NCBI): domain Eukaryota; kingdom Metazoa; phylum Chordata; class Amphibia; order Gymnophiona; family Rhinatrematidae; genus Rhinatrema; species Rhinatrema bivittatum. Next base: position 251,137,707 of record NC_042619.1, read on the forward strand.
AGTGGACCAATCTAAAAGGAGCAATTGCCAAGGCAACTTCTCTATATGTTAGAAATGTAAAGAAAAGCAAAAGAAAAATGAAACCTATCTGGTTCTCAAAGGAGGTGGCTGACAAAATTAAAGCTAAAAGAACTGCATACAAGAAATATAAAAGATCCCAAAGGGAGGAGCACAAAGAAGAATATCTAATTCAACTGAGGGAGACAAAGAAATTAATCAAGTTGGCAAAAAGTCAAGCGGAAGAGAGGATTGCCAAGGAGATAAAATATGGTGACAAAACATTTTTCAGATACATCAGCGAAAAGAGAAAAGTCCAAAGTGGTATAGTGAAATTGAAAGGTGGAAATGATCAATGTGTGGACAGAGACGAAGAAATGGCAGAAATATTAAACGAATACTTCAGCTCTGTGTTCACTAAAGAAGACCCTGGAGAAGGACCATCTCTACACACAGAAACTGGAGGGAAGTGGAACAGAGGAAAATCCATTTACAGTAGATAATGTATGGGAAGAGCTAAAGAATCTGAAAGTGGACAAAGCCATGGGGCCTGATGGGATTCATCCAAGGATACTGAGGGAGCTCAGAGATGTGCTGGCTGGACCGCTGTGCGACCTGTTCAATAGATCCCTAGAAACGGGAGTGGTGCCGAGTGATTGGAGAAGAGCGGTGGTGGTCCCGCTTCACAAGAGTGGGAACAGAGAGGAGGCTGGTAACTACAGACCAGTTAGCCTCACTTCAGTGGTGGGAAAAGTAATGGAGTCACTGTTGAAAGAGAGAATAGTGAACTATCTACAGTCGGGAGAATTGATGGACCAGAGGCAGCATGGATTCACCAGAGGAAGATCCTGTCAGACAAATCTGATTGACTTTTTTGACTGGGTAACCAAGGAATTGGATCAAGGAAGAGCGCTCGATGTCATCTACTTGGATTTCAGCAAAGCTTTTGATACGGTTCCGCACAGGAGACTGGTGAATAAAACGAGAAGCTTAGGAGTGAGTGCTGAGGTGGTGACCTGGATTGAAACTGGTTGACGGACAGAAAACAATGCGTGATGGTAAATGGAACTTTCTCTGAAGAGAGAGCGGTTTTAAGTGGTGTACCGCAAGGATCGGTGTTGGGACCGGTCCTGTTCAATATCTTTGTGAGCGACATTGCGGACGGGATAGAAGGTAAGGTTTGTCTTTTTGCGGACGACACTAAGATCTGCAACAGAGTGGACACGCCGGAAGGAGTGGAGAGAATGAGACGGGATTTAAGGAAACTGGAAGAGTGGTCGAAGATATGGCAGCTGAGATTTAATGCCAAGAAGTGCAAAGTCATGCATATGGGGAGTGGAAATCCAAATGAACTGTATTCGATGGGGGGGGGGGGGGAAAGGCTGATGTGCACGGAGCAGGAGAGGGACCTTGGGGTGATAGTGTCTAATGATATGAAGTCTGCGAAACAATGCGACAAGGCGATAGCAAAAGCCAGAAGAATGCTGGGATGCATAGAGAGAGGAATATAGAGTAAGAAAAGGGGAAGTGATTATCCCCTTGTACAGATCCTTGGTGAGGCCACACCTGGAGTACTGTGTTCAGTTCTGGAGACCGTATCTACAAAGAGACAAGGACAAGATGGAAGCGGTTCAGAGAAGGGCGACCAGGAAGGTGGAGGGTCTTCATAGGATGACATACGAGGAGAGATTGAAGAATCTAAATATGTACTCCCTGGAGGAAAGGAGGAGCAGGGGTGATATGATTCAGACTTTCAGATACTTGAAAAACTTTAATGATCCAAAGACATCAACAAACCTTTTCCATCAGAAAAAAATCAGCAGAACCAGAGGTCACGAGCTGAGGCTCCAGGGAGGAAGACTAAGAACCAATGTCAGGAAGTATTTCTTCACGGAAAGGGTGGTGGATGCCTGGAATGCCCTTCCGGAGGAAGTGGTGAAGTCTAAAACTGTGAACGACTTCAAAGGGGCGTGGGATAAACACTGTGGATCCATCAAGTCTAGAGGGCATGAATAAAGTGGAGACATTCAAACACTGCACGGAGCGGCAGTAGCCACAGCGGCATTCAAACACTGCACGGAGCGGCAGTAGCCACAGAAGCATTCATGGAGCGGGATGCCAGTGGCCAGTAGTTGGTGTTCCACCTTCACGGAGCGGAAGGATGGAGGGCTGCTATTTCAAAAAAAAACAAACCAAAAAAATAAAAACAAGGGTGGGTAAGAGTATGGGGCAAGGGGGTGGCCTGCTTGTTGCAGTGGTTGCTACCCCCAATTGAGCTGGATGTCACTTGGATGCAGATTCAAAGCTGCTCTCTAAATTGGGTGGAGGGGAATTAGGGCTGGAGGGTACTGGAAGCCAATAGTAACAGGTGGGAGAGAGAAAAAGGGGGAAAAAAAATGGATAAAGTGCGTAGCTTGCTGGGCAGACTTGATGGGCCATTTGGTCTTCTTCTGCCGTCATTTCTATGTTTCTATGTTATGTTTCTACCAGATTCCTTCCAAGCAGTTCTACGCTTTTCTTCAGGCCTGGCACTATGTACACTGCTTTGCATGGACCACAGCTGAATTGGAGGCGGAACTTAAGTTTGCAAATGCCTTTTTTGATACTGCCCTCCTTACCAATACTATTACTGGTTGGAAAAACCTGGGGCAGAAACTCCGCTGTATGGACAGGACGTCTCATTTGGCCAACCGCTGGTCTAAAGCATTGGATTCCCCTGTCTCTGGCGCTCAGCTGCTTGCGTCTTTTACCCGCCTACATAAACTGCTTCCAGATATCGGTCTCCGCGAAGTACAGTTTAAAATCTTGCATTGGCTCCATTGTGATGATGTTCGTTGATTCCAGATGCGGCTGACTTCTACCCCGTTGTGCATAAAATGTGGCATAAAGCCTGGGACCTTAGTCCATAGACTGTTTGCTTGCCAATCTCTTCAATCATTTTGGGCGGCTGTCTCGGCGGTGATTGGTACTTGTACGGGAGTCACTCTCTGCTTCACAGGGACTGTGCTTCTGTATGACTCCATCCCGAATTCTTTGCCCGGAAGCAGCTCCAAGGCTAAATTTGAGAGAGTTGCTATCATGCTGGCGTGTCGCACCATTCTGGCGGATTGGCTGGAGCCGGCGACAAGCCCGTCCTTCTCTGCCTGGGTTAATCGCATGGCCTCAGTGGTGCAACTGGAGCGTTTGGACTTTTTAGTAGGTCATCGGAAACTGGACAAGGTTTACTGTGCATGTTGGGAAGCATGCGTCTTGACCTTTCCTAAGGAGCTGCAAGATGGACTTAGATCCAATGGTTACACATCTGATTGGTCTGTTAAGGGGGGGGGGGGATGAGGTAAGAAGTAGGGTGTGAATGTGGAATGTGTGTGGTATGTCTGCTAGGTGTTTGGGGTTGGAGGGAAGGGAGGATGGTTTGGGGGAGTTTGTAAGTTTAAAAAGGAAAGGAATGTCAGGCGGGAGCAGCGATAGCGGACATGGTGTTCTACAAGTTATCAGAGCTGTCTGTTATCATTGTTTGTATTGCTCATAATTTTGATAAGGGATGTTTCTGCTGTTGCCTACCTGATATTAATAAAAGTATTCTGAAAAAAAAAAAAAAAAAAAAAAAAGAGCCAGAAACATTTGTGATATGAGAGTACACTTGAATTTACCTAGTTCCCCAGCAGTGGTAACTGACTCAATCACATATAGCCACTCAGTTTGTGGCTGCTGTAATATACGTGCATTTGTTTTTCAAGGTCAGCCCTTAAGGATATCTAATCGACGACCTTTCTATTTTTATCATCAACTTACTTGTACATCAGCCAACCTGGTGGATGCTATCTGGTATCCTTGCCAGCTATTATAAATCAGGAAGACCACTCAGATGCTGAAAACTCGTCTACAAGAACATTTAAGCTGCATCAGAACGCAGAAAGAAGGCGCACATTTAGTGGATCACTGGTTGGCAGCCTCCCATAGGCCGGAAGAGATTAGAGTGGCTGGTCTAGTACAAGTCCCTCGGCCAGTCTGAGGAGGGGATTAAAATTTGAAATGAATACAAATGGAACAATGGTTCACCTTCAATTGGAATACCGTGTCACCTTACGGCCTCAATAAAGAAATAGAATGGTCAGTGTTCTTCTGACCATTCACAATAAGCAATGATGTCTCCTCATTGGATGTCAAAACAGTTAGGGGACTTACCATTCCAGGATGGATCTTTTAGGAGGCAGGACCAACCAGCTTACCACTTATATTTACAAGCAGAGGGTGCGGTTCTCTCGCAGCCTCTTGCAGAAAAGACTATCAGGACTATTATTTGTTAGAAAATATATATATTTTTTAAATTCAGGAGTGTTTGTAAATGGTTCTCTTAAAAAAAAAAAATCAAAAACTTTTTTTTCATTCCAAAATTTTTTTCCATCCCCAAAATTTTTTTTTCATCTCAGATAAAGATCAGAGCAGTAGGAATCCAGCTGGTTAAAAAAATCCTCCGTAAGGGCAGATAATAACACTCCCCAAAAGAAATAGTAAAAGAACGACTTCAAGTATGTATGAAAAAGGTTTTTTGCAGTTGTGTACTTTAATTCTACTCAGAAGCACTTATAGACATTTAAGGTTTCTTGGGGAGCCCCAAGCATTTTTTGCTAATTAAAGTGAAGATGGTTTATTTTTATTACGGTGCTTTTGGATTTCAATAGACACTTGTCAGGATTTATAAGTAAGAGACTATCTCCCCCATTTGTGTGACATGGACATGATAGGGAACTTCTTCCCTTTTTAAAAAAAATACGAGCCCTAAAGTTCACCTATAAAATGTAAATCTTTGATGAATGTCGGTATATAAAACCATTAAATAAAATAAAATAAAGCAAAATCGGTATATCCTAACACTGAGGTACTCCCCTTTTGGGTGTTACCCTTAAAGATACCGGACATTAAAAGTCTACCCATAAAGATTTGTATTTTCCCCATATTTTGTTTCTTGTTAGCTGGGATTCAATGCGAAGAAGTGGAGTCATGCATCTGTGGTGCAATAATCTAAAAGAACGGTATTGTAATGCGGGGTGCACAGACTGGGAGAGGAATCTTGGGGTGAGAGTGTCTTGTGATTTAAAGATGGCGAAACGATGCGACAAGGCGATAGCTAAAGCCAGAAGAATGCTGGGCTGCACAGAGAGAGGAATAACCAGTAAGAAAAAGGAGGTGGTGATGCCCTTGTACAGATCCTTGGTAAGGCCTCACCTGGAGTACTGTGTTCAGTTCTGGAGACCATTTCTCAAAAGGTACAGAGTCAGGATGAAGGCAGTCCAGAGAAGGGCGATCAAAATGGCCTGGGGGTCTCTATCAGAAGAGCAGGGGATATTTGATACAGATCTTCACTTGAAAGGTTTTAAATGATGGGCAAACTTCAAACCTTTTCCATTGCAGAGAAAACAATAGAACTAGGGGTCACAAAATGAAACTCCGGGGGGGGGGGGGGGAGGATTCAGAACCAATGTCAGGAAATATTTCTTCACAGAAAAGGTGGTGGATTTTTGGAATGCTCTTCTGGAGGACGTGGTGAAAACGAAAAACAATCAAAGAATTCAAAGGGGCATTGGATAAATATGGATTTCTAAAGGCTAGAGGACAGAAATGAGAAAAGCGTGCAGGAGCTACCTTGCTGGTGCAGCGGTTATTACCCTTAGCGGAAGGCATGGGGATTACCACCCTTAACCAATAAGCCTTGATGCTTTTAATGCAACTGCAAAATTGCTCCCTGCTTAGATGGCTAGAGGACAGAATGAAGAATAGCGAGCAGGGGGGGTAACTTGCTAGTGCAGCAGTTACTATCCTTAACCCCACTTAGATGGCAGGGGAGAAAAAGAAGAATAGGATTCAGATAACAACAGAAGGCCCCGACTTCTACAGTCTGGGATTCTGATGCACAAACATAAGGAAAAAGCACAGGACTGCTTCTACAGCCAAATTCCTAAAGGAAATGAAGAAAGCGTGCAGGGGGGAACTTACTGGTGTGGCAGTTACTACCTTTAGCAGACAGCATGGAGATTATTTCCCTTAACCAATAAGCCGAGATGCTTTAAAAGCAACTGAAACATTGCTCCCTACTTCAACAGCAGAGGGAAAAGGGGAACTGGTTTCAGACAACCACCAAGAGGGCCCAGACTTCTACAGTCTGCCAGACATAAGGGAAAAAGCACAGGATTGCTTCTAAGACCAAGACCATAGCGAACCACGTCAAGCAGCACTGCATTTCAAGAAAGCTTCATCACTCAGTAAAACTGTTGCTAGCTGCAATTGTTATGGATATCCTAAGGCTTGGGGATAACCAGCCCAGAGCGGCAGTTACTACCTAAAGCTTGCTGGGCAGGCTGGATGGACCATTTGGTCCTTTTCTGCCATCATTTCTATGGGTCTGGAGAGTCTATAGCAGGACAAAGAAGAATTCCGTTGTTATCTGCATATTTCTAGTCCTAATTTGCGATCCCTTATTCTGTATTTGGTGAGGGTCTGTCGGTATACTATATGTGGGATGGAGATGAAATATTCTGCTAGTGTATAGGATCTGCAGTAGCCCAGTTGTTCTGTTTTCCCACTAGAAGATGTTTTAGTCTTAGGTGGAATATTGACAGCGTTGCTTTTTTCATGCAGGGTTGTTGCTGTTTGAGTTTTGGGAATTGTGCTGCGTTGGTAGGGCAGACTTGCTATATAGTTTTTGAGTGACTTTTTGCAGGGTTTGTGTGTTACTTCAAAAAGTGTCTGGTAATCAAGGCACTTTGTGTCACTGTAACACAAGTAACAACATATATTGAATGTTTTTTCTATGGTGAGTAGTAAAGGGAAAAAAGTCCAGTTCAGCTCAGCCAGCCATTTCAGATCAGAGATTCCCTTCAACCAATGTAGTATGAATATCTTTTAATTGATAAATGTAGGTATTTCTTGGGATTTATTTTTTTTTTGCAGTATATTTCCAAAAATCACAGAACACATTAATCCGATTGTGGCACGATTTCTATAACATATAGTTTGCAAAACAAAGTTTAATATTTAAAAGGATGATGTCCAGTTATGTGATATTGCAGGATTATTCTGGAAAAGGTTTTGGTGGGCTCAATGAGGGTTAAGGTTAATTATAAAAATTCTTGGGGAGCCTATGAGCCTGAAAACTAATTGAGGAGGGTGAACAAGGCTGAAAAACCAAGGGAAGTGACTTCCAAATCTGTACTGGTGGACCCTCAGCCACTCATGTTTTCAGGACACTGCAGCGAATAAGCTTGTGTAGGAGAAAACTAGGGGGCTACCCTCACGGCTCACTGTTGATTTTAAGTTTCTTCATCTATTGCTGCTACCATTTTAGAAAGATCAGCAGATTGAAGCCCGAGCAGCATAGGAGGGAGGAGAGACAGAAAGATGGAGAGGGGAGAGGGCTGCTGCTTGGCAGGGGGGTAAAGAGGGGAGCCAAAGAAGTGACTACTGCTTTGTAGGAGATTGAGAGGGGCAAAACAAGAGTGGAGACTCCTGCTGCTGTGCAGAGTGGTGGAGGAGAGGGGACTCCCGCTGGTAGGTAGGGGGTGGGTGAGGGTGAAAGGGAGATGCAAAATAAGTAATGGAGGGGTGGAGAAAGAGGAAGACCTAGGGCAAGTGGAAGGGGGGATGGAAGGCAAGGAGTAGGGGAAGAAAGAAGGGGACTCAGTGCAGTGGAATGGGGGAGAGGGGGACAGGAGAAGTAGGGGAGGGGGAAGAGGAAGGGATTTCCGGGCATGGGGTAGGGAAAGAGAGAAAGGGAGATGCTGAAGACACCACCATTACAAGGACAGCTGTGCCTTTGCTGCTAAAGGGGAAAGTGCTGTGTCAGCAGGCCTGGCACAATCGGGTGTGCACAGGGTGACACACCTGAGGGGTGGGCGGCAGCAGAAGAGGCCGCAGGGCTGTCTGTGCTCAACTCGCAGGTGGTGCCCCCCCCCCGGTCTCAGCCCCGACTCCTACCTCATTCTCGATCACGCCCGCTGACTGTGTGGTTTTCTGGGTCACGAGCAGGTTGGGCACTGCTCGTGGCCCGCCAAATCTCCACTACTCTGCCACCGCTTGCGGCCCCATATGACTCGCACCCAGTGGCGTAGCAAGGGTCTCCGGCGCCCGGGGGCCAATGCATTTGTGTACCTCTCCAGCATCACCCCCTTAATCCTTCTTGTACTAATGCTTAAGGTCACAGAAAATCAGTGGCATCTCTAGACAGAAGAATTTATTTTTTTGGGGGGGGGGGGGGGGGGGGGGGAAGAGCCAAAATGACATTTCTTCATCACACCCATGTCTGTAGCATGGATCCTGCTTTAAAATTGGTTATAAAAAAAAAAAAAGTGTTAATAAAAAAGTCCAAAGGGTCTTCTGCGTAATTTTAAAAAGCTGGCCAGTTTCACACTTCTAGTAAAACTACTATAAAATTATTTGATAGCCTCATTCAACTAATTCTATATGGCTATGAGAGTGAAGTCTGGAATATATAGGAAGGGACAGAATGTCAATACAAATCCTGCACCTCCAGTTCTCTAACTCTGAGCATCCACTGAAAATTCCCTCAAACAATGGAGCTTGGATGTTTCCCTTACAGCTCATCATCCTAAAAGATATTTTCAAATTCTGGTGTCACCTCACAGTAACAGCAGCACAAACACCTTCCACTGCCAGACACATTGTGAACTAACACAAAACCCTGCAAAAAAGACACTCAAAATCTATACTGCAATCCCATCGTAACATAACAGTAATAACACCAAGGACTCAAACAACAATAACCCTACCTGTGAAAAAGCAAGGGTAAATATTACACTGGGTCCTAGAATACCAATACACCACCTACTGAGGAAACAAAACAAACCCGATTGCTATATATCCCTATACAGACACTACATGTTAGCAGAATCTCTCATCCTGGTCACACACACAGAGCAGAAACAGCCCCTCACCAAATACAGAATACAAAATAAAGGTGCACAAATTAGAAAAACTGAAATGGAAACTCCAAGAAGCCAGACTCTGTGTATTAACAATGGAAAAACAGAACCACCATTCCTCATAAAACAATAAAATTAAGAAACATAAAGCATCAGTTATAATAGTAAAGCCATACTAATTAAAGAATATTTTAAAACTACTAATAAATAGAATTTCTATTAATTAAAATCATATAAATTTTTTACTATTTCCCAAACACCAATAAAATATTTCAAAACAGCACATATATCAAATAACACCCAATAATTAAAACTAATAAGGATTTTTAAAAGCCCCTGCTGTCCATACATGGGAACTCTTGATTTCCAGTCACCCTGATATTGTCGATGATTAGGAGGGTATCCTCTCTCTTTCACACACATACTCACATGTCCATTCTCTCTCACACATACACTGTCACATACATACACATTCATGCTCTTATACCCACCATAACCTCTCGCTCTCACAGACACTGACACACTCTCAGGCTCTAAGACATCTCTCCCCCTCCACACACACCCCCCACACAAACTCTTACTCCCCTGGATTTTCTCATACACACTCATGCTCTCACTGGCTCCCTCACATACACACAAACACACGAGGACCTCAGGCATGTCTAATTTGTGCTCCTTCATTTTGTATTCTGTATTTGGTGAGGGTCTGTCTCTGCTCTGTGTGTGTGACCATGATGAGAGATTCTGCTAGCTTAGGGATCTATAGCAATCTGATTTGTTTTGTTTCCTCAGTAGGTGGTGTATTGGTATTCTAGGACCCTGTAAGGGAAACATCCAAGTTCCATTGTTGGGGGGAATTTCAGTGGATGCATAGAGTTACAGAACTGGAGGTGCAGGATTTGTATTGACATTCTGTCCCTTCCTATATATTCCAGACTACACTTTCATAGCCATATAGAATTAGTTGAATGAGGCTATCAAATAATTATAGTGTGAAACTGGCAAGCTTTTTAAAATTACGCAGAAGACCCTTTGGACTTTTTTATTAACACCAAATATTCAAAAGCTGTGTTCATCCCATCAAGCTCATATATCTCATTAAAGAGGTAAATTGAATAACACAATAACTTTGTTTTATTATTGTTACTCATAAATTATAACAATAACATTAATCTTGGAATATTATATATTTTTAATATAAATGAAAGGTTTTCACAAGATAGCTTGTGTCGTGAAACATTTGTTATGATATATTTAAGGAAACATACATAAATTGTCGAAATACATTTCGTTCATTTAACCTTTAACCTCTGGTTTGCTAGTAGACTGAATTACTGTGTCCCGAAATTATGTTTGTCTAAAAAGTGTGTCACCAACATGAAAAGTTTGGAAAGCTCTGACTTAGAGAATAACCACTGCCATTAGCAATGGTAACAAGGAATAGACTTAGTTTTTGGGTACTTGCCAGGTTCTTATGGCCTGGATTGGCCACTGTTGAAAACAGGATGCTGGGCTTGATGGACCCTTGGTCTGACCCAGTATGGCATTTTCTTATGTTCTTATGATCACTGAACTGCAGGTAGGTAGACATAGTTGTCTGGCAAAGGGGAACCAGCATTACAGCCATTTTACCCTGTCTGATAGCTCCTTTCCGCTTTCCCGTTCTAAAGAAAAGGTTTTGCTGAAATCAAAGAGAAGATAAAGGAATCCTTCGGGAGCGGCTCTGGAGCGCATCTGCTATGTGGTGGCCATCTTGGTTCCCCACTCTATCTCCTTTTAAACAATAGCAACAGCAGGCTGTTCCACCCTGGTTAAAGTGAAGTCCATCTTTTCAGAATAGGTACCTCATTCCCCAAAATGATGCCCAGTTCCTAATAAATATAAAGCTCTCTACCCTGCACCATTGCTTTACCGAAACATGGAGACTCTGGAGCTCTGCCTGTCTACCTTTGGGGCTCTGTACATGGAACAGGAGTATTTGTGAAAATACTACTATGGAGGTTCTGGATTTCAAATTTCTACCTAAAAACCTAAATTTGGCTTCTAGAACCCTCCCTCCCGTACCTTCCCATGTTGTTGGTGTCAATGTACCACAATAGCCAGCTTCTCCCCAGCACTGTCTAAAATCCTATCTAGGTGAAGTGAGATCCGCTACCTCCACACCAGGCAGGAAAGTTACCAAGTGAGCCTCATGCCTCCCAGCAATGCCTGTTTGAAGTGCCAACTACATAGGCCATCCTAACCCTTCCTTCCAGGGCACATACCCTGAAGATGCATTCTCTGTGCAAGAGGATTGTGCATCACATTGAGGCAGGTCCTAGAAACAAGACCATTTCCTACCACACCAGGGTGATGCTCTCCTTCCAGGTGACCTTGCTCCTCCAAGGCAGCACAGGGCCTGCCAGACTGGAACTAGGCCACTCTACCATGTCTCTGAAGATCTCCTCTATATACCTCTCTATCCTCCTCAGTTCCTCCAGATCTGCCCCTCTAGCCTCTAGAGATTGGACTAGTTCTCTGACAACCAGGCACTTTTTGCACTGGGTGCGTGCATACAAACTCTTGCCAACTGGTAGATAATCATACATGTGACACGAGATACAAAATTGTTCAGAGTAGTTAAATCACAAGCAGATTGTGATAAATTGCAGGAAGACTTTGTGAGGCTGGAAAATTGGGCATCAAAATGGCAAATGAAATTTAATGTGGACAAGTGCAAGGTGATGAATATAGGGAAAAATAACCCATGCTATAGTTACACAATGTTAGGTTCCATATTAGGTGCTACTACCCAAGAAAGAGATCTAGGCGTCATAGTGGATAACACATTGAAATCGTCAGCTCAGTGTGCTGCGGCAGTCAAAAAAGCAAACAGAATGTTGGGAATTACTAGAAAGGGAATGGTGAATAAAACGGAAAATGTCATAATGCCTCTGTATCGCTCCATGGTGAGACCGCACCTTGAATATTGTGTACAATTCTGGTCGCCGCATCTCAAAAAAGATATAATTGCGATGGAGAAGGTACAGAGAAGGGTGACCAAAATGATAAACGGAATGGAACAGCTCCCCTATGAGGAAAGACTAAAGAGGTTATGACTTTTCAGCTTGGAGAAGAGATGGCTGAGGGGGGATATGATAGAGGTGTTTAAAATCATAAGAGGTCTAGAATGGGTAGATGTGAATCGGTTTTTTACTCTTTCAGATAATAGAAAGACTAGGGAGCACTCCATGAAGTTAGCGTGTGGCATATTTAAAACTAATCGGAGAAAATTCTTTTTCACTCAACGCACAATTAAACTCTGGAATTTGTTGCCAGAGGATGTGGTTAGTGCAGTTAGTATAGCTGTGTTTAAAAAAGGATTGGATAAGTTCTTGGAGGAGAAGTCCATTACCTGCTATTAATTAAGTTGACTTAGATAATAACCACCACTATTACTAGCAATGGTAACATGGAATAGACTTAGTTTTTGGGTACTTGCCAGGTTCTTATGGCCTGGATTGGCCACTGTTGGAAACAGGATGCTGGGCTTGATGGACCCTTGGTCTGACCCAGTATGGCATGTTCTTATGATAGCCCCCATCTCACTGCTGGACTGTTGTGTGCATTTTAATATTATTGAGTTGATTAGTTTGAAAGTTACTAAGGGAATAGGGTTGCTTAATCAAATGTAAAGTCCCATAAATGTATTTGCTATATATTATTTTGATTTGTCAATGGACCAGCAAGAGAACATTAGTTGATCTGTTTATAAAAGCAAGGTTACTACTTTGTTTTATCTGAAACCTTAATTGACTCCTGCTGTGAAATATTTTTCTCTTGCCTTTTTAGTTGGAATAAGTCTATAAAACAAGAAATGTGGGTAGGGAAAAAAAACACAGAAATAAGCTATTCAGCTTTTAGATTTTAAAGGCTACAATATCAGCTTCCACTCCTCCCACCCGTAGCCTTCCAATGTCCATTTTCTGCTTCTCCACCCCCGCTTGCAGGCCTTCCATGTCTGATCCCCTTCTCTGCCAATCTCATGGATGGATGGGAAAGATGGTGGGTATAGGGGAGGCAGAGAACAAGGCTCATGGGGATGTGGAAGCTAAACTGACAGTAATAATATTTTTATATTTCATGGATGTTATTAATGACAGTCTGTCTGCCTTACCCTCATAACCCCAGCCTCTCCCCTTTCCCCAGCATTTCAAATCACCAAGAGGCCCCCACACATACACACACACACTCTTGCTCAGAAGAGGGGTTCCTCTGCACCCTACCTCCCCCGACACCCTCAGGGGCCAATGCAATAAAGTGCACCCACCCTAGCGCACAGGTTTACACACAGTTGGACACTCGTTTTGGATGAGCTAGTCTAGCATCCGATGCAATAAGGAGATTAGCGCGTCCAAAACGCACGCCTAAACAAATGCATAGAACATAAGAACATAAGAAATTGCCATGCTGGGTCAGACCAAGGGTCCATCAAGCCCAGCATCCTGTGTCCAACAGAGGCCAAACCAGGCCACAAGAACCTGGCAATTACCCAAACACTAAGAAGATCCCATGCTATTGATGCAATTAATAGCAGTGGCTATTCCCTAAGTAAACTTGATTAATAGTTTACTTAGGGAACTTATCCAAACCTTTTTTTGAATCCAGCTACACTAACTGCACTAACCACATCCTCTGGCAACAAATTCCAGAGCTTTATTGTGCGTTGAGTGATAAAGAATTTTCTCCGATTAGTCTTAAATGTGCTACTTGCTAACTTCATGGAATGCCCCCTAGTCCTTCTATTATTCGAAAGTGTAAATAACCGATTCACATCTACACGTTCTAGACCTCTCATGATTTTAAACACCTCTATCATATCCCCCCTCAGTCGTCTCTTCTCCAAGCTGAACAGCCCTAACCTCTTCAGCCTTTCCTCATAGGGGAGCTGTTCCATCCCCTTTATCATTTTGGTTGCCCTTCTCTGTACCTTCTCCATCACAACTATATCTTTTTTGAGAAGCAGCGACCAGAATTGTACACAGTGTTCATCACATGTAAATTCCATGTAGATGAGGCTATTAGCTATTACCCTCCCCTGATGCAGGAAAGCGCTGGGCGCCCAACACACATTTTATAACGTGGCAAATTTAACTCCAGGCCCAGAGGTGGCATTAAGTCAATCTGCAAGTCAGGGGCTCATAAGAAATTTAAAAGTACAGTCCTTTGTGGTTTCTCCTGCTTTGTATTATTGTGACACTTAAAATTACTGCTTGTGGTGTTGAAAAATAAATGTATATTGGCTTGATTTTTTTTAAAGAAATTCTTCTGGAAGTACAATTTAAATGTCCGTAGCAAGGGGCTCTCAGCTATGGGCGTCTTCAGCAATCTCAGCAAAATTGGCCAGCAGAAGCGGGATAAAGACGGACGCTCGTATTGAGGGCCCATTGCAATTGTGGGCGCCTGATGCATTTGAGCGCTAGGGATGCACAATTCTCCCCTAGCGCGTCCTATTTTATGCAGCCCCTCATTTAAATACTGCATCAGGTGCCCAGGGGACATGGCTGTGTGCGTTTTAGGGAAACGGGCGCTCAATACCGAAGTCCATTTTAACGCGCATCTTATTGCATCAGCCCCTCAGTGATTTGAAATGTTCAGAGTGACCATTTTCATAACAAGTTTGGGACCCCTGTAGTAAGAGTGGCAGGGGACATCCGCATAGCCTTGGCCAGCCCAAGGATCAAAAACTTAAGCAAAGGCTCAAACACACTGGTCTTCTGTTTGCTCGTTCGCAGTCCTCATGTCAGATCACTTCTGTCCTTGTTTCCTGTAATATTTACTATGTAGGCAAGACACTATTTGCTGTAGTCACCCTCATTCTTTGGGATGTCACTGAGATGGGGGATGGGAAAACTAGAAATTCAGGTTCAGGGGCTGAGTCAGCAGCCTTCCACCCCTGAAATATATTCTCTCTATATTCAAACAAACTGCCTCAGCAATCTGACCTATCATCCCCTCCCCCTTCTTGCAAGTTTATTTAGTTAGTCCTAGAAAATGAAAACTGTTTTTGTGAGCTTCAGCGTTTCTAACATGATA
This sequence comes from Rhinatrema bivittatum, assembly GCF_901001135.1. NCBI lineage: Eukaryota > Metazoa > Chordata > Amphibia > Gymnophiona > Rhinatrematidae > Rhinatrema > Rhinatrema bivittatum. Next base: position 251,152,715 of record NC_042619.1, read on the forward strand.
GGATACTCAGAAGACAAAGGTAATGGAAAGGCATCTTTACCTGGGTGTGAGGTTCTTCACGTGTCTTCTGATGATATGCCGAAACCAGAAATTACTGGCATTTGTGTGACAGGTGTGCAGGGCTCTGTGTGTGCCTCTGAGTAAAGGAGGTGGTAATGGAACGGTAACACAGCCATCGTCAGTGCAGCTGCTGGAATTTAAGAGGAAGGGACACAGCGCATCCGTGAGATACAGGAGCACAGGGCGCTGGGAATCCCCTGAACCCCCCCGGATCTCCTCTCACCCTGCCACTAGTTTGTTTTCTGGTCTCATGTTGGCCGATGTAATAAGCTGCGCAAAACCTGCCGCAGGTTTTTGCGTACATAATTGTGCTTGGTTTTCTGCACTGATCTTACGTGTGTATGTAGTATGTTCAATACGGAAAAAAATGCCTGCACAAACCCACTTAAAAACCTGCCGCAGGTTTTTGCGTACATAATTGTGCTTGGTTTTCTGCACTGATCTTACGTGTGTATGTAGTATGTTCAATATGGAAAAAAATGCCTGCACAAACCCACTTAAAAACCTGTGGCAAGTTTTGCACAAGTGCATGCAAATGGTCATGTAAAGGAGGCAATTGTCTATTCATGGGCAATGCAGGCAGCCGCGCTAGCAGGGAGATCGTTTAGTGTGGGGTTTTTTTTTAAGCGGGTTTTTTAGCCCCTGGGTCAGGGCAGGAGTTAAGTTTAAACGCATGTCTGAGATACATAAGCCACGCTAGCTCTGCTGCATATTTGAGTGCATATACCTCGGAGTAAGCCATGCCAGCTGTAATTAGTTCTGATTGCATATTTGCCTTGACTCACACCAATGGCATACGCAAGGAACCAACGGGCATTTCACCATGTGGAACGTGTACAATGTGTGCCCTGATCTCAAAAGAACCAAAGTGAAGTTACTTTTGGGTGCAGTTTCATTTCTAAGCAGCGTACCACATGTATCTCTCATATTTTGTTGTCTTTGGTCACTTGCCTGTGTAGGAACTCTGTAACATTTTTTATTAGTAGCTATCATTTTAGTACACGTTTTTCCCATGGCTTCCGGTATCGGGGCTTGCGTGGGTATTGGCACGTGCATTTGCTCTTCCGCGGTTTTATTTGCGTATATTTCATTTGCATGCTGTCCCCTTATTACATACCGTGGAGCCTCCTGCTTTTGCTGTGCATGCTAAAAAAAAAAATAAAAAAAAAAAAATAAATATATATATATATATACTGAATAGTAGTGCTGATTTCAGCGTAGGTCTTATTACATCGGCCCTGTGATAACTGCACTAGCACGAGCTCTGTTCTTAAAGTCTCTGTTGGCCCCTTCTTCCTCTCATTAAGATTTGATGTTTGTGGACCCAGAAGGGAGTGGAGTCAGGGCTTTCTACCCTGGGAATCATCAGCCCTGAAAGAAACAATGAATGGGCCTAAGAATATAACCGGTTAAGTAGTCATACACTAACAAAACCTTTTTTTTTTTTTTTTTATGGGCCTGCAGCTGATTCTCCAACCCCCAGGCAAAAAGGTTAACCATCTGGCCTAGTGGGCCAAAACCCCACCCACCCTCCAAGTCACATGTTAAACTATACAATTGGAAGGGTCAGTGCTGGCCTCTCCAGTTGCTACAAAATGGTAAATTACACATCCCCTCCCCTCCCCCAACTCCAGCCTTAACTGGGGGTCAGAACGGCTAAAGCCGTTCTGACCCCCAAATTGCAGGATGCCCCTACTGCGATCTTCCGACAATGGGCACATATATAAGATCGCGTCTCCATTCAAATAAAGCTCAAAATTGGACTACCCTTTGGCTTCTAATCCAATCTGTTACCCTACTGCGATCTTGCCAGCTTCCTACATTGCTCCACCAGAAGCTGATGGGATCATGGTCCAAGCATATTGTGATCCCATAGGAGGTGGGAGGCCGGCATTGACCCTTCCAGGTTTTGGAATGAGAACCACTGTTGCTAAATATTTTCAGATCCTAAAGTGCCTACCCCCTGTAAACATTTTTTTCAAGGGGGCTAGTATTTTAGATCCCATAATTTTATAAAATTCAGGCCCATAGTCCATCTGTTCCTGGCACCTTCCCTAATTTAAGCTTCTGTATAACCTCCCACTCTCTATATCCACAGGGTTTGGATAAGTTCCTAGAGGATAAATCCATAAACTGCTATGACGGTAAATAATAAGCAATAGTAGCTTGTGATCTATCTAATATTTGGGTACTTGCCAGGTACTTGTGACTTGGATTAGCCACTGTTGGAAACAGGATAATGGGCTTGATGGCTTATCTTATGCTCTTATGGGAGAGCTGTGAAAAATTCACCCCCTGAAAGAAATGCTGCCTGTTGTTTAGACACTGCAATTCGTTTGCATATAAGTTCTGAAAAATGTTTTCAAAAGCAGTGAGGACCTCTGACATATCCTGATATTCTTTACTCTGAAATAGTAGTCTGGAAATAAAAGTCTTGGGATTACATTTTTTTTAGTAAATTGGCAAGCAGCTTTCCAGATTTATTTCATCACTGAAAGAGCCTGAATCGGTACTACAACAGATTTTGTCTTGCCCTGGTCTCCAACAAAGCGTCCAGCTCCCTACAAAACTCCCCCATTTGCCTTTGGAGAGCAGGAATCATCTGTTGTACATGAAGGCGCTTAAAGTGCATCAATTGTTTATTTAGTGCTAAGACTTTTTGGGAACTTTGACGCCGCTTTCTTACTTGGTATGCACAGCTTTTGCAGCATTCCTAAAAGTTAGTGCAGAAACGTCCTGCATCTAGTTAAGTTCCCTGTACTCCTCCCATCTTGCTCTGAAATAATGGCCAAACTCACTTTTGTAATAGAGCAAGGCTGACATTTTCCAGTATGGCCTTTGACCCCCAGCTAATGCAAAAGCCAACTGGGCCACAATGAGGGCGTGATCCGAAAAGGGCACATCATACATGTCACGGGCTCGTACCCTATCAAACCATGACTCGTTTATTAAAAGACAATCTGTCCTTGTATATACTTTGTGACCATGAAAATTGGAGAGATTACTTACCTGATAATCTCGTTTTCCTTAGTGTAGGCAGATGGACTCAGAACAAATGGGTATAGTGTGCTCGTGCTAGCAGTTGGAGATGGATCTGACGTCAGCACGTAGTACATATACCCCTGCAGGAAGTGCAGGCGCTCAGTAATCTTCCTTGTAAAAGCTTTATGGATATATGATTGACTGACCATCAATTAACTGAACATGATTAACCTGACCGATTGACAGTAGCTGGAGACCGCCAGTGTTCTCAACCGGAAGGCGTCGACACCCGGCAGGGTGGATGCCCAATGTAAGGAAACATAGCTTACCTTGAAACGGTGAATCCCTATATATATCGGCAGCCGGGCGGGATGCTGAGTCCATCTGCCTACACTAAGGAAAACGAGATTATCAGGTAAGTAATCTCTCCATTTCCTAGCGTGTAGCAGATGGACATTACAAATGGGATGTACAAAAGCTACTCCCGGACTGGGTGGGAGGCTGCCCAAGGTCCCTTTAGGATTGCCCTTGCAAATGCTGTGTCCTCCCTGGCCTGGACGTCCAGACGGTAGAATCTGGAGAAGGTATGGATGGAGGACCACGTTGCCGCTCTGCATATCTCCGCAGGCGACAGCATCCTAGTTTCTGCCCAGGAGGCCGCTTGTGCTCTGGTAGAGTGAACCTTGACCCGTAGAGGTGGTGGTTTTCCCACTTCTACGTAGGCCGCCTTGATAACTTCTTTGATCCAGCGGGCAATAGTCGCACCTGTGAGGCCGCTTCACCTTGCCTCTTCCCACTGTGAAGGACGAACAGACGGTCCATCTTTCGTACTGCTTCCGACATTTCCAGATATCTGGACAGCAGCCTGCCGATGTCGAGATGACGCAGTATTCGACCTTCTTCCGACTTCTTCAAACCTTCCATGGTTGGCAAGGATATGGTTTGGTTGAGGTGGAAGTGCGAGACTACCTTGGGTAAGAAGGAAGGAACCGTGCGAAGATGGATAGTCCTTGGGGTGATTCTGAGAAACGGATCGCGGCAGGATAGCGCTTGTAGCTCTGAGATGCGGCGTGCTGAGCATACGGCCAGCAAGAACACCATCTTCAAGGTTAACAACCGGAGGGACAGTCCTCGGAGGGGTCTGAAGGTGGGTCCCGCTAGGAAGTCCAAAACTAGGTTGAGGTTCCACAGGGGCACTGGCCACTTCAGTGGCGGGCGAATGTGTTTGACTTCTTTCAGGAAACATGAAACATCTGGGTGTGTGGCAATGCTGTTGCCGTCACACCTGGGGCCATAGCAGGATAGCGCTGCCACATGAACCTTGATTGAATTGAGGGACAGACCCTTCTGAAGCCCATCTTGCAGGAAATCCAAAATGATGGGGATTTTAGCGGCATGTGTGCTGCGAGTTTCGCATCAGGCTTCAAATACTCTCCAGATCCGTATGTAAGTTAGTGATGTGGAGAACTTGCGTGCTAGGAGGAGTGTATCTATTACCGCCCCCCGAGTATCCCCTTTTCCTCAGTCGAGCCCTCTCAATGGCCAGACCATAAGAGAGAATTGAGCTGGATTCTCGTGGAGGATGGGACCTTGTCGCAGCAGGTCCCTGTGAGGGGGCAGGGGTAGAGGATCCCCTGCCAGTAGTCTTCTCATGTCTGCGTACCAGGGTCTTCTTGGCCAGTCCGGGACCACCAGAAGAACTAGGCCTCTGTGCTGCTGAATCTTGTGTATAATGGCGCCCAGCAGGGGCCATGGGGGAAAGGCATATAGCAGGATCCCCTGAGGCCATGGCTGCACCAGGGCGTCGATCCCGTGGGATAGAGGATCTCGCCTGCGACTGAAGTATCTGGGTACTTGAGCGTTGGACCTGTCCGCTAGTAGGTCCATGCCCGGAGTCCCCCACTGATCCACAATCATCTGGAAGGCCGTGGATGACAGTTGCCATTCCCCCTGGTTTAGGCTTTCTCTGCTGAGGAAGTCTGCTGTGGTGTTGTCCTTCCCGGCGATGTGGACGGCGGAGATGTCCTGGAGATTTGCTTCCGCCCAAGCCATCAGGGGGGCTATTTCTAAGGATACCTGTCGGCTCCTGGTTCCGCCCTGCCGGTTGATGTATGCCACCGTGGTGGCGTTGTCTGACATCATCCTGACTGCTCTGTTGCGAAGTCTGTGGGCAAATCGCAGGCATGCTAACCTGACTGCCCGTGCCTCTAGTCGGTTGATGTTCCACCCCGACTCTTCTCTGTTCCACTGCCCTTGGGCGGTTAGTTCTTCGCAGTGTGCTCCCCAGCCGCTCAGGCTGGCATCTGTAGTGAGCAGGGTCCAGGTTGGAGAGGACATTTTTTACCCCCGGCTCGTGTGGCTGGGCTGCAGCCACCACCGTAACTGATGCCGTACTCTGGCCGGTAGAGGTAATGCACGGTGTAGCTCTGTAACCGCGGGCGCCACCGAGATAAGAGGGCGCGTTGTAACGGTCGCATATGAGTCCGTGCCCATGGTACCACTTCCAGAGTGGAGGCCATTAGGCCGAGGACCTGTAGGTAATCCCAAGCTGTGGGCCGGGTGGCGCTCAGCAAAGTCTGTAAACGATTCCGGAGTTTTGATTTCCTCTTGGAGGTCAGGCTGACCTTGTCTTCCTGGGTGTCGAATCGGACTCCTAGGTATTCCAGCGACTGTGAAGGCTGTAGGGAACTCTTGCTTGTGTTGACTACCCATCCTAGGCTTTCCAGAAGAGATATAACTCTATTGGTTGCCCGGTGGCTCTCCTCTGGTGACTTTGCCCTGATCAGCCAATCGTCTAGGTAGGGATGGACGAGAATGCCTTCCTTCCTGAGTGACGCCGCCACCACTACTATTACCTTGGTAAAGGTCCGCGGCGCGGTGGCTAACCCGAAGGGTAGAGCCCGGAATTGAAAGTGTTGATCCAGGACTTTGAAGCGTAAGTAACGCTGGTGATCCCGATGGATTGGGATATGCAAATAAGCCTCCGACAGATCCAGGGATGTGAGATACTCCCCTGGCTGTATTGCACTTCGGACTGACTGCAGAGTTTCCATGCGAAATCCTGGGACCCTTAAGTGCCGGTTGACTGACTTGAGGTCCAGGACAGGTCTGAAGGTGCCCCCCTTCTTGGGTATGATGAAATAAATGGAGTAATGCCCAGAATTTATCTCCCATGCAGGCACTGGGATTATGGCTTTTAGGGACAGGAGCCTCCCCCCAAGGTAGCTTCCAGCGCCGCCCTTTTGAGGGGCGGACAAGGAGATTCCACAAACTTGTCCGGAGGGAGATGAAGGAAGTCCAGGTAATACCCTTCCCGGACAATGGCGAGGACCCACTGGTCCGAAGTAATCAAGACCCACCTGTGGTAGAATAGGGTTAGCCTGCCCCCTATGGCTTCTTCCCCCAGATGGGTCGGCTGATTCTCATTGTGGGGTGCGGCCGGGACCCGAGCCGGTTCCCCTCTTGTTGTGCCTGGTCCGAAAGGACTGGTTCCTGGTCTGAGAACGAGGTGCTTGGTAGCGAGCCCTGTAAGGGTTGAAGCGTTGAGAGCTTCTACCTCTGGATGGTCTAGGAAAAGTGCGCTGGTTCCTCCTTGACTTGTCTTCTGGTAGACGGGGTAATGGGGATGCGCCCCACTTGTTAGCCAGGTTCTCGAGGTCGCTGCCGAACAGGAGGGATCCCTTAAAGGGCATTCTTGTAAGGCATGTCTTGGAGGAGGAGTCGGCCGACCAATTTCGTAGCCAGAGCTGTCTCCTGGCTGCAACTGAGGATGATACTCCCTTGGCTGCTGTACGGACTAAGTCGGAGGCAGCGTCAGTGAGGAACGAGAGGGCTGATTCCATTTCTTCTCCCGGGGTGTTGTTCCTGGCTTGTGATAAACAGGAACGCGTCACCACGGTGCAGCAGGTCGCAATTCATAGGGACATGGCTGCCACCTCAAAGGCTTGTTTCAGAATGGCGTCCATGCGCCAGTCATGTGCATCCTTGAGTGCCGCCCCTCCCTCCACCGGAATGGTGGTGCGCTTCACAATTGCGCTAACTATGGCATCTACCTTCGGGCACGCCAGCAGCTCCTTGGTTGCCGGGTCCAGGGGGTACATGCTAGACAAAGCCCAACCCCCTTTGAATGAGGCCTCCGGCGCATTCCACTCCAGATCGATTAGCTGCTGTGCTGCTTGTAGGAGGGGAAAATGGTGAGCCGTTTGACGTAGGCCCTCTAGCAGGGGGTTCATTCTAGGTTCCCCTGGGGTGCCTGGGCCCGGGATAGCCAGCTCCGACAGACATTGAGAGACCAGGTCTGGAAGATCCTCCTTAAGAAAGAAGCGTCTCATGGTTCGATACGGCTCTATCCCCGAGGGAAGTTCTCCCTCCTCGGGGAGCTCGCCTTCTTCCTCAGAGTAATCTGAGTCCCCATAAGTGGGGGCTTCCGGGTGGCCGGGCCTAGGTCTAGAGGGTCCAGGGGCAGGGTCATCTGGTACGTATGGGTCGGGTCGGGGATCAGACTGCATCTTGACGAAGGCGTGAATCCCCTTGAATAATTCCACCCAGGAGAGCGAAGCAGGTTCTAGCCGTAGGGGCACCAGGTCTGTAGGGTTCCCTGGCAGCTCACCTCGGCCTGCTAGGTTCGGGGTATTCCCTGAGGAACTGGCAGTCAATCTGGGCTGGGACCGGCCCTGGCCTGGAACTCCCAGGGCCGCCTCACATTGGGCACATAGGGAGTCTGCTTCCTCGCTCTGTGTGGCTCTGAGGTGGTATGCTGAGCAGAGGCCTAGAGCTCTTATGCCTGATTCTGGAGGTGCCGGCTCTGCGGACGCATGGGCTCTCATATGCTCCATCGCGTCTGTTATCTCCAGTGCTCTCAGCCGAACGTATGCGCCTTCAATGTGCGCCTATCAATGAGCGCCTATCAATGTGCGCCTATCACTTTCGGGCGCCTAACATACTTGCCCAATGCCTGTGCGCTTAAACTGTACGCTAGAGGCGGCGAACCAGGGCAGATGGCGACAGCGAGCAGGCAGGCAAAATGGCGACCTTGGCGGGCTGCCACTTAGGCAGACCCCGCTAATCCTTGCTCTTTGGAGACCAGTAAAGTAAAGATGTACGCCTTACCTGACCTTTGGCGCTTTCCGGCTGCGACCCGGGCGGTCTCCGGCTGCGGGGGGAGAGGGTGAGTACCGTCACCGCTGCACTCGAGGAAATGCACCCGCTGCCTCTAAGCCGCGCCCGAACTTGTCTCGCTCGGGGGCCAAGTCCTCACCGTGAACGGATCGGGACCGAGGCTGCCTCTATGCCGTGCCTGAGCCCTTCTCACTCGGGGGCTAGGTCCCTGCCACGATCCGGCCACCGGACCGAGGCTCTTACCTCCGAGGGACCATGGAAATCACCTCGGGAAACTCAACTGGGGGAGGGACCCGAGGGTATCACCGGAGTGCGGGGCTCGTCTTCAGGTAAGATTCTTCTAAGAATTTAGTCGTTAGAATTTGGAAAAACGCTCAGCGAGCGTAAGGTAGCTCCAAACTGCTTTGGAGACGGAAATTACTGAGCACCTGCACTTCCTGAAGGGGTATATGTACTACGTGCTGACGTCAGATCCGTCTCCAACTGCTAGCACGAGCACACTATACCCATTTGTAATGAGTCCATCTGCTACACGCTAGGAAAAGGGTGAATATTCTCTATCATTTGCATGTAATAACTGCCACTTGTCCACCACCATTATTAACATAGGAAACAGATTCCCAAATCAGCCTGTTTCTTCTTAAGTGTTTTAGCTGGTTGACAGTCTAGCAATGGATCATCAGTTAGGTTAAAATCCCCTCCAATAAATAGGGGTGTAACCCTCCCAACATAACACTCTTACAACCAAGGAGGAAAAAAATTTGTGTGTGAGTAAATATTCAATGCATACATATTGACAAGAACAGCTTTTGTCCTAGAAAGGGTGCCTGAAAACAGAATATATCTGCCCTTAGGGTCTTTCATTTATTTTTTCAGGTTCAGAAGAGACATTTTTGTGAGACTGCGCAAGGCAGAAGGTTCACCTAGGGTGCCTAATGGCCTTGCACCGGCCCTGGGCAGGGGCAGAGCCAGAACTGGAGGATTGGGGGGGGGGAGGGGGGTCTATTAACATGGGTGGGCAAAATGCTAGTCCTCTGTCTCACCCCACCCTACCCCCATCCTTTACCCCATCCTATGTAGGTTTTCATGGCAGTTGCCTTTAATTGCTGGCAGTGCTCTGTATGGTCTGTCTTTTCACTGGTTGTCTCTTGTTTCTATTCCTCTGTGATCATAGCAGATACTTTATACAAGCTGTCAAAGTGCAATTATGTAAATAGGATTACATCCAGGCCATGCTTTCCTGAACTTTTAAGGTGCAGAGAGGAAGGGGGATAATGACCTGCGAAAAGTAAACAGACTTTTACAGATCTAGCCTCAGGGTAGTGTTGTTTCCCTGTTCAAGTTAGCCTCCTTAAAGGCGCAGGGGATGAAGAACTAGCAGAGTTTCCAGTGCCTCCAGGCCCCAGAGCTGATTCAGGCCCCCCTCCCCTGCTCCACTCTTGCATGGATGTAGTATTGGTCTTCTCCATTCCTCCTTGGTTTATATAGCTGCTTGGACTATGGCATTTTTGGAAGAGTAATGCGAGCTAATAACTAGCTGGGGGGGAGATTAGTTTTGGTAGGGAGCAGCAGGCCAGTGGAAAATACTTCTATGATGAGCCACTTCCGAGGCTGACAATTACAGACCATGGATTGTCTTGTAGTGAAAACACTTGTGCAGAGCAGAGAGGCTAGCTGTGGCTAGAGAAACTGTCTTAACAACTGAAGCTGAGCAGAAAGCACAGAAGAGGAAGGACCCAGGAGAGAGAAAGCTTGAAGTGGGTTGCTTTGGAGTAGGATTTCAGATGCTGCTGTGGTATCACGCCCAGAGTGTCCCTGGCCTATTTATTTCAGCCTTTTGCTAGCTCCCTAAAGCAGAGCACTTTACTACAAATTACAAACAGATTCAGTAAGTTCCTTTCCCACAGAGCTTACCATCTAATTTGGGTATCTGACCGGTTAGCCTGACTTCAGTGCCAGGAAAAATAGTGGAAAGTGTTCTAAACATCAAAATCACAGAACATATAGAAAGACATGGTTTAATGGAACAAAGTCAGCATGGCTTTACCCAAGGCAAGTCTTGCCTCATAAATCTGCTTCACTTTTTTGAAGGCGTTAATAAACATGTGGATAAAGGTGAACCGGTAGATGTAGTATACTTGGATTTTCAGAAGGCATTTGACAAAGTTCCTCATGAGAGGCTTCTAGGAAAAGTAAAAAGTCATGGGATAGGTGGCAATGTTCTTTCGTGAATTACAACCTGGCTAAATGACAGGAAACAGAGAGTAGGATTAAATGGACAATTTTTTCAGTGGAAGGGAGTGGGCAGTGGAGTGCCTCAGGGATCTGTATTGGGACCCTTACTGTTCAATATATTTATAAATGATCTGGAAAGAAATACGACTAGTCAGGTAATCAAATTTGCAGATGATACAAAATTGTTCAGTGTAGTTAAATCACAAGCAGATTGTGATAAATTGCAGGAAGACCTTGTGAGGCTGGAAAATTGGGCATCTAAATGGCAGATGAAATTTAATGTGGACAAGTGCAAGGTGATGCATATAGGGAAAAATAACCCATGCCATAGTTACACAATGTTAGGCTCCATATTAGGTGCTACAACCCAAGAAAGAGATCTAGGTGTCATAGTGGATAACACATTGAAATTGTCAGTTCAGTGTGCTGTGGCAGTCAAAAAAGCAAACAGAATGTTGGGAATTATTAGAAAGGGAATGGTGAATAAAACGGAAAATGTCATAATGCCTCTGTATCGTTCCATGGTGAGACCGCACCTTGAATACGGTGTACAATTCTGGTCTCTGCATCTCAAAAAAGAAATAGTTGTACTGGGGAAGGTACAGAGAAGGGCGAACAAAATGATAAAGGGAATGGAACAGCTCCCCTATGAGGAAACACTAAAGAGGTTAGGACTTTTCAGCTTGGAGAAGAGACGGCTGAGGGGGGATATGATAGAGGTGTTTAAAATCATGAGAGGTCTAGAACGGGTAGATGTGAATCGGTTATTTACTCTTTCGGATAATAGAAAGTCTAGGGGGCACTCCATGAAGTTAGCATGGGGCACATTTAAAACTAATCGGAGAAAGTTCTTTTTTACTCAACGCGCAATTAAACTCTGGAATTTGTTGCCAGAGGATGTGGTTAGTGCAGTTAGTATAGCGGTGTTTAAAAAAGGATTGGATATGTTCTTGGAGGAGAAGTCCATTACCTGCTATTAAGTTCACTCAGAGAATAGCCACTGCCATTAGCAATGGTTACATGGAATAGACTTAGTTTTTGGGTACTTGCCAGGTTCTTATGGCATGGATTGGCCACTGTTGGAAACAGGATGCTGGGCTTGATGGACCCTTGGTCTGACCCAGTATGGCATGTTCTTAAAGGGAGACAAAGTGAAATGCTTTATTTGCTTTCTAACCCTTCCAGCACATCACTGGTATCAGTGGCAGAAGGTGGAAAAGTGTGCCAGGCTTGGCCTCTGTGAAATAATTGGTCCTTTGTACTAAACCATTATTGACTGGTAGGGCTGGTGCTTGAGTACTTGGCATTCTAAGTGAACCTTCGGTCATGCACCCCCCCCTTTCCAATTTACTTATTGGCAACAGCTCCAGTCCACACGACCTCCTACGTGTGGAAGTGGCTCTATCACAGGGCGTGAGATTTTGCTGCCTCCGAAATTCTGGCACTCTAGGGGACTGCCTAGTTTGCCTAATAGAAGCACCGGCCCTGTTGACTGGTAGAAAGTTTCCGGTGACAAAGCAGAATGTCCATTAGATGCTCGGGCAAAAAGCCGGGACATCCGTGTGAAGAGCCCTGCATAGGCCAGTGCCAAGGCTCTTTCCATCCAATTCTCAGACCTGCATGCAAACTTTGGGTCCTGTGCTCCTTGAAGCCAGAGCTGAGTACGTGTGCCTAGGGTTGATTAGCCCCCTTAACATCACTACTGGCAGCAGTTCTGAATCAGGAACAGGGTCTGCTACAGAGTTTCGCCTGCTAGCTTCAGAGAGGTGGCTCAGAGGCTATCAGTATTCAGGGTTGTTAAACTAGTCAGCAGCCCATAGGGGATTTTTTTCTCTTTTTCTCACTCATTAGTCTCCGCTGCTTCCCCCTCCCCAGGTGGCAACAGAGTCAGGACCAGTTTTTTCTACACCCAGGGCAGATATATAGAATTAATTGTCCCCCCACCCCCCTCCCCGCCGCCATTCTTTGACCAGTGTCTGCTGTAACACACGGGGCCGGTGCTAGCTTTTTTGCTGCCCTGTGTGAACAATGACTGTGCTGCCCCCCCTCCCCCCCCAGGATCATTCAGTCTCTGTCCCGCGCCCATCAAAAAAAGCCCAGCTCCCTCCAGTAATCTATATTTTTAAAAACTGACACCCCCCCCAAACGGAACAATGGAAGGGAATTAAGTACCCTAAGCAAACCTTACAGCCTTGCACACACACTCACACACACCCTCTACAGATGCGCACACACAATTCAGTTATGCATTTACAACAGATTTTACATGAAAAAAGAACATTCAAAAGTACAGTCTTCTGAGGCAAAATAGCACTTACAGCATGCATATTATATTTACATGCACTGCTGTGGTGCCAACCAGAAAACCCTACAAAAAAGTTACTTGGAAATCCTATCGAATTATATTTTTTATAATGAGTACTGGGTGTGGGCTTGGCCTCAGAAAGCCATGAATAAACAGAATTACCATTGCAATGTAGTAAACCTCCCATACCAAAACAATCCTAACTGCCAGCACTCAAACAGGAACAACCTTATCTATGAAAAGATAACACTGCACTTATTACCCCAGACCCTAGAATACCAATTCACTTCCCATTAGGAAAACAGAACAAATCAGACTGCTATAGATCACTACAGATAAATTATATGGTAGCAGAATACCTCATCTCAGTCTTACATGGAGAATAGACAGACCCTGACCAAATACAGAATAAAGACACCAGGAAGTATAACTAGAAACATCCTAAGAAGAACTGAAGTGGAACCCACAACAAGCCAGCCTCTATATGCAGAGCAACAATGGAAAAACAGAAACCTTACCATTCTTCATAAAACATTAAAAAATAAAATCAAGAAATATAAAACATCAATCATAATAGTAAAATCAGTCATAAAAAGAATAAATATTTCAAACCAGTTAACAAATAGAATATCCAAAATTTCCCAAACACCAATAAAATATTTCAAAACATCTGGTGAATAAAAAAATCCAATCATTTAAAATATGTTCTAATATTTCCAAAAAAACAATACATTATTTCAAAACAGTAGAAACATCAAATTACACCCAATAATTAAAACTAATAAGGATTTACAAATCTCTTTGTTTTTCCATACTTGGGACCTTTTGATTTCCAAGCACCTTGAGATTGTCATGGATTGGGGAGGTAGGGCTGTACAACTTTATTTCTCATACTCACACACACTCTCCATCTATTATTATATATAGGCCTATGCTTTCACATACAATTGCTCTCTCTCCATCTCAGACACATTGTGGGTGGTGAGCATGCCTGTGAGAACCTATATGTGACTTATAAGCTCACACAGGCACTTGTACACAGGCTCTCACATAGACATACACTGAAGCACTCATATAGACACAATACATACACATGAACTCAAGTTCTCACATAGACACACAAACATACACATAAACACAAGCTCTGACTCAGATACACACTCAAGCTCTGACACAGACGCATGCACACAAGCTCTCACAGACAAGCATACAAGCTTTCAGACAAAAACACACACACACACACACACATGAACACAAGCTCTAATATAGACACATATTTAAGCTCTCACAGAGACACATGCACACAGGTTCTCACACTCACCTACGGCTTCCTTTCTCCAGGCCATGGTGGGATGAGCTCCACCACTGCCCCGCAGGCTACTCTTTCCTTCGGCCCCACCGGCCTTTCTACGAAGTGGGGGGTGGGAGCTGGAAACTGCCACAGCCTTTCCTCATTCTTGGCCACCGGCAGGTTGAGCTCTGCCAGCTAGGGCTGGTGGAAGCACTAGGCGAACTAGGCCTGGGCCTAGGGCGCCGAGCATCAGGGGGCGCCGAGCAGTGGTATACAGAGGGGATGTTAGGGGGAGGCAATGTGGTCCCCGGTGGACCTCAACCCACTGGCGGCTAAGCAGTGAACTACCGCTGTGTTGTGCTGTGTGCCGGACACACACAGCAGGAAGTTCGGCAGGGCCATGGTGGAGCTCATGTCACCACGGTCAGAAGAAAAAGGTCACATCCAAACCTGCAGGTGCTCCTCCTCCTTCCTGCCCGTGCGGCCCTGGAAGAAAATGTTACCGGAGCCGCGCGGGCAGGAAGGAGGAGGAGGAGCATCAGCCACATGCAGAAGAGGAGCAACGTTTATAGTCATTCATGAATCTCAAGTCGCAGCGGGCTGAGAAGAGGAGGAGGCCTGGTAGCAGGGCCGCTGCCGTGGATCCCACATTGTGGGCGGCCCGAGAAGATCAGGGCCGCTGCAGAGCCCATCCTGTGGCGACTCATGAAGAGGAGGCCCAGAGGCAAGAGAGAGGCTGAGGGCCTGTAGGGTGTGTGTGTGTATGAGATGAGTTGAGAGACTGTGTGTGGAAGGGAGGAGCTGAATGTTTGCAGAGACAGCAGGTGAGAGCCTCTGTGTGTGTGAGAGAGACAGCGTGTGACGGTGAGAGCCTGTGCTTGAGCAAGACAGCATGTGGGAGTGAGAGAGAGCCTCTGTGTGTGTGTGAGAGTGAGAAAGCAGGACCCAGTGTAATATTTACCCTTGCTTTTTCACAGGTAGGGTTATTGTTGTTTGAAACCTTTGTGTTATTACTGTTATGTTACAATGGGATTGCAGTATAGATTTTGAGTGTCTTTTTTGCGAGGTTTTGTGGTAGTTCACAATGTGCCTGGCAGTGGAAGATGTTTGTGCTGCTGTTACTGTGAGGTGACACCAGAATTTGAAAATATCTTTTACTATGATGAGCTGTAAGGGAAACATCCAAGCTCCTCGTACATTGTGAGATCCACATAGAGAAAGTGCTACTCTTGCACATTACCAAAGATTACATGTGCCAATCAGTAAAAAGTAATTTATTTATTTATTTTCTAATCGGTTGGTCACAGACTTTTTTGTTCCACCTCCCATTTCTTATTTTTTTGCCAATTCCATTTATATTGTCATTTTCTGCATAAACAGAATGTGCCCTTTCACAACCTTCCTGGAAGCTCATTCTGGACCTCTTCCAATCCCCTGGAATGACCATGAGAGGAAGAAACTTGCTCATTAAATAGCCTTTAGAGGCTTCCTTAATTAATGCTGCAGTCTCCTCAGACCTGGTAACAAGTTTCCTAATATGAGAGCAGAAAGACCTCTTAAGTCTGCCATCCACACCCAGGGAAGGCAGGATATGAACCCTCTCCTGCTCATAAAAGTATTTGGGGCCTACACACACAGGCTTTGGCTGGTCAAGGAAAAAAGTAAGGAACTTTCTTAACTGGTAGAATTTAACAATCATTTTTCTACACAGTTTCCCCCACAGATGGGCTTGTCGGCCGGGGAATATCTGTATTACAGAGACTCAACGCTGCTGTTACTTCTAACAAATAAACAAGCCAGTTCCACTGCATTCAAGGAGGGAGCATCCTTTTCCTTTGTAAATCTCTTTCAGGACAAATAAAGTGAGTATATAGTCTGTTTTATAATAATCTTTATTAACAGGCTCTCTTCTCTGCTTAAAAATACCACAGAATACAGTAATTTTTACTTTGTACAGCATCGTTCGTCCCAACAGCACAGCAAAGTGCACTTCAGAACACGCAGCCACCTCTCGGGTGGAAAGTCAGGCTAACAGCTTCCAACAGAGGACGGCTGGAAGGAAGCGTACGGCAGTTACCCCATTACGATGGGTACAAATCTCAGTAAGAGAAAATACCAAGAAACATCTCTGTTTTTCTGGAAGGACAAACTAAAATGAGCCAAGAGCTCTCAAACTTAAACTCTGCTCAAATGCTGCAATGAATAAAAGCTAAATAAAAATTCTAGATGGGATTCTGCAGCAGAAAGAATGAGTTAAAATACTTAAAAAAAAAAACAAAAAAAAAACAACAAAAAACCCAAAAAGGCAAAAGCATAGGCAAGCCTACATAATTCCTTTGTTCTGCTAAATGCCACATGGTATTCTGATAAGAAGCACAAAGCAAAGGAAACAGGGAATCCAAACACACAGCAAAGGAATGTAAAAGCGCTGGGTGCAGTGAAGGGAGGCCTTATTCTGTCCAAGGCCCTCACATGAAGAGCTTCTCACGCAGCAGAAAGGCAGGTGTACAGGAAGAACTAGTTCCGGCACAGCTGAGAGGCAGGCTCACAGGAAGAGCAGCTTCTTGCACAGCTGGATGGCAGGCTCAAAGGAAGAAGAGCTTCTCACACAGCTGGATGGCGGGTTCGTGATGCAGAACCTGCCCTGAGAGGAAAGCCAGTTTGTGGGCATACTTGCATGGGGCTGGCACACGTATAGTACCAGGCCAATTCCAGTACATGTGGCAAAGCTTGAATGTCAGCCTAGAAATAAGAGGAAAAAAGAAGCATAAGAAAACATTAGCAATTGCTGACAGGAAGCAAAAAGAATCAGGAAACACTAGCATGTATGCGGAGGAAGGAAGTGAGAAGAGTGGGGAAGTGACAAAGCAAGAAAAGCTGGGAAAATTAGCATGCAGAGTTGCCAATGGGCCTGTATTTGGCAGGCCTAGCTGGTTTTCAAAGGTAGACTGGTGGCCAGCAGGAACTTTAAACCAGCCAATGTAAATGCCAGTTTTCTGCCGACCACTAATCTCCAGAGCCTCTCCTCTCCCTTGTGGGCCTTTCCATTGAAGTAGTAGCTGGTCAGAGGCCTAAATGCAGCAGCACATTGTAAACGCACACGATCTGGGGAGTTAGCATATACTTCACTCCAAGATCTTGTGGTGGCTCCGCCCCCCTCCTCGCTTAGAGAGATCCATTAGGCGGCGCCTGCGAGCCGAGTACATGCCGACTTACTTCCCAGCCTATGTGCATTTACAATGCATTACTGCAGCCGCAACTGGCCTTGGGACCGGCTTCCTGCTTCAACAAGAAAAGGTCCATGGGGAAGAGGAGTGGGAGGGATGCAGGTGATCATTGTGCTTTTAGTATGTGTCGGGAGGAAGGAAGTGAGAAGAGAGGGAAAATGTTAGCTTGCGTACAGTAACAGGAAGTGAGGGGGGGGGGGGGGGAGAGAGTTTAGGATGTCCAATAAGTAAGCCCCTGGAAGCTGTTTTGCTAAGAAATGTCCCCAGAAGCAGAGAAATACACTGTGTGAAGTTGTGTCTGCTTCCCAGAGGAAGATGGTGCTCATGCGCCTTGTCCTGCTCTGCAACATCTCTACTGCACTACCACTGCTCCATAAAGGTGTCTAAAAACACCGGTAGGGCTGACGCAACACCATGCACTCAGGCTAGCGCACCGGTTAGCCTGAGGTTGGATGCACGTTTTGGACAAAACTCATGATATAAGGGATTAGCGTGACCAAAATGTGCGTCCAAACCAGCGCGTAGCTAATAGCGCTCATCACATGTAAATTCATGTTGATGAGGCTATGAGCTATTACCCACTTATGTAAAAAATAAATGTGCGAACATGCACATTTTCACTCTCAAAAAATAAGGCCTTCCCAGGAGCAGGTGTTAAGTTTTGAGGAGCCCCTAAAGTTAACAGAAAAGCAGAAAATACTGCTTTTTGTAGTCTCTCCGACTTAATATCGCGGTAATATTAAGTCGGAAGAACTGAAAAAAGGAGTAAGGAAAAAAAAAAAATGTCTTGCTGGTGGGTCAGGTTAGGAAAATGGATGCATGCCCAGCCACTTCTCCGGGCGCTCGATGCTGAGGAGGCGCTAGGGATGCACAATTTCCTCTTGCGCCTCTTTTTTTTTTTTTAACACAGCAGCTCATTTGCCTACTGCATCGCGCGCCCGAGGGAGGTGGATGGGCAGGCGTTAGGGAAGCGGGCGCTCAATCATTAGCGCCCATTTTTCGCGTGCCGATATTGCGTCGGCCTGAGTGTGTTCGTTCAGCCATGACAGTATTTGTTTTTGGATGACTGTCACTAGTACACTGCAATTACTTACCAGTATTGTTTGTTCTCAGATGGTAGCAGCTCAACAGAGTTGCACATATAGATCACATGACCTGCGTCGCGTGCCTCAGAGAAGGAATGCCTGGAGCGGTTTCCAGAAAACCTGACCACGGTTGGGAACTGGATTGTGCAATGCCAGACCAACTAGCACTCACGTTTAATGATCACTGAAGACAGAAAGTGATACAGAGTAGCTCCCCAAAAAGGGAGTGTGATTCTGCTGAACTGCTGTCACCAGAAAAAGAAAATTACAGGACAGTAATGTAACTGACAAACAAGCAGTATAAATGGATTCACGTGTGGGGCTGTTTAGGTAGATAAGGCCAGTATGGAGAGGACACTACCACCAGTGAGCGACAATTTTGTCAGCTAAACCTCTGTTTAGCTTATGAAATGTGCGTCTACTTAACTTTTTTCTTTTGGTGTACCATACACAGCATATTTTTAGGACATGTCAGGGAGAACAAGAGGACTCTGATAGGAATGGTTTTTTGACAGAACAACATATATCCACAGAAAGCAGGTGTGCGCATACATCCCAGAAAGTATGCTCCTTCAGTTCCGGGTAGAACTGATTGTTTACATTTTAGTTTTCAAGGAAAAAAAACTCTAAATATGAAACGGAAGACAAAGACAATCCTGCAACTAAAAGAAGAAAAAGGCTGCAGGAAGGTGGGAGTCAGGCTTCATCCTGAGAAAAGATCTTATAGCACCAACAGGGTGCAACACCAACCTTATCTCTGAGGAGGAATCAACAACCATCCAAGAAATGGATAAGAAAAATAATTTTTACTATGACAATCCTCTTGCACAATGCTGAAAGAAAGACTGCATAGATGAAAAGAAAAAGGACATGATGTCAATGCTGAAGGAACCTAGGTAGACATGTCTGCAAAGTAAGGCCTGAAATGCCAAAATATGTCTGGCTGAACAAAAAGGCCCCCAGATATACAGCCATTAAGAGATTCTTCAGAGATGAATGTATGAGGCTCAAATCACAAAAAAAACCACAAGAGCACCAAAAATTAACTCTTAGGTCCCAGTGGGAAACTAGTTTCCTAAAGGGAGAACAAACACGAAGCCACCAAGAAAGCGAAACACATCTGGGTTAGAGCCATAGAAACCCCTTTAATCTGACCTTTGAAACAAAAAAAAAAAATTGCAACTTGGACTTACAAGGAGTAAAGGCTAAATCTCTGTTCAAATCCTTTTCCCAGATGATCAATATGTCTGCTGAGGACATCAGCCTGTACGTCCGTCTTCCCACAAAATGAGCTGTCAACAATTGCAGGAGATTCTGCTCTGAACGCTGAACACAGAGGCTTTTCTCTGGGCCACCAGTAGGCTGTGTGAGCCCCTTTGTCACTAGGGACAGAAAGAGTAACTGGACCATCCAGCTAGACCTGGTTCCAGCTTGCAGATGGACAACAAAGTCTATTTGGATTAAAGCCCTTGGGCTACTTGACCACTACAACGAATTCCCTAGCCCACTAGCCTCACATTCAATGAGATCACAATTCATAAGGACGGATCTAAACTTATCCCATCAGAAGATCCATGGGAGCAGTCCACCCCAAGAGAGGCTGTCCCTTACAGACAGTGAAAGGAAACAATAACCGCATAGTCCTGCAATTTCAGAAGACCCTGATGTAAAAGTGAGATCTCAGAAACTGCCTGTGACCTTTGGCTTATGGATCTAAATCCGGGGTGGATGCCATGAACTGCAAGAGTTGGAGATAACTCAAGTGGAGTTTTCCCTCTTGGAAATCACCCAAGGCTTGGGGCTTTCTGAACGGGAAAACTGCACTTGAACTACCTTCCTGAGTCAAGAAGACTTGGTCGACTCTGGAACTGAGGCGAGCTCTTAACTTCTCCAGAGACTGGAATAAACCAGATTGCTCTTTGCAAAGATCAGTATCTAGCACAAGTCACTCTGCACCTGAAACTCTCTTGGCTGAGGCCATCTGGCAGTCCTAAAACAACTTGATCCTTAACAGCCACCCATTCAGAAATGGAAGAACCATGATACTTTCTCTCTACAAGAAAGCTGCAACAACTACCTTCCATCTTGATGAAGGATCATAACACTGCACTAAGCCCAAAGGGAAGGGCTTCAAACTGGAAACTCCTCCCCAGAGTGCTAACCAACAAAAACTTGTATTCTGAGGGGGATGTGAAACTAAAAATCAGATAGCCAGTGATGACAGGAAGTCCCCATGCCTCACCACTACGATGACAAAAAACAAGAGTCTCCATAAGGAAGTAAACAATCCAAAAGGTATCTGATGACCACCTTTTCAAGGGATCAAATAACCATCTCGCTTTGAAATCATAAAATAGATGGAAACATTGCTTCCAAGCAATGGAACTTCTCACTCAGGGGTACATCCTAAGGGAATTGAATAATTTATTCTCAAACTTATTTGTCAGGTCGATACTGTAAGACCGCGGGAGAGCGGACGAACGCCCGCTCTCCCGGCGCACGCACCAGCCCTTCGCCGGTGCGGGCGATTCAGTATTTAAATGAGGTGACGCGGGAAAAACGGGGAAAAGGAGGCGCTAGGGACACTAGCGCGTCCCTAGCGCCTCCTTTTTGTCAGGAGCGGCGGCTGTCAGCGGGTTTGACAGCCGACGCTCAATTTTGCTGGCGTCGGTTCTCGAGCCCGCTGACAGCCACGGGCTCGGAAACCGGACGCCGGCAAAATTGAGCGTCCGGTTTTCGGCCCGACAGCCGCGGGCCGAATTCAAATTTTTTTTTTTTTTTTACTTTTTTTTACTTTTGGGGACCTCCGACTTAATATCGCCATGATATTAAGTCGGAGGGTGCACAGAAAAGCAGTTTTTACTGCTTTTCTGTGCACTTTCCTGGCGCCGGAAGAAATTAGCGCCGACCTTTGGGTCGGCGCTAATTTCTTAGAGTAAAATGTGCGGCTTGGCTGCACATTTTACTTACTGAATCGCGCGCGCATACCTAATAGGGCCATCAACATGCATTTGCATGTTGAGGGCGCTATTAGGTGCCGCGGGTGGGCCGCATGTTTTCCTCCCCTTACTGAATAAGGGGTAAGGGAAAACACGCGTCCAGAGCAGGCTGACAGTGCGCTCCGACGGAGCACACTTTACTGTATCGAAGTGTTATTTGGAATAATAAACACCCACAAATTAATTTGTCCACTCTTTGGCTAAGGATGGTGTGGAAGTGGGTTTTATGGGAAGCCTGGACTTAGCGAATGCTGTCATTAGTGACTTGGCTTTGCCCTAGTGTGGCAGGTGGGTAGAGTTAGCCATGTTATTTTGGCAGACAGTATGTAAAAAGCTCAGTGTAAACTGTGCTACGATAAACGCCTATAGTTGCAGGTTCCTTCCCCCCTCCCAACCATATGCCAAGATGGGAGGAGGAGGAGATACAATTTATCTGGCAAGTTTGATGAAATGACAAGATTAATATGTTTGAGCAATTAGTCAGGGAAAGCAAATGTTGCTTACCTGTAACAGGTGTTCTCACAGGACAGCAGGATGTTAGTCCTCACATATGGGTGACATCATCAGGATGGAGCCCAATCATGGAAAACTTCTGTCAAAGTTTCCAGAACTTTGACTGGCCCCTACTGGGCATGCCCAGCATGGCACTAACCCTGCAGCCAGCAGGGGTCCCCCTTCAGTCTTATTTGAAAGCTACAGGCAGTGTCGAAAAATAAAATAATAAAACGTTACGAACCCAACACAGCGGGGCGGCGGGCAGGTTTCATGAGGACTAACATCCTGCTGTCCTGTGAGAACACCTGTTACAGGTAAGCGACATTTGCTTTCTCACAGGCAAGCAGGATGGTAGTCCTCACATATGGGTGAGTACCGAGCTGAGGATGTCCGAACATGCACCAAATGAACCCTAAGGAGTGCAACAGGCACAACAACTGGGGTGGAATTTGGGAGAGGGCATCCTGAACCCCACCGGGCAGGCGGAAGGGTGTAGGTACGTCATGTTGTAAATAGGTTACGAAGGACAGACTGGCCGAAGATGGAATCTTGTCTTCCGGCTTTGTCCAAGCAATAGTGAGCTGCAAAGGTGTGGAGAGAACTCCAGGTGGCAGCCCTGCAAATGTCAGGAAGCGGCACCGCTCGTAGGTGTGCTACTGAAGTCGCCATGGCCCTCACAGAGTGTGCTTTAACATGGTCTTGAAATGGAATGCCCGCTTGCTGATAGCAAAAGAATATGCAGTCCGCCAACCAGGAGGAGAGAGTCTGCTTACCTACAGGCTTCCCTAACTTGTTAGGGTAGAAAGAGACGAATAATTCTTTCCCTGTGGGCAGCTGTACGGTCTAGGTAAAACACTAGAGCCTGTTTGCAGTCAAGGGTATGCAGAGCCTGTTCCCCTGGGTTGGCATGGGGCCTGGGAAAAAAAGTAGGTAGTATGATGGATTGATTAAGATGAAACTCCGAAACCACCTTAGGCAAAAATTTAGGGTGAGTGTGGAGTACCGTCCGGTCCTGCAGAAGTTTAGTGTAAGGCGGATAGGTAACTAGAGCCTGCAATTCATTAACTCTGTGAGCTGAAGTGATAGCCCGAAGGAAAATCACTTTCCACGTGAGATATCGAAGGTCACAGGAGTGAAGAGGCTCGAACGGTGGTTTCATAAGCCGACCCAAAAACAGATTAAGGTCCCAAGAAGGGGCTGGAGGACGTAGTAGAGGCTTGATATTGAGCAAGCCCTTCAAAAATCGTGTTACAAGGGGTTGTACTGATATAGGGACACCCCCAACAACTTTATGGAAGGCGGCTACCGCACTGACATGCATTCTGATGGAAGAAGTCTTAAGGCCTGACTGATAGATGCCAGAGATAGTCCAGAAACTTCTGGATTGGACAGGAAAAGGGGTCAAGGGACTGAGAAGAGCACCATGACGTGAACCTGAAGCAGGTCCTAGTTGAGGAGCTGTTTGTGGTTTTTGTTTACGGGCTTGACGAGACTGCGGTTTTTTATAAGGTCTCGTGGCACGGGATCTGGTTGGTGGCGGGTAAGACTTCTTCGGGCAGAAGAATGACTTCTTAGAGTCCTTTCTGAAGGGCTGTTTGGAGGAGAAATCGGAAGGCATCGAAGAGAGTTGTCTTAGGGTCTCATGATGGTCCTTTAATTCTGCCACCGTCCGTTGAATCTGTTCGCCAAACAGATTATCTCCGACACAAGGCAGGTTGGATAGCCGGTCTTGCACTTCTGGGCGAAGGTCAGAAGACTTGAGCCATGCCCACCGTCTCGCCGAAATAGCAGCTGCAGACACTCTGGTAGAAGTGTCAAAAATGTCATAAGATGTTCTAATCTCATGTTTGCCTGCCTCAAAACCCTTGTTGACTAGGGTTTGTAATTGTTCTTGAAATTGCTGATGCAGGGAGTCTGAGAAGTCCTGTATCTGCTTAAAAATGACCCTGTTATATTGGGTCATATAAAGCTGATAGGCGGCAATTCGGGAGATGAGCATGGCCCCTTGGAATACTTGGTGACCAATGTTGTCTAGGAACTTCTGTTCCTTTCCAGGAGGAACAGACGAGTGAGGCTTTGACCTCTTTGCCTTCTTTTGTGCAGACTCTACCCCGACCGAGTGGTGATCAAGCTGTGATTTTTGAAAACCTGGGGCTGCACCAAATAGGTAGGGTCAGCTTTCCTGTGCACTGGAGCCATTGATCCAGGATGTTCCCAGTTCTTCTTGAGGAGATCGAGAAAGACATGATGGATGGGAATAGAGGTAATTACCTTGGAGGCATCCAGGAATTGGAGCAACTCCATCATCTGATGCCTGTCATCCTGTTCCGTCTGTAAATGAAAAGGAACCAATTCAGACATTTCCTTCACAAAGTTTATAAAGGAGAGGTCCTCTGGAGGAGAAGGCTTCCTACTCTCAGTGGTGAAGGTAAATCTTCGGTGTCTGTTGAGGTAACATCATTCCAGGTATCATAAGGATTGTCAGCCATGCGTCTATGAACTAGAGGGGGACAGGGTGGTTGGATACCTGAAGGTCCCGGTTTAGGTTCCGAAGGAATCAGAGGAATTATCGGAGGCACCGATGATGGCATCGAAGGCACCGGTGCAGGCATTGAAGGCATCGATGGATGATTCGGTGGCGCTGACGGATGGGTCGGTGGCGAGGGACGTATTGGCATCGATGGCTGAGGCAGGACTCCCGATGGAGGGATGCGGAACGGTGTTTCTCCTCCGATAATGCTGTCAGAGGGGAGGGCATCGGAGCCATCGGAGACCCGGGATCCATCGGTGGAAAAGTGGCCATAAGCGCTTCCATCCTGGATAGCAGCGGTGCCAATGTTGCCGGAATCGGGTCGACGATTGGTTCCACAGGTAGTGCCAGTGTCTGTGCCGGAGGAACCTGAAGACGTTGCATCGCCTTGTCGATGGCCTCCTGAACCATCCGGTCCAATTCTTCTCGGAGACCTGGAGCAAGCAGCTCCGGCTCCGGAACAGAAGAAGAAGGTAGAGGCATAACCGGAGGGACCACCGTTAAATGCGGAGTTGCGGCTCCCGATCCCCAATCGGGTGAGGGATGCCTCGGTGACCCAGTCACAGGAATGGTCGGTGCCTTTCCTGGACGGGGTTTCTTCGATAGCGGCTCGGACGATGGCAAGGCCAATGATTTCGTTCCCTCGATGGTCCGAGTCTTATGGTGTCGATGGCAATGTTTCTCCCTATGATCCCCTCGATCCTGAGGGGGAGTAGAGGGTGTTGATGGCCGAGAAGTTGCGATGCCGGCCGGTCACCGGTCGGTGATCGATGCTGACGCGAAGTTGACGGTGCCGGTTCCGTTGACATCGATGCAATGGACGGAGTCAGGGTTTGAGCACAGAAGAGAAATTCAATCTTTTCCATTCTGGCCTTGCGACCCTTCGGTGTCATTTGGTGTAGGTCAAGACATCGTGCTCGCGTCCTAGACACATTACACAGACTTCATGGGGGTCTGTGATAGACATGGTGCGGGTACAGTCCGGGCACCGACGAAACCCTGACGCCATGGAAAAAAAATCAAGCCACGGTACGGTCGACAGCCAGTAGGCCGCGAGGGCCAAACTTGATGGTAATCGACGGGAAACGGGTAAAAACTTACCGGAGTACCGCGGACTGACAAACGTTAGAGGGGGGACCCCTGTGAGGCAATTTAAGTTTTAGTAATTCCGTGAGGAAAATTCCTGTCAGGAATCTCTTCAGAGCTCCTTTACCGCGAGGCTACTGCGGTACTGTTTTTTTCTTCCGACGACTCTCTGAGCTGTGCGGCAGCGATTTACTCTTTCTTTACCTCCTCCCTCGCGGCGATAATTCTGGGGAATTTCGCGGTTTTTCTTTTCAGAGTTGGGCAGACATGCCACATAGCACAGCCTGCGGGAGCGCGCGCCTTTCCCGGATGGGCTGTGCTCAGCCTGCATCCCGGGAGGCGAGGGGCCTTTGGGGGCGATTCAGGGGGTGTTGGTACGGCGGACGTCCGTGGCGATCGCGGTGGGAACGCGATCCGCGCAGGTCTCTAAGCCGCCTAGAAGGAGCGGGGGAACTCCCGCTATTTTGCCGCCTGAATCTGTTATTGCGGGGTTGACCGTGGAGGGGCCCAGGGATTCTCCCCCCTCCGTCTCCCCGCAGCACCCAGCTTCTCGGCCGACTTCCCCTACAGCGGCTGCTGGGAGGGGGGTGGCGCAGGAGACAGACACAGATTCGGATGGCTCCTGCGCCTCTTTTTCATCGGGTTTTATTCTTGCCATGCATAGGGCTTTTAAAGCCCGCAAGGCTCTTAAGAAGCTCCCATTTCAGCCGGAGCCCCAGGGAGCACTACCCGAGGCGCCCAAGGCTCGTCCACGGCCGGATGAAATAGCGGGGACCCTCCAAAGCTAAACAGCCACTGTGGGCCTTTCCACCCAGAAAGGATATGGATATCTCGGATGTCTCGGAGGACTTTGAGGATCAAGAGGAGTCCTCCCCGCCCCCGAGGGGGGCAGAGGGGGATGGCACTCCTGCGCAAGGACCGGCGCGACAAGGCCAGAACTCGGAGAGAGATGACCCGAGGGTGATGCGTCTCTTCTGTCGCGATGAGTTGGGCCCCCTTATTCCCGCCATTTTGGCGGGAATAAGGGGGCCCCCTCCATCCCTCCCTTAGTTATTTAGTTATTTATTCTGTTACTGCGTTTATGTTATACACCGTTCTCTGTAAAGGCTACGCCTATATATCTTTTGTTGTAAGTTACTTGTAAACCGGCACGATGTGCAAACGGTTGCCGGTATATAAAATTAAATAAATAAATAAATAAATAAATAAATTTTGGGGGAATTGGGGATTGCGACACCTCCGGAGGAGTCCCGGATCGGTTCCATGGATCCAGTACTATTGGGTCTGAGTGAACCTCCTACCACTTTTCCTTTTCATTTTTCCTCGACTGACCTGCTCTTTCGAGAATGGGATACTCCAGATCTGGGTCTGAAGGTTTCAAAGGCCATGGATAAGCTTTATCCCTTGCCAGAGGAGGTGTTGGAGGTCCTGAGGGTCCCGAAGGTGGACGCCTCGGTTTCGGCGGTGACAAAGCAGACAACCATTCCAGTCACGGGTACCACAGCGCTGAAGGATCTTCAGGATCAGAAGTTAGAAATCCAGTTGAAGAAGATTTTCGAAGTCTCTGCCCTGGGTGCCCGAGCTGCGATCTGCAGCAACTTCACCTTGCGGGCCGGCCTGCGTTGGGTACAACAGCTTCTAGCCAACGAGGGCCTCTCAGAGGATGAAGCCAGACAGGCCGGGCGGCTTGAGGCAGTGGTCGCCTACAGTGCGGACGCCCTGCATGACCTTCTCCGAACGTCGGCTCGATCCATGGTGTCCGCTGTTTCGGCCAGACGTCTCTTGTGGTTGAGGACCTGGTCGGCGGACAGGGCTTCTAAGTATCGTCTGGGGTCCCTCCCCTTCAAGGGAAAACTGCTCTTTGGTAAGGAATTGGATGACATGATCCAGCTACTGGGCGAGAATAAAGGATACCGTCTGCCGGAGGACAGATCTAGGTCTAAGGGGTCCTTTTCATCCCGATCCCGCTTTCGGAGTAGTCGTAAGTCTTGGACCTCCCGTCCTAGTACCTCATCTTCATCCTTTCTTTCGGGAAGCGGTAGGCAGCAGTCTCAGTCCTTTCGAGGAAGACGCTTCAGTAGACCTGCCTCCACCCCTTCAGCAACGAGTGGTAAGTCAACGCAATGATGGCCTGCCGGTCCATCCCTCAGTCCCGAAGGTAGGGGGCAGGCTGTCCCTCTACTATGAGGCTTGGACCACAATCACAACAGACCAATGGGTCCTCTCGGTGATAAGACATGGCTACGCTTTAGATTTTGCTCGCCTTCCCCATCCCAGATTTTTTCCCTCCCTGTGCGGATGCACAATCAAGCGGGAAGCGGTGCGCCAGACGTTGGTCCGGTTGGCAGAGCTGGGAGCCATTGCCCCAATTCCCGCCTTGGAACAACGAAGAGGACATTACTCCATATACTTCGTCGTTCCAAAGAAAGAAGGCTCTTTCCATCCCATTCTGGACCTGAAGGAGGTCAATCAGTGTCTCTGGATCCTGCGATTCCGCATGGAGCCCCTGAGGTCAGTGATTGCGTCCGTACGACCGGGAGAATTCCTGGCGTCGCTGGATCTCACGGAGGCATATCTGCTCATCGGGATCCGGAAGGAGCATCAGAAATACCTTCGCTTCTTTGTGTTGGGGAAACACTTATCAGTTCCAGGCGTTACCGTTCGGGCTAGCGACGGCCTCCAGAACTTTCACCAAGATAATGGTGGTAGTGGCGGCCCAATTGCGCTGAGAGGTACTGCTAGTCCATCCATACCTGAACGATTGGCTGATCCACGCAAAGTCAGAGGAGTTGTGCAGGACCACGATTCAGCGGGTTTTACAGCTGTTACAGTCGCTCGGCTGGGTGGTCAATACAGCCAGAAGTCATCTCCAACCCTCACAGTCTCTGGAATTTTTGGGCGCGTTCTTCGACACACGGCATGGCAAGGTTTTCCTCTCGGTAGACCGCTGCCGCAAGTTACAAGAACAGGTTAAGGCTATCCTGCAGATGCAGCCACCGACAGTCTGGTACTACCTACAGTTGATTTGCTCCATGGCCTCTATGCTGGAATTGGTCCTGTGGGCTTTTGCGCACATGCGTCCCTTGCAGTCGGCGTTACTCTCCTGCTGGAGTCCGGTATCCAAGCAGTTCCAGCTCCCGTTACCTCTGACGGTTGCGGCCCGTTCCAGTCTGGGTTGGTGGTTGTATCCGGACAATCTACTACAGGGAGTCTCGATTGTGGCCCCAGACTGGACGGTGGTCACCATGTATGCGAGCCTCTCCGGCTGGGGGGCGGTATTGCTTGCGACAGTCTGTGCAAGGGTGCTGGTCCGCGACCGAGTCGCGCTGGTCGATCAATCATTTGGAGACCAGGGCGGTTCACCTGGTGTTGCAGGTGTTCCTACCACTAGTTCAGGGGAAATCGGTCAGGGTCCTGTCCAACAATGTGACCACAGTGGCCTATATCAATCGACTGGGGGGGACTCTGAGTCGCCCAGTGGCCTTAGAAGCCTGGTTGCTCATCCAGTGGGCGGAAAGACACCTTCTCAGCATCGCCGCGACTCACATCGCGGGGGTAGACAACATCCATGCGGACTTACTGAGTCGTCACCAACCAGATCCAGGAGAGTGGGAACTAGCGGACGATGTCTTCCAGCTCATCTGCAACAGATGGGGACAGCCGGCCATGGATCTGATGGCGACCTTTCAGAACGCCAAGGCGCCACACTTCTTCGCCCGCCGCAGGAAGCCAGGGGCGGAGGGCGTGGATGCCCTGGCGCTCCCCTGGCCGACGTCAGTCCTCCTGTATGTCTTCCCCCCCCCCGTGGCCTCTCATAGGCAAGGTCCTGCGTCGCATAGAGAGCCATCCCGCGGAGGTCACCCTGGTGCCCCCAGAGTGGCCCCGAAGGCCTTGGTTTGCGGATCTCATCAATCTGACCTTGGAAGCATCGCTCCGTCTCCCGGCAGTACCAGATCTTCTTCATTAGGGTCCCGTCTGTTTCGATCAGGTAGATCGCTTTTGTCTAACGGCATGGCTTTTGAAAGGCGCCGTTTGAAAGGCAGAGGTTATTCGGATGCAGTGGTGGCCACCCTCTTGCGGTCTCGCAAGGTGTCGGCTTCCCTGTCCTATATGCGCATTTGGAAGGTTTTTGAGTACTGGTGTGTTTCTCGAGTGATTCGGCCTACCCAGGCTACCATTCCCGATATATTGGCCTTCCTCCAGGAGGGCTTGGTTAAGGGGCTGTCCTGTAGTTCCTTGTGGGTACATGTAGCTGCCCTTGGTTGTTTGCGCGGCGCAGTGGACGGTGGGTCGTTGGCATCCCATCCTGATTTGATTCGATTCCTGAAGGGGGCGACACATTTACGTCCACCACTTGTGTCCCCTTGTCCTTCCTGGAATTTAAATTTGGTACTCAAGGCTCTGTGTGAGTCCCCGTTCGAGCCATTGAAGGGAACTACTTTGAAGGATCTCATGTTGAAGGTAGTATTTTTGGTGGCAATCACTTCCGCCAGAAGAGTTTCTGAGCTTCAGGCCCTATCCTGACGGGAACCCTTCTTGCGGATTTCTGAGTCTGGAGTTAGTCTCCGGTCTGTTCCTTCCTTCCTCCCCAAGGTAGTGTCGGCCTTTCATCTGAATCAGTCAGTGGAGCTTCCGGCGTTTTCACAGCTCGATTGGTCAGATCTGTTCTCCAAGGACTTGAAGAAGTTGGATGTGCGTAGGGTCCTCTTACGCTATCTTGAAGTTACCAATGGTTTCCGTGTGTCGGACCATCTTTTTGTTCTCTGGAAGGGCCCCAGGAAGGGTAATATGGCGTCCAAGACAACCATATCACGCTGGTTGAAGGAAGCTATAAATTCTGCCTATCTCCTGAGGGGTCGACCACTGCCTTTGGGGCTGAAAGCACATTCCACGTGTGCCCAGGCGGTGTCCTGGGCGGAGTGCCAACAGATCTCTCCTCTAGAGATCTGCAGGGCAGCAACTTGGATATCGTTGCACACCTTTGCGCGGCATTATCGTCTGGATGTACAGGGTTCCAGAGAGGGAAATTTTGGAGCAGGCGTGTTGAGAGCGGGCCTCTCCATTCCCCACCCTAAGTAGTTAGCTCTGGTACATCCCAGGAGTCTGGACTGATCCGGTATGTACAGGGAAATGAAAATTAGGTCTTACTTTCGATAATTTTCGTTCCTGTAGTACCAAGGATCAGTCCAGAGTCCCGCCCTATGCTGCAGTACATTCGGAGAGTCCGCTGTTCTGGATAAAAAATGTTTTGCTCTTGGCAACATTTTTCAATCTGTTGTAATTCGTTTGTCTGGGTCAGGTTCTTGTTGGGGGAAGTGACCCGAGGGTTTCCCGGTTGATCTTCATGTATATAGTTAGTTTAGTTTACATTGGGGAATCACACTGCTTTGACATGGCATAATACTGACAGGCTGTGGGTGGCACCCTGGTATATATGGCAGAGCCT
Organism: Rhinatrema bivittatum; assembly: GCF_901001135.1. Lineage (NCBI taxonomy): Eukaryota > Metazoa > Chordata > Amphibia > Gymnophiona > Rhinatrematidae > Rhinatrema > Rhinatrema bivittatum. Next base: position 251,183,574 of record NC_042619.1, read on the forward strand.
GTCAAGTTTTGCTCTGTTTCCACCTGCTGGTGCGGAGGCATAACCCAGGAGTCTGGACTGATCCTTGGTACTACAGGAACGAAAATTATCGAATGTAAGACCTAATTTTCATTTCTAAAGACCCATGCCTTCTGCTTAATATTAGTTAAAAACTCTCTAAGTTACAAATAATATGCAGGGGTATCTAATGATATCTTGTATTCTCACAGGACAAGCAGGATGGTAGTCCTCACATATGGGTGACATCATCAGGATGGAGCCCAATTACGGAAAACTTCTGTCAAAGTTTCCAGAACTTTGACTGTCCCCTACTGGGCATGCTCAGCAAGGCACTAACCCTGCAGCCAGCAGGGGTCCCCCTTCAGTCTTCACAAATGGCGACGGCCATCCAGTGCTCCTACCATGTGAAAGGGGCCGGCCAATGGCACGGATACACTGTCACATGGTAAGGGCAAAGGGCCATTGGCGCCATTTTTATTAGTGGCAGTCGATGGCCTGAGAGCGGGAGATTGCTCCCCGCGCCCCCACTTGACCACCAGGTAATTTTAAAATGTTTTTTTTTTGGGGGGGGGGGGGTCGGGAGGGTGGGGGAAGCTAAGGGGTTGATTTTTAAATGGTCGGTGTTTTTTTTTTTTTTTTTTAAATCGGGCCATCGGCGCCATTTTTATTAGAGGCATCAAAATGGCGCCGATGGCCCGAGAGCGGGAGATCGGTCCCGGTGCTTCCACTGGACCACCAGGTACTCGTAAAAAGTTTTGGGGGGGTTCGGGAGGGTGGGGGAAGGTAAGGGTTTAGTTTAAAAGGGTCGGGGTGGGTTTAGGGGTTGTTTTGGTGTGCCGGTTTTTCCGCCCTCCCCCAAATCCCTGATTTACGATTTTTTTCACGATAAATCAGGGGAATTTCTATTGTATCACGCACTCTAACGATTTTTGACAATTTAAAAAATATCGACGATTTTTTAAATCGTCAAAAAACGATTCACATCCCTAATAAACATGTGGATAAAGGTGAACCGGTAGATGTAGTATACTTGGATTTTCAGAAGGCGTTTGAGAAAGTTCCTCATGAGAGGCTTCTAGGAAAAGTAAAAAGTCATGGGATAGGTGGCGATGTCCTTTCGTGGATTGCAAACTGGCTAAAAGACAGGAAACAGAGAGTAGGATTAATTGGACAATTTTCTCAGTGGAAGGGAGAGGGCAGCGGAGTGCCTCAGGGATCTGTATTGAGATCCTTACTTTTCAATATATTTATAAATGATCTGGAAAAAAATATGACAAGTGAGGTAATCAAATTTGCAGATGATACAAGATTTTTCAGTGTAGTTAAATCACAAGCAGATTGTGATAAATTGCAGGAAGACCTTGTGAGACTGGAAAATTGGGCAACCAAATGGCAGATGAAATTTAATGTGGATAAGTGCAAGGTGATGCATATAGGGAAAAATAACCCATGCTATAGTTACACAATGCTAGGTTCCATATTAGGTGCTACAACCCAAGAAGGAGATCTAGGCGTCATAGTGGATAACACATTGAAATCGTCAGTTCAGTGTGCTGCGGCAGTCAAAAAAGCAAACAGAATGTTGGGAATTATTAGAAAGGGAACTGTGAATAAAACGGAAAATGTCATAATGCCTCTGTATCGCTCCATGGTGAGACTGTACGTTGAAAACTGTGTACAATTCTGGTCGCTGCATCTCAAGAAAGATATAACTGTGATGGAGAAGGTACAGGTAAGGGTGACCAAAATGATAAGGGGAATGGAACAGCTCCCCTATGAGGAAAGACTAAAGAGGTTAGGACTTTTCAGCTTGGAGAAGAGACGGCTGAGGGGGGATATGATAGAGGTGTTTAAAATCATGAGAGGTCTAGAACAAGTAGATGTGAATCGGTTATTTACTCTTTCGGATAATAGAAAGACTAGGGAGCACTCCATGAAGTTAGCATGTGGCATATTTAAAAGTAATCAGAGAAAGTTCTTTTTTACTCAGCGCACAATTAAACTCTGGAATTTGTTGCCAGAGGATGTGGTTAGTGCAGTTAGTGTAGCTGGGTTTAAAAAGGATTGGATAAGTTCTTGGATGAGAAGTCCATTACCTGCTATTAATTAAGTTGACTTAGAAAATAGCCACTGCTATTACTAGCAATGGTAACATGGAATAGACTTAGTTTTTGGGTAATTGCCAGGTTCTTATGGCCTGGATTGGCCACTGTTGGAAACAGGATGCTGGGCTTGATGGACACCTTGGTCTGACCCAGTATGGCATGTTTTTATGTTCCTCCAGTCTCTTCAGTCCCCCTCACCTCTTATTTATTTATTTAAATATTTTTTATATACCGATGCTCAAGACTATGTCTTATCATACTGGTTTACAGTGTAACCAGGCGTAACCAATTAAACAGAAGATAAAGTTACAATGAACAAGGGATTTACAGTTCGGGAGAGTTAAGCGAAAGAAATCAGTTTAACATAACAAGATCCTAACAAGAGAAACTAACGTAAACAAATGAGGTAAGATCCATGCTTAGACATTGGTCTGCTCTGTAAATCAACTGTGATAGGATTGATCCAGGAGGAGGGGAAGGGGGGACTGTGGAAGTGAGGTTAGGGACTATGCTGATAGTGGAGTGACCCATCAAGGGAAGGCTTGAGTGAACAGCCAAGTTTTTAGTTTCTTTCTAAAGGAAAAAGGGCATTGTTCCTGCCGAAGTTCTGGGGGAAGAAGATTCCAATGATAAGGTCCAGCAGTAGACAGGGCTCGTTTCTGAATGAAGGTGTGACTAGTGGATTTATTAGGGGGAGCCTGGAGAGATACTTTGTATGCCGATCTGATTGGTCTTGTGGAAGCGTGGAGTTGGAGTGGTATTTGGAGTTGGAGTAGATCGATGATAGATGTTTTTGTGGATGGTGGACAGGGTTCTTGAATAGTATTCTATAGTTGATGGGTAGCCAGTGTAAGTTTTTTAGGATTGGTGTGATGTGGTCCTTGCGACGAGAATTTGTAAGGATCCTGGCTGCGGCATTTTAAAGCATCTGTAGAGGTTTCGTTGAGGAGGATGGAAGGCCTAGGAGAAGCGTGTTGCAATAGTCGATTTTTGAAAACAATATGGCTTGTAATACTGAATGGTAATCCTGAAAGTGTAGGAGAGGTCTTAGTTGTTTCAGGACATGAAGCTTATGGAAGCATTCCTTGGTGGTGCTGTTAATGAACTTTTTGAAGTTCGTTCTGGTGTCCAGAGTAGCTCCTAGATCTCTCACTTGGTTTACTAATGGAGAGAGAGGGTTGCTGATAAGAGGATTGTTGTCATTAGGAGAGATGACTAGCAGTTCTGTTTTGGAAGTGTTAAGAACTAGACTGAGACTAGAGAGTAGACTATTGATGGAGCGGAGGCAGTTGTTCCAGAAGTGCAGGGTGCTGGAAGTGGGATCTGTGATAGGGATTAAGATCTGTACATCGTCCGCGTATACGAAGTGAATTAGGCTGAGGCTATCTAGGAGCTGGCATAAGGGTAACAGATAGATATTAAACAGTGTGGGGGATAGCGATGATCCCTGGGGAATGCCATGGTTGGAGGGGATGGACTGGGATTCTTTATCGTTTATTCTCACTTTGTATTTCCTATTAATGAGGAAAGATTTGAACCATTTGAGTGCAGAACCTGTGATGCCAATTTCCGTCAGACGGTTGATGAGGATTGCATGGTTTACCATGTCAAACGCTGCGGAGATGTCAAGAAGGGCCAGAAGGTAGGATTGGCCTTTGTCTAGGCCCATTAGGATGTTGTCTGTTAATGAGAGTAAGAGTGTTTCCGTGTTTAAGTGTTTTCGGAAACCGTATTGGGAAGGAAAGAGAATGTTGTGAGAATCTAAGTAGTCTGTAAGTTGGTTGTTGACTAATTTTTCCATTAGTTTGGCGATAAATGGTAGATTTGCGATGGGGCGAAAGTTTGTGGGGTTGGCTGGATCAAGGTTGGGTTTCTTTAGTAGTGGTTTTAGCGAGGCGGTTTTCAGGGAGTCCGGAACAGATCCTTGTGCGAGAGAACAATTTATGATGTCTGCTAGAGGTTTGGCTATGGTGTTTGGGATGGTAAGTAAGAGTTTCGTGGGTATTTGGTCAATAGGATGTGATGATGGCTTCATTTTCTTAATTAAGGATTCAATTTCCAGGGAAGATGTGAGTTCAAATGATTCTAGTAGCGGTTTGTGTGTGGATGGGGAAGGCTTGTAGATGGGAGGTGGCTGGGTGTTTGAAGTGGTTAGCGGTGCAAGTAAGTTGTTGATTTTCCTCTCGAAGAATAATGCCAGTTCTGTGGATTTGTTTTGGGTTTCTTTTTCTGGGATGGCTGGTGTATCCGGTGTGGTGAGGGCTGATACATAAGAAAATTGTGTTTGTGTGTCATACAGGAAACTATGTATTTTTTTGGCATAGAAATCTTTGTGCGTAATATGGTGGTCCTGTAGATGTTCATAGCGGTTTTATAGTTGGCTTGAAGGGCCGGGGATGGATCTTTACGCCAGTGTTGCTCTTTATGTCGTAGGTCTTGTTTGAGCTGTTTCAGTGTAGTTGAGAACCAAGGTTTTTTATTTGAATGTGCTGGATTGATTTCTTTGGATGTCAGAGGGCAAATTTTATTTGCTACTGAGAGCGTGATGTTAAGCCATGACATCATAGCAGTGTCGGCGTTGGAGAGGTCTAAATTGGGTAGGTCCTTAGCCAGGTTGGTGCTGAGGTCATCCATAGAGCATGGTTTTTTGAACTGTATTGTTGATTTGGGAATGATGGGAGTCAGTTTTTTCCTTACTGATAGTTTGGTGGATATCAACGAGTGATCTGACCAGGGGATGGGGGTACAGGTGGGTGGGGCATAGGGCGAGATGGGATCATTTATGAAAATGAGGTCCAAGGTGTGGCCTGCTTTATGGGTGGGTTTATTTATAATTTGCTTGAAGCCCATGGCCTGGAGAGAGGATAGGAGGGCTTCACAGTTGGGAGTAGGTGATGGGGAGTCAACGTGGATGTTGAAGTCTCCTAAGATGATGGCTGGGGAGTCCGTGTTGATGTGTTTGGCAATGATTTCAATGAGCGGAGAAGGGTCAGACTCTAGAAGCCCGGGGGGGCGTATATTAGACAATTTGTAGCTGATTGGATTTGAATAAACCAATTTCTAGTTTAGTCGTTGATTTCAAGGTTTGATGTGATATTCTCAGTTCTTTTTTTGCAGCTAACAGAAGTCCTCCCCCTCTTATTTTAAGTCTGGGTAAGGAGAAGATGTCATATAATTGTAGTGGAAGTTGGTTAATTAAGGCAGGGTCTGTGTTTTGTAATCAGGTTTCAGTGATTGCGCAAATATCAGGTTGGGAGTCCAAGAGGTAGTCACTGAGGATGTGTGATTTTTTTTGTAAGGGACTGCGCGTTGAGAAGGGAGAGGCCCAGGAATTGAGTTAGAGGCGAAGTCATGATGGGAATCAAAGATCTCTTTGAGCGTTGATGATAGAGAGTGGGTGGTTTACTTCTGTTGAGGAATGGGTGAGAGATAATAGGGATGGGGAACGCTTGTATCATAGTGACTTTGGATGAAGGAGTGATCCCAGTAAGGGTGTGGACAATGCTGATGAGTGCTGGAGGATGCTTCCTGAAGTCTGGATTAGGGCTGGAGGATGACTAACGAGGTTAAGGTGAATGCTGGAGGATGATTGATGAGTGCTGGAGGATGCTTGATGAGGTCTGGATGAGTGCTGGAAGCTGCTGGGTGAGACAAGGAGATTGCTAGGTGGAGTCAGGAGGAATCTGCGGTGTGGTTGTATTAGGTGAATGGTGGAGTGGCTGGATGGACGCTGGAGTGGCTGGATGGACGCTGGAGTGGCTGGATGAATGCTTGAGGAGAGCTGTTATAGGAGAGCTTGGGTTGGGTGTGGGTGGAATTCCAGAAGGTGTCAGAGTGGGTAGCTTCTACTTCTCTGTTCTGGTGTGCACGAAGGGGCGCACAAAGGGGAAGGCCCCTTTGTTGCGCACCTTAGGCGCGTGACGCCTGGAGCCGTCTCGGCCCTTTAAAGGGCTCTGGGGAGCCAAGAGTGACGGCGGGGTTTCCGGGGCGGGCTTACCGGGCTTTGCGGCTCTCTTCCTATCTTGTTTTAAAAGTTGTTTCCGTCTGCCTTTTTTTTCTATGGTGCTTGATTTTTTGGAGGAGCCGCCTCGGGGGCCGCGCGGGAGGCTTGTCCCGGTGTCCACCTCCCCTGGCCCCAATGGGCCGACGCCGACCACGCGGGGAGGGCCGACCCGAGCCGAGGGAGGAGTGCAGGAAGGAGGCGAAGAGAAAGCAAATGTTGCTTACCTGTAACAGGTGTTCTCACAGGACAGCAGGATGTTAGTCCTCAATACGGGTGACATCATCAGGATGGAGCCCAATCACGGAAAACTTCTGTCAAAGTTTCCAGAACTTTGACTGGCCCCTACTGGGCATGCCCAGCATGGCACTAACCCGCAGCCAGCAGGGGTCCCCCTTCAGTCTTATTTGATAGCTACAGGCAGTGCCAAAAAAATAAAACAACAAAACGTTACGAACCCAACACTGCGGGGCGGCGGGCCGGTTTCGTGAGGACTAACATCCTGCTGTCCTGTGAGAGCACCTGTTACAGGTAAGCAACATTTGCTTTCTCACAGGGCAAGCAGGATGGTAGTCCTCACATATGGGTGAGTACCGAGCTGAGGATGTCCGAACATGCACCAAATGTACCCAACGGCGTGCAACAAGCACAACAACTGGGGTTGAATTTGGTAGAGGGCATCCTGAATCCCACCGGGCAGGCGGAAGGGTGTTGGTACATCACATTGGAAATAGGTTACACAGGACAGATTGGCAGAAGATGGAATCCTGTCTTCCGGTTTTGTCCAAGCAATAGTGGGCTGCGAAAGTGTGGAATGAGCTCCAGGTGGCAGCCCTGCAAATGTCAGGAAGCGGCACCAATCGTAGGTGTGCTACTGAAGTTGCCATGGCCCTCACAGAGTGTGCTTTAACACGGTCTTGGAAAGGAATGCCTGCTTGCTGAGAGCAAAAAGATATGCAGTCCGCCAACCAGGAGGAGAGAGTCTGCTTACCCACAGGTTGCCCTAATTTGTTGGGATGGAAAGATACGAATAACTGAGTGCTCTTCCTGTGGGCAACTGTACGGTCTAGGTAGAACGCTAGAGCCCGTTTACAGTCAAGGGTATGCAGAGCCTGTTCCCCTAGGTTGGAGTGGGGCCTGGGAAAGAAGGTGGGTTGTATGATGGATTGATTAATGTGAAACTCCGAAACTACCTTAGGCAAAAACTTAGGGTGAGTGCGGAGTACCGCCCGGTCCTGCAGGAGTTTAGTGTAAGGCGGATAGGTAACTAGGGCCTGTAACTCACTAACCCTGCAAGCTGAAGTGATAGCTAAAAGGAAAATCACTTTCCATGTGAGATATTTTAGGTCACAGGAATGAAGAGGCTCGAACGGAGGTTTCATGAGCCGACCGAGAACCAGATTAAGGTCCCAAGAAGGGGCCGGAGGACGTAAAGGTGGCTTGATATGAAGAAAACGTGTTACGAGGGGTTGGACCGATATAGGGACATTCCCGACACCTTTATGGAAGGCGGCTACCGCACTGACATGCATTCTGATTGAAGAGGTTTTTAAACCCGACTCAGACAAATGCCAGAGATAGTCCAAAAACCTTGGGATTGGACAGGAAAGGGGATCAAGGGACTGCAAAGTGCACCATGATGTGTACCTTTTCAATATATAGGAGTAAGATTTCCTTGTGGAAGGCTTTCGCGAAGCAATCAGGACATGAGAAACCGAATCTGAAAGGTTAAGTGGCTGAAGGATTAGCCTTTCAACATCCATGCCATCAGGGACAAGGCCTGAAGATTGGGATGGCGTAGACATCCGTCGTTCTGAGTGATCAGAAGCGGGTCCTTTACCATGGGAATGTGCCTGTGGATGGAGAAATCCTGGAGTATTGGAAACCACACTTGGCGTGGCCAGTGAGGTGCTATCAGGATCATGGTTCCCTTGTCCTGACGGAGCTTCACGAGAGTCTTCGAGAGAAGAGGAAGTGGAGGGAATGCATAAAGCAGACCGGTTGTCCACGAGAGGGAGAATGCATCTCTGGGCTGAGAGCCCTCGCTCCGAATGAGGGAGCAGTAATTGTCTACTTTGTGGTTCTGAGGGGACGTAAAGAGGTCTATTTGGGGATAACCCCATTGCTGGAAGAGAGAGGTCGCTACCGAGGGATTGAGCGACCACTCGTGCGGTTGGAAGACACAACTCAGTTTGTCTGCCAAGACATTGTGCACTCCCAGCAAGTAGGTGGCCCTGAGGTACATCGAGTGGGAGAGTGCTTTCGCCCAAATCTGCGCAGCTTCCTGACACAGAAGGAAGGAACCTATGCCCCCCTGTTTGTTGATGTACCACATGGCCACCTGATTGTCCGTCTGAATTAAGATGACGTGATTTGATAGGTAATCCTGAAAGGCTCTGAGAGCATATCGCATTGCTCGAAGCTCCAGGAAATTTATCTGGCATTTGGCTTCCTCTGGAGACCAAGATCCTTGTGTCTGTAGATCGTTCATATGAGCTCCCCAGCCGAGGTTGGAAGCATTGGTGGTGAGAATGAGTTGAGGATCTGGTAGATGAAAGGGCAGTCCCTGGAGGAGATTTTTCTGATCTTTTCACCAGGCGAGAGACAGACGGAGTGCGTCGGTGATGTGGACAATGGTTGACAGAGGCTGAGTCACTTGAATCCATTGTGACCTCAGAGTCCAATGCATGACTCTCATGGCCAGGCGGGCCATTGGAGTGAGATGGACTGAGGACGCCATGTGTCCGAGAAGGACAAAGCCGAGCCGTTGCTGTATACTGAGACTGCAACTGGTGAGCGAGAGACACGAGGGTTTGCACTCGTTGTTGAAGTAGAAAGGCTTTTGCCTGTAAGGTGTCCAAGTCTGCCCCAATGAAAGACAAGGTTTGAGATGGGGCTAAATAGGATTTCTCGTAATTGACGAGAAATCCTAGAGAGATTAAAGTGTGTAGGGTCAAATCCAGGGACGACCGAGCGGCTTGCTGGGATGGGGCCCTGATTAACCAGTCGTCTAAATAGGGGTAGACGTGAACACCTTCTTTCCTGAGAAAAGCTGCGACAACTACGAGACATTTGGTAAAGACTCGTGGCGCCGATGCTAGGCTGAATGGAAGCACCCGGTATTGATAGTGCCTTGGGCCTACTGAAAACCGGAGGTACTTGCAATAAGCTGGAGCTATCGAGATATGGGTGTATGCGTCCTGGAGGTCCAGAGAGCAGAGCCAGTCTCCTCTTGTAGAAGAGGTAGAAACGAGCCCAAGGTTACCATTTTGAACTTTTCCCGCTGGAGGTAATTGTTGAGGGCATGTAGGTCCAGAATTGGACGAAGCCCCCGGATTTTCTGGGGATCAAAAAGTATTGGGAATAGAACCCTAGGCCTTGTTGTGAAAGAGGAATGGGTTCTATTGCTCTTAACTGGAGAAGAAGGGAAACCTCCAGAAGGACAGAGTGGTCGGTTACTCTCCACGCTTGTAGAGGTGGGGAGTCTGGTGGAACAGCAAGAAAATTCAGATGGTAACCCTGAGCAATGATTGCCAGCACCCATTGGTCGGTTGTGATTGATTGCCATATTCCATGAAAGTGGCATAATCGGCCTCCCACTGGTATGCTTGGCAGAGGGATCAGGCTGCTGCTCTCCAAGTGAAAGTCAAAAACCTGAAGCAGGCCCCGGCTGGGGAGCTGTTTGTGGCTTTTGCTTCCGGGGCTGGCGAGGCTGAAATTTCTGATAAGGCCTCGTAACTCGGGACCTTGTTGGTGGGGGGATAGTACTTCCTTGGACGGAAGAATGACTTCTTGGAGTCCTTCTTGAAGGGCTGTCTAGAAGGGAAGTCAGAAGGCATCGATGAGAGCTGTTTGAGGGTCTCATGATGGTCCTTTAACTCAGCCACAATTTGCTGAATCTGTTCACCGAATAGATTATCTCCTATACAGGGCAGGTCAGAGAGCCTGTCTTGTACTTCCGGGTGAAGGTCAGAAGACTTGAGCCAAGCCCAGCGTCTTGCCAAAATGGCAGTTGCAGACACTCTAGTGGAGGTGTTGAAGATATCATAAGCTGTTCGTATCTCATGCTTCCCTGCCTCAAAGCCCTTGTTGACAAGGGTTTGAAGATGTTCTTGGAATTGGTCAGGCAGGGTTTCAGAGAAGTCCTGTATTTGCTTGAAAATGACCCTATTGAATTGGGTCATGTACAGCTAGTAAGAAGCAATTCTGGAGATGAGCATGGCCCCTCGGAACACTCGTTGACCAATATTGTCTAGGAACTTTTGTTCCTTGACAGGAGGGGTAGAGGAGTGTGGCTTCCTCCTTTTCGCTTTCTTTTGAGCCGATTCTACCACAACTGAGTGGTGCTCAAGCTGAGATTTTTGAAAGCCCGGGGCTGACTGTACTAGATAAGTAGTGTCAGCTTTTCTGTGTACTGGGGCAACGGATCCAGGATTTTCCCAGTTCTTTTTGAGGAGGTCAAGAAGAACTTGATGAATGGGAATAGAAGTGATCACTTTAGGGGCATCCAGGAATTGGAGAAGCTCCATCATCTGGTGCCTATCATCTTGCTCTGTCTGAAGCTGAAAAGGGACCAATTCCGACATTTCCTTCACAAAGTTAATGAAAGAGAGGTCCTCTGGAGGAGAACGTTTTCTACTTTCAGTAGGAGAAGGAGGTGAAGGTAAATCATCGGTGTCTGTGGAAGTATCATCACCCCAGGTGTCATAAGGACCAGCAGGCTGACCTGTAGGACGAGAAGGGGGTTGGATACCCGAAGGGCCCGGCTGAGGCTCCGAGAAAATCAAAGGAATCACTGGGGGCATCGGAGCCGGCATCGATGGCGCCAATGTGTGTATCGCCCCCGATGAATGAATCGGTGGCGAGGGACGACATGGCATCGATGGCTGAGGCAATTCCCCCGAAGGAGGAATGCGGAACGGTGTTTCTCCTCCCGATGAAGCAGTCATCGGGGAGCGCACCGGAGCCATCGGGGACCCGGGAATCACCGGTGGAAGGGCTGTCATGAGTGTCTCCATCCGGGATAGCAGCGGTGCCAGCGCTGCTGGAATCGGGTCGATGACCGGTTCCACTCTCGGTGCCAGTGTCGGAGGGACCTGGAGTCGTTGCATCGCCTTGTTGATGGCCTCCTGGACCAGCCGGTCCAGTTCTTCCTGGAGACCTGGGGCAATCAGCTCCGGCTCCGTAACGGAAGAGGGAAGCTGAGGCAGCAGTCGGAGGGACCACCTTTACAGGCGGAATCACGACTCCCAAACCCCGATCGGGTGAGGGTGGCCTCGATGTCCCGGTCGCAGGAGTGGTCAGTGCTTCTTCGACGGTGGCTCAGACGGTGGCGAGGTTGATGATTTCGCTCCCTCGATGGTCCGAGACTTACGATGCCGATGGCAATGCTTCTCCCTACGATACCCTTGGTCCTGAGGGGGAGAAACGGGAGTCAATGGCCGTGAAGACGTCGATGGCGGGCAGTCACCGGACGGTTGTCGATGGTGCGACTTCGACGGTGCTGGTTCTGATGACGTCGATGCGATGGACGGCGTCGGGGTGTGAGCACAGAAAAAGGAGTCCCATCTTCTCCATTCTGGCCTTGCGACCTTTCGGTGTCATAAGGGCACATTTGGTGCAAGTCAGGACATCATGCTCATGACCTAAACACATTACACAGACTCCATGAGGGTCTGTGATAGACATGGTTACGAGTACAGTCTGGGCACCGACGAAAACCCGTCGCCTTGGCCATAGAAAAATCGAGCACCGGTACGGTCGATGGCCAGTAGGCCGCCGAGGGCCAAACTCGACGGTAATCGACGAAAAAAACGGTGAAAACACTTACCGGAGTACCGCAGCTTGAGAAAAGTTAGAGGAGGGACCCCTGTGGGGTGAAGTAATTTTAATTAAGTCCGTGAAGAAAATTCCTGTCAGGAATTTCTTCAGAGCTCCTAAACCGCGAGGCTACTGCTGCGTGGAAAAAAGAAGACTGAAGGGGGACCCCTGCTGGCTGCAGGGTTAGTACCATGCTGGGCATGCCCAGTAGGGGCAAGTCAAAGTTGTGGAAACTTTGACAGAAGTTTTCCGTGATTGGGCTCCATCCTGATGATGTCACCCATGAGAAGTACCATCCTGCTTGTCCTGTGAGAAAAGGGAGTATGCCTGGAGCCGTCTCAGCCCTTTAAAGGGCTCTGGGGAGCCAAGAGTGACGTTGGGGTTTCCGGGGGCGGGGCTTTGCGGCTCTCTTCCTATCTTGTTTTAAAAGTTGTTTCCGTCTGCCTTTTTTTCTATGGCGCTTGATTTTTTGGAGGAACCGCCTCGGGGGCCTCGCGGGAGGTTTGTCCCTGGGTCCACCTCCCCCTCCTCTTCTCATTCTCTCAATCACTCTTTCCCATACCTCCACCAATTCCCACACAACCCAAATCCCTTGGGATCCCCTCACTGTTTCCCCACGCCCTCCAATCCCCTCACTCACTTTCTCCCCCTTCACACCCTCTGACTCGTCATCCTCTTGATGGTACGTTGCAGAGCCTCACTCACCTTTCCCCTACCCCCAAACCCTCTCCCCCTTCCCTCCCGTCCGCTTCTCTTCCTCCCATTCTGGCTTGGCTGTAAGAGTACAATGACGGTGCACAGTGCCTTGGACCACATCCTTACCCTCTTCTGCCTGCGCCCGGGGTCATGCTTTGTGCTGCAGGATTCAAAGTGTGACACTCTGGGCCCAGAGGCAGAGAAGAATGACACATTGCTCCTGTCTGGCTGTTAAGAAGGTGGGATTGGGGTGGGATGGAGAGGGCTAGACAGGGGAATAGCTACCACCTCAGATGCTTTCGCTGCTCCAGCCCTCCATGGCGACTAAGGAAATCTGTAGAAAAAGCTCATATTTTGGAGCCGTGGCATCACAGGCAACCGGGGGCCCTAGCCAGATTTAACCACTTTAAAAACAGGCATTCCAAGGAAGAAACTTACCCAGCTAATGTGAATTTTCAGCATTAATTGGCTTACTGTTCATCTACTCACTTATACTAGTACTGACTAATTTTAGGAAAATGTTCACCTGCAACCTAGCTGGCCGTTAAGCAGCTTACTGAAACTTCAGCCCTAAGTCCTCCTGAATGGAGAAGTGCTTTCCTCCTCCTTCCCTGCTCTGAAAGGAGAAATGGTCAGCCTCTTCTTTCCTGCCTTAGCTTTGCTGATTGATGCTTACCTCTGCATGTGGTCTGGACTCAGATTGGCTGTGTTAAGTACACAGATGTAATGGGTAGGGACGCCACAGCCTTGTCTAACATGATGAGCCATTAGGAAAAAATCCACCCTAAAAATAAGAAGAGAGGGCATTCAACATGTATATTCCATGTACTTGTGCAATTCAAAACCTGTGTACCTCAGGTGCAACTTTACACCATCCAACAATGTCTGAACGCCCTAGTGCAGCTGTACACCTTTCCACAAGCTTGTGTATCATGGGTGCAGCTTTATATCTCCCCTTTCAGCTTCCATTCTCCAACACAGCTGTGCTCCTCTCCACTAAGCTTGTGTACCCCAGGTGCAGCTGTACACCTCCTACACAAACTGTGTTCTCAGGTGTAGCTATGCTCCTCTCCCCAGCCCCAAGCCCGTGTGCCCTAGTGCAGCTAAGTCTCCACAAGCCCATGCACCCTTGTGCAGCTGTATGCCTCCCCACATGCCTGTGCACCCTTGTGCAGCTGTATGCCTCCCCACATGCCTGTGCACCCCTTGTGCAGTTGTATGCCTCCCCACATGCCTGTGCACCCTTGTGCAGCTGTATGCCTCCCCACATGCCTGTGCACCCCTTGTGCAGTTGTATGCCTCCCCACATGCCTGTGCACCCTGGGTGCTGCTTTGCATCCTTTGCCTTGATTAGACCGCCATGGAATCATTGCCCAATCCTGCTGCACTTGCTCCTGTTCCAGTGAAGCTCACAGATACACTGTTCTGAAAACTTACCAGTCCTTGCTGGTGACTGTGTGATCAATCACCGTTCCTGGAACAGGTGTCTCAAGCTGTCCAGAGGCAACAGAGTACAGGTTGGTGCTGATCTTTTTCTGCACGACAAACACCACCATCTTGGGGTAATAATTTGCAAAGGTTTCAAAGCATTTCTGTAGCTGTGGGATCTCATACTTAGCCACTGTATTCAACTGCCCATCCGACACACCATCCCGGTACAGCACAATCTTTTCTGGCAGACAATGATTCACCTAGAAGAAAAGCAGCAGTCAGCCAGATCCCCAGTAAAAGCCAATGAGTAGGCAGTATAGACTCTGCCAACAGTTGTTTTAAGATGACATCACACCCCAGATGTAAAACAATCCACAGCCTGACACTGGGAATATTCCATTCTGCTCTGTATGATAATCACTAACATTATTGAAAAAGCAAACTGTGAACAAATATTCTGAACAAGACCATCTTGTTAAAAAAAAAAAACCAAACAATAGTTCATTATACGTTTGCAAGAATAAAAGTAGTGTGGTTGCCATGTCAGTCTACCTGGATAGCCCTGAAAAGTTAATTATAAATACACTAAGTTAGTTCAATAAAAAAGTTATCACCCTCAACTTATTTTTTTACCTTTATTTCTAGTTCTGCAAGAATTATCATTGAGTGTAAGTCTGAGCCCTCTACAGAAGACATGGGCAAGTCTCTGGCCATACCCAGCAGGGTGTATACAGGCTTTCCCCATGGGAGCGGCAGGATGACAGGGACACCCTTCTGTTTTCTTTTGAGAGCGAACACGCGAATTCTCCTCACCTCATAGAATTTTTTCAAGGCACCCACCAGGCAGAGCTTCAAGCTATCCGCAATCTCCTGATGTGGCATTTGAAAGACAACTCGTGAATACCATCTGGTGAGAGACCTAGCAGATGATATACCCGTGGAAGGGGAGAAAAAAATTAAACACAAAAATCAAGGGTCGCATATTAACCCTAACCGCACATCCCTAGGCTCCTTACCCTCACTCAGCCCTTCTCTGAGCATGTCATCATTCAGAGTCACTTCATTCCTTTCTTTACAATGCAGACATGAATTTTTGCCAGTTCATAAATGTCATCATTTCCAGGTTTCTCACATGTGTGAGTCAAAAATAAAGCATTCCAAAGAAAATGTGCAATAACTTACTGATTAGTGCTGGCAACAAACCCAACCACGGACTGCATGCCTCTGCTGGGGTCATGGTACACATCCATCCCAATCACCATTAACTGTTTCTGTTAAGAAGAAAGGAGAATATGACCAGGCCCACCTAATGCTGGGGCTGAAGCTTCTTCCAGAATATAATTTCTGGAATCTCCACCGGGAGGATGGACCATACATCCACCACCCTATCTGTGAAGAAATTGCTCACCAATGGGATGTCAATCCCCCACAGCTCTCCACCCAGTTTGCAGTTGATCTGTAGCAGGATTTTCTGTGCTATGGCCCTCAGTTTGTTGGGGTGAGAGATTGTTCTTGCATTAATGACCTGCAAAGGATTTAATTCAGGTCAGGAAACCAGAAGTGATAATCCTCAGGAGTTCAGAGAAATAGCTCACCAGAATCTAGGCAATAACTGAATTTTAAACCATTTACTGGGGTTTACTTAGGAGTTGGCTGTTTGTACCACTGTTCTCATTCAAGTGCATTTCTGGTCTAATTTTCTGAGAATAGAGGCTGCCACTATAAACATTTGAGACATATTTTGCTACCAAGAAAAATAAGAGAGCCAGAGACTGACTTTGGTATGCATGTCCAATGAAGGTAAAGCCATACCGACAAACAGTAAAACACAATTATAAGTGCTTCTATATCCCAAGATAATTCCCATACAGGTCAAGTTCTATGAATGGGATTTTGGCTTATCTTATGTTAGTTTTCCACAACCATCTGGACTCATGGGTACTGTCCTATTTCTGCAAGGAGAGACCAATGCTGGAAAGTGAAGATACCAAGAAGTGAATTCACCCAGCATCTCCTGACCTGCCTCCAGCTTCAAGACTCACCAAGCTGTGAACTTTCACAGATTTAATAACTGAAATGAGTCCAAAAAAATACAAGTATCAAAATACTGTCAGCTAAACTTCACTTAAAACTTTAGGTTAATAAAGTGTCCTTGAGTGGGATCTTCCAGACTGGAGGGAAGAAATAACCCAGGAATTGACTTGAGGTAAGCTAAAATTCCAAAATGTTCTCCCCACTAGCCTTTATACAATGTACATACCAAATGTATACCCTTGGATGGCCTTTCTTTAAATGATGCATCGCCCAGTATGCATTCAATCCCATCATGCTTAGTAAATGTGCAAAGGGAATTCCTTCCATACTTGTTCTACTGATGTCTTTTTCTGAAACTGACTTTGAAATCACCTGGCAGAGAGTGCTCAGACAAACTCAGGAGGTTCTTTATGACATAAGCTACAAGTTTTTTGTAAAAGAACTTCTCAGCCATCTTGACGTGCTGGCAATCCCTCCTTACCAGTGATCTACAAAGCAATCAACTGATCTGGCTTTTGAAGAAACAGATACAAGAAAGGGGTTGAATCAGCACAAATATGAAACATATGAACAATAGTGCCAACTGTCAATTTAAATAAAAGTGTAATGTTCTCAGCACAGAAAAAATAGCAAGGGTCATTTAAATGAAACCTGCAAAACTCAATAATTGAATGAACTCTTAGCCAAATGGACTTGTAGAGAGGAAATGATGTCTTGCTGTGCACCAGTTCTAATCACTTATCCCCCTCTGTTCAACCTTATTCATGGCAATTTGAGATTACTTGGTGCGAACAGCTTTTGTTCCCTTACTGAGTGAGGAGAATCATTTACATTCACTTTTTGGCTACTCTCCTTGTGGTCATTGTATAGTATACATCTGGCCAAAATCTTTTTTGTTTTTTTTTATTAAATGAATCCTCTAGCTTCGGAGATCAAAAAGCTTGGAACATTTATAGAAGTCTGGAATGACTGCAGAAGTTGATATTATTAAGAAAAACAAATAGAGGTAGGTGAACCACACCAATAAATATAAAAACAAATAGACAAAAATATAAAATAATAAATATTTTAAAATGTGTGATAAAATAAATGTATTATCAATAAAAGCATATTTACAATAAAATCAAACAAAATTAGCACAATGATGGATCAAATACACCCAACATGGCCATGTTTCTACAAGATGTCTGCTTCAGAGGTGATTATATATTTGTTTTTCCTTATTCCCTCCTAGCTAAGAGAAGAGGCTGACCACCGGACCATAAATGCTTAAACTTCATAAACCAGCCGTAAGAATTTCAAGGTACCCTAAGAGGCACAAGAAACGGTAAATTAAATAATCTCTCTTACTTATTTGCAAACAGTGCTGCAGACTGTCCATTGTGAGCTGTGATTTTTGTTAGCAAATAAGTAATATTTTATCACACATTTTAAAATATTTTGTCTATTTGATTTTTGTGTACCACTCTTGTTTATATGTTTATATTTTTACTGGATATTTTTGTTTTGAAATCATATGAGTTTTATTTGCACATCACTTAGGCCGCTAATGTTAAGCGATAAATACATTTTAATAAATGGAAAAATAAATGAAAATAGGAATATGTTTCCATTCCTTGCACATCATCTGATCAAATTATCATTGTCAACTTCTTATACTATGGTTGGAGTTGTGTATGTGGTTTGATGTTTCTGCATGCTAGTGTATATGGGCAAGACTATATGAGCTGTGTTCACTCTCACTAGGAACACCTTGAAGCACCACTGGCTGAACAGTGAATTACTCATTCAATATACAGTGGACAATTCTGATGTTTGCTGTTCTTGATAAACTGTCTATAAACCTCTTGGGAGATTACTACAACTTAAGACTTCTTCAGCATGAACAGTGGAATTTTAGGCTTAATACTGTATCAACCTCCAAAGATAAAGACTGGCCTCTTGTTTTATTAATGGCATTTGTGTCTACCATTATGTCATGGTCAGGAAGGCTGGAATCATCCCAGCAGAAGTGACATAGGACTGCAAGGCAGCACTAGATATGGTCTTCTGCCTAACCATCTCCTTCCCCTGCAGGTTGAGCCCTTGGGATCTGGAGGCCAGTAGGACTTTCCTTCTGGAGAACATCATGGTGATACAGGCACAGGTTAGGAACTGGATACAGGCATGGACTGGGAGCTAGATACAAGTAAGGATAGAACACCAGTTTGGAAGTGGAGGCAAGGCAGACTGGCTTGAACTAGACAGGACAAAGACAAGGACTTGACGGGGCAAAGACTGGACCAGACAGGACAAACAAGCACTGAACTAAACAAGGACAGGACAGGAGACGATAAGCAACAGTATACAAAAACTCCTATATAGGGCACAAGGCTGACTAGGCAAACCTAAAAGGCCCGAAGGCTGCAAGGCAAGCCAGGGAGGCCTAAGCAGGCCACAAGGCAGGAAAACAAGGAAAGAAAGTACAGGTGGCCAGGTCAAGGAACAGAGGTGATTCGAAGGGGCAAGAAGGGACTGGACAGGCTGGGTTAAGTAGGGATAGAACTGTTGCATCATGTGATCAGCGAGAGGGTGGCTAGCATGGTTTGCGTGAGGCTCACTGATGCCCTCTGCTGGCAGTGAGGCTGTGTAGCAGGCGGAATCGTGATACACTAAAATATGACTTGTTTTTTTATGGATTTTTTTTTTTTTCAATGCATATAGTTATTTTATTTTTTTCAATGAATTTTGTCAATGAATCTTCTACATAACTGATTGGATGACTAGCTTCTAATTATTTCCAACTCGCTGAACAATGCCCAATAATCCCGTTAATATTTTTTTTTTTTAAAGAATTTTTTTTGATAACGTTATGAACTCTAGTTTAAATTTATCTTAAAATTAGGTTAATCATGAAATAAATTTTTAAAGGAGAAGGTGGAACGTTTCATAAACTTTCAACACATTACAACCTTGTAATGTTTTAAATGATTTTTAATCATGAACTATCCACCTCCATCTTTGAATGTCTTTTTTTATGAATGAAATGTGCGCTGTGAATATTAAAATCTTATATGGGTTTTTACAAGAGTGTTAGACAAATTTGTTTCTATCTAAAGGTCTTTTGCTGTTTACCGTCCATATGCTAACAATACCGACTTACAAACCATCTATTTTTTCTCCTGCAGTTGGATTCCAGCGTTGTGTGAACCTGCTATTAGCGTCTTTTTAAACAAATGTTGTGCTTCATCCAGGATGAAGCACATTATATTTCATAAAAAAAGACATTCAAGGACAGAGGTGGATAGTTCATGATTAAAAATCATTTAAAACATTACAAGGTTGTAATGTGTTGAAGCACAACATTTGTTTAAAAAGACGCTAATAGCAGGTTCACACAACGCTGGAATCCAACTGCGGGAGAATGAAAGGAAGAACCTGTTAGATGGTCTGTTTTTAACACAGTTCATATGGTGGAGTGGAGAGATATAACCATCCGAAAAACAGCTTTTTAAGATAAGTAATTCCGACAATATATTAAAGGAGTGTACATCCCCTGAGGAAACAAGGCCTAGTCGGGTGGATAATAAATAGATGGTTTATAAGTCGGTATTATGTTAGCATATGGACGGTAAACAGCAAAAGACCTTTAGATAGAAACAAATTTGTCTAACACTCTTGTAAAAACCCATATAAGATTTTAATATTCACAGCGCACATTTCATTCATAAAAAAAAGACATTCAAGGACGGAGGTGGACAGTTCATGATTAAAAATCATTTAAAACATTACAAGGTTGTAATGTGTTGAAAGTTTATGAAACGTTCCACCTTCTTAAAAAAATTATTTCATGATTCACCTAATTTTAAGATACATTTAAACTAGAGTTCATAATGTTATCAAAAAAAATTCTTAAAAAAAAATATTAAACGGGATTATTGGGCATTGTTCAGCGAGTTGGAAATGATTGTCTATTGAGTGTCCATTAGGTATTTATAGGTGCAGAGGAGTTTTTAGCTTCTAATTATGGCACTGACTGAATTGCTGGGTCCCTATGATTATGTGTCTCCTTTACAGTTCTACAAGATGGCAGGTCCCTGCTGTTTGCTTTTAATCAAGATTGAGCCTGTGGTCCATTTTAATCATGTATGACTATCTGATGACTTGTGCAACAAACGTTTTGTTCAACAGATAATTAAAAAAAAAAAGTCTAGCAGTTTTTATTTTATTACAATTATATTACAAGGGACACCCCTGAAACAGCATGTAGAGTGCCGAAACACTGCCAATATCAGGCTTGCAGGGTAATATTTATTTATTTATTCTTTTTCTATTTACGACATTCATGACCCGTCATATCATATCGGTTTACATCAAACACAGGAGAGGTACATTGAACAGGCGATGACAGGGCCATTTCTTTATTTGTGTTACAACTACAAAAGCTAAGTGACCTCAGTGCTCCAGTAATACCAGTTGACATCTGCAATTTGCTATTCTGGAGTATCCTTAATGTTGATCAAAGTTTTTATTTGCAAAAGTGAAAAATCTGCTAAAATCCAATGGAAAATCTAGCTCCCATTCAAAATGGAGCACACACAGTCTTTACTGTCCCTCTGCTTGTCCATATGACTAAGGTTCAGTTCGCCGATACTTGCAGATTTTTATGTCACAATTATCTCATTTATCTCAATTAATGACCTCAGAGTAGTGCACTTTATATTGGAAGTTACATAATGCTTTTGCATTTATATGGCCCTCACTATTTTTTCTATGATTTTATATTGTGTGTGAGCACCGTACCTTTAGTGGCACTTTTTATTTAGTTGATCTATGCTCTCATCACACCCTAAGAATGCAACTCTCCTACTTAAATTATTTGGATGAAAACACAAAGTAGGCAGAATATCTTGATTCATGTTCTACCTCGAAATTTATCTTTGTAATAAAACTAGGATCAGTTCTCAATGCCACCTTGTCATGAAAAAACTGAAGCAAAGGTGGCAAAGTTCTCAATGCTTTTGGCTTGCATAAAATGTGTTCAGCTTGAAAAGTGCATTAAGAACCAAATTCCAACCTCAACCCGGACTAGGCTCAACAGAAATCTTGAAGACAATTTGACTGCCTTTAAAAAGCAAACATCTGAACAAAAATAATTCTTCCCCTGCTACTGTCTATTTTATTGCTGCCAAGGGCAGAAATTTTCAGGAGCTTCTGAAGACTGTTTAACAAAAATTATAAAAAATGAAATGCACAGAAACTTTCACTGGGTTGACAGAAAACAATTTCTGCAGCAGGAGGCGCATCTTGCCAAACCAAATATATTTTGATCAAGGAGCTTCTTTTGAACTTCAATAATCATTCCACTAACTGAGAAGAGAATTCCCCAACGAGACTTTTAACCTCTGATCAGCTTCAATTCATCTGAATTCAGATGAGAAGCCTTTCATACAGCAGCAGACATGGTGGTTTGCTACAAGCACTGGAAACCAAAGTTTGCATTGCTCAAGTAGTGGGATCATTGTCTCAGACCTGTGATTCAGCATTTTGTCAAGTGCACTCAGTACTAAGCTCCACAGTGAATGCACAGACAAGCTGACTTGCAAGTCTGTGCCAGGGCTTTCACTGCTACCACTTGTAGAGCCTGACCCCATTCCTGTAAAAATACTTGAGTTTGGAGCTGTGGCAAGAAATAGTAACATAGTAAATGATGGCAGAAAAAGACTAAGTGGTCCATCTTGCCCAGAAAGATTTTTTTTTTTATGGATAGTAACTGCCACTCTGCAAGTTATCCCATGCCTTCTGTAAAGGGGAAATAAAGTCTGATACTTCTCTTTCAATGTATATCCAGCATAATTCTCTGCTTCAACGGCAGGGGGAATGAAGAAAAGTGGGGGAGGAGTAATAGTCTAGTGGTTAGACTAGGGTTCAAGTCCTGCTGTCGCTCCTTGTGACCTTGGGCAAGTCACTTTACCCTCCATTGCCTCAGGTACGCCCTCTGGGGATAGAAAAATATCTACAGTACCTGAATGTAAACCGGTGTGATATCTTGAATGAGATCAAATGTCAGTAAATAAAAATAACATTAATTAAAAAAAAATAACATTAATTAATCTATATACAGACAACAACCAACAAGGACCGAACTACATAGTCTGAGTAAACAAATAAGCATAGGTGTAGCTTGCTTATTGCAGCGGTTACTACCCCTAACTAAGCAAGCTAGATATTTCACTTAGATGCAGTTCCAACACTGCTCTCTACATTTTTGGTGGGGGTGGAAGGGAAATAGAACCAAAAGGTTACTAAGAGCCAAGAGTAACAGATAAGTTTGAGAAAAAAAAAGTGCAAAGCTTGCTGGGCAGACTTGATGGGCCGCTTGTTCTTCTTCTGCCATCATTTCTATGTTTCTATGTATATATGGGGTTACCCCAATGCAGGTTACCTCTTATCTTCATTTCCATCTTTTACCCACTAGGGATCCTATGTTTTTATCCTATACCCTTTTGAATTCCATTATCAATCTTGTCTTCACCACCTCTTCCGTGCATCCACCACCCTTTTCATGAAGAAATATTTACCTCAGTTGTTCTTGAGTCTACCCCCTTATAGTTTCATAAGTTTTCTTTCAATTGGAAAAGGTTTGATTCTTGTGCATCATTAATACCCTTAAGATATTTAAAAGTCTGCATCACATCTTCCCTGTTGCTCCTATCCTCTAAGGCAGTGGTTCTCAACCTTTTTTCGGCCGGGACACACCTGACAGATGGTTCTCACATGTGTGACACACTGAACATGTGACAGTCACGGGGCAAAATATAAATATACATTCTGCATCCTCAGGAACCCCCTCGACCCCCAAAAATGGGTGCAGAGCAGAAATAGGGCATTACCCGTACAACTCACCATACAAAAAAAGATATTCTGGATCTGATGACATCTCAGTAAAAGCAAAACAAACTCTTTACTGGCAGGCACAATACTCCTCCTTATGAAAAGACAGTAATTTACCACTACAAATATTTAACCAGGCCCTAAACACTAATACACCTCCTATTAGGAAAACAGAGCAAGCCAAGCTGCTATATATACCCACTTAGAAATAATTGTAAAACTACTAATAAATGTTACAAAACAGCTGATGAACAGAATAACATCCAACAATTAAAAACTCATAAAAATTATTAAAAATTATCCAAATATCAATAAAATATTTCAAAACAGCAGACATCACATAATACCCAATAATTAAAATGGCAGTCAAGAAAAATAAACTTAAAAAGCCACCTTTACTTACCCTCTCCAGCAACTCTCCTACTCCTTTCCCTTGCAGGCCAATAGCACTCATCAGAAGCAGCAGTGGCTGCTGAAGCTCTGTCCTCACAATCCTCTTCCTTAGGGCCCACAATCAGTCCCAACCAGTTTCTGTCTCACACAGACCAGTAACCTCCCTAACTAGTATCTCTTCCTCACACACACACACACACACAAGTCACCTCCCTGACCAGTCTCTGTCTCTCATACACACATCAGTCACCTCCCTGACCAGTCTGTCTCTCATACACACACCAGTCACCTCCCTGACCAGTCTGTTTCTCTCTCACACATGGTTACCTCCCTGACCAATCTCTGTCTCATACACACAAATCCACACACCAGTCAATTTCCTGACCAGTCTGTCTCTCTCACAGAAACACATCACCTCTGACCAGTCTCTCAATCACACACATGCTCTGTCACTTACATACAAGCTCACACGTACTCTGTCACTTACAACCACGCACACACACTGCCACTCATGTACCAATTGTACCACACACAAGCTCTCACTTACGCACACAGGCACCCATTCTACAACACACACACAAAGCTGCCACTCACGCACCCAGGCACCCATTCTACCACACACACAAAAATCTGCCACTCACGCACCCAGGCACCCATTCTACCACACACACACACACAAAGCTGCCACTCACGCACCCAGGCACCCATTCTACCACACACACACACACACACACAAAGCTGCCACTCACGCACCCAGGCACCCATTCTACCACACACACACACACACACACACACACAAAGCTGCCACTCACGCACCCAGGCACCCATTCTACTACACACACACAAGCTCTCACTCATACACCCATTCTCCCACACACACACAAGCTCTCACTCATGCACCCATTCTCCCACACACACACACACAAGCTCTCACTCATGCACCCATTCTAACACGCACACACACACATTCGCTCACATGGAGCCTCTTCTCATTGTTTGGCCCAATAAGCCAGGCCTCCGCTTATCAGCCACCACTGGCCTGACCTCCGGCAGTGTGCAATGTCTCCCCAGCCGCCTCCGGTGGTGCGCAGGATCTCTCTGCTTTTTGGCCCCACCGACCTGGCCTCCGGCAGTGATGCACAGGTCTCTCCACTCTTCAGCCGCTGGCGGTGGCACGCATCTCTCCATTCTTTGGCCCTGCCGGCGGCAGCACACAGGTCTCTCTACTCTTTTGCCCTGCCGGCCTGGCCTCCAGTGGTGGTGCACAGTGTCTCTCCATTCTTTGGCCCCGCCGGCGGTGGGGCACAGATCTCTCCACTCTTCAGCCGCCGACGGCAGTGAGCAGCATCTCACCATTCTTCGGCCCCGCCGGCGATGGCGCGCAGCGTCTCTCCATTCTTCAGCCCCGCCCCTAAGGAGAAGGGAAGCACAAGCGGGGTAGTGGAACACCGGGAGCCACGACACCTGTCGGTGCTAGCCGACATACTGTATGTCGCGACACAGCGGATAAGAACCGCTGCTCTAAGGTATACAGATTTAGGTCCTTCAGTCTCATCTCATAACTTGTTCACTGCAGACCCCACACCATTTTGGTTGCCTCTCTTTGGATCACTTCCATCCCGTCTCTATCTCTTTGGAGATACAGTCTCCAAAACTGAACACAATATGGTAGGTGAGGCCTCACCAATGACCTGTACAGTGGCATCATCATCTCCTCCTGCTGGTTATAGCTCACTCTATGCAGCCCAGCATCCTTCTGGCCTTAGCCACCACCTTGTCACATTGCTTCGCTGTCTTCAGATCATCAGACACTATCACCCCAAGGTCTCTCTCCTGGTCCCTGCACATTAGTCTTTTGCCCCATTCACACAGAGCTCCTTTGGATTTCTGAACGCTAAATGCATGACCCTGCCTTTAAGTCCATGCTGGGAACTCACCATTGGTCAAAATCCAATGGAAAATCCGGCTACCATTCTCCTGGATCCCGACTCTTTCTACTAGGCTGCTCTCACCTGAATATTGCTCTTCCTAGGAAAATGAATAGCTTACATACTCTTTAAAACTAGTTCTGCTGGGGGGAGGCGTGGCCTCTGAGCAAGATGGTCGCATGATCCGGAGCTCTGGCTACCCAGATCCCATCAAAAGCAAATCTAAAACCATCAAAGCTTAAAAGGTGACCAAAGAGAGTACGTTTCGATCGCAACACAAGATCGATGGTCGTTAAGAAAGATGACCTGGATTTGCAGCAGTTTTCTTATGTGAAAATGACTTCGGAGCAGCATGACAAGACAGGTCTAGTTAACGAGGGCGATGCGAGCATACAATCTGATGACCATCCCACAATGGCGACTCCGGAAACGCTCCGAACTAATATACCTACCTGTGATGAGTTTCACCAGTGGTTTCGTGATATTAGAAAGGATATGAGAGATTCAAAGAAAGAACTTCTTGCAATGATGGTTGACCTGAAGAAGGAAATAGCGGACATAGGCGTGGATGAATGCGGTGTGCGATTGGAAGCCCAAATCGACAAAATAAAAAATCTTCAAAATAATCTTCAACTTGTGGTGGATGAGTCCGCTTTTGTGCAATCAAAACTCGAAGATCTTGAAAATAGGAATCTGTGCTGTAACGTAAGATTTCGTGTATCCCATAAACGGACGAATATAAAGACTACGTACAGGTAAAAAAAGAGAATCAGTGACTTTTTTCTATCACAAAGAACCAGCCGGGACCCTTCCTCTCCAAAACAGACAGTTGAGATAGAGAGAGCCCACTGAACATTAGGCCCAAGGGTGAACAATAAACCGAGAGACATTGTGGCATGTTTCTTACACTTCCCCATTAAGGAGCAAATTTTAGTGATAGCCAGAAAGCAACAAATATGGCAGTGGGAATTTCACTTGATTGCGGTATTTTCAGATCTTGCCCCAATTACCTTGAAGAAAAGATTGGATTTTTGTTAAGTAACAGCAGCGCTATGCAAAGAGGGACATAGGTACACGTGGCTGATCCCTTTGGGCCTGGCCTTCATGATTCATGGCGTCACCTCAAAAGTTAAAGTTGCACATGAGGCGGAGGCCATCTTGGCAGCTGCCAGAATGATAGTTAAAATGCCTCATAGTCAGAAACCACCTCCGACTCCAGCAAAGAAGACCTACCAAAATGGCAATGGGTGGAGAAGAGAAGGTGGCGACTACAGAGGAATTCAGGAGATTTAATGTCTTCTAAAGACAGCGGAAGAGGATGAAGCTTGGACAATTGTGTCTGAATGATCAAAAATACTACTATGAAACAGGTTACCCACTTTAATGTTTGCTACGTTTGGTCATCTAGAAGTGGTTTTCATTATGGGCCAGAAGAGATATCTGGTCCGGAAAATTCTTGTACATTATGTGATAATACAGAGGGATCTGGGAGGCTATTGAGAGTGGTCTGTTAAATTTTTTCTTTTTTAGAGGAGAAGACACGTGATCCTCCTCCACTGGTTGGTGTGTGACTCTCAGTCTCACCAACATTGAACAAGGGTTAGGGGAGGGGAAGGGAGGGGGTCTTGGGATTCTGAACACAAGTTGTTCAGTTAACAGTATCATGTTAATAACAGACCTGGAAGTTATCGATCAATTTGGCTATATACTGTTTGCACAGTCAGATTTCACATTTTCCAACAACTGATTAGAGGGGGAGCATCATTTGTTCTTCCAGATGCTTAGGAGCATCTGGAAGAACAAATGATGGTGTCTATGAAAATTGTATCCTTAAACGTAACGGGCTTAAATGCTCCCCGAAAGTGTCAGCTTCTCGGGGCAGAACTTCAGATGTGGGAGGCTCCTATAATTTTTCTCCAGAAGACCCACCTGAAAATTGCTTTGACTACCTGCTGCCATGTCCACTTTATCCCATCCAATTCTTTGCTGCTGCGCCTGTTACTGCAAAATATGCAGGGACGGGAATCCTTTTTCATAAGGATTTTAAGGGTACGATAATTAAAACTAGGGAGAATGGCTCGGGCAGGATACTTATGGTACGTTAGCCTGGAAGGGATTTTGTATTCTCTGATCAATGTATATGCACCACCTGAAGGTTGTGGAACTTTCTTTAAAACTCTTAAGGATTTCATTGCAACCGTAGGGGAGGGACTGCTAATTGTAGTGGGAGATTTCAATACTACCATAGCTCCGCATCTTGGTAATTCGGGGGTAGTGGGAGCTCAGGTTCCAAAGTACCCAGGGCGGAGTTAAAAAAGCTAATAAAAAGAGGTGACCGATAGATGCCTGGAGACATCTATACCCATCTACTAGGAATTATACTTTCTTTTCATCGCCACATAAAAAAACCTATTCAAGAATTTTCCTTATAGATAAACTATTGGTGGGGCAGCTTTCCTCTGCAGGAATGGACACTATTTCATAGTCCAACCACGCTCCTATATGGATCTCATTAAATTACCCAAGTTCAGAAGAAGGTAGAAGATTCTGGAAATTGAATGATACCTTGCTATCTGATGACCATTTTTGTTGCCAGATACAGCGTGACATACGAGAATTTCTAAAATTCAATGTTCAGGACGATAACAATTCCTCATCATGGGATAGCTTGAAAGCAGTATTACGTGGTAAATTCATCTCCAGAGCCTCTTTTATTAAGAAGCAGAAGTCAGAACAAAAGCAGAGCTTATTGGCCGAGCTATTGAGATTGGAAACAGCATAAAATTACCATGTCAGAGGCGGTATATAGACAGATATTACAAATTCGGGACCGAATTCAGGTAACAGACCTAGACCTAATAGCATTTCAGTTACAGAAGACTCAGCAGAAAGTTTTCAAATGGTATTAAGGCAGGTCGCCTGCTTGCAAGGCAACTAAAGAAAAGCATAGCCCAGCAAGCTGTACTAAAGCTTAAATTGGACACGGGTGATATTTTATCCCTACCTCGCGAAATCCATCAACAATTTATGGAGTTTTATGGTACACTGTATAAGGCAAATAAGACAATCATAGAAGAAAGTATCACTAAATTTCTACAGGATATGGAGCTGTCAACCTTAACAGATGACGAGCAGCAATTTATTGATGGCGAAATCACGGGGCTAGAGATTGAAATGGCAATTAAGGGCCTTAAGGTAAACAAATTGCCAGCCTTAGATGGGTATACAGTGGTCTTTTACAAAAGGTTTTCTTCAGATTTAATGCCCTTACTCCTGAAATGGTTTAACTACTTGCGATTGGGCCACTGTTTATTCCCAGGAACGAATACATCTGGTATTAGAGTAATTGCAAAACCTGGGAGAGATCCAACTTTGTGCGAATTGTACCACCCCATATCTCTAATAAATATTGATCTTAAAATTTTGGAAAGATTCTGGCCAATCGCAAGTCTTGATTCATTGCGAGGGTGATACATCTGGACCAATCTGGGTTTATCCCAGGGCGAATGACATCGGACAATGTGAGGAAAATTTTAGACCTAAACTAGTGGGTGCGTGAACAAAAACTTCCAACTGTTCTGCTCATGATAGATGCTGAGAAGGCATTCGATTTGGTCTATTGGCCATTTCTATTTAAAGTGCTGGAAAAAATTAAATTTGGGTTATATTTTTTAAATTGGTTGAGCCAATTATATTTGAATCCAGAGGCATGGGTAAAAGTTATTGGGTCCTATTCACCTACCTTCCCGATACAATGGGGAACAAGACAGGGCTGTCCTATGTCGCCCTTGTTGTTCAAGCTGTTCTTAGAACCCCATGCGATTCGCATCAGGCAAGCAGAGCAAATTTCAGGAGTACGAGTGGGCGAGCGTGAGTTTAAGCTCTCATTGTTCACTGACAACTTAATATTTACCCTCACAAACCCCAAAAGATCGTTAGAGAAAGTAATTACAGAGTTATGTGACTTCAGTGCGGTCTCTGGATTTAGGTTAAATCTAGAAAAGTCAGAAACCCTCAATATCTCTGTCCCCAAAAAACTCCTTCTTTCATGAAGCAAAGGTTCTCCTTTAAATGGGCATCTAAATCTATTAAACACCTAGGTATTCGAATAAGCAATTTGTTAGATGAGCTGTTTGACATATTTAATTCCCCTTAAATCTATTTCCCAAGACATAGACATATGGTCAGGTTATACCCTTTCTTGCAGGCCAATACAGTTTTACTTTAAGCCGCACATTTTACTTTAAGAAATTAGCACAGAAAAGCAGTAAAAACTGCTTTTCTGTGCACCCTCTGACTTAATATCATGGCAATATTAAGTCGGAGGTCCCGAAGAGTAAAAAAAAAAAAGTAAAAAAAAAAAAGAAATTTTTTTTTTAAAATGGGCCGAAAACCGGAAGCTCAATTTTGCCAGCGTCCAGTTTCTGAACCCGTGGCTGTCAGCGGGCTCGAGAACAGACGCCAGCAAAATTGAGCGTCGGCTGTCAAACCCGCTGACAGCCGCCGCTCCGGGTCAAAAGGAGGCGCTAGGGACGCGCTAGTGTCCATAGCGCCTCCTTTTGCCCGTTTCTTTCTCACCACCTAATTTAAATACAGAATCGCGCGCACAGGCCACTCGCCTGTGTGCGCGCCGGGAGAGCAGGCATTCGTCCGCTCTCCCGCGGACTTTACTGAATTGGCCTGTTGGTTTGGCAGAATAGCTTCAGTTAAAATGAACATAATCCCAGGGCTCAACTACCTCTTCCAATCTCTTCCAATATACTTATCCACAGAGATTTTGAAAAGCCTTCAGAGGAGAATCTTTGCTTTTATTTGGAAGCGCAAACCACCACGGGTCAACAGATCTATCCTTTATAAACAAATTACAGGGGAGACTGTGTGCCAAATATCTCATGGTACTATGCTGTAGTGCAGATTAGAGCCATTGTAGAATGGCACAAAAAGACTGAGAAGCAATGGGCGTGGTTGGAATCTGAGATGGTGGGAGGGATTCCCCTTCGTTTTCTAGTGTGGCAACCACGGTCAACCTGGCCACTGATAAAAAATTGGCCTCCCTTGGGAAACACCACAATAAAATCATGGCTTCGATGGAAAGCAAAATTGGTTGGTCCCTGCAGGTATTTTTTTACAAGTCCGGTATTAATCACATTACTCGATTCGCTGTGGGACAATCCTTACTTTCTTATAAACAATGGTTGGATAAGGGAGTGGTGACATTTTAAAAGCTATGGGGAGACCAAAAGATGGCTTCCTTTTACGAATTACAAGACATATTTCATTTGGACCCCAGGAAGATCTTCCACTACTTACAGATCTGACACTTTCTGTTGACTGAGAAAGTGGAAAATGACCTGCTATTATGGAAAACTCAATTTGAACATTGGTGTGACCAGGCTGACACACTGAAAAAGATCCTCTCCCTGATATACAGGTTCCTAAACTGGGATCTGTTGGAGAAAACCTCCTATGTAAAGGCATGGGAACAAGATTTGGGAAAAGAACTCACAGGGGAGACTTGGGATTTAATCTATTTAAATGTCAAAAAATGCTCTATTTCAGCTCTTGTACAGGAAAATCATTACAAGACATGATGAGATGGTATGTAACCACAGAAAGGATTGCTAGGTTTGTACCATCGTATTCAAACAGATGTTGGAAAGGTTGTGGGAGTATTAGAACATATACATATGTGGTGGCAATGGCCAAGGGTTGGTGACCTGTGGAAAAATATATTTAAACTGGCTTCCAACTTAATTGGGCAGGCGGTAGATCCCAATCTGAAACAAGCATTAAGTGCCCCACTTGATAGGCCTGATTCAGAGAATTTTCTGTTCCAACAATTGATGCTAGCAATGCGTTGTGCCCTTGCATACAGTTGGAAGTCTGAGAGAGCTTCTACGATTGATGAGGTGAAACAGAGGCTAAATAAGATTTGCCTATTAGCCAAATTGACTGCCATAAAAAATAAAACCTTAAAGTATTATAATATTTGGACGCCCTGGATTAAGGATCAAAAATTAGCTTTAGGCCCATTATAATATAACAGTTGTTTAGAAACATAACATGTTAAGTCTAAATCTTGTGTTATACTTTATGTATCTTGTCAGATTGAATGACCAATGCAGTCACCAATGTTGAGATTACTACCTGATAATCTCCTTTTCCTTAGTGTAGACAGATGGACTCAGAACGAATGGGATAGTATCCGCGTGCTAGCAGTTGGAGACGGATCTGACGTCAGCACGGGTGTATATATACCCCCACAGGAAGCGTAGCAACTCAGTAATTTTCCTTGCAAAAGCTGTTATGGATATGTGTACTGACGCTCAGTGAAAAGTGAAAACAGGATTCCCCTGACCGATTGACAGTAGCTGGAGACCGCCAGCATTCCCAACCGGAAGGCGTTGACACCTGGTAGAGTGTACGCTCTTATGGAAATAGATAACATGGCTTACCTTGAATCGGTGAAACCCATGTACACAGGCAGCTGGGCGGGATGCTGAGTCCATCTGTCTACACTAAGGAAAAGGAGATTATCAGGTAGTAATCTCAACATTTCCTGGCGTGTAGCCAGATGGACTCAGAACAAATGGGATGTACAAAAGCTTTACTCCCAGCCTGGGCGGAAGGCTGCCTGAGGACCATGTAGGACCGCCCTCGCAAATGCTGAGTCCTCCCTGGCCTGGACATCCAGACGGTAGAATCTGGAGAAGGTATGGAGGGAGGACCATGTCGCTGCTTTACATATTTCTGCAGGCGACAGCATCCTGGATTCCGCCCAGGATGCCGCTTACGCTCTGGTAGAATGAGCCTTGACTTGTAGAGGCGGAGACTTCCCAGCCTCCACATAAGCTACTCTGATAACTTCTTTAATCCAGCGGGCGATGGTGGGGCGCGAGGCCGCTTCACCTTGTTTCTTCCCGCTGTGCAGGACGAACAGATGGTCCGTCTTTCGTAGTTCTTGTGTCACTTCCAGATATCTGGGCAGTAATCTGCCAATGTCGAGATGGCGTAATAAACGCCCTTCTTCAGATTTCTTCAAACCTGCCGTGGTAGGCAAGGATATGGTTTGGTTAAGATGAAACTGTGAAACCACTTTCGGTAGGAAGGAGGGAACAGTGCGAAGATGGATAGCCTCCGGAGTGATTCTGAGAAATGGATCCCGGCAGGACAGTGCTTGTAGCTCTGAGATGCGGCATGCCAAACATACAGCCAGCAAGAACACCATCTTCAAGGTTAAAGAATGGAGAGACAGTCCCCGAAGGGGTCTGAAGGTGGATCCCGCGAGGAAATCCAAAACACGGTTGAGGTTCCATAAGGGCACAGGCCACTTCAGTGGCGGACGAATATGCTTGACTCCCTGCAGGAAGCAAGAAACATCTGGGTGCTTGGCGATAGGCTTGCCATCCCTCCTAGGGCCATAGCAGGACAGCGCAGTGTCCTGAACCTTGATGGAGCTGAGGGAGAGACCCTTCTGAAGTCCATCTTGCAGGAAATCCAACACAACAGGGATTGTGGTCGAATGTGGATTGGTGCCATGAGTGTTGCACCATGCTTCGAATATTCTCCAGATCCTTACATATGTGAGGGATGTGGAAAACTTGCGAGCTCGGAGGAGTGTATCTATCACGGGCTCCGAGTAACCTCTTTTCTTCAGTCTAGCCCTCTCAATGGCCAGACCGTAAGAGAGAATCGAGCTGGATCCTCGTGGAGGATGGGACCTTGACGTAGAAGGTCCCGAAGAGGAGGCAGGGGAAGGGGTTCCCCTGCCAGTAGTCTTCTCATGTCCGCGTACCAGGGTCTTCTTGGCCAGTCTGGTGCCACTAGAAGAACTAGGCCCCGGTGTTTCTGAATCTTGTGGATGATGGCGCCCAGCAGAGGCCACGGCGGAAAAGCGTATAGCAGAGTCACCGAAGGCCACGGCTGAACCAGGGTATCGATTCCGTGGGAGAACGGATCGCGCTTGCGGCTGAAGTATCTGGGTACTTGAGCATTGGACTTGTCCGCCAGTAAATCCATGTCCGGAATCCCCCAGTGATCCACAATCATCTGGAAGGCTGTGGGTGACAGCTGCCACTCTCCCGGATTTAGGCTTTCTCTGCTGAGGAAGTCTGCCGTGGTGTTGTCCTTCCTGGCAATGTGGATGGCGGAGATGTCCTGAAGATTCGCCTCTGCCCAAACCATCAGTGGGGCGATCTCCAGAGAAACTTGCCTGCTTCTGGTTCCGCCCTGACGGTTGATGTATGCCACCGTGGTGGCGTTGTCTGACATCACTCTGACTGCTCTGTTCTTCAGTTTGTGAGCAAATCGAAGGCATGCCAATCGGACTGCCCGAGCCTCTAGACGGTTGATGTTCCACGCTGACTCTTCTCCGCGCAACCGCCCTTGTGCGGTGAGTCCTTCGCAGTGTGCTCCCCAGCCGCTCAGGCTGGCATCTGTGGTGAGCAGAGTCCACGTGGGAGAGGACATCCTCAACCCCCTGCTCATGTTGCAGGGCTGCAGCCACCACTGTAAGTGGGTCCGCACTCTGGCAGGCAGAGGTAGGTGCGTGGAATAGTTCCGTAGACGAGGGCTCCAGCGAGAGAGTAGGGAGTGTTGTAGAGATCTCATATGGGCCCTTGCCCAAGGTACCACTTCCAGGGTGGATGCCATGAGACCAAGAACCTGCAGATAATCCCAAGCTATGGGCCGACTGGCTCCCATCAAGTACTGGTTACGCGTCTGAAGTTTCAACCTTCTCTTGGCAGTGAGACTGACTGTGTCTGCCTGCGTGTCGAACTGTACTCCCAGGTATTCCAGTGACTGGGAAGGCTGTAGGCAACTCTTGCTGAGGGTGATTACCCAGCCCAAGCTTTCCAGAAGGGCGATCCTCTCGTGATTTCGCCCTGATCAGCCAATCGTCTAGGTAGGGATGGACCTGAATTCCTTCCCGCCTGAGGGCCGCTGCTACCACGACAACCACCTTGGTGAAGGTCCGCGGTGACGTGGCGAAACCTCGGGACCCTTAAGTATCGGTTGACTGACTTGAGGTCCAGTACAGGCCGGAAGGTGCCCCCTTTCTTGGGTACCATGAAATAAATGGAATAGTGTCCAGAATTCACTTCCCAGGCAGGTACTGGGATGATGGCTTTCAAGGACAGGAGTCTCGCCAGGGTAGCTTCCAATGCTGCCTTCTTGTGTATGGGACACGACGATTCCACAAACTTGTCCGGAGGGAGACGATGAAAGTCCAGAAAATATCCCTCCCGGATAATGGCGAGGACCCACTGGTCCGACGTGATCTCGACCCATCTGGGGTAGAAGAGGGTTAACCTGCCCCCTATGGCTCCGTCCCCCAGATGAATCGGCGGATTCTCATTGGGAGGCGCGGCCGGGACCTGAGCCCGGACCTGCACCCCTCTTGCGCTGCTTGGTCCGAAAGGACTGATTCCTGGCCTGAGGATGTGGTGCCTGGTAGCGACTCCTGTAAGGAACAAAGCGCTGTGAACTCCTGCCCCTGGAGGGCCTTGGAAAGGCGCGCTGGCCCCTTCTGAACCGATCTTCCGGCAGTCTAGGCACTGGAGAGGCACCCCATGTACTGGCCAGTTTATCAAGGTCGCTGCCAAATAGGAACGAGCCCTTAAACGGTAATCTGGTGAGGCGTGTCTTTGAAGGCGCATCAGCCGACCATCTCCGGATCCAGAGCTGCCTCCTGGCGGCTACGGAGGATGAGATCCCCTTAGCTGTTGTCCATACTAGGTCTGATGCAGCATCCGTGAGGAACGAAAGAGCTGATTCCATGTCAGCTGCAGGAGCGTTGCTCCTGACCTGTGAAACAGGCACACGTCACCACTGTGCAGCAGGTTGCAATCCGCAAAGAGAGAGCTGCCACCTCAAAGGTCTGTTTTAGAATGGCGTCCAGTCTCCGTTCATGAGGCTCCTTGAGGGCCGAGCCCCCTTCAACTGGAATGGTAGTGCGCTTGACCACAGCGCTAATCAAGGCGTCCACCTGAGGGCACGCCAGCAGGTCCTGGATAGCCGGTGCCAATGGGTACATGCCCGTCAGGGCCCGGCCCCCTTTGAAGGAAGCCGCTGGTGCTGCCCATTCTAAATCTATCAATTGCTGTGCTGCTTGCAAGAATGGAAAATGGCGGGCTGTAGGACGAAGACCTTCCAGCAGGGGGTTCTTCGCAGAGGGTACCGTAGCGCTGGGACCTGTAATATCCAACTCCGCCAGACACTGAGACACCAGGTCGGAGAGTTCCTCCTTAGGGAAGAACCGCCTCATGGTTCTATATGGCTCAATCCCTGGGGGAAGGTCCCCCTCGTCCGGGAGTTCGGACTCATCCGGTGAAACCTCCTCGTCTGACTGATCTGGACTGTCCAGCGGCGGAAGGACCCGCTCACGATAAGGGCGTGAGGGTCCCGGAACAGGATCCGCAGGAGCCGCCACCGCAGCGGCAGCCGCAGCAGTCGCAGCCACCGCAGCAACCACAGGAACCGCAGGAATTGCAGGGCCTGGACGGGAAGCCGTCTGCATCTGTACAAAGGCATGAATTCCCTTAAAGAGATCCACCCAGGAAATGGAAGCAGCCTCTAATCGCCGGGGTACAAGATCCCCCGGGATTCCCGATTGGTCGAGACTGCCCGCTAAATCCGGGGTAGCCCCTGGGGAACTGTCAGCAAATCTTGGCTGAGACTGATCCTGGCCCGAGGGTCCCTCGGCCTCTTCACATTGGGCACATAGGGAGTCTGGTTCTTCACTGTGCGTGGCTCTAAGCTGGCGTGCAGAGCAGAGGCCCAGGGCTTTAATGCCTGAGGCAGGCAGCGCCGCCGCTGAAGACGCTGAGGCGTTGTGTTCCATGGAAAAGTATGAGCTGAATGAGAAGCGGCAATAATATATGCTTAATTGAACAGGCGCACAAGAATAATAATATGCGGCAGCAATATGCGCTTAATACTGTACTGTGCTGATTCTGTACTGTGATTCTGTACTGTGCACTTTCATGTATATAGTTCTAGTTATAATTATTATAATCAGCATCTCCCCATTGATGCTTGTTATATCTAAGGGCTCCTCCCGAAGATTATCTATATGTTACTGAGTTCACCATCTTTATGTGTTATATGTAAGGGCAATGCCCAAAGTTTTATGTTCATTGTGAACCGATACGATGTGCGAACGGATATCGGTATATAAGAAATGTTAAATAATAAAAAAAATAATACAACAGGCACACAAGAATAATAATATGCGGCAGCAATATGCGCTTAATACAACAGGCGCCCAATAGTAATAATATGCGGCAGCAATATGCGCTCAATGATACGCCATATGCGCTT
This sequence comes from Rhinatrema bivittatum, assembly GCF_901001135.1. NCBI lineage: Eukaryota > Metazoa > Chordata > Amphibia > Gymnophiona > Rhinatrematidae > Rhinatrema > Rhinatrema bivittatum. The sequence continues at coordinate 251,220,176 of NC_042619.1, forward strand.
AGCGGTATGCGGTCAAGAATACACGCTCAATGTCATTCAAATGCTCTCAGTAATAAGCATTTAGCAATATACGCGCAATGTCATTCAAATGCTCTCAGCAATAAGCAGTTAGCAATACACACTCAATAGTAGTCAGTATGCTCTCAGCAATAAGCGGCTATCAATATACGCTCAATGTTATTCAAATGCTCTCAGCAATAAGCATTTAGCAATATACGCGCAATGTCATTCAAATGCTCTCAGCAATAAGCAGTTAGCAATACACGCTCAATAGTAGTCAGTATGCTCTCAGCCATAAGCGGTTAGCAATACATGCTCAATAGTAGTCAGTATGCTCTCAGCAATAAGCGGTTAGCAATACACGCTCAATATTTTACAGTATGCACTCAGTAAGAAGCGGCTAACAATATACGCTCAATGGCATTCAAATGCTCTCAGCAATAAGCGGTTAGCAATACACTCTCAATAGTAGTCCGTATGCGCTCAGCAATAAGCGGTTAGCAATACACGCTCAATATTTTACAGTATGCGCTCAGCAATAAGCGGTTAGCAATACACGCTCAATAGTATTCAACATGCGCTTAATAATAGAATATGCGCCTAGTATCTGCGCCTATCTCGGGCGCTCAATACCTGAACAAGGCCAGAAAATGGCGCCCTCCACGGCGTGCCACGCCGCCGATCCTCGAATCCTCGGAGACCTGAAGTAAAAGCCGTACACCTTACCTGATCCTCGGCGCTTCCCGGCTGGAACCCAGGCGGTCTCCGGCTGCGGGGGGAGAGGGCAAGTACCTTCACCGCTGCAGTTGAGGATATGCACCCGCTGCCTCGTCCACGCCGGGACCGAGTCGCCTCGCAAGCCTCACCCGAACCTCGCCCTGGGGCTATGTCCCTGCCGCGATTCGGCCACCGGACCGAGGACTTAAACCTCCGAGGGAGCACGGAACTCACCCCGGGAAGTTCAACTGGGGGAGGGACCAGTGGTATCACCGCAGGAGCGCGGGGCTCGTGCTGTAGAAGTTTCAGTAAGTAGAAAAAGGAAAAGTAGATTTGGAAAACACGCTCAGCAAGCGTGCAGGCTCTCCAAACTGCTTTGGAGACGGAAATTACTGAGTTGCTACGCTTCCTGTGGGGTATATATACACCCGTGCTGACGTCAGATCCGTCTCCAACTGCTAGCACGTGGATACTATCCCATTCGTTCTGAGTCCATCTGGCTACACGCCAGGAAAAGTGCATGATTTATTATGAGTATCGATCTGGAATGAGATGGTACGAGGGGACGGAAGGGGGTGGGTTAAGTGCAGGGAGGAAGAAAAGGGAAGAATTGATAACGAGGCACAACTCGAGAATATCTGGGAAAGTTATAATCATGTTTATTGGAAAACTTTGTACAGTGCTTGCTTTACTTTGAAATCTGAATGCTTGTAAAGTTTTTGGTGTTTAATATTGCATATCAATAAAAATTACAATTCGGAAAAAGAAATAGTTCTGCCCAATAAAAAGTCTCTTAATATGTTCCAACTCCTTGTACTTCCCTGTTTGTTGACAAACATGTCTGAGCCAAGATTATCAGACCTTTTCCAGACATTCTTTCCAATGAAAGTCTTCAATGTTGCAGAAGAGGGCAGTTCCATTGCCTAGATCAGTGGTTCTCAACCTTTCATGACTACTTATGTACCCTCAGTTCACAAAAATCTAAGTTTACAGCAAATATTACTTATTTTTATGTTTTCTCCATTATTATAAGAGTTCCCCCTCCATTACTATTTGGCCTCTTCTCTACTTTCATCTTGTTTATTTTCTGTTTCCTAGTTCTCCTTTCCATTTTCTCTTTCCTTCTATGCTTTTCTCCTTTTTTCATCCCTCTCTCTCTGATCCTTCTTTAATCTCATTTCTCTCTTCTCCATTCCTCTCCTCCTCAAACTTTTCACCCTCATCTCATTTCCCACCTTCCACTTCCTCCTATCTTCCCCTACTTACCTCGCCATCTCTTCTTTGCTGGCTTTCCCTTTCCCTATACTTCCCAGCCCTCCATCTCTAGCTTTTTCTCCTCAATCTTCCTTTCTTTGATTTTTTCATCTACACCTCCCAATATTTAATCTCCTTTTTTCCTTATCTTTTAGTCTTTCACTTTTCTCAATTAATCCTCTCCCACAAATCAGCCATCCACGTCTCTTCTCTTGATCTCCTACCTCTCCATTTACTTTCTCCATGCTTTGTTCTGTGTCTCCCTAATCTTGGTTTCTTTCCTGTGGCAAGTGGAGAGCAGCAACCAAGCACCCACAAGCATGGGAGTAGTGGGACTCAGGAGAAGCAGCCAGTCGTGGAACTAAAACAGAGAGATCAGGCACTGTGGGCACAATGAAAGAACTTCACTTCCTGACTCCATGGCTGCTGCTACTTCCCTTCTATCCCTGTGTAAGCTACATTTACAATCAGGAAGACCGTGTGATAGGGCGACAAAGAAGAAGAGACAGCTGCAGGAACAGAAGTGTAATGTGCTCATTGTTCCCTGTAGTGGGAGAACATTTCTTTACTTTAGGTCTTTAGCAAGCAACCTTTCCTAATTCTCTGGTGTTTGGCATGGCAGCCTCTGGATCTCCTCCTTCTGTGAAGCAGCAGCAGTGATGCCATACATTTCCATTTTACTTCTCTAGGTCAGAACATGGCTTCTCCCGCTTAAGGTTACTGCTTTGTGGAACAGGGGCTATAGATTGCTTTCACTTTGGGCTTCTCTCTCCTTTGTGGTGGTGGTCTGATTGTGTAGCCTTCTTGCTCCTCCCTCCCTCCCTCTGGGGTACACATACACCTGGATTGAGAACCACCGGCCTAGAATATTATTAAACGCAGAAACAACAGTCATAAGCCAGGCAAGCTCACATAAGTATGGTTCCTATCAGCCAATCTCTTTGGTAAATAATGATACATAGGTATTTGCCAAGGTGTTGGCCAGGCAAGTGAAATCACATTTGCATGAAGACAGAATCCAAATAGTTTTATTAGAGAAAGGGATGGATAACATGAGATAAAATCTGGACCTTATTCACATAGCTAATGATAAAAACCCAAGAATCAATATTATTCTCTAGATACAGAGAAGGAATTGGAACGGTGTGTTAAAGATCACCCTGGGTAAAGCTTTGCTCATCAGAAGGCACAAGTTTGCTACTGCAGAGTGAAGGAAATAAGAGATTACAAACAGTCATACTGAGTTTAACCAAGCACGGTACTAAATAACAGGTGGAGCTGAGCCATTGAAAGTAGAGTTGCTTACCTGTATTAGGTGTTCTCCTAGGACAGCAGGATATTAATCCTCATACATGGGTGACATCATCAGATGGAGCCTGGCACAGAAAACCTATGTCAAAGTTTCTAGAACTTTGTCTAGGCACAGTGAGCATTCCCAGCATGCCCTATACCACACATCCACACGGGGTCCCTTTTCAGTCTCGTAACATAGAATTATGAAAAATTCAAAACAAAAAAAAATAGGAGAAATCCAACTCCTCAGGGTGGTGGGTGGGTTTCATGAGAACTAACATCCTGCTATCCTAGAAGAACACCTGTTACAGGAAAGCAACTCTGCTTTCTCCTAGGACAAGCAGGATGGTAGTCCTCACACATGGGTGAATCCCTAGCTTCAGGCTGCTCCCCAACACAAAAGGGTACCAATTGCACAATCACCACAGTACTGTTGGTAACAGAGGGGGCCACAGCCTGAACCCAAACAAAGGGCCCTAGGCAGGGACAGTTGGATAGTACACATCAAAGAGATTCCGAAGGACAGATTGGCCAAACCTACTATTATGTTGGCCATCCCTATCCAGACAGTAGTGAGATGTGAATGTGTGGAGAGAACTCCATGTTGCAGCCCTGCAGATCTCCTCCACAGGAACTGCTCGCAAGTGGGCCACCGACATTGCCATGCCTCTGACAGAATGAGCCTTGACATAACCCCCAAGATGCAGTCCCACCTGGGCATAACAGAAGGAGATGGATAGTGTCTGCTTGGTAACGGCAACTCCCAAACTATTCCTGTAAAAAGAAATGAAGAGTTGGGTGGACTATCTATGGACTTCCGTCCGCTCCAGATAGAAGGCTAAGGCTCTCTTGCAATCCAGTGCTAGTTTGCATTTGTGCGAATGGGACCTGGGAAAGAATGATGGCATGATGACTGACTGGTTTAGATGGAAAACCATCACCACCTTAGGAAGCTTGCTGACCCTGCACACTGAAATAACTGCCACCAAAAATATGACCTTCCAGGTCAGGTACTTCAGTGGCTCAAGGGGAGCTTTCACCAGCTGAGCTAGCACCATGTTGAGATCCTAAGACACAGCGGGAAGCGTTAGGGGAGGCTTTAACTGAAGCAGGCCCCACATAAAGCATGTAACTATGGGCTGTACAGAGATGGGCATACCATCTACACCTTGATGGTATGCACTAACTGCATTTAGATGAACCGTAATGGAGTTGTTTTTCAAGCCAGCCTCAAAAGGTGTAGAAGGAAATCAAGCACTTTTTGTGTGGGGCAGGAGAATGGATTTAGGGTCTTCTGCTTGCACCACATGGAAAATCTCCTCCACTTTATCACGTAGGACTTTCTAATGGAAGGCTTTCTAGAAGCCACTAGGACCCGAAACACACATTCTGAAAGATCAAGAGGCTGTAGAATCAGCTTCTCAACATCCAGGCTGTGAGTGACAGGGCCTGGAGGATGGGATGCTGCAGCCTGCCCTGATCTTGGGTGATGTGATCTGGGGAAGTTTCCAGACTGATTGGCCTCCGGATGGACAACTCCCGAAGGAGTGGAAACCAGATCTGCCTCGGTCAATGGGGGGTTATGAGGATCATAGTCTCTCAGTCCTCCTGAACCTTCAGAAGAGTCTTCGTCACCAGAGGAATTGGAGGAACCGCGTACAGAAAACCCTTGTCCCAATGGCGAGCAAAGGCGTCAGAGGCTTGTTCACTGTTTGACCTGTAGAGGGAGCAGAACTGAGTCACCTTTCTGTTGCAGAGGGATGTGAACAAGTCCACATCTGGATTTCCCCAAAAGCAGAAGATTCAATTTGCCACCCCCTGGGGTCCAGTGACTACTCGGCCAGGCATTTTGTAAAGACATGTGGAGCTGATGCTAGCCCGAAAGGCAACACTCTGTACTGGAAGTGCTGTTTTCCCACTACAAATCTGAGATACTTCCTGTTACTTGGAAAGATCTCGATGTGAGCGTATGCATCCTTTAAATCAAGGGAGCATAGTCAGTTCCTTTTTTGCAGGAGAGGAATCAGGGCGCCCAGGGAAATCATCTTAAACTTTTCTTTTTTGAGAAACTTGTTCAAGGCCCTCAGGTCTAGGATAGGATGGAGTCCCCTTGTTCTCTTTGGAATCACGAAGTACCAGGAGTAGAATCTCTGCCCTTTTTGCCATGGTGGGACAGGTTCTTCCACTCTGGCCATTAAAGAGGGCAGAGAGCTCCCTTAACAGTACCTCATGATGCACTATTGGTCCCCAAAATGGGCACGGAAGACAATTTGGCAGTACACCCAATAGGTTCAATTGGTACCCTTGATGGACAGAACCCACTGGTCCGAGGTTATACTGGGCCACCGATTCGCAAGAACTGCCTCAGTGTCTCAGGTATAGGCGGGCTGGCATATGCTCCCTATGATCCCAGTCAAAACCCCGTCCCAGGATTTGGCTGGAGTGCTGGCTGGGGCTTGGGAGTTCACTGCTGCCTGGGATGGCCGCGAGAGCTCACCCTCTGTGAACGGGAGCGAGGGGCCGGAGGGATAGTACACTTTCTCTGGCGATAGAAAAACCTACTATGACCCTGCCTTGCAGATCTCTTGGCTGAGAAGGGCAGGTCTGAAGTGCTGGTGGAGAGATGCAGGAGGGTCTCATGGAGATCCCTCAATTGGGCCACCGCATCCCTCACCTTATCTCTGAAGAGATTCTCTGCTGTACATGGCAAGTCAGTGAGTCTTTCCTGTACCTCTGGTTGGAGATCAGAGGCTCACAACCATGCCATTCTGAGGGCGTCGATTCCTGCTGCAGAGATTCTCGCTGTCAACTCGAAAACATCATAGGTTGACCGAACCTCATGTTTTCCACACTCCAGGCCCTGACGCATCAGTGATTAGAAGATATCTTGTTGCTGTTCAGGCAGCCGCCTCCTGCACCTGCTTCCAGAAGTTGCACAAGTATTGGTTCATGTATTGCTGGTAGGAGGCGATTCAGGCAATGAGCATGGCCCCCCTGGAACACCTTCCTCTCAAGAACGTCTATCACTCTGTGATCCTTCCCCGGGGACGCCGAGGCATAGGTCCGAGAGCGCTTGGACCTCTTTAGAGCAGATTTGACCATTACCGACTGGTGTGACAGCTGTCACTTTTTGAATCTGGTAGCCTGTTGGATGAGGTAAACCCCGTCCGCCTTTCTGTTTATGGGAGGTACTGTGAGGGGCTGCTCCCAGATCCTCAACAGCAACTCCTGAAAGATCTTAAGCACCGGGGACCGCCACGAAGCCTTTAGGAGCCTCCACGAACTGGAGGATTTCCAGCATCTTGTGCCTGGCATCCTCCTCCATCATCAACTGAAAAGGGATGGCCTCAACTATCACCCTCACAAAACCTGTGAAGGTCAGGCTCTCCGGTGAAGAACTCCTTTGTTCCTCTGGAGTAGACTGTTGAGAAGAAACTCTCCCAGTCCTTGGAGGAGGATTCCGCAGAGTCATCCTCCCAGGGGTCCTATGGGGCCTCATCCATAATGTAATCCACAGGGGATGGGGCCCTAGGAGCTCGGCCTTTGTCCAGAGGCATCAGCACCAGTGGCACCTGCGCCGTCCATGGCAAAGCTGGACGGGAGGGCTGCAGGCCTCATTGCTCTTGCTGGCTGCAATGGAGCTTCCTCCTCAGAGCAACCGGCAACAAGTAACTGATTGGTTTGGGGAAAGATCGGTGTCCCGCCAGGCATAGATGGCCTCCCGAAAACTGGTGCCAACTGGGTCGGTGACACGCCAATAAGCCATTCTAGCAGTGGTTCCAGCAGGAAGAGCACGGGTATCAGCACCGGTGTTACTGGCTCAATGCCCAGTAGGGCCCACTTGACCGTCAGCTGGACTCTGTGCTCTTAACTCCTCCTCGAATGTTGCCAATGCCAAAACCGATTGGGAGGTAGGAGGGGTGGCCAGATCTTCCTTGGAGCCCCGAGGTGGATTGGCAACTGACACCAGGACTGGTGGAGACCACTGTGAACCCCCGGCATCGATGGAGGATGGGCACTCATCGCAGGGCCGCTTTAGAGGCATCCTTGACCTGGAAGAGACTGACATGGACCAGTCCCCGGCACTCCTATCCACCAACAGCCCTGCCGATGTTGATGGCTCAGTGTCCATTGGTGCTTATGCCGCCAATACTGATGTCTCGGACTTTCTCGACCCGAAGAGCTTCTCCATCTAGACGAGCCAGGTGCAATGCCCCTTCGGGGTCATCTGGTCACACAAGCGACAACCCTGAACGTCATATAATGTCCCCAAAGCAGAGGAAACACACCTCATGCGGGTCCATGATGGACATAGTCCTCGGGCACTGGGAGCATCAATGGAAACCAGAAGAGGCCATGCCTATACGAACACAGAGGGAAAAACGACATGAGATGAAGGCAGGTGACTGACACTAGCGGGCACAGAGGCAATGCTGCCAAGGGGGGAGGACATAAGTGAAAAAATACTTACCGAACAGCTGAGAAACCTGACAGAGGCTAAAGGGAACTGAAAAGTAACTCGCTTTAAAGAAAACCGTGAAAAAAATGAAAATTAATCAGTGGAAAAGTTTTCCCAGGCAATTTCCTTAAGAAAAGCCATGAGCTCACTTCACCGTGAGGCAGCAGCTCCCTGGGGGAAAAAAAAAAAAGACTGAAAAGGGACCCCACGTGGACACGCATATTAGGGTATGCTCAGTATGCCTAGTCAAACTTTTAGAAACTTTGACATAAGTTTTCCAAGCTGGGTTCCATCTGATGTCACCCATTTGTGAGGACTACCATCCTGCTTGTCCTAAAAACTGAAAAATAACTTTATTCAGTCAACAAGGAAGGCATGAAAGCCAGTTTTTTTCATGAGCTAAAATTGCTGCAAACAGATTGTGCTGCTACCGCAGGAAGGGTTATGCTGAATTTCTTCCCCTGATGAAGCCTTCCACGGCGAAACAGAGGCCTTTGTAGGGATAGAAAAAAAGCGTTGGATTCTGTATAAAGGGATAAAAAAGCCACTGGATTTTACATATTACATCCGTTGAACATTTACAAAGTATACTTTTTTCCAACTGTGCTTTAAATTTATCTTTTTTCAATGAAGGTGCTTCATATATTATGCTTCATTTGTCATAAAGTATCTTTAACTTGCATTTCAGTCTCATTGTACTAGTTGTATTGAAAGTGCTTTTTATATATGCTTCATAATAAATGTAGTAGACTAATGATATTATATGTATCCTGTACTGCATACATAATATTTCATGATTGTTTTTACATTTGAGAGTGAATGGGTAATGACTGATATTTGTGTGGATTTTGTTCTTGGACAATCTTTTCAGCATGAATGACTTTTTTGCTACTTCTTTGATTTTGTATAATAAAGTTTGTAGTAAAATTTTTTAATATAGATCAACACAATAGTGGTGTTATTCCCCTAATTATAGGGTTTATTGGTGCATAATTATATTTTAAACTTATGGCCCAAACTGGGGATATTGGCAGATGTTTTGATTTTTTTTTGGCCAGGCCATGAAATTCAGTAGGGATGCGCTTTTTCACTTTTTTTTGTGCTGATAATGGATCCTTTGCCAATTAGCATTAGGAATCACCCTTTGATTAGGGATATAGAGGGGTGGAGGGAGGACAATTTTCAAATGGATTAAATTACCAATTGAGGGTCACTGGAAAACTGTTTCTTAAAATGGGTAAAAGTACATGAACTCTTTTTGCCTGTGCTGGGAAGGGGTGGTGTTAGGCTGGAACAGAAAAGTGCATGCAGGGATTTCATTCTGAAATCTCCATGCATATTTTGCACTGGAACCTGCTGTACAAATCTACTCTCGGACCCCACCAGCACTGAATTTTCAAAATGAAACACCTCTGAAAATTAGCTTGCAGGTCTGTGGTTTCAAAGTATCTGAGACCTGCAAGCTGGGGTTTGAAAATTGCCTCCAAAATTATACTTTTTGCATATGATACTTTATCATATGCTGCAATCACTAATTATCTCCAAAGGAACCTACTAAATCCAAGGATCTGATATTTTTATAAGCATTTAATATTCCGCCTTAATATTCAGACTGTATGCTATTCTAATGCAAAATTCCATCAACTCTGTGCTTGAATTTGTGGAGGACTTGGAAAAAGACAGTCATCCATTTGCAATGGCTTCAAATCTGGTATAGCATATTTGAAAAGAGCACATTTGTGCTCAAAACAGGAGAACATTTTAAAAACGTTGCATAGATCATGTTAAAAAGCAGAGGGACAGAACAGACTCTATTGCAGAAAAGAGAAAAGTTAGAAGTTAAGTATAAGATATATCCTTCTCAACATTTGGGGATTTAGCTGGTTTCTCTTAGGAAAGAGCTAAAAAAAACCCCTAGAAATCGGGGAGATTGTATTTCAATTGGACAAGGTTAAACAAGAATACTGTGAAGGTGGTAATAAAGCAAGCAGACTGCTAGCTAGGAAATTAAAGGACAGGAGGACACAATCAGATTCTAAAAATTAAAGACAGATCGGGAAAGATAATCCATGAATTTGAGGGAATTAGTAAGGGTTTTGGTTCATGGAAAGGTGGATATATGGAATGCCCTTCTGGAGATGGTGATGAACGCAAAAACAGTCAAAGAATTCAAAGGGGCATGAGATAAACACCGTGGATCCCTAAAGGCTGAAGGATGGAAATGAAGAAACGGGAGCATGGGGGTAACCTGCTCGGTGGTGGTTACTACCCTTAACAATATGCATGGGGATTACTACCCTTAACCAATAAACCTTGAAGCTTTTGACGCAACTACTCTCCACTTTTGACAGTATGGGGGGAAAGGGGAATTGGATTCAGAGAACAACCAACACAGGCCCTGACTTTTATGTTCTGGGTACCGATACACATACATACATACGGGAAAAGGCACAGGCCTGCTTCTATGGCCAAGTTCAAAAGCAAAGCACATCAAGCAGCATTGCATGAATTTTCAAGAAGGCTCCTCATCCAGTAAAAATGTTGCTTTGTTAATACGTAAGGTTTGGGGGTAATCCGTATGGAGCAGCAGTTCCTATCCTTAACAGAAACATGGGGGTAACCTGCAAGGTGCGGCAGTTCCTATCCTTAACAGATACATGCGGGTAACCTGCACGGTGTGGCAGTTACTATCCTTAACAGAAACATGGGGGTAACCCATGTAGTGTACTTGGATTTTCAGAAGGCGTTTGACAAAGTTCCTCATGAGAGGCTTCTAGGAAAAGTAAAAAGTCATGGGATAGGTGGCGATGTCCTTTTGTGGATTACAAACTGGCTAAAAGACAGAAAACAGAGAGTAGGATTAAATGGATAATTTTCTCAGTGGAAGGGAGTGGGCAGTAGAGTGCCTCAGAGATCTGTATTGGGACCCTTACTTTTCAATATATTTATAAATGATCTGGAAAGAAATAAGAGTGAGGTAATCAAATTTGCAGATGATACAAAATTGTTCAGAGTAGTTAAATCACAAGCAGATTGTGATAAATTGCAGAAAGACCTTGTGAGACTGGAAAATTGGGCATCGAAATGGCAGATGAAATTTAATGTGGATAAGTGCAAGGTGATGCATATAGGGAAAAATAACCCATGCTATAATTACACAATGTTAAGTTCCATATTAGGTGCTACCACCCAAGAAAGAGATCTAGACGTCATAGTGGATAACACATTGAAACAGTCTGTTCAGTGTGCTGCGGCAGTCAAAAAAGCAAACAGAATGTTGGGAATTATTAGAAAGGGAATGGTGAATAAAAAGGAAAATGTCATGCCTCTGTATCGCTCCATGGTGAGACCGCACCTTGAATACTGTGTACAATTCTGGTTGCCGCATCTCAAAAAAGATATAATTGCAATGGAGAAGGTATAGAGAAGGGCGACCAATATGGTAAGGGGAATGGAACAGCTCCCCTATGGGGAAAGACTAAAGAGGTTAGGACTTCAGCTTGGAAAAGAGACTGCTGAGGGGGGATATGATAGAGGTGTTTAAAATCATGAGAGGTCTAGAACGGGTAGATGGGAATCGATTATTTACTCTTTCAGATAATAGAAAGACTAGGGAGCACTCCATGAAGTTAGCACAGGGCACATTTAAAACTAATTGGAGAAAGTTCTTTTTCACTCAACGCACAATTAAACTCTGGAATTTGTTGCCAGAGGATGTGGTTAGTGCAGTTAGTATAGCTGTGTTTAAAAAAGAATTGGATAAGTTTTTGGAGGAGAAGTCCATTACCTGCTATTAATTAAGTTGACTTAGAAAATAGCCACTGCTATTACTAGCAACGGTAACATGGAATAGATTTAGTTTTTGGGTACTTGCCAGGTTCTTATGGCCTGGATTGGCCACTGTTGGAAACAGGATGCTGGGCTTGATGGACCCTTGGTCTGACCCAGTATGGCATGTTCTTACGTTCTTAACCTGCAATGCGGCTGTTACTATCCTTAACAGAAACATGGGGGCTACCTGCACGGTGCGGCAGTTACTATCCTTAACAGAAACATGGGGGGTGACCTGCACGGTGCGGCAGTTACTATCCTTAACAGAAACATGGGGGTGACCTGCACGGTGCGGCAGTTACTATCCTTAACAGAAACATGGGGGGTGACCTGCACGGTGCAGCAGTTACTATCCTTAACAGAAACATGGGGGTGACATGCACGGTACGGCAGTTGCTATCCTTAACAGAAACATGGAGGGTGATCTACACGGTGCGGCAGTTACTATCCTTAACAGAAACATGGGGGTGACCTGCACGGTGCGGCAGTTACTATCCTTAACAGAAACATGGGGGGTGACCTGCACGGTGCAGCAGTTACTATCCTTAACAGAAACATGGGGGTGACCTGCACGGTGCGGCAGTTACTATCCTTAACAGAAACATGGGGGGTGACCTGCACGGTGCAGCAGTTACTATCCTTAACAGAAACATGGGGGTGACATGCACGGTACGGCAGTTGCTATCCTTAACAGAAACATGGGGGGTGACCTGCACGGTGCAGCAGTTACTATCCTTAACAGAAACATGGGGGTGACATGCACGGTACGGCAGTTGCTATCCTTAACAGAAACATGGAGGGTGATCTACACGGTGCGGCAGTTACTATCCTTAACAGAAACATGGGGGGTGACATGCACGGTACGGCAGTTGCTATCCTTAACAGAAACATGGAGGGTGATCTACACGGTGTGGCAGTTACTATCCTTAACAGAAACATGGGGGTGACCTGCACGGTGCAGCAGTTACTATCCTTAACAGAAACATGGGGGGTGACCTGCACGGTGCAGCAGTTACTATCCTTAACAGAAACATGGGGGTGACCTGCACGGTGCGGCAGTTACTATCCTTAACAGAAACATGGGGGGTGACCTGCACGGTGCAGCAGTTACTATCCTTAACAGAAACATGGGGGTGACATGCACGGTACGGCAGTTGCTATCCTTAACAGAAACATGGAGGGTGATCTACACGGTGCGGCAGTTACTATCCTTAACAGAAACATGGGGGGTGACATGCACGGTACGGCAGTTGCTATCCTTAACAGAAACATGGAGGGTGATCTACACGGTGTGGCAGTTACTATCCTTAACAGAAACATGGGGGTGACCTGCACGGTGCAGCAGTTACTATCCTTAACAGAAACATGGGGGGGTGACCTGCACGGTGCAGCAGTTACTATCCTTAACAGAAACATGGGGGTGACCTGCACGGTGCGGCAGTTACTATCCTTAACAGAAACATGGGGGGTGACCTGCACGGTGCAGCAGTTACTATCCTTAACAGAAACATGGGGGTGACATGCACGGTACGGCAGTTGCTACCAAAGGAAACTTGCTGAGCAGACTAGATAGACCATTTTGGTCTTTTTCTGTTGTCAATACTATGTTACTATATTTTGCCCAATTTTATAGTGACTTATACTCAGCAGATCAAAATATCATGGAGGAAGATATAAATTTGATTCTTGGGAGGAATTAATTTGCCAAAACTAGATTAAAAAGGAAGGGAAGGATCGAATAATGAAATAGTGTTTGAAGTCGAACAGGTGATCAAAGATGTTATACAGGGTAAGCCACTGGGTTAGATAGTTTCTCCTCCAAATTCTGTAAAGTCACGGGACCTATTATTAAATTGATGGTAGATGTGTTTAACTCATTATTGGTAGATAATTGTATAGCAGAGGATTCGAACACAGCAGGCATTAATGTGCTTGTGAATCCTGGAAGAGATGCAACATTATGTGGGTCTTATAAACAGCAGAGTTGCTTACCTGTAACAGGTGTTCTCCTAGGACAGCAGGATATCAGTCCTCACATGTGGGTGACATCATCAGATGACCACGCGATGTCCCCCTTCAGTCTCATAAGATAGCAAACTACGAGGGAAAAAATAAAGCAACAAAACGAAGGTGAACCCAACATCGTGGGGAGGAAGGCGGGATACCTGAGAACTAACATCCTGCTGTCCTAGGAGAACACCTGTTACAGGTAAGCAACTCTGCTTTCTCCTAGGACAAGCAGGATAGTAGTCCTCACATGTGGGTGATTACAAAGTGCCAGACTGCCTCCTGGGAACAGAGGGACCCACAGTAGCTGAACAAGGTGCCAACGGGCACAACACAAATTATGGGAAGCAGGGGCAGTCTGGCCCCACAGAGAGCACGATAAGAATAGTTGGGTTCAGGACTGGAATAGGGAGCGGAGGACAGACTGGCTAAAAACTCTGTCCTGGCGACTCTACCTGTCGAGACAGCAGTGAGCCGCAAAGGTGTGGAGTGAACTCCAGGTTGTGGCTCTGAAGCTTTCGGCAACAGGGACCTCCCGCAGGTGGGCCACTGATGCCGCCATATCCCGTACAGAGTGAGCCTTCACCCTGCTGGCCAGTTGGAGGCATGCCTGCTCGTAGTAGAAGGCAATGCAATCTGCTAGCCAGTTGGAAAGGGTCTGCTTTCCCATTTCTGCTCCCAGCCTGTTGGTGTCAAAGGACACAAAGAGCTGGGTGGACTGTGTGTGCCTCGCAGTATGATCCAAGTAAAAAGCGAGCGCCCTTTTGCAGTCCAGGGTGTGAAGAGCATGTGCCCCTGGGTGGGAATGAGGCCATGGGAAGAACATGGGAATGATAATTGACTGGTTGATGTGGAAAGCGGTCACCACCTTCAGCAGGAACTTTGGATGCGTGCGCAGCACTACACGATCATGGAAGAATTTTGTGTAGGGAGCGTACGTAACCAGGGCTTGGACCTCACTGACCCTGCAAGCGGAAGTGATCGCCACCAGGAACATAACCTTCCAGGTGAGGACATTCTGGTTACAGGATTTGAGAGGTTCGAATGGATGTCGAATGAGCCTTGCTAAGATGATGTTGAGATCCCATGGGGTCGCCAGCGGGCGAAGGGGGGCTTTAATTGGACTAGGCCCCACATAAAACGCCCGGACCAGTGGCTGAACTGAGACGGGCACCCCAGCGACACCCTGGTGGTAGGCACTGAGGTGTACTCGGATCGAGCTGGTCTGGAGGCTGGACTCAGACAGGTTCCATAGATAATCCAGCAGGCGGGGAAACGGACAGGAGAAAGGGTCCAGTCTGTGTCCCCTGCACCAGGTGGAGAAACGTGTTTTCGTGGCCCAGCAGATACATCCCTTTGGAGAGGGCCCAATACCAGACCTGTAGCACCTCCTGGCAGAGGGGGAAGGAGCCCAGGCCTCCCTGCTTGTTGATGTCCCACATCACCACCTGGTTGTCTGTTCTGATAGGACAACTTTGGAGGACAACTTGTCCTGGAAGACCCACAAGGCGAACCGGATTGCCTGCAGTGGAATTTGGCTGCAGTCGAAAGGCCCAGAGGATACATGTCGTCCGTATGGGTCCTCCACCCCTGAGGTGAGGTGTTGGTGGTGAGGGTAACCTAGGGCAGAGCAGGCTGGAATGGGAGTCCTATTTCCAGATTGGATAGGGCTTCCCACCAAGCTAGGGAGAGACGGAGAGGGTCTGTGACCGGTGCTTCCAGATCCTGGGATGCCTGTCGCCATTGACACCGCAAGGCCCATTGCGGATCCCTCATGCAGAGGCGGGCCAAGGAGGTCACATGGACTGAGGCCGCCATATGGCCCAGCAGGCAGAGCAGCAGACAGGCTGGTACCGTCACCCTGCTGTGAATGAGGGTGGCCGTCAATCCCTGGGCAGAAAGGCTTTCGCCTGCACCGTATCCAACCTGCCACCAATATAGTCCGGCCGTGGAGATGGATTGAGATGTGATTTGGGAAAGTTGATAACGAATACCAGGGTCTGTATGTGTTGACCATCAAGGCTAGAGCATTCATGGTCCCGGAGTGTGAATCGCTCCGGATCAGTCAGTCATCCAGGTATGGAAAGACGTGGACCGAGAAACGCCCGAGGTAAGCAGTCACCACAGCCAAGCATTTTGTGAAGACACGTGGGGCTGATGCCAGCCCAAAGGGCAGCACTTTGTACTGAAAATGTGCCGTCCCCACCTGGAAGCGGATTTACTTCCTGTGGCTGGAGACAATTGCAATGTGGGCTTAAGCCTCCTTCAAGTCGAGGGTGCAGAGCCAGTCTCCTCGGAGAATGGAATCAGTGTGCCCAGAGAGATCATCTTGAATTTTTCTCTTATGAGAAAGCGATTCAACGACTTGAGTTTGAGAATGGGGCACAAGCCGCCATTCTTTTTCAGAATGAGGAAGTACCTCGAGTAGAAGCCATGCCCTCACTGCTCATGGGGAACTGGCTCTACTGCACCTGCCACTAGAAGGGCGGAAAGTTCCGATTGGAGGATGGCCTGATGGTTGGACGAATCCCACAATGGACATGGGGGAGTGGTCTCTGGGAGCCTGAAGTTCAAGTGGTAGCCCTGGTGGGCAATGGAGAGGACCCACTGGTCCGAAGTGTTCACTTCCCACGGCTGGCGAAGTGAAGGAGCCTGCCACCGACTGGGGGATTGGCCGTCATGGGAACCGGCGTTTGGCTTGTGCCCCCTCGCCGCCAGTCAAAAGCCGTTGGACAGGGCCTGTTGTGGGGCTGGTTGGGCCCTCGGTATCCCCGGCCAACCCTAACTGGCCTGGGATGGCCGGGTACAGGCAGCTGGAGGTAAGTACTTCTTTGGCTGGTAGAAGGGCTTCCGAGAGCCCGGCTTGAAAGACTTCCTGTTAGAAGGGGCCTCAAAGGGGCTGGCGGAGAGTTGCAGAAGAGTACCATGCTGATCCTTCAGTTGTGCCATGACCTCCTTCATCTTGTCCCCAAATAGGTTCTCTCCTGTACAGGGGAGGTCCGCAAGTCCATCCTGCACTTCTGGTTGAAGGCTCTAAGCCAAGCCAGCCATCTGGCGCCGACACCCCCAGCAGCTAGGCGGGCTGTGATTTCAAAGACGCTGTAGGTCGACCTGACCTCCTGTCTATCAGCCTCAAGGCCCAGTGTGGCAATGGCCACGAGGGACTCCTGCTGTTGCTGGGGGACGCTCTCCGCAAACTCTTGGACCTGCTTCCACAGGTTGCGGTCATATTGGGTCATGTACAGCTGATAGGCTGCAAAATCGGGCCACCAGCATAGCCTCTTGGAACATTTTTCTTTCAAAGCCATCGAGCTCTCTATGTTCGTGCCCTGGGGGGGGGGGGGGGGGGCAGAAGCATGTGTCCGGGAGCGTCTGGACGTTTTGAGAGCGGACGCCACCACGGCCACCTGATGGGGTAAGTGCCGCCATTCAAAACCCACTGCCTGTTGAACCAGGTAAGTCACATCAGCTTGCCTGTTCACTGGGGCCACAGATACTGGGTGTTCTCACATATGGAGAAGGATCTCCTTAAAGATGTCGTGGACCGGCACCGCCACGATCTCTTTTGGAGCATCGATGAACTGGAGGAACTCCAGCATATTATGATGGGAGTCCTCCTCCGACAGGAGCTGGAAGGGGATGGCTTTAGCCATGGCCCTTACAAAGCTGACAAACGACAGGTCCTCGGGTGGGGAGAGGCCCCACTTCTCCGGAGGGGAAGGCAGGGAGAGGAGGTTGGAGAACGGGTCATAGGGGTCCTCTTCCTCACTAGGGTCTGGACTGGGAGGGGCACTAGGCCTGGGTCCCAAAGGCCCCGAGGGGGCACCAACGGCATCGATGGGCCCTCGTGCATCAAGGGGGCTTCGGCTGTGGTACGCCAGAGGGAACCGGTTGTGGCCTGGGGAAATGCGGGAATGTGATCCCGGATCCTCCGAGGAGGATGAGGCCGTGGGGACTGGGCGCACATTCCCGCGTTTCCCCAGGCCCCACCGGTTCCCTCTGGCGTACCACAGCCGATTTTATTATTTGATGTTTAATGAGGAATGGTGATGTTTCTGTTTTTTCATTGCTGCATTGCATACGGAGTCTATCTTGTTATAGCTTTCAATTCAGTTTGAAATTTTCTAGTTAAACATTCTTTCTTTATTCTGTATTTGATGAGGGTCTGTGATTTATGCTTTTGTAACTGAGGTTAGGTATGCTGCTAGTGTGTAGTTTCAGTGTAGAGATCTATAATAGTTTGGCTTGTTCTGCTTTCCTAATATCAGGTGTGTTGGTGTTTTAGGGCCTGCTGTAACATGTGCAATGTTGTCTTTTCATAGGTAGGGTTGTTACAGTTTTGAGTGCTGGCAGTTAGTGCTGTTTTAGTATGGGAGGTTTACTATATCGTAATTCAGTTTACTCAAAGCTTTCTGAAGGCCAACATGCTTTACATTAGTCCTAATACCATATGGCTGCAGGTGTCTTTTTTTATTTTTTTATTAAGTTTTCTGGTTGATACCATAGCAGGGCATGTAAATAATATACATGTTGTAAGTGATATTGTTTTACCTTAGAACACTGAATGTACTTTTTTTTATGTAAAATTTGTTACTATTAATGCATACTTTTTGTTTGGGGGAATATGGGGCAAGGAGTATATGCAAGGCTGTAAGGTTACATATGACACCTAATTCCCTTGCACCAGCCCTGGCTGCATTGGCTCTACAAGAGAAAGCAGGATTCCAACTGGAGCTGCATTACTTTGGGTTAATGGCGCTCCCCAGTCTTGGCAAGGGCTTAATTTTCTCTTTTTATAAGCCTACGGAACAGTATGGGTCACTTCTGTTCTTCCCTTCCCTGGAGTTGGTAGGTAGAGCAGAGCCTGAGGACCCATAAAAGCAGCAGACTGTATAGCCTGTAGTAAATGGGTATGCACTAGAGTGGTGGGAGGGTTGCGGAGAAGTGGAGGCAAGCTACAGGCACAGGAAGGAAGGGAATAAGCCAGAAGAAAGTGTCTATGCAGTGTTGGGGAGGCTTCTGTTTGAGGTGACTGTACTGAGCTCTGAGAGAAGCAACTGGCTGTGGAACTAGCAAGTCTTCTAGAAAATGGGATTGGGAAAGGGAGGGGGCTGCTGCAGAATGGGGAAGGGCCTGGCAGCAAGTAAGAACTTTATGCTGTGACTGGGAGCACTCACTGTCGGGCCGATACAGTACAGTGCGGAGCACAATGTTAGCCGGCATTTGGATGCGCGTTTTTGACGCACTAGCTTTACCCCTTATTCAGTAAGGGGTAATAGTGCGCCGAAAACGCGTGTCCAACCCCCCTGAAACTAATAGCGCCCGCAACATGCAAATGCATGTTGATGGCCCTATTAGTTATTCCCCGCGCGATTCAGTAAGTAAAATGTGCAGCCAAGCCGCACATTTTACTTTCAGAAATTAGCGCCTACCCAAAGGTAGGCGTTAATTTCTTTCGGCTCCAGGAAAGTGCACAGAAAAGCAGTAAAAACTGCTTCTCTGTGCACCCTCCAACTTAATATCATGGCGATATTAAGTCGGAGGTCCCGAAAGTTAAAAAAATAAAAAAATAAATAAATTTGAAATCGGCCTGCGGGTTGAAAACCGGACGCTCAATTTTGCCAGCGTCTGGTTTCCGAACCCGTGGCTGTCAGTGGGTTTGAGAACCGACGCCGGCAAAATTGAGCATCGGCTGTCAAACCCGCTGACAGCCGCCGCTCCTGTCAAAAAAGAGGCGCTAGGGACGCGCTAGTGTCCCTAGCGCCTCTTTCTACTGCGAGCCCTAATCTAAATAAATTAATTTACTGAATTGTGCGCACAGGAGAGTGGCCTGTTCTCCCGCGATTTTTACTGTATCGGCCTGTGAGTGCGCACATAAGCAGCAGCACAACACTAGCATGTCAAACTGTGTGTGTGTGTGTCTTTGTCAAAGTGTGAAAGAGAGACAGGCACCTATACTCACTTTTGTATGTGAGAGTGTGTGTGGGGGTGTCTTTGGGTCTGAGAAAGAGTATGTGCCTGTGTGTCAGTGTGTATGTGCCAATAAAGATTCTGCAATATAAAAATCTGTTTGTGGCTAAGACTGTGTGTGTTTGACACCTGCTGGCAGTGTCATTACTTGCATCTGGTTCAAGAGTCAGACTGGGAATCCAGGATATATCTATATAAGAGATATAAGCAGATGTGTAGGGGGCATAACCATTTCGCATGGATGGAACAGGACTACAGCTCTGCTCACCTCTGGCCTAGAAAGTGCTCAACATCTTATTATTTAGGAAATATAAAGTTTATTTTGGAGGTATTCTGACTCAATTCTGCTGGATTCCAGGGTTGACTTGGTGTGCTTTTGGGAGCTGTAGACACATGTGCTGTAGGGAAAGTACATGAGGGCGTCAGATACCCCATGGGCTGGTTTTGAAATCCGCCCCTGAATTCAGTACTCAAGGTGCTGTTTCACCACAGAACGACAAAGAGGCATTATGACATTCTCTGCTTTATTCTCCATTCCCTTCCTAATAGTTCTTAACACTATTTGCTTTTTTTTTTTTTTTTTAACAGCTGCAGCACACTGAGCCGACAATTTCAATGTATTATCCACTATGATGCCTAGATCTTTTTCCTGAGTAGTAACTCCTAATATCGAACCTAACATTGTGTAACTACAACATGGGTTATTTTTCTCTATATACAACACCTTGCACTTGTCCACATTAAATTTCATCTGCAATTTGGAAGCCCAATCTTCCAGTCTCACCAGGTCCTCCTGCAGTTTATCACAATCTGCTTGTGATTTAATTACTCTGAATAATTTTCTGTCATCTGTAAATCTGATCATCTCACTATTTGTTCCCCTTTCCAGGTCATTTATAAATATATTAAAAAGCATCAGTCGAAATACAGATCCCTGAGGTACTCCACTGTTTACCTTTCTTCACTGAGAAAATTGACCATTTAATCCTACTGTTTCCTGTCTTTTAACCAGTTTGCAATCCACAAATGTTCATTGCCTCCTGACTTTTTAATTTTCTTAGAAGTTTCTCATGAGGGACTTTGGCAAATGCCTTATGAAAAGCCAAATTCACCACATCTATTGGCTGACCTTTATCCACATGTTTAATTAATGCCTTCAAAGAAATGTAGGAGATTTGTGAGGCAAGACTTCCCTTGCCATGCTGGCTGTGTTGTCTTTCTATATATTCTATGATTTGGGGTTTTTTTTTTTTTTAGAATAACTAACTAAAATAAATAAAGAAGTAGAATAGAGTAGTTTCCACAATTTTCCCCAGCACTGAAGTCAGGCTCACTGGTCTACAGTTTCCTGGATCATCTCTGGAGCATTTTTTTAAATATTGGAGTGTAGCATATTCGGGTCTGCTATGGCCTCAAAAATAGCTCAAGAACACAATAAAAGGCTGGACCAACTTAATTCTGGTCCAAGTATTTATTTACAGTGCTTCAAGGATACAGAAACCAAAATAGTAGCTCACCTTTGTCAGGCACAACTATCGGGTAAACCTACTCCTTCCGGGTGTATCGTGAAATCCTACCAACTCCCTGTGGCCTCCCAAAGCTTTCTAGGCCTGGGTTCTTGTGGTAGGGCAAAGGGAACCTCCCTTCACCCAGAATCCCTTGCAGCATTCTGCCTTAAGGATGACTGGGTTAAAACCATGAGCCGGGTTTCTAAAGATTGAATGAAGGAGTTGTTGGTACACTCAGTCACATGGGGTTACAGTCTCCAGGTACAATGGATGATTTTAATGATAGGTTACAAATTACTAGTATTAGATCTAAAATTTCATTTTTGAGTTCTTTCAGAACCCTGGGGTGTATGCCATCTGGTCCAGGCGATTTGCTACTCTTCAGTTTGTTAATCTGGCCTACTACATCTTCTTCAGCCACTCGGAGGAAGGGGAGGCCTGCGCGGTCGGCGCCCTGACCCGCCGGGGTAAGGCCCTTTAAATTTTCCCCTACCCGCAGCGAATCAGACGCCGACCACATGGCGACGGTGCCTGCACCGTCCCCCATACGGCCCTTCGTTCCGACCCGCCGCCAGAGACCGGCCAATCACCGAGCCCTACAGCGAGCCAATCACCTACCAGAAAGGGGCTTTAAATTTAAAGGGCTCCACAGGCGCCGATCCGTGCTTCTTCAGCCGCTCGGAGGAAGGGGAGGCCTGCGCGGTCGGCGCCCTGACCCGCCGGGGTAAGGCCCTTTAAATTTTCCCCTACCCGCGGCGAATCCGACGCCGACCACATGGCGACTGTGCCTGCACTGTCCCCCATACGGCCCTTCGTTCCGACCCGCCGCCAGAAACCAGCCAATCACCGAACCCTACAGCGAGCCAATCACCTACCAGAAAGGGGCTTTAAATTTAAAGGGCTCCACAGGCGCCTTGCGCTGCAGGAGCGCGTCAAAGGAGCAGACCCCTTTATGTGCCCCTTCGTGTAGCCCCTGAGAGAAGCCGCGTTAAACCCTTCCCTGCTCCGCAAACTCAATTCCCCACATTTAATATTTAGACATTTGCCTCATCCAGGTCCTATATCTCTACAATCTCAGCGACCACCACCTCCAACAACAGACGGAGATTAAGACCTCATCCAAGGTACATTATAGCTGGAGCTGATCACTCAAGAACCCCGAGCTCCTCTCGGACTGGAGACATCGTCACAAAAGCTAACAAGATTAAGCCAAGAACCCCCCCTAGCCAGATCGTCCTCAGTCCTACCCCATTCCACAACCTACCACCTACAAACCACCCTGCACTCATCACCCCCAGCAACCACTCAGGTCTCCTCACTTCTAACAACCTCAATTCACTCCTCGGCTCAAATCATCATCCAAACCCTCCCAAAAGGACAACATGCTACAAACCTACCCTATTCCTATTATCCCACACTCACTCCTCAACAGAAATAATCCACCTGTACTCAATCCTCAACGCTCAAAGAGATCTCTGATTCCCATCATGATCTCCCCTCTAACCCAATTCCTAGGTCTGTCATTAATCACCTTAACTCTCCTCAACTCCCAATCCCTCGCAAAAAAAATCACACTTGCTCAACTACCTCCTCATGGACTCCCAACCGGACCTCTTCGCTATTACCGAAACTTGGCTGAAAAACACAGATACAGCCCTAATCAACCAACTACCAACTCAAACATACGACTTATTCTCTATCCCCAGACCTAAAAAAAGAGGGGGAGGATTACTACTTGCCGCCAAAAAAAGAACTGAGACTATCCCAGCGAACCTTTACATCAACAAGCAAACTGGAAATCGGATTATTCAAATCCACCCAGCTTCAAATCTGTCTTATCTACGCCCCCCCCTGGGTTTCTGGAATCCGACCCTTCACCTCTCATCAAAATTGTAGCTAAACACATCAATACAAACTCCCCAGCTATCATTTTAGGAGATTTCAACATCCATGTTGACGCCCCCTCTCCCACCTCCAGTTGTGAAGCCCTCCTTTCCTCCTTCCAGGCCATGGGCTTCACACAGATCATAAACAAGCCTACACACAAAGCAGGCCACACGTTAGATCTCATATTCATAAATGAATCCATCTTGCCCACTTCCCCGCCCACTTGTACCCCCATCCCATGGTCAGATCACTCGCTGATAGCTACAGAACTAGCTATAAAGGAAAAAAATAAGACTCCCATCATCCCTAAATCCTCAATTCAAACCAGAAAACCTTGTTCCATGGACGCCCTCAGCAACAGCCTTACCAAGGACCTATCTAACTTGGACCTCACCAATGCCGACTCCGCCATAAACTCTTGGCTAACTATCACGCGCTCAGTAGCAAACAAAATTTGCCTCATGACCTCCAAAGTTATCAATCCTGCCCGCACTAACAAAAAACCCTGGTTCTCAACAGAATTAAGAAAACTCAAACAAGACCTGCAACATAAAGAACAACGCTGGCGGAAGGATCCTTCCCCTACCACACAGGCCTCTTACAAAACCGCTATGAACTATTACAGAACCTCCATTCTTCGCACCAAGCGGGATTTCTACGCCAAAGAAATACGCGCCTTCCTATACGACCCGAAAACACTTTTCTCATATGTTGCAGCCCTTACCACCCCTGCTCCTCCAATCATCCCAGAGGAAGAAGCCCAAAACAAATCTTCTGAGCTCGCAGTCTTCTTTGACAACAAAATTAAAAATTTACTCACGGCTTTGATAACTTCTAACACAACATTAAACACCCAGCCTCCTTCTAGCCAAAACTTCTCCCCTACGATTCACAAATGGTCACTAGAATCTTTTGATCCCACATCATCCCTGGAAATTGAATCTATAATCAAGAAAATGAAGCCAACATCTCACCCAAATACCAACCAAACTCCTTCTCACCATTCCCGACACCATTGCCAAACCACTGGCCGATATCATGAATTGCTCCCTCACTCAAGGATCAGTCCCGGACTCATTAAAAACTGCTTCTCTGAAACCCTTACTAAAAAAACCCAACTTGGACCCAGCTAACCTTGCAAATTTCCGTCCCATTGCCAATTTACCTTTTATAGCCAAGTTAATGGAAAAATTGGTCAACATCCGACTTATAGATTACCTCGACTCCCATAACATTCTCTATCCTTCTCAATTTGGATTCAGGAAACGCCGAAACACAGAATCTCTCCTACTCTCACTAACGGACAACATCTCGATGGGCCTTGACAAGGGCCATTCCTACCTGCTAGCTCTTCTCGACATTTCATCGGCGTTTGACACGGTAAACCACACAATCCTCATCAACCGCCTGATGGAAATAGGAATCTCAGGCTCAGCACTCCTCTGGTTCAAATCCTCTCTCAACAATAGGCACTACAAAGTAAAAATCAGCGATAAAGAATCCCACCCCGTTCCTTCCAATCAAGGAGTACCCCAGGGTTCATCGCTTTCCCCTACCCTGTTTAACATCTATCTACTCCCCTTATGCCAATTACTCAATAGCATCAACTTTACCCACTTTATATACGCTGACGACTTGCAGATCCTAATCCCCCATCACGGATGCCATCTCCAACACACTAAACTTTTGGAATAGCTGCCTTCATGCCATCAATCAACTTCTCTCTAGTCTAAACCTGGTTCTTAATACGTCCAAAACAGAACTCCTTGTCATCTCTCCCAGCGATAATAACCCCCTTTCCTGCATCACAACTTTACCACTAACAAGCCAGGTGAGAGACCTTGGGGCCACTCTTGACGCTAGAATGAACTTCAAAAAGTTCATCAATACTACCACTAAGGAAGGCTTCTATAAGCTACAGGTCCTTAAGCAGCTAAGACCTCTCCTACACTTCCATGACTATCGCTCAGTCCTTCAAGACATACTGTTTTCAAAGATTGATTACTGCAACGCACTACTGCTCGGTCTTCCTGCCTCCTCTATTAAACCACTGCAGCCAGGATCCTTACTAATGCGTGTCGTATGGACCACATCACTCCAATTCTAAAAATCCTACACTGGCTACCCATCCATTTTAGAATACTCTTCAAGACTCTGACCATCATTCATAAAACCATATATCAGCAATCCTCACTCCAACTTACCATCCCTCTCGAACTCCACTCTTCCTCAAGACCAATCAAAGCTGCATACAAAAGCTCTCTCCAGGCCCCCCCCCCGGAATAAATCCTCTATTCACAACCCCATTCAGAAACGAGCACTATCCACCGCTGGCCCGCATCACTGGAATTCACTTCCACCAGACCTACGCCAGGAACAATGCCATCTTACCTTCAGGAAGAAACTGAAAACCTGGCTGTTCGCCCAAGTATACCGCTGAAGGAGCCTTTTCTCTACCCTGTTCGCCCCTCCGATCTCTGCCCTCCCTGCCCCTTCCACATAGGAACTGCTATGCAAAAAAATCTTCTTTTAAACAACCTGCTAAAACTGCACCTATATGTTAACCAAAGGTGTTTTACTATGGAACCAAATTGCTCTCCCTCTAGTTGAATTTTGTATGCTATCAAATCAAACTGCTATCCCTCTAGTTGAATTTGTCTAACTTTTTCTTTCTTTTCGAACGTCCATGTTTTTACACCCCTGTTTTTTGTAACTTTGTTTTCTTCATTCCATGTTAACTGGTTTTCCCCTAGTTGTACTGTAGACCGGTACGATAAGACATTGTCTTGAGCATCGGTATATTAAAAGAATTTAAATAAACTAAACAAATAAAGACATCTTCCAGGTTCACTGTGATTTGGTTCAATTCATCTGAATGATCACCCTTGAAACCTATCTCTGGAATGGGTATCTCCCCAATATCTTCCTTAGTAAACATCGAAGCAAAGAATTAATTTAGTTTTTCCACAATGACGTTATCTTCTCTAAGTGCTCCTTTAACCCTGTTATCATCTAACAGTTCAACTGGCTCTCTCGCGTGCTTCCTGCTTCGGATATATTTTTAAAAGTTTTTATTATGACTCCTTGCCTCTACAGCCAACTTTTTTCAAATTCTCTTAGCCTGTCTTATCAGTGTTTTACATTATCTTGCTAATATTTATGCTTTTTCCTATTTTCTTCAGATGTATCCTTCCTCCCATTTTTGAAGGAGATTTTCTTTGGCTAAAATAGCCTCTTTCACTTCACCTTTTAACCAAGCCAGCAGGTATTTGGCCTTCCTTCTAGTTCTGCATACAGGTCGGTGTGACTGGGTATACACACCATGCATTTGCATGGGGCTGCACACCTGATGGAGCAGCAACAACAGGAGAGGCCGTGGGGCCACCAGTGGAGCTCAACCCACTGGCAGCAAAAATGAGGAAAGGCCGCAAAGAAGAGAAGTGGGTCGCTGGCGGAGCTGATCCCACCAGCGAGCAAAAATGAGGAAAGGTCGCTAAGAGAGGCAGGAAGGCTGGCAGGGCCGAACAAAGACAAGTCTGTGGGGCTATGGTGGAGCTCATCCCACCATGGCCCAAAGCGAAGAGGAGGCTGGATGGGGCTGCAGTGGAGCACATCCCACCATGGCCTGAAGAAAAAAGGAGGCCTTGTTTGTGTATCTGTGTACATGTGTATGTAAGTGTGTCTGTGTCAAAGCCTGTATGAGTGTGTGTGCCTGTGAGAGCCTATGGGGCGGATTTTCAGAGCCCTGCTCGCCGGTGAGCCTATTTTACATAGGCCTACCGGCGCGCGCAGAGCCCCAGGACTCGAGTAAGTCCCGGGGTTCTCCAAGGGGGCGTGTCGGGGGCGGGCCCGGTCGTCACGGCGTTGCGGGGGCGTGTCGGCAGCGTTTTGGGGGCGGGTACAGGGGCATGGCTACGGCCCGGGGCGGTCCGGGGGCGTGGCCGCGCCCTCCGTACCCGCCCCCAGGTCGCGGCCCGGCGCGCAAGAGGCCCGCTGGCGCGTGGGGATTTACTTCTCCCTCCGGGAGGCGTAAATCCCCGGAGAAAGGTAAGGGGGGGTGTAGACAGGGCCGGGCGGGTGGGTTAGATAGAGGAAGGGAGGGGAAGATGAGGGGAGGGCGATAGAGGATTCCCTCCAAGGCCGCTCCGATTTCGGAGCGGCCTTGGAGGGAACGGGGGTGGGCAGCGCGGCTCGGCGCCCGCCGGCTATACAGAATTCATAGCCTTGCGCGCGCCGATCCAGGATTTTAGTGGATATGCGTGGCTCCGCGCGTATCTACTAAAATCCAGCGTACTTTTGAAAATCTACCCCTATGTGTCACAAAGGCTCTCACAGGCATGCACACACACAGGGCCAGATTTTTAAACCTAAGTGCAGGTGTAGATTTGTGCGCACAAATCTACGCCCAATTTTATACCACGCGTGCGTAGCCGCTCGCATGTTATAAACTCCGGGGTCAGCGCACGCAAGGGGATGCACACTTGTGCACCTTGCATGCACAGAGCCCTAGGGGAGTCCAGATGGCTTTCGGAGGGAAAGCAAGTGTTGCTTACCTGTAACAGGTGTTCTCACAAGACAGCAGGATGTTAGTCCTCACATATGGGTGACATCACAGGATGGAGCCCTGTATGGAAAACTTTTCTGTCAAAATTTCTACAAAGCTTTGACTGACACTGGCACACTGAGCATACTCAGCCTGCAATTATCCCTGTGAACCACAGGTGTCTCCCTCAGTCTCGTCTTATAGCTAAAAGCGCAAGCAAACCTAAAATAAAAGTAAAAACGTATACAGACCTAACTCCGCGGGGTGGTGGGTGGGTTTCGTGAGGACTAACATCCTGCGATCCTGTGAGAA
Organism: Rhinatrema bivittatum; assembly: GCF_901001135.1. Lineage (NCBI taxonomy): Eukaryota > Metazoa > Chordata > Amphibia > Gymnophiona > Rhinatrematidae > Rhinatrema > Rhinatrema bivittatum. Next base: position 251,247,957 of record NC_042619.1, read on the forward strand.
CACCTGTTACAGATAAGCAACACTTGCTTTCTCACAGGACAAGCAGGATGGTAGTCCTCACATATGAGTGAGTACCAAGGTGAGGATGCCTGAGTGTGCACCAAATGCACCCAAGACGCGCAAAAGGCGCAATGACGGGGGTGGAATTTGGAACCGAGGGCATCCTGAAACCCGTAACGGGTTGGTGGATGTTGGGTAGTTAAACTGAAAAGAATAAGAGTAGACGGAATGGCCAAACATGGAGCATGCCGGCTAGTCGTATCTAAGCAATAATGGGCTGCGAACGTATGAAGAGAGCACCAGGTTGCAGCCTGATAAATATGTACAAGCAGCACCGGCCGAAGCTATTGAGGCTGGGACGGACACCAGAGTGTGGTTACACACAGTGTTGTAGTGAAATGTATGCTTGTTGGTAGGAAAAGAGATACAGACCGTCAATTAGGAGGAATAGGTCTGTTTGCCCACTGGAACTCGCAGCTTGACTCTTGCAACAGAAGGAAAGAGTTAGGTGGAATTCCTATGGAGTGTAGTGCGATCTAGATAGAATGCAAGTGCACTATTACAGTCCAAGGAGTGGAAAAACCCTCTCGCTTTGGTGAGAGAGAGGTGTTGGGAAAAATGGGCAGAGTATATTCTGAGTAAGGTGAGATGCAACGTCTTCCTTAAGAAGGATATGAAGTTGAATATGTAAAACCACTCGGTCACAGAGGAACGCAGGGTCGGATGAGTATGTAATGAGGTGTGTAACTCACTGACCCTGTTGGCAGAAATGACATTTATGAGGGAAAGAATTTCCCATGCCAAACTGTGAAATGAGAGGAATGGAAAGGCTCGAACAGAGAATGGATGAGACTTATAAGCACGAAATATAGGTTCCAATTCCATGACTAGTGAAAATAGAGGCGGCTTGATCAGTGGATAATCCATGGTAAGCTGACTCAGAAGGGTTTTACCGTTAATCGGGTATCCCCATTCCCAAACGATACACCAATTGGAACAGAGGTGTACCCATGTGGAGGATGTCTGGGGAGCAGAATCCAAGGGAGCAAGAGAAGAGAATGGTGTAGAAAAAAGAAAAAGGGTAATACCCTTTTGTATGCGTCATGTGGTAAATCATGCCATTTTGAAATGTAGGATTTATGTGTGGAAGGTTTTGTGACGCTACCAGTACCTGAGAACATCAGTGAGTCTATGATTTGTGACTGACTGGTGAGAAGGCGAATTGGTTACTGGTAAGATAGATTGAGAAGTATGGGAAGCATACTGGTCTCGGCCAGGACATGGGTCTGAGGAACAGTGAACCCCGTCCCGGTTCAGCATTAGAAGAATGCTGGCTATGAGAGGCAGCGGAAGAGACACATTTAAGAGGCCCTTGATGGAAGAAAGGCGTCTATGGGAACGCATTGGAAACATGTGTAGGGAGTAGAATCTGTGCACAGTATGGTTCAATTCGGATGCAGAGGGCAAGTTCGGTTGACCTCAGCGCTAGAAGATTTTTCTCGCCACACATGTAGTCCGAGACCATTCGAGAGGATGGAACCTATATGGAGAAGGTCTGTTAGTGCGTTCAGTAAGTCTCTTAGATAAGTGGCCCGAGGATGCATAGAGTAAGCAAGGGCCAAGGGTAGAGCTGCGCAGCTTCCTTGCAGAGCAGCTAAGAGGTTGTGAGTGCTTGTGTGTTGGAAAGCACATTGTCCCTATTCTGTCTGTCTGTATGCACAAAGATTTGTTGCAGAAGCAGTATTGGAAGGCATAAGGGTATAACTCATGGCTACAATCTCCAGGAAGTTTATGTAAAACTGTGCCTGGAGCAGAATAGATGCATATTGGGTTGAGAAGATTTTAGGTCAAACTTAAAACCCTGAGTTAATGCGAGCATGAGCAGGATCAGACTAGGTTTTGGTTCTAGATCTGCAATACAGATGAGGGACAAAAGCGGTTGAACAGCTTAGACCCACTGATAATGGAATTTCTCTGAATCTAACCCATAGCAGTTTTGGATCTATGAGGAAAGTGCATAGTGAAAAAAACCCATAGCTCGACAATGAAGAATTGAGGGGCTGAGATTATGGAATATGCGCGCAGGGACATGTAGGAATTTATTAGAATGTCTGCGTGGTGTCCAGAAGTGTTGTATAAGGGATTTATGGCAGTGACAGTAATCCCAGATAGTAAATTTATAGTAAATTTATAGTGAGTCATGAAGAAGTTAGAACTCCTTACGTGGACTGACTGAGGTTATGCAGCTGTCCATGCAAGGAAAGCGTGAATGATGTTGCACTCTGTAGAGAAACAGCAGTCACTGATAGTGATTCAATGAAATACCCCAGTTGCCGAAGCTGGTGCAACCGGCAGAGCTTGGGATTGTAATATTGTTGACTCACCATGAAGCACATAGAAAGATTAGAGGTAATGTACTTACTGTGATATGGAAACATAGTGACGAGAGATACCATTTTCCCTGTGCCTTCTGAAGAAAGTTAGTATTTCAGAGGTCCAGGATGGGCGGAGAGTAACTACTTTCTGTTGAAAGAAAGAATAGTGTAATTAAAACTCCCCAACTCCCCCCCTTCTGCGCTTTGTAGCGTCTGGGGGAGTGTACCGGGAACCTTGGTACAAAGTGGGTGGCCGCTCTGATATCTGGCCAGTTGGGAGACCAGGAGGTGTCCAACTGGAGGGGCTGATGTAATCTGGATATCATGTAACCTCCCACGGGAGTGTGAGCGGTAAAGTCTTACCCGCATTTCTGTGTGCTGTACAAGGAGACATCGAGACCTGTCATCAGGCTTCGAGGTAGACTTGCACATGAGGTAGTATTTGCTGGATCTCGTGTTTAGCAGATCAGCGAATGCATCTGGCACTTTGGTTCTGAATTAGGAACCAGAAGCCAGAGTATTAATCAGTACAGAGCCCCGTTGCTGAAAATGGGAGGATGTCCTGATGCAATCCCAAAGAAATGATAGAGAGGTTCTCTTGGTATCGTGGCTGACATAGCTGGCATAGCGATATGTGACACTAATAGGGTTCTTGAAAGGTACATGACCTAGAACTTTTTGAACCATGTGGCCCGAATAAAGAACACATCTCAATGGGAATGCCGCAGAAGCGAGTACTTACCATCCGATGTGGATCGCCAAAGGACGAGCTGGTGAAGATTGCTGGCTCCGTGAAGTTCAGGAGTCATCGAGGGGTAGCCTGTCGGCCGTAGTCACTCGTCTCAACTCTGATGCCTGGTATGGTGGCGCAGGTATAGAGGAGACAGGCTGAGCATGGCTGGCGCTACCACAGTAATTTTGTGGAGGGCCACAATCCCGCACCGATGTCGGTGGGGCACGCCTCGGGAACAGGGAAGCCAATTAATAGCTCGTGAATCCGGCCCTCGTCACAGCGGCTCGATATCTCGTGACGCCAGTGCAGAATTCTTCGGAACTCGTTCCAATGTTTCTGGAGCACCAAGGACTGCCAGCACCTTGCGGAACAGTGACGATGGCAGTGGTGATGTTGCTCAGCCCGGGCATTCTCCAGCACCGAGAAGGATAGCACCGATGTGCTGGATGGCGTCGGTGGCGGATGGTCACCGTGTCGGTGACGATGCATGCCACGGTGCTCGGCCTGGTCTTTCCCCAGTGCCGAGATGGATGCCCTCGCTGTCTTCGATGGCGACTGATGATGGATTGTCAGTATGCCTGCACTGCTCCTGGCACTATGTAGTGTCATATGCTAATATGGGGCTTTAATAAGAACCCAAAGCATGAAGCACTGTGTTTATGCGAGGGCATTACGTGGAGGTGCTATGTCAGTATTGATGGTGTTGATGGCGGCCGAAGCGGCCTCGAGGGTATCGTCAAAATATATATGAAAAAACGTCGATGACCCGGGCAGAGCAATGATGACAGTGACGGAAGCACTGACAGCATCGGCGTAGGTATCTATGGAAATGATGTGGCATCGAATAATCGAAAAAACATCATTGGCATCGGAAAAATGATACCGGCATCGACGGAATCGATGACCGCATCGATAGGAACGTCGAAGACACCGATGGAAACGACGTGGGCATTGATGTATGGGGATGGGCACCGACGCATCGGTGGCATGGCCACGGGCATCGACTGTATCGATTGGATCAACTCGGGCACCAATGGCGTTGATGGTATCGATGCTACCGACATGGGCACCGATGGAATCTATGTTGGCATGGATGCCATCAATGGAATTGACACTGGCATCGATGGAATCTTTGGCATTGATGCCACCGGTGGAATCGATTTTGGCATCGGTGGAATCAACATTGGCATTGATGGCATCGATCCTGGCATCGATGCCACCGATTTGAGCATCGATGCCACCGGTGGAATCGAACCAGACATCGATGCCATCAACCCTGGCATGGATGCCACTGGTGGAATCGACCCTGGCATGGATGCCATCGATGGAATTGACCTGGGCATTGATGCCATGGACAATGGCATCGATGGAAATGTCCTGGGCATCAATGACATCGATAAAATAAAGGATGGCATCGATGGAAGTGATCCTGCCATCGATGGAAGTGCCCTGGGCAATGGTGGCATCGATCCGGGCATGGATGGCACCAACGAGACAAAGGTATGCATCGATGGCATCCATCCGGGCAATGATGGCACCGATGAAACCGAAGGAAAAATCAGTGCCATGGATGAAAAACATGGATGGCACTGATAGAAACTATACAAAACAAGAGGAATCCACAAAGAACAGGAAGTTAATGATATCAACTTATAATACAGATCCTGAACCCCATAGGGAGTGGGTAAGCTCAGAGAGACCTCATAATCGTGTGCCCAGAGGCTAAGCTGATATAAGCTTTTAATGGCTCAAGCTTTTCTTTAGTGGCTTTTAATCATTGGTCTCAATGGGCTGTTTGTGGAAGGCGCTTATCAATATACAGCTGCCCCAATGTACTTAAAGTCTCTATGTGTACTTTCAAAATCGGGTAATGCCACCATTAAGAGCTATGCCCGAAAATATAACTTAACTTGCAACTTTATGTCCGTCGACAAGCCTTGACGTAACGATGGTGAAATGGTGTAATCCGACGTTATTCCGACACGGCGTGTTTCGGAGGAAACCTCCTTCTTCAGGGGGTCAGGTACCACTATTGCCGGCTTTTATCGCTGTCCAAAAGTACTTCATATCGCTACGGATAAAATGAGTACAAGAGAATAAGTGCATAAATGATCCCACTGAAATTAAGATGATGGCATGGAGATATGAAGGAACACTTACTAGTACGAGAGTGGTTATTTGTATAGCTGCGCCAAAGGCGTCTCCATATGGTTCTGTAAATGGCGTCCGATGACGTCGTTTTCCTTTTATGGATAGTTTACAATCCAAAATGGCGCCGACAGTGACGTAAGTGCCCATATTTGGACACATTCACTAGTTTGGCGCTCTTTTTTCATCCTTAAAGGTCAGCGTTTTTGTTTCCTTCGCTGCCGATAGATGTCTCACGGCGAAGCAATTGACTCTTCCAGCATCGTTGAAAGTTAGTAACTCGTGGGGACCAGGTATTTATTCTCAGCATAAAATTTATGTTGGTCTTTCATTACATACTGTATACTGCTTCATTTACAGAACCATATGGAGACGCCTTCGGCGCAGCTATACAAATAACCACTCTTGTACTAGTAAGTGTTCCTTCATATCTCCATGCCATCATCTTAATTTCAGTGGGATCATTTATGCACTTATTCTCTTGTACTCATTTTATCCGTAGCGATGTGAAGTACTTTTGGACAGCGATAAAAGCCGGCAATAGTGGTACCCGACCCCCTGAAGAAGGAGGTTTCCTCCGAAACACGCCGTGTCGGAATAACATCTGATTACACCATTTCACCATCATTACTTCAAGGCTTGTCGACGGACATAAAGTTGCAAGTTAAGTTATATTTTCGGGCATAGCTCTTAATGGTGGCATTACCCGATTTTGAAAGTACACATAGAGACTTTAAGTACATTGGGGCAGCTGTATATTGATAAGCGCCTTCCACAAACAGCCCATTGAGACCAATGATTAAAAGCCACTAAAGAAAAGCTTGAGCCATTAAAAGCTTATATCAGCTTAGCTTCTGGGCACCCGATTATGAGGTCTCTCTGAGCTTACCCACTCCCTATGGGGTTCAGGAACTGATAGAAACTATGCAAGGATCAATGGCATCAGTGTACCGCGGGGGGAGGGGTATCGATGGCATCGAAGAATACAGGACGGTCTAAAGGGGGTACCGACGGTAGTGATGGGGACATCGACTGCATGAGGGTACCGAGGAAATCTAAGGACCTGAAATTGACAGGGGCCCTGGTGGCAACAGAAACCGTGGAAGTCCCTGTCCCACTAGCGCTAATAACCAGGCAGAGTATCACAGAGGGACACTCGCAGGCTATGTGTGGCTAACTGAAAACATAGGGAGAGGGAAGGCCGCAGTCGGTTGGCAGGCCAGGGAGGTGACAGGAACAGACCAAAAAAACAGGGCATAGTACTCACCGAGCTTCGAATAAACGTACGCGAAGGGAGACCCGTGCAGGGAAAAGTGTTTGTGAAGTAAAAGATTAACTGTTTCCATGAGGAAAAAGTATTAGAATTTCTCACAGAGCTCCTAACCGCTATGCTTACTGCAGAGCGGAAAACAGAAAACTGAGGGAGACACCTATGGTTCACAGGGATAATTGCAGACTGAGTATGCTCAGTGCACTCAGTGTGCCAGTGTCAGTCAAAGCTTTGTGGAAACTTTGACAAACGTTTTCCCGTACAGGGCGCCATCCTGTGATGTCACCCACATGTGAGGACTACCATCCTGCTTGTCCTGTGAGAACTTTCCTTTCGCCCCCCCCACCTTCCCTTACCTAACCCGCCCCCCCAGCCCTATCTAAAACCCTCCCTGACCTTTGTTGGCGACATTGTGCCTGCTGGCCGAGTGCCAGCGCACGAGCCGTCGGCACGACCTCTGTGCCGGAGGGCCTCAGCCCCACCCCCGCCCCGCCCATTTTTTCAACCCCCTGGACATTCGCGCATCCCGGGCTTGCGCGTGTCGCTGGGCCTATGCAAAATAGGCTCAGCGAGCACAGGAGCAGGTTTTCGGGGTTACGCGCATAATATACGTGCGTAACCCTTTGAAAATCCGCCCCAATGTATCTGAAAGGGACAGAAAGCCTGTTTATGTGAGAGAGAGGGAGTATGTGTGAGAGCATATGAAAGAAGGAGTGTGCGAGAGAATGAATGTGTTATTGTTTGTGTGTGTGTGAGAGAGAGAAGATAAAAGTTTGTGCGGTCCTACCCCCCCAAGCCATGACCTTCTCAGGGTGACTGGAAATCAAAAGATCCCAGGTATGGAGAGCAGGAAGTTCTTTAATCCTTATTAGTTTGAATTATTGGGTGTAATTTGATGTTTCTACTGTTTTGAAATATTTTGGTGTTTTGGGAAATATTAAAACATTTTTTAATTATTGGATTTTTTTTTTATTTACTGGATGTTTTGAAATATTTTGTTGGTGGTTGGGAAATTTTGGATGTTCTATTAACTGGTTTGAAATATTTATTCTTTTTATGAACATGATTTTACTATTATGATTGATATTTTATATTTCTTTATTTTATTATTTAATGTTTTATGAAGAATGTTTTTCATTGTTGCTTTGCTTATAGAGGCTGGCTTGTTATGGGGTTCGAGTTCAGTTCTTCTCAGCATGTTTCTATTTATACTTTCTGGTCTCTTTATTCTGTTTTTGGTCTGTGTTCTGCATGTGACACTGAGGTGAGGTATTCTGCTACTGTGTAATTCAGTGGTCCCCAAACCTGTCCTGGAGGGCCACCAGCCAGTCGGGTTTTTGGGATATCCACAATGAATATGCATGAGAGAAAATTTGCATGTTATGGAGGCAGTGCATGCAAATTTTCTCTCATGCATATTCATTGAGGATATCCCAAAAACCCGACTGGCTGGTGGCCCTCCAGGACAGGTTTAGGGACCACTTGTGTAATTCATCTGTAGGGATCTATAGCAGTCCACTTTGTTCTGTTTTCCTAATGGGAGGGTTTATTGGTGTACTAGGGCCTGGTGTAATATATGCAGTCTTGCCATTTTATAAATAAGTTTGTTGCAGTTTGAGTGCTGGCAGTAAGGGCTGTTTTGGTATGGGAAATTTATTATATTGTAATGGTAATTCCGTTTATTCATGGCTTTCTGAGGGCCAAGTCCACATCCAACACGCATTAAAAAAAGTCTAATTCCATAGTGTTCCAAGCACCTTTTTTGCAGGATTTTCTGAGTGGCACTACAGCAGTGCATGTAAATATAATATGCATGCTGTAAGGATATTTTTGCCTCAGAAGACTGTACTTTTGAATATTCTTTTTTATGTAAAATCTATTATAAATGCATAATTTGTGTGTCTGTAGAGGGTGTGGGTGTGTGTGTGTCTGTAGAGGGGGTGTGTGTGTGTGTCTAAGACTGTAAGGTTTGCCTAGAGTATCTAATACTCTTCCCTTGATCATAGGTTCTATTGAGGGTGTCAGTTTTTAAAAATATACATTGCTGGAGGAAGCTGTGCTTTTTGTGATGGGCCTGGGAAGAGACTGAATTGGGTGGTGGGGGGGGGGGGGGGGGGAGGCATCAGAGTAAATGTTTGCACAGGGCAGCAAAAAAAAGCTAGCATTGGGCCTGACCATTTAATGTCCAGGATCCATTGGTTTGATGTGATTACGGATCTCCCCACATCTGGTCTTCACTTGAACTCCAGTTGACAGCTTTAATAAAGCTGATTAAAAGAGAAAAAAAAGCAGTTGCAGTGCTTCCCCGCAGCTGCAAAGGCCAAGGCAGCTCAGAGCTGCTGGTTGAACTGAGGATATGCAGCCCTCTGATCTTGCCTCCAGGTGACATTTGGAAAAGGAGGAGGAACAGACAAAGTCCAGAGAGAAGCAACCTGTAGGAAGGGTCCTTTCCTGAATCCCTATGAAATCTTAGTTTGACCAGAGCCTGAGAGAAACCCTGGGAGCCACCTACTTGGTCCTGGCTCTAACAGGGGCCACAATGGAACTCTGGGAGCCAGATCCAGGGGCCGCACTACTAGGGAAACAATCTCAATAAAATTGTTGCCCTAGGACAGTGATGGCCAACCTTTTGAGCTCAGTGTGTCAAAATTCATAAAAAAAACGAGCATAACTCGGGTGGTGTGTCACTTCTAGAAAAATCCATAATTTTGTGATATTTGTAGCTCTAATCAATAACAAAAAGTTATAATTTTAATATATGTTCTGTATTTATTAATAAGCAAAAACAAATAATTCTTTACCTTACCTGCTTAGTGACTTTTTTGTTGCTGAGTTTCATTGGCTAAATCTTCAATTGAAGGTTGGTATTTCGTACACTTCAAGTCCAAGCAAGCGTTACAAAACTTCATCTGTCAGTCGGTTTCTTTTATTGGCTCCCATTCATTTTCACAACCACTCCCTCCCCCATCCCCCAGGCATGCACACATTCATTCTCACCACACAGACCCCCAGGCAGGCACCAATTCATTCACACACACACATACACCACACACAGGCAGGCACCTATTCTCACACATACAAACCCCAGGAAGACGCCCATTCATTCTCACACACACAGAGACCCTCAGGCAGGCACCCATGCATTCACACACATACACCCCCAGGCAGACTCCATTCATACACATGCACACACTAAAGGCAGACCCCCTCTCTTTCTTTTGCCAGCAATCTCGGAACCTCTCTCATTCCTCTGCTGCCACTGTCACTGCTGCCGCGTGGCTATTGGGGAGGCACCGATTGCTGCTACTGACACTGAAGCCCATTCTGCTGCCTCCTCTGTGCAGGCCCCGTGGGCTTCCACTTTTTCCATGCTGATCTCGTACATTGTGAGATCCGTAGAGAAAGTGCTATTCTTGCACATTCCCAAAGATTACATGTGCCAATCACTAAAAAGTAATTTTTTTTTTGCCTTTGCTGTCTGATCTTAGTTTTCTAATTTGTTGGTCACAGGCTTTTTTTTTTTCCATCTTCCCTTTCTTATTTTTTTGCCAATTCCTTTTATATTGTCTTTTTTCTGTTTCTTTTCTCTCCATCTTCTTCCCTCAAACACACAGTCAGGTTCTCATTCTCACAAGCATTTCTCTTTCTCACACACACACAGGCTCTCACTGGCACATGCTCTCTCTCATACAATCATTCATACACACAGACTCTCACTGGCACATGCTCTCTCTCTCTCTCACAAACACACAGAGGCTCTCACATGCTGTCTCTGCAAACATTCAGGTCCTCACTCTCACACACAATCTCTCAACTCATCTCATACACGCACACATGCACACCCTACAGACCCTCAGCCTCTCTCTTACCTCTGGGCCTCCTCTTCGCGGGTCGCCGCAGGATGGGCTCTGCTGCGGCCCTGATCTTCTCGGGCCGCGGCGGCCCTGCTACTGGGCCTCTTCCTCTTCTCGGGCCGCTGCGACTTGGAATTCGCAGTGGCCCGTAAACGCAAATGCTGCTCCTCTTCTGCACGCGCTGATGCTTCTGCTCCTTCCTGCCCACGTGGCTCCGGCAATGCTTACTTCTGGGGCCACACAGGAAGGAGGAGAGCATCAGCTTGTTTAAATGCGATCTTTGTCTTGAGCCTCATCGCTGCGCCGCATGAGCCTCCCTGCGTCCGGGGGCATTGGTGGAGGGGTCCGGAGGGTAGGGGGATACTAAAAAACAAATTTTAAAGGGTCGGCGCAGCTGAAAAAGAAAAGGCTCGGCGCAGCCGATAAAAAAAAAAAAAAATTCCCGATAGTCCTTGAAACACTGCGCGTGTCAGCAAAAACGTCTCGGCGTGTCACCTCTGACACGCGTGTCATAGGTTAGCCATCATTGCCCTAGGAGCTGAAGGATCTGCTCTACCAGGGAAGACAGTTTGAAGTGTACAGGGATCCTGCTCTACCAGGGCAAAGGCCCAGAGATTGGAGAAATAGGAGCCCAGAAATTCTGCTGCACCCAGATCAGCAAATGCCACCATCTGCCGGAGACATAGAAAGATAGCAAATGCTCAGTATGCACCACTCCCTATACAGGATGTCACTAAAAGGTTGCGTTCCCCTGTCTCTATCTGCTGTCAGGGTAGCATAAACCCACAAGTTTATACTAGTCTAGCAGCATAAAGAAGCTCCCCTTTCAGATGATATCTGTTCAGGGTGCTCTCTTGCTGTCCCCATCACGTTCCATGATGCCTGTCTCCTCCCTGCATCGGATAAACACCAGGGACTCAATTTTATTCCATTTCTTTTCTAGCAATTTTGTCAAAAGAAAACAGGCATTTTTATTTTACTTTTTTAGACCTTCTGCAATCCCTGTGTGCCCCTGGTTTCTTCTTTCTCCTTCTTCCCTGTCGCTCCCCTTTCCTGAGTCCTCTCTCAATGCTCGTCTCTCCCCTTCTCCTCCCAAACTCTGCATGATTTTCCTCTGTGCATAATTCAGTCCTTGGTATGTGTGTGTGTATCTCTCTCTCTATATATATATATACTGTATACACACAACTAAAAGAAAATTATTACTTACCTGCTAATTTTCGTTCCTGTAGTACCATGGATCAGTCCAGACCGTGGGTTATGTCCCCAATCCAGCAGATGGAGTCAGCCCAAAACTTCGAGGGGGGCGTCACCATAAGTACTACTACCCCCTCTGCAGGAGTTCAGTATCGAGAATATCAAAGCCCGAGTAATCAGAAACCCCCTGAAATTGGGATCAAGTTAAAACAAGACGGCAATAATGAGCCGCTGAATTTAAAACAGAGAAACTGTACCATCCCACCAACGGATGGGAGGTCACAACTCGTGTCGATCCCCAAGGAAAGAACAATCACAAATAGTGAAACGGGGAACACGTGAGAGAAGATAGTAAGATAAGACAAGAAGACACTACTGTATAACAGCTGAGTCAAGTCAGACCCCAAGACAGCCGAGCAGGAGTAGAACCCCAAAAGCGGTGGGCGTCTGGACTGATCCATGGTACTACAGGAACGAAAATTAGCAGGTAAGTAATAATTTTCTTTTCCCTGTACGTACCTGGATCAGTCCAGACCGTGGGATGTACCCAAGCTTCCCTAACCCGGGTGGGATTCTGCGAGGCCTGCTCGTAGAACCTGTTTCGCCCAAAGTGTCCATGGACAGACGAGGCGAGGTGTAGTCTGTAGTGTCTCGAGAACGTGTGTAACGATTTCCAGGTGGCCGCTCTACAGATTTCCTGCGAAGACACCGATCGGCTCTCCGCCCAGGAGGCCGCCTGAGAGCGTGTAGAATGCGCCACAATACCGGGTGGAGGAGTCCGCCCCGTCCCGATGTAGGAGGCGGCAATGCCGGCCTTCAGCCATCGGGCAATCATAGTCTTCGAGGCCTGGGATCCCTTCCGGGGACCAGACCAAAGGACGAAGAGATGGTCAGAAGTCCGAAAGTCATTCATGGCCTCCAGGTAGATCCGCAGAGTGCGCTTGACGTCGAGGAGACGAAGAGTCCGTGGCTCAGACGAGGAGAAGGAGGGCAATTCCACCGTCTGATTCACATGGAAGGCGGACACCACCTTCGGGAGGAAGGAGGGCACAGTCCGAAGTGAAACGCCCGAATCGGTGAACCGTAGATAAGGCTCTCGACAGGACAGAGCCTGCAGTTCCGAAATACGCCGAGCGGAACATATGGCCACCAGGAAACACCGTCTTGAGAGTGAGGTCCTTGATCGTCGCACTCCTCAGTGGTTCGAACGGAGGTCCGGACATGGAACGTAGGACCAAATTGAGGCTCCAAGAGGGACAAGGATCCCGCAATGGAGGCCGCAAGTGCTTGATGCCCTTGAGAAAACGGAGGATGTCCGGATGGTGTAACAAAGATCCCCCTCCCCGCAGGAGGGGAGCCAAGGGCGGGCCACTTTGAACCTAAGGGAGTTGTAAGCGAGCCCCTTTTCCACTCCCGCCTGTAGGAACTGGAGGATCTGCGGACAGACGCCTCCGTGGGGTCTTGTGTTCCGGTCGGTACACCACAGTTCGAAACACCTTCCAGACCCGCACGTAGGCCACACGACGTCGAAGTCTTCCGAGACCGCAGCAGAGTTGACACTACCCGCCTCTGGGTACCCTCGTCGGCGGAGGCGGCCGCCTCTCAAAAGCCAGGCCCGCAAGACAGAAGAGTTTCTGCCTGGTCGAAAAATACCGGTCCCTGGTGTAGGAGGCGGGGAAGATGTCCCAGCGGATGGGTCCATCGATTACCAGGTGGAGGAGATCCGCAACCAAGGTCGTCTTGGCCACTCTGGTGCGACGAAGATCACCGTCCCCTGATGAACTTCTATTCGTCGGAGTACTCTTCCCACCAGCGGCCACGGTGGGAACGCATATAGGAGCAGATTGGCCGGCCACGGGAGCGCGAGAGCATCTACGCCCTCCGCTCCCCTTTCTCTCCGGCGACTGAAGGAAGCGAGGGCGCCTTGGTGTTCTGTGCGGGACGCCATGAGATCCAGGTGGGGGGAGCCCCACCGCCGGACGAGTAGGTGCCATGGCCGTGTCGGAGAGCGACCACTCTCCGGGGTCCAGGAGCTGGCGACTGAGGAAGTCGGCCTGGACGTTGTCCATGCCCGCGATGTGTGAGGCCGCGAGGCGGCGCAGATTCCGTTCCGCCCACTGCATCAGCATCGCTGCCTCTAGCGCGACCTGCGGACTGCGAGTGCCGCCCTGACGGTTGATGTAAGCCACCGTGGTCGCGTTGTCCGATAATATGCTGACTTCCTGATTCCGAAGGAGTGGCAGGAAATGGAGGAGCGCCAATCTGACCGCTCTGGTCTCCAGGCGATTGATGGACCACTTCGATTCCTCCGCGGACCACGTCCCCTGCGTGGCGCTTCGGGTCGGCAGGACGGCTCCCCAGCCGACGAGGCTGGCGTCGGTGGTCACCACCACCCAATTTGGTAGGTCGAGGGACACGCCGCGAGCCAGATTCCCCGGTACCATCCACCAGTTCAGGCTGTTCCTCCTGGCGAACTGGGGCAGCGGAAGAATCACCTGGTAGTCCTGCGAGAGCGGTTTCCAACGGGACAGGAGAGCTCTCTGTAGAGGACGGAGGTGCGCAAAGCCCAAGGAACCATGTCGATGGTGGAGCCCATCACCCCCAGGAGCTGAAGATAGTCCCAGGAGGTGGGAGCTGGTAATGCAGAGAATCACTGTATATGTTCCCGTAGGGCGTGCGCTTGTCCTGCCGTAGGAAAACCGCTCCCAGTCGGGGTGTCGAAGGTCCGCCCCCAAGAAATCCAAGCGCTGCGAGGGCACGAGGGAACTCTTGGAGAAGTTCACCACCCATCCTAGGGACTGCAGAAACTCTATCACCCTGGCCACCGCCGCCTGCCATGTCGAAAGGACTTCGCTCGGATGAGCCAATCATCCAGATAAGGATTGAACTAGAATCCCCTCCTTCCGGAGGGCAGCCGCCACCACTATCATGATCTTGGTAAAGGTGCGCGGGGCCGTTGCCCATCCGAACGGAAAGAGCCACCAAACTGGAAATGCTGATCCAGGATCTTGAACCGTAGTAGGCAATGATTGCTCCTGGCGAATGGGAATGTGAAGGTAGGCCTCCGTCAGGTCCAAGGAGGCCAGAAACTCCCCTCGATGAACCGCCACGATCACCGAACGTAGCGTTTCCATGCGGAACCCCGGGCCACCCGAAGGGATCTGTTGACTTCCTTCAGGTCCAGGATGGGGCGGAAGGAACCGTCTTTCTTCGGTACGACGAAGTAGATGGAATAATGGCCCGAGCCCACCTCTCCGGAGGGTACGGGCGTAATGGCACCTATCCTCCCACAATCTGTCCAGGGTCAGCTGCACCGCCCGTCGCTTGATGGCCGACCCGCAGGGAGAAAAAGATGAACCCGTCCCTTCGGAGGGCGGGCCAAATTCCAACGCGTAGCCGTGTCCTATGGTGTCCAGAACCCACTGATCCGAGGTGAATCCGTGCCCACCTCCTCCGTAAAAGAATGCCAGCCGTCCCCCGATCTTGGGAACGGCGGAGTGGCGAGCTGAACATCATTGAGAGGATTTGGGCAAGGGCTTGTCCCGCCGTGGGCGGGCCTGCTCTGGGCGTGCGCCCGCGAAAGGAACGGGACCATGGCTGAGCCCTGGAGGGAGGGGGCCGGGAGAAACCGCCGGCCTGTAACTCCTGTAGCGTCTTTGCGCCCTCAGCTCTGGTCCGGAGAGGACGGGAACGACCTGGTAGAGCGATTCTAGTCTTTCCGGCAGGCGAATGGACCGCGTTTTCCCCCAGCGACTTGATGATCTGGTCCAGCTCCTCTCCGAACAGGAACTTACCCCTGAAGGGCAGGGAACCCAGGCTCGACTTGGAGACGTGTCCGCTTCCCAGTTGCGGAGCCAGAGGAGTCGGCGCGCCGCCACTTACCGAGGCCATGGAGCGCAAGATTCTGAATAGATCGTAGGAGGCAGTCGGCCCCCGTATGCCACTGCGGCTTCGAGCCGATCCGCCTGGGCGGCCTCCCCGGGAGGCAGCAACTGGGAAGTGAGCAGTAGCTGTACCCAGAGAAGGCTGGCTCGCTGGGCAAGAGAGCTACACATCGCTGCCCGCAGTCCCACTGCGGAGACCTCGAAAGACCCCGCTTGAGGAAATACTTCCAACTTGCGATCTGCGTATCCCGCGCGCCGCTCCACCAACCGTCACAGGAATGGGTCGTCCTTTTCGTGACACGCCGTCACCGCGGAGTCCCACCCTGGGTACCTGATGAGATCCAGAAAATCTTCCGGCAGCGGGGTACAGCCTCTCCATGGCTCTGCTGCCCTTTAGCTCAGCTTCCGGGGAATCCCATTCCCGAGTGAGAAGTTGCAGGAACGACTCGTGGATGGGAAAAGCCCGCGCCCGCGGACGAAGAGCCGCCAGAGGACCGGGTCCCCCTTCTTCGAAGAAGTGACGACCCGAGGGCGCGACTGGAGCTGGCGGGTCCGGCGGGGGATCGAGATCCAACCCCTGAATGATTTGTGGGATTAGGTCATCCAGCTCTTCCCGCTGGAATAGTCGCAGCGTGCGTGGATCCTCTCCCTCCGAGGTCGACTCCCCTTGTCCCCGAACCGGCGGGGGTCCGATCCTGGGGAGACTGGGTCCGAGCCAGCCCCCCCGAGCCCACAGGAAGCCGGGCGTTTGCGGGGGAGCTGTGGGGCCCCCACGCCCCCCGGAGGGGGGGGGGCCGAGGAGAGGGACGAAGGGCGCGGTAGTTTGGGGGGCGGAGGCCCCGTGGGAGCTGCCAGCTCCTGCAGGTACGCTGTGTGCATCAGACGAATAAACTCTGGGGAGAACCCCGGCCTACTCGGGGGAATCTCCGTGGGGGAAAAACCCGGGGGGCCCTGCTCCTGTGAGTCCAGCTCCGGATCTTCCTCCGGAAGCAGGTTCGGGGGAGAATCCCCTGAAGCCTCCCCATCCCCCAGCGCTGTCCGATCTTCCTCGCGTCGCAGCGCGTGCAAAATGGCCGCCGTTCCCCGCCAAGAATGGGGGAGGGGCCGGCCCACGGCGCCCGGGCAAAGCTGACAATGGAAACCGAGTGCGGGGGCCCGGACGTGCCTTCCCCCCCTGGGAGGCACCTGGCACAGATGCCCTCCCTGGAGATGCGCGAGCCGGGCTCGCCGCAGGCCGAGCAACGCGACGGCCGCGGCATATCCGGCGTTCAGAGGAACCACCCCCGGCTACTAAAGTCCCTCGGTGAGTCTCCGGGCGGGAGGGGGGGGGGGGGGGCCACGAGACGGTGCGCCGCTGCGGGGGGGGCCCGGACGGCCCTGCACAACCCGCGGAGAAAACAAGCGGCGCCGCGGGGGGGCCTGTCCTGGCCTCGCAAACCCGCTGAAGACAAGCACCCTGCTCCCTGCAGCCCACGAGGAGCGCACAAGATGGCCGCGGTGAGCGAGGAAAATTGCTGGTAGGCCGGTCACACCGGCAGTCGTAATTCAGCTAGCTGAAAATAAAAACTACAGCCCAGCAAAGCAAGAAAAACAACTTACCCCGGCAAGAACACAGGCCGTGCTGAGGAAACAAAAGGAGACAGAGAGCCAGCACAAGGAAGGAGCCCCGCCTCCCCAATTAATCAATTAGTTAGTTTTTTTTTTTTTTTTTTTTTAAATAAAGCACAACTTGATCCAAGACAAGACAGAGACAGAGAAGAAAAATTCCAACTAAGGGAAAAAACAGAATAGGTTACAGGAAATCGGGAGCAAGCCCAGATTCTCCTACTCGCATCTGCTGGAGTCAGAAGATACTGAACTCCTGCAGAGGGGGTAGTAGTACTTATGGTGACGCCCCCTCGAAGTTTTGGGCTGACTCCATCTGCTGGATTGGGGACATAACCCACGGTCTGGACTGATCCAGGTACGTACAGGGAATAAAGGACTGCTGACTATTCCCAGGTTAGCCCATTTAAATACAGTTAGAGAGCGCTGTCACTTGCTGGACCCAAATTGTGGAATGCACTTCCGACTGAGCTAGGGCTTGAGGCTAATTTTCAGACTTTTAAGGAGAGCTTAAAAACTTTCAGGTCGATCCAGTAAAGTCCGTGGGAGAGCGGACGAACGCCCGCTCTCCCAGCGCATGCACCGGCCCTTCGCCGGTGCGAGCGATCCAGTATTTAAATGAGGTGACGCGGTGCAAACGAGGAAAAGGAAGCGCTAGGGACACTAGCGCGTCCCTAGCGCCTCCTTTTTGTCAGGAGCGGCGGCTGTCAGCGGGTTGACAGCCGATGCTCAATTTTGCCGGCGTCGGTTCTCGAGCCCGCTGACAGCCACGGGCTCGGAAACCGGACGCCGGCAAAATTGAGCGTCCGGTTTTCGGCCCGACAGCCGCGGGCCGAATTCAAAATTTTTTTTTTTTTTTTACTTTTTTTACTTTTGGGGACCTCCGACTTAATATCGCTATGATATTAAGTCGGAGGGTGCACAGAAAAGCAGTTTTTACTGCTTTTCTGTGCACTTCCCTGGCGCCGGAAGAAATTAGCGCCGACCTTTGGGCGGCGCTAATTTCTTAGAGTAAAATGTGCGGCTTGGCTGCACATTTTACTTACTGGATCGCTCGGGCATACCTAATAGGGCCATCAACATGCATTTGCATGTTGAGGGCGCTATTAGGTGCCGCGGGTGGGCCGCGTGTTTTCCTCCCCTTACTGAATAAGGGGTAAGGGAAAACACGCGTCCAGAGCAGGGTGACAGTGCGCTCCGACGGAGCACACTTTACTGGATCGACCTTTTTGTTATTCAAGTAGGCCTTTGGACTGCCAATGTGAAATCACTGAAATTTTATCAGGAGTATTGATGACCCTAAGGTTAACAAGAGGTTTTTCTTTTCCCCTTTTTCTGTTTTATCTTCTTTTATCTTTTTACTGATATTTATATTATTCTTAAGGCACTGAATTATTTTATTATGGTATGGGTTTTTAGCTTTGATTATTATTTATGTATTTTATAAAACATTTTTGTGAACCGGTATGACTGTTTCAGAATATCGGTATCGAAAAATAAATAAATAAATAGATATATTTAGAATCTGAAAGTACAATTTTAGTTGTGTTTATGTATAAACAAAGACAAGAGGGAAAGAATCCAAGTGTTTGTCTTTAACTACCACTGTCTCAGTTCATCATAGTGAGCTAATGGCCAGAATGGTTAAAAGTAATACACAATTTTCTATAGTATAAAGATATCTTTCACCTAATCCTTCCACTTGCCCACTACAAAAGTCTCAAATTCCCAGCCAAAAGAATCCCAATAACCCCCAGCTCTACCCAGGACTGAATTACGTACCTCTGGCAGGGCTAATTCCGGTTCTCAAGAGCCATAAACAGGTCAGGTTTTCAAGATATCCACAATAAATATGCATGAGATAGATTTGCATGCACTGCCTCCATTGTATGCAAATCTATATCATGCATATTCCTTGTGAAAACCTGGCCTGTTTGTGGCTTTCGAGGACCAGAGTTGGCCACCTCTGGCCTATAGTCTTCCATATATTGTCAAAAATTTGCTTTACCACCATGCAGCACTGAAGTCAGAGTGGTCACCACTCGCAGAAAAGATGTCTCAAACAGTGAGAAACCAAGTCTCAATCATTAGTTCAGTGTCTGTGTGTGTCTATCTCCGCAGTATATATCTATATTTAGATGAATATAGAAACACACATATACATACGCACACACACACACTACTTATTATGCAAAGCATTCATAATATTTTGTATAGTGACATTGCTTAATATGTTTTGTAAAACTCAAAATATAAAAAGGGTTAAGGTCACCCACGTCTCCAAAATGTTTATTTTAAGAAAGAATTCCTCTTTCAACCAACCATCAACCTTGATTTATAACTCTCATTTAGGGCTACTCACCATCCTGTTCAACTTGAATCTGTAGTCAGAAAAACACATTGAATGATCCCTAAAGAAACAGAAATAAAATCCAACGGCAGATAAGAACAAGCCATCAAGTTTGCCCACTTTTTTTTCTGGTATAATGCCTTAGGATCTCAGATGATCACTGTTGATCCTGACCTTTCCTTTCACCATCTTCACAACTAGGGATAGTCTTTGTTTATTCTAGGTTTTGCTCTTTCACTTATCTACTGAGGATTCCTGTGTGTTTCACAGGCTTTCTTGAATTCTGTTTTTACCTACATCAGAGGCCTGTGCAGAGATTTCCCTTTTGAAGATAATTCAAAAGACTACTTCTGCTGATAAGACTGAGGTCTTGACATGGGACTGGCCAGATACTCATCAAATACTTGAAGTATCATGTGTAGTCTGAACTAAAAGACCATTTCTCTACTGCTGCCACCATAAGGTCTGTCTTACTAGAGATTCTCTCATGTGCAAAGTGTCCTTCATGACAGAAAATAACTTGACCTGTGCGATAATGAACAGATCTGAAAAATGAGATGAGTCTTGAGATGAAATAAAACACAGTTTTTTTCCCAGTTAATATATCCAGCTGTATGCTTGCAACATGGTTATTATGCTGTTTCTAGCCCTGAGAGCTTCCTCCAACAAAATTGCAATTACTGACATAATGATCCAAGTACAAAAAACAACTGAAACTCAGATTTGCAGTGAGTGGGGTTAGCACCTTCAGAAAGACTCTCTCCACACAGACACCAAGCCAAACAGGTGTGCCCTGTACCGGCAATGAGACTCAAAGTACAAAGAACAGAAACTTCTTATATGATTCTATGACTGGAATGAGGAAAATTTTATTTATCCAATTTATAGCCCACCTTGCTAAAGTTAGCTCACAGCAGAGTACAACCAATAAAATACGCAATCACAGAAAACAACAGGAAACAGCAATATAAAACAAAGCACAATAAGTGGCACTAAATGTAAAAAGCCCATAAAATAAAGTCACAGCATAAAAAAACAGTATAAAATATATAACTTAAGATGAAAACACAAAATGTGAGCTTGCATATCTTAGACAACAGGATGAATTATAGCCATAACATGTGGGTGTTGGCATCAGACAATGCTGGACAAACTCATCTCTCATAGCTCAGTACAGCTTTACTGAGCATGCACTGGAGTTCTTGCATGCATGCGCTGCCTTGTGAGCACCTCAGTCTTTTGCAGAGCTTAAGCTTTAGCAAGGTAGTCAACTTTCCAAGAAGATAGGCAAATAATAAACACTGCCCCTAGGCTCCTGTAATCGTGCAGTTGTGGGAGAAACCACATAATTAGTTTGTTGCCACATGATTGATAAATTGATAACATGCAGTGGCCAAACCAAAAGGCAGTGCCCAAAACTGATCATGGCATCCCAACACCGCGAATTGCAGAAAAGGCTGGGGTTCTAGTCGGATGGGAATATGGCGGTATGTCTCAGACAGATCCAAGGAGGTCAGAAATTCCTCCGACTGCATGGCCGTTATCACTGAGTGCAATGTTTCCATGCAAAAATGAGTCACCCACAAAAGACTGTGACCCCCCCTTTGAGATCCAGGATGGACAAAAAGAGTCCTCTTTCTTGGGCACAACAAAATAAATGGAATATCATCCCATATTTTTTTGAGATGTGGGCACTGGGACCATGGCCCTCAGACTGAGAGCCTTGACAATGTACACTCCACTTCTTCTGCGGGGAGTGGCAGGGAGACACCATAATCACATCCCGAGGAACACTGCGAAACTCCAGTGCATGTCCTTCTCATATCACCTCCAGGACACACTGATCCAATGTGATTTTGACCCACCTCTGATAAAAGGGACAGGTGCCCCCTATCTCCTGTTCCCAGAGGTGGGTTGTCAAACCTCATTGGGAGGCTCAGGAGGTTCCACTACCCGAGCCCATGCCCTGCCTGGGCTGTCTGGGACGAAAGGACTGAGACCTATCGAAAGGTCGAGTCCTCTGAAAGGTTGCTCCTCTGTAATCGCTTGGGTCCCCTGGCATGACCTCTCATGCCAAAGGAATGCGGCATCTGTTTCTTATCCTTCAGCAACCTAGGACCTGCGGATTCGTCCCAATTACTGGCCAGTTTCTCCAACTTGCTCCCAAACAAGAACAAATCTTTAAAGGACAATTTTGTAGGTTAGTCTTAGAGTCACATCGGCCGACCAATTTCTCATCCATAACTGACGTCTGGCCGCTATTACCGAAGCCACCTTTCTGGCTGAAGTGCAGACCAAATCACAGCCCGCATCTCCCAAAAAGGCGGCTGTGGCTCCATAACTGACCATGGAATTCACTCCAGATTCATCGACTTTCTGCAAGAGAAGTAAACTAGAGCGAGCCAACAGGGAATAACAAGAAGCTATCTGCAAGGTCATTGCCACCTGTTTGCTTAAGGATGGCCTCAATCCTTCAATCATGCACATCCTTCAAGGCCGCTCTTCCTCCAGGGGAATAGTGGTTCGCTTGGAGACAGCACAGACAAGCACATCCACTTTTGGAAAATGCAAATGCTCTCACCACTGGATTCAGAGAGTACAGACCTTCCAAAACCTGACCCCCTCTGAAATTAGCCTCCGGGGCTTCCCACTCAAGATCAATCAATTCTTGAGTGGCCTCCATAACAGGGAAAAAAAACAAGAAGCTTTACGCAAAGAAACCAAAATGGGATTTTTTCTTTGGCTCAGACATAGAATCTGCCTCTGGTATTCCCAGCATCTTTAATGTCTAGGAAATCAGAGCCGGCAGCTCATCTCTATGAAAGAACCACAACATAGTCCTATACGGTTCCAGTCCTGGAGGAATTTCCCCATCCTCCAGAGTCAAGATCAGCCTCATCATCCGTGTCTTCCGGATTCCTATCGGGAGGAGCTGCTGCCGATCTAGGTGTACTTCGGTGTTTAACGGTAGTAACCAGGCAAGTGAGAGGTCATCGCCTGCGACTCTGACCTGACAGGATTGGATGGAGCTGAAGACTGCGCCTGAAGAAAGGATTGCAATCCTTAAAGAAATTCTACCCAAGAAAAGGTAGAAGGATCCATGCCAAAACCTGAAGGCATTTGTGCTGTGCCTACCGAGCTACTTTTCCTCTGCTGACGAACCAGTTAAGGGAGTTCCAAGGTCAGACGCCCCTCCTGACAGGACTTTACCCAGGCCGTCATCAGGCTGGGAAGAACCAGGCTTAGTAAAATCAGAGGAAGATAGTTCTCCCTGAGCCTCTAAGCAGCACTGGCACAAGTTAGAGGGCATGCCAGGCTGAGATGCCCGAATATGACAGGTAGCACAGAGGGAAAGGCGCTTAGGTTTCTTAACCATAGGTGCCATCAGTCTGCCAGTAGGCTTTACAGGCGACTGAAGGTGTGTCCAGCTAAATTCATGCTGCAAACTATATGTATTCAAAATTTAGGAGCACAAAAGTTAGGCATCCCAAGGCTAAGTGTCGCAAAACTAGGCACACTGCACCCTTCCAAACTTAAGCGAACAACCAATACAGCCCAAATTGTGTGCACAGGCAAACATCTGCCTAATACAGAAGCTGCTATCACCTGAATGCCCAAGCAGGTGTCCGACTAAGCATCCAAAAACTGGGTGCACAACTTGGACACACAGCCAGACGCACTTACATGCATCAACGGTCCCTGAAGAGGGCAGTTGGATGTGCAGGAAAAAGCACAACGAAAATGCCGCTGCGGCCTACCATGCGGCGCACAGAGAAAAGCCTAACAGGGGGGCCTAGCCCACCCAGGCTGCTCATCCCACCATGCTGCCCAAGTCCTTAACTTCCCTCGGGAGCAGGAACAAATGTCGGAATAGTACACTGAGCACGGGAAACCGGAGGAAGGGGGGAAGCCTTACAAACAAACCTTCTACTTTGTCTCTGTCTTTCTTTTTTTTAAACCTTACCTGAGTCAGCCTTTCCCGGCTGAGTACAGAGACAGTCTCCAGCTGTGGCGGGAGAGGGCATACACAGTCATTGCCACGCTTGGCTTCCTGAACTCGCTGCCTTTCAGCTATTTTAACAGCTAAGTTCACACTGGCAGAGAAAACCAGCTACTGGACAAGGCACTCATCTGAAGGACCACTGAAATCACTTCAGGAATTCTCAACTGAGGGAGGGACTATTTGGTATACCGCAGGAGAGCGTGGCAAATTAAATTTTCCTTTTATTTTTCCTTCTAAAACTTGAAGCAATCCCAGTAGGGAGATGCATGTCCATCTGCTGGAGATGGAGAATACTGGCAGGCTGATGTCACTGCAGGAGTATATATACTGTGACGTCAGCTTTGCTCCGTCTCCATCTGCTGGTAAGGTGCATAACCCACTTGTTCTGGATCCACCTGTCTAAACGCTAAGAAAATGATATATCCTCTGCTGACTTGCGGTGGGGGGTGAGTCAGTTCCTCAGTGGGACAGACTGACCTTCCCCTCTTTTCAGTGACATCCTGAAAGGAGAAAAAGAACCACTAAAGAAAAAGTCAGTGGGGTTTCAGCATTACAGTCACTCATGCCGCCATCTTGACTCTTCCTCCCATCCCTGTGAAATCAGCTTTCAGTAACTATTCCATCTTTAAATGTTTCTAAAATAGAATTCAAGGAAGTCTGGGAAAAGTCCAGATGATCCATATTTTCAAGAAAGTGAAGAGAAAGCTTGAGATCAACTGGGATCCAGGAAACAGAGCTAACTAGACAGAGACTTTTTAACCTCCAACAGGATGCTGTCTGTCTGAATAGGCATGGGATTATTGTCTATTTTTGGGCTGAAAGCAATAGCTCCTTGGTCCTTTTTGGTAGCATTGTCACACAATGAATCACCTTTGGAACAGGAATCTTATCTGGATGATTTGATTTCCTAGTCTGCTGAGGAAAACAAAATTATGTCAAATGAAAAACTGAGCAATTTTCAGTAGCAGACAGAAAGGCAGCACAGGCAGAGAAGCAGAAACGCTACTTAAGACAAACAGAAATTTTAGAGAAAGAAAATCCTGCGTATCCTAAAGGGACGTCACAAGTGATTTAGAGCCCACTGTAGATACTTCCTGTTAGCTCCATGGAAGAAAAAGTACTGAAACACCTCATGTAGCTAACTGGGCATGTACAGCACACCATACTTGCTCAATGAAGCAAAGCTTTCACTCTAGAGCTAGGGCACCTCTGTCCTCGATATGGAATGACATCACCCACACATCTGTGACGGACATTCCTACTTGTCCATGGAGTATTTTCTTACCTGGATGATTCAATTCCTGGACACCAAGTCCTGAACTGTGTCATGGATAGGCAGAATTCTAATCTTCTTTCTAACTGCCTCCAAGAGGGAAGCACACTGGCTTCTTTGTGTTCGTTCTCAAAATTATTCAGTGCCACACGCATTATTTGTATCTTATTCTCAGATTAAAAAAACAAGACAGATTCAACATCTAAGCCCAACAGGATGGGTTTCAGGATCCAAAGGACCATCTTGGAACCCTGAAGTAGAAGGAGGGAGTCATTCAACCACTTGTCCTTTCCCTGCAAGCAGCTTGGAGCTCCTTGGGTCATTCAGTTCAATTTATTTGATTTTTAATCCACCTTTCCTAAAGGCTCAAGGTGGATGTGGTGAAATGGGGATCTTTGTGCTTGTTGAGATTTCTCATTTTCCCTGTGTCCTTTGTTTCATAAGAATCAGCCAAGGTCCATCCAGCCCACCATTCTGTCTCAGATAGTGGCTAGACCAAGTCACAAGTACCTAGATCATCCCAAAAAGTAGCTTTTTAGAGTCTGCCTTTTAATAATGTTTTATGGACTTTTCCTCCAGGAAACTTGTCGAAACCTCTTTTAATCCCTGCTATGCTGGTTGACTTGACCATATCTTGGCAACAGATTCTAGTCTGATTGCGTGCCGAGTAAAAAAGTACTTTCTATGATTTGTTTTAAATCTGCTGGTTGTTAATTTAATGGAATTCTTGTTTTAGTATTATTTGAAAGGGTAAACTAATACTCTTTATTTACCCATTCTACAATACTCATGATTTTATAACCTTCCATCATGTCCCATCTCAGTTGTCTCTTTTCCAAGCTGAGTCCTAACCCATGTAAGCCTCTCATCATAGAGGAGCCATTCTATTTCCTTTATCATTTTTATTGCCCTCCTTTACATATTTTTAGTTCCGCTCTCTCTCACACCCTCCCCACCCCCTTCTCACCAACCATGCTCTCTGTCACCCCCCCTCTCTCACACACACATTCTCTCTCACCGGCATCCCCCTCCCTTCATATAGGCTCCTTCTCTCTGAAACCCACACTCAAGCATCCTCCCACGCTCTCTCTCACACCCTCCCCACCCACCATGCTCTCTGTCACCCCCCTCTCTCACACACACATTCTCTCTCACCGGCATGCCACGGGACCCACGCCGTTCACGGCGAAGATGAAGGCCTGGCGCACCATTCACGGCGAAGATGAAAGCCCGGCACGCCGTTCGCGTCACACGGGGGCCTTCCATTTTCTCCTTGAGCAGAAAATAGCAGCGGAGACCCCGGAATGCTGCGAACCGAGCGCATCCCGCAGCACACGCTCCGTTCGTGGTGAAGATGAAAGCCCGGATGCGCTGATCGCAGCACACGAGGGCCTTCCCTTTTCGCCGTGAATGGCGCGCCGGGCCTTCATCCTCACCGCGAACGAAGCGTGTGCCGCGGGACACGATCCGTTCGCGGCATGCCAGGGTCTCCTCTGCTATTGCCTGTCCCGTGATGGCCGCTGTCCTTCGTACCTGTTGTAGCTGGTGTTGTCACATGGCCGCTGTAGCCATTATAGCGCCATTTATTGGTGGGTTGTGGAAAATCCGCAAGCACTGACGGACACACTACCAAGCCCGATATATTATGGATTGGGTGGAGGTCAAGTGGCTTCACACTTTTATGATCTAGAAACTTGGATGAACTCCGATTTTCATCTGGTAATTCTGAGGCCTCTGTCAGAGACAGGTTTTTTTTTAATATATCTTTTATTGAAACCAAAGAGAATCCTGGACAGTAAACAATAGTGAAGAGTAGTCATGATAAGTACGGGTAATACTTTTTACAGACACAACCAATATCATAGAAAGCAGTCATCTCGTGTGTTTCATTTTCCAATAAACAGTTTTTACCCCTCCCCCCCCACCATACATACACACTCACACACATTGGGCTGAGATGGTAGCACCTTTTAAAGTAGGGTGGCAGTTCTTTTCCACAAGAGAAAATAGTCCTTCAACAGGAGCAGGCACTTGGGATGATGGATGGACTTTTTTTGGAGCAATTCCAGCTGAGCCTCTTGTTGCATTGAAATTCGCCAATCATAGACCAAAGGCAAAGAGTCTGAGTTCCATTGGAGCAGAATGTGCTTTTAGGTCAGGACCAGTGCAATAGAAAGAAACGGGCTGCCCCCTCTAGGGATGGAAGTGCCGTAGCTGGGCAAATGCAGGTAAAGCGCAGTTGCTTATCTGTATCAAGTATTCTCCTAGGACAGCAGGATATTAGTCCTCACACATGGGGGTGACATCATCAGATGCAGCCCGGCATGGGAAACTTTGACTGGCAGACTGAGCATGCCCAGCCTGCTGCTATCTGCGCATCCACGCAAGGTCCCCCTTCATTCTCATAACATAGCAAAAATGCGAGCAAGAAAAATAACACAATAAACCGAAGGTGAACCCAACATCGTGGGGAGGCAGGCGGGATTCCTGAGGACTAACATCCTGCTGTCCTGGGAGAACACCTATTACAGGTAGCAACTGTGCTTTCTCCTAGGGACAAGCAGGATGGTAGTCTCTCACATGTGGGTGATTACAGAGCTCCAGACTGCCCCCTGTGATCAGAGGGACCCACAGAAGCCAAACAAGATGCCAAGCGGGCACAACACAAACTGCGGCGGTGGTGGGGAAACAGGGGCAGTCTGGCCCCACAGACAGCACGATTGAGAACAGTTGGGTTCAGGACTGGAATAGATTGCAGAAGGACAAGACTGGCTAAAAGCACTGTTCACGTGGCCTGGACTTTCCCCTCCCCGGTGCAGAGGGACAAGACAACCCTGAGATTAGGGGGAGAGGAGGAGGACCACCGAGGCTCAATCTCCCTCTCCTCGATCCTTATGGGTCTACTGGAGAGAGGGACCACTAGGGAAGCGATGGAGACAGTTCCCCACGGTCCTTAGGGCATTGAGACACCAACGCCGAAGTGGAAGATTTTGGAGAGTCACAAAAAAGCTTCTTCATTTATCTAGGCGCACACGACGCCCTTTAGGGGTCATTTGATCACAAACGACACCCGCGAACGTCGTGCGACGCACCCAGGCAGAGGATACACATTTCATTCGGATCCGTGATGGCCTGGGGGCACCGTTGAAAAACCTGACGACACCATCGAATAAAAGAGGCTGGCGCGTGGTCGATGACTGATGGGAAACCCAAGGCGGGAGTCGGGAATAGACCGTGAAAAACTGACGGCAAAAAGCCACAGGTACCTACTAGAGGAAGCGAATGCGAAGGGGGACCCAACGCAGAAAAAACCCGAAAATAAAATCCAGCAAATACTCTTTCAAGGGCTTGGAGCTCCACAACCACGAGGCTACTGCAAGCCGTGGAAAAGAAGAGACTGAAGGGGGACCTTGCGCGGCTAGCGGCAGGCTAGGCATGCTCAGTCTGCCAGTCAAAGTTTTTGATAATGTCACCCCACATATGAGGACTACCATTCTGCTTGTCCCTAGGAGAAAATAGAGCTCCCGACCA
Source organism: Rhinatrema bivittatum (assembly GCF_901001135.1). Taxonomy (NCBI): domain Eukaryota; kingdom Metazoa; phylum Chordata; class Amphibia; order Gymnophiona; family Rhinatrematidae; genus Rhinatrema; species Rhinatrema bivittatum. The sequence continues at coordinate 251,276,180 of NC_042619.1, forward strand.
GGGAACCCATCTGCCAAGTACTTGTTCCACAAGTTCTCGAATTTGTGTCCAGTAACCATTTAATTTAGGACAGCCAGTGAACATATGACAAAGAGTTCCCTGCTTGGACATTGCATTAAGGCAGTGGGTCAGAAATCCAAAGTTGCATTTTAACCCCCTGCGTTGTGAGACAAATAAGCCCTATGCAGCAGTTTAAATTGGATCTCTCGCAGGGCTGCAGATGTAATTGTTGCCAAAAGTCCCAAAAAAGCCTTCTTCGTGATTTCAACTGAGACAGGTTCCCCCCAAGTCAATCCTCCACCCCTCGGCCAAACAGGTTAGATGCGGGTCGGGTAGAGTGGGCTTGAATTGCAGGATCCAAACTACAATTTTATTAAACTTAGGGGGCGTGTCAAAAGAGTCTTCCGCCTCATTCATGACTAATTGACTAAGATCTCCCATTACAAGTCTTTTGATAAACTATAGTGACACCCCTTGCAGATACGCAAAGAACCACATTTGGGGGATCTCCCACGGGTTGTAGTTGCTGAAAAAGAATGCAAAGCATTTAGTTCTCCTCCTCATCCACCCACTGGGAGAGAATGCGGAAGCCTTTATTGGCCCATATCTTAAAAACCCCATTCCCCCCGACCTGGTATGAAGTCGTGTTACCCCACGAGGGATATGAAGGGAGAGACATGACAACTACGCCCAATCGACTGATGCCACCATCGCCATGCTTGCCGTAAACTCTCAACCAAAACGGAAGGGGGAGCACTGAACTCTGTCACGCGACAGGTTGCTGGGCTAGATGGACCACCGGTTTTGACCCAACTTGGTCAAAATGAAAATTAATAAAAGGTATTTTATCCTCTCATAAAATCTACCAGAACAAACACCACCAATTAATTAAATAATCTGGAAGGCCTTTAGGGTTATCACGTTAGCATAGGCAATAACCAAAGCAGTTTCTTTTAATAAAACATTGTTATAGTTTTACCCATAGAATGAACTTTAGGAAACTGCATCTTGTCTGTAGATAATGTCCCGCAGGCTACACTGAGGCATAGGCAACTGCCTAGAGCACCAGATTTTGAAGGCATCCTAGGCAAGTTGCCTCTGCTAAGCAGCATGCTCCCATTTACTTATGACTCTGTGCCAGCAACTCTTGAAAGGGGCGATACTATGGCACTCTGCCTCACCCTTGGGAGTTTCCTTCCCTCTGCTTTTCAATCCTGCCTGTAGGCACCAAAATCTTAAATTCGATCCTGTTTCCCAGGGGAGGGCTCAGTAAGGAGAGGCAACACCACACACAGTATAAGATTTTCAAAATTGTGCACATTGTTTTACCCCCCAAAAATACTCTCTAAAAAGCAGGCACAAATCTCTGCAGGTACTTTTTCCTGGCAATAAATCAACGTAAAAGTAGGTGCATAGTTTTGCTTTCAATATTGGGGCAAACCTTGTGCCTAAAAATTATCCATCGTGGTTGTACCAAGGCAGGTAGTTTTAATTATTGCCCGCCAAAACCCTAGTTTTTATGTGCTGCCTGAAACTTATGTCATTCCAATCAATTCTTGCCTCCCTAGTATTTCATAAATGTGGGACCAAACAAGAAAAAAACCTCTTCCAAATACTTTCTCTAATGTTATAGGACTCTTAAGAGTCCCCATAGGCAGAGCATAATGTTCTGACTGGACTTTACCTGCTCAATCGATTTTTCAGATAGGTTGCATCTGTCCCATTCAGTGCTCTAAAACCACTAAAGTTAAAATAAATTTGGCCTGGGCATATATTGGGAGCCAGTGCAGCTGCCAGGAAGGCAAGACCAGAGGAACTACCTGTTGATTAAGATAATCCAGGCCCATGCAATATGGTGCGCTCGGCCCGAGCACACAGTTAGCCCCCTGTTTGGCTGTGCGTTTTCGACGCGCTATTTTTACTCCTTATAAAATAAGGGGTAATAGCGTGTGGAAAGCCTATTAGTCCCGTGCGTACAGAACGTAAAATGTGCAGCCAAGCCGCATATTTTACTCACAGAAATTAACGCCTACCCAAAGGCAGGAGTTAATTTCGGCTGGCACCGGGAAAGTGTACAGAAAAGCAGAAAAAACCTGCTTTGCTGTACACCCTCCAACTTAATATCATAGTGATATTAAGTCAGAGGCCCCCAAAATAAAAAAAATCTTAAAAAAACAAATAAAAAAAAAAAAAAAAAAAAAACTGTCCACAGGTTGGAAGACGGACGCTCAATTTTGCCGGCGTCCGTTTCCGAATCCGTGGCTGCAGCGGGTTTGACAACCGATGCCGGTAAAATTAAGCGTCGGCTGTCAAACCCGCTGGACAAGCTGCCGTTTCTGCCAATAAGGAGGTGCTAGGAACGCGCTGGTGTCCCCTAGCGCCTCTTTTATTAGCGCAGGCCCTCGTTTGCCTAGTGGAATTGCGCGCCCAGGAGAGTGGCCTGGGCGCCGCGTCGGGATGCGGGCGCTCGGCTCGCAGCGCCAGCTCTCCCGCGCACTTTACTGCATCGGCCCGAATGTGAGCTCAGAATGAGTTAATCTATGAAGTAGCCTGATGAAGATGGCAGGCATGGTTTAATCAGGTGATTCAGAACTGCTTCCCAAAGAGGGCTGAGGGTGGGGTCCATCACCTCTGAATATTGAGGGTATCCCAGAGGGTTCAAAATAGGAGAAGGGATGGTTAACAACGCTTTTCTTCTTAATCGTATCGTTCATTTATAATCACATTTTTCCACCAGAGAGCTCAAAGCATGTTATAACAGGTTAGAGTTACCATGGGTACACAAGGTTTCAAATTACTGTGAGCTTGAAGTAGATATGGGGACAGGGCAATATTCAAAGTACCTGAATATAATCTACTTTGAAGTACAATACAAATGAAAATAATAAAATAGATACAATAAAATACACTAGGTGCAATACAGCTATAGCAGGGGTGCCCGTACAGACAGATACTAATCACTGGGAGTAGCCCAGTAGAGTTTTTGAATCATCTTGGAGGTGCAGTAAAAGTCTTTAGGGTCTCAATGATGAATGAGAATAGGGAAGTTATATAAATAGAGTATGGGTCTTGGATAGATAGATAAGTAAAATATAAGCCATGGATATGCTGGAACAGCATGTCTTTTGCCAGCACAGATTATTTACAGATAGAGCAAGGTCATCCTCAAAAAAGGGAAAAGTGTAGCTCCCAGAGAGTTAGGTCATTGTCTGTGTGCTTGGAATATTCGTTTTTGGTGTAATTTCATCCAGGGCTTCGGTTACATATTTGGTCCATAGGCACATTCAAAAAGCCTAGGTTTTAATGGTGTCCTGAAGGTTTGGAGCTCATGTGCTAGCCTAAGGGGGGAAGGTAGTGAGTTGCAAAGGGTTGGTGCTGCCCCTGAGAAGGTTTGTTCTTAATATCAGTGCAGTACATTTCCTTGGGAGCTGGCAAAGACTTTGAGAGTCTTGAAAGTTAGAATTTTGAACTTTGTGTGGTAAAGAAACTGAGGGCTAGTGTATTGTTTTTAGGATGGGCTGATTTTAATGGATTTACTAACATTTTGCACATTCATGTTGAAGAGTTCGGATGAGCTGTAGGATGAGCTGTAGGGATCAGTTTGGTTTGTTTGGGATTCCAATGTAAACTGAGCTGCAACAGTCAGACGATAGATAACAAAGGCTTGGATAGCAGAGACAAAGGTGTGACTACCAATGAGATGGGAGAGGGTAGAAGAAAGCAAACCTTGTCTGCTTGAACTTGAGCTTCAAATATAAGCTACAATCTAGCAGGAAGCCAAACTCTAGGCTTGGGCTGTATAATTCTGCTACTTCAAGGATCACATTTGTGTGGTAAGTAACTGGGGTGTGTCCCTTTTCCAGACCCATACACCTTTGTCTTCTGTGGGTTTAGTCTAAGTTTATTTAGGGCACAGCTAGGTCAATAAATCTTCTAGATCAAAGGTAGGCAATTCTAGTTCTCAAGGGCTGCAAACTGGTTGGGTTTCCAGTATATCCCTAATGAGAATGCATGAAATAGATCTGCCGACTTTCCCTTCTGGCCAACCTCACACAGGTCAAGCGCTTCCAATGGGTCCCTGGCCTGAAGGCAATTCTGCCTCCCCCGCTGATGCAGGCACTGATGCTCTCAGCCACTGGCTGTAGGGTGGGCCAGCACTGGTAGTACAGAATAGGAATGGACTGAAGATTAAAAAAAAAAAAAAAAAAAAAGCAGCTGTTTGGAATGTCCCATGCCACCACTGTGTGCCTTAGCTAGTTGCAACGTCCATGGATTTTTGGGGCACTCTGAGAAATCTAACATTAAAAAAAAAGAAAAGAAAAGGTAGTGGCTTCAGCAGCCAAGTTGGGTTGGGGGTGGGGGAAGAAAGAAGCAGCACATGTGCAATTCCCCCAGTCATTTTTCCACTGCAAGCCTGTGGCTTTCTTCCCACTGTTGCAAGTTCTGCTTGGCAGTACCGGCTGACCGGGACACAGGACGAGGAGGATGCCATAATTCTGCCTGCTGCCGCCGCTCCCCCTCCCTCCCTCAGGGTGTATTGCCTCGTGCAAATGCATGGGATGCATGCTTGGATGCACCAGGTCTGCCTCAGAGTTAAAGGATGACCCAGGGAACCCTCCCTGCAGTAGGGAACAACCCAGGGAACTCCCTCAGAGATCAGGCCAATGCTAAGGCTATCTTTTCAAAAGAAAACAATCTCTGTATAAGGAATTCTGTCCTTTCTGAGGGCAATTTTCAAAGGCATTTCCACAACTAAAACACTGGCCTTTTATAAAATTGCTTGCCTGGTATGTGGATAAACTTATGCACATACTGCCTGTCCAAATATTAAATTTACCCCAACTGAGGGGCGCAGAGTTGTGCGCACACTTTTGCATTTAAAAAGTATGTGCATACATTTTTAAAACAATTTTACCACAAACAATAGCAGGTGTAATTATGTGCAGATAGATTTTGGAAGATAATTTTCAAAGTGGATTTTAAAAATGGCCACAATTTAAACACATTGGGGCTACCCAATTTAGGCAGGCTGTTATGAAATTCCCCCTTTAAGATATTTATATATACGTGAGTATACATAACTTCAGTCACTTATTTATTTATACATTTTTATATACTGTCATTCAATTAGTATATCATGAGCGGTTACAATCAGTTAAAAGGATAAATCATATAAACAAATCATAAAATACAATATAGATAAAAAATTAAACCTAAAACATAAGAAAATAAATAAAATAAGTGCAAAATAAACAAATCTAAGTAGCTCTGAATAAGATAAAATTAGATATTAAAATTGGCTGTAACTTAAAATTCCAATAAAAGATTTAAGCCTCAGGTTACTATAAATATATGTTATCAGCTATAATAAGCAATGTTGCTATCATAAGCTCTTTTAAAAAGCCATGTCTTTACTTCTCTTTTAAAGGTCTTACTAACAGTCCATTGTCTTAGGCTGTCTGCCACAATTCACAAAGTTATCTATGTAACAGGGATGCGCATTTGTTTGACATGAATATATGTACACTGGGATGAATGAGGCTATTTTTGTTTTGTTTCATTTTACACAAAAAATTCCAAGAAAAAATGTTCATGTAATTTGTTTTCAGCAAATAAAGTACACCATTTGCTGAAAACAAATTACACAAAAAAAAGAATTAACAAAACAAATTTTTCCTTGTTCACATTCCTTGTGTATAATAAAAATAAAAAATCCTTCCACTAAAGGAAAAGCAAATGTTGCTTACCCTGTAACAGGTGTTCTCACAGGACAGCAGGATGTTAGCCCTCACATATGGGTGACATCACAGGATGGAGCCAATCATGGAACACTTTTGTCAAAGTTTCTAGAACTTTGACTGCCCCTACTGGGCATGCCCAGCATGGCACTAACCCTGCAGCCAGCAGGGGTCCCCCTTCAGTCTTGTTTATAAAGCTACAGGAAGTGCCGAAAAATAAAATAAGAAACGAATTGAACCCAACACTGCGGGGGGTGGCGGGCAGGTTTCGTGAGGACTAACATCCTGCTGTCCTGTGAGAACACCTGTTACAGGTAAGCAACATTTGCTTCTCACAGGACAAGCAGGATGGTAGTCCTCACATATGCGTGAGTACCAAGCTGAGAATGTCCGAGTATGCACCAAATGTACCCAAAAACGTGCAACAGGCACAACAACTGGGGTGGAATTTGGTAGAGAGCATCCTGAACCCTAACAGGCAGGCGGAAGGGTATTGGTACGTCAAGTTGTGAATAGGTTACGTAGGACAGATTGGCCGAAGATGGAATCTTGTCTTCCGGCTTTGTCCAAGAAATAGTGGGCTGTAAAGGTATGGAGAGAACTCCAGGTGGCAGCCCTGCAGATGTCAGGAAGCGGCACCGATCGTAGGTGTGCTACTGAAGTTGCCGTGGCCCTCAGAGTGTGCTTTAACATGGTCTTGAAGTGGAATGCCCTGCTTGCTGATAGCAAAAGGATATGCAGATCGCTAACCAGGAGGAGAGAGTCTGCTTACCCACAGGCTGCCCCAATTTGATGGAATGGAAGAGAGACAAACAATTGAGTGCTTTCCTGTGGGCAGCTGTACAGTCTAGGTAGAACGCTAGGGCCCGTTTACAGTCAAGGGTGTGCAGAGCCTGTTCTCCTGGATTGGAATGGGGCCTGGGAAAAAAGGTAGGTAGTATAATGGATTGATTGAGATTGAAACTCGGATACTACCTTAGGCAATAACTTAGGGTGAGTGCGGAGTACTGCCCGGTCCTGCAGAAGTTTAGTGTAAGGCGGATAGGTAACTATGGCCTGTAACTCACTAACCCTGCGAGTTGAATTGATAGCTAAAAGGAAAATCACTTTCCATGTGAGATAGCGAAGGTCACAGGAGTGAAGAGGCTCGAATGGTGGTTTCATGAGCCGACCCAAAACCAGGTTAAAGTCCCAAGAAGGGGCCGGAGGACAGAGTGGAGGCTTGAGGTGAAGCAAGCCTTTTAGAAAACGTGTTACAAGGGGTTGTACTGATATAGGAACATCCCCGACACCTTTATGGAAGGCGGCCACTGCACTAACATGCATTCTGATGGAGGAAGTTTTTAGACCTGACTCTGACAAGTGCCAGAGATAGTCTAGAAACTTCGTGATTGGACAGGTAAAGGGGTCAAGGGATTGAGAGTAGCACCATGACTGAAACCTGTTCCTTTCTTGTGGAAGGCTTCCGTGAAGCAATCAGGACACGGGAAACTGATTCAGAAAGGTTAAGTGGCTGAAGGATTAACCTTTTAACATCCATGCCGTCAGGGACAAGGCTTGAAGATTGGGGTGGCGCAGGCACCCATCATTTTGCGTAATCAGAAGCGGGTCCTTTCCCAAGGGAATGTGCCTGCGAATGGAGAGATCCTGAAGTATTGGAAACCGCGCTTGGCGAGGCCAGTGAGGTGCTATCAGGATCATGGAAGTGGAGGGAATGCATATAGGAGACCTGTCGCCCACGAGAGGGAGAACGCATCTCTTGCTTGTGAGTGTTGGCTGCAAGTGAGAGAGCAAAAGTTCTCTACTTTGCAGTTTTGACATGTCGCAAAGAGGTCTAGATGAGGGTAACCCCATTGTTGGGAGATCGAGTCCGCCACTAAGGGGTTGAGAGACCACTCGTGTGGTTGAAAGGCGCGACTTAGCTTGTCTGCCAACACATTGTCCACTCCCAGCAAGTAGGTGGCCCTGAGGTACATCGAATGGGAGAGGGCCTCCGCCCATATTTGAGCAGCTTCCTGGCATAGTAGGTAGGAGCCCGTCCCTCCCTGTTTGTTGATGTACCATATGGCCACCTGGTTGTCCGTCTGAATCAGGATGACTTGGTTGGAGAGGCGATCCTGAAATACCCTGAGGGCATATCTGATTGCTCGAAGCTCCAGGAAATTGATTTGGTGTTTAGCTTCCTCTGGAGACCAATTTCCTTGTGTCTGCAGATTGGCCACATGGGCTCCCCAGCCGAGATTGGAAGCATCAGTGGTGAGAATTATTTGAGGGTCTGGAGCCTGGAAGGGCAGGCCTTGGAGGAGATTGATCTGATTTTTCCACCAGGCGAGAGACTGACGGAGTGAGTCGGTGACGTGGACAATGGTCGACATGGGCTGAATGCATTGAGTCCATTGTGACCTTAGAATCCACTGCATGACTCTCATATGGCTAGGCGGGCCATTGGGGTGACCTGAACTGAGGACGCCATGTGTCCCAGTAGGATGAGAAAGCGGCGTGCAGTCGTGTAGTGCTGAGACTGCAGCTGGTGTGTGAGAGAGACGAGAGTGAGAGCTCGTTGTCAAGGTAGAAAAGCTTTTGCCTGCAAGGTGTCCAAGTCTGCCCCTATGAATGATAAGGTTTGAGATGGGACTAAGTAGCATTTGTCGTAGTTGACGAGAAATCCTAGCGAAATCAGGGTGTATAAGGTAAGATGTAGGGACGACAGAGCAGTTTGCTGAGTAGGAGCCCTGATCAACCAATCGTCTAGATAGGGATAGACGTGAACACCTTGAGTCCTGAGGAAGGCTGCAACTACTACGAGACGTTTTGTGAAGACTCGTGGTGCAGATGCGAGGCCGAATGGAAGCACTCGGTACTGATAGTGCTTGGGGCCTACCAGAAATCTCAGGTATTTGCAATGAGATGGAGTTATCGCAATATGAGTGTATGTGTCCTGGAGGTCTAGAGAGCAAAGCGAGTCTCCTTTTTGCAGAAGAGGAAGGAGGGAACCCAAGGTTACCATCTTGAACTTTTCTCGTTGGAGGTACTTGTTGAGGGCACGTAGGTCCAGAATTGGACGAACGCCGTCTGATTTTTTGGGGATTAGAAAGTACCAGGAATAGACTCCTAGGCCTTGTTGGGAATAGGGCACTGGTTCTATTGCTCTGGTCTGAAGAAGGAGGGAGACCTCCTGTTCCAGAAGTGGTGAGTGGTCGGATGTTCCCCACGTCAGCCAAGGTGGGGAGTCCGGTGGGGTGGAGAGAAAGCTCAGGTGATAACCCTGAGAGATTATGGTGAGGACCCACTGGTCTGAGGTGATTGTGTGCCACTAGTTGTGGAAATGGCACAATCGACCTCCCACTGGTATCTGAGGCAGTGGAAGCTGGCTGCTGCTTTCTATGCAGGAGTCAAAAACCGGAAGCAGGGTCCGGCTGAGGAGCTGCTTGCGGCTTTTGTTTTCGTATCTGACGAGACTGGGCCTTTTGGAAAGGTCTCGTGGAACGAGTCCTAGACAGTGGTGGATAGGAGTTCTTTGGACGGAAGAATGACTTTTTAGTATCCTTCCTGAATGGCTGCTTGGAGGCATACTCAGAAGGCATCAGAGAGAGCTGTCTCAGGGTCTCATGATGGTCCTTGAGTTCCGCCACTGTTCGTTGAATCTGTTCGCCGAACAGATTGTCTCCTACACAGGGCAGGTAGGACAATCTGTCCTGCACTTCAGGGTGAAGGTCCGAAGACTTGAGTCAGGCCCATCTTCTCGCTGAGATAGCAGCTGCAGATATCCTGGTAGCAGTGTCAAAGATATCGTAAGATGATCTTATCTCATGCTTGCCCGCCTCAAAACCCTTGTTTACTAGGGTTTGGAGCTGATCTTGAAATTGCTGAGGAGGGTAGTCTGTCAAGTCTTGTATCTGCTTAAATAAGACCCTGTTGTATTGGGTCATATAGAGCTGATAAGAGGCGATTCGAGAGATGAGCAGTGAGCCCTGGAAGACCCGGCGACCAATGGCATCTAGAAATTTTTGCTCCTTGCCTGGGAGAAAGGAAGTGTGAGGTTCTGATCTCTTTGCCCTCTTTTGGGTAGATTCCACGACGACAGAGTGGTGATCCAATTGAGATTTTGAAAAGCTGTGGCTGACTGTATCAAATAAGTGGTGTCAGCCTTCCTGTTGACTGGAGCAACAGAGCCAGGGTGTTCCCAGTTCTTTTTGAGGAGATCCAGAAGAACTTGGTGAATAGGGATGGAGGTTATTTCCTTGGGAGCAACCAGGAATTGCAACAGCTCCATCATTTGGTGCCTGTCATCTTGTTTGGTCTGTAATTGGAAGGGAACCAATTCAGACATCTCCTTCACAAAGTTTATGAAGGAAAGGTCCTCTGGAGGAGAATGCTTTCTGCTTTCAGGAGGAGAAGGTGGTGAAGGCAGGTTATTGGTGTCTGGTGAAGAATCATCTGTCCAGGTATCATAGGGATCAGCATCTGCCCCTCTAGGAGTCCTAGGGGGACGGGATGGTGGAATCCCTGAAGGTCCTGGTCTAGGCTCCGAAGGAATCGAAGGAATAATTGGAGGCACCGATGAAGGCATCGAAGGCACTGGTGCAGGCATCGACGAATGGATTGGTGGCGCCGGACGTATCGGCATCGATAGCTGAGGCATCGGTAGGACTCCCGATGGAGGGATGCGGAACGGTGTTTCCCCTCCCGATGACAAGGCAAGCGGAGGGGGCACCGGAGCTATCGGTGACCCGGGATCCATCGGTGGAAAAGCGGCAATGAGCGCTTCCATTCTCGAGAGCAGCGGTGCCAACGCTGCCGGAATCGGGTCATCGGTCGGTTCCATGATCGGTACCGGTGTCTGAGGAACTTGGAGTCGATGCATCGCCTTGTCGATGGTCTCCTGAACCAGCCGGTCCAGTTCTTCTCGGAGACCTAGAGCAAGCAGCCCCGGCTCCGGAACAGAAGGAGGCAGAGGCATAGCCGGAGGGACCACTGTTAAAGGCGGAGTCATGGCTCCCAATCCCCTTTCGGGTGAGGGTTGCCTCGGTGACCCGGTCGCTGAAAAGGGTGCCTTTTCGGGACGGGGATTGTTTGACGGCAGCTCGGACGATGGTGAGGTCGATGATTTCGCTCCCTCGATGGTCCGAGACTTCCGATGTCGGTGGCGATGTTTTTCTCTACGATCCCCTCGGTCCTGAGGGGGAGTAGAGGTTGTTGAAGGCCGAGAAGTTGTCGATGCCGACGGTCACTGGCCGGTGGTTGATACTGGCGCGAAGTTGACAGTGCCAGTTCTGACGATGTCGATGCAATAGACAGTGTCGGGGTTTGAGCATGGAAGAGAAGTTCTATCTTCTCCATTCTGGCCTTGCGACCTTTTGGTGTCATTAGGGCACATTTGGTGTAGGTCAGGACATCGTGCTCACATCCAAGACACATTACACAGACCTTATGAGGGTCTGTTATGGACATGGTGCGATTGCAGTCCAGGCACAGATGGAACCCCGACGCCGTGGCCATGAACTACTTGAGCCGCGAGGGCAAAACTCGATGGGAATCGACCGAGAACGGGTAAAAACTTACCGGAGTACCACGGAGTGAAAAATTTGAAGGAGGGACCCCTGTGGGGTATGAAACTTTTAATAATTCTGTGAGGAAAATTACTGTTAGGAATCTCTGTGGAGCTCTTTAACCGCGAGGCTACTGCTGCACGGAAAAAAGAAGACTGAAGGGGGACCCCTGCTGGCTGCAGAGTTAGTGCCATGCTGGGCATGCCCAGTAGGGGCCAGTCAAAGTTCTAGAAACTTTGACAAAAATGTTCCGTGATTGGGCTCCATCCTGTGATGTCACCCATATGTGAGGACTAACATCCTGCTTGTCCTGTGAGAACTAAAATTGTCATAAGGCATAAAATGACCACATCCTGCCAGAGCCTGCTGCTCTCAAACGTACAATCATAAGAGATAATGGCAGATAAAGACCATGCAGACAAATTTCAAAGCCATTTACATGGAGAAACTGGCCTTACTAAAAATTACCTCCCTCAATGCAGCTTAAAGTATGCGCAAAGTTAACACGTGTACCTTTACCCACACTAAAATGGGGACTTCCTTTGGGTGTGTTTAGAGTAAGGATGGGAAGGAACATGGTGCTTGTATATAACATTTTCAAAATGAAGTGTGTTATTTACTCTCCTCTTGTGTGCAGCACAAAAACCAGTTGCAAAGTAGGTGAGCAGTTTTTAACATGCACACTTTACACACATTTTCAAAGGAAAAGTAATGCATGCTTTCCCTTTGAAAATTCAGGAAAAGTATGCAGGAAAAATCAACTTTGCAGTTTGCAAGTACACAGGCTGTTTGAAAACTACCTCTGCTCAGTTGCCTTCCTCTGGTTCACTACCACTTTGGGTACATGAGCAATAAAATTTCCATACTTAAACAACACCAGTTCTCTATTTCACCCCTCCTCTCCCCATCAATCATTTATACAACCTCTCAACTCTGTTCCTACTTCTGCCCTCTATATCTGTCACATACATGTTTAAATTCTATTATGGTGCTGGCTTCCACCATCTCCTCTGACAGGCTATATCAAGCCTTGCTATTTTCTTCTCATATTTAATCCAATATCCAATCCTCCTCCTTATGTTTTACCAACAAGTTTTCTAATATACCACATGATCACCAAAACTAGTGAAGCTGCTGTCCAAAAGATCTGGCCATTCTGTGCTCATTGAGATTAGAGATGAAATTGTGGGTACAATGTGTATGTTTTTCCAGCCTTCTTGGAAGCTTGTTGCAGCCACAACATCACACAGACTCCACTGACTTGTATTCTTCCCCTATTTGGCCTTCAAAAGTTCCATTGACTGAGAAAACACTCATGCCCTCTCTCCTCTTCCCACTGCCCTCAAGGACACTGTTTCCCAAATGGTGTGCTACGGCACACTACTATGCTTGTGTTTGAAGTGCAAGTGTGCCATGGCTGCAGTGTTTATTTTGCTTTTCTCTCTGGGCCTGCAGGCTTTTTCTCCCACCAGCAGGGTGCGTCAGAGAGTAGCACTTGTTGCAGCTGTTCCTGCTTCCCCTCTGCAATAGAAAGCGCACGGGCTGGCAAAGATGGAAGAGCAGCATTGGGTAAGCCTGCTTCCAGACTTTTGCTGTTCAAGGATTGGCAGTGGGGTGGGGGAAAACGACATTTAAATGTGCCACCAGGTTGTGGGGGAGAGAGAAGGTAAGTCAACAATGGCAAGAGATGGGGGGAGGAGGGAAGAAGATGATGTTTCCAAAGAGGGTGATGTTGTGTGGGTAAGGGGAAGAGTGGTGGAAGGTGATGATGATGCTTGCTGCCTGGGGGGGGGGGGGGGTAGAGGGATGGAGGAAGAAAGTGATAATGCCAGGGGGTGGGAGAGGGGGTTAGAAGGAAAGGAAGGTGTTGATTCCAGGGGTGAGGAGGTGAAGAGAGAAGGTGATGATACACGGAGGCGAGGAAGAGAGGTGCGGGAGAGAGATAAAGGGGGAAGGTGATGGTGATACAAGGTGAGGGAGGACAGAGGTGGTAGGACGAGGGAAGGTGATGGAGGAAGTGGGGAGAGGGGACAAGCATGTTGATGATGGTGAGGGAGGTGCAGAAAAATAGGGAGGGAGAGAGAAGGTGATGATTCCAGAGAATAGAAAGCGGGGTTGAGGGAAAAGGAAGGTGGTAATTGATGATGACTGCCAGGGGTGATTGAGAAGAGATAGATGGAGGAGAGAAGGAATGTGATGATGATGATGCCAAGGTGAGAAGGTGGAGAGAGAATGGGATGATAATTCCAGGGGGTGGAGGATTGGAGGGAGAGGGAAGGTGATGATGATGCGAGGCGAAGGAGAAGAGATGGTGGAAGAGGGAAGGTGATGATGCCAGGGGGGTGAGGTGGCGGAGAGAATGAGGGCTAGAGAAAGTGATGATGATGATGATGCCGGGGAGAGGGGGTGATTATGATGGTGCGAAGGGATGGGGGGAGGGAGAGAAGGTGATGTTGATGCCAGGGAGATGCGCATCTGTCATGAGCACCACAACTAGGCCAGAGAGGATAAGGGAACTCACTTTCTTAGATGATCCACCTACAACCACCACTGGAGGCGGGAGCACATTTCCATGGGCAAGTGGAGCCAAACTGCATAATCCTGAGACTGCAAGTTCCAACGAGATAGCAGAGAGAGCTGAAGACGACGCATATACGCCCTTGCTCATGGCACCACTTCCAGGGTAGCTGCCATCAAGCCAGGTACTTGTAGGGAGGACCAGACCGTCGGGCGAATGGTGTTCATCAATTAATGCACTTGAGACATCAATCTCTGTATTTGAACTTCCGGTAGGAAAACTCTGCCTGTCCCGTGTCGAACCAGAATCCCAGATACTCCAATGACTGGGATGGTTTAAGATTGCTTTTGGTCAGGTTCACCACCCAACTGAGCTCCTGCAATAAGAAGATCACCTTGTGTGTTACCAGGCAGCTCTCTTCCTGAGATATGGTTCAAATCAGCCACTTGTCCAAATACGGGGGGCACAGGGTTCCTTCTTTTCGCAAGGCCGCCTCTACTACCACCATAATCTTGGAAAATGTTCTGGAAGCGGTGGCTAGACCAAAAGGCAGCACCCAAAACTGATAATGGCGCCCCAACACCACAAAGCGTAGAAAGTGTTGGTGTTCCACCAGGATGGGAAAATGAATGTAAGCCTCTGACAGAGCCAAGGAGGTCAGAAATTCCCCTGACTACACCGCCATTATTACAGAGCGTAAGGTTTCCATTTGAAAATGAGCCACCTTCAAGTGATAGTTGACCCTCTTCAGATCCAAGTTGGGACAAAGGGAGCCCTCCTTCTGGGGTACAACAAAATAAATGGAATATTGCCCCATACATAAGACGTGGGACCAGAACCACAGCCCTCAGTCTGAGGAACCTTTGAAATGTGAATTCCACTGCCTGCTTCTTCTGCGGGGAGTAGCAAGGGGACACCATGAACATGTCCCGAGGAATACTGCGAAATTCCAGTGCATATCCTTTGTGTATCACCTCCAGACCCACTGGTCCAATGTGATCTTGACCCACCTTCGATAAAAAGAGAGAGAGACCCCTCATTTCCTGTTCTGGAAGGTGGGTTGGCAAACCTTCATTGAGAAGCTCGAGAAGGTCCACCACCCGAGCCCACTCCTCTCTTGGCTGCTGGGGATGAAAGGACTGAAACCTACCAAAAGGCTGAGTCCCACTAAAAGGCCGTCCCTCTGTAGGGAAGAAAATACCTGGAACCCTGGAAATGACCCCTCACACCAAAGGTGTGCTGCAACTGTTTCATATCCTCCAGCAACCGAGGGTACACAGAGATTCGCCTCACTTATTTGCCAGGTTTCTCCAACTCACTCCCAAAACAAGAGCGAGTCTTTAAAGGATATAGAATAGAGGAAAAAAACCACTGCATACATGTGAAGGAAGGATCATGATGTCAAAGCTCAACAGTAACTGGTTCCAACTGAGATGGAAGCACACTCCTGGCTTCTGAGACTCAATTTGACTCTAATCAGTTGCACGGTCCTGCAAAGACCAGTGCAAGAACTAGAGGCTGGTCAGGGTGCTGGATATCATCATTTCCTGGTATATTCCTTTTCCAGCATTGGTCTTACCTTCAGAAATAGGACAGTAACTTTTGAGTCTGTACTGTTGGGGAGAACGAAATATAACTGAGCAGAAGACAGGTCATTTTTTTCAACCTTATTAGATATATCAGATTGAGATCGAATGTCGGTATATAAAAATAAATAAATAAATAAATATCATAACCTTGATAGCATATTGCAATACATCATGAGCAAGTCAGTACTGTGTACATCAATAGGCCATATATCATTTACGTTCCAACATGAAGACTGTTTAAAAAGAAAAAATAAAGAATACGCTAATATCCATACAGAAGGATGCTTATATGTTGCTAAACAAAAAATCTAACACACAGATGTTACTGCGACAGGGAAGACTCATTTTCAGGGATCTCTTCCTATTACCTAGTAGCACCTAGAGCTCACAGCAAGTTCTAATCAAATTTCCCTGAGTACAATATGAGACACATTTCATTAAATTTAATGCAAAGAATCCAGCTTCAATCTGCTTGGGCTTCCTTCCCACTACACAACAGGGAATGCGCTGCATTCCTCTGCAGGTCACCTTCGCAGTGCTACCAACCATTCCAGCAGTGCCACATTCCCTTTCCTCTACTCCCCCAACTAAAGGATCCTCCAGATCCATCATAGTGGGCTCCCACTCATCATTCCCAAAGCCGTAAGATGCAGGAGGGCTGGACTCACCTGGGAAGGGACAGGAGATTGTACACAGCACAGCTTCTTAATGGCCCCGTAGAGGTCATCCCGTGTGCCTGTGATAATGCATACCATCATCTGTATCCTGCCCTGCAGAGAACATGAAACATCTGCATCAAACCATCCGTACTCTGGTGTACAAATGACAGAAAATATTTGCAAACATTTGTACTCACTTTGCATGAAGTATCTATACTCTACCATACAAAAAATAAAAAACAGCTGTAACATGTCCTGCACCAACCACTGGTCCCATATGCCACTAGCTATTTGCTGCCTTGTACAGTTGAATTAAAAAAGCTTTTCTCACAATGGGAAGCCAGAATGAGAATGTAACAGCCTGTGCCTCCGTTACCTGTCCTACCATCCTCAAAGTATATGTCTCCACTGCCATGGAAACAGTCGCAATTTCATCATTTTAACAATCCCACGTCCCTGCAGGACCGAGTAGGTGGTAATGGCCTGCTCTCATTTAAACACAAAGAGGTCAATATTCATCGATATGGGTGAGCATTAAATTTATCCAGAAAACATTACACTCATAACTTCTCCTGGTTACTTAGCATGACCTGCGTGCACAAGTCTCCAGCTAAATTTACTCTGATAAAATTACAAGGACTGTGATTTTTCCAACCAGACTTATGCAAGTAATTTTACCTGGTGCACACTGAATATATGCATGCACCAGGGAAAGTTAAGCCCATCTCCAGAATGCCTTCATTGATGCCTCTTTTTTTTTTTTTTAATACAGATAAATTTTGAAAGCACAAAATGTTATATGCACAAAATGTATGCATTTGGTGAGGGGAAGATATTCAAAGATCAGTTTTTGTGTACTTCTCAAAACGTAACCCACACACCACACACAAAAAAAAAAAAGAGGTCAATATTGAGAAAGCCGACGAATGGCAAAAATATCTAGGGGCAGTTTCACACAACTTCTCCCGGATATTCAGCGGGACTTACACACATAGGTCTGCAGCTGTATATACTCAAAAAGTTAAGCATGTAGCTTTATCCAGGTATAGTGAGTACATATTATTCTTCGCCCAGACTTGTGCACATATGTTTAGCTGAAGAGTGCTCAATAAGTGCACTCACTGAAGGAAAATAAATTCTTCTCTGTTAATTTTCGATCCTGGAATACCACAGATTAGTCTAGACAAATGGGTTTTTCATCCCTACCAGCAGATGGAGACAGAGAAGAAAAGTTTTACTGACACTGTGCTACTTAACCTAGTGTGCACCTGCAATCCCTCAGTATGACCTGTACCCAAGCCAAGATGAGGTTAAACCATAGATAGCTTTGCACTCCAAAGCAAGCAGGAGAAGGTACAGCTCCCCACCAAACCAAAGTCCATTCAGCCATAAAGACGACTGAAAACTTCTAAACCTAAAAATCTTTACTATCTACATGCAGCAAACAGAGCAGTCTTTCCAGAGAGGGTGGGACTCTGAACTTATCTGTGATATTCCAGAAATGAAAATTATCAGATAAGAACCAATTGTCCTTTCCTGTTCAAAGATCAGCCCAGATATATGTATCCAAACTCCCCTAAGCTGGGCAGGAATCTGAAAGACCCATTTGTAGCACTCTCTCCAAAACCAGCTACTTCTGGCGCTCAAACATACAGTTGCTAAAGCCTTGTATAAGTGTGTAGAGAAGACCAGATTGGTGCCCAACAGAACTCCTGTGGGGTCATCTTATGCCACTCAGCCTAGCACACCACCTACATCCTAGTAGATTGGCTCTGAAACCTCTCACATATCAGAAGCTCTTTGTAACTAAGCTGACAACAATGGCCTCCTTTAGCCATCGTACAATGGTGGCTTTAGAAGTTTTGCTCCCTTTATTTCTTCCCCCAAACAGAACAAAAAGAGGGCTTGGATCTTTGAAAATGGTTGATGACCTTCAAGTAGCACATCATCATCAGACAGACATCGAACAAGTGAAATGCCCATGCCACGTGAAACAGAAGAGACCAGATTCTGAAACGAGGGAAATTCCTTCAGCGACACCGTTCTCAACGGCTTGACGGAGGACCACAGAGAAACTGTCACACCAGAATAAGGTTCCACATGGGAACATTTGCCTCACCAGAAACCAAAAAATGCTTCAGTCCTCAAAGAAAACAGATCATGTCTGGATGCGAAGTCAGGATACACCATGCACCTTACTTCTGAAACAGTCCAAAGCAGTCACCTAGACTTTGAGGGAATGAATGCTAGCTCTTTTTCCTGATCATACTGCAAAAAAAGGTAGTAGAACATGAAAACCAATACTTGAAGGAGCGCAAAAATCCCTTCTGAGGCACCCTGTCTCAAACATTCTCCACACCCTGACATAAGTCAATGAAGCTGGTGGTATCCTAGCTAAACAAGGTGGTAATAATGTCCTCTGAACAGTCTCTCAATCGCAAATGATTTCTACCAAAGACAAGTTGCCAAGGTTCGGGAAGACATGTACCGTTTGACATCTGAGTTAGGATGCCACCACCGCCAGGCATTTGGTGAAAACGCGGGGGACGGAAGCCAACCCGAAAGGCAGCACTCTGTATAGTAATGAGCCATCCCCACCACAAAGTGGAGGTACTTCCTGTGGCCGGGGAAAATGGCTATGTGAGTGTATGCCTCCTTTTGACCAAGG
Organism: Rhinatrema bivittatum; assembly: GCF_901001135.1. Taxonomy (NCBI): domain Eukaryota; kingdom Metazoa; phylum Chordata; class Amphibia; order Gymnophiona; family Rhinatrematidae; genus Rhinatrema; species Rhinatrema bivittatum. The sequence continues at coordinate 251,294,901 of NC_042619.1, forward strand.
GAGCAAATCCAGTCTCCTCCTCTGAGGAGGAGAATCAGTGTGCCCAAAGAGACCATCTTGAACATTTCTCTTGCGAGAAACTTGTTCAGTGCCCTAAATTCCAGGATGGGGTGCAAGCTGCCAGTCCTTTCGGAATGAGGGAATACCTCGAATAGAACCCTCGACCTACTGGGAGTGAGGGTACTGGTTCTACCGCAACCTGCTGTTAGAGGGTGGAGAGCTCTGTTTGAAGTATGACCTACTAGGTGAATGAACCCTACGATGGAACACGAGGGAGAGGTCTCTGGGAGTTAGCTGAAGTTGAAACAGTACTCCTGATGGATGACGGAGAGGACTCATCGGTCCGAAGTAATCTCTTCCCAGCAATGGGGCGAAGCCGAGAAGCCTGCCTCCTACTGGGGGATCCAGCGTCAGGGGGTACGGTCCAACTGACTTCCGATCCCTTGCCGCCAGTCAATAGCCACTGCTGGGGCTTGCGAGGAGCTGGCTGGGGTCTAGATGCTCATTGCTGGCGAGGACGGCCCCTACAGCCAGTGCGTGGCGTACGAGCTCGGAAGGCCAGAGGATAATATTTCCTCGTTTGTAAAAGGGTTTCTGGGATCCTGCCCTGGAGGATTTCCTGGCCGAGGATGGGCCTTCGAAGGTGCTGGCGGACAGCTACTGAAGGGTGTCATGATGATCCTTCAGTTGCGCCATCGCATTCCGGATCTTATACCCGAAGAGGTATTCACCTGTGCAGAGGAGGTCGGCTAGCCTTTCCTGGACCTCTGGATGGTGGTCAGAGGCTCGGAGCCATGCCATCCTCCAGGCGCAGATGCCCACCATGACCAAGTAAGCCACTGTCTCAAAAGACATCATAGGTGGACCGCACCTCAGTGCTTGCTAGCATCTAGGCCCAGTGAACACAGGCCAAAAGTGCCTCCTGCTTGCCCTCTGCAAAGTCTTAGTTTCCAGAGGTTGCACTTATACTGGGTCATGTACAGCTGATAGGTGTCGATGCAGGCCACCAGCAATAGCGCCTGGAAGACCTTCCTGCCAAGGCATCAAGCTCCCAGTGCTCTCACCCTGGGGGGGGGGGGGGGGGGGTTTGAAGGCATGGGTGCAGGAGTGCCGAGCCTTATCAGGGCAGACTGAGAAGCGGCACCTCCCCCACGGAGGTGCCGCTTCTCAAACCCCATGACCTGCTGCACCAAAGAGGTAGCATCAGCCTTTCTGTTGATGGGGGAGATAGAAATGGGGTTCTTCCACATCCTCTGGAGGAGGTCCTTGAAGATGTCATGGATGGGAACCACCATGATCACCTTAGAAGTGTTGACAAACTGGAATACTTTCAGCATTTTGTAATGCGCATCCTCCTCCATGAGCAGCTGAAAGGGGATGGCTTCAGCCATGGCCTTTACAAACCCTGCAAAGGACAGATCCTTGGGGGGCGATTGATGCCGTTCTTTCGGTGGGGAGGGCTCCGAGAGGGGGTCATCTGAATATTCAGAGGATGATTCTGTAGAATTATCTCCCCAAGACCAACATGGCGTGGACGAGGACCTGTGCGGGGTATCAGTTCTGGGCTCAGAGGTCCTCGGAGGCCTCAAGGGTACCGCCGGAATCGATGGTCCCCTGGCATCAAGGGGACCGGACGGGGGCCCAGCAGGGACTCAGGGAATCGTGGTCTCTGAACCATGACATCGCCTGTCTCTTCCTGCTCGGTGGAGGGCAATCATGGCTGTTGAGGAATCAAGGTCCCTCGGGCACCGGCTGCATCGGTAGGGGTGCCTAAAAGGATGTCCAGATGCTCCAGCAAGGATGCTAAAACCGATGGAGGGGGCTCAGGCACCAGTATGGGGGCCGGTGGCACGGGCAGCTCAATGCTCTGAAAGTACCTTGAGTATAGCGGACTGCACCCTGCGGTCCAGCTCCTCCTGAAAGTCTGGGGTAGCAAGAACTGAAGGAGGGGGGGACGAGGTATCACCAACTCTTCCTCAGAGCACCGAGGAGGCAGGGTGCCCGCACCAATATCGATGGGGAATGCCTAGGACTACAGGGGCATCAGTGGATGGGGCCTTCCGTTGACCGTGTCGCTTCGGTGGCGGCCCAGCAGCTGCCGGTGCTGCACCAGAACTGGAGCCATGTGTCGACAGTGACCAGTGCTGATGCTTACTAATCTTTCCTCGGTGCTCAGACCGGTCTTTCCCCTGTGCCGAGAAAGCAGGGGATCTCAATGTCCGGGAGAGTGGGGGGGATCAAGGCTCTCTCACCATCCCCGCGATCAGAGGGACCAGCAAGAATAGCGAGGGGAAGAGTGTCAAGAGGCTCCCCGTGACCTCTCGGAATCGAGGGATCCAAAGCAGGTGTAGATGGAGCAGACGGGTGCCCTGAACAAGTTTTCCATCTTATCAAGACGAGCCCGATGGCCTTTGGGGGGTCATCTGGTCACATAGATGACACCCACGGACATCATGTGAGGCCCCACAGGCAGAGAATACAGACTTCAGGAGATCACGTGATGTGGTGAGCTGGGAGGTCGTGTTCCTCACCAGCTCCGGGACCTACTCCACATACCGCGCAAAATACTCACGAATCCTTAAATCTATACGCATCCAAAGATTAATCTAGCTTAAGGGCTTATGTCAATCATCACTTATATGAATAAATTGACACCACCGATGGCGACTAAAGCGGGACGGAGAGAAAAGGAAAAAGCCGAGGACTGCAACCAAAATGGCGGTTGCGGGAGACGGAGGGCCCGACTCTGTTCGCCAGGGCTTACTATACTGGATATTAAAGAAGCCGTCCGAGAAGCCCTTGATGACAAACTGGACCATATCACCCAGCAATTAGGGGAAGTGAAGGAAATGCTGCACGAATTGCTTCCCCGAATTGATCAAGTAGAAACCCGGATTTCTACCGTGGAGGACGGAGCGATACAAACAGAAGGAAAGCTGGTGAGTGCAGAAAAACAGCTGAAACTCCTCCAAGACAAAATTGACGAGTTGGAAAATAGAGCGAGGAGAGACAACTTGCGATTCTTGGTGTTTTCCCGAGAACATAGAGGAGAGATCGCTCTGTGGCCTTTTGGAGAGTTGGATCCCGGAGGCCCTGGGATTGCCGCATATTACAAGACAAGTCAGTGGTGGAGTGCGCCCACCGTTTGGGGACCCGAAAGGAGACAAATACCCCGCCCGAGACTTGTCATAGCGAAGATCCTTAATTCGGCGCATAAATCTGAGATCTGGCGTGCCTCCCGCACAAAGCGGGATCTTACATACCAAAATTAACCAATTCGCCTATTTCAGGACTTTTCTGCTACAGTTTCGGAGGCCCGCAGAGGATTTTCTCCTATCTGTACGTCCTTGCATAACCAGGGGATGAAGTTTCCCTTCTCTTTCCCGCCCGGCTGAAAGTGTGGCACGGGGATCGGGTTCACATGTTTGAGACCTCAGCGGCAGCGCAACATTTTCTTACCAAGCTGAAGAAGCTCCGCATAAAAAAAAAAAAAAAACAACTGAAAAAAGAGACGAGAAAGGGAAAATAATAAAAAAAAATAGACGAAATTACCTACAAAACCACTGATTGAACAAACACGGTTGCCGTGTGCTGGCCAAAGGAGGAACTGATCAGACCCACACACCTTTAACAATGGGACGGCACTGGGCCCTTCCAGAACTTGAAGAGTCAAAATTACAAGCAAGGAACCTACAAGGTAATGGATGATCTGATGGGACTTTGAATGTTTACTTTCCATAGTGGAGGGCGCGTGGCCTGGATAAAGCCCGGTTGCCGAGTAGTAAGTGTGACCAGCGTGTCTACAGGCTATACGGTTAGCGGGGACTTTGGCGACCTATGAAAACCCTGCCGCACTTCGTTTTGTTATAAACCAGTTCAGGGCGGTTTTGGCGTTTCAGCTTATGGAGCACACTGGGATGGGTGGGTGATACCGGTGATTTTATACTGTTGATCACATCTTTCATTGCCGGAGCGGTGGGGACATTGGACGGGGTACGCTTTTCTTACAGCCGCTAATAGTTACCTTCCAGGCGTGCAGGATATGGACTAATTCCTGGGACTTGGGCCGACGAACAACCATGGTCTCTCCTCCAGAAGGCCCAAGTGCATGGTTCGCTGGGGAGCGCACGAGGTGCGACGCCATTTTGGATAAACTCTGATGCCTGCGGTTAAGATATCGCTTCTCTGTTTGAATACTGGACACTACGGACCGCTACAAGTTTAATCATTTCAGCCCCTCATTTTGGCTTACAGTCTACATTAAGGTGTTGGTGAGATGCTTGGGAAGGGGGACCATAAAAAAAAAAAAACCCATGGGAAAACATACCACAAATGGAAAAGAGAGACTGCGAAAACGGCGAAAGGGAAATACATGGCACCTCGTCCGGACTTTCTTGCATTAAAAAAAAAAAAAAAGTGGAAGGACCAGGCAACCAGTCTACCCCACTCTACCCTTGTGGAAGACTAGGAGTGCATACGAGACACTGTCCTTTGGAGAGGGTGAATGTTGGGCAATTTTTCCCGAGTTGCCATGTATATAGTTCATCATTGTAGGGATAATTCTTGATTTACACTTGTGGAGTGGATGTACCCGGACACATCCAAAGATCTCTAGACCTCCACCGAGGGTATGGGAGGTTTTGTTTCTCTATTGGGGGTTAAAGGGATGGGGAGAGGATGGGGAGGGGGTGGGGGGTGGAAGGGGGGAGATTAGAGAGTGGGAAAAGGAAGCAAGGGAAGGGGGCAGTCCTACCACTCTGGATGTCCATATGGTGGATTACAGCTTTTGGAATGGAGAGGGAATGGGGGGCGCACACGGGACCATACCATCTGTTTTTTCGATGAGGGATTACATTCTGGGAGTGAGGTTCGCTGGGGGGAGGCAAGGCTGGGTGCCCCCTCCTAAACGTGTTTTTAAGGAGCGACTACAGGGAGCATTCTGTTTTGGGCACTATAATGCTTAAGCTAATATCATGGAATATAAATGGGCTTGGTACCCCAGTTAAACGGAACAAGGTGCTAGCTCACCTGAAGCGGTTACACTCAGACATAGCATGTATTCAAGAGACGCACCTTACAGGGCTAGAAAGCCAAAAGCTGCAGAGAGATTGGGTAGGGCAGTGTTTTTTTGCAGAAAGCGTTGCATAGAAAAGGGGGGGTTGCTATTTTACTACATAAAATGCCAAATTTCAAGTCACTAAAACCCTCAGTGATGCAGAAGGCCGTTATGTTATTGTAATAGGGGTTTGGAATAATAAGCCTGTTACCATCTGTAATATCTATGCCCCGAATGTATACCGACATGCATTCTTTGTAGAACTTTGTAATCTACTGCAGACCCATGGACAAGGTACATCGTATGTGGCCGGGGATTTTAACTGTGTACATGAGGCTACTTTGGATAGAAACACTCCACCATCTAGGTCGCAAGGAGAGCAAAAACAAGGTGTGGCATATTTGTGTCGGCAATTGTTTTTAACCGATGTATGGCGGACACTGCATCCCAGTGAAAGGGACTATACGCATATCTCGAGATCCCATCAGACGATGTCCCGTATTGATTATATTCTAGTCCTCCCAACAGGATTTTTTCTCTATCTCCCAGGCACACATAGAAAGCCTTGTCATTTCTGACCATGCTCCAATCTCGATTGATATCAGCACCCCGGGTCCAGACCTTCAAGGGCGAATATGGAGATTCCCAACATTCTTAAAAGATGAGGCCCATTTTCAGACTTTTCTAAAGGAAAAGTGGAAACTCTTTGCACAAGATAATCACCAGCACGCCGATACTCCCCTTCTTTTTTGGGAAACGGCTAAAGTTGTCCTAAGAGGGGAAATCATCTCCTACGTTCATGCTAGAAGTAAACGAATGAATCGGTCCATCTTAGATCTAGAGACAAAATTGAAGCGAGCGAAACGAGTTTTCGCGGCATGCAACACCAGTAAGGCCCGAGTGGAGTTTTATGGTATTATGGGCCGCCTGAATACACTCCTGGACACCAGGGCTCGACTTTATTTCTGGGGGGGACAAAAATCGCTTTTTAAATTTGGAAATAAGCCAGGCCGCCTGCTAGCCAGACTAGTGAGAAACCAAAAGCCCCGCTCGTTTATAACGCGCTTGAAGACGCAGTCAGGACAGGAGACGGTAGAGGAAAAGGAAATATGTGCTTCCTTCCAGAAATATTATCAAAATTTGTATAGCCGGGAGGCCGGGGGAAGGAGTGAACAGGCGGAGGATTTTTTCCAGAACCTGCCGCCTACCCACCTTATCAGCGGCCCAGCGGGAATTTTTAATAGGCCGCTCCTGACTATGAAGTTTCACAAGTAATCTCAGCGGCCCAAACAGGAAAATCTCCAGGGCCTGATGGGTTCTCCTACGAGTTTTATAAAATCTTGTTACCTTATCTTAGTGAGCCCTTAACCAATTACTTTAAAATGGGGCTTACACAGGAGGGATTTCCCGCCTCCTTTAATGATGCCCACATAACACTTATACCAAAACCGGGTAAAGACCAAACTTTTCCATCCTCATATCGGCCAATTACCTTGTTAAATTGTGATTTCAAAATCCTAGCGAAACCTTAGCGGAGCGATTGAAGATTTTCTCCCTTTTTTAATCTCCCCACACCAAACGGGGTTTGTGAGAGGACGGAAACCGAATGCGACTATCACCAAACTGCTCACAGCGATGACCATCTGCCGAATGCAGACTATTCCGGCACTGGTGGTCGGGCTAGACTCTGAGAAAGCCTTTGACCGCGTTTCTTGGACGTACCTTTTCATGGTTTTACAGAAGTTTGGGGTTGGGGGAGATTTCCTATCTTATGTGAAACTACTTTACGATGCTCCCTCCTCAAGGTTTTAGCCAACCACTGTAAATCAGGGGACATCTCTATACAGAGGGAGTACGACAGGGGTGCCCCTTATCCCCACTACTATACATTATAGCTTTAGACCCTTTGTTGCGAAAGATTGCGGAGAGTGGCGAGGTGAGGGGATTTGGAGGGCCAACCCATATTTTTAAATAGCTGCTTTTGCTGATGATATGTTAGTTTACATGACCCAACCACAGTACTCTCTTCCATACGTCCTGGATATATTAGATCACTACAGTTTGTTTTCCGGATTAAAGATAAATTATGAAAAGTCAGAGGCCCTTGATGTTACGGGTACACTAAAAGACGCTTGGCGGGGAGGCTTCCCTTTTCGGTGGACGGCGGACACATTAAAATTCTTGGGTATCCATATTCCCTGTAACTTGAGCAATTTCTATACCGCGAACATTCGGCCCCTACTCGCAAAATCTCTAGACACGCTTAAAAGGTGGACATCGCTCCCACTGACTCTTATGGGGCGTATTCATTTATTTAAAATGATACTTGTCCCTAAATGGTTATATCTTATTCAAGTAGCCCCTATTTGGATACTGAAGGCAGACCTGTTTCGATTACATCAAGGCCTACGTTTGTTTCTCTGGAGGGAAAAGAAAGCCAGAATATCATTGAGAGTGCTCATGAGACCGAGAGAACAAGGTGGTCTGGGATGCCCTAACTTGGAACTCTATAATTTGGCCTGTGGGGTGCGCCATGTCCGGGATTGGATGTCGGGATTATCTACTTTGACCCCCCATGCCCATCTGTTAGAATGGTACGGAGTCCGGACCTTAAATCCTTTAATACAACTTCCCATTCAGATGGTTCCTCACTATTTGAAATCACAATCCTAATTCGACTCTGTAGGAGGGCATGGCACCTTTTATGTAAAATTGGGGGGATTAGCAAGCTTACAACTTAAGTTTTTAACCATAGCGGGGCATGAGCTTTTCCACCGGGGGGGGGGTGTCTTCCAACGTTGGAAACATTGGGACTTAATTATATATCTGATCTGTATGATGACAGGTCGGGCACTCTTCTTTCCTTTGTAGAGCTCCAGAGGCGTTTTTGGTGCCCAGTAGGGATCACTTTGCTTATCTTCAAATCACTCACTTTCTCCATACAGCAGAGCACGGGTTGGTAGACACGGCAGCGGTACAAAAATTGGGGGAGTTAGTGCGGATAGGAAGAAACAACAAAAATAAAGTCTCCCTGCTTTACAAAGAATTGCTGGCATATTCAGTACTGATATACTTACTCTACCCTACGAAAAATGGAAAGAGTGGGCCTTGTTCTCGTTGACATATGCTGAGTTTGAAAATTGTTTTCAAGATATACCTCTGCTGTCTGAAAATGTATATTTACAAGAATTGCAGTACAGATTTCTCTGGCTTAGTTACATCACCCCTAATAGGGCCTATCAAATGAGAATAGCAACCTCTGCCCAATGTGGTAGATGTGGAGCTCCCGACAGTACTTTTTTTTCACTGCTTTTGGGACTGCCCGAAAATCTCCTTTTTTTGGAAACAGGTGGGTAAAGCGTGTTCTTTTTTTATGAGACGGAAACTCCCACCGGATCCCAATTTATGGTTATTTGGTTTGGGATCATGTTTATCAGAAACCATATCTGACCCTGAGCGACTTTTGATATGTAGAGCAGGCCTCTTGGGGAAACAAATAATATTAACTACTTGGCTAGAGGCTTTTGCCCCAAGTTATGACAGCTGGTTTCACAAAATGGTTCGCCTATGCTCTATGGAGCATGCCCTACTTACAGAGGCAATGCCAAAGAGGTCTGTACATATTAAACAAATTTGGACTGGCTTTACAGGATTTTTGACGCCACGACCTGGACAGCCCTGGGATCCATGGGCTGATGACCCGACGACTTAAATCAAAGGTGATACCAGGTCGGGGGGACACAAATGGGAAAAAACAGAAGACGAACTAAGGCTACCCTCATATGGACATGAGCGCCCACCTAGCCTCTTCATCTTGGACTTTTTCACAACTATACTATCCACCACCACTCGACTTAGGGGAGGGGGGAACGAACGAGCGAAAGAATGTCATTCATTCATTACTGGTTCCTAAGGGGCCTTACTTTGTTGTTTACAGATGTTGTTTGTACTTGTTTGTACAATAATGAAAATCTGAATAAAGATAGTTTCAAAAAAAAAAAAAAAAAAAAGAATACAGACTTCATGCGGATCCTTGATGGACATGGTCTGCGGGCATGGGGACACCGACGAGAACTGGTCAACGCCATGAGAAAAAAAACACCTGGTGGGCGGTCGATAACTGGCGATCACTGTGTGGCAAAGTGTTGGGGATCAACCGCAAGCTAGAGGAAAAAACCAGTAAGAAAAACCTACCGACCCAGGAGGCACTGAGTGCGAAGGGGGACCCAACGAGGAAGACAAGAAAAACCCGAACGTTTTTGAAAAAAGAAAGAAACAAGCAGAACTCCACAAACCGCAAGGCAACTGCACAGCGGAAAAGAAGAGACTGAAAGGGGACCTCACGTGGATGCACAGATAGTGGCATGCTGGGCATGCTCAGTGTGCTGGTCAAAGCTGCTAGAAACTCTGACAAAAGTTTTCCATGCCGGGCTCCATCGGATGATGTCATCCACTTATGAGGACTACCATCCTGCTTGTCCTAGGAGAACAAGAGCATTGGGTCCCGCTGCTCAGACATCTCTCCTGCAACTGAAAACATGGAACACTTTGGTGTTCTGATTCAAAACCATTAAGTCCTGTTCCACAGTTTTGTTTAGCGCCAGCTTTGGGTTCTGGATAGCTCTGTAGGGGGACTAGTGTGGGCAAATTGAGCCAGTAGAAGTTCCCCTACCTGTGGGTCAGGTAACTAATCAGCCTTAGGTCCTAGCTGAATCCAAACCGGCCACTTTAGAGAGATTCAGGCATAGAGTCTCTGCTGGAGACCCCTTAAGGTATCTTCAACATATCCCTATCGCAAAGTGGGTGAGGAGGTAATGCCCAGATAGGGGCTCTTTTCCCTCCCAGTGACAGGGGTCAGGCAGAATGCAGTCCTTTCATGGTTCACGTAGAACTGTCAGGGGGCCAGAGGAAGTGAAAACGCACAGTGAGAGGCAGCTGGTCCACTCTTCCCCAGAGGTCATTGGAGGAAGGAATGGTTATGAATTAGAATGGCTTGTCCTGTCTGCAAGGCCTTAATGAACTCCCCATGCACTTTCCAAGCAAGAGGTGGTTCGCTCCATGCTAGGTCATCTGTGAAGGAAAGAATTTACCTGTTAGCCCATTCTAGATCTGAAGAAAGTGAATATGGCTCTCAGGATACCAAATTTCTGAATGGAAACCCTACACTTTGTGATTGCGGTCTTCCACAAAGGGGAGTTTCTGGCTTTTTTGGATCTCTCAGAAACGTATATACATATTCCCATGAAGGAGGAGCATCAGGCATTCTGTCACATCAGGGTGCTGGGAGAGCATTTTCAGTTTTGAGTGCCCTGTTTTGGGCTAGCAACCGCACCTCAGCCGTTCACTAAGGAGATGGCTTTAGTGACCGCAGTGCTGTGGTAGTTAGGCTTTTCAGTGCATCCTTACCTGGCCAGCTGGTTCATATGGGCAAAGTTAGAGGACCTGTGCTAGTAATCGGTCCCACAACTCATGCAGATACTACTCACCAGGGGTTGGGGTAGCGGACGTGGCAAAGGAGCATCTCTGTTCAGACACAGTCATTGGTATATCTAGAAGTGTACTTCGATACCTGACTAGGCAAGGAATGCCTAGTCAGGTTTGGAAGGCAGAGTGCTGAAGGTTGCAGTCACAAGTCCTCCAGTTGTTGTGGGTTTTGGTACCCAAAGTCTGGGGTTATTGGCAGGTCCTGGGTTCTATGGTGACTACATTCAATCTAATTATCTGGGCATTTGCGCATAGGAGGCCTTGTCTATCCTGATGGAACCCTCATTTGGAAGAGTTCCAACTGTGGCTACCACTGCGAGAGGAAGTTAGGTCCAGTCTCTTCTGGGGAATTTCTCAGGCCAATTTGGAACTGGGTGCTTTGATTGTGGAATAAAGCTATAAGATGCTTTATCGTTGGTATATTACCCCAGCTAAGTTGCACAGGTTTTATCCTACTATGGGAGATTAATGTTGGAGGGGGTGCGGGTTTATCTGGAACCTTTTTCCATATGTGGTGGGAATGCCCTAAGATCACTACCTTTTGGGATTCAGTAGTGCATTTGATGTTTGAAACTGTGGGTGAACAAATCTCTAAGGATCCTTTGTTTATTCTGTTAAAAGTACCTTCTAAGGTTTCTGTCCCACCAATAATACTAGCTGCAAGAGGGGAGACTGCATATTGCTGGAAACAGAATGACATGCCTCCATACAAAGAGTTATTCAGAAATTGGCAAAGGTGTATTATTTTAATAAGATGACTGCTGTTCAGCAAAACAAGTGGATACATTTGAAAAAGGTGGCAGGGTTATCTTCAATGGCAAGCTAAGCTATAATTATACTGATGTGTTCTGGGATGGGATTAGCTCCTTGGGGGTGTTTTGAGATGCAAGGGGTGGAGGGGGGTCTATGAGGGAGGGTTAGTTATTTTCTCATGAGTAAGACCCTTGACTTATTGTATGAGTTTTGGGGGGTGATAACTGGATGGACAGAATGGTGTTATTGGGTTCACATTACCCAGTTTGGATAGTAACTGACTGAAAATAGTTTGTTATTGGAATTCAGTGATATAGGCTCATCTTGTACAATGAGTAAGCGTGTATGTGCTAGCACTGTGATGTTTCTTTGTATGATAATTCCCAATAAAAAAAAATTACACACATACAAAAAAAGTCTTTGAATATTGACCTCAAACCTGTTCTGATAGCAGCTGCAGCACCAAGGAGGGAACAGGACTGAGGATTAAAACAGAAGCAATATATCTCAGGATTGCCCTGGGTATGCATGAGACCCAATGCATTCACGTTCACCAAGGTGTGCAAACCAGTCACTCACCTGTGATTCAGCGCACTAACTGTTCTTACCCAAAACTCACACCCGCAAGACCCTGAAGGAAGGAAAGTTGAGGAATGCAGCCATCCGACTGGCTGAACGAGGACTGTGAAGGCAGAGACTGCAGCAAGCTACTGGGTTAAGATATTCTTCAGAAGTATCAATGTCCAGCAGGATGCTAACCAACGACACGGAAACCAAAGGACAGTAAGGCCCATCTAGTGTTTGTCTAATTTGTTTACTTTTGCAATACCACAGTCTCACTTCTTCACAGCTAAGGATTTTCTGTACTTATCCCAGGCTGTTTTAAAAATTCCCTTAACTGTTTTTGCCTCCATCACCTTCCCCTGGGAAGCCATTCCATATCTCCACCACCTGGTCCTCAATCTGTCTCCTTAGACTCTCATACTGTGATCTTGTATTCTTTAGCATGCTTTCCTATGGGAAAGGTTTGCTACCTGTGCTTCACCTATACCCTTCTGAGGTATCTGAATGCCTCTATCATCTCTCACTCTCCTCTAAGACAAACATATTTAGGTCCTTGAGTCTCAATTCATGTGGCTTTTGGTGCAGAACCACCTGCAGCTCTTCTATATAGATTTCATTCAGAAACGTTTTTGTCTGCAGAAGGGAAAAACAGCAGGAAATAGTGGCTATGACTTCATTTCCCAAATTAATTGCTCTGTTTCTTTCTTTTCACAGTTTACTTACACTACAGCCTAATCTGCTTAGACTCACCCCTCAGCTCTCACACCCAGCCAGCGTGCAAGGATGGAGTGAGTCCAGGTTACTAATTCTTTCCAGCCTGTCTGGGTAACCACCTTTCATCATCCCCTACAGGCACTCTGCTTCTCATCTCTCTAGGGTCGCTGTGCTCTCCCTGCCAGTCCCTCTCCTACCTATGGACCAAGCTCTTGCCCACTTGCATCTAATCTCATCTTGCGACTGCCCAAAGCGAGAGTGCAACTGCTAGGACAAGGGAAGACACCAGCCATGAATGCCTAGAGCTGAGCACTCTGAATACATTACTGGCACCTATTCCCCTCTTCCCCAGTAAAATGTATGGATCTTGTGTGTCCTGGACCCAAAAAAAATTCAAAAGGTTAAGCACTGGGGAGAACAACTTTCAAAACATTTCCCATGGGTAAAAACAGTGCTACCCACAGAAATGGGAGTGTCTGAAAACTGCCCCACCTTGTTATGGGTACAAGTAGTCGCAGTGGTCACAGCGTGGGTACTTTTACCCATGGCAATAAAAGGGGCAGGGATAGGTTGAGGAGGGCAAGTACGGATAGGGATTTCACTCGGAAAGCCACACGCACAATCTCCCATGGTTATTTTTGCATGTGCTTTCCTAGTAAATGCCCCATGTAGGGAGGGGGGAGATTTCCTTTGGAAATTAGGGTTGCAGGCCCCCCCAAAGTACTTTGACTACTACCCCTCCCTTTAGTGAAAGCTTTAGTAGCCTGTGATACACTGGATTTTCTCAGCAGTCCTCTCGCATACCCCGTGTGCAGGATTTTGCAGTAAACCGTGCCTTCGGTGGGGGTTTACAGTGATCACAGCCCCCAGGAAGAACCTGCAGAGGTGTAGGGAAGCCAGTCATCTGCTGATCCTCTTGAAGGAGATATCAGGTTTCCTGACAATCTTGTCCTGCCTGTTCTGAGCGCGACTCACCCGATGTGCTTAAAACTCAGGTCAACTGTGGGATGGGGTGAAGGAGCAGTATATACTGCAGAGCTGATGCACACCTGGTGGCCCCAATCTAACACAGTACAAACACAGGGTGAACTAGAGACTGTGTCACCTATTGTGGCAGGGGTAGGAGGGAGAGAAAACAGGGGGGAGGTGCTAAGTTAAACTTCAAGTCTTGTTTTACATGCTCACCAGGTTTTAACCTCTACTTGCTCCCCTTACCCTGGCTTCACAAGCAGCATCAGATGCATTTCTGAAGGCCCCTGGATAAACCTGACTGTCGCTCACATATGGCTTCCATGAGGTCAGACATGGGCAAGAGGTATTTCCTGTTGGTATTGTTGTCATCAAAGTCTAATAGATAATCAGTACAGGGGGGGGCAACCGGTGTATTTGGTTCCCAGTCGGTTGGGGAGTCTGTCATGGTGCAGTGGTGACACCAGATAGCTGGATTGCTAGGTTCTCAGGTGCAGCCCTGGTGCATGGCCCTACACAGAAGACTGTCACTGCAATGACTGAAGTAAGTTGAAAAGGGGAAGTATCCCAGAGTAATTTATTTAAAACAAATTTATATTCTGCATATATTCAACAATGTTGTCCAAAGCAGATTACAGCAGATTATATCCATAAAAAGAGACAATACCAGAGTATTCATACAACATAAGTTATCAAACAAGCATAAAAGTAATTATACGCATAAAACAACTATTGCATAAAAGCCTCTCTAAAAAAAAATAAAATGACAGCTGATGGTGCCAGATCCCAGCCCTGGTTCCAATTCAGCTGGAACCCCAAAAGGGCAGGGGGAAACTGCCAGGGCCAAAAGGAAAACACAAAGCCTGATCAGTACAGCTGTGAATGTCAAACAGACTCTGATCCCCAGCACTGCCGCTAACAACCAACCTCTGTTGAGGAACACAGTTTTCCCTATCATCACTCACATGTACACATTCTGCTGCTCTGAATACATGTACTGCATCCCAGTCAACCCGGAAAGACGCTCCGAGTACCCAAAGCCTTCTGCCAAGTCTGCACTAGGACAGCTGACAGGCAGTGCCACACTCCAGCCCACAACAAAAAAACAAACAAACAAAAATCAATTCTCTATCTGATACGGCATGACACACCCAGCAGAGCAAGTGACCCAGTTAGCGTAATGGAGACCTACTTTCAAGCCCCGCTATCATTACAGATGCTCAGGCCCCTTTCTCACTCTGTCTCTCTTATACCCTCCGCACCTCAGTCAGTGGATCATTAGACTTGTATGTTGTTCTGCTGTATAGTTCCCTAGTCTAGGTCACCAAATTAAAAGCTAAAAGAAACAAGTCAGCTAAGCAGCACATCTATGGTAAAAAGCCTGCCAATGCATAATTCTATGCTGCATGTAATCCACTTTGAAGTTTCAAAAGTGAAATATAAATCAAATAAATACATAAAATAAAATACATACCTCTGAACCCAGGGTCAACTTGATGCTTTTGGCATATGTTTCTGTACGATCATCCTTCAGTTCCACCATGACCGGCTGGTCCACCTTCATCCCAATTGGGCCTGAAATTTTCTCCAACATGCTTATCAGCTCTCGGGCCTGGTTTACACAGCGCTTTGGATAAAACAAAGCCCAAAACTTCAAGGGGATCTGGGAATATAAAGTGGAAAGGAGGAAGAATGATCCTTCTATCTCACATTACACACTCCAGGGCCTTCTGCAGTCCCTAGCTGTAACTTACAGAGCAGAGGGCTGCCTCCCGCGTCACCTCCCTTGTCCAGTTCAGATCTTCTGAAGTAGGGTAAGAATTGTTCCGCAGGTTGATTTTTTCCGAGGGAAGAACTCGTCCATTGGTCTGATGACAAAATACAGGTTGAAAAAGGCAGACGTTTAGAGCAGCACAAACCAATACCTCTTGATGGCCACTTAATGCAAAGGAAAAAAAATCTAGTAACCAATCATTTTATTTTTAAACATTTTGAGGTTGATATTCAGCCAGCTGGCATGCAGGTAAGTTACCTACATAAAGTTACTGGGTTATTCAGTGGATCGCAGAGGGTTATGCATTCTGCTGAATATACCTGGATAAAACCCAAGTTATCTGAGTAATTTTAGGACTGCTCTCCAGTATGACCAGACTTATCTGGATAGCGCTGAATATTGGTGTTATCCCGTAAAGTCAGTCCCACTCCAGAATGTTTCTGATTTATCTGGGTAAGTTTTATCCATATAAAAAAAAAATAACTTACTGGAAAATCAGCAATAGATGACAAGGTGGGAAATTCAAATCCTGCCCTTTTTCTAAGTCCCAGGTTCAGCTGGACAAAACTTTTGAATATGGGGCTCCTCCATTTATTAAGGAAAATTACAATGGTTCAAAAATAGCTGCGTATCAGATGCTTACTGTATGTTGGCAGTTCAATATATCATAGAAAACACAACCCTTTCCCCCTGACATGCCATCTTTTCTGTATTGCAATGTATTATTACAAGTTATAAATGAAGACCTAATACTCACTGTAAAAAAAAAATGTAGTCATTGAAACAATTAAAAAGCTAAAGTCAATCACAAGCCAAATCATATTTCCTTTGGTAACAATTCCATCTTCGTGCAAATATTATGGTAAAAACTGATAGAGCATGTTTTGGGACCACCTCTTCTCCATAAAACTAGCTACTTTCCTGTAATAGGTGTTCTCCAAGGATGGGAGTTCAGTCAAATAATTGGGGGACCTGATGTCACCAATCCGGACCTTCACTTCCAGAGCTTCCTAACAGATTCTTGAGCTCCAAAAGATATGACTCAATTCTGCCCTTATGCTAATGAACTGCTGGTCCTCACAGTGCAGTAAGTAGCTTGGTTTTCTCCAAAGACAAGCAGTTCACCTATCACACAGTTGAAACTCCCTTGCTAAGAAGATAAAAAAAAAACAAAAAAAAACAAGTTGACCTGCCTTATTGGCAGGTTGTTCTATTTTTGGTTGTGTCAGAAGTCTTCCATTTTTTTTTTTTTTTTTAAAGAACAACTCAAAATAATAAAATGGACCCTAGAGGGATTGGCGTTGGGCTTTAACCCTCCAAAAGACTCTGAAGAACAGATTGCCTAAATCTGCTGTCACGGCAAATATGTGAACTGAATGCTATGCCGCTGCCTTACATCTCTTCATCAGAGGTTGATCTTAGAAAGCCTGATCACGCAGCCATGGCTCAGACACTATGAGCTTCAATATGCACCTCTAAGGCTAAAAAACCAGTCTGAGAATAAACGAAGGATATGCAGTCTACTATTCAGTCAGATATACCATATATACTCGTGTATAAATTGAGAAATTTATGCCAGAAAATAAGCCCCAAAAAAGCTGGGTCAACTTATACACGCATACTAGTTTTACCGCAGATACTATAACGTTCGCGAGGTATGTGTGTAGATATGCACCAACCGCCAAAATGGAGTGGAGTTAGCCGCATAAGTTAAGCAGCTAACTCCAATATTAGCAATTATCCGCTTAACTTATGTTGTCAACTCTGGTTGTGCCGCTGACCTGTCCTAAAGTTTGCACACCACGTGACTTTTTTTTTTAAAATACGGGCATGGCTTTTCTTGAATTATCTTCCCGATAGATCGCTCATTTTAAACCTTGACTTATATGTGGGCCAATGGATTTTGGTCTCAAAATTGCCCATCGACTTATACATGAGTGACATATACAAGAGTATATATGGTTGGTCTTTTTTAATATGGCTAGCCTAGTCTTGAATAAAAAGAAACAAAAAAAATGGGTGGACATTATAAGGTCTTTAGTTCACTCCAGGTAGGAGAAGACATCCTTCTTGCAATCAAAAGTGTGAAGGTCATGTTAGACTTTGTTGGTGTGGGTCCTTGGGGAAAATGATGGCAGAACAAATGACTGATCAAGTCAGTGGAAGTCCAACACTACCTTGGGCATAAACCTCAGATGCATATGAAGTACCAACTTTTATTTAAAAATTCGGTATAGAGCAGATAAATCACTAAGCCCTCAAGTGCCCCGACTCTGGGTGTTGAAGGGTCTGCCAGCAAAAATAGGACCTTCCAGGTCAGGTACTTCAGCCCACAGGATACCAGAGGCTCAAAGGGGGATTTAATCAGTTGGGTTAAAAAAAAAAAATCATCATCACACTCCTCTTAATATTTCCTCCCATCTCCCCAAGACCTCACTGCACCTGACCCCTCCCTCTCAGAACCTCTCTCCACCTATCCCTCACCCTGTAAATGTCCTGGTCCAGGCGCAGCCCCCAGCGTAACATTTCATTCTTTGCTGCCTCATTACTCTCAATGTTCTTCAAAAGCTGTCCGAGGGATACATGATGCTGTTTCGGACTCAGATTAATCTGCTGTGTCAGATCCTAAAAAGGAAGGAAGGAAGGAAAGGTGCTGAGCAGGTGGCACCCAGGGAACAAGTTTACAAACGATCCAGCCAGCCAGACATCTCTCCACCTCTGCGCTGGAGGCCAGCAGACTGGCAATCCCCCTCCTGCTTTACTGCACAACAACAAATGAAAGCTAGCAGCCAGATTTTTATGACTGCCATTGATCAAGATTTCTGCCACCCTGAACAGTGATCCGTGAAGGCTGCAGTTTCATGCTATGTTCTGTTTGCGTTTGGGGGAATAGGATCAGTAGGTACACAGTGCACCTTCCACACACCCTGCCCCTTACGGGTTATCACACTGGGACACAAATTGCTTTTGTAGCCTCAGAAACCAATTGCTTTCCCTGACATGCACTTTTCCTGATACACACACACAGCGATAAGGAGCCTGTGAAAGAAACTTATCACTGCAGCACTGCAAAACACACAAATAAAACTTTCACTACGTGTAGCACCATAGATTAACAGAGTTGACATCCAAGTGCTATGTGTGCTGCGTATAAAATGCCAGGGCCAGTTACACCTCCTCCGTCACATGGGGTCATTCTCAGGCAGCTGGCTTTGCTGGCAGAGCCTCGCATGCTCAACGCAAGACTTTGGACAGGGAGAGCAATTTCCAAATGATTTTTACACCTAGATAAAAATAATTAATTGAAAAAAATGCTCTCCTCCCTCTGTGAGTAAAAA
Organism: Rhinatrema bivittatum; assembly: GCF_901001135.1. Classification (NCBI taxonomy): domain Eukaryota; kingdom Metazoa; phylum Chordata; class Amphibia; order Gymnophiona; family Rhinatrematidae; genus Rhinatrema; species Rhinatrema bivittatum. The sequence continues at coordinate 251,313,553 of NC_042619.1, forward strand.
GCAGGAATACTTTTACCTGCAAAGCAAAAAGTGTGTGTGTGTGTGTGTGGGGGGGGGGGGGGTGGGTGACTAAGACAGCAGACAATGCATGGGGAGGGCTGGGATTTCATTTAGAAGTCTCTTCGTGTGGTTTATGGTGCAGATTTTGCACCTATGAAGTCCATGGGTGCTGAAGTATCCCACTACCAGTTAGTTTCATGGAATGTCCCCTAGTCCTAGTATTACCTGAAAGGGTAACCTATTAACTTGTTCCACACTATTCGTGACTTTATAAACTTCTATCAAAACCTCTTACAGATGTCTCTTCTCCAAGTGGAAAACTCTAAATTATAAAGTTCTTCATAAAGGAGTCATTCCATATCCTTTGATCAATTTTATTGCAATTCCCTGAGCCTTTTCTAGTTTCACTGCAGTCCTTATATTCTTGAAGCACATGAGACACAGAGCAAAGCCTTCAGTTAAAAGAACCAAAATAAACCAAGTACCCAATCCTATGCAATTCCCCTGAATGTATTCAAACCACCTTTCAATGTCTGCGCTCCCATTCTGCAAACCTCAGCCCAGCCCCACTACTGCTCCTCCACCTTCCTATGCACCTTCATTCCGTGCACCCTCTGCTCTCACCTTCATAGCTTTGAAGTCTTTCCTCATCTTTTCAGGAATCCCAGTCATGAAAGAGAGCTCTGGTAGCAGAAGTATTTCCCCCTTAAGAACCTGAAAGAATAAAGATGTCACCTCTATTCATTAACAAAGCCTACCTACCCCCTTCCTGCTCCCTCTCAGAAATATATTTCTAACAGTCTTCCAACATCTCTCACCTTCCCTTGCGGGAGCTGCTTCTCCTTAGGTCTGTGAATCAGCAACGGCTGGTCCACCTCCTTCACAGTTATCCCATAGTTCTGGCTGGAGAGAAAAGTGGGTACAAGACTATGCCTATGAGCCCAATATGGACTGACACACACTAACCAAATTATGCAGCACCGCACAACGGCGGATTCACGATGTCGGACTGGCCCGGGTATTCGCCGCCCAGGCCGGCCCAGGACACATCACGTGGTCTACCAAGTGCGGCTCTGTCACGGCCGCGCATGGCAGACCACGTGACTGGAGCGATCGGCCCACCGGGGCATGCCCGATCCCCCGACAGGCCAATCCGCCACTGGCACCGCAGCTCACAGAAGTGTTTGCCCTCTAAGTACAGAGCGGCAGGATCTTTTGATCGGCCGGGACAGTTTCCTGTACTCTTTGCACCAGCTCTCAAAGGGAAAAATACATGCGCATGTTCCCTTTGAAAACTGCTTAGGGTAGAAGGACCTGTAGAAACTTGCACCTGCTTTTCTGCAGGTACGGTTTCCCTTCAAAATGCTACACAGTTCTGAAACTGCAAATTGTTGTTGTATTCCCTGCCCTAACCTTATCTCCCCCCCCATGTGGGTAAAAGTACAAGCATGTTGAGCAATATGTGTACTTTTACCTATGGGGAAAGGGGGGGGGGGGGGGAATGGAGAGAATGTTCAAAAAACTCTTTTATCCAGGTAAATGGCTTTTGACAATGTCCTTCTTAGTGAAGATAGTTCCAAGGAATAGGGAGGGTAATTTTCAAAGGCATTTCTGCAGGCAAAAAAGCAAAGATGAACTAGCCATACAAAAGAAAATTAGGTCTTACCTCCGATAATTTTCGTTCCTGTAGTACCAAGGATCAGTCCAGACTCCTGGGTTTTGCCTCCGCACCAGCAGATGGAGACAGAGCCAAACTTGTCAGGCTCCGCATATATACCAGGGTGCCACCCACAGCCTGTCAGTATAACGTAATGTCAAAGCAGAAAACCCCTGAAACTGAACACTAACTAAACCCCGGAAGGTTAACCGGAGAACCATGGGCTCACTGTACCCGAGAGACCTGCCCCAAAAAGAAAACCAAACATATAGCAACTGATCTGTGTAAAGAAATCCCCCCAATATCCTCGCAAATAAAAACACAGCGGACTCTCCGAAACTGAGAAAGTATTGAGGGCGGGACTCTGGACTGATCCTTGGTACTACAGGAACGAAAATTTTCTTTTCCCTGTACGTACCGGATCAGTCCAGACTCCTGGGATGTACCAGAGCTGAGATTACTTGGGATGGGATTCGGAGAGGCCCACTCTTAAAACGCCTGCTCCGAAATTGCCTTCCCATGAGCCCTGAACATCCAGACGATAATGACGTGCAAAAGTATGCAAAGATTTCCAAGTTGCAGCCCTGCATATCTCCTGCGAAGAAATCTGCATACACTCCGCCCAGGAAGCCGCCTGGGAACGCGTCGAATGGGCCTTGAGACTCTGCGGTACAGGTTTACCACAGAGTGAATATGAAGAACCTATGGTCTCCTTCAACCAGCGAGAAATGGTGGTCTTGGAGGCCATATTACCCCTTTTTGGACCCTGACAAAGCACAAACAGGTGATCCGATAATCGAAAGTCATTATTCACCTCCAAGTATCGTAGTAGAGATCTACGGACATCCAACTTCTTCAAATCCCTTGAAACTGGATCTGCCCCCGGGAGATCCCCAAAGGAAGGAAGCTCCACTGACTGATTCAAGCGAAACGAAGAAACCACTTTCGGGAGAAATGAGGGAACCGTGCGCAGCGTAACCCCTGCTTCCGAGATCCACAAGAAAGGCTCCCTACAGGACAAAGTCTGAAGCTCTGACACTCTTCTGGAAGACGTGATTGCCACCAAGAACCCTGTCTTCAAATTAAGGTCCTTAAGGGTTGCCCGTTTTAGAGGCTCGAAAGGAGGAGCACACATGGCCTTGAGAACCACGTTCAAATTCCAGGAAGTGCACGGAACCTTCAAGGGCAGACGCAACTGATTCACCCCCTTCAGAAACCTGTTCACATCAGGATGGGCCGCCAGGGGTCTCCCTTCGAGAAACCCCCGAAAACAACCAAGAGCCACTATCTGTACCCTCAGAGAACCTCAGGATAGACCTTTAGCTAAACCATCCTGTAGAAAAGCCAAAATAGCTGAAACAGATGCCCGGGTAGCAGGAATTGCTCAACGCACCACGATTCGAAGATATTCCACACTCGTACGTATGCCAATGAAGTCGACTTCTTTCGCGATCTCAACAAAGTAGAAACCACCGCGTCAGAATAGCCTTTGCTCTTTAGACGACGCCTTTCAAAAGCCTTTCAAAAGCCATGCCGCTAGACAAAAGACGCCTTTCAAAAGCCATGCCGCTAGACAAAAGCGATCTACCTGATCGAAAACACACGGGTCCCTGATGGAGGAGATCTGGTAGATTCGGAAGCCTGAGCAGCCCCTCCACAGCTAGGTTGAGGAGATCCGCAAACCATTGTTTAATGTAACACCGCACGTTATCTGTTTAATACTCTGTCTATTGTTTAATGTAACGCTTTACCGGCGACAGTTTTGTTCTATGGAAACCGACTTGATTTGATATGTATATCGAGAATGTCGGTATATAAAAACTCTAAATAAATAAATAAATAAACAAACAAACAAACCAGGGCCCGTCTTGGCCATTCGGGAGCCACCAGAATGACCTCGGATGGATGGGCCCCTATGCGCCGAAGGATTCTGCCGATCAGAGGCCAAGGAGGAAATACATACAGAAGAATCGAGGCAGGCCACAATAACGCCAGGGCGTCCACACCTTCTGCCCCCGTTTCTCTTCGGCGGGCAAAGAACCTTGGTGCCTTGGCATTCTGGAACGTCGCCATCAGATCCATGGCCGGCGTGCCCCATCTGTCGCAGATGAATTGGAAGGCCCTGTCTGACAGTTCCCATTCTCCTGAGTCGAGATGATGGCAGCTCAAGAAGTCCGTATGAACATTGTCGACTCCTGCTATATGGGACGCCGCTATGCTGGACAGGTGACGCTCCGCCCACTGGATCAGAAGGCGAGCCTCGAGGGCCACCGGTTGGCTTCTGGTTCCCCCTTGCCAATTGATATAGGCCACCATTGTCGTGTTGTCAGAGAGCACCCAGACCGACTTTCCCCGGATCAGGGAATGAAACTCCTGCAACGCCAAATGCACCGCCCTGGTCTCCAGCCGATTGATCGACCAGTGCGCCTCGGTCGCAGACCAGCTGCCTTGAACCAACTTCCGTAGACACACCACTCCCCAACCACGGAGGCTCGCATCCGTGATGACCACCGACCATTCTGGTATCACAAGGGGTACTCCCCTGAGAAGGTTGGTCGAGGAGAGCCACCACCCGAGGCTGAGACGAGCCGTCGTCGTCAATGGTAACAGAAGATAAAATTGTTCGGACACCGGGCTCCAACGGGAGAGCAATGCGGACTGTAAGGGTCGCATGTGTGTGAACGACCAGGGCACCAGGTCCAGCGTTGACGCCATGGATCCTATCATCTGTAGATAATCCCAAACTGTCGGTGGATGTTTCAGGAGTAAGGACCGAACCTGTCCCTGCAATTTGCAGCAATGCTCCGACGAAAGGAAGACCGCCCCTTGTCGAGTATCGAACAACACTCCCAAAAACTCCAGAGACTGAGAGGGAATGAGATGACTCTTCGAGACGTTCACCACCCAGCCTAGGGAACGCAACAACTGCGTTACTTGAGTGATCGCCGACCGACAGAGGGACTCTGACTTCGCCCGAATCAACCAATTGTACAAGTATGGGTGTACCAGCAATCCTTCCCTCCGAAGCTACGCCGCTACGACCACCATGATCTTGGTGAAGGTTCTGGGAGCGGTGGCCAGACCAAAGGGCAAGGCCTGGAACTGATAGTGCTTCCCAAAGACGTAGAACCGGAGATGCCTCTGGTGATCCTCCCTGATCCCGATGTGAAGATAAGCTTCCTTGAGATCCAGGGATGCCAGGAATTCCCCTGGCCGCATTGACGCTATGACGGACCTTAACGTCTCCATGCGAAAGCGCGGGATCCACAGACATCTGTTGAGGCACTTGAGATCTAGGATGGGTCGGAAGGTTCTTTCCTTCTTTGGAACGACGAAATAAATGGAGTAATGTCCTCTTCGTTGTTCCTGATGCGGGTCCAGCACAATTGCTTCCAGGTTGAGCAACCTTTCCAAGGTCTGCTGGACCACTCGGCGCTTGTCTGCGGTTCCACAAGGTGAAGGGAAGAATCGTGGATGGGACTGGCGTGCAAAATCTAAGGCGTAGCCATATTTTATCACCGAAAGTACCCATTGATCCGACGAGATCCTGGTCCATTCCTCGTAAAGGCGAGACAATCTACCCCCTACCCTGGGTACTGAGGAATGGTCCGGCCAGACATCATTGTGCGGACTTAACACCGGCAGGGGACTGGGAGGAACCAGGCCTGCCAAAACGCCTGCCCAGAAAGGACTGAGTCTGCTGACATCCGCCCCCCCCCCCCCGAGCGAAAGGAGGAGGAAGAGGAAGGAGTACCTGGGCGCGAGGGATGAGCCCTCCGATTTCCCCTGAACGAGACCTAGAGAAGAAGGATGACCTGGGATGTGTTCTGTCCTCTGGAAGACGATACTTTATTCTCCCCCAGCAGCTGAGTCATATCATCCAACTCCTTCCCAAACAACAGCTTACCCTTAAACGGTAAGGAGCCCAGCTTGTACTTGGAGGCACCGTCTGCAGACCAGTTCTGCAACCACAGAAGCCGCCTCGCGGAGACGGCCGAGACCATGGAGCGCGCAGAAGTTCGCAAAAGATCATACATGGCGTTCGCACTGTAGGTCAGTACCACCTCCAGGCGTCCGGCCTGCCGAGCTTCCTCTTCCGACAGGCCCTCATTGGCCAGGAGTTGTTGGACCCAGTGTAGTCTGGCTCTGAGCGCGAAATTACTACAAATTGCTGCCCGGGCCCCTAAGGCCGAGACCTCAAAGATCTTCTTCAATTGGATCTCCAACATCCGATCCTGGAGATCCTTCAGAGCTGTGGTGCCCGTGACTGGGATGGTAGTGCACTTCGTGACTGCTGACACAGCTGTGTGCACCTTACGAACCTGCAGGACTTCCAGGGCATCCTCTGGTAATGGGTAAAGCTTGTTTATTGCCTTCGAGGCTTTTAACTCCAAGTCCGGGGTGTCCCATTCCCGAAACAGCAAATCCGTAGCTGAAATATGGAAGGGGAAGGTCGTAGGGGGGCCCACTCAGACCCAACACCACCGGATCCATGAAGCTGAGTCGAGACTCTTCTAGAGGAGTGGCGATCCCTAACTCCTCCAGGATGGCGGGAATGAGGGGTCCCAGTTCGTCCCTACGGAATAGTCGGATAACCCTAGGATCATTGCCCTCGGAAGCCTGACTCTGCCGTTTTGATCCTGGCGACGGGTTCCCGTCTCCCTCTGTCCCTCTTGGGGGGGGGGACGGACCCTCCAAGTCCTCCTGGTCCGATGTATCCTCCGAGGTATCCGGATCCTCCTGTGGGGGAAGGGCCCTCAGGGACCTCTTCGCCCGCGGTGATTCGGTCGGGGACCCCCGCTGTGGGCGTACCTTATTCGCTGGGTGTTGCCCCTCGGTCTGCCGACGCCGAGGATCGTTTGTGGGTCTTATGGGCCTTAAAGGCCTGTGCATGGCCAGAATACATTCTGAAGAAAAAGAGGAGCAGGAGACGTCTGAATCGGACCCTGTGACGTCGCCTGCTCCGTTCCCCGAGGGTCCCGTGGGTGAGGCTGGCTACGGGAGGGGCCGTTGAGGGTACAGGGAGGACGGCGAATTTCTGTCCCCCTTGACAGCGCCGCCGCGATCGGGACTGCCGGCGGGACCGGCACCAAAATGATGGCTTTTGTCGGGCTTGCCTGCAGTGACCTAGGGAGAGGCGTGGAGGGAGTCCCAAATGTGATGGCCATGGCACCCTGCTTAACTACCACTCCCCGCGTGGCTCCCGAGGGTCCCTCGTCACCAGGGATGCAGCTGAACAAAGCCCATCCCTGGACAGCCGCGGGCACGCCGACCCGCAGGCCGCACAGGTCGGACCTCGCTGTCGCGCTAAAAACCTTGAAAAAAGAAAAAAGTGTCCCTCGGAAAACAAAGACCGGCCCCGAGGAGAAGGAAAACGCCGTTGGACCACCGCCACAAGAACCAAACAAAACACTAACCTGTTTTGTTTTTTTTTTGAAGCGACGCTGTACCCCGGCGAGTGCTGAAGCAGCCTTGGTTGGGGTGAGTGAGCCGGGCTCCTCGGTATCATCCCTGCTGGGCCGGTTCTCACCTGCAGGGTCCTCGACCCTAAGCCACAGCCGCCTAACAACCAGGGGGGATGGTGCCCTCGGGACCTGGCAACCCCCTGGGAGGCTCAGACCCGTCCAAGTGAAACCTGTTCTAAGAAAAAATATCTTCAACCTTTTTTTTTTTTTTTAAACTTTACCAACAGGATAGAAGGAATGAACAAATCTAGCTAACCAAATCCCTTCCTCTCCTAATACTAACAACCAATCTAGTTCAGTAGAGACTGTGGGTTAAGCACCCTGCATCTGCTGGAGACAGAAATATACAGACAGGCTGTGGGTGGCACCCTGGTATATATGTGGAGCCTGACAAGTTTGGCTCTGTCTCCATCTGCTGGTGCGGAGGCAAAACCCAGGAGTCTGGACTGATCTGGTACGTACAGGGAAATGGGTTATATCATCCTACGGCACGAAGATGGAAACTCTCTCTCAGAGCATGACTGACGTCCTCTTTTCGTCTTTACAGCAACTTAATCTTCAATTGTAAGGGGAGGAAGGTGGGATTGGGTGGCAGATTTGTCCTGCAGTCAACGGACAGCAACTGTTGCAGGGAAGCGACTTTGCTTTCGCCATAGACAAACAGGACATGAATCAGCCTGACAAGCGAGAGTATTTTTCATGTTTCTACATTAATAGTGCAGTATGCAATCTGTACTACAATACAGGAGGGTGGCAAAATTGAAGGAATTAACTTAATTAATTTATGGACTGATGTAATAAGCTGAGCATTAAAACAGTGCACTGAAATTCAGTGCACAGTTTAATGCACATGCTAAAAAAAAATGTTTACCTCCTGATGCAGTAAGTTAATAGTATCTAATGCATCAAGTTATATAAAAAAACCAAAACCCAAAAAAAACCCCAGAAGCACACTAATCCAAAAAATGTGTTAAAAATGCTTAGTGCGCAAATCATGTTTTCTGTACATAAAATCCCAACTATAGGTTCCAGCACCAGAACTCCAGCTTCTGCCCATAGAATTAGCCTGGGAAACTTTATGCCACCTCAGTCTAGGAGTTAAGTTTCCATTGCTAAGAAAACACAAGTTAAGCCAGCGCACCTCTCTGCATTGGGAGAGGTAATAGTTAATGCCTTCTTTACCATTCACTTTACCCTGGAGGTTACTAACCTGAACACATATTATTGTGCTCAAAACTCCTTGCTGCATCAGCAGTAAGGTTTGTACACATCTGCAGGTTAAACCGTGCACACCTTATTACATCAGCCTCTAAATAAAAACTCTTAAGAACTATTGGCCGAAACTACTGTCTTGATGTTAAGCATTCTCTAGGCAGAAACGAGCAGAGATGGTATGCATAGAAATCCAGACGGCAGCCTTACAGATATCTTCGATGGAAGCAGAGCTAAGGAAGCTTCAGGAGTCCCGACTTGATGGGCTTTCACGACACTTTGAAATTGTCGTCCTGAACGATTATAACCGATGCCATCAGAAATCCAAGTGGAAAGAGACCTTTTGTAAAGGAATAGCCTTGTTTGACTGAGTTGAAGGAGACGAATAGTTGTGAAGACTTTCTGTACGACTTTGCTCTCTCCAAATAGAATAAAGTTCTTCTCTAATCCCAAAGAACAAAAGAGCCTGATCATCCTTATGGGTGTGTAGTTTCGTAAAAAAATATTGGCAACACAATGGATTGATTAAAATGGAATTGAGAGACCACTTTTGGTGGATGGGTATTCAAAATTACTCTAAAATGGAAATTTTAGGTATAAGGAGAGTATGAGACCAGGGCTTGCTTACTCTTCAGGCAGAAATAATTGCTCAAAAATAAACTTCCCAAGTAAGAAATTTTAGTTCTGTTCTTGCTAAAGCTTCAACTGGTGCTTTCATGAACTGAGCTAGGATCACACTGAGATCCCAAGCAGAAGGAACTTTAATTGGAGGTTTAAGATGGATTAGGACTTTAATCAATCTGACAACTGTATGTTGAATGGAGATAGGAACTCCTTCCAAATGTTTGTGGTATGCTGATATAACACTGAGATGAACTCTGAGTGAGCTAGTTTTCAATTCTGAATGACAAAGTTTAAGAGGTATTGAAGTAAATAGGTTCTGACTGAAGCCTGATCACCAAATCGAAAATCTTTTCCATTTTAAGTTATAAGATCTTCTGGTAGATGATTTTCTTGATGCTAGCACAACCTTGCTTACTTAGTTCTAAACACATGATCTACCCGCAACAAAATCAACCTATCACACAATCTACTCACAGATGGCTCTAGAGCAGTGGTTCTCAACCTTTTTTCTGTCAGGACACACCTGAGAGATGATGCTCACATGCGTGACGCACTGAATACATGATTGTCATGGGACTTAATAAAAGCATATGCTCTGCATCCACAGGAGTCCCTCCACTTCCTAACAATCGGGCCGATACAGTTCGCTCTGACGGAGTGCACTGTTAACCCGCCATTGGACGCGCGTTTTCCCTTACCCTTTATTCAGTAAGGGGCCAAAAACGCACGTCCAATCCCCTGAACCTAATAGCGCCTGCAACATGCAAATGCATGTTGATGACCCTATTAGGTATTCCTGCGCGATTCAGAACACAAAATGTGCAGCCAAGCCGCACATTTTGCTTTCAGAAATTAGCACCCACCCAAAGGTAGGCACTAATTTCTTCGGGCACCGGGAAAGTGCACAGAAAAACAGTAAAAACTGCTTTTCTGTGCACCCTCCGACATTTATTTATTTATTTATTTAAGGTTTTTTATATACCAACATTCAAGACAGAAGTCCCATCATGCTGGTTCACAAAGAACAGGGGTGTAAATATAATAAACATTACAATTTGAACTGTAGTGTAGAGAAGCAGTTACATATAACAGGGAAACAATAACTTGGATTAAGAAGGAAAAAGAAGATCGGAGGTCCCGAAACTTTCCAAAAGTTTAAAAAAAAAAAAAAAATTGAAGTCGGCTCGCGGCTGTCAGGTCGAAAACCGGACGCTCAATTTTGCCAGTGTCCGGTTTCCGAGCCTGTGGCTGTCAGTGGGCTCGAGAACAGACGCTGGCAAAATTGAGCATCAGCTGTCAAACCCGCTGAAAGCCACAGCTCCGGTCCAAAAGGAGGCGCTAGGGACGCGCTAGTGTCCCTAGCGCCTCCTTTTACCTGGTTTTAACACCGGGCCTAATTAGCATACTGAATCGCGTGCACAATAGAGTGGCGGACTTTACTGAATTGGCCTGAATGTGTGAAGAGCAGAACTAAGACATTCCCTGTACATCTCACTATACAAAAAAAGATATTCTGATTCTGGTCTCATCTTAATAACAGCACCACAAACTCCCTTTACTACTAAGTGCAATGTAAAATAATACAAACAAACCCTACTCTGTACATGTCTATCAAACCTGCTATACCTCAGCAGCACTAACTTCAAAAAATGAAACAGCAATAGCCCTATCCATGAAAAGGCAGCAGTTCACCACCAGTAAAATATCATATTGAGAAAATACAACAAATAAGGCTGATACAAACTTCTAGTAAAGTACCTAATCTCAGTCACATACACACAGAACACAGACAGATCTGCCTTCACCAAATATAGAATAAAAGACCACAAATTATAAATGTGGAAACAAAATCTGAAATGGAAACCCCAAGATCACATTCTGCATGCAGTGCAAAACTAGAGACAAGAAAGAAAAATATATTTCCTCCTACAGTAAGCAAAGTTCAAAGAGAAGAAATGCAATTCTCAAAACTGACATAGTATAGCCCTTGTACCCAGTCACTCTCCTCCGTGTGCCCATCATCCCTTACTTCTCCCAACTACTCAATCATCCCTTCACATCCTCATATCCCTGTCCAACATTCCCGACATCCCCCACCCCACATCTTCTTTCCCGTGCTCCCTCTCTTCCCTTTTCAACTTTCTGCCCTTCACTCTCCCCTTCCTTACCCAGAATACCTCTGATCACCTCTTTCCTATCCCTTCCTGCTCAGCATCCCCCACTCCCCGTTCCACTCTCCCCCAACCCAGCTGCTCCACACCCCCATCTCTCCACTTCCATCTCTCTTCCCTGCCCAGCAGCCCCCAACTCCTCCTTCCTCCGTCTCCCCTACCCAGCAACCCTGACCTCCTTTCCCTCCACCTCTGACTCCCTATCTTCCCACGCCTTCACCCTCCCTCCTGGCTCCCAGCCAGCAGAAAAGACTTGTCCAATCCAGAGTCTCCCACCCTCTTTATCAGCAGCAGATGAGAGCAAGAAGCAATGACAGGAAGATGAGGCAGCAGCAGTGGATCTGCAGACCATGCACCTTTCTCCCTTATGCTCTTTCTTTCACATCCAGGCCCCATGGAATGAAGAGAGCATCAGTAGCCCCACTGCCAGGCAGAGGAAGATAAAGTTGGTGTCCTGTTAGGCCCATATGAACAGAAGTTGGTGATATCGCACTCTGATCTGGATGAAAGAGGAAGGAACAACCTCCTACTGGCCTTGAAAAGGAGAAGGAAGCAAGGGCAGCTTCCTGTCATACCCAATAAAAGAGAAGTCTGCCAACTCCTGCCCAGACTGATGAGGAAAGGGCAGCCTTCTGCTGGCTCTGCGACACACTTCCTGGGACTTCATGACACACTAGTTGAGAACCATTGTTTTAAAAGATGCTTAGAAGACTGCCATTCTGCTAAAAAAAAAACAACCCCAAACAAACCCATGGGATCCAGGGGTATGAGATTTCCTAATAGCTGGGGTAGGGGCATTATTAAAACCTCCATCATTAGATAGGAATGTAAATGAAATTAAATGGTGGTCAGACCATAGAACTGAGACAACTGAAATTTTTGAAATAACGTTGTGCCCTAATGAAGGTGGAAAACTCACCCAGAGAACTATTCGAAACCATAAATTATCTCCCATCTGTATTCTTCACAAAAAAGATCTCATGCATCGATCCAAATTAAGCAAGACACAGACAGAAAGCCTACTACAAGCACAGTAAACCACACTGTCTCACTCACTCCCCGACACAACTGCAGCCCTCTGCTTGAAAAACAGACTTCTTGCTCGCCACTCTCAGAACCACGACCTTGCTGGCTTGCCAAACAAGCCAAATCCAGACCACTACAGTGCATCCATATCATCATCAATGTATCAATCGCAAAAGTCCACTTCCCAAACTGCCTAAAAAGAGGAATACACCCTACAATGAAAAAAAAAACCTAACCTTGACCCAAACAACAAACTACCATCAGATGTCAAGCCTCCAGTTCTTAAGTAAGATCACTGAAAAGGCAGTGCTACCATAACTCTCTGATCGTCTGATTACCACCAACACCTAAAACCGCTATCAATCTGGCTTCCAAGCACACCACAGCATAGAAAGCACACTGAATAAGCCTAGTGGATGAACTTTGACTCTGTTTAGACCATGGACAGTCGGCCTTAATAACACTCCTAGATATTTTGTTAGCCTTTGACACAGAAGACCATAATTTATTTATTTCTTTAAAAACATTTATATTCTACAAACACAATAAGGACATTGTTATTTATGTTGTGAGCCATACTGAACAATCTCCTCATCACCTAAGTGACCGAGGACTAGTTGGCCCTACACTTGTCTGGTTCATCTCCTTCCTCCATGGTCACTCCAACTGCAGTACTGGAAACAGTTCTCTTAGAGCTTCATTTGCTGCCCTGTGGTTCTCCACAAGATTCCATCCTATCACCCACCCTATTCAACATCGATATGGCAAGCTTAGCAGAGAATGCCAAATTCCATACTCCTCCAAGGCTGATAACGTCCAGCTATTGATCCTGCCCTTCACAAACCAATAGCCTGTCATTACCAACAACTGCCTGGAAAAAAATGCAAACTTGCTACATCAAAACAAATAAAGCCTAAACCCAAAAAAGGTCCAAGCAGTGACCAGAACGACCTTCTTCTATCACCACTCCCTCTTGAATGACGCTGCCTTCATAACTGCTGTTCAAGCCCTGTAATCTTCCACAGGCTACTGCATCTCACTCTATCCTAGAACTTCTCACATTCTAAATCAACACCAAGAGCTCATACAAAATACTGCAGCCCACTTGATAATTAATGTAAATAAGTTTGAACAACACCTCCTCTAAAAACCCTACACTGACTCCCAGCTCTCTACTACACCACATTCAAACTACTAACTCTAGCCTACAGAACTCTCAAAGGCCTAGTGCCTACCTACCTAAATGGATCCCTAACCCCATATATACTCCCCCAGAAGAATGATCTCAACACAAGGAAAATAACTTTGCAGGATTATCCCAACTCTGTGGAATTCTCTACCATCCCACATCAGGCTTATTCCAGACCTATTCTCCTTCAGAAAGCTACCGAAAACCTGGCTGTTTGAGGCAACCTTTGGTGCCAACCAGGAAAACAAACTTCACAAAAAATATTCTATAGCTCATTGCACAATATTAACCCATAAAAAACAAACTACCTTCTCAGCCTAATTGAACCAATTTAACCTTACACTATGATATATTGATTTAAAACCAGTATCTGTATCGTACCAGTGATGTACTACCCCCTCTATCCTATCTTGCTGAACTAATGTATATAGTACTCAACTGCACTGCACTACTCCTATTGTGCCAGCAGTATGAACTATTTCATTGCACTATACAGACTGGTTTCTACCAGTAATACAGTATAAATTCCCTGGCTGTAAAACCATGATGATCATAATCCATGCAGTCAGAGCCAGCTAGGCACTGAAGCCACAGAAACCAAAATTTGATATGGCCAAAAAGGGGCCATCAAAATCATTAGACCCTTTTCTCTTAATTTCTGAATTATTTTGGCTATGTGAAATTGGGAATGATTATAAAAGCCCTCGATTGAATGGGAATGAAAAAACATCCATCACTAGACCATCTCTTGTTGGTCTCCTGGAACAGTAGTTGTTAAATGGTATTTCAAAGAGCAATCAGTAGTGCAAGTTCCAATTAATATTTTTGCAATTGATTGTCTCTCTTCTTATTTAGTATGCTTCCTGTTATAGCTTTTGTTCAATTGTTAAAATTCTTGCATTTTGAACTTTTGTAAACCTTTATGATGGCTTTATTTATTTATTTATTTTTATTTAAGGTTTTTCTATACCGGCATTCATGAAAGCGTTCACATCATGCCAGTTTACATGAAACAGGGGTGTGAAGAACAAACCAAGAACATAACTAAACGTGATGAAGAGATGCAGTTACAATTAACAGGGGCTGTAAACTGGGAGGAGGAAAAATAGAGAGAGAAAGAGGAGGTTAATTATATACAATAGTACAGTATATATATATATATATATATATATACTTTACCGAATGACGGTATATAAAACTAATAAATAAATACATAAATAAATCTATCTGCAGAGTGCCCCAAAGTTGAAAGAGTTCCTTTGCTATGTGATCATTCAATGACTATTTGTACGGTTGTAGTTGACAACTTAGTGTGTCCGCTGTCTGATTTTGATTTCCCAGGAGATAGATAACTTTAATATACATCTTTTGGAAAACTGTCCCTTTCCAAATCTAGTAGGTCTTCTGATAAAGATGGAAATAACTTGTTCGTTGATATAGAATATAGCTACTTGGTTGTCTGTTTCAATCAACACCACTTTCCTCTTTAACCAGGGACTGAATACCTTTAGAGCACTGAAGATTGCTCTCAGCTCTACATGATTTATGTTGTTATGACCGTTGGCCATGGACACCCGAGGCCAACCCAACTCACATCCTGCCATGCCTGGTCCTCCACTCCAGGTGAACTTGTGGCTCTGGCTAGCCATTGTTGCCGCACTGTTCCTGGTCCTCCTTGCTCCACATGGCGGCTAGGATGCCACCGGCCCACGCTCCAACTCCGGGCCTTCCTAGGTGCGTGCACGCTATCTGTTCTCTATTTAAAGGGCCAATGGCGAGAACCCCTGGGCCGTCACCGAATGATGACATCATTATTTGGGATACTTAAGCACCTCCTTTGGCCTATGCAAATTGACTTGGCAACGAGTTCCTTCACCTCACTGGTGCTTGTTCCTGTCTCTCTGGACCCATGGTTCCTGCCTTGGATCTCTCCCTGCTGATCTGGACTCTGCCTTGGGTACTCGCTCCTCAGGGGCCTACTTGCGCTTCCTTTCGGGAGACCTGGTCTCCAGGCTTCTCCGCTCTTCAGGGTAGCCTCAGCACTGCCTATCAGAGATCCCATCTCTACGCTTCCCTGCTCCTCGGGGCAGCCTCTACATCACTCCATCAGAGAATTTGACTCTACACTTCCCTGCTCCTCGGGGCAGTCTCTATGTCACTATACCAGTGGCTTTACCCTATGCTTCCCCGCTCCTCGGGGCAGTCTATGTCACTACACCAGAGACTTGACTCTGCGCTTCCCCGCTCCTCAGGGCAGCCCCTATGTCATCACACCAGATACTCTGTTGCTACGCAGTCCCGCCCCTCGGGACAGTCTCTGCATTACTCCTTCAGAGATCCTGTCTCCGCGCTCCCCGGGCCTGCCAAGCGCACCTCTGCCCAGGAGCTTTCCTTTCTGGTACATCGTACCTTCAGCTCTGCCTAAGTACTGTGACTCCTCCGAACTGTGCCTTTCCGTCCCGCTCCTCAGAGCGCCTCACAGTATATCTCAGTGCAGGTACCTGCGATCACGTAGCAGTGAAGCAGGTCGTTCTCTCTCAACTGAACTATAATCGTGTCCCTGCTGCAGCTGACCTCGCCTCCCGACGGCGAGGACCTGTGGGGCCCTACCCCTCAGATAGCATCAACCTCTACCTCGGGCCAAGGGTCCACAAAACCCACGAATCCTAACATATGTGAAGTAACTTTTCTTACAGAGACCATGTTCCTAAAGGTTAAAGATTGTTATGATAAGGTCCTCGTTCTTGACTGGAGGCAGTTTGAAACTGAGATTAGTGAAAAAACTGACCTCAAAAGATCTGAAGAATCCAGTCACTATGCCACAGAATGAATGAAAGAGCACAGAATGAAGCTTCAAGTGCCATTGAGACATACAAAAGGGATAACATGGACCACTGCCACCATGTAGCCCATTTTCATAAAAAACAGGCAAAAACCTGTTTCTGATCTGAAAATGTTAGTATTGTTTTGGTTAGTTCATGTACCTTATACTGAAGGAGGAACACTTTTCCTTGCATTATATGCATGCGGTCTATCTATGAAGTCTATTATGCAAGTCAGCTCCTTATTCAATTTTTGGAAATTGATGATTAATCCTAAGGATTGAAGAATGGTTATTTTACAGAGCATGAAAGAACAAGCTTCTTGAAGAGACTGGCTCAATATCAGCCAGTTTAAATATGGAAAACTAAAAGACAATTTCTTCTTAGATGAGGAACAACATGTTAAACATTTAGTGAACACCCTGGATGCTGAGGAAAGGTTGAAAGGGAAACCATAATACTGGTAACGATCATTGGCTATGGTGAACCATAGAAATTTCCTATGAGCTTTATGAATTAGAATGTGTGTGTAGGCATATTTGAGGTCTAGAATGGTTGGTCAACTATTGATCTCCATTCGAGGGAGGTTAGTGCCTAACAACTTCATCATTAATTTTTCCTTCTTAAGGCATCTGTTGAGATCTCTGGGATCCAAAATGGGATAGAGATCATCTGATTTTTCTTTTGGCATGAGGAAGTATTTGCAGCATTTTCTTATATTGGGATCAGCTCTACTGCATCTGCAGTAAAGAGGGATGACAATGCTTGTTGAAGGAGTTGGAGCTATTCTGTACTATGGAGTGGATCTATCCCCACCATGCAGTCTGCTCTGCTGTTGTTGCTACTGTTATGGGTGACACTGCTGAAAAGAATAGGCTTGGTACCTTCTCCTTGAACAATAGTGTAGTGATGAGGTTGACTTTTCCTACTTGTAAATGGCTGCTCAGTTGTAGCAACTGATAAGGTAAGAAGAATGGAACAGTGTTCCTTAACAGCTAGATCCACGGTTTCTTTTACTTTCTCTCTAAAGAGATGATCCCCGAGCATGGAGCATCAGCAAGTTTTTGTGAACATCTGTATAAAGACCTGAAGCTCAGAGCCATGCTAGCATTCTGGCCCCATTAACTACTAAGACGACCTAAAAGAAGTATCATATGCATCACAAGCTGATCGAATTAGATGTTTCCCACATACCATCTACTGAGAACTTTACATAATAATCTGGACATTCCTGATATTCCTACTAGTCGGTTTTCATTTAAAATAGCTGTTTTTGCTGCTGATATGCTACTGCATGTGCTCAATCCAAAAGATTATTTGCCAAGGGTTTTACATGCGATTAAAGATTATGGGACTTGTCAGGTTTAAGTCTCAATCTAGACAAGTCTGAAGCAATGCCCTTTGGGACTTTTACACTAGACCAATGGGCCATTAACTCCTTTAAATATTTAAGACTTTTTGAGACCCTGCCTTAACAGTTAGAAAAAAATGTTTCCTCTCTTTTAAATGCCACAAAAAAAAACAAAACACAATACGGTTCTGGACTTCTTTCTAATTTGTCTCTTGCAGGTAAAAGTAGTTGTTTAAAGTGATTCTGCTTCCTCAGTGAATCTCTTGCTTTTCTATGTTCTGGTTTATTTTGACCATAAAATTAAGAAATGGTGTTTATTCTCTGGCGGAAATTTCTGTGGCCTGGTAAGAAACCCCATATTTCCCACCTGCATTGATATAGGGGAATAGCTGATTTGTGTTTCTACATTAGGGGCCACAGACTCCAAAATGGAAGACACTTTCCAATTATGAAGGAGGCGGCAAAGAATCTGGTACACAAGTAAAATGAATTTTAAGCCACATTTCCTCACATAGAGATAAGAACATAAGAAATGTCATACTGAGTCAGACCAAGGGTCCATCAAGCCCAGTATCTTGTTTCCAACAGTGGCCAATCCATGTCACAAGTACTTGACAAGTACCTAAACATTAAATAAATCCCATGCTACTAATGCCGGCAACAATCAGTGGCTATTTCCTATTGATCAATAGCAGTTTATGGACTTCTCCTCCAGAAACTTATACAACCCTTTTTTTTAAACCCAGCTATACTAGATGCCTTAACAACATCCTCTGGTAAAGAATTCCAGAGCTTAATTGTGCGTTGAGTGAAAAAGAATTTTCTCTAATTTGTCTTAACTGTGCTACTTCCTAACTTCATGGAGTGCTCCTTAATCCTTGTATCAACCGAAAGGATAAATAACCATTTCACAATAACCTGTTGAAGCCATGATTTTGCATACTTCTATCATATCCTCCCTTAGCTGTCTCTTCTCCCAGCAGAACAGCCATAATCTCTTTAGCCTTTCATCATAGGGGAGCCATTCTATGCCCTATATCAGTTTGATCGCCCTTCTCTATACTTTCTCCAGTGCAACAAGAAGAGTTGCTTACCTGAAACAGGTGTTGTCCTAGGACAGCAGGATGTTAGTCCTCACACATGGGTGACATCATTAGATGGAGCCCAACACAGAATTTTGATCTTAAAGATTCTACAGCTTTCAACATGCCCTACTGAGCATGTACAGCTGTAGCCATCACGCTAGCCTCTAGGTAGAGTCTCTCAGTCCATGATATAGCTAATACATGGAGAAACCAATGGCGGGAGGATTTCGTAAGAACTTACATCCTGCTGTGCTAGGTGAACACCTGTTACAGGTAAGCAACTCTGCTTTCTCTTAGGACAAGCAGGATGGAAGTCCTCACACATGGGTGAGTACCAAGCTGTAGGATGTCCGAGCAGGACAAAGTGGGAAACTGCAGTGCTGGAGCACTACCTCCATCCTTTGCCTGTGAGGCAGCAGATCCACCAGGCTGGAGAAGACTTGGGTTCTACAATGAAAGCCAAGAAAAAGGTTGAGACACAAATCACCATGCATAGCAGGGATGCCTGAAGAAGGGCAAACAGAAGCAACTGCGCATCACATGAGTGAGTACAAGCAGGGTGTCTGACAAAAACAGTGGATTTAGATCCTCCTAGATACAGGAAGGACCCAGAGATGTAAACAAGAGAGACTCTAGGATGAAAACCGCCCAGTTTCCTTTGGTGTGAAAAAAAAACCAACCAAAAAACAAACTGGGGTCCGAGAGCCTTCCAGAAGAGACTGTCTACCACCGACAGCCAAAGGTCTGGAGAAGAGTGCCCAAGTATGGCTGGTAGGCCAAATGGGCAGAAGAAACCCATTCCATGAAAGAACAAGCAGCAAACCACGGCACGGTCTGGGACAGACACTGCATGCCGAAGCATCAGATGTAACTGAAAATGCAGGTCAGTGTCAAAGGTATCAGGGGATGAGAAACAATCCCCAAAATCGACCTGTAGCCCAAAAACTCTCAAGCAGAGATATGAGATATGCTTGAAGCTCACTCAAGAGCACCTGTCAAAACAGGTTCATCTATTCTGTCACAGGATTGCGAGGGGAGCAGGAAGGCCCTTTGGTCTACCTAGAGAATGAAAAAAACTAAGGCTGTATTGGCCAGAGAATGGCGAAAATAAGTGGAAAAATGTGATGTATCCTTACCTGCAGGTATACAGCGATATACCACGGGTGCCTTAGCTTTATTCTCACCTTCCCTCAACAATCCAATCGGAAGTTGGAAGGAATGACAAACACAAGGAGGCAGACCGGAGGGGACTGCAGGGGCAAACACAAGTCACCCTTTTGTCTATCAACCCCAAGCAAACAACTTACTGCCGAATCCAGCAGAGAGTACCCCACTGAGATGGAGCAATAAGTCTTCTTGAAACAGCGGAAACCGAGAGCAATTACCCCACGGGAGAAACTTCCCCTCCTAAGGGAGCATGTGGCCACCAATGGACTACACTGCATGACCCAGGAATCCTCAGACGGGGTGATCCTGAAAAAGGGAAAAAACAGCTTGCACATTACTGTGAGCTAAGGGCAGTGCCTCTCTTGCGGAGTACTCAATCCCCAACTCCCTCAGTCTTTCACATGGCAATAGGGTGAATGGCACAATCACCCAGCCAATGGACTGAAACTCTCCTCACATAAGAGCGTTCCACAGGCAAGAATGACTGACGATAGCAATCCTTAAGCAGGATGCTTACTGAATCCAGCAAAATCCAAAGTGACTCCCGAACAGGGGGAAATCTGGAAGGTCACTGGGGAGCAACACTGGACAGGCTCCTTCATGGATAGATCTGCTGCATCTTAGAGCACCAAGAGGGAAACCCAGTCGAGTCTTCCCTTCCAGAGGGGAGAGGAAAGCAGCGGGAACAGGGCCTAGCAACCCCCCAAAGGAGAGTTGAGGCACAATGAAGGATTGCTGAGGCACAGACGCGACCAACCCATCACAAGCAGCCAGCCTCGGAGAGGGGAAGTCACCACTGCAATCCACAGAGGGGCCCCAGCTGAAGATGGTTCAACGACTGCCGATGCCACTCCCCAGTCCTGTACTCCAAAGAGAAGCATCGATTCAGAGGCTTGGGGCCCTGGATCAGAGAAAAAAATTTTATCAGGGACAGAGCCCCCAGACCATGGTAGAAGGCGAAGACCAATGCCTCTGCTGAAAAAGGATGCTGGAGCCACTCTCACAATATCCAATTATCTGAGAATCTGACTAGGAGTGCAGTCCTAGGCCAACCCTGTGGCTGCAGAACACAATCTGTTGTGACTGCCCGGAGGGAACAATTCACATACACACACCCACCCCAAAGCCCAGGAGACAGATGGCAATTAGAAGCCCTCCGCTGCGAAAGCGCGCTAGGTGGACTCAAGCCATGGAAACCCATTCACGGATGATGGCACACTCATGATCCTGAGCACCGAGCTTGTGGGAGAAATCCCACGCCCCAGGAAGGATAGAGAACCACGTGTCTGAGTCGGTGGCTACACGCCGGCCCACGACCAAGCACAGGGTGTGTAATGTCATCTCCCTCGCCAATGCTCCTCAACCCTATGCAGTATGGACTGATGCATAGACTGCGACCATGCAGAAAGATGGCACAACTCTAGTGTGGAAGAGGACTGCACAGCCAGGGAGAATGCCACCTTGCAGCAACTGAGTACCTTGGAATAGATGCCTAATCTGCCCAACCACGCAAGCTGCACATCAAAGCCACAATAACTCCAGCGCAATGGAGAAGACAGTGTGATGGCAGTGATCCCAGCACCACTGGTGCTCTGGGTAAAGCATGGTTGGTGTCTATGGTATCACCCCCTTCAGCACCGGAGAACACTCCGGGAGGTGGGCCATCGAAACTGCAGCGGAACTGGTTTATCTGCGAGACCCACAGGGAACGATTGTAGCGAAGTCCCTGGCGAGCACAGGTGCTTATAGAGGACTGCGAATACGTCCTGCGATCTACAAGCAGTTTGCTTGTAAACAGCACCATTCTGCCCACAGAGTTTGATCGCCCAGGGGCCCCGATGCCTGAAGGTATGGACCAAAGAAGCTATGGGCATCTGCAAGGAGAGGGCCTACAACCCTCTGAGACAGGTCATTGATATCAAAAGGAACCAATGACCACTAGTGCCAAAAGCAATTTCCCCCTTGGTTCACCAATTTGTCCGGTGATGTCGAAGTTGTGAGCTCAATGGCCCTGCAAGCATTACAGCTGACAAGAGCCTCGCTAGTGCCCATTAATACTGATAGTGTATGCATGTTGGAGGGGTCCAAAATACTGGGATCGATGGCTGAAGGGGCAGTTTTGAGCTTCCCCGGGCTCTGTAGTGGACACCACTCAGGAGCCAGGAGGACACTGAGCCACTGCATACAGATGCACCAGCGCACCAGGCTGCCTCGAGTAAATGATGACCCATGCACTCAATCCGTAAGAGTTCAAGAACCCCTGCCCCCCCGAGGGCTGCAGGGCCATGCGGGGGCTTCAGAAAGTCCTGGTGGTCAACAGCCACAGTGGCGATAAGGGCACTCAATGGCGAATCCAGTGCCTGTTCAGTGGTGCTCGATGTAGTCGAGGTGGTAATGAGAGGCATCAGTGATCTGAAGGCCTCTCCGGTGGCCCCACACCTTGATGGCTTCGAGGGAGTCAATGGTATAGAGGTAGCACTGAATTGCGATGGTATTGAGGTCATGCTGGCACAGAGGTCACACACCTCGACGACCTAGTGGGGTCAACAGCATCGAGGATTTGCCACCGCTTTGACCTCGCCAGTCCCTAGGGTGGTCATGCGCACAGCTTGATGGATCAAGGGCATCAATGCTATCGAGAGCACCATGGGCATCAAGAGCATAGCAGCATCAATGTCACCACAGCATTGAGTGTGAGGGTACCGAGGCAACGAGAACCACAAGGGCACCGACTGTGGCAAGTGCACAGAGAGCACCGTGCCGCAGTGGGGTCGAGTGCCCCAAAGGCACCATGTCCTCAAGTGCACCATGGCATCGAGTGCATCGACAGCACTAAGGAATCGAATACACCGAGCGTCCCAAGGGCACAGAGGCAAATGCACCAAGAGCACCGTGCCAAGGGATCGAGTGCACCGAAGGCACCGTGCCAGAGAGCAAAGGGCACCAAGTGCACTGTGGCAAGTGCACCAAGGGCACTGTGCCGAGGGATAGAGTGCACCGAAGGCACCGTGCCATCAAGAACATCAAAGGGCACCAAGTGCACTGTGGCAAGTGCACCAAACCGAAGGATCAAGTACACCGAAGGCACCATGTCATCGAGTGCATTGTGTCATCAAGTGCCCCACCTCATGGCACTATGACATCATAGCACAGAGGCCTCGAAGCCCAAACCAGTGCAGCAAGACTCCAGTTCCACTGATGCCGACAGCAACAAAGGCCACTGTGGCATTGTGGACGGTCACGCACATCGGCGCAATGAGGGTGACCGTGGACCTCAACTGCATCAAGGGTACCATGGTACCCGAAGATGGGCCCTGTCCCAGACGCAGTCCCAACATTGATGATTCGGACGAACAGTGCACTGGTCACAACTGTGCATAGGCAACCATTCATGGGTGTGTCACTGAAGTGCGGCAGCAAGCTGCTAGCCCAGACTCCGCTCACCCTCTCTCCCAGGGAGATTGCATTGTCAAGGCTGGCGAGCAGGAGGGGAGGCAACATCATCCAGCCTGCCCATGGAGACTAGTTCCTCGAGAAGTGGGAAGGATGAGCTCTCCTCCCCACAGGAACGGCATGGTCCTCGATCCTTCCACAATCTGAATCCACAGATGCCGAGCGATCGGTGAACTGCCATGGAACTCCAGCCTGGGTAGAACTCAGGTGAGTCCCCAGGCTCAGCTGCCTACATGGATCACAGACAGATTGCATAGTCCAGTCCTATCAGCACTGTGGAAAAAAGAAAACAGAGCAAAGAGAGGACACAAATACAAAAACCTGCAGGAGCAGTTTTTTGTTTGTTTTTTTTAATAACAGATTGTAAAGCTGCACAGGGTAGAACCCACCATGCAGCTGGCAGACAGTTGGAAAAATAATAAACTACAAGAAAGAAAAGCTGCAGCTCTAGAAAAAAATCACTTACAAACTTAAACAAGAGAACGAAGCTGAATACTGTGAAAAACAACATTTTCTAACAAAAAAACCCAAAAGATCACGAGCTCCACAAGTGTGAGATGACAGCTCCGCGGAAAATAAGAGACTGTAGTCGTCATCCTGCCTAGGGGGCAGGATGACGACTACAGCTGCACATGCTCAATAGGGCATGCTAAAAGCTCTAGAATCTTTGAGATCAAAGTTCTGTGCCAAGCTCCATCTGATGATGTCACCCATGTGTGAGGACTACCATCCTGCTTGTCCTAGGAGAATATCTTTTTTGAGATGCAGTGACCAAAGTTCCATGGAGCTATACAGAGGCATTATGACATCCTCTGTTTTATTTGCTATTCCCTTCCTAATAATTCCGTTGCAGCACAGTGAGCCGACAATTTCAATGTAATATCAACTATGATGCCCTAAAATGGAACCTAACATCATTTAGCTACAGCATGGGTTATTTTTTCTGCTATGCATCTCCTTGAACTTCTCCACATTAAATTTTATCTGCCATAAGGATGCCCAAACTTCCAGCCATGTAAGGTCCTCCTGCAATATATCACAATCTGCTTGTGATTTAACTACTCTGAATAATTTTATGTCATCTGCAAATTTGATCACCTCACTTGTCGTTTTCCGTTCCAGATCATTTATAAATATATTAAAATGCACCAGTCCAGGTACAGATCCCTGAGGCACTGTTTACCTTTTTACACTGTGAAAACAGATCATTTAATCCTACTGTTTCCTGTCTTTTAACCAGTTTGCAATCCACAAAAGGACATCGCCTCCTATCCCATGATTTTTTAGTTTTCTTAGAAGCTTCTCATTAGGGACTTTGTCAAACACCTACTAAAAATCTAAATACACCACATCTACCAGTTCACCTTTATCCATATGCTAACCCCTTCAAAACAATGTAGCAGATTTGTGAGGCAAGATTTCCTTTGGGTAAATCCATGCTGGCCGTATCCCATTAAATCATGTCTATCTATATGTTCTGTGACTTTATTCTTTATAATAGTTTCCACAATTTTTCACGGCACTGAAGTCAGGATCACCGGTCTATACTTTCCCAGATCACTTCTGTGGCCCTTTTTATATATCGGGGTTACATTGGCCACCTTCCAGTCTTCAGGTACAGTGGATGATTTTAATGATAGGTTACATATTACTTGTAATACATCTGAAATTTCATTTTTGAGTTTTTTTTTTTTAGAACCCTGGGATATATACTATCCAGTCGAGGAGATTTTCTAATCTTCAGTTTGTCAATCTGGCCTACTACATCTTCCAGGTTCACCATGATTTGGGTCAGTTCATCTGAATCGGCACCCTTGAAAACCATCTCTGGAATGGGTACCTCCCCAATAAACACCAAAGTAAAGAATTAATGTAGTCTCTCCACTAATGGCCTTATCTTCCCTAAATATGCCTCTCTACATCATATTTGTGTGGAAGAGTAACCAAATCCTAAACACCTAATCACGCCACCAATTCACAATGTATCTATGAACCAGGTGTCAGCAAGCCAAACATTTGAGACCTCCTTAGTGCTCCTGCTGGTCTTAATCATTCATTCAAGAATTATTTTTTTATATAAACTTTTTTTGCAATTAAAAATTCAAAAGAAATAAGCATCTTATGTCAATTTACCAAGTAGTACTGTCACTTAAATAACCACAAGCCAATACCCTAACATCAGCTGATGTTTCGTAGGCAATTATTGCTTCAGGGGTTAACAATGTGAAATACTTAGCTCAGCAAGGTAACATTTGTTCATATTAAACACCGCCCTGAGCTAAGGTTTTTTGGATTTGGTTGCGCTTGCACATTTTTTGATAATTATTTTGAGCTCCTAATGTTCCTTTCTTTGTTTTGTTTGGTGTGGAAGAGTAGCCTAGCGGTTAGAGCAGTAGGCAGAGAGCCAGGGAAGCCAGGGTTTATATCCCATTGATGTTCCTTGTGGTCTTAGGCAAGTCACTTCATAAGAAAATTATTCCTTACCTGCTAATTTTCGTTCCTGTAGTACCTCAGATCAGTCCAGACCAGGGGTCAGGAACCTTTTTGGCTGAGAGAGCCATAAACGCCACATATTTTAAAATGTAATTCCATGAGAGCCATACAATATGTTTAAAACTAAATACAAGTAAATGTGTGCATTTTATGTAAGATCACACTTTTAAAGTACAATAAGTCTCTGAAAATATTACACCAGGCCTTAAGACACCAATACATCTCCTATTAGGAAAACGGACCAAGTCAGGCTGCTATAGAGTCCTACACAGAAACTACACGCCAGCAGAAAACCTCACCTGAATCACGTGCTGTCCCTCACTAACATAGAATAAAGAGACCAAAACGCATAACAAGAAGCATGCAGAAAAAACTGAATTGGAAACTGCAACAAGCCAGAGTCTCTGTATGCAGTGTAACAAAGGAAAAAAAGAAACATCACCCATCCTTATAAAACAAATCAAGAAATATAAAATCATCAGCAGTAAACTGTACTAACAAAAAGAACATATTCCGAAACAGCTGATGAGTGGAATATCCAATAATTAAACACTCATATAAAACATTTCCAGATACCAACAAATATTTCAAAATAGCAGACACAAAGACCCAGTAATGAAAAATAATAAGGATACAAAATTTTTTTTGCTCTGCATACCTAGGAACGTTTGATATCCAGGTGTCCTGAGATTGTTCTGAATTAGCAGGAGGTGGGGTGGTTTGCTTGGAACTTTCTCCTCTCTCAGTCACATACCAGCACTCTCACTCACACTGGCTCTCAATGACACACCTATACACACATGCTCTCAGTACTCACATATACACATGTTTTTTCTCTCTCACTTATATAGGCTCTTAATTACACATTTACACACATGCTGTCTATCTTTTCACGCTTACACACACACACAGGCTTTCAATCACATAAATACATGCTGTCTTTTTCTCTCACACACAGACTCTCATTCACATGCTTACAAACATGTCCTCTCTTTCTCTCATTTACACACAGGCTCTCAATCACATACTCACATGCTCCATCACCTAAACCAGCTCTCAATCACACACAGACACACATGATCTCTCTCTTACTTTTACACACAGGCTCTTAATCATACATACACATGATTTCTCTCACACACAAAGGATCTCAATCATACACACATACTCTTTCACACAAACAGGTTTTCAATCACAAACTTACACATACAGGTTCCCAATGGTAAACTTACATTCATGCTCTCTCTCTCTCTCACAGGCAGGCTCTCAATCATACACATACTCTCTTTCACATGTACAGGCTCTCAATCATTCACATACATGCAATCTCTCATACACACACAGGCGCCCGCCCCCGCGGCCCGGAAGAGGAAGTGGAGAGTATCGGGTGCCTGCGCGGCAAGAAGAGGCCACGCTAGTGCGCTCGGCATCGGCCCGAAGAAAAGAAGACTGCAGCGCGGCTCGGAGGAAAATGAAGAGCTTCAACCGCGGCCGATGGGACTCCGCCTCCACGAGGGCTGAAAATGAAGAGGTTAGCGTTGGGAGGAGGCTGCTGCTGCCGCCGCGAGTTCCCGGGGTGCTCGCTCATTCACTCTCTCTCTCCCCCACCCCGGGAACTCGCGGCGGCAGCAGCAGCCTCCTACCAACGCTAACCTCTTCATTTTCAGCCCTCGCGGAGGCGGAGTCCCATCGGCCGCGGTTGAACCTCTTCATTTTCCTCCGAGCCGCGCTGCAGTCTTTTCTTCGGGCCGATGCCGAGCGCACTAGCGTGGCCTCTTCCTGCCGCGCACGCACCCGATACTCTCCACTTCCTCTTCTGGGCCGCGGATGGGGGGGGGGGCGGGAAGAAGAAAGCACGCCGGTTGCCGCTGACTCCAGCTGTCCTGCCGCGTTCCGCCCGGGCTGACAGCATTTTAAGCCCGTGCGGAGGAGGGGACCGGGGAGCAGCTGGGTCAGCGGGAAAGTGTGGCGACACTTGTCTGCGAGCCAGATGCAGCCCTCAAAAGAGCCATATCTGGCTCGCGAGCCATGGGTTCCCGACCCCTGGTCCAGACAGTGAGTTATGTCCCCCTTCCAGCGGATGGAGTCAGAGAAAACTTCGAAGGGTGCTCCCATATAAGCTAGTGCACCCTCTGTAATCCTTCAGTATTAAGAATATCAAAGCCTGAAGAGACAAGATGCATGGATCAAGGTATAAAACCCTTTCAACTTGAACAACTGTACAGTGTGTACTAAACTTTAAGAGGCAACTAAACTTGCAAAATGAACCATGAAAACAGCCACTAAACACGTGGTATTCGGAAAACAATTTGAGCAGAGAGACAATCCCAATCCCATAAATCTTTAGGGTGATCCGTGATACTACAGGAACGAAAATTAGAAGGTAAGGAATAATTTTCTATTCCCTGTAATACCCGGATCAGTCCAGACAGTGGGATGTACCAAAGCTTCCCTACGTAGGGTGGGCCCCGGATAGCCCTGCTCGAATGACACGATTTTCAAATGAGCCGAAGACCGGTGGCTGTAGATTCAAACAATAGTGCCAAGAAAAGGCATGTAAAGACTTCCAGGTGGCTGCTTGGCATATCTCCTGAGGTGAAACGGATTGACTCTCTGCTCCAGAAGCTGCGTGAGCTTGGAGGGAATGGACCTTGATGCCCACCGGAGACTGTCGACTGGCACCATTATATGCTGAGGTGATAGCTTCTTTCAGCCAGCGAGCAATGGTGAGTTTCGAAGCCTTGGCCCCCTTCTTTGGGCCACTTCAAAGTACAAAAAAATGATCCGACAAGCGAAAGTCATTCGTGGCCTCCAGATAGCGAATGAGGATACACTTAACATCAAGCTTGCGTAGCTCACGGGAATCTTCAGTTGAGAAAGATGGGAGTTCCACCGTCTGATTCATATTTATTTATTTATTTATTTATTTAAAATTTTTACATACCGGCATTCATGTTGCAAACACATCATGCCGGTTTACATATAACAGGGGTGTACAATGAACAGTTGAATAACCTATTAGTGTAGAAGGAAGCAGTTACAAATAACAAGGTAATAGAACTGGGAGAAGAGAAGAAAAGGGAGAGAATTAGGTATAGGTATTTACATTAGTAATAACATTTTTACATGTGGAAGTGGTAGATCTGGCTGAATAGAATTAATCGGTGTCCGGAAACGCTTTTTTAAATAGCCAGGTCTTAAGTCTCTTCCTGAAGGTTGGGAGGCTGGGCTCCTGTCTTAGGTCCGGTGGGATGGAGTTCCACAGAAGGGGGCCGGCTGTTGAAAAGGCCCGATCTCTCAAGGTAATGTGTCTGGTAGTTTTGGCTGGGGGCACTTGAAGAGATCCTCTGAGTGCGTCTCTTGTTGGTCTGGAGGAGTTATAAATTTGGAATGGGACTTGTAAGTCGAGTGGGGTGTGTTGATGGATGGTTTTGTATATTATGGAAAGAGATTTGTAGAGGATTCTAAAGTGAACAGGCAACCAGTGGAGATCTTTTAGGATTGGAGATATATGGTCCCTCCTTCTGGAATTTGTCAGTAATCTTGCCGCAGCGTTTTGTAACATCTGAAGGGGTTTAGTGTAGGAGGAAGGAAGGCCCAGAAGGATAGAGTTACAGTAATCGATCTTAGAAAAAATGATAGCTTGTAGAATGGTTCTGAAATCCTGAGTGTGGAAGAGTGGTCTAATTCTTTTTAGAACTTGGAGTTTGTGGAAACAGTCCTTGGTGGTTCTGTTGATGGAAGCTTTGAGGTTCATCCGGTTATCAATTAATACTCCTAGATCTCTCACCTGTGTAGTAGTTGGGATAGTTGGAGGATTAGAGATGGAAAAGTTATCTGGGGAGATGAGTAGCAGTTCTGTTTTAGAGGAGTTTAAAACTAGGTTTAGGTTAGACAGGAGATGTTTAATTTCATATATCATATGAATATCATATGGAACGCAGAAACAATCTTGGGCAGAAAGAGGGAACCGTGGGCAAGGAAACTCCTGAATCCATGAAACGGAGATAGGGCTCCCTGCATGATAGTGCCTGAAGCTCTGAAATCCTGCGGGCAGAGCAAATAGCCCCCAGGAAGACTGTCTTGAGCGTAAGATCCTTGAGGGTAGCGGCTCATAGCAGTTCGAAAGGTGGGCCGCCTAGAATTCGAAAAACTAAGTTGAGGCTCCATGAGGGACACAGAGCATGTACCGGAGGCTTAACGAGTTTCACCCCTTGAGAAATTGGATGATGTCCGGGTGAGAGGAAAGGGGGGTTCCCTCCCGGTGATGGATCAAGGAACCGAGGGCAGCCACCTGCACCCTCAGGGAATCGTAGGCCAATCCCTTCTCCAGGCCCTGTTGCAGGAACAACAGTATCTGAACCACTGAGGCGCTCCGTGGCGAGACAGGTACGGAGCCACACCAGGTCTCGAAGACCTTCCAAACTTGGACATAGGCAATGGACGTAGAGGTCTTCCTAGCCTTGAGGAGGGTCAAGGTCACGGCCTCCGGGTATCCTTGTCTTCTCATCCAGCGCCTCTCAAAAGCCAGGCCGCAAGACAGAAGCGATCTGCTTGGTCGAAAAATAACGGACCCTGGTGCAGTAAGCATGGTAGATGTCCCAGGCGAAGAGGGCCATCTACTGCGAGGTTAACCAAGTCTGCAAACCACGTCCGACGTGGCCATTTTGCCACCACCAGAATTACTGGACCGTGGTGACTCTCTACTCTTCGGATTACCTTTCCAACCAGGGGACATGGCGGAAACACTTAGAGGAGAATATACTGCGGCCAGGGAAGGACTAAGGCATCCGCTCCCTCCGCGCCATGCTCTCTTCTGCGGCTGAAGAATCGCGAAGCTTTCACATTCCGTAGAGTAGCCATCAGGTCCAGGTAGGGAGACCCCCACTGATTGAATAGAAGTGCCACTGCTTCCTCGGAGAGGCCGTTAGGCGGGAAAGGTGGACCTCCGCCCAGGCCAGCAACTTGTCCGTCTCCTGAGAAACGTGACGACTCTTTGTTCCCCCTTGACGACTGATGTACGCTACTGTTGTTGCATTGTCTGACAGAATCCGAACCGCCTGACGCTGGACTAGGGGGAGAAACACTTCAACGCCAGGCGTACTGCTTTGGGCTCCAAGCGATTGATCGGCCAGGATGCTTGCAACTCTGTCCACGTCCCCTGTGCCGATTTCGTCTGACAGACCGCTCCCCAACCGGAGAGACTGGCGACTGTGGTGACAATCACCCACTAAGGGACTTCCAAGGTTACTCCCTTTAACAAATGATCCAGGTTGAGCCACCAGGCCAGACTGTCCTTGGTCCTCTCTGGCAGCGGGAGGATGGCCTGAAACTCCCGAGAAACCAGTTTCCAGTGGGAGAGCAAGGCTCTCTGCAGAGGATGCATATGCGTGAAAGCCCAAGGTACCAGATCGATAGTGGAAGCCTTAGTGCCCAGAACCAGAAGATAATCCCAGGCTGTGGGAAAAGAGAGCGAAATGAATCGCTGTACCTAGGAGATGAGAGCCTGGGCCCGATCTGGATGCAGTAGTACCTTGCCCACAGCTGTATCAAAGTGTGCTCTAGGAAGTCCAGGGACTGAGATGGAGTAAGGCTGTTCTTGGAGAAATTGACCACCCATCCAAGGGACTGAAGGAGATGCAAAACTCTGTCTAACGCTGGCTGACACTGGACCAGGGACTTTGCCCGGATGAGCCAGTCCAAATAGGGGTGGACCAGGATTCCCGCCCTTCTGAGGGTTACCAGCACTACTACCATTACTTTGGTGAAGGTACGGGGAGCTGTCGCCAGTCCAAAGGGCAGGGCTTGGAATTGAAAATGCTGTCCCAGAATCTTGAAGCGAAGGAAGCGCTGATGCACCTTGAGAATGGGAATGGGAGATAAGCCTCCGTCAGATCCAAGGAGGCCAGGAATTCTCCGCTGTGTGCCGACGCTATCACTGAGCGTAAGGTCTCCATCCTGAAGGTGTGGGACCCCGAGGGCTTTGTTGACCATCTTGAGATCCAGGATCGGACGGAAGGCGCCCTCCTTCTTGGGGACTACAAAGTAGATGGAATAATGGCCGGCTCCCACTTCCGTTAGAGGAACCGGGAGAATTGCTCCAAGGGCCAGGAGCCTGTCGAGTGTCTGGCATACCATGAGTTGTTTCTGTGGTGGTCCGCAAGGAGAGAAGAGGAACCTGTCTCTTAGAGGTCGAGCAAAATCTAAAGCGTAACCGTGCTTTAGAATATCCAGTACCCACTGTTCCGAGGTAATCTTGACCCACTCCTCGTGGAAGAGGGAGAGATGTCCCCCTATCCTGGGGACCGAGGAGTGGGCCGGCATGGCCTCATTGTGAAGATTTGGGAGCTGCCCCTTGGGGAAGATTATCCCGGGACGGTCTTCGGCCACAAAAGGAATGAGACCACGACTGGGAACGCGAAGAGTGCGGACGAGAGGCAGCTATTCTTGGTTGATGTAATCGTCTTTGGCTCCGGAAACAGCTTCTAGTAGAACCGAAGGTCCTAGCAGCCCGCGGCCGATCCTCCAGCAGCTTGTGGACCTTATTCTCGCTGAGTGACTTGATAATCTGGTCCAGATCATCTCCAAAGAGCAATTTCCCTTTGAAGGGTAGGGAACCCAACTGAGTTTTGGAGGAAGAATCCGCCGACCAGTTGCGGAGCCACAGGAGGCGTCTGGCCGAGACTGCTGAAACCATAGACCTGGCCAGAACTCGGAGCAGGTCATATAGCGCATCTGCTCCATACGCTATTATGGCCTCCAGGTGGTCAACCTGCTGCGCTTCGGCAGAAGACAGCTCTTGGGTACTGAGGAGCTGTTGGACCCATCAGAGTCCTGCCTGTTGTGTGAGGGAACTACAGATCGCGGCTCTGACGCCCAGAGCAGACACCTTGAATATTCTCTTGAGATACACCTCGAGCTTTCTATCCTGCATATCCCGTAGGGCAGCACCTTCCGTCACTGGAATGGTAGTGCATTTCTTTACTGCAGATACCACCGCGTCCACTTTGGGAACCTTGAGGAGCTCCAGAAAGTCGTCTGGGAGGCGGTATACCTTATTCATAGCTCTACCCACCTTAAGGGAGGCTTCAGGGGAATCCCATTATCGGGACAGCAATTGCAGTAGCGTAGGATGGGAAGGAAACAACCTCGGAGGACGCAGACCTGAGAGCACGGGTCCCCCTTCTTAGCTGGTGGAGAAGGCCGTGGAGCATCTTGTGGATCCTCAATATCCAATTCCTGCACTACAAATGGAATGAGAGGGTCCAACTCATCCCTCTGGAAGAGACGTAGTACCCGGGGATCATCCCCTTCCATCTGAGCCATCAAAGAGGGTTCATCCAGGTTTGGGTCCAGGGGAGGCCCTTGAGGAACCAAGCCCCCCGGAGGATGATGGACCACGCGGACCCTGGAGGCGCCTTGGTGGATCCCAGGGCCAGAGGACCCCACTCTCTGCAGGCATCCTGGAGGCCCCGGAGGATCAGCCATCCTGCTCACCTTAGGAGGAGGCGGCCCTGTTAGATCTTGCTGCTGTCCCATTCTGGCCAGGAAGGCATTGTGCATTAAAAGCACAAAATCAGCCGAAAATGGAGGTGGACCGGAAGGAGACACCGGGGGGGGGGGGGGGGGGGGGGGGGCGCGGTCTCCTGCGGGTGTAGAAGGGTCCAGGGGGTTGACAGGGGTCAGGATCAGCGGCAGTATTGAAGAACCGGCATCTAAATTGTCCCCTGGCTGCTCTGGAGCAGTTGGCTCCGAATCCAAGATGGCCACCATTCCCGCGCTGGGCGGGATTGGGGCCGGCCTCCGTGCATCGTGCACGCGCGAACCTGCTTATCTTGCCAGCCGCGAGGAACCCTCCCCACCAGGAAGGCATCGCATGCAGATCCCCTCACGGGAGAGCCGGGAACCAGGCTCTCCACATGCACAGCACCTCGAGGACTGCGGCATGGAACTATGAACTGAGCTGCCGACGAATCGCAGATGAGTGGCTGCCAGGAGCAGGGAAAAACCCCTCTACCGCACTACTCCTTCTCCCCGACTTGCCTGAATTGCTATTAACACCACAGAGGAATGTCGTGTCTCTGTGGAGGCTGCCCCGAGGCAAAGCGACTTTCTCAGAGCAGCGGGTTGGCTAGGAGGAAAAGGGGGAGAGGTTGGACCACCAACTTGCACCCCAGAACTAACAAATCTAACCTGAAAATTAAGAAAAGTACAAAAATGTACCCCCACAAAGCAAATACAGCAATGGAGACTGAAGAACAGCTCTTCCTGCAAGTTAGATTGCTGGGCCCTAGAGAAGGGTCTGAACTTTCCCTGTGTTTATTTATTTTCTATCCTCTAATAACCTTGATCCATGAAAAGATAGGAAATAGAGAAAAGAGCACTAAAATTTAGCTTTTCAGAAGTGTTAGTGGGGAACCAGAGTTCAGCCACTCTCATCTGCTGGAGTCAGAAGAATACTGCTTATATGGGAGCACCCTTCGAAGTTTTCTCTGACTCCATCTGCTGGAAGGGGAACATAACCCACTGTCTGGACTGATCCGGTACATAAGGGAACTTCCATTGCCTCAGATACAAACTCTCTGGGAAATGGAAATACTTACAGTATCAGAATGTAACTCGTCATCAGCTACCAGTGAAATGGTGTGAGTTAATTATAAGTAAATACAATTTATAGGAGGAGGAATAGAAGTGGAAGAACTATCCAATTCTGGAACTACAACTGGCACAGCCTGTTTTGCAGGAATCAATTCACACTGAACTGTCTTTTTTGTCTCTGTAGCAGTAACAACTGTTTCTTGGTGCAAAGAAGCTAATGGTGCCAACAAGTATGCAATGCCTCTAACTTGCTGACAGCAGCGGTAAATATTTTGCACTGAATGATGGCGCCAAAAGTATGTATGTATATTTATTTAATTTAATTAATTTATTTATTTATTTAAAGACTTTTATATACCAGTTTACATTTGAACAGCAGATAGAAATTACATGTTAAGAGGAAATTACAACCGGGAAGGGGAGTAACATAAGTGCAGAGTGGAAAGTAACTTAACAACAAGTAAACAAAGGAGTCCTTAACAGCAAGGAACAAATGGGGTCCTTAATATAAGGAAAGGATAGGATTGCCTCTGCGGGGGTAAAAAGTGCAATCGTTATAGAGGGGGGAAAGGGGCGATGAATGGCGTGTTAGACCTATATGTGGCAACATGTCGTCTGCACCAATAGGGCCTCTCTTTGCTGAAAGGGGAATGGCACTTGTGCTAGACTGTTCAGAGTCATGGTTCCTGGAATGAAAGCACTCTGCCTATTTTGATTTAGGCATTGGTTCATCATCTATAAATGGTTTCCTCTTTACTGCCATGGAGGAAGCCTGATAATTAAAAATTGTCTAAGCATGTAGCTTCTGGATCTCCTGACCATGGGGGACATATGAGCATAGTTAGGTAAGTTATGGGACAGTCTGAGGCATCAAACGGAGTGGTTATGCTGGTCAGACAAAGTCATCTTACAGGAGCAACAGGAGGCATATTTTGAAACCTGGCTTGCTATCTGCCATTGTGAATACAGCTAAAGCTAGATCAAACTGAATTCTGAAAGAAAATAATTAAAATTTATTTTTTGGGAGCATCAGAAAACGTTTGAACAAAAAAAAACACTTAAATCCAAAATACAAGGAAGCAGGAGTCTTAGCCACTGCCTTCTGTCTACCTGTAGACAAAATATTCGACAATCGATGAGCAAAAGCACGTCCTTTCACACGACTAGAAGAAAAAAAAAAAAAGGGGCGGAGGAGACTCTGCATGGAGAGCTCCACACATGCTCTGCAATATCTTCTCAGTTTTTCAGTGCTGAGAGAGCTTTTTTGTCTCAGCACCATCAGATGACATCATTCCTCTTGTGTGGCCAATTCATGTTCTGCTTGTTCAGAGAACAGTGCTTTACTTGCAAAAATGGCTGTTTATAAAATTAGCAATCCAATATAAACTTATGCATGTAATGCCTGTATACATGCAAGTTTATTCAAACTGAGCAGAGGCATTCCTGGGGAGGGTTTGGATTTATATGCAATACTGTTGGATTTTCCAAAGAGTGCACGTAAATTCCTCAAAACCTTTCTGCCCACAAACTAGCAGGTGTAAGTAATTGTGTGCAGGAAGTTTTGGTGGGATAGTTTTCAAAGTGAACATGCGTGTATAAATTTACTTTGAAAAACCGGTGTAATTTATGCGTTTATTTGCTGGATCTCTTATGCAGGCTGTTACAAAATTACACTCTAAATAAAAAGGAGGAGCTGTGTCCCTGAAGGCTCCCTATGGAGCTCCAGATTACAGGATTACAATGCCCTGTCCCCAAATTTAAGTAGAGAGAGATTAAGTGATTGCTCACGGTCACAGAAGGCAGTGGCTAAGGCTCCTGCTTCCTTGTCGGTACCTGTAGTATTCAGTAAAGCTGATCTCCTTCCCATCGGCCAACGTGAAGGTGTCCTTAGGGGTCTTGTTCCAGTCAATGTCGTCGATACGGTACGTGCGATTATTGTAGCGAGTTATAACAATGTTACCGATTAGCTGCTTTGTGCACTCATCCTGAAAATCTTCTTTGCAGTGCTGGTACAGCACATGCCTGGAGTAAAGAAACCGAGAACAAGTCAATGTCACTGACAGAAATGAGAAACCAAGAGATATCTCCATTCAACTCTCATCAAGGACTCATCCTGCACAGCTGTTCTTCTTACTAAGAACATAAGAAGTTGCCAGACTGGGTCAGACCAAGGGTCCCTCAAGCCCAGCATCCTGTTTCCAACAGTGGCCAATCCAGGCTACAAGTACCTGGGGTAGGTACCCAAATATTAAGCAGTTCCCTTGCTACTAATGCCGATAATAGCAGAGGCTATTCCCTAAATTAACTTGATGAATAGCAGTTTAGGGACTTCTCCTCCAAGAACTTATCCAAACCTTTTTTAAATACAGCTACATTAACTGCCCTAACCACATCCTCTGGCAATAAATTCTAGAGCTTAATTGTGCATTGAGTGAAAAAAAATGTTCTCCAATTTGTTTTAAATGTGCTACTTGCTAACTTCATGGAGTGCTCCTTAGTCCTTCTATTATCCGAAAGAGTAAATAACTGATTCACATTTACCCATTCTAGACCTCTATCATATCCCCCCTCAGCTGTCTCTTCTCCATGCTGAACAGCCCTAACCTCTTTAGCCATTCCTTATAGGGGAGCCATTCCATCCCCCTTTATCATTTTGGTTGCCTTTCTCTGTACCTTCTCCAGTGTAACTATACCTTTTTTGATGTGGCGACCAGAACTGTACACAGTACTCAAGGCACGGTCTCACCATGAACTAATAGAGGAATTAAGACATTTTCCATTTTATTCATCATTCCCTTCCTAATAATTTCTAACATTGTTTCCTTTTTTGACTGTCATAGCACACTCAGCTGACGATTTCAATCTATTACCCTGGGTTGTACCGCCTAATATGGAACCTATCATTTAACTAAAGCATGGGCTATTTTTCCTTATATGCATCACCTCGCACTGGTCCACATTAAATTTCATCTGCCATTTGGATGCCCAATCTTCCAGTATCACAAAGGTCCTCCTACAATTTATCTCAATCCACTTGTGATTTAACTACTCTGAATAATTTTATATTATCTGCAAATCTGATTGCCTCACTAGTTGTTCCCCTTTCCAGATCATTTATAAATATACTGAAAAGCACTGGTCCAAGTACAGATCCTAAGATATTCCACTGTTTACTCCACTCTTTACTCCTTATCACCCATCTCTCACAAAGAAAAGATCAAGCATAGTCTCCAGTCCATTGGCCATTGTCATGCACATCGCCAGTCCAGACAGCAGTATATTACTGTGAATTCATGAGGACTCAAGTTTCTTCTAATGTGCTTTCTGGCTGGCTAGCTAATGCTGGGCACTCTCTCTATACACCCTTCCTTAGCAGACTGCAAGTGCAACCATGGAAGCACTTACAACCTTAGCCAGAAGGAAGTGAAGAGGCCCAAGTTGGGAATGGTACCTAGCTCTCTAACCTGACTGGACAGAGCACTAACCATGATTCGAGTCCGCAATGTACACTACAGAATTGGAGTAGTTAGACATAACTTCCTCCCCATCCCAGGACTGATTTGCAAATTAAAGGTGCCTCTGGAATCCTCCTGTTTAAATACTTTCCACCTGCTGTTACAAACATTAAAAAAAAGTTTGCAAAACATTTAAAACAGGTAAAAGTTCCTGCTGGACTCAGGCTGCGGCTATTCAGCAGCTGCATTTTCTCTCTGTTTCCTCTTGTGCTTGCCCCCTATCAGATGGGGCAAGGGGCCAACTTCATTTTACAGTTTAAGGTAAGGAGACCATT
This sequence comes from Rhinatrema bivittatum, assembly GCF_901001135.1. Lineage (NCBI taxonomy): Eukaryota > Metazoa > Chordata > Amphibia > Gymnophiona > Rhinatrematidae > Rhinatrema > Rhinatrema bivittatum. Next base: position 251,351,656 of record NC_042619.1, read on the forward strand.
TAGGAAACTCTTAAAACATGAGGAAGATCCAACATCAGGAAAGAGTTGACCTATGAGAGCTCTTTAAGCTAGGCATGTATAGCAGATAGATTACCGCCGGGTGAATTCAATTACTGTGCACTACCCAAAAGGGCCTCCTGGCTTGGCATAGTTAGGATCACATTCTTCTTTGGGAAAGCAAGGATGGGATAAAGGGGGCAGTTACTACTAGCCCACATAGTTGCTTACTTACTTTTGTAGCTAATTTTCAAAGTTAAACTGTTAAACTACCTGCGTGATTTCTCTTTGAAGATAAGCTATCATGAAATGCATGCATGCCACAAGCCCCAATGTAGTTTGCTTCTGCTATCTGTGTGGTGGACCAAACAGTGTATGTGTGTGTGTGTTTATATGGGGAGGGGGATGGAAATCCTATGTACTCGATTTTATTCCCCTTAACCCCCCCCTTTCCAGAATGTCTCCTTTTAACCCAGTTAAATGTAGATGAGCGCTCTGGAAGCCTGCACACATTTTTAGCCTCTCTGAGGAGGGTAATTTTCTGACAGATCAATTTACAACTCAGGTGAATCCAAGGAGGCCTTCTTGCATGGCTCCACTCCTCAACAGGAACAGGGAAAAGTAAACAACATTAAGAGGAAAACATAAAAAATGCTCATGGAAAACAAAAGGCTGTCAACTGTGTTCTGCAAGTTCAGTAAAGAGTAGAGATTGTGTGTTGTGTGTGTGACCCAAACTAAGAAGTAAACCCAAGAAACAGGATGAACTGGACTCAGAAAGAGTGCTCAGGTTGTGTGCTGGGAGCCAAGTGCCTATTTTTGGTGATTACAATTGGAAGATTTATTTTTTTAGTTCTTGATTTATAACCAGCACAATCCCAAGTTTTTGGTGGGTAACAGTTACGTGCATAACTTAAGAAATCACAACAATAATACAAACATAAAACCAAACAGAATTAAAAGTAATTTAAAAACAACATGAACAAACAGAACTAAGACATCAATAAAACAGAAACTTCCTAAAAATAAAATAAAATAACTTACATGAACAGCCAAAAGTTCAAGTATGAATATTCTCAAAGCTTCAATTCTCCATGTCAAATGCTTGTTTAAAATAAGTGCTTTTACCTATTTCCTAAAAGCAACATAACACTGGATTTTCCGAATATCATCTAGCAAAGTATTCCATAATATTGGACTAGTAACATAAAAAGTTCTCTCTCTAGTTTCTGCTAAGTGTGCCTGGCGAACAGTAGGAGCATTAATAAATTGTGGCCAGTGGATCTCAAACTATGTTGTGACTTAATACATTTTTTTAATAATGAGCTGACACATATAGGAGTATCTTCACTTAAGGCATGATGAATCAAGGTAACAATTTTAAAATTAATTCTCCACTGTATGGGAAGCCAGTGTAAATTGCGTAGAACCAGCATAATATGGTCATCTAGTGCCAGTCAATAGTCTAGTAGCTGCATCTTGTATAGCTTGTAGACACTTCAGCATGTAAATCGGTGCACCGATATATAACGCATTATAATAATCTATTTTTGAGGGTACCAATGATTGTATAATGATATGAAAATCATTCGCTGTCAAAAATGCTTTGGTTCTTACTTGCTAATTTTCTTTCCTTGAGTCCTACAGCCCAGTCTAGACAATTCTGTTTTTCTCCCCTACTAGAAGATGGAGACAGACGAAATGTATTACTATACTTTTGGTTCTTAAGTTACTGTGCTACCTGCAGTCACTCAGTATACTCTGCAATAAAGCTAAAAACCCCTTACTTCTGAGTAGGGAAAGGATAAAGATAATACTCAACATCAAAGATAAACTTCAAAACGCCACCAAGAGGATTTGAATGCCATTAACATTCTGAGTATATTTACACATACAGAAAAGTGGTCTTCAGAAAAACAAAGGGCAGGATTCTTGACTGGTCTGTGGGATTCAAGGAAAAAAATTAGCAGGTAAGAACAAATTTTCCCTTCCTTATCCCCCAGACTAGTCCAGACGATAGAGATGTACCCAAGCTTCCCTAAACTGCGCAGGGAACCAGAAAGACCACTCATATTTTCTCTTCAAACTCAGCGATATCCAGGCCTCACACATCCAATCTATAATGCATGGAAAAAGTGTGTAAAGAACACCAAGTTGTCGACCTGCAAATCTCCTATGGTGATGCTAACTGATGCTCTGCCCAGACACTGCCTGTACTTGAGTGGAATGAACCCTAAGACCTTTAGAAGCCTGTAGACCCTTGTAAATATACACCAAAGCTATGGTCTCCTTAATTCATCTTGCAATAGATGCCTTTGACATGTTATCGCCTTTATTTTGGCCACTAAACACAAAAAGATGATACAACTTATAAAATCCATTGGTAACCTTACAGGAACATCGGTATATAAAAATTAAAAATAAATAAATAAATAAATAAATAAATAAATATCTTAGAAGGGTCCTACACACAAAGTTCCTTAGTGTGCTCCGTTGAAGAATTTGCCTTTCAAAATTCAGACAATTCAATCAATTGACTCAAGTGAAAAGAAGAAACCACCTTCAGCAAAAAAGATGGTACCATACAAACAGAAACCCCCCTCCTCTGAAAACTGGAGAAAAGGATGCAATTCCGAAATACATTTTGCTGAACAGCCACCAAAAACATGATTTTCTGCCTAAAATCCTTCAAAAATGTCCTCCTGATTGTCTCAAAAGGGGTCTTACACAAGGCTGTCGACACTAAGATCCCATGGAAGAACTACCCGCTGAACTGGAGGATGCAGATGTTGAACTCTCTGTAAGAATCTCACTACAACCAGATTCAATGTTAAAGAAGCATTATGTACCTTTCCTCTGTAAGAGGACAATGCTGCCACTTACACTTTGACTTCAAAGCTAACCCCTTTTGCAAACCTTTTTGCAAGAAAGCCAAAATCACCAGAATTGAGGTCTGAAGTGGGAAGATCTCAGACTCCTGGCACCAGGACTCGAACACTTTCCAGACACGTACATATGCCAGAGAAGTCAGTCTTTCTGGCCTGTAGCAAAGTTGTAATAAACTGTTCCAAATATTCCTTCCCTCTCAATCTTTTCCTTTCAAGAGCTAGGCTAGGAGACAAAAGTAATCCCTGTCGAAACTGACTGGGAACAACAGAGTTCTATTGTCAGATTCACCAAATCCACAAACTATAGACATCAGAGCCACTTCAGAATCACTTTCCCCCCCTAAGCCTACATGCCTAATTACCCTTCCCATCAGAAACCAAGGAGGGAAGATGTAAAGTAAAAGCCCTTGAGGCCATGAGTGGGATAGGGCTTGCAGACCTTCCTATACTGGCACCTTCTATCAACTGAAGAATCTTCAGGCCTTGGCATTCTGCTTTGTTGATATCAAATTCATATGAGGAATGACCCCATGTGTCCCTGATGAGAGCAAATGCTTCCTCTGCCAACTCTCACTCTCCAGGGTCCAGAAGATGCCTGCTCAGAAAATCCACCTGTACATTCTTCATCCCTACCATGTGAGTTGCAGACGCCTTCAGATGTCGCTCTGTCCAACAGAACAAAATCTCCAATCTAAATTTGATCACATGACCCCTTCTTACTGAACTACATTGGCTCCCAATTTCACTATGCATCCAGTTTAAGATTGGATGCCTAACTTAAGGCATCTGCTATCATTCCTTATCTGTCTACTCTCACATTACAGGCTTCCCAGCAGGAGCTCTTGGTACTGCTCTCAATTAAGAGATATATGGTTTGAGAAATGCAGAGATATATGCTTTTCTTTCTTATCCCCTGCTTTTGGAATTCACTGTCACTTAGTATCTGATTTGAAAGGGATTATCTAAAATTCAGGAAAGCACTGAAGGCTTATCTTTTTCAATAAGCCTATCCCCACATTAATTCCAATTAACCTTATTTTTATTTTATACTGCTACCTATTCTTGCATTTTTTTTCTTACCTCTGCATTTTATTTTATTAATATATTTTTTTCTAATATATTTTACTGTGTTATTGTTATTAGCTTGTTCTGCTAGTTTTATTTGGTTAGTAATTTATTATATTTTATGAGGCTAATTGTGTGTATTATATATTGATATTAACTTGATTTACTAGTTTTTCTCTATTAGCTATTATATTTTGACTATTGCACATTGCTCTGTTTTACAAATGTAATAAGAGGCAATCCATCAAGAATTAAACAAATACTTCTATGGGGACCTGGGTTCTTTGTTCCTCCCTGTCTGTGCATGCTACTGCCATCATATAGTTCGATAATACTCTCACTGCCTTGTCCTTGGCTAAAAGATTAAGGCTTTCTTGACTGTCATCATCTCTATCCAAGACACCTCTGCCCTTGAACCCAGGCCCTGTGCCATCCAACAAATGGCCCTCCCCAAACTGCTCAGACTGGCATCTGTAGCCATCATTACCAAACCTGGAATTTCCAACTCCATCCCTTTCAATAAATTGCCCTGCGAGAACCCCCAGGAAAGGCTTGATCTGGCTTCTCCAAATAGAGGCAACTGGATTTCGAAATCCTCCATCTGCGGGCTCCAGTGTGAAAGAAGGGCTGTCTGTAATGGTCTCATAAGAGCAGCCACCCATGGGACTAGATCCAGCATAGACGCCATGAAGCCTAGAACCTGAAGACTCTGGGGACTTCCAACAACTGACTAACCTGGCCTTACAATTTCGATTTCCTGTCCATTGTAAGAAACACCTTGCCTATATCAGTCTCAAACTGAGCCCCCATATATTCGAAGATCTGTGCTGGAAATAGCTTGCTCTTGACAAAATTTACTATCCAGCCTAAGGACTGCAACAGCAGAACTACTCTGTGCATGGCTGCTGGCAGTTTGAGCTGATTTTACACAAATTAACCAGTTGTCCAAACACAGATGCACCAGGATACCTTCCCTGTGTAGAGCAGCTGCTTCTACCACCATCATTCTTGGAAAACGTGCGAGGAGCTGTCGCCAGCCCAAAAGGGAGTGCTCGAAACTGGAAGTATTCACCTAGCACTGCAAATCTGAAAAAGTTTGATGTTCCTGCCAAATAGGAATGTGAAGACAGATTTCCGAGAGGTCAAAGGACGCCAAGAACTTCCCTTTCCTGACTGATTCAATCACAGAGTGAAGAGTTTCCATGCAAAAGCGAGGCACCTGCAAAGACACATTTACCATCTTGAGATCTAGGATGGACCAAAACATGTCCTCTATTTTGGGAATCATGAAATAAATGGAGTACCTTTCCAGACCTCTTTCCTCCTCTGGCACCAGAACCACTACATTCAGAAGCAGATGCTCCAGCAAGAACGTCTTCACCAGCTTCTTTATCCTTGAAGCACACAGGAACACCATAAAGACCCTGCTCAGTGGGGTGAGCAAATTCTAAAGTGCAGAAGTCTCTTACCATGGACAGAGCCCATTGATCTGTTACCTTGATCCACTCTTCATAGAAATGTTCCAACCACCCCTCCCCCATGGGCAAACGAGTGGACCAAAGGATCTTCACTTGGAACTCTTTAAGTGCCCCGGAAGTGGGGCCTGAAGCCTACAGAGAACCCCCCCGCAGTTCCTTTAAAAGGACTGCAACTTGGACATAAATTGGCGCTGCAAAGAACACCCTTTTCCAGGCCGATATTGCCTGGCTTCCCTAAACTCCTGCCTACTGGGGAAAGTTTTTTCGGATCCGCTTGGGCTTATCTTCTGGCATTTTATGGGATTTTGATGCCCCAAGGTGTTTAATCAACTTGTCCAAATCTTCTCCAAAAAGCAGCTTGCCTCAAAAGAGATTATCAAGCTAAGACTTGGACAATACATCCACAGCCCAGTTGTGCAGTCAGAGCAGTTTTCTAGCCAAAACTGCAGATACCAGATTCCTGGCCAATATCCAAAGTAAATCATACAAGGCATCAGCTATACAGGCTAGGCCAGATTCAAGCCACTCCGCCTCCTTTTCAGATAGCGTCTCCTCAGACTCTATCTACTGGAATTTGCTGCACCTAGCACAAACAGGTTCAAGCAATATTGCACACCGCAGACTGGTCAGAAATCTCAAAGATCTTTTTGAGTTGAAGTTCCATCTTCTGATACTGAGAATCCTTAAGCACTGCACAGCCCTCAAGCAGGATAGTGGTCTTTTTAGTAACTGCAGATACCAATGCATCCACACTCTAGGTGAACTAAGAAGATCCAAAGCATCCTCTGGCAGGGAATATAGCTTAGCCATGGCCCTACCAACCTTCAGACCAGATTCAGAAGCATCTCACTTCTTAAAGACAAGGCCTTAACCATTGCTGCATTTTGAAATGACACTTTGGGCAAATGCAATGTTACGGGTATAATCAAAAATAGAAAGAACCACAACCTGTCTTGTTACCGTAAACACAAAAAGCCAAAAAGACTCAGGATCCAAATCTTCAAAACTGTATGCACCCGATGTGCTGATAATTATATTTAAAGTTTTTGATAAGACCGCATCAGCAAGCCAGACAACAGCAGTAGGGTAACTTGCCGTCCGGACTACTCGTCATTTGCGGCGTTGTTGTCAATTAAATGAAAGTCTATATTCATGCATATGTGACATCTGTTCCTTAAAATGTGATTGAAGAATAAAGCCCGAAATCGGCCGGTGTTTCGCTATAAAAATCGCTTCTTCAGGAGTCAATTGCAATGATTTCAATAAATATAGAACAGATGCTATTTGAATACAAAGAAACATATATCAAATATGTAATCTGCACAGAATTATATCAAGTACTTAGCTTGGGGTGTTACAGCGGCGCCAACCTTCATCCCGGACGATGCTGTCTCCATAAGTCAATCTTCAGAACGGGACAGAACAAACCCTGAATCACTGACCCTTTAAAAAGCCCGCGTTTGTGTGTGCGTGGTGACGTGTGACGTCCTGTCTCACTGACGAAACGTATGCTAGAAAAACTGCAAAGCCTTCCCGGACAACTCATAATAACCTCCAACTCCTGTTAGAATGTGACTGTAAATATTCATTAAGTTATTTATTTATTTTATCCCCATACAATTCTTTTACTCCTCACTGTTCCTCTTCTTTCTCTATCCCAGTTATTCCACCCCTGGTTTTTTGTAACTGCTTCCCCTTTGCACCAGTTTAGTTCTACTGTTCTTTGCACCCCATGTTTGTATGTAAACCAGCATGATGTGACTTGTTCATGAATGCCGGTATATAAAAAAAACCTAAATAAATAAATAAATGAATGAAAGGGATTACACTCAAGGTTACGTCTATCCTTGGATGGACGAGAAAACAAAAAAGAAGCCTAACAAGGTCACTTTTGACTCACATAGTGATAGTTCATCAGGCGATGAATTGCTGTCAAATATCAATTCTGCACCGAAAAGAGATTCTTCGGGGGATAATCGTTTTTTAGGGCGAGGCCGGGGCTTTCGATGCCCCCCACGGACTCGCGGTGGACGTTGGACAGAAGGACCCAATTACACCAGGCAAACCCGATCTCAGACACAACAGAATCGTGGATATTGAATCTGTCTTCCTTGCAGTTAACATCCTTACAGTTGAGGTTACTTGAAAAAGGTCTTACGTTCTTACCCACACCCAAAGCAGATTTGTTCCAATTGGAAGTAGCTTTATTTAAATTTGTTCGTAAGTTATATATAAAACATTTTTTGTCGATTCACCATCGGGATATGACATTTTCATTCTTAGAAACAAGTCCAAGTGGACTCCTCCAGGTCCAGTGGACCCTATTATTTTCACCTTCTATCAAACAACGTTACGGGATTTAAGAACCGCTTTTACCACCGATCGGTCTTTTACAAATTTGACAAAATCAGAGACATCAGCCTTAAGGGAGCTACAATCTAATTACAATCTCATCATTAAACCTGCTGATAAAGGAGGGAAAACAGTCATTATGGATCGTAGTCAATACATCGCGGAAGCACAACGGCAACTTCAGAATAATCAGTTCTATGCAGTTTTGGCATCCGACCACACAACTATAATTTCGGATTCGATTAAACACATCGTCCAACAAGGGATAGACCAAGGTTTTTTTTAACATCGCATGAGGTTACTTTTCTACTCAACAAACATCCAGTGGTTCCAGTATTTTATCATTTACCCAAAATTCATAAAAGTATCACAAATCCACCAGGAAGACCAATAGTCTCCAGCAAAGGATCACTTTTAGAGCCTCTGTCAAGGTTTATTGATTTTTTCCTAGCGCCTTTTGTTGGGACCCAGCAATCATACATTAGAGATTCACAACAGATCATTCAATTTTTGGAATCCTTTCATGAAGACACTACTCAACTCTTATTAGTTACCCTCGATGTGGAAGCTTTATACACTTCCATTCCGCAGGATGAGAAGTTACTTATTGCGGAGAGATCTTTTGAGGAGCGACCACGTCCACACAGAATTCCATCAAGTTTTCTGTCAGCCTTATTAGATATCGCTTTAACAAAGAATTTTTTTGCATTTGAAGGTGTTTTCTATCAGCAGATTTGCGGCACCGCCATGGGAGCAACCATGGCTCCAGACCTAGTGAATCTTTACATGGCTATTTTTGAAGACAATTGGATATATAACAACAATCCCTTTATCCAATATGTAAAAACATGGAAAAGATATATAGATTATATACTGTTATTTTGGACAGGCACGACCTCTTGCTTTCAAGATTTTCTAAATTGGTTAAACACGTGCAATTCTCATCTCCACTTCACATCAGAGATTAATACTATGGTCATTAATTTTTTGGATATCAAAATTTTCAAGAAACCTAATTGGTTTGAGACCACCATATACAGGAAAGATATTGCATCTAATACATTTTTACATTTTACCAGTGCACATCCGCAGTTCTTAAAAGAAAATCTACCAGTAAGCCAATTTTTTCGGCTAAGGAGACTTTGCACAACCCCAGAAGAGTTCCACCATCAAGCTGCTGCTTTGACAGATCGGTTCATTAAGAGAGGTTATCCTGCACGATGTGTCAAGCGCGCTTACACGTGTGCCAAATTTTCTAATAGGGATTGGTTATTTATACCACAGACGACAGCATCAACAGACACTTTGACTTGTGTCTTGCCGTTCTCATCAATGACTTCGGTCATGAAAAGGATCATCCATCACAATTGGCACTTACTGCAGATCCATGATGAATTTCAGGACACCCCCCGTTTCGCATTTACCAGAAGTTCTACTTTCAAAGATTTATTAGTTCATTCTGATTCTTTGGTTCCGCAGCCAGTGGTTAAAATAGGAGCACACAGGGGGTGCTGTTTCCGGCGGATGCGCGCAGTCGCATAAAAACTTCACTCCGCTCACCCGCTCGCTATAAACCCCGCTGGCAGCGGCAAAACTGCGCGAATTCGCCGGTTTTTTTCTACCCTCGTTACGCGGAATCCCTCTCCTGCCTGTGGGTATGGCTGCGAAAAGAAAGACCACCGACCTGCGGCAATTTTCGTTCGAAAAAGCGGCGGCACTGTCGGGCCAAGATGGCGGCGCTGGGCCAGACGCGGCGAGGACAACATCTCTCCTCGAATCGGAGCAAGCCGTGGTCCAGAGCTGCAGCGAAGAAACCCTCGACGCAGCACTGCTAACTAGAGCAGAAGCCAGAACATGGTTCATGGAAATTAGAGCAGATTTAAAACAACATCGTGCGGACATCATGGCGTCCGGGGCGGATCTGAAGGAGGATCTTGCTGCATTAGAGCAACGAGTGGATGAAAACGAAACGAGGATCGATGCCCATGGTGATTCCATAAACACGTTGGCTACTCAGCAGGCTTCTGCTTCCTCTGCCATTTTGGAGCTTCAGAACAAGGTTGAAGACCTAGAGAACAGAAACAGGCGCAGCAACCTACGCATATGGGGAGTGCCGGAGACACCAGAGTTTGAAGAGGTGGCTGCGATAGCTCGCCAGATCTGTCAACATATCTTACTTCAAGGACCTGAGGGTGACCAGGCAAGCACATTGGGGTCGGAGGATATACAGTTTGAAAGGGCGCATAGGGCCCTAGGCCCTAGAACGGATAAGCAGCCCAGAGACATTGTGATATGCTTTTCCAGTTTTCCTATCAAGGAGATGATCTATCTCTTGGCTAGAAAGATGAAAGACATCCGATGGAAAAATCACGCCATATCTATATTTCAGGATCTAGCACCAGTCACGCTGAGGAAAAGATTCGAGTTGCGTGAGGTCACAGCTCAACTGAGAGAGCGGAACATCAGATATCGATGGACATTTCCCTTTGGACTATACTTTCAGATCCAGGGAACTAGCTATAAGGTTGCCACGGTGGCGGAAGCGGCGGCGGCGTTCACGAGAGCTCACCTTCCTGTCACCTTTCAACATACGGATGGACAGAATCAACAGCAGAAGATGGACAATGCACCGCGCTGGCAGAGGGCAAATAAAGGAGGCAGAAGGCTTCGGAGACAACCAGACCAGAAGGGACTGGCAGAGCATGAGCACGGCTGAGGAAGCCAGGTCCACGGGACTATTGTGGTCCTATTGGGACTAAGGTTTGATGCAGTGGCTGGGCCGTTCGATGCCACTAATGGTTCTCGCTACATAGGCGTTAGTGTTCATGTTTCTTACTTTTATTGCTGTTCAGGAGGGAGCACATATGTGTAGAAGGTGCTCTAGTTAATGGGAATTTGAAGGGGTTATTATATATTCATGCATTGTACATGCTATTAGGGTGGAGCGGAGTGGTGCTGGGATTAGTGTGCACCGTGCGAAAATACCGACCTCCAGAGGAGGAGCATCCCACGGAGGATAGCAGGGATGCAGTAGGATTTTTGGGGGGGAAAGCTGGAGTTTTTGTTTATATGTTTGGGTATGGGTATGTCCAAATGGATCCACACACTTTAGTCATCCACACCAATGTATGTTATTCAGGCCTAGGTACGTTGGCCAACAAGGATGGAGGGAACGGAGCACCTTGCGACAGGATCTGGTTGTTCACTGACAGTATCGATGGCGACTACAATTGTGTCTTTAAATGTTAAAGGGCTCAATACTCCAAGGAAGCAGTCCCTCCTGAGATGGGAGCTGCAGAGATGCCAGGCGGATATTGTGTTTGTTCAAGAAACACATGTACGGAGGCACCATCAGCGCCTTCTTTGCTTCCCTAACTACACTGCGACCCACTAGGCGGCTAGCACTAACGCCTCCAAATACACAGGGGTGGGGGTGTTGATAGCACCCACATTCGTTCATGGGGAAATTTCCCACATATATGATGCTCAGGGTCGATATATTTTGATTAAATTGCAGGTGGGAAAACAGGTGTACACGTTACTCAATGTATATTTCCCCAATGCGCAAAAAGCTCCCTTTATAGAAGTGCTCCATTCTTTATTACTACAGCATTTGGAGGGGGATTTAAACCTGGGTGGGGACTTTAACTTTGTTCAAAACCCATCTAGGGACTCCAGTTCGGGGAAAATGCATGATCAGACGATACGTACGAGATGGCTCCGATTCTTAGACGAATGGGGGTTGGTGGATATATGGAGGGAGAGGTTTCCCACCTCCCGGTCTTACACCTTCTATTCCAGTGCGCATAACACCTATACTAGAATAGATCACTTCTTTCTGTCTAAGACACTACAAACTCTAGTTGATAAAACTGATATAGATGTTATTACATGGTCCCGACCATGCTCCCATATGGCTAAAGTGCAACTTTACCGGTACGGACAAAGGGTTTCGAACCTGGCGTCTTAATGACTCTCTGCTCACAGATGCAGCCTTTTGCGGTCAAGTTGAGCAATTATTGCAGGATTATTTTGCAATCAACCAAACCGAAGGCATGTCACCGGTAACCGTATGGGAGTGCTCCAAGGCAGTGGTCAGAGGGGCATGCATAGCTAGGGCGGCCCATTGCAATAAACTGAGAGACAGCCAACGTAGTCAATGGACACAAGAACTAAATACATTGACGCAAGTTCATAGCCGAACTCAATCCGATAAGACCTAAATCCAGATAGTACGGGTAAGGGATCAACTGAGGGCAATGGAGGACGCTGCAATTAGCCATCAACTCATGTTATTGAAACAGCAGTATTTTGAAGGGGGGAATAAGGCGGGAAAATTTCTTGCTCGCCAACTTAAGTCGGCACAGGCTCGCACGGTGATAGCTAAACTTCAGACAGTGCAGGGGTCCATGTCTACTTCATCAGAGGATATCCGCCGTACCTTCACGGACTTCTATTCGAACCTTTATGCTAGGGATTCTGCTATCACTGGGGAGGGCATAACTCGCTATCTGGACGGGGTACAGCTTCCCATGCTCACTGAGCAACAGAAAAATGGGTTGGACAAGCCTATTGAGGTGGGGGAAGTGGAGGCCGCTATAAAGAAGCTAAAACCGGGGAAAGCACCAGGGATGGATGGCTTCACTGGTCTGTATTATAGGAAATTTGTGTCCTTGTTGCTGGAGCCTCTAACAGATGCCTTTAATTCCCTATTAGACAACATTTCTATTACTAAAGATTGCAACACTGCAGGCATCACTGTATTAGCAAAGCCGGGCAGGGATCCTACCAAGTGCAGTTCATATAGGCCCATTTCTTTGATAAACATCGATTTAAAAATTCTGGCCCGGGTCCTGGCGGCTAGACTCAATCGGATACTTCCTGGGTTGATCCATAATGACCAAGTGGGATTTGTCCCAGGCAGATTAGCGGCGGACAATGTTCGCAGGATAGTGGATATAGTGGATGTGGTTCAACAGCGAGGCATTCCTGCAGTACTGCTAGCTCTGGATGCGGAGAAAGCCTTTGATCTTGTCCATTGGAAGTACCTATTTAAAACTCTGGAGACCATGGGTTTTGGGAATTCCTTTTTGCTTTGGATCCGTAAACTGTATGACCAACCACAGGCACGGGTGAAGGCGACCGGGGGGTATGGACACCCGTTTTCCCATACAGAGAGGCACCAGACAGGGCTGCCCGCTATCGCCCCTGCTGTTCGCTCTGTTTCTTGAGCCCTTTGCCACAAGGATTCGACGGGCTGGGCACATACAGGGTATCATAGGGGGTTCGGTACACTCAAAAATTTCCCTCTTTGCAGATGACATCATGCTAACCCTGACTGATCCTAGGACATCCTTGAAAGGGGTAATGGAAGAGCTTCATAGTTTCTCAGCGGTGTCAGGCATGCGGGTCAACTATGAAAAGTCGGAGTTGCTCAACTTGACTCTGCCGCCTGAAGAAGTACAGGAACTCAGTTGCAACTTCCCGTTTCTGTGGGCTACCTCTTCCCTTAAATATCTGGGAGTCAAGATTGGACCCCATAATCGTCAATTATTTGACTTAAATTACAAACCACTAGTCACCAATATACAAGAGAAGCTTAGAAGATGGGGCGACCTTGCTCATTCATGGTTGGGGAGACTAGCTATAGTAAAGATGACAGTACTACCTCGCTTTCTGTACTTTTTTACTACTATCCCTATCCATCTTCCTACCAAGTACCTTAAGCAGTGGCAACAAATAATTTGTAGCTTTATTTGGAGGAAAAGGCCACCGAGGGTGGCTAGACATATTCTATTTAGATCTAATAGGGGAGGCCTTCAGCTGCCTAACATAGCATGGTATTACTACGCAGCGCAGTTGCGAGCACTTGTGGCCCTGCATGACAAACGTGAGATTCCACAATGGGTACATATTGAGCAAGGACTATTGGGTCATTTCCCCATAACCGCGCTGCCATGGCAGCCACGTACTACGTGGGGAACTATTACATACCTCCCGTACGCTCTTAGCACAACTCTGCGCATATGGGACAGATGGAAGCCCTTGTTGATGGGGGGGGAGAGATATTCCCTAATGACACACCTATTTACTAACACAGCCATCCCTTTTCAGGAGCACTCATTAGCTATTCGGCGCTGGCTGAGAGCAGGTCCCACATGTTTAAGTCAGGTCATCCAACAGGGAGAGATGACACCCAGGGACAAATTATGCACTCTCTACTCGGAAGGGAGTATTGATTTTTTCCTTTATGCTAGGATTTGTTCCTTTATTAGCAAAGGAATCCAGTTGCACATAGTGGGGCGGATTTTAAGAGCCCTGCTCGCCGGTGCGCCTATGTTCAATAGGCCTACCGGCGCGCGCAGAGCCCCGGGACTCGCGTAAGTCCCGGGGTTTTCCGAGGGGGGCGTGTCGGGGGTGGGGCCGAGCGGCGCGCCGTTTTCGGGGCGGGGCGCAGCGTTTCGGGGGCGGGCCCGGGGGCGTGGTTTCGGCCTGGGGCGGTCCGGGGGCGTGACCGCGCCCTCCGGAACCGCCCCCGGGTTGCGTCTAGGCACGCCAGCGGCCTGCTGGCGCGCCGGGATTTACTTCTCCCTCTGGGAGGCGTAAATCCCCCAACAAAGGTAGGGGGGGTTTTTAGACAGGGCCGGGGGGGTGGGTTAGGTAGAGGAAGGGAGGGGAAGATGAGGGGAGGGCATTAGCGAATTCCCTCCGAGGCTGCTCCGATTTCGGAGCGGCCTCGGAGGGAACGGAGGTAGGCTGTGCGGCTCGGCGCGCGCCGGCTACACGGAATCGGTAGCCTTGCGCGCGCCGATCCAGGATTTTAGCGGCTATGCGCGTATCTACTAAAATCCCACGTACTTTTGTTTGCGCCTGGAGCGCCAACAAAAGTACGCCAACGCGCCGTTTTTGAAAATCTACCCCAGTGCGTACAACTAATACCTTATTTGAAACGCTGTATCAGCATGCATCGGCTATTAAAGGTATTATTTCTAAAATTTACACAATGTTTAACAATGCCCGGAACAATGAGTCTAAATACCGAGGGTTGTGGGAAACTGATTTTGGGACTCAGCTGGACGATAGAGATTGGGACATTATCTATACCATGGCTCGCAAATGCTCCATATCAACAGGGCTTCAAGAAAATTGTTATAAAATGATCTATCGTTGGCATTACACGCCCGCTACACTTCACAGGTTTTATTCTTCTATCCCTGATCAATGTTGGCGGGGATGCGGAAATAGGGGTACGTACTACCATGTTTGGTGGCTGTGTCCGCAGATCTGTACCTTTTGGAATGCAGTGTTTCAGTGGTTAGCCCAGATGTCGCAAGTTACACATACAGTACAGCCTTGGCATGCTCTATTGGGGCTCCCACTGCCAGAACATACCACTCAGACACAAAAATTGTTTTTGCAAATTTTTATTGCAGCTCGAGCAGAGATCGCATTACACTGGAAACAACAGGCAGCACCTACATTAGCTGGGGTTCAACATAGGGTGCTATCGTATTACTAGCTAGGCAGGCTGACGGCAACACACCAAAATAAATTGTCAACTTTTCAGACTACTTGGGCACCATATAAGACATGGTTAGACAATCAAAGCTCCTAACCATACCATAGTTACCCGAGAAGCTGCTATAGGTTATGAAGACGAAATAGTGCCATGTACAGATTTTCCTTGGGGCTATAGCAAGGAGCATTTTCCCTGACCAATCTAAGTGGCAGATTTCTTCTCACCTTGTTGTATAGTGGATTTTTTATTCCATGTTGCTAGTGATCCTAGCTTTTTCTCTCATTTTGGTTTTACATGCTGTACCCAATTTATACTATGCTTTGCTCTGTTTTGCATTGTTCTCCAGCAGGGGGCAGGGAAAGGTGGGGGGGGGGGGGGGTGTTTTCACTTTTCTATGGTAAATTGTCTCCGTGACACATGTATAAGATGTTTCGGGATGTCAGTTGTCTATGTTTGATGTGTTCCGATTTGATTTGTTTTGTATTATGCTTGCCAGTTGAGACAATAAAAACAGATTACATACAAAAAAAAATAGGAGCACACACGTCCTGTGGAACGTGTACAGTATGTCACGTAATGATTGACACATCTTCTCTACATTTCACAAGAATAAATTTTACTTACATTTTGAGACAATTTACGGATTGTCGTTCCACTGGATTGATTTACTTAATACAGTGCCCATGTAATTTGTGGTACGTAGGTAAGACTCAGCGAGCACTGAAGACTCGACTAATTGAACATCGGTCCTGTATTTCCACGGGGAGGTTGACAGCCCCATTGACAGCTCACTGTCTTCAACATCAACACACTTTTGATAATTTGAAAGTTTGCGCACTTGAACAATTATCCCCCAGCTGGTGTGGTGGAGATTTTAACAACCGTTTATTACGTGCGGAGCAATGTTGGATACATCGTCTTGATACAGTCGAGCCTAAAGGGCTGAATTCAGCAATGGAACTTCAAGTATTTTTGTGAAAGAATTATTTTTGTGAAAGAATTTTTTCATTTTTTGAATTCCTTATTCTCCGTCAGGATCACGCTATTATTTTGACAGCGCTGCTCACTGTTGACACGTTACGATAGCAACGTTTCGTCAGTGAGACGGGACGTCACACGTCACTACGCACACAAAAACGCGGGCTTTTTAAAGGGTCAGTGATTCAGGGTTTGTTCTGTCCCGTTCTGAAGATTGACTTATGGAGATAGCATTGTCCGGGATGAAGGTTGGCGCCGCTGTAACACCCCAAGCTAAGTACTTGATATAATTCTGTGCAGATTACATATTTGATATATGTTTCTTTGTTTTCAAATAGCATCTGTTCTATATTTATTGAAATCATTGCAATTGACTCCTGAAGAAGCGATTTTTATTGTGAAACACCGGCCGATGTCGGGCTTTATTCTTCAATCACATTTTAAGGAACAGATGTCACATATGCATGAATATAGACTTTCATTTAATTGACAATGCCGCAAATGACGAGTAGTCCGGACGGCAAGTTACCCTACTGCCGTTGTCTGGCTTGCTGATGCGGTCTTATCAAAAACTTTAAATATAATTATCAGCACATCGGGTGCATACATGGGTATAATCAACCCATGTGCAATTTGAGATCTGCAACTAGAAGTTTATTAGATGTTCCCTCCCTGAAATATGCACATCTAGCATCCACATGGAGGGCGTCCTTTTTCTGTAGTAGCACCAGTGTTTTGGAATACTTTGCCTCTGGTTTTGCATTTAGAAGATATTTTCCAAACTTTTAAAGCAGCTTTAAAGACATCTTTTTAAGCAGGTGTTTGTGCAGCGCTGTGTATGTCGTGTAACACTATAAAAATGTTAAGTAGTAGTAGCTTACTTTAAACCTGGGCAAGTCATTGTTTTCAATTCTGTTGACTTGATGTTCTGTAATTTATCTGTATAATTTTTATATAATTCTATTTTATTTACTGATTTACTGAGTTTTTTTTATATTAGCTATGTCATAATGTTAACAGTACATTTTATTTTTACTGGTTATGTATATTCTATGCTGTAAATCACTTAGAACCATTTGGTATAAGTGATTAATACATTTTTAATAAAGATAAAGATTCTAAGAAAAGGAAAGGCTCTAGGAGGACTGCTGAGACCCTCACACTGGATCCTCTCCTTCATGCTCTGACTCCACCTGCTTGCCTTTTATCCCATACTCCTCCAGAACCTGAGTAATCATTATGGGCAATTCTTCTCTCTTGAAGAGATGAACCACTCTTAGGTCACCTCCCTCAGTTACCAGAAGTTCTCCCTCTTCCAAGGGCTCCTGATCAATGTTTTTGTCCCCAAGGGGATCCGACAGAGGGCCTTCTGAGAGATCCACTCCACTATCATCTCCCAACTCATCTGACCCAAAGTCCAGACGTGGATCAGGTTCAATTCTCCTTCTTTTGGGGCATGACAGAATCACTGCCCCTCCCCCCCCCCCCCTTAGCCCTTTACAAATATTTTGTGCATCAAAAGCACAAAATCTGCTAAAAAAGGTTCCTCTGAATCCAGACCTTCAGCACATAAACCAAGACCTCCTGTACTGTCATCCTATGGAACCCCCAGCCATGGGTGACAACCGCGGGGGATTGGAAGTCCCTTCCTCCACTGCAGCCTGCCTCACAAGGGAAAAGGGAAATATGGCTGCTTTTCACATGCTGCTACCTTCCCAGCCATTAAAGGAATTAGGACCATGGCTGCTTCTTTACCGTCAACTTCCTCCCTTCCACAGTCGTTGGGAAGGCTCCTGATGAACCCTCCCTGCCACCTATACAGCCCACACACAAAACTAAGGCATATATTTTGGCTCTGTGATCCCTGCAGGCACATTGCTTCCTGTGCTCAGCAGGGACAGACATTTTTATGGCATGCTGCCACTCCGAAAACCTCCATGGGCTGCCTTTCTCCTTTTGTGGTTCCCACACTGCTCCCCGACCATGTCCTGCTCCAGGGGCAAAAGCACCAAAGCCCTCCTGCCCTTCGAAATGCTAAGGCTCAAAGAAAGACACCTAGCCATCTTCAGCCACTACCCAAGTCCATGTTTTGTTATTTAAAATGGACCAAACCCCAAAAATTAACCAAAAATCCCATAAGAATGCAGTACTTCCCTTTTAGGAGTCTTCACAGGAGAGCAAGAGGAAGCAGAGAGAGCGAGAGAGAGGCAAGGCTAAGCTCTCCTAGAGCCAGCACTACTAGCTTTCAAAATGCTTCTCTACCTCCAGGAGAGGGTCCAAGTCACTAAAGGTGTACTGACCCCTTGCTTGACCCTACTCTACCATGGGAATGAGCATAAAACAGAACCTAGCATCTCTGAGAGCAACAAATTGTCGACAAGTCCGATTGCAGGTTAGCCACACCTACCATCTGCTGGAGATACAGAATACCGAGTGACTGCTGGTGGCACAGTAACAATTACCAACAGTACAGTAAAGTTTTTTTCTCCGTTTCCATCTGCGGGTAGGGAAGAAAACCCCATTTGTCTGGACTGGTCTGGGGACGATAAGGACATTAGGATTACATGCCACATATGGGCTTATGTTTGCACAGAAAACACATTACATCATGCTAGAAGTTGCAATAGCATCTTTAACATTTCTCAGCCTAGGAGAATAAAATTCTGTTGCTGTGTTAGTCCACTTGGATAAAAGGGACAAAACAGGTCAAACAAGTTGCTGGCGAAACTTGCTCAAAGAATTAGCTAAAAACACTTGTGACTAACTTTCAGGAGCTCTTCTCTCTTTATCAGTTCCATGAAGACTAATCTAAAGGTGATATTGCCTGAATAAACAAGTATAATACTGGTTGTGGCTGTAAATTCTGTTTGACTTTCTCACTTTTCTTGCCTATTTACAAACACATCACCCCTCTCCTCCCCCACCTTTTCCTTTATAACTTTACAGCTTTGAAAACAAACACTGACATTATAATGCTACATCATCCTTAGCTCTTTCTGTACAGATTTGAGGAAGGGAGGGAGCACAGCCCTTGAGAAAGCTTATTACAAATGTATTAGGCGAGTTCAATGTGTTGGTTGGCCGTTAGTTCTATAACACAGCCCAGGAGATAATTAACAAAAACAACCAAAAGAATGCAGTACTTCCCTTTTAGGAGTCTTCACAGGAGAGCAGGAGGAAGCAGAGAGAGCGAGAGAGAGGCAAGGCTATGCTCTGCTACAGCCAGCTCTACTAGCTTTCAAAATGCACCTCTACCTTCAGGAGAGGGTCCAAATCACTAATGCTGAACCACTGCTCCATGATATGGCTGCTGAGCCAGGCTCCTCAAAAGAGCTCAATTTTAAGTTATACAAATTGTATGGTAAATAAAAAGTACAACCAAGGCTCATACCCTACATCTGTGCAAGCTTTGTGAAAACTAGTAAACGATACAAAGACGTGAGATGTGAGAATGCAGGGAGGAAGATGAAACCAAAGCACCAGTGTCTATTTCCAACATAATCATTCTACAACTATGCAAGTAACACAACCATTAACACACATACAGACTTCATTCAACCACATTACAGAACCTCTCCCTATAAAAACAGTCACCACAGGGGCACTAGAGAGCTGCCGTGCAACGTGGTAGCTCATTCCATTTGCTTCTCACCCTCCTAGGGAAAATATCAAAATGATGGACAAGCACAGTGGTTGCCAAGCAATTGGAGAAGGCTCTGCTAGCTGTGATTCTGGATGAATGTCCAGACTCCATGGGGGATGCAGGGAGTTTCTGAAGTAAACAGCTGAAGTCAGGCCAGAGTGGAGGCCTGCTAATGCACTGTGGAATTTAGAGGCCTCCCAAGTTCGAAAAAACAGACAAGGGTAGTCAGGCAGCCCTGGACGCGAAGAAAACTCAGGCCTTTGCTCCTAAATTTAACCCAGCGCTTGAATGGAAAAGTGTTTTGTAGACATGACCTGCAATCTCTGAAAGCCTTCCAGGTTTAGAGGTGGCCAGCAGTGAAATGCAAGAAAAACGAAGCAGCTTAAATCAGATAAAATCCAGTGGAGAGAGAGCAGATTTAAGAAGAGGCTGAAGGGTCCACCAGGACAGCTTAATTTCAGCACTCTTGCCTTTTCTGCGTAAATCCTTGCCAAGATGAGAACAGAGAGAAAAAAAAGCTACCCAGGAGAAGGTGGAGCCAACAGAGGAACACGCTTCCAGCTGACATCCAAGATCTCTATTGCGGCAGACGTGAAATTATAGGAAATGTAATGGAAAAGCTTCCACAAAAGATCACAACCAATCTGGATGTTTCAAGAAATCTCAACAAACAATGCGCAGCTGGTGATGCCTGTGAGACAGCAGGTCGAATGCATGGATCTCTTCGAGCTCAGGATGGTGGAGATCAAAATGCAGGCCTGATGGATAGAAACTCTGGAAAGAGTGGTGCAAGGGATAATTGGAACACGAAGAGGATGGCGAGAACAGGAATAGTAGAAACAAATATTTGAATCATAGGGATGACTGAATCGGTGAAAGGGATAGATTATCCAACTTTTCTCCATTCTGAGGCTGGAAGTAAAGAATAGGACACACCAGACGCTTAGTCCACACACAGCTGAGAACGCTAGGACAAAGGCAGTCATCACTAGGATCCATAATTTTCAGGACAAATTCAATATATAGAAACATAGAAATGACGGAGGAAGAAGACCAAATGGCCCACCCAGTCTGCCCAGCAAGCTTTCACACTTTTTTTTTTCCTCATACTTATCTGTTACTCTTGGCCCTTATTAGTAACTTTTTGGTTCTAGCTACCTTCCACCCCTGCCACTGATGTAGAGAGCAGTGCTGGAGCTGCATGTAAGTGAAGTATCTAGCTTAATTGGTTAGGGGTTGTAACTGCTGCAATAAGCAAGCTACTCCCACATTTATTTGTTTACCCAGCCTGTGCCATTCAGTCCTTGTTGGTTGTTGTCTGAATATAATTCCTCTTTTCTTTATCCCCCCCCCCCCCCCCCCTGCCGTTGAAGCAGTAGTTGCGCTGGATATGTATTCCAAGTGAAGTATCAGGCTTAATTGATTCAGGGTAGTAACCACCGTAACAAGCAAGCTACACCCATAATTATTTGTTTACACAGACTATGTAATTCAGTCCTTGTTGGTTGTTGCCTGAATATAAATCCTTCTTTTCTTCTTTACCCCCTGCCGTTAAAGCAGAGAGCTATGCTGGATATGATTTGAAAGTGAAGTATCAGACTTATTTGGTTTGGGGTAGTAACCACCGCAACAAGCAAGCTACTCCCCGGTTTTTTGTGAATGGAAATCCTTTTCCTCTTGCTGTTGAAGCATAGAGCAAAGCTGGAGTCGCATTGACAGTGAGAATGTTTATTGAATAAGGGTATTAATCTCCAGGTAGTAGCTGTCATTCCCGCAAGCTACCCCCATGCCTCTTCTCTTCATTCACATCCTCTAGACTTTATGGATCCACACTATTTATCCCACGCCCCTTTGAAGCCCTTCACAGTTATGGTCTTCACCACTTCCTCCGGAAGGGCGTTCCAGGCATCCACCACCTTCTCCGTGAAGAAATACTTCCTGACATTGGTTCTGAGTCTTCCTCCCTGGAGTTTCAAATCGTGACCCCTGGTTCTGCTGATTTGTTTCCAATGGAAAAGGTTTGTCATTGTCTTTAGATCATTAAAACCTTTCAAGTATAAGTCTGTATCATATCACCTCTGCTCCTCTTTTCCTCCAGGGTGTATATATTTAGATTCTTCAATCTCTCCTCAAGTCATTCGATGAAGACCTTTTTGGTTGCCCTTATCTGGACCGCCTCCATCCTGTCTCTGTCCCTTCGGAGATACGGTCTAAAGAACTGAGCACAGTACTCCAGGTGAGGCCTCACCAAGGACCTGTACAAGGGGATAATCACTTCCCTTTTCTTACTCGATATTCCTCTCTCTATGCAGCCCAGCATTCTTCTGGCTTTAGTTATCGCCTTGTCACATTGTTTCGCCGACTTCAGATCGTTAGACACTATCAGCCCAAGGTCTCTCTCCTGCTCCATGCACACCAGCCCTTCCCCCATCGAATACAGTTCTTTTGGATTTCCACACCCCCTATGCATGACTCTACACTTCTTGGCATTGAATCTCAGCTGCCATTTCTTCAACCACTCTTCCAGCTTCCTTAAATCTAGTCTCATTCTCTCCACTCCTTCCGGCGTGTCCACTCTGTTGTAGATCTTAGTGTCATCCGCAAAAAGACAAACCTTACCTTCTATCCCGTCCGCAATGTCGCTCACAAAGATATTGAACAGGACCGGTCCCAACACTGATCCTTGCGGCACTCCGCTTAACACCGCTCTCTCTTCAGAGTAAGTTCCATTTACCATCACACATTGTCTTCTGTCCGTCAACCAGTTTGCAATCCAGGCCACCACCTTGGCTTCTCATTTTATTCACCAGCCTCCTGTGCGGGACCGTATCAAAAGCTTTGCTAAAATCCAAGTAGATGACATCAAGACACAAGAGGCAGCACATGCTGAAGAGGATATCATATTCCAGGGTCAGACTATACACTTTTTTCATGATTTCTCTGTAGAGTAATAGAAGCGGTATAGAGCTTTGTAGAAGTTAAGCAGGAGCCGAAGAAGCAGGGAATTCAATATGCCCTTCAGCATCAGAGGAAGCAATAAGTATATCACAATGTCCAATCTCAGTTATTTGGGACACAGAAAGAAGTGGTGGAGCCAGGTACATAACAATAGCTAATGGAACCATACCAAACACTGTAGGAGAAGGGCAGCAGCAGAGAAAGCAGAGAGATTTGAAAAAACACAAAAGACCGTAGTCATTTTTTCTTCTTGTGTCTTCTTCCTAGCCTATCACATGACTTAACGCTCTTTATTCCTGTGTGTATGTGGAGTGCAGCTGAACCAGATTTAAGGGTGTTGAAACAAAGTGTGGGGTGAGGAGATGAATAGGACTGGAAGTATTGAGCGATAAGACAGATGGGTATCAATATTTTGTACCCGGAGAGTAGGTGAATAAAATGATTGGGGTGGAGAATGAGGGAAGCATCAGTCTAGGCAGAGGGAGCTCGGTGGATAGTTTGGGGCAGGCATATGGCTGATGCAACAAGAAGATAGGAGCAAATGGTGATGAAGGTAAGAACATAAGAAAATGCCATACTGGGTCAGACCAAGGGTCCATCAAGCCCAGCATCCTGTTTCCAACAGTGGCCAATCCAGGCTATAAGAACCTGGCAAGTACCCCAAAACTAAGTCTATTACATGTTACCATTGCTAATGGCAGTGGCTATTCTCTAAGTGAACTTAATAGCAGGTAATGGACTTCTCCTCCAAGAACTTAGCCAATCCTTTTTTAAACACAGCTATACTAACTGCACTAACCACATCCTCTGGCAACAAATTCCAGAGTTTAATTGTGCGTTGAGTAAAAAAGAACTTTCTCCGATTAGTTTTAAATGTGCCCCATGCTAACTTCATGGAGTGCCCCCTAGTCTTTCTACTATCCGAAAGAGTAAATAACCAATTCACATCTATCCGTTCTAGACCTCTCATGATTTAAAACACCTCTATCATATCCCCCCCTCAGCCGTCTCTTCTCCAAGCTGAAAAGTCCTAACCTCTTTCGTCTTTCCTCATAGGGGAGCTGTTCCATTCCCCTTATTTTGGTAGCCCTTCTCTGTACCTTCTCCATCGCAATTATATCTTTTTTGAGATGCGGCGACCAGAATTGTACACAGTATTCAAGGTGCGGTCTCACCATGGAGCGATAACATCGGCATTATGACATTTTCCGTTTTATTCACCATTCCCTTTCTAATAATTCCCAACATTCTGTTTGCTTTTTTGACTGCCGCAGCACACTGTACTGACGATTTCAATGTGTTATCCACTATGACGCCTAGATCTCTTTCTTGGGTTGTAGCACCTAATATGGAACCCAACATTGTGTAATTATAGCACGGGTTATTTTTCCCTATATGCATCACCTTGCACTTATCCACATTAAATTTCATCTGCCATTTGGATGCCCAATTTTCCAGTCTCACAAGGTCTTCCTGCAATTTATCACAATCTGCTTGTGATTTAACTACTCTGAAAAATTTTGTGTCATCTGCAAATTTGATTATCTCACTCGTCGTATTTCTTTCCAGATCATTTATAAATATATTGAAAAGTAAGGGTCCCAATACAGATCCCTGAGGCACTCCACAGTCCACTCCCTTCCATTGAGAAAATTGTCCATTTAATCCTACTCTGTTTCCTGTCTTTTAGCCAGTTTGCAATCCATGAAAGGACATCACCACCTATCCCATGACTTTTTACTTTTTCTAGAAGCCTCTCATGAGGAACTTTGTCAAACGCCTTCTGAAAATCCAAGTATACTACATCTACCGGTTCACCTTTATCCACACGTTTATTAACTCCTTCAAAAAAGTGAAGCAGATTTGTGAGGCAAGACTTGCCCTGGGTAAAGCCATGCTGACTTTGTTTCATTAAACCATGTCTTTCTATATGTTGTGTGATTTTGATGTTTAGAACACTTTCCACTATTTTTCCTGGCACTGAAGTCAGG
The DNA here is from genome assembly GCF_901001135.1 of Rhinatrema bivittatum. Lineage (NCBI taxonomy): Eukaryota > Metazoa > Chordata > Amphibia > Gymnophiona > Rhinatrematidae > Rhinatrema > Rhinatrema bivittatum. The sequence goes on from NC_042619.1 coordinate 251,376,524, forward strand.
CTACCCGGTCTGTAGTTTCCCGGATCGCCCCTGGAGCCCTTTTTAAATATTGGGGTTACATTTGCTATCCTCCAGTCTTCAGGTACAATGGATGATTTTAATGATAGGTTACAAATGTTTACTAATAGGTCTGAAATTTCAATTTTTAGTTCCTTCAGAACTCTGGGGTGTATTCCATCCGGTCCAAGTGATTTACTACTCTTCAGTTTGTCAACCAGGCCTACCACATCTTCTAGGTTCACCGTGATTTGATTCAGTCCATCTGAATCATTACCCATGAAAACCTTCTCCATTACGGGCACCTCCCCAACATCCTCTTCAGTAAAAGCAAAGAAATCATTTAATCTTTCTGCGATGGCCTTATCTTCTCTAAGTGCCCCTTTAACCCCTCGATCATCTAATGGTCCAACTGACTCCCTTCACAGGCTTTCTGCTTTGGATATATATTAAAAGGTTTTTACTGTGAGTTTTTGCCTCTACAGCCAACTTCTTTTCAAATTCTCTCTTAGCCTGTCTTATCAATGTCTTACATTTAACTTGCCAACGTTTATGCTTTATCCTATTTTCTTCTGTTGGATCCTTCTTCCAGTTTTTGAATGAAGATCTTTTGGCTAAAATAGCTTCTTTCACCTCCCCTTTTAACCATGCCGGTAATCGTTTTGCCTTCTTTTCCACCTTTCTTAATGTGTGGAATACATCTGGACTGTGCTTCTAGAATGGTATTTTTTTTAACAATGACCATGCCTCTTGGACATTTTTTTACTTTTGTAGCTGCTCCTTTCAGTTTTTTTCTAACAATTTTTCTCATTTTATCAAAGTTTCCCTTTTGAAAGTTTAGCACGAGAACCTTGGATTTGCATACTGTTCCTCTTCCAGTCATTAAATCAAATTTGATCATGTTATGATCACTATTGCCAAGCGGCCCCACCACTGTTACCTCTCTCACCAAGTTCTGTGCTCCACTGAGAATTAGATCTAATATTGCTCCCTCTCTCGTTGGTTCCTGAACCAATTGCTCCATAAAGCCATCATTTATTCCATCCAGGAACGTTATCTCTCTAGTGTGTCCCGATGATACATTTACCCAGTCAATATTGGGGTAATTGAAGTCTCCCATTATTACCGCACTACCAATTTGGTTAGCTTCCCTAATTTCTCTTAGCATTTCACTGTCCATCTCACCATCTTGACCAGGTGGACGGTAGTATACCCCTATCACTATAGTCTTCCCTGACACACAAGGGATTTCTACCCATAAAGATTCAATTTTGTATTTAGTCTCATGCAGGATGTTTATCCTGTTGGACTCTATGCCATCCTGGACATAAAGTGCCACACCTCCTCCCGGGTGCTCCTCTCTGTCATTGCGATATAATTTGTACCCCGGTACAGCACTGTCCCATTGGTTATCCTCTTTCCACCATGTCTCTGAGATGCCACCATGTCTCTGAGATGCCAATTAAGTCTATGTCATCATTCACTGCTATACATTCTAATTCTCCCATCTCCCATGCATGATAGAAGGGTGGCGGCCATAGAGAGATGTTGGGGGGTATGGAAAGAGGGAACGAGGTACGATGGATTAAGAGGGCAGTGATAATATGAGAAAGAGGTTATCCTGGTTAGTTTTGGGATTGGTACAGCAAGGGTGAGAACGACAATGAGGAAAGTTTGCAAAAGTGGATCAGGATAAAGCACAGTTGCTTACCTGAAACAGGTGTTCTCCTAGGAGCAGGATGTTAGTCCTCACATGTGGGCGACATCATCAGATGGAGCCCGGCACAGAAAACTTTTGTCAAAGTTTCTAGAAACTTTGACTTGCAGACTGAGCATGCCCAGCCTGCTACTATCTGCGTGTCTACGCGAGGTCCCCCTTCAGTCTCGTAACATAGCAAAAAATACGAGCGAGAAAAATAACACAATAAACCAATGGTGAACCCAACATCATGGGAAGGTGGGCAGGATTCCTGAGGACTAACATCCTGCTGTCCTAGAAGAACACCTGTTACAGGTAAGCAACTGTGCTTTCTCCTAGGACAAGCAGGATGGTAGAACTCACATGTGGGTGATTACAGAGCTCCAGGCTGATCCCTGTGATCAGAGGAACCCACAGTAGCCGAACAAGATGCCAACGTGCACAACACATTTGCGGCGCTGTGGGAAACTGGGACAGACTGGCCCCACTGACAGCACGATGAGAACAGTTGCGTTCAGGACTAGAATAGATTGCGGAGGACAGACTGGCCAAAAGCACTGTCCTGGCAACTATTCCTGTCAAGGCAGTAGTGATCCGCAAATGTGTGGAGAGAACTCCAGGTCATGGCCCTGCAGATTTCGGCGAAAGGGACCACACGCAGATGGGCCACTGACGCCGCCATAGCCCGCACAGAGTGAGCCTTCATCAGCTAGAGGCCTGCCTGCTCTAGCAGAAGGCAATGCAATCCGCTAGCCAGTTGGACAAGGTTTGCTTCCCCACTGCTGCTCCCAGCCTATTTGTGTCAAAAGACACAAAGAGGTGCGTACACTGTCTATGACTCGCTGTACGGTCCAAGTAGAAAGCGAGCGCCTGCTTTCAGTCCAGGGTGTGAAGAACACGTTCCCCCAGGTGAGAATGAGGCTGTGGGAAGGATGATCGACTGGTTGATGTGGAAAGCAGTCACCACCTTTGGCAGACATTTTGGATGCGTGCGCAGCACCACACGATCTTGGAAGATCATAACCAGGGCCTGGATCTCACTGACCCTGCGAGCGGAAGTGATAACCACCAGGAACATAACTATCCAGGTGATTAACTTCAGGTCACAGGATATGAGAGGCTCAAATGGATGCCGCATGAGCCTCACCAAGACACGGGGTTGCCGGCGGGAGAAGCGGGGGCTTCAGTTGGACTAGGCCTCACATGAAACGCCCGACCAGTGATTGGACTGAAATGGGCGCCCCAGCGACCCCCTGGTGGGAGGTGCTGAGGTGGACCGAGCTGGTTTGGAGGCCAGACTCGGACAGGTGCCACAGATAATCCAGCAGGCGGGGGAGCAGACAGGAGAAGGGGTCCAGTCCGTGGCCCCCACACCAGTTGGAGAAACACTTCCACTTTAAGCTGTAAGATTTTCGAGTGGAAGGTTTCCAGGATTTAATCAAGACCCTGGAGACACTACCCGAGAGGAGCAGGGCCTGGAGGATCATGCGTTCAACCTCCACGCCGTGAGGGCCAGGGCCAGGAGGTTCGGGTGGCGCAAGGTGCTCTGATTCTGCGATAGGAGGTTGGGAGCCATCCCCAGCGGAACTGGTGTGCTCATGGACAGGTCCTGGAGCAGAAACCACAATTGCCTTGGCCAGGAGGCTGTCACTAGGATCATGGTCCCCCATCTTCTCACAGCTTCGTCAGAGTCCTCGAGAGAAGCGTAATAGAGGGGTACGTGTACATGAGACCTTGTCCCCAGTGAAGGGAGAACACGTCGCAGGCCGGATGGTCCTTCCTCGGAATCAGGGAGCAGAACATGCTCACCTTGTGATTGTGGGGAGAGGCGAACAGGTCCATGTCCGGCATGCCCGGCAATGGAATAGGCTGGATGCTACCGCCGGGTTCAGGGACCACTCATGTGGCTGGCAGGACCAGCTGAGGTGGTCTGCCAACATGCTTAGGTGGCCCGGTAGATATGTGGCCCGCAGATACATCCCCTTGGAGAGGGCCCAATCCCAGACCTGCATCACCTCCTAGCAGAGGAGGAAAGGAGCCTGTGCCTCCCTGCTTGTTGATGTACCACATTGCCATCTGGTTGTCCGTTCTGATGAGGACAACTTTGGAGAACAACCTGTCCTGGAAGGCCCACAGGACGTACCGGATTGCCCGCAATGCCAGAAAGTTTATCTGGCAGAAGGATTCGGCCACAGTTCAAAGGCCCTAAGTATGCAGGCCGTCCATGTGGGTCCCCCACCCCTGAGGTGAGGCATTGGTGGTGAGGGTCACCTGGAGCAGAGCAGGCTGGAATGGGAGTCTTATTTCCAGGTTGGATAGGGCTTCCCACGAGGCTAGGGAGAGACAGAGGGTCTGTTACCGTCACTAGTGCTTCCAGATCCTGGAATGCCTGTTGCCATTGACTCCACAAGGCCCATTGTGGGTCCCTCATTCGAAGGCGGGCCAAAGGGGTCACGTGGACCGAGGCCGTCATATGGCCCAGCAGGCAGGCTGGTACCATTTTGTTAGGGATGTGAATCGGATCCGATATCGGATCCGATTCTGGTTCCGATTCACATCTCTATAGATGTGAATCGGATCCGATATCGGATGTGAATCGGATCCAATATCGGATCCGATTCACATCCCTACATTTTGTTGCAAACGAGGGTAGCCAGCGTGGAGAGGGCAACCGCTCGATCCCTGAGCAGAAAAGCTTTCGCTTGTGCTGTATCCAATCTGGCACCAATAAAATCCAGCTGTGGAGATGGATTGAGATGTGACTTAGGGAAGTTGATAACAAAACCCAGAGTCTGTAAGGCGTTGACCGTCAAGGCTAGAACATTCATGGCTCCGGAATATGAATCGCCAGTCTTCCAGGTATGGAAAGACATGGATTGAGCAATGCCTGAGGTAGGCAGCCACCACCGCCAAGCATTTCGTGAAGACATGTGGGGCTGATGCCGGGCTGATGCCAGCCCAAAGGGCAGCACTTTGTATTGAAAATGTGCCGACCCCAGCAAAAAGCGAAGGTACTTCCTGTGGCTGGGGACAATTGCAATATGGGCGTAAGCCTCCTTCAAGTCGAGGGAGCAGAGCCAGTCTCCTCTTTGGAGGAGCACAATTAACGTGCCCAGAGAGAGCATCTTGAATTTTTCCTCTTACAAGAAAATGGTTTAACTCCCTGAGGAAGAGAATGGGGGGAGCGGTCTCTGGGAGCCTGCTGAAGTTCAGGCGGTAGCCCTGGTGGACAATGGGGAGGACCCAATGATCCAAAGTGATCGCTTCCCAACAGCGGGCGAAGCAAAGGAGCCTGCCACCGACTGGGGGATTGGCCGCCATTGGAACTGGCGTTTTGCTTGTGCCCCCTCGCTGCAAGTCAAAAGCTGGCGGATGGGTCCTGCTGGGGGGCTGGTTGGGCCCTCGGTACCTGCTGCTGCCAGCTGCAGCCTCTGGGACTGGGCTGACATGGCCAAGTACGGACACCTGGAGGGAAGTATTTCCTTGGCCGAGGGAAGGGCTTGCAAGAGCCCAGCCTGGAAGACTTCCTGGCGGCGGAAGAGCCTTTAGAGGGGCTGGCAGAGAGTTGCTGAAGAGTATCATGCTGATCCCTTCAGTTGCGCCATGACCTCTTTCACCTTGTCCCCAAATAGGTTCTCTTCTGTGCAGGGGAAGTCTTCAGCCTGTCCTAAACTTCCAGGCAGAGCTTGGGGGCTCTGAGCCAAACCAGCCATCTGGCGCCGATGCTCCTGGCGGCTAGGTGGGCTGCGGTTTCAAAGACATTATAGGTATACCTGACCTTGTGCCTACCTGCCTCAAGGCCCAGCGTGGCAATGGCCATAAGGGACTCCTGCTGTTGTTGGGGGAGGTCCTCCGTAAACTCTTGGACCTGTTTCCACAAATTGCGATCATATTGTGTCATGTACAGATCGTAGGCCGCAATATGGGCCACCAGCATAGCCCCCTGGAACATCTTTCTCCCAATGCCATTGAGCTCCCTGTGTTTGAGTCCTGGAGGGGGCAGAAGCATGTGTCCAGGAGCATCTGGCCTTTTTGAGTGCAAACTCTACCACCACAGAGTGGTGGAGTAAGTGCCGCCGTTCAAACCCACGGCCTGTGGAACCAGATAAATTGCATCAGCCTTCCGATTCACTAGGGCAACAGACACCGGGTTCTCCCACGTGCGGAGGAGGAGCTCCTTAAAGATGTCATGCACTGGCACCGCCACGATCTCTTTTGGGGCGTTGATGAACTGGAAGACCTCAAGCATCTTATGATGAGTATCCTCCTCTGACAGGAGCTGGAAGGGGATGGCTTCAGCCATGGCTCTTACAAAGCTGGTGAAGTCGTTTCTCCGGAGGGGAAGGCTCAGGGAGGGGGTCATCGGTAGATACTTCATTTAGATGCAGCACTGCTCTGTACATTAAGGCAGGGGTGGAAGGGAAATAGAACCAAAAGGTTACTAAGGGCCAAGAGTAACAGATAAGTATGAGAAAAAAAACAAAAAACCAAGTGCGAAGGCTTGCTGGGCAGACTGGATGGGCCGTTTGGTCTTCTTCTGCTGTCATTCCATTTCTATATATGTTCTATGAGTCATTGCCCCATGGGTCATAGGGGCCCTCCTCCTCACTAGGATCTGGACGCAGAGGGTGAGGACCGGGAGGGGCGCCAGGTCTGGGTCCCAAAGGCACGGAGGGCCGTGGGGGCACCGATGTGCTCTCGGGCATCAAGGGGAGCATCGGCTGTGGTAAGCCGATGTGCATGGGCGCCCAGTCCCAGCGGCTTCATCCTCCTCGGAGGACCTGGGAATCGGGATCGCTCTGGTAGAGGGCATCAGTGGCCTCTCGGGCACCGGTTGTGTCGGTAGGGTGCTGAGAAGGACGTCCAGACGCTCCTGCAGGGGAGTGAACATGGAAGGCGGAGGCTCGCCGATTGCACCCTGTGGTCCAACTCCTCCTGGAAGTCCTGTGTGGTAAGGACTGATGGAAGGGGACAAGGCGTCGCCGGTAACCCTTGGAGGAATCATGAGGGAGCATGGCGCCAAGCACTGCTGCTGGTGGGGAATGCCTTGGGCTACCCGGAGCACCGGAGAATGGGTGCCCCTTCAATGGTGACTCTTCGGCGAACAATGCCGCTCTGGAACTGGAACCATGACAAGACGGTGACCAATGTCTGTGCTTCCTGGGTTTCCGGTACTCGGCCTGGTCTTTCCCCGGCACAGAGGACAATGACAACCCCAAGGTTAGAGGGAGGGGAGAGGACTAGCGAAAATCGATCTCCCTGTTCGCGATCCTTAGGGGTACTGGAGAGCAGGACCGCCAGGGGAAGGGCCAGGGACGGTTCCCCACGGTGCTTAGCCGTGGAGGATACCGACGCCGAAGTGGAGGGTTTTGGAGAGCCAAAACCTTTCCATTTTGTCCAGGCGAGCACGACGCCCTTTGTGGTCATTTGATTGCACAAACACCACCCTCGGACGACGTGCGAGGGCCCCAGGCAGAGGATACATAACTCATGCGGATCCATGATGGACATGGTCTGCGGGCACTGAGAGCACTGTCGAAAACCCGACGCTGCCATTGAAAAAGAGGCTGGTGCGCGGTCAATGACAGACGGGAGACCCAGAAGTGGGAGTTGGCAATCGACCGCGAATAGCGAAGGCAAAAGCCAAGGGTACCTACTGGAGGAACTGAACGCGAAGGGGGACCCGAAGCAGAAAAACCCTGAAAATACAACAAAAAACGTTTCTAGGGTTTGGAGCTCCACAACCGCGAGGCTACTGCACCACGGAAAAGAAGAGACTGAAGGGGGACCTCACATGGAGGCGCAGATAGAAACATTGACAAAAGTTTTCCATGCCGGGCTCCATCTGACGATATCACCCACATGTGAAGACTATCTTCCTGCTTGTCCTAGGAAAAAGGTATTTCTTTACATGTGTCTATATTTGTCCCATTGCCAAGGCAGTAAGAACATCTTGAGGAAGACAGCTGCAGCAGCTGGAGATACATGTAGTAAAGATGACAACACAAAGAGTCAACGCAGACACAGATAATCCTGGAAGCTTGGTGAATGGATGTATAATGTGCCAAATGAATGGTGAAAAGACTCATGCCTAACATCTGTACCAAGATCTACCATAAGAAGCTTGCTGGGCAGACTGGATGGACTTTTTGGTCTTATTCTGCTGTCATTACTATCAGGCCGATACAGTAAAAATCGCGGGAGAACGTGCAAGCGCCCGCTGTCCTGTGCGCGCGATTCAGTAAATTAATTTATTTAAATTAGGGCCCGCGGTAAAAAGAGGCGCTAGGGACATTAGCACGTCCCTAGTGCCTGTTTTTGGACAGGAGCGGCGGCTGTCAGCAGGTTTGACAGCTGATGCTCAATATTGTCGGCGTCGGTTCTTGAGCCCGCTGACAGCCACGGGTTCGGAAACCGGACATCGGCAAAATTGAGCGTTCAGTTTTCAACCCACGAGCCGCGGGCTGATTTTAAATTTTTAAATTTTTTTTTTAAACTTTTTGGACCTCCGACTTAATATCGCCATGATATTAAATCGGAGGATGCACAGAAAAGCAGTTTTTACTGCTTTTCTGTGCACTTCCCCGGTGCCGGCAGAAATTAACGCCTGCCTTTGGGTAGGCGCTAATTTCTTAAAGTTAAATGTGCGGCTTGGCTGCACATTTTACTTACTGTATCGCGCGGGAATGACTAATAGGGCCATCAACATCAATAGGGTTGGACGCGCTATTACCCCTTACTGAATAAGGGGTAAAACTAGCGCGTCGAAAAAGCGCGCCCAAATGCGGGTTAACAGTGCGCTCCGCCGGAGCACACTGTACTGTATCGGCCTGCTAGTTACTATATAAGAAACCATTATGGTGCATCTGAATGGACAATTACATTGGGAGCTATAAGTCTGAGTGTTTGCTGCTAGTGATAAGTTTAAAATCACAGGCCATGAGACTGGGGAAGGGTACTTGGGAGGAGGTGGTGGTTTTGGAGGGCTATTCTGCAGGAAAAGGTTTATTGGACATCACTGAACTCCTCATTTAGATGTATACTCCACAGGATTCAGATTGGTTTGGGGGGGGGGGTGCGGATATTTAGAAGGTGAGGATAATATCTATTCCTGGTTGCCAAAGGAAGAACAGATGAGATCTCTCCTAGTGGAGCAGAAAGGAAAGGAGGAGTGGGAGGGATGAGATAGTAAGTTACCTCCCAGTTTGGAAGTTTTGAAAAGGATTTTGGAAGGTTAATGCTAAAAAAATAAAAATAAAAAAAAAATCATCATTCTGGATACACAAATCATCAGTCTGGATACACAACACTGGAACTCGGCAACAAAACAGAATATACAATACACCACAAACATTACTAACTTTGTTACTGGGGAGCTTTTGTCCTCAGGAGTGTATCACTTATCCTAATCTAGATTCAGATAGATTGTTTCTTTACAAACTGTGTACTACACAGTTTGGAGCAATTTACAATCCCAGGGCTTAATATATTCTCAATGAATGTCTGGGGGATATTAAGGACATGGCGCCCAAATATTTTCGATTCTTTATTTTTAATCGTTTTTGGTTTTTTATGTTTTCATTTTTTGGTTTAAATTTTTTTGGTTGTTTCCCAAACTAAAAAAATAAGAAAAAATCTTTTAAACCCATCCCCCACAACAAAATGGGCCTCCAGCAGCCTTCCAATCACCCTCCCACCCTGTAAAATTCATCTTGGGGTCCAGCCAGGGCCTCCCCAACCTCTACTCAAACTCAAATTGAAGCTCAGGCCTACCTGGCTGGGCCTCCCCAAGTCCCTCCCGACCCCTTTTCCTGTACAAAAATGTGCCAGGGCTGGGATCTCCCTCTCTGGAACCCCCCCCCCCTTACCCCCTTCCTGTGGGCACAGCTAAAAAAAAATGCTAAGGGCAGGAGCAAAGTCCATTTGCTCCTGTACTAGTATCTGGATCTTTTAAAATGATTCTGGCCACACCAGACAAGCACTGAAGTAAAGTCACTTTGGCGTCATCTTCCAGATGACCAGTGCCATTTTTAAAGATCCAGGCACCAGGGCAGGAACAGGCAGACTTCACTCATGCCCTTAACATTCTTTTAGCTCAGTGTTTCCCAACCTTTTCAAGTCCAAGTTACACCTGCATTAATAAAATCGTGTGGCACACCAGTCTCCATGGGGCAGGAAGTATGGACCTGAATGAGATTCAGGGATGAAAGAAGAGCTAGGGAAGCACTGAAAGCCCTAGCCTTGCTTCTAAATTTTAAAACAAAAAGAGAGAGGGGACAGACCTGCATATGGACCTATCACAATAGAGCAGCCGACAAGTTACTTTGAAATTAACTGATATGGAGATGTGGCTTAGTGGTGAAGGCAGTGGGATATCCAAGCCCTGCATGCTGATCATTATTTCCCACATTCCGGGGAGGAGGGAGGGGGTTTGTTATATTGGAGCTAGGAAAGAGGCATGTTTGCTCAGAAAAGAGCTCCTGCACATTAACAGCCATTTTCAGTGTCTCATGTTGCTGCGAATAGCACCCAGATGATGTTGGTCTGGAACTAAGCATTGAGCAGTAGTGATTTTTGCATAGTACACCTACCTGATCAAGTGTGAAGGCATACCAGTGTGCCATAGTACATTGTTTGGATCCATGGAAAGGGATAAGTGGAGGCAAGTGAGGGAGTGAGGTGCCCAACCTAGGCAGAGTCAGGTTCCATTTGATTTTAGGGGTCAGTTGAGAGTCCCCTGCTGGGCTTAGCACATCCTAGATGGGCAGGCCCGTGCCCCTGGTAGAATTTTACTGAGGAAGCCCGATTTGTATTTTTTTTTTTTTTTTTTTAATATTTCCAAAAACATGAAATATCTAAAAATGTTTGAGAAGCAATTTTTGGTTCGTTCCATTTGGAATGAACTGAAAATGGCCTCATTCACTTTATTTTTTGCATTCATTTTTTAACAAATGTAAATCCTTAGGGGATATCCTCACTGGTGAAGAAAAGCAAGATAACAAAATTCTTGCATGAAAAAAGTAAAAAATATTGCAATGTTACAAGAAATCCACTTGCCCAAAACTGATCAGCAGAAATTGTGAAGAGCCTGGATGAGAGAAATGTATTTTGCATTCTATAATTCCAGGACCAGAAATTGTTATATTGATCTATAGGTTACTACCCTCTTAATGTTGAGGCAGCTAAGGCAGACCCTGAGAGCAACTATGTAATTCTACAAAGTGCAACAGCATCTAAAAAGCTTCAACTGGTTAACGACTTGCTCCAAATCAAAGCTAGATTAAAGATTTTGGTACCCATAAGCAGAGTGCCACTGTGGGGCCCCTTTGAAGCTGTGCCAAGCAGAAGCAGGCTCCTCTTTGGCCTAGATATTTGCAGTTGCTTATGTTGCCTATCTCTAAATGTGGGCCTGCTCCAAATACAAATCAGGGGCAGGATTGTTGTACTTGCAAACCAATTATTACTGACTGGATTAAAACACACATTCCAGTTTCCTCCCGTCTTGGATAGCTCTTCCAAACAAGTCACTGCAAACTTAGAATCAGTTGAGCTAAAGGGCTTAATAAAAAAAAATCTAACTTTCAGGATGTGTGACACAGCATGTATCCCTCAGCAAGGAACTATATTTGCTACTCTACCATTCACCAATTTTACAGCAGTATAGATAACTTTATTTGTCTAACTTGGTGCAATGTTAAAGTTACAAAAGTTAGAGCATCCCAACAGAGGTTCCAATAAAGGCAAGAGTAACCCAGGTGTCCATAAGTAAAGAGCAGATTGTTTAAAAGATTCCAAATTATCTCTGTCAACTGCAAATACAGTTGTATTTACAAACAAAAAACAAACCTTGAAATGTCCATATGCAAATATCAGAAGTCTAAAAAAATAAAATAGAAGAATCTAAATGAATAGCACTGAATAAAAAGGTAGAAATAACTGGCATCTCAGAGACCTTGTGGAAGGAGGATAATCAATGAGACAGAGTAATACCGGGAGCAGTGGGATAGGCGATGGAGCACTGTATGTTAGTGATGGCACAGAATCAAACAGGATAAAGATCCTGCAGGAGACTAAATGCACTGTGTAATTTGTATGGATAGATTTTCCATGTGTGATGGGGAAGCGTCTAGCAATGGGGATATACTACCATCTGCCTGGCCATAATGAATAGATGGATGATAATATGTTAACAGAAATTAGGGAAGCTAACAAATTTGGCAGCACAGTAATAATGGATGATTTCAATTACCCCAATAATGACTAGGTATATGTCACATAAAGACATGCTAGACAGGGAAAGTTTCTAGGTGAAATAAATGACTGCTTTCACTGAACAGCTATTGTGGGAACCGACGAGAGTGGGGCCATTTTAGACTTAATTCTTACTGGAATACAGGATTTGGTGCAAGTGGTAATGGTAGTGGGGCCACTCGGCAACAGTGATCATAACTGGAAGGAGGACATTAAGGAAAACTACTGCTCTAGCATTTCATTTTCAAAAGGGAAACTTGATAAAATAAGGAAAATAGAAAAAAAAATAAAAAAGGTACAGCCTCAAAGGTTAAGAATTTACAAGAGGTATGACCGCTGTTTAAAAATACCATCTTGAAAGCCCAGAACAGATATATTCCACACATTAAAAAAGGTGAAGGGGCAAACAAATGTCGGCATAGATAAAAGTTGAGATAAGAGAGGCTATTACAGTCAAAAAAAGAAATCTCTTTCAAAACATGGAAAAAGGATCCAAATGAAGAAAACAGGAAAAAGCATAAGCACTGACAAGTTAGATGCAAAACGTTGATAAGGCAGACAAAAAGAGAATTTGAAAAGAAACTTGCAGTAGAAGCAAAAGGTTTTTCAAATACAGCCTAAGCACAAAGCCTGTATGTGAGCTGGTTGGACTGTTAGATGATTGAGGGGTATAAGGTGCATTTAGGGAAGACAAGGCCATAGTGGAAAAACTAAAATAATTCTTTGCTTCAGTGTACAGATTAGGATGTTTGGGAGATACCTGTGCCAGTATTTAATCGTGATAATTCAGAGGATCTGAAACTAATAACGGTGAACTCGGAAGACATAATAGAGCAAACTGAGAAACTAAAGAGTAGCAAATCACATGGACCAGATGGCAAATATCTCAGAGCTCTCAAATAACTCAGAAATAAAATTATAGACTTATTACTAGTAATTTGTTATCTACCATTAAAACTGTCTATTGTACCTGAAGATTGGAGGGTGGCCAATATAACGCCAATCTTTAAAAAGGGATCCGGGTACAATCTGGGAAACTAAAGACTGGCAAGACAAACTATTCAAAAGAACAAAATTGCAGAACATATAGACAAACAGGGTTTAATGGGACACAGCCAACATGGACTCTCGTGCTAAACTTTCAAAAGGGAAACTTTGATAAAATGAGAAAAATTGTTAGAAAAAAACAAAGGAGCAGCTACAAAGGTAAAAAGTGTGTAAGAGGCGTGGTCATTGTTAAAAAATACCATCCTAGAAGCACAGTCCAGATGTATTCCACACATTAAGAAAGGTGGTAGGAAGGCAAAACAATTACCGGCATGGTTAAAAGGTGAGGTGAAAGAAGCTATTTATCCAAAATATCTTCATTCAAAAACTGGAAGAAGGATCCAACAGAAAAAAATAGGATAATGCATAAGCGTTTGCAAGTTAAATGTAAGACATTGATAAGACAGGCTAAGAAAGAATTTGAAAAGAAGTTGGCCGTAGAGGCAAAAACTCACAGTAAAAACCTTTTAAAATATATCCGAAGCAGAAAGCCTGTGAAGGAGTCAGTTGGACCTTTAGATGATCGAGGGATTAGTGGGGCACTTAGAGAAGGCCATCGCAGAAAGATTAAATGATTTCTTTGCTTCTATATTTACTGAAGAGGATGTTGGGGAAATACCTGTACCGGAGGTTTTCATGGGTAATGATTCAGATGGAATGAACCAAATCACGGTGAACCTAGAAGATGTGGTAGGCCTGATTGACAAACTGAAGAGAAGTAAATCACCTGGACCAGATGGTATACACCCCAGGGTTCTGAAGGAACTGAAAAATGAAATTTCAGACCTATTAGTAAAAAATTGTAACCTATCATTAAAATCATCCATTGTACCTGAGGACTGGAGAGTGGATAATATAACCCCAATATTTAAAAAGGGTTCCAGGGATGATCCAGGAAACTACAGACCGGTTAGCCTGATTTCAGTGCAGGAAAAATAACAGAACAGACAAAACAGAAATAATTATCCCAGACAGAAAAAACAGCAACTCACCCAAATCACCACTCAAAATGGAGAACCAAAAAACATCACTCTCTCTAGTCACACATGCTCGAAACCTAGGAACCTGCAGCGACAGCGAACCATCCTTCAGGATCCACATCACTAACAAAATCAAGGAAGGATACCACAAATTACTAACACTCAGACGACTTAAACATTTCCTTTCACAGGATGACTTCAGAACAGTTTTACAACTACTCATTTTCTCCAACCTTGACTACTGCAACTCCTTACTATTCGCCTTACCACTCGCCACTATCCGTCCACTCCAAATCCTACAGAACACAGCCGCCAAAATCCTAACAGGAACCAAAAAACACAAACATATTACTCCAACTCTCATTTCGCTGCATTGGCTCCCAATAAAACATCGAATAGACTACAAAATGCTAATACTACATAAACTAATCCTAGGAAATCAAATGAACTGGTTAACTCAAACTATTGAACTCCACGCCCCAAAACGAGACCTCCGCTCAACAAACAAAGGTCTCCTGAAAATTCCTCCTGCCCGAACCACACAACTCACCACAACTCGTGAAACAGCTATATCCATCGGAAGCCCCAAGCTAAGGAACTCCCTTCCAATCGAAATAAAAACACAGCCCAACCTAAAAACCTTCAAGAAGTAACTAAAAACCTGGCTATTCACCAAAGCCTACTTAAATATACGACAACCATTCATCTAGTCACTTACCTATCTCAACCAAAAGAAACAGGACTGCCTTACCATATCCAAGGGAGCAACTATAAGAAACAATATAACTAATCAAATAGGTATATCTAACCATACCATTTCTGTAACCTTTTTTCTGATCATATTGTATTTACTAACTTACTTCTGTAACCGTTTCCTGTAACTTTAGTCAGAACATATTGTATTTGCTAACCCACTAACATTCTCCTACTCCACTGAAAATTGTAAACCGTTATAATGGCAAAACCGAATGACGGTAAATAAAACTCGATAAATAACTAAATAAATAAAATAGTGGAAAGTGTTCTAAATATCAAAATCACAGAACATATAGAAAGGAAAGGTTTAATGGAACAAAGTCAGCTTGGCTTTACCCAAGGCAAGTCTTGCCTCACAAATCTGCTTCACTTTTTGAAGGAGTTAATAAACATGTAGATAAAGGTGAACTGGTAGATGAGGTGCATTTGGATTTTCAGTAGGCATTTGACAAAGTTTCTCATGAAAGGCTTCAAAGAAAACTAAAAAGTCATGGGATAGGAGGCGATGTCCTTTCGTGGATTACAAACTGGCTTAAAGACAGGAAACAGAGAGTAGGATAGGATTAAATGGACAATTTTCTCAGTGGAAGGGAGTGGGCAGTGGAGTGCCTCAGGGATCTGTATTGAGACCCGTACTTTTCAATATATTTATAAATGATCTGGAAAGAAATATGACGAGTGAGGTAATCAAATTTGCAGATGATATAAAATTATTCAGACTAGTTAAATCACAAGCAGATTGAGATAAATTGTAGGAAGATCTTGTGAGACTGGAAAATTGGGCATCGAAATGGCAGATGAAATTTAATGTGGATAAGTGCAAGGTGATGCATATAGGGAAAATAACCCATGATATAGTACACAATGTAGCGTCCATATTAGGAGCTACCACCCAAGAAAGATCTAGGCGTCATAGTGGATAACACATTGAAATCATCGATTCAGTGCGCTGCGGCAGTCAAAAAAGCAAACAGAATGTTTGGAATTATTAGAAAGGGAATGGTGAATAAAACGGAAAATGTCATGATGCCTCTGTATCACTCCATGAGGAGACTGCACCTTGAATACTGTGTACAATTCTGGTCGCCGCATCTCAAAAAAGATATAATTGCGATGGAGAAGGTACAGAGAAGGGCTACCAAAATGATAAGGGGAATGGAACAGCTCCCCTATGAGGAAAGACTAAAGAGGTTAGGACTTTTCAGCTTGGAGAAGAGACGGCTGAGCGGGGGATATGATAGAGTGTTTAAAATCATGAGAGGTCTGGAATAGGGTAGATGTGAATCGGTTATTTATTCTTTCGGATAATAGAAGGACTAGGGGGCACTCCAAGAAGTTAGCATATGGCACATTTAAAACTAATTGGAGAAAGTTCTTTTTCACTCAACGCACAATTAAACTCTGGAATTTGTTGGCAGGGGATGTGGCTAATGCAATTAGCGTAGCTGGGTTTAAAAAAGGATTGGATAAATTCTTGGAGGAGAAGTCCATTACCTGCTATTAATTAAGTTGACTTAGAAAATAGCCACTGCTATTACTAGCAACAGTAATATGGGATAGACTTAGTTTTTGGGAACTTGCCAGGTTCCTGTGGCCTGGATTGGCCACTGTCGGAGACAGGATGCTGGGCTTGATGGACCCTTGGTCTGACCCAGTATGGCATGTTCTTTATGTTATTATCCATAACTGACATGGACCAATCTCAGGATATATGCTCAATTTAGACAAGTCAGAAATTTTTCCAGTGGGTCCAAAATTAAAAATTACTACAAAACATTTTAAATATCTTGGCATTACTAGTATAAAATGACAGATTTAATTATTTTATTTTTATACTTTTTATATTCCGCAGCTTCCTTTGGGAAGTTGTGTGGATTACAGTAAAACATTCATAAAATCATTTAGACAAAAAACAATACAAATCAACAATCAAACAATATTTATAAAAGCCATCTTAAAATAGTGTGCCTAAATATTTTTATATCAGTCAATGAACGTATTTCTCCAGGAAGTTCATTTCAAATTTGAGACCCAACATAAAAAGCAACACATTTCCGTGAAGTCTGAAGCCTATACATCTCAACTGTTATTAACACAAGCAAATGCATTTGGCAGATCTCAAATCTCGAATTGGTACATACACTTTAACTGCTGTCTTAGCACACATCTTACTTCCTCATATAACAATTTATGTAAAATGACCACAACTCTAAATCGATATCTCCAAACTCGGGAGCCAATGTAACAAAGAGACTGTGAAATATGTTCAAAATAAGCAACTCCACTCACCATCCTAGCCGTAGCATTTTGAACCAATTGACGTGCTCGAAAAAGCTTAGCCGAAAATCCAACCAATAAACTACCACAATAATCTAAATTCCCTAGAACTACTAGCTAGGAGAGACGAGATGAACGCTCACTTAAATATTCAGAAAACCAGGAGAGCTGGAGGCATGGGCAGATGTATGTATCATGGATTGAAAGAGTCAATTTTTTTAAAATGTTGGTCCTCCCAAAATTGCTGTACCTATTCCAACACTTCTTGCCACATTCCAGGGAGAACATTTGTAAATTTGTATTTATTTAATAATTTTTATATACAGACATTTCATGCGGGCATATCAAAACAGTTTACAGTAGTTAGCAAATATTCATTTAAAAATATTTGCATTTCCAAAAGAAGAAAGGAAGCAGATACATAGTTTCATAAATGTGAGTATTTTTAGTTTAATATATGGTACATAAAAGGGCCACGAATAAGATTACAGACTTTATACAAATCCAAGAGCTTAGGAGATATGGCACTACATAATCTGCTGAGGTACTACTGAGTGGCTTGAATTCTGTGTATAAGACTGGCTGACAACAGGAGAGCAAGAAACTTGGATGCAACTGAAGGCATGTTTCGCAGAGGGGATAAGCCTGGAGGTTTTATTAACACTTGAGCAGAAATGAGCATCAGAGCAGAAAGATTTGCAGAAACTGCCCTTTGATTGTGTATCTTTATTACTTTAACCACCACTGGAGGGTGATAAATAAATCTCTTAAAATACTGTGGATGTATGTGTCACCTATTTGTTTTGAGCCTTAATCCCCAAATTGGCTTGTATACTTATACCACTGACATGGGGATATGGAGAAAGCAAGAATTAATGTACCTGGGTCAACTCTGGAAGAATGGTACACTATTACCTTCTGATAAACTATCTTCCACATCCAACTTATCCATACATACCAGTTATGTGCACTGGAAAATGCTACCAAATTTGCAATATTGTGAGCTGCTTAGAATATTAGATAATGCAGCCCACAAATTTTCAAATAAATAAAATAGCCCTGCAGTGCAAGCACAGGTCCAGAGTTGCTATATGGAGAACAGAGGCTCAATATTGGAGAAACTTACTCACTGCGACAAGACTGATAATTATGAGAAAGTATGGAAGCTTAGGATGTGCAGCCCCCAATTTTTCATTTAATGTTTTTTTTCCGGTTTGGTTTGTTTGACAAACAAACACACATTAAAACATGAAAAACCCACCAAACTGCCAGGACCTGCCCAGAGTTGGGTCAATTCCCCATTTTAAATTGCCAGGCTCTGAAAGCTCCCAACCCAGCTCCCACTTACCCTCTTTCCTGGATGTAAAAGGGCAGGAAAGATGACCACTCACTCTCAAGCAGGGTCCCAGCACTTTAAAAATGGCACTGTCTGCTTGAATGATGGTGCCAAAGTGATGTTACTCATGTGCAGCTGCACCATTTTAATGTATGGCTGGGCCAGTTTCTAGGGCAGTCTTGATTAGTATTTTGGCCTGGGGAGACCCAGTCAGAGGAGCTGGAGGACCATTCCTTCCCCCCCCCCCCAATCCCCCCAAAATGCCACAAAAGCAAGTTTTCTTACAATAAACTGTATTTTTCATAGACAGCAGGATGAATTAGTCTTGCCATTTACTTATTTAAAAGTTTTTCTATTCCGCATATACCTCATTATTCAGAGCAGATTTTACTAGAACATACAAATCACAAAAAAAACCCCATCCATTGGCAACAAATGGACTCATCTCTCCTAGCTAGTAGAACTTTGAGCTCTACTGAGCATGTGTGGGAATTCCCTCACAGTGTTGCCTTGTAAGCCTTTTCAGGTTGATATCATAGCTACTCCTAGATAGGTACAGTAGTTGCCTTTCCAGTGAGGCAGGCAAGCATTTAGCAGGGCTAATTCATCCTGCTATCTATGGCAAATAACATTTACGGTAAGAAAACTTGTTTTTCCCATTGAATAGCAGGCTGAATTAGCCATGATATGTGGGGAGTCCCAAGCTGAGGGATGCAACGGAGCATTTAAGGGCAGATTTTAAATACTCGGTGTGCGTAAAACCTGGCCCTTATGTACAAGAGGCCCAGTCACGCGCATAAAGACTGGTACATGCTCAAGTGCTGGGCCTCTTGGAAGCGATGGGCCGGGATGGGACAGCGCCATAGTTCGCTGTCCCGGCTGCCGGCGCACGCAACTTACTTCAGCTCAGGAGCTGAAGTAAGTTGGGCCACAAAGGTAAAAATTTTTAATTTAAGGGTTGGGGAAGAGAGGGAAAGGGAGGGAAAGGGAGGGTAGGGAAGTTCCTTCCCAGTCCGCTCTTTAACTGGCGTGAGCATGTTACAAAATCACGCGCACATGGACGCATGTGCGTATTTTTAAAAAATCTACCCCTTACTAAGAACCCAGACTCCACCATGGAATAGACTACTGTGAGAACAGGTTACACCAAACTTCTTTTACAAATTTAGTCAGTTCTCAAAAGATTGTCGAGGGTTGAATAAAGGTATATAAAGGTGATCTGGTAGATGTGGTGTATTTGGATTTTCAGAAGGCATTTGACAAAGTCCCTCATGAGAGGCTTCTAAGAAAACTAAAAAGTCATGGGATAGGAGGCGATGTCCTTTCGTGGATTACAAACTGGTTAAAAGACGGGAAACAGAGTATGATTAAGTGGTCTATTTTCAAAGTGGAAAAAGGTAAATAGTGGAGTACCTCAGGGATATGTACTTGGACTGGTGCTTTTTAATATATTTATAAATGATCTGGAAAGAGGTACGATGAGTGAGGTGATCAAGTTTGCAGATGACACAAATTTATTCAGAGTAGTTAAATCACAAACAGATTGTGATAAATTGCAGGAGGATCTTGTGAGACTGAAAGATTGGGCGTCCATATGGCAGATGAAATATAATGTGGACAAGTGCAAGGTGATGCATATATGGAAAAATAACCCATCCTGTAGCTATACAATGTTAAATTCCAAATAACCTAGATTTTGATTAGTCCATTTACTTCATAATTCTGTTTTTGCTGAATCTGCCCTAAAGTAGATAAAGAACACAAGGATTTATTCGCCTCCAGGGAAAGATCCCAGGCTACCTGACAACTTTGGAAAGTATTTCAGAGCTCAATGCTAACTGCTTGTATCTTTGTTCACCAATTTTACACGTTACAATATCTACACAACTGCATACAAAAACTGAAACCTTTCCTTCAACTGAGGGCAGAAACTATTATCCTTGGCTGTTTCTTAATGCGGAAGAATGAATATGACATCTCCTTTACTCAGTCTATGAATTTTTTATGCCATTTCACATACCTTGACTGCCTCCATAGGAGCATGATGTATAGCCTGGTTAAGAGCCAGTATCATCTGTTACAACATACATGAAATGTTGGCAGATGTGCCTTATCTAGAGGGGCACCTATTTGGAGAGATCTCAAATATAGATATCCAATTTTTTTACCGAAAGAACACAAGAGATAGGGTTTTCCCACATTCTCATCTGTAGTTGATGCAGAATATTGTGACCTGGAAAAGTCTGTTTCTGATAGAGTATCCAATATCTGAAGGAGACCAAAGACTTCTTTTCTAGGGTCTTTGTACTTACCTGTGTCAACTCAGAGCTTTTTTCCCCAATTTTTCTATAAATTTTGAGTAAGTGCTTTTGGGGGAGAAGAATGTTCTGGAGGGTCCAGAAGCGTTCAGAAAATATTCCTATTGAACCTTCTTTAGAGTCTAAGGGCATGGGAACACTAATCTAGGACCCCCAGTGATGAAAAAGATGAATCGGGGGTTACGCCTGTTGTCCGAGGAGAATGTCCCTGGTCTGAAATCTCTGAATGACTTAATTCCACTGCAACTGAATGAGATGATGAAGACCCTCTCAGTTGAGGTTTTGATGATATGTTCACCTAATTGGGGAAACTGGGACTCTCATGAGATTACTGTAGCAATACTAGAGAGGAGAGGATGGTAGATACAGTCTGTCTCCTTAGCCAAATAGGTAAAATGTTGAGTGACTGACGTGTCCTCTGATACAGTATAGGTGGTAGAACATCTTCCTCAGAGACAAGGATAGGTTCTTGTTCCTGAATAGGAGGCCCTTTGGAGGTAAGTGGTTTAAAGGAACATATTGGGTCTGGCATTTCCAACTGTATACTCTCTACCGTGAATGGGCGAGGACTCTGGTTAATAGGAGGTGGCAGGGGTAGTATATTGCCCTTTGCACCTGATCTTGGCCTGCCAGCATAGTGTTCTATTGGCAATTCTGTATGATGCCCATGATCCAGGGTTTGATATGACGAATGATACAGTGGAGTCAATGCCATCACTTTCAGCAGTGCAAGAGACCTGAGCTTTGATGGTACAGAGTGTTTAGAAGTCTTTGAAAAAGCGTGCTTCTGTTGCATCAAGCAATCTTGCTTCAAATGCATCCATGGAGTTGGTGTTGCACAGGAGTGTGTCAATGCTGCATATATTGACATTGAAATTGCTTGCAACAAAGGCACAGTGGTGCTGTAGGCTTGTGTGCCATGCATCGATGAGCCATATTAACATAGTAATGATGGCAGAAAGATCAAATGGTCCATCCAGTCTGCCCAGCAAGCTTATGGAAGGAAATGCCACTCCATGCAGATTACCTCCATGTTTCTGTTAAGGGTAGTAATTGCTGTTATGTGCAGGTAACCCCCATGCATCAGTTTCTTCATTTCTAACCATTAGCGATACTCAATGTTTATCCCATGCCCTTTTTAATTTGCTTACTTTTTTTGCCCTTACCACTTCTTCCGGAAGGGCATCTAGGCATCCACCACCCTCTCTGAGAAGAATTATTTCCTGACATTGGTTCTGAGATGACCCTTCTGCATTGTTGGCGCCAATGTACCATGGGATAATGTGTAGAAAGGCAATGGTGCCATGGACCAACGGCACCAAAACGCCGAGCATCAACAACACTGATATACCGTGTTTGGAAAACTTGTACTTCATTGGTGCAAGCTGCTCCAGCAGCCCTGCAGAATGTCACTTTTTCCTCAAGCAGGGCAGTAAACACTACTCAGTACCAAGTCTTCAGCCTGCTTGACCAAGTGGGGTGTTTTTGAGGATTTCCTGCTCAGCTCATGTCCAAGGGAAGCAGATGATGCTGCACTATGAGAGGACAGCTTGTGACACATGAGAGATTAAAGCAGAGTGATCTTTCTCAGTTTAGTAAAAACTTAAAGGCATATCGCTTTTCTCTAGCCTTCCCAGACTGAGTATTACTTGATCTTGTTAAGTTTTGGGTTTTTTTTTTTTAACTTTTACTAAGTGATGTTGCTTTTAATTGTTTTGGCATGTTTATATTTTGTGTTACATAGTAAAGCATAAAACCTTAAGCATGTTGACTGTAATCAGCTGAGATTGGTGTTTCAGTGTAAGAGAAATTGTGGAAATAATTATATATTTATATACTTGCAAGTATATATATTTATATACTTGCAAACATATTTAAACACATATAAATGTGTAGTTCCTCCATTTTATAGGCCCTGGAACGCTGAATGCATGAGGTCATTCTTCTACAAGCATAACAGTTTCCTTGGTCATGATCTGCATTGATAGCATAGTTCATGTCAGTCTGTTTGGTACATTACCTTACTGCAAATGCAGTTTTTAAACCTGCTAACTGTGGCCTTCTTGCTGGATATTTTGAAGAGGCAAGTTTCCTTTCTTTTTTTTTTTTTGGAACTGAAAAGCGCTGTCATAGTACTGCAGAAACACCAAGACAACTAAGAAAAATAAGTGCAGAAAATACAGAAAAATTGAATTCTGAGAAAATATAGGGGGAGACTGAGTACAAGTCCCTGTCATGTTTGGACAAAAATGCCTGAGGAGGCTCACGAGGCAACGTCTGCATGGGAATTCTCACACATGTTCAGTAGAGCTAGAAGCTCTATTAGTTACAAGAGACAAGTCTACTCTGTGCTGCTGAAACATATCACTAACATCTCATGGCTAATTCAGCCTATTTATCAATGGAAAATATGAAAATACCCAAAAAATATTGGGTATTTTCATTCCATTTAGAATGAACTGAAAATGGTCTCATTTGTTGCATTTTTGGCATATGTTAGAAAGGAATGCACATCCCTAATGGAAGCATTTCTAGATTTATCATAAACTAAGTTAATGCCATGTTTGTGGGATCTCTATTAGGGATGTGCATTCATTGGTCGATATGTTTCGGCGGCATGCGTGGATCTCATGAATGGAGAGTAGGCACACAAAACTGATGGTATGCACATATGTAGGCGGCCACCCATATATGTATATACCATCAGTTTTGTGTGCCTGCTCATCATTCACTAGATATGTGCGTCCCGCCGAAACAAATCGACCAACAAATGCACATCCCTATTATTTACAGTAATAAATAAGAGAGTTGGTCAATTTGTGGATTGGAATAGGTTTGATCCCAAAGTATATATCTGGATTGTTTCAAAAATAAAAAAAGTTTATTAAAAAAAAATTCACCAGAACAAATCCTGATGTCAACAGGTGAACAAAAAGGACTCATGGAAATTATGAAACCATTCTCATTCTTTAGAAGTCAAAATAGTAAGATTCCAAATTATTTAAAAAAAAAAAAATTTTGCATGTCAGTTACTCTATGCCTCCTACTTCTTACGATTTGATGTTCTTGTAGGAGGGCAGACATTTATAAATTAGGCTCTGTTGGTCTTTTTACTGTGAATGTTACTGCATACACATCTACCCAGAAGACTGCTAGATGAGGAGGAGATGTATTCCACAAAGTGTGAGTGAGGCCCTCTTCCAGAATAAAAGCCAACATGCTAACAAGTTTTATCTTACTATAAAGCACCTAGGAATTTTACATTTCTAAATGTTTTACGAAGTCCCTTCTTAATCCAAAGTCTGCCTTTGAGAAAGTTCCTCCACAGTCCACGTGGAACTATCTAGCTGGTATTCCACTGCATGCAGTGATGGTAGATGGAAATTAGCAGGTGGAGGGAATCAACACCTCAATCACAGCTGGATTGCCTGGACTCTCCTCGTTGCTTTGTAATATTACCTACATATCACACAAGACCCCACACATCTTACCCAAAATCAGTCCTTGCAGTTAGACCTTATTTTCTGATAACAGCCAGAAGCTGCTGATGACTGCAATATTTCAAACAATGAAGCTATTTTTTTTATGGACAGCACAAGGCTTAGGTGGTACTGGCTCCACCATTACAGAAAGCAGAGTTGCTTACCTGTAACAGGTGCTCTTCTAGGACAGCAGGATGTTAGTCCTTCACATGAGTGACATCGGATGGAACCCAGCACGGAACTTTGATCTCAAACATTCTAGAGCTTTCAGCATGCCCTATTGAGCTTGTGCAGCTGTCGGCATCACCCTGCCCCCTAGGCAGAGTCCCTCAGTCCATGTTATAGCTAATACATGGCAAAACTAATTCCCAGGGGAGGCGGGAGGGTTTCGTGAGGACAAACATCCTGCTGTCCTAGGAGAACATGTGTTACAGGTAAGCTACTCTGCTTTCTCCTAGGACAAGCAGGATGATAGTCCTCACACATGGGTGAATAACAAGCTACAGGCTGTCCGAGCAGGACAAAGCAGTAAGCTGCACAGTGCAGAAGCACTAACCTCTGTCCTTTGCCTTCGAGGCAGCCGACCCACCAGGCTGGAGAAGAGTTGGGTTCTACAAAGAAAGCCAAGAAAAAGACAGACACAAATCCCCATGCACAGCAGGGATGCCTGAAGCAGAGGAGTGATGCGAGCGCAAACAGAAGCAACTGCGCATCATGGAAGACAGTACAAGCAGGATTTCTGACAAAAACAGTGAATCTAGATCCTCCTGGATACAGGAAGGTCCCAGAGATGTAAACAAGAGACTCTAGGATGAAAACCGCCCAGTTTCCTTTGGTGTGAAAATAACAACTAAAAAAGAAACTGGAGTCCGAGAGCCTTCCAGAAGAGACTGTTCACCACTGACAGCCAAAGGTCTGGAGAAGACTACCCAGGTATGGCTGGTGGGCCAAATGGGCAGAAGAAACCCAAGCCATGCTTGAAAGAAGCAGCAGCAAACCACGGCAAGGCCTGGGACAAACACTGCATGCCGAAGCATCAGATGTAGCTGAATGCGCAGGACAGTGTCAAGGGTTTCAGAGGATGAGAGACAATAACCAAAACTGACCTGTAGCCCAAAAACTCCCGAGAAGGGAGATGAGACAGGCCTGAAGCTCACTCAAGGGCACCTGTCAGAACAGGTTCATCTATCCTGTCACAGGATCGCGAGGGGAGCAGGAAGGCCCTTTGGGCAACCTATAGAATAAGAAAAACCTAAGGCAGTATCGGCCAGAGAATGGTGAAAATAAGTGGAAAAACATGGTTTATCCTTACCTGCAGGTATACAGAGATATACCACGGGCGCCTTAGCTTTACCTCCCCTCCCCTCGACAATCTAATCAGAAGTCAGAAGGAGTGACGAACACATGGAGGCAGATCGGAGGACTGACAGGGCAAGCACAAGTCACCCACTTGTCTATCAACCCCAAGCGAACAACTCACTGCCGTAACCAGCAGGGACTAACCCACTGAGATGGAGAACTCAGTCTTCTTGAAACAGTGGAAACTGAGTAATTACCCCAAGGGAGAAACTTCCCCTCTTTTTTTTTTTTTGTAATTAAAAGTTGTTTTTTTTTATTAAACCAAATAATGGAACATGTAAACCATACAATCATAAAGGATAGCTATTATGCAAATAAAACAGCAAGGTGAACAAGAGTATAACAGACTTCACAGATAAAGTTTACATCCCAAAATAGGAACCACGAGTTTCATAAGTAGTAAACCCCCCTCCAAACCTCACATTAACGCTGTAACAGAAAGAATTATTGGGTGCCACACAAAAGGAAATGGGTAAGGCATAGAAAATACACAAAAGGTGTAAGTGAGGAGCCAGGCTGCCCAAGGAATCTGGTCACACGTGAAACATAAGGTAGCGGCTAAGCCGAATTACCCAGGGACATAGAAGATAGCCACATTTGGTAGGGTTTCCAAATCAACTCAAAGCGAGAAACTCTCTTATGCTTATAAGCTGTAATTTTGGATAATAAAAAAATCTTCTGCATTTTTTGTTGTATGGCTGCTTTTGTGGGAACACTGGGGGATTTCCACAATCGCGCTCTCTCGCATTGACTAGCAGTGAATATATACTGGGCTAACCAATTAGAATCCTCCGATAGCCCAGGTAGTTTCATGCCTAATAACGCTTGCACAGGTGTAAGGGAGGTCAGCCCAGGAAAAAGTACTCAGCCACTGAAATATCTCTTCCCAGACCACCTGTAGTCGGGGACATGCCCACCACATATGGTAAAAAGTACCCTTCTCCAGACAGGACCGCCAACAGGTATCCGGGTAAAGAGGTGTGTATTTATGCAACTGAGAGGGGCACAGATACCAGCGGTATAGCACCTTATAAGAATTCTCAATAAGAGAGGCCGCTATATACCCTCTACCTAAATTTTGAAAGATGGACTTCCAGACTCGAGGAGTCCAAATTACCTGGAGATCTTTTTCCCAAGTCTGCTGAAAAGTATAGTTAGGCACATCATGTGGCAATAGGAATTGGTATAGCATCGATAATACTTTAGTACAACCATGAGCTTTCTCACACAACTTCTCAAAGTTGGATTTTCCCAGGGAAAGATGCAAAGCAAGCATATTGGCCCGGGCAAAATGAGTTAAATGTAAATATGGGTACAAAACCGAATCAGGCAAAGCATAAGCTCGCTGAAGATCAGCAAAAGGGCGCATTGCTGTTTGACCCCCAAACATGCCCTCAATGCTGGATTCCCCTCCTCCTCCACACTGAGAAAGCAGAGCTCTCAAAACCAGGGCAGAATGCTTTATTAGTATATATATTGGTGCTAGTATGATATGCCCTAATGCCCACTAAAGAAGTTCCGTGTTGCTGCCATAATTGGAGCAGCATAAGTGTGGAGGGAGGGAGCACCAAACCTGGGTCTACTATCCAAGTGTGTCTAGGTTGCCAGATAAGACTACTAAGTGGCACAGAGCCCATAAGTTCCTGAGTAATAAGCACCCACTGCTTCGGTCGTCTGGATAAGTGTAAATCCACCAATTTTTTAAACTGGGCGGCTCGGAAATAACGGGTAAGATCCGGCACACCGAGTCCACCTCTGAGTTTAGGTTGTGTGAGTACCCTTTGAGCTACCCGGGGCCGCCTTCCCGCCCAGATAAAGGTCATACACTGCTTTTGCCATTGTTTTAGTAGCGATGCAGGAACCAGAATGGGGAGCGTCTGAAATAGATATAAACGTTTTGGTAAGATATTCATTTTGAATGTGGCCATTCTACCCAGCCAGGAAATATGGTAGCGGCTCCATTCTTCCATGTCCTTAGGTATTTTATTCCATAAAGGTATATAATTGATGGTAAGTAAATCCTAAGTGGCACTGAGCTGAATCCCTAGGTATTTAATCTGTTTTTTAGCTCATCTGAATGGAAACTCCTGTAGTCGACAGATCGCCCTGGGATGGATATTTATGTTAAGAATCTCTGACTTGTCCTAATTTACCGAGAAGCCAGACACCCTGCCAAAGGCCTCCATTTCATCAGTCACACTATCAAGGGAATTCACTGGGTCGGTGAGAGTGAATAAAATATCATCGGCATACAGGGAGATTTTAGTGGAAATGTTGTCAACTGTCACTCCGGAAATATCAGCGTTTCGGCGGATGTTAATGGCAAAGGGTTCAAGGAATAGTGCAAAGAGCAGTGGGGATAGCGGGCAACCCTGTCTAGTCCCCCTGCCCACCTCAAATGGGGAAGAATAACCACTGTTAATCTTCAAGCAGGCCCTGGGAGAACTATAGAGCTGACGTAACCATTGAAGATAAGGGGTGCCAAAACCCATACATTCCAACGTCTGAAAGAGATAAGGCCAGTGCACCATGTCAAATGCCTTTTCAGCATCAATTGACAAAGCCAAAGCCGGGATTTTGTGTTTTTGTGCAAACCAAATGTTGTCCAGGATCTTGTGGACATTGTCAGCAGTAGTTCTTGCAGGGATAAAACCTGCTTGGTCGGCCTGCACCAGTTGAGCTATAAAACAATTCAAACGGTTCGCCAGAATTTTTGCCAATAATTTAACATCAATATTCAACAGAGAAATGGGTCTGTACAAACCACATACTGTGGGGTCCCGACCAGGTTTTACCAGTAGCGTAATCCCGGCCGTATTGGCCTGCGCAGATAAAGTAGTCCCTGCCCTTAGGGAATTAAAAAATTTCAAAAGAAGGGGCTTTAAAGCCGTGGAAAATTGTTTATAAAACCTTGGAGTATACCCATCGAGGCCCGGGGATTTTCCTGGTTTGAGAAATTTAATAGCTTCCTGGAGTTCTATGGCTGTTATGTCCTTAACTAAAAATTGCCTCTGAGCAGCAGTCAAAGTAGGGAGAGGAATCTGAGACAGATAAGCCCTGATAGAGTCTGCCTGTATATCCCGATCACCGCTATAAAGTGAAGTATAAAACTGGTGAAATCGTTGCCTAATTGAGGTATTATCAGTAAGGATCCTCCCAGTATTATCTTTAATTTTGGAAATGTTAGCCTGGGCCTGTCTCCGTTTGAGAGCGTGGGCTAAATGGTGCCCAGCTTTATTTCCGCCCTCAAAAAACCTCTGCTGGGCCAGTTCCAGGTGATGCGCTATCCGTGCGGAGTCCAATGCCATGATCTTATCTCTAATCACCTGAATAGAACCCCGCAACAGAGAGCGCTGTATCCCGCATATGGGCCTGTTCTAACTTATGTAAGGCAATCAAAGTCTGGCGCTCCTTCTCCCGAAGCCGTTTGACATAAGTCGCCCGGGCAATAAAGGAACCCCGTAACACACTTTTCAGACACTCCCATAGTGTCCCTGCACTAACATCTCCTGTGTCATTATTGCGAATGTAGTCCTGAATTTCCGTAACCAGCAGCTTCTGGAAGGTACTATCTTCCAACAGGGAGTCATTTAGACGGCAAAAGCTCTGACCGGAATCATACTGGCCTATGCATAATTGAAATCAGATGGGAGCATGATCAGACCAGACTATGGATTCACTATCTACTGCTCGCACTGCATTAAGTCTAGTCTTATCAATCAGAAACATATCTAAATGAGAGTAACTGTTGTGAGGGGGTGAGTAATAAGTATAACTGCGGGAAGAGGGAAAGCAAGAGCGCCAAATATTCACCCCCGCTGTGAGTATGAGGATATGTTTAAGAGCCTTCCGGGAGAGGGTAGAATCAGAGCTAGTCCTCGAGGAATTATCTTGTCTAGGATTAAGCGTCAGGTTAAAGTCCCCTCCTAGGATGACACTTCCCTCCGCATTATCTGCTAAAACTGTATGGAGCCTGGTAAAGAAAGCTTCTTTCTGAGAGGTAGGACCATAAACCGTACAAAGCGCAAAGGATTCCCCACCCAAAATCACATTAAGAAGAAGATATCTACCCTGCGGATCAGGGAATGAGCCCCGCAATTCAAAATGGACATCTTTATGTATTAAAATTCCCACTCCTGAGTACTTGGAGTCTTTAGTCGCCGCCGCCCAAAACTGGTTAGGGTATTTGGTGGAGCGCAGGAGGCCTTCATATCACTTGCGGAGGTGAGTTTCTTGTAATTAAATCACATCAGCGGATAAACGCTCCATCTCCTGATATAAAAGCCACCTTTTCCAACCTGAGTTTAAACCCTTAACATTAAGGGAAATAAATTTAATGGTGGACATACCATTTCTGGCCAGCCACTCCTCCCTGCTCAGTCCCAACTCTAGCCACACCTGGGCTAAGGATCCCGAAAGGTAAGCACCAAGGTAGATGACTCACACCCAGTAACTGAAAAGAACAGGCCCTGTAACCCCACAGGATTGTGTGAACCCGATACAAGAACAACCTCCAAAGCAGCACCCTAAAACGTAATAGACAGCCAAATGTGAAGCAAAGCACCCAACCCCCCCCCCCCTCCCCAACTGTACCCAGAAAGGATTCCCTCTTTCCTGGAAATATCGGGAGGAAGAACCCATGCCGGGAGGCGAATCCCTCCAGCCCAGGAGCAAGTAATAGAACCCGTTTAACATTTTTCAGCTCAACAGAAACTATGATTAACCACGCATCTGCATAACCAATTTGGATGAGAACGTAAGTAATGGCCGCCCATAGGCCAGGCAATGAGAAACAGTCAAGCCAAGGTGGCTGAACAGTTCAGGTGAGGGTATCAGCCTCCAAAGTGTCACTAGCATTCCTGCGAAGTCTGCAGCCCCCTTTGTTAACACGTTGCCATCGCGGTGCGTCCATCTTGAAACTGGCGGGAGCTGCATCCTTCCGAACTGGCAATTCCACCGCTATTCCCACCTCTTTCAGGGCTTGTACTGCTGCGTCCAGGCAGTGAAGCTTGTAGGATTTCCCTTCCACCTGGAACCATAAGCTGAAGGGGAAGAGCCATCTATAATGTATGGATGCTGTAGAGAGTGCAGAAGTAATTGGTCGAAAAGTTATTCTTTTGGGTAAGGTGCTGGAGGCTAAGTCTGCATAGATGGCAATCTCATTCCCTTGCCATATCCAGACTCGACGTTGCCTTGCTGCAGTGGCAATTTTTTCTTTGTATGCGAAGGAATGGAAGCATACCACAATATCTCGTGGCCGATTACCAATCCTAGGCCCCAGTGTCCTGGGCGCCCGTTCTATCCGCAGCTCGGGAGGGGTGCCCCCTGTATCAGTCTCCGTATTCCCAAGAATCAGATGGCAAATCTTCTGAATGATCAGTGAACAGTCCACATATTCCTCTTTTTCAGGGATGCCCTTAAAGCGCATATTGCACCGTCTAGACCTATTCTCTAGGTCTTCAAGTTTGTCTGCCATTTCTGACTGGGCTGTTTGTACAGCCGTGACCTCCGTTTGTTGCTGGTTCCAACACTCCTCGTGCTCATCGATCCTGATGTCCGCCTCATCAAGCCTGCGGCCCAACACTACATGGTCCTCCCTCATTTCTTGCAAAGTCTCTGCTATTTCAGTTTTAAAAGATTTAATATCTCGCTGGAGTTCCATAAACCAGGAGCGCATCTCTGCACAAAGTGGCAGCTCAGCATCCAGCAATCCCGGATCAACCCCTTCACTCCCCGAGTCCTCCGACTCGGCAGTGGCCGCCATTTTGGAGTCCGGAGGGTCCGGAGCATCCCCTCCTTTGGTATACGAAAACTTTTTAAAGTCCACCGACTTTTATTTGCTCGCCATGTTCCCGCTGCTGTCTGCTGTCGGAATTGCGAAAAAACGCTGCGATTCACGTGGGTAAGAGCTGTTTTTTTTTTTATCCAAAAGCGCTCCGGGGGCAGAGAGCACCACTAGAAAGCAGCCGGCATGGGAAGTGATGTCACTTCCTCCCAGAAACTTCCCCTCTTGAGGGAGCATGTGGCCCAGCAATGGACCACATTGCATGACCCAGGAATCCTCAGACGGGGTGATCCCGAAAAAGGGAAAAAAATTTTGCACACTACTGTGAGCTAAGGGCAGTGCCTCTGTTGCAGGGTACTTGTCCTCCAACTCCCTCAGCCATGCCCATGGCAATAGGGTGAAAGGCAAAATTGCCCAGCTGATGGACTGAAACTCTCCTCACACAGGAGAGTTAGACATGGAAGAATGACTGACTATAACGATCCTTAAGGAGGATACTCACAGAGTCCAGCAGATTTCAAAGTGACTCCAGAACAGGGGAAAACCTGGAGGGTCATCAGGGAGCAACACTGGACGCCTCCTTCATGGATAGACCTCCTGCGTCTTACAGTGCCCAAGAGAGTGTGGTATTCTTGACTATTCTTGGGGCTGGTGCCAGTCAGAGCAGTGCCATCCTTGTCCAGGAACGGAAAAAGAACACCCCTCGAAGGGGTGCATAGGCAGGCATCGAGAGGGGAACCCGAAAGGGTTACCCTGGAACCTAGTCGAGTGTCCCCTTCCATATGGGAGAGGGAAGCAGCGGGATCAGGGCCTAGCAAACCCCCAAAGGAGAGTTGAGGCACAATGACTGATCGCTGAGGCACAGATGCAACCAACCATCATAGGCAGCCAGCCTCAGATATGGGCAGTCACCATTGCAATCCGCAGAGGGGCCCCAGCTGAAGACGGTCCAACATCCGCCGATGCCACTCCCCGCCCTGTCCTCCAAGAAGATGCACCGATTCAGAGGCTTGGGGCTCTGGATCAGAGAAAAAACATTTATCAGGGACAGAGCCCCAGAGACTGTTCCACAAGAAATGGTAGAAGGCAAAGACCTATGCCTCTGCTGAAAAAGGAGAGGATGCTGGAGTCACTCTCGCAACGTCCAATCATCTGAGAATCCGACCAGTAGTGCAGTCCTAGGCCAGCCTTGTGGCTGCAGAATACAACCTGTTGTGACCGCCTGGAGGGAACAATTCTCACACACACACACACACACTAACGCCCAGTTGATAGAGTGCAATTGGAAGCCCTCTGCTGCGAAAACCCATCCACGGATGGTGGCACAACCATGATCCTGAGCGCTGAGTTTGTGGGAGAAATCCCACACCCAGTAAGGACCGAGAACCATGTGCCTGAGTAGGTGGCTACACACCGCCCCATAACCAAACACAGAATGTGTAATGACACTTTCCCCACCAGTGTTCCTCAGCACTATGTGGTATGGACTGACGTAGAGGCTGAGACCAAGCCGAAAGATGGCAGAACTGCACAGAGAGGTATTCAGTTCCCCAGTATCAATAATCTTTCACAAATAGAGGGAACATCACATAACTGTATATTGAGTTTTACAACAGACTATTATAATACTTCACCAACAAATCTCATATGATTATTTGTCATACTTTATTAATTAGATTCCAACATTATCAAAAATAGAAAATGTTTTCACATATATCATTTACATCACATCATATTTTCACAAGAATTTTATCACAATTTTTCACAACATGGACATGCCAGTGTTACCCAAATACATTTTAATAAAACGTACCCCACTCATCCATCACATTCACTCACTCCCCCAATTAAAAATCCCATAACCCACATTGTTTATTACAGGAGAATCAGTTCTATTATCTATTCCTATATCTTTTGACTTGCCCAGATTTCATTCAAGTCTTCATAATTCAGATGAGTTAATACCAAAATTATCTTCTCACTAGATATTTTATCACTCCTTCAGACTTGCTAGAACCCTTTAACATCACTCCCTACAAGGTTCCTTGTTTCACATATGCTTCCTCGGGGGATAATTTAATCTCTGAATTCATCTCTGAACTGACTTCTCCAACATCCCAACAATACCTCAATAAACAAAAAAAGACACCATTAAAAAACACAAAAACCAACAGTGTTTTAGTATTTCTCCCTCAACCCCACTACTATTGGACTTACTTATTCCAACGTTGTTAATACCTGTTCATGTCCACCACCACTACATTACGGGAACCCTACAATGACATATAATAATCACTTTATATTGTTTGTAACACCATTTCCATCATCCTAATCATATTACCCATCTTACTTATAAATCTTATCCTCAATTGAAACATCTCACAGTCTCTTCCACATAATCTCCACGACTCTCAATTAGCAAGTTTCACACGGCCGTTTACTGCCAGCTTCTCGTGTGCCTATTCAAAAAACAAAGGCACACATGTACACCACTACAAACTTAACTGAATTTACAGATCTCTATAGCCTCCATAACCAATCGATCATATCTCTTACCTTCAATAGTAAATCACCACTCACCAAGTTCTTCATTCCAGCTCACCACGGAGCATATTACACAGTTAGTTTCGGCAATACCCGAGGCCTCTTCCCTAACCCTTAAATCAGCGTCCTACGCAGATAACCTACCAACC
The DNA here is from genome assembly GCF_901001135.1 of Rhinatrema bivittatum. NCBI lineage: Eukaryota > Metazoa > Chordata > Amphibia > Gymnophiona > Rhinatrematidae > Rhinatrema > Rhinatrema bivittatum. Next base: position 251,410,504 of record NC_042619.1, read on the forward strand.
CACCTATTCACGTGACCAACGTAAACCTGTCACGACAATCACACAACCCATCTCTCCACACAGCAGATGTAACTCCAACCTCGCAACGTACCTGGAAAACGTTGTCAAAATACTGGTCTATCTGGAGCAATTTATGTCCCACGCAATCTAAACTACCTCTCAACAAAACCACCATACACTCGCTACAAACAAACACACCCGATCTATGGTATAACTGGCATTTAGATCAGGTGTGTTTGTTTGTGGCGAGTCTATGGTGGTTTTGTTGAGAGGTAGTTTGTGGTGTTTGGATTGTATGACAAATAATCATATGAGATTTGTTGGTGAAGTATTATATTAGAGTCTGTTGTAAAACTCAATATACAGTTATGTGATGTTTCCTATATTTGTGAAAGATTGAGGACTGCACAGCCAGGGAGATTGTGCCACCTGGCAGTGACTGAGGCCCTTGGAAATGAAAATTGGTTCTTACCTGCTAACTTTCGTTCCTGTAATACCACAGATCAGTCCAGAGAAGTGGGTTGTGTAACCCTACCAGCAGGTGGAGTCAGAGAGCAAAACTTTGGGCACTGCTATATATATGAGAGTGCCACCTGCAGTTCCTCAGTATTGGCCTGTACCCAAGCCCACGCTAACAGAACTAACTAGCGGAAAGAGGTTGAAACCCAAACTAATTGACAACCTCTTCGCCGTCATAAACCAAAAATAATCATAACGAACATGAAGAAACTGCTCCATCGATAAATTCTGCCAACACGGAGCTCCATAACAAATTACAGCAAATCTCAAGCAAAGGCAGTCTTTCGATATCTGAAGAAAGGGGTGGGCCTCTGGACTGATCTGTGGTATTTCAGGAATGAAAATTAGCAGGTAAGAACCAATTTTTATTTCCTGAACATACCCAGATCAGTCCAGAGACGTGGGATGTACCCAAGCCATCCTACACTGGGCGGGAACCCAAAAGACGTAGTACACTCTCACCAAAGGACGATTCATCAGAAGCCTGAACGTCCAATCGATAATGTTTAGTGAAAATTGTGTAAGGAAGACCACACTGCCGCCCTACAGATCTCCTGAGGAGACAGGAGTTGACACTCGACCCAGGAAGTAGCCTGGGCCCTGGTGGAATGAGCTCTGAGAGCCAAAGGCACTCGGGAAGCAGTGGCATTGGAAAGTGGAACTGTTCAGACACTGGACTCCAGAGTGACAAAAGCGCACATTGTAACGGTCATAAGTGAGCGAACGCCCAGGGAACCAACTCCAAGGTGGAAGCCATGGAGCCCAGGACCTGCAGATGATGCCATACTGTGGGATTCTTCCTCCGCAGCAGAGCGTGGATCTGGTCTTGTAACTTTATCAGATGGTCCTCCGCAAGAAACACTTTGCCTCGCAAGGTATCAAATTGTGCTCCCAAGTAAACCAGCTCCTGGGTGGGTACCAGGTGACTTTTCTGCAGTTTGATGACCCACCCGAGCGACTGCAAGGTGACCATCACCGTGTGTATTGACCTCTCGCAATTCTCCCGAGACTTGGTGTGAATCAACCAGTCGTCCAGGTAAGGATGGACTAAAATCCCATCCTTGCAAAGGAAGGCTGCTACCACCACCATCACCTTGGTGAAAGAAATTGGAAGTGCTGACCCAAGACCTTGAAGCGCAGGAACCTCTGGTGATCCAGCCGGATTGGAATATGAAGGTACGCCTCCGTGAGGTCCAGAGACGCTAGAAACTCCCCTTTTCGTACAGCCGCCATCACCGTCCACAGGGTTTCCATATGAAAATGAGGGATATGCAGGCAACGGTTGACCTTCTGCAGATCGAGGATGGGACGAAAGGTGCCCTCCTTTTTGAGAACCACGAAGTAAATAGAGTACTGTTCCCGTCTCTGCTGTGCTTCCGGAACCGGGACAAAGGCTCTGAGCTCAAGCAGCCATTGCAGAGTCTCCTGTACCGCCACGCATTTGCTGTGAGAGACCACGCGGGACTCCACGAACACCTCTCAAACCGGACGCGAGAACTCCAGCGCGTAACAGTCTCTGATCACCTCCAAGACCAAGCGGTCCGAGGTAATTCTTGCCCATTCCGTGTAAAAGCTGGATAATCTGCCTCAGACAGCTTCGACGATGGAATAGGTGCTCATGGCTTCATTGGGCGGGTTTACTGCTTCCCGCCCCGAGGTGACCAGAGTCCCTACCGGAGCGGCGACCGCCGCAAAAGGACTGCTGGCGTCCCGGCGCTTGCTTAGTACCAGATGAAGCGGAATAGCTGCCAACGAGCTCGAGGGGGAAAAACTTTCTTAGAACTTCTCTTATCCTCTGGCAACCTGTTGCCCTTGGATTCCCCGAGCAGCTTGACTAGCTGATCCAACTTCTCCCCTAAGAGAAGCTTGCTCTTGAAGGGAAGGTTACAAAGTTGGGATTTTGAGGACAAGTCCGCTGCCCAATTCCACAACCAGAGAAGACGACGAGCTGCCACCACAGACACCATGGACAGAGCCGAGGTCCGAACGAGATCGTAGAGCGCATCTGCTCCATACGCAATGCCCGCTTTCAAACGGGTGACCTGCAGCGCACCACCGCCGGTGTCCCCAACATTGCCACCAACCTCCTGGACCCAGCACAGACACGCCCTCTGCGTAAGACTAGAGCAGACTGCCACTCGGAGGCTCAAAGTGGCCACCCTCAAAGACTTGCTTCAACTGGATCTCCAGCTTGCAGTCTTGCATGTCTTTTAAAGCGGCAGATCCAGCTACAGGTATTGTGGTCTTCTTCGTGACCGCAGAGACGGCTGCGTCCACCTTCGGAATCTTCAGCAGATCCAGAACATCCGACGACAGCGGATAGAGCTTTCCCATAGCCCTACCCACCTTTAAACCCGCATCCGGAGCATCCCACTCGCGGGTCACTAGCTTGCGGACCTTCTTAGGCAGAGGGAAAGAAGTTGTTGGTCCCCATATCCCATCGAGGACCGGATTAACCCCTTCACTTTTGGATTCCTCCTGAGAAATCTTAAGGCCCAGATCTGGGGAATAAGCAGACGTAGCTCATCTCGCTTAAACAGGCAGACAACACTGTGATCATCTCCCTCTGCCGGAGGGGGGTCGTCCCCATCAGGATCGCCCATGTCCGTGTCCACCAAATCAGGATTCTAGTCTGGATCCGCACCCGGAGCCGGCGCTGGTCCTGACCCCAGACCTGGATCTTGAGGGCCCAGGAGACCATCATCCCTCGGCCGAGGACGGTCAACCAGCCAGTGCTGAGCAGCTACGGACCGACCCTGCTTCAGGAGAGGTTCGGCGGGGTCCCCCACCTGCCCGAGTCTTTAAGTGAGGCTTGCCTCCGTGCTAAAAAGGCCTGATGCATCAATAAGATAAACTCCGGGGAAAACTCTCTGGGTCCGCCCCCCAATCCGGGGGGTCCTGAGGTGCTGGTTCCCCAGCCCCCAAAACTGGAGCCTCTCCCATGAGGGCCAAAACGGGAGGGGAATCCTCCTCCCACGATCCGAGATGTGAGTCACCCCCCCCCCCCTCGCTGGGGAGGGGCTGACCCCGACGAGCCTTCTAATCCTGAGGCATGGTCAGGGCAAAAAGAATCTGAGTCTAATGCCTGCCCGCACACACCATACGCATGGCAGGCCGCCGATTTGGAGCGCGGCGCCATGCCGAGCCGCGCAGCCACGCGGTGAGAAAAAGTGTGAGGAGAAGTGAGACCTCAGGCAGTCAGCCACGCTCGCTGCCAGGCGGAGCGGGAAAAAAATAAAAACAAGGCCTGCGACGCAGTAACCACGCTGTTCAGCCCAACGGGTGCTGAAAACGCGGCCCAAATCCTGCGCACTTACTCACTCTCTTCCAAAGCAACCCGGGACCCCGGGAGCGGAAGGAAAGAGAAGCTCCGACGCTCACACGCTCCCCGAAACAGCCTCTGGACAGCAGTCCCCCCTGGTGCCGACTCCTTACTTCAGTTGAAAGACGCCAATAGCACTGAAGGAAATCTGTGTTTTTTTGTTGTTTTTTTTAAACTAACTATCTTTACTTAACTAACCGATGGAGTCAGCCCAAACAGGGGGTCAAGGGAGCAGCTTCGGGGGTAGGTAGACCAGGAGCCCCTGGTCTGTACTCCCCGAGTCGGAGTGGGCGAAGCGCAGTCAGGGGTGTCCAATCCCCTGGACGCCCGGCTTCCACTGAGGGATGGCCCACACAGGTGCCTAACACATCAGGAAGCAAACGAGAAGGAAAAAGAAAAAAAACAAAATTTCTAACCACACTGAAAAAATAACCGACTGCAGGAGAGCACCTCTACCACCTGCTGGAGTCAGAGAAATACTGAGGGACTGCAGGTGGCACTCTCGTATATATAGCAGTGCCCAAAGTTTTGCTCTCTGACTCCACCTGCTGGTAGGGATACACAACCCACTTCTCTGGAGTGGTCTGGATATGTTCAAGAACAGATGCTTAATCTGTTCCAACGGCGCAGGCTGCGCATCAACACCACAATAATTCCAGTGGAGTAAAGAGGACAGTGTGAAGATGGCGTCCCAGCACCACTGGTGCTCTGGGTACCACATGGTGGAGGGTGGCAGCCTCTGGCGTTGCCTCCTTCAGTACCGGAGAACACTCCAGGAGATGGACCATCGAAACTACGGCAGAACTGTCTCTCCTGCGAGACCCACAGGGAACGAATGCAGTAAAGTTCCTGGCGAGGGCAGGTGCTTAAGGAGGACTGCAGACAAGTCCTGTGATCTATAAGCAGTTTGCTGGTAAACAGTGCCACAGGTGCCCACAGACTTTGATTGCCTGAAGGTATGGACCAAAGAAGCCATGGGTGTCTGCAGGGAGAGGCCCAGAAGACACCCTGACAGGTCATCAATATCAAAAGGAACCGAAAATTGCTCATGCCGACAGCAATTTCTCTCGGCTCACCGATTTGTCCGGTAGCATCGATGCTGCAAGTTCGATGGCCATGCAAGCATTACAGCTGACGAGAGCCTCGCTAGTGCCCTTTAATATTGATGGTGTGCGCATCTTGGCGGGGCCCACAATGCTGGGATCGTTGGCTGAAGGGGCAGTTCTGTGCTTCCCAGTGCTCTGTATTGGACACCACCCAGGAGCCCTGAGGGCACTGGGCCACTGTGTACAGATGCACCAGGCTGCCTGGAGTAGATGGTGACCCCTGCACTCAATCTGTAAGAGACCAAGAACCCCTGTCCCCCAAGGGCTACGGGGGCTTCAGAGAGTCCCGGTGGTCAACGGCCACAGTGGCGATAAGGGCGCTCAATGGAGAATCCAGTGCCTGGTCAGTGGGGTTCGACATAGTCGAGGCGGTAATGAGAGGCATTGGTGGCCCCACACCTTGAAGGCTTCGAGGGCGTCAATGTATTGGGTAACACTGCTTCGCGATGGCATTGAGGTCATGCTGGCACCGAGGTCAAGCACCTTGATGACCTAGTGAGATCGACAGAATCGAGGGCTTGCCACCGCTTTGACCTCACCAGTCCCTAGGGTGGTCATGCACACACCTTGATGGATCAAGGGAGTCAATGGCATTGAGGGCCCCGCAGGCATTAAGAGCATCACAGGCATCGAGAGCACAGCAGCATCGATGGTACCACGGTCACCACAGCACCGAGTGCGAGGGCACCGAGGCATCAAGGACACTGAGTCAATGAGTGCATCAAAGGCACCGTGCCATCGAGTGCATCAAAGGCACCGTGCCATCGAGTGCATCAAAGGCACCGTGCCATCGAGTGCATCAAAGGCACCATGGAAAACATTTTCTAATTAAAAAAGAAAAGAAAAGAGCACGAGCTCCACAACCACAAAATGACAGCAACGGGGAAAAGAAGCATCTGAGGGACTCTGCCTAGGGGGCAGGTTGATGACTACAGCTGCACATGCTCAGTAGGGCATGCTGAAAGCTCTAGAATCTTTGAAATCAAAGTTCTGTGCCAGGCTCCATCTGATAATGTCACCCATGTGTGAGAGCACTACCATCCTGCTTGTCCTAGGAGAATTAGTTCTGCATCACAGTATTTTGCTGTTACTGTGTTATTCAACAATTTAATTTTTAATTTATTTAGATTTATATTCCACTTTTTGCACTTTTTTCAGCCCCAGAGGGCTTACAATCTAAGTTTGTACCTGAGGCAACGGAACCTGAGGCAATGGAGGGTAAAGTGACTTGCCCAAGGTCACAAGCAGTGACAGTGGGACTTGAACCCTGGTCTCCTGGTTCAAGTCCCACTGCTCTACTCACTAGGCTGCTCCTCCACTCCATAAGGTCTTCCAAAACTGGCATGGAAATGAGAACTGTAGTTGATCGTCTCCCAATGGAGTGGAGGAAAAGAATAGTAGCTAGAGATGCAAGCTATGAACCAGGGAAGCCAGGGTTCAAATCCAGTTTCTCTCAATGATGCTCCTTACAACCTTGGGCAAGTCACTTCATCCTCCACTGCTTCAAGCAGAAACCTAGATTGTAAGCTCTTCTTGAGAGGAGGGAACTACTTACCCGTAGCTGACTAACTTGCCTTAAACTCAGATTTGGATAGTCAAGTAATTAAATCTAAAATCCATCCAAACCTGCCTCATACTCCTTCCTTACCCCACCCCAAAATAGCCCTGTTCCCATCCTCGTCTTATCCTTAATTCCAAACCCCAAAACCAGGCTTGCCCCTGTCATCGTCTTCTACTAATCTACTCCCCATATCACAACCTATCTTCCAAACTGATCATTTCAACCCCTGCTTGATTCCTCCCACCCACAGATCTATTTCCAAATAATCACATTATATCCAATATGGAATCATTCCGGATAATCTTGTGGGAGACATCTGTCAGAAGAAAGAGTCCTCCATCTGTCCTTCGGATACTGGCAGCATAGCCTGGCCACACCTGCAACCTGAAAACAAACAAGTGTCAAGAAACATCTTGTGTATAGCAAGTTCACTATATAATGCTTGCTTAAACGAGTGATTTCCTAGTATACAATGCAACACCCATGCAATGTGCAGGCCCTGCCTCAAGACCAATGCAACACACATACAATTCTCATCCTTCCTGAGACCAGTGTGATATGCATGCAATATCCGTGCCCTTCCTGAGACCAATGCTATACATATATGACATGCAGGCCCTTCCCAGGATGATAGCAGCACCACCTTATGGCCTTGGCGTCCTCTCCCTTTCTCCATGAATGAGATATTTCTATGGCATAACAGAATACACTGAAAAAAACACTAGCAGAAAATTATTAACAAGCCTATGGAAAACTTGTTATAGACTAATACAATTTTACCAGAAACAGAATGGAACTTTGTCCAGACTGATAGGAGAACTAACAGAACAGGAACTGACAAAGAAACAAAAAAAAAAATTCCCTTTCTATTTCTACCTCAAGGGATGAACTGACACTATGTGTTACCTGAGGCGGCGGGGGGTGGGGGGGTGGGGGGACGACAGGGACTACACAGCTGTCATCACCCATCTACCATACATTAGCCAACACCCACTTGCCAGTCCTGATGCGCTTTGAGATGGTGTGCAGGAAGCTTCATGACACTGCCCAAGGAGAACGGGCTCTAATGAAAACGGAACCCTCCTTGTGTTTAGCCCTACATGCTTCTAGGCCCAAACAAACACAATTTTTAAATATTAGTGCTCTAAGATTTAAAGATTTAAAAAAAAAAAAAAAAAAAAAAGAGAGTCAGATTAAGTCACAATCTCTCATCCTGCAGCGTTACCTCTAATAGCCAAGAGAGCCACAAATGGACTCTGAAAAGTAAAGCAATATAGACAAAAGAGAGTCCTCTTCATTGGTGTAATGAATGTGGACTCTTGTGCCATGATACGGTTGGCACAGCCCAGTGGGTGAACCCACTAGGCCCACGCTGAGAACTGGCAGACATGCCCTGGGCTGGGAAAGAGCAAGGGCTTGAAATGTACCAGTCCCATTCCCCGCAGGTTGAACCCTTGGGTTCCATAGGCCGGGAGGCTTTAGATGATGGTCCCACAGGGCAAAACAGAGAGAGTGTCTGGGGCAGAGACAAAGAGTACCTGCAGCAAAGTTGAGGTCGGAGCAGGTAGCAGTCAGAGAATCACCATGGACAGGATGAGGGTCATGGCAGGCAGCGAGCAAAGCATAATCCGGGTCCGAAGCAGTGGTCAATGGCAGGCAAGTGAATGGTCCAAGTCCAAAGCAATGGTCAATCTGGGTAGTCAAGCTAAGACTACACTGGAGCAGGCTGGACAGGGCGAAACGAGGACAAGGCAAAGCAGGTTCACCATAAGACAAGGCAGGGGAGACCCATGCTGAGGCAAGGAACCGCTGCGCAAGGAGAGCTTTATCTAGGCCCAGGCATGTGATGTCAGAGAGTGCTGTGGGACTAACTCCACCACAGGCCCTATAAGTGCAGATGCATACACACACCTAGAGGGAACTCTCAGAGGAGCAGGAACATGGTGGCATTCAGGCATTCCGGGGTAAGTCGGTTGGTCTTGGGGCAGTCTATGATTGGCTCATCATTGCTGTACGCCAACTTGTAAGCCCCCTGCCCAGCCCCCTTGACTTTGGCTTCCGGGGGAAGTGATGATGGAAGTCCCTCACCAGCTGGAGGGCTTGGAGATTAGATGCGGGTTCCCATGAGTTGTTTAGGTTCATTTTTCCAGGAGATGGGATATTCTATTTTATTTCAGCGTTTCCTGGACTCCAAAATCTTCTGTTATCTTAAATTCAGTGTGCGTCTCAGATAAAACTTCCATAGGACTGGGAGGTCATCATGAAGGCCAGGAGAGTATGAGAGGCTCAAGAGAGACATGAAAAGTAGTATGGATTTTCAAAGAGTGGAAGTTTCAACTGATACGTCACAGCTCCAATTTGCAGAATGGGGAATGGTCTGATAAGCCTGAGTACGCATTTGGTAGAGAGTATCTGTAGGCTCAGGTTTTGGGTACTCAACCATACGAGTTCTCCCGGCCTGAATTGCGGCACTGGACATCTCTTCTTGTTGGCCTGCTTCTTAAAGCAACTAGCCATATTGATGAGAGACTGATGGGTCCTTTACCAATGTTCCCTTAGATCGCAGCTCATGCCATTGGCCGGCGGAAAGAATATGGAGAGAGGGGTTGGGAGGGGTACCTTGGGATGTCTGCTGTAGATTATTTGAAATAGGGATGATCCAGTGGAGCTTCCCATATGATTGTCATGATAAAATTCTGCCCAACGGAGGAAAGTAGCCCAGTCTTGGCATTTCTTGACATATGATTTCAGGAGGCTCGAGGATCCGGCTGATCCTCTCTATCTGCCCATTATATGCTGATGTGAAATCCAGTGAGATACCAAACTTTTTGCACAGCTGTGAACTGGACTCCACAGTCGGAAAGGATATAAGGGAAATGAAATATGTTGCACAAAGAAATGGGCCAGCTCCAGTGCGGATGGCAACCCGGGGAGTAGCATGAAGTAAGCCAACTAAGAAGCGATCTACCATGATCCATATTGTGGTATGGCCAATAGAGGGGGCATATTCTGTGATGAAGTCAGTAGACAAGTAGGGTCCAGAGTTCCTTAGGGGCTGGCAACAACTGTTACATGAGAACTCTTATACTTGGCACAAGTGAGGCAGGATTCCACATAGTGTTTCACGACTTGCTTCAGCTGAGGCCACCCAAGAATAATTCCAAGGTTCTAGCGACCCTGGGATGCCTTGCCAGATGGGAATCGTGCATCCATTTGAGTACCTTGTCCTGGAATCATTTGGGAACTAAGGTTTTCCCTTGTCGTATGATGACTGCTGTCACAGCCATTATTCTTGCTGGGTCTATAATGTGACGAGGAGGCTCCTGAACATCTTCAGTTTCAAAGGAATGTGAAAGGGTGACGGCCCATTGGTTCTTCTCTGTGGGTTGATAGTGTAGCTCGAAGTCAAAATGTTTGAAGTACAGCAACCACCTAGGCCTGACGAGGGTTGAGCAGTTGTGTCTGTGACAAATAGTCCAGGTTCTTGTAGTCAGTATATATGGTGATCAAGGGTCTTGTTCTTTTGAGGAGGTGGCACCATTCTTCCAACACAAGTTTCATCACCAGGAGTTTCTGATCCCAGATAGTATATAGTATAGTTTCTCTCTGCAGATGTGAATTTCCTGGAAAAGTATGAGTGCAGCAAGAGAGTCCCTTGGTCATTATGCTGAACGAGGACAGGGCAGAGGCATCTAACTTCACGACAAAGGGCTTCAACAGGAGTGGATGTCGTAGGCAAGGTTTGTGCAAGAATTCCTGTTTGAGATGTTGGAAGGCCTGAATGGCCTCTTCTGGCCAGTGCTTAGTATCTGTGCCCTTCTTGGTAAGGGTGGTAAGGGCACTGCTAGTCTGGAATACCTGGGTATGAACTGCCTGTAATAGTCTGCAAAGCTCAGGAAGCCTTGCAATGCCTTGAGTCCCACAGGTTGAGGCCAGTTCTGATGACCTTTACCTTAATGGAATCCATTCAAAACCTGTACCGGGAGATGATGTAACCCAGGAAAGCAGAGTTGCTTACCTGTAACAGGTTTTCTCCCAGGACAGCAGGATGTAGTCCTCACATATGGGTGACATCACTGGACGGAGCCCTATCACGGAAAACTTTTCTGTCAAAGTTTCTAGAACTTTTGACTGGCACACTGAGCATGCCCAGCATGCCATAATCCCTGTAGCCACAGGGGTCTCCCTTCAGTCTCGTTTGTAGCAAAAGGTGTGAGCGAAAAAATAAAATAAAACGTTCTCGGATCCAACTCCGCAGGGTGGCGGGTGGGTTTCATGAGGACTACATTCTGCTGTCCTGGGAGAATACCTGTTACAGGTAAGCAACTCTGCTTGCTACCGGGACAAGCAGGATGGTAGTCCTCACATGTAGGTGATTAGCAAGCTACAGGCTGACTCATATTTATATGTACCAACAGCATACAACTTGTGCAACAGGCACAACAACTGGTGTACTGTTGGGAAAAATGAGGCAGCCTGAAATCACAGCAGATGGATGTGGAAGGAGTTGGGATCATACTGGAAATAAGTTCTTTAAGACGGATTGGCCAAAGGCAGAGTCTTGACGTCCTTCTTTGTCCAGGCAGTAATGAGCTGCAAATGTGTGGAGAGAGCTTCATGTTGCAGCTTTACAGATGTCAGCAATCGGTACTGAACGATATTGTGCTACTGATGTTGCCATTGCTCTTACTGAGTGCGCCTTCACTTGTCCCTGAAGAGGAAGGCCAGTTTATCTAGGTCGCTGCCGAACAGAAGAGAACCCTTGAACGGCATTCTAGTGAGACGTGTCTTAGAAGGAGCATCCGCTGACCAGTTCCGTATCCAGAGCTGCCTCCTGGCTGCTACTGAGGATGATACCCCTTGGCTGTTGTACGGACTAGGTCGGAGGCGGCATCCGTGAGGAACGAGAGAGCTGACTCCATGTCTGCTGCCGGGGCATTGTTCCTGACCTGTGACAAACAGGAACGCGTCACCACTGTGCAGCAGGTTGCGATCCGCAGAGACAGAGCTGCCACCTCAAAGGTTTGTTTCAGGATGGCGTTCAGGCGTCTGTCATGAGCCTCCTTGAGGGCCGCCCCCCCCTCCACTGGAATGGTAGTGCGCTTGACCACAGTGCCAACTATGGCGTCCACCTTGGGGCACGCCAGCATATCCTTGATTGCCGGGTCCAGGGGGTACATGCCAGACAGGGCCCGACCCCCTTTGAATGAGGCTTCCGGCGCATTCCACTCCAAATCGACCAGCTGTTGTGCCGCTTGCAGGAAGGGGAAATGGCGGGCCGTTGGACGAAGACCCTCTAGCAGGGGGTTCTGATTGGATGCCTCCATGGTACTGGGGCCTGAAATAGCCAACTCCATCAGGCACTGAGAAACCAGGTCAGAGAGATCTTCCTTGGGGAAGAACCGCCTCATAGTTCGATATGGCTCTATCCCCGAGGGAAGTTCCCCCTCCTCGGGGAGTCCGGACTCGTCCTCCGAGACATCAGGATCCGCATGAGCCGGAATGCCCGGAGGCGGGTGCCCGCGGTAAGGGCGAGAGGGTCCGGGGGCAGGGTCAGCCGGGGCAGCAGGGCCTGGACGGGAAGCCGACTGCATCTGTACTAAGGCGTGAATCCCCTTAAATAAGTCCATCCAGGAAATGGAAGCGGTCTCTAGCCGTCGGGGTACCAGGTCCCCCGGGATTCCTGGCTGTTTGAGACGGCCCGCTAGATCCGGGGTGGCCCCTGGGGTACTGTCGGTAAACCTCGGTTGAGACTGGTCCTGGCCCGAGGCTCCCACGGCCTCCTCATATTGGGCACAAAGGGAGTCTGCCTCCTCGCTCTGTGTGGCTCTAAGATGGCATGCTGAGCACAGGCCAAGAGCTTTTTCGCCGGAATCAGGAGGTGCCGCCTCTGGAGACGCCGGGGCGTTTAAGTGTTCCATCGCGTCTTGCGAATGCAGGGCGGCGGCACTTATGCAATACGCTGCCAATAATATGCGCTCAGCAATATGCGCTCAATAATATGCGCTCAATAATATGCAATATGCGCTCAATAATATGCGCTCTAATATGTGGTCAGCAATATGCGCTCAATAATATGCAATATGCGCTCAATAATATGCAGTATGCGCTCAATAATATGCGCTCAGCAATATGCGCTCAATAACATGCGCTCAATAATATGTAGTATGCAATATGCGCTCAATAATATGCACTCAATAATATTTAATATGCAATATGCGCTCAATAATATGCGCCCAATAAGAGGCGCTCAATAATATACGCTGAAGACTATGCGCTTAACAATAGCTCAATAGCGTACGCTTAGCAAAGCTGCGTTGTGCGCCTATCAACAGGCGCCTATCCGTGTGCGCTCAATACCTGAACAAGGCAGACAAATGGCGACCTCCACGGCGTGCCGCATGCAGGCAACGCCGCCGATCCTCGTACCTCGGAGACCAAAAGTAAGAGATGTACGCCTTACCTGATCTTCGGCGCTTCCCGGCTGTAACCCGGGCGGTCTCCGGCTGCGGTGGGAGAGGGGAAATACCTTCACCGCCGCGCTCGAGGAAGTGCACCCGCTGCCTCTAAGCCGCCGAACTCGACTCGCTCGGGGCTAAGTCCTCGCCGGGACCGAGGCGCCTCTCAGCCACGCCCGAGCCCTTTTCGCTCGGGGGCTAGATTCCTGCCGCGGTTCGGCCACCGGACCGAGGCGTAGACCTCTGAGGGATCACGGAAATCACCTCGGGAAATTCAACTGGGGGAGGGACCTGAGGGTATCACCGCAGGAGTGCGGGGCTCGTCTTCTGGTATCTTCTTAGAAATTTAGAAAGTAGAAAGTAGAATTGGAAAACACGCTCAGCGAGCATGCAGGCGCTCCAAACTGCGCTCCAAACTGCTTTGGAGACGGAAATTACTAAATTGCTTCACTTCCTGTGGGGGTATATGTACCCGTGCTGACGTCAGATCCGTCTCCAACTGCTAGCACGAGCACACTATACCCACTTGTTCTGAGTCCATCTGCTACACGCTAGGAAATGTCTTCATTTCTTTTCTTTGGTATTGGGCGAATGGAGGTTTATTTTACTGTATCTGAAAGATGCCAGAATCCAAAGATTGATTAACAATATGGCATAAGAAGGGGGTGACTAATTCATTTAGCTCTTTTAAAAGGTAACCAGGGCAAGGATTGAAGGGAGATGTTGATATCTTGTCCTTTTGTAATATATGAGAAATCGTTGAGTGGCTTGTTTGAGGGAAAACAGAACAGCTGCATACTGGGGTAAGGAGGGATGACTGCAAGTTGATGGGTACGTGATTAGTAATTGTAGCGATTTTATCTTGGAAGTGAGTGGCAATGCGATTACAGAGGGAACTGTTAATTCTGAGTTATCAGGATGAGAGGCAGATGTTAGAGATTTAACAATATTGAACAAAACTGATGTTTCCATTAGCGGCATTTATTCTACTGGAGTAGAAAGTTTTCTTAGCAATGTTTGTTTCTTTTTTATATTTTCTTAAGCATGTAAAATAAGAGTTTTTAGCAGAAGCAGTGTTATATTTACGCCAAGATCTTTTGTGGCGTCTGAGGGAAGATTTTAGCAATTGTAGCAAATTGGTGTACCAGGGAGCACATATCTTGTTTGACAGATATGGAAACAAGTGGACCTATGGTGTTTAAAGTGTTACTGATTGCTGAGTTCCAAGCAGATACCATACTATTTACGTCGGCACTGACTGTTAAGGTCACATTTATGAGAAAAGCCTCAATAAAATATTCTGTGGTAAACTTTTTTTCTTCTAGACCTAGAGTATGTCATTATGTTGTTATTTTTGGAGAATGAGAACTAATTATTGATGTTAGCAAATAAATAAATAAGCAAATGATCAGACCAGGGTACACTGGTAACAGAGTATTCAGAGGGAGAGAGATGAAATCTTCATTGCAAAACAGCAGGTCAAGGGTACGTCCTAATTTGTGGGTGGCGGTTTCAATGATTTGTGTCCAGCCCATACCTTCCATGGTGACTAGGAAGGAGGAAGTGGAAGGATACATAGAGAGAGAATCTAGATGAATGTTAAAATCACCAGTAATTATAGTTTTAGTAAGGTCAATTGGGAGGGATGCAATAGTATCAAGTAAAAGTGCTGAGTCGTGATGTATCAGGCCCGGAGGACAGTAGAAAATTACAAAATTTGCAATGTCTGCAGTTATGAGGAGTAGTTCATACGGGAGAACCAGTGAAAGTTTTTTTATTAGGTTTTAGGGAAGACTTAACCAAAGCAAGTTGTTTCCATCTCTGTTTTTCCTTCTTGGAAAGCCTGGAGCAACCCAATTGCATAGGTTTCTCCGCAGCGGGTGTCTGCTCAGGAGGGCCAGGTGGATGGGCTGCCAGGATGTCTTGCAATCATGGGCCACTTTTGAAATTGTAGATCCACCCAAATGGCCAGGGTGATGAGTCCATCTAAAGTGGGAGAAATATCACAGCCGGCCAAGCTTGTCTTAATTCAACCACAAAGCCCCTGCTGGCTACCTTCACCCCAACCATGCATGCCCCCTGGCAGATCCATAGAAGTTCTGCAGTTGTGGAGAAGGTAGGGCCAGGCTCAGCTCATCAAAGACCAAGCAAAACTGTTGGGAGAAATTCTAGCAGATTCTGTAGTTTCGGGTCATCATATTCCCATAATGGGGAAGCCCAGACAAGAGCAGTGTCATCCATCAAGGAGAGCATATTCATCACTTTAGCCTGGACAGAAGGAAATAGGGCTGACTGGAGCTCAAAGTGCATCTGGCACTGGTTTATAAAGCCCTTGCATTGTTTAGGATCCTTGAGGTACCTGGTAGGCAGTTGCAGATGCAGAATGGGTCCCAGAAGGCGGGCCGGCTTGGATGGAACTGGAGCCTGCATGGCATCCATTCTTACTACCAATCCCTCAAGCAGCCCGGTCAATTGGTTCAGGATCTCTTGCTACTGCTGGAACAGCCTGAAGAGTGGCCGAGTAGACAGAGTCCATGGCCTCAGCAATCTTGTAATGAACATGGACTCTTGTCCTGTGGTGTGTTTGGTATAGCCTAATAGGCAAACCCACTAGGTCCACACCAATAGCTGGCAGATGTGCCCTGGGTTGGGACAGAGCTGAAGCTTCACCTGTACTAACCCCATTCCCTGAAGATTGAGCCCTTGAGTTCTAGAGGCTACCAGGACTTCAGCAATGATCCCACAGGGCGAAAACAAAGAAAGCATCCGGGGCCAAACTGAGATCAGGGCAAGGAAGCAGTCAAGAGAATCACCAAGGACAGGCCGAGGGTCGGGACAGGCAGCAAGCAAAGCGTAATCTGGGTCTGAAGCAGTGGTCAGTGGCAGGCAGCAGGCAAGACAGTAGTCCAGGTCCGAAGTGATGGTCAGTGGCAGGCGACAGGCAAGAGAATGGTCCAAGTCTGAAGCAATGGTCAAACTAGGTAGTCAAGTTGAAGCTAGACAGGGTGAACTGGAGCAGGCAGGATGGTCAGGACAGGACAAGGAAGGGTGGATTGGCCAAGGTGGGGTAAATCAGGGCAGGATGGACAAGATGAGGCAAGGCAGGGCAGAATCGAGAAGAGGAACATGTACTGCAAGTCAAGGTAGGAGAACCGTTGCAGAGGCAAGGAACTGTTGTGCCAGGAGAGCTTATCTAGGCCCAGGCTCGTGATGTCATCAGAAGGTACTGCAGGGATAGCAAGTGTTGCTTACCCGTAACAGGTGTTCTCACAGGACAGCAGGATGTTAGTCCTCACATATGGGTGATATCATCAGGATGGAGCCCAATCACGGAAAACTTCTGTCAAAGTTTCCAGAACTTTGACTGGCCCCTACTGGGCATGCCCAGCATGGCACTAACCCTGCAGCCAGCAGGGATTCCCCTTCAGTCTTATTTGATAGCTACAGGCAGTGCCGAAACAGTAAAACAACAAAACGTTACGAACCCAACACCGCCGGGCGGCGGGCGGGTTTCGTGAGGACTAACATCCTGCTGTCCTGTGAGAACACCTCTGTTACAGGTAAGCAACACTTGCTTTCTCACAGGACAAGCAGGATGGTAGTCCTCACATATGGGTGAATACCGAGCTGAGGATGTCCAAACATGCACCAAATGTACCCAACGGTGTGCAACAGGCACAACAACTGGGGTGGAATTTGGTAGAGGGCATCCTGAACCCCACCGGGCAGGCGGAAGGGTGTTGATACGTCACGTAGGACAGATTGGCCGAAGACGGAATCCTGTCTTCCGGCTTTGTCCAAGCAATAGTGGGCTGCGAAAGTGTGGAGAGAACTCCAGGTGGCAGCCCTGCAAATGTCAGGAAGCGGCACCGATCGTAGGTGTGCTACTGAAGTCGCCATGGCCCTTACAGAGTGTGCTTTAACACGGTCTTGGAAAGGAATGCCTGCTTGTTGATAGCAAAAAGATATGCAATCCGCCAACCAGGAGGAGAGAGTCTGCTTACCCACAGGTTGCCCTAATTTGTTAGGATGGAAAGAGATGAATAACTGAGTGCTCTTCCTGTGGGCAACTGTACGGTCTAGGTAGAACGCTAGAGCCCGTTTACAGTCAAGGGTATGCAGCGCCTGTTCCCCTGCGTTGGAGTGGGGCCTGGGAAAGAAGATAGGTAGTATGATGGATTGATTAATGTGAAACTCCGAAACTACCTTAGGCAAAAACTTAGGGTGCGTGCGGAGTACCGCCCGGTCCTGCAGGAGTTTAGCGTAAGGCGGATAGGTAACTAGGGCTTGTAACTCACTAACCCTGCGAGCTGAAGTGATAGCCAAAAGGAAAATCACTTTCCATGTGAGATATTTTAGGTCACAGGAGTGAAAAGGTTCAAATGGTGGTTTCATGAGCCGCCCGAGAATCAGATTAAGGTCCCAAGAAGGGGCCGGAGGATGTAAAGGTGGCTTGATATGGAGCAAGCCTTTAAGAAAACGTGTTACTAGGGGTTGTACCGATATAGGGACATCCCCGACACCTTTATGGAAGGCGGCTACCGCATTGACATGCATTCTGATGGAAGAGGTCTTTAGACCTGACTCTGATAGATGCCAGAGATAGTCCAAAAACCTTGGGATTGGACAGGAAAGGGATCAAGGGATTGCGAAGATCACCATGATGTACATCTTTTCCATTTATAGGAATAAGACTTTCTTGTGGAAGGCTTCCGTGAAGCAATCAGGACACGAGAAACCGAATCTGAAAGGTTAAGTGGTTGAAGGATTAACCTTTCAACATCCATGCAGTCAGGGACAAGGCCTGAAGATTGGGATGGCGTAGACGTCCGTCGTTCTAAGTGATTAGAAGCGGGTGCGTTTCCAAGGGAATGTGCCTGCGGATGGAGAGATCCTGGAGTATGGGAAACCACACTTGGCGTGGCCAGTGAGGTGCTATCAGGATCATGCTTCCCTTGTCCTGACGGAGCTTCACGAGAGTCTTCGAGAGAAGAGGAAGTGGAGGGAATGCATAAAGCAGACCAGCTGCCCACGAGAGGGAGAATGCATCTCTGGGCTGAGAGCGCTCGGTCCAAATGAGGGAGCAGTAATTGTCCACTTTGTGGTTCTGAGGGGACGCAAAGAGGTCTATTTGGGGATGTCCCCATTGCTGGAAGAGAGGTCGCTACCAAGGGATCGAGAGACCACTTGTGCGGCTGGAAGACACGACTCAGTTTGTCTGCCAAGACATTGTGCACTCCCGGCAAATAGGTGGCCCTGAGGTACATCGAGTGGGAGAGGGCTTCCGCCCAAATCTGCGCAGCTTCCTGACACAGAAGGAAGGAGCCTGTGCCTCCCTGCTTGTTGATGTACCACATGGCCACCTGGTTGTCCGTCTGAATCAGGATGACGTGATTTGATAGGCAATCCTGAAAAGCTCAGAGCATATCACATTGCTCGAAGCTCCAGGAAATTTATCTGGAGTTTGGCTTCCTCTGGAGACCAAAATCCTTGTGACTGTAGATCGTTCACATGAGCTCCCCACCCAAGGTTGGAAGTGTCGGTGGTGAGAATGAGTTGAGGATCTGGTAGGTGAAAAGGCAGTCCCTGGAGGAGATTGTTCTGATCTTTCCACCAGGCAAGAGACAGACGGAGTGCGTCGGTGATGTGGAAAATGGTTGACAGAGGCTGACTCGCTTGAATCCATTGTGACCTCAGAGTCCAATGCATAACTCTCAAGGCCAGGCGGGCCATTGGTGTGAGATGGACTGAGGACGCCATGTGTCCGAGAATGACTAGAAATTGCCGAGCTGTTGCTGTATACTGA
This sequence comes from Rhinatrema bivittatum, assembly GCF_901001135.1. Classification (NCBI taxonomy): domain Eukaryota; kingdom Metazoa; phylum Chordata; class Amphibia; order Gymnophiona; family Rhinatrematidae; genus Rhinatrema; species Rhinatrema bivittatum. The sequence goes on from NC_042619.1 coordinate 251,429,276, forward strand.
GACTGCAACTGGTGAGCGAGGGACACGAGGGTTTGCCCTCGTTGTTGAGGTAGAAAGGCTTTTGCCTGTAAGGTGTCCAAGTCTGCCCAAATGAATGACAAGGTTTGAAATGGGACTAAATAGGATTTCTCGTAATTGACGAGAAATCCTAGAGAAATTAGAGTGTGTAGGGTCAAATCCAGGGACAATCGAGCGGCTTGCTGGGTTGGGGCCCTGATTAACCAGTCATCTAGATAGGGGTAAACGTGAACACCTTCTTTCCTGAGAAAGGCTGCGACAACTACGAGACATTTGATAAAGACTTGTGGTGCCGATGCTAGGCCGAATGGAAGCACCCGGTATTAATAGTGCCTTGGGCCTACTAAAAACCTGAGGTACTTGCGATGAGCTGGAGCTATCGCAATGTGGGTGTATGCGTCCTGGAGGTCCAGAGAGCAGAGCCAGTCTCCTCTTTGTAGAAGGGGTAAAAGCGAGCCCAAGGTTACCATCTTGAACTTTTCCCGCTGGAGGTACTTGTTGAGGGCACATAGGTCCAGAATTGGACGAAGTTCCCCGGATTTTTTGGGGATCAAAAAGTACCAGGAATAGAACCCTAGGCCTTTTTGCGAAAGAGGAACGGATTCTATCGCCCTTAACTGGAGAAGAAGGGAAACCTCCTGCTCCAGAAGGACAGAGTGGTCGGTTACTCTCCACACTTGTAGAGGTGGTGATTCCGGTGGAAGAGCAAGAAAGTTCTGGTGGTAACCTTGAGCAATGATTGCTAGCACCCATTGGTCGGTTGTGATTGATTGCCACATGCCATGAAAGTGCACAATCGACCTCCCACTGGTATGCCTGGCAGAGGAATCAGGCTGCTGCTCTCCAAGGGAAAGTCAAAAACCTGAAGCAGGCCCCGGCTGGGGGGATCAGCAGGCTGACCTGTAGGATGAGAAGGGGGGTTTGATACCCAAAGGGCCCGGCTGAGGCTCCGAGAAAATCGAAGGAATCACCAGGGGGCACAGAGGACACCCTGGGGGGTATCGGTGCTGGCATCGATGGCGCCGATGTGCGTATCGCCCCCGATGAATGAATCAGTGGTGAGGGACAACATGGCATCGATGGCTGAGGCAATACACCCGAAGGAGGAATGCGGAACGGTGTTTCTCCTCTCGATGAAGCTGTCATCGGGGAGCGCACCGGAGCCATCGGAGACTCAGGAATCATCGATGGAAGGGCAGTCATGAGCGCTTCCCATCCGGGATAGCAGCGGTGCCAGTGCTGCTGGAATCGGATCGATGACCGGTTCCACTCTCGGTGCCAGAGGAACCTGGAATTGTTGCATCGCCTTGTCGATGGTCTCCTGGACCAGCCGGTCCAGTTCTTCCCGGAGACCTGGGGCAATCAGCCCCGGCTCCGTGACGGAAGAGGGAGGCTGAGGCACAGTCTGAGGGACCACCTTTACAGGTGGAATCGCGACTCCCAAACCCCGATCGGGTGAGGGTTGCCTCGATGTCCCGGTCGCAGGAGTGGTCGGTGCCGTTCCTGGACGGGGCTTCTTCGATGGTGGCGAGGTCGATGATTTCACTCCCTCGACGGTCCGAGACTTACGATGCCGGTGGCGATGTTTCTCCCTACAATCCCCTCGATCTTGAGGGGGAGAAACAAGAGTCGATGGCCGTGACGACGTCGATGGCGGGCGGTCACCGGACGGTTGTCGATGCTGGTGCGACTTCAACGGTGCCAGTTCCGATGACGTCGATGCGATGGACGGCGTCGGGGTGTGAGCACGGAAAAGGAGTCCCATCTTCTCCATTCTGGCTTTGCACCCTTTCGGTGTCATGAGGACACATTTGGTGCAAGTCAGGACATCATGCTCACGGCCTAAACACATTACACAGACTCCATGAGGGTCTGTGATAGACGTGGTGCGAGTACAGTCTGGGCACCGACGAAACCCCGACGCCATGGCCATAGAAAAATCGAGCCGCGGTACGGTCGATGGCCAGTAGGCCGCGAGGGCCAAACTCAACGGTAATCGACGAAAAACGGTGAAAAACTTACCGGAGTACCGCGGTCTAAGAAAAGTTAGAGGAGGGACCCCTGTGGGGCAATTTAAGTTTAATTAACTCCGTGAGGAAAATTCCTGTCAGGAATCTCTTCAGAGCTCCTAAACCGCGAGGCTACTGCTGCGCGGAAAAAAAAAGACCAAGGGGGACCCCTGCTGGCTGCAGGGTTAGTGCCATGCTGGGCATGCCCAGTAGGGGCCAGTCAAAGTTCTGGAAACTTTGACAGAAGTTTTCCGTGATTGGGCTCCATCCTGATGTCACCCATATGTGAGGACTACCATCCTGCTTGTCCTGTGAGGAATTCCTCTTTCAGGCCCTTTAAGTACAGCCACATGCCTACAAGGAGCCCACAGAGCAGGAACATGGCGGCGTTCAAGCACCATGCAGGTGTCCTGGGGTAAGTCTGCAAGACGTGAGGCCATCCCGCAATTGGCCCATTGTTACAATTGGACCCAGATCCTATGCATAAGCAGCCAGTATAAAAGAACATAAGTGAAGAATAAGACAAAACAGAAATACCCTCAATTAGGTTAACCTTTGTTCTTTAGCAATGGTCTTTCAACTTCTAGGCTATCGGTTTGGGAGAACTTTGGTGCAGATGCAGAACTGGATCTGGACTTACCAGAATGTCTTCTGATACTGGTAGATGAGTAATTCTGCCAACCTCAAAACCACAGCCTTCTGGATCAATATGGAGCAACCATTATCACTACCGAGTTGCAAAATTAAATTTGGACTAAGAATATGGAAATCAGAATCCAAGGAAGAAATACATACAGCAGGATCTTATCCCAAGGTTCACCTAATATATCTATTCCCACTACAACAGGACTCAGACGTCTGCTGAAAACTCTGTCAGGATCTACAATGTTGCCTGTTATCAAGAGATCCTTGGTGGAAGTCCTGCAATGAGCACATACCTACTAAAAGACTTAATGATTTACCTCCCATTCTCTACAGTCTCTGTTAACCAGTTCACTTAAACCTTTTTCTCCAGAATGTGCAAGAACCATTTCCACCTGCATAAGCAACCTGTACAATTGTACCAGCATAGATTGATTCCTTACTTTCCCTAGTCACTTAGCTATCTGACTTGATTGTCAGATTCTTGCTTCTAGTTTGTCCTTGAAAAATAGCCACAGGCAGCGAACACCACTCTCACCTCTAGCATGCTTGTGAGAAGGTAAAAATGTCTCCTTACCTGATAATTTCCTGTCCTGGAGTCCAGCCAGACCAGTACAGTTGTATAAGTTATGCCCACCAAGCAGCAGATGGAGAGAGACAGGCTCGATGATGACACCTCATATATGCTTCCGTCCTGACCGCAGTCTGTCAGTATTATCTATAACAATCTGAAAACATACTGCAAGCAAACACATTTTGTTTAATCTCCCGCCACCAGGTGACATCTAAGAGATAAGAGAATGGAAACAAGCAAAACTATTCACAAAGAACAAATGGTATAAAATTCTTATCTCTCATCTTATCTGCAATGCAAGACTATGCCTTGCAACTTCATAAAGGACTGAAAGAATAGATTTGGCAGAACAGGGAGGGCCCTGGACTGGTCTGGCTGGACTCAAGGAAAGGAAATTATCAATTAGGAACAAATTTCACCTTCCTCTTCCTACAGCCAGACCAGTCCATATGTATGGGATGTACCCAAGCTACTCCTGAAGTGGGCAGGAAACTGCTAAACCTACTCTCAATACTTCCAACACCTCCTCCCTCACACTAACATCCAAACAATGCTGTGCAAAAAAGAGTGTAAAGACCACCAAGTTGCCTCCTTATAAATTTCCACTGGCAATATCATCAAAGTTCAACCCAGGATGCTGTTTGTGCTCTTGTAGAATGCGCTCTATGTTGGAAATCTATCCATCTAGGCTGCAGAAATGACTTCTTCAATCCAACATTAAGGATGCTTTCGAAGCTGCTTTCCCTCTTCTTGGACCACTAAAGACAAAAAGATGGTCTGATTTCCAAAAATTATTAATGATTTTCAAATATTGCAAGAGAATCCTTCTCGCATCCAAACGCTGAAGTAGCTCAAAATTCTCTTGACAGGAATCTTTATTGAAAGAAAGCAGACAAACCACCTGATTCAAATGAAACTCTTTAGGAAGAAAAGAGGGTACTGTACAAATCTTAACCATCCAAATATCCAATGTACTGGTCTCCTTTTGATGCAGCACACTGTCACCGATATATTTATGTAAGACCCTATATTCATGAGCTGGCATATGTATTATCAACTCGTTTGTCATAGGGGTCTGTATTACTTTAATTGTAAATCCTCCATATATTTTGTTTTCTTGATTTTTTTACGGTTTTCTTAAAAAAAATTTTTAAAGTTTCCACGAAAATTATAGGGAAAATTCCAACTAAACCAGTCACATGGGTAATATTAAAACGGATACTTATCCACGATGAAAAGGTCCCAAATATCCCGACATGGCCATGTTTCAGACCAGAGTCCTGCTTCAGGGGAATAGCGGAAACCAATTCAACAGTCCATCTTAGGCTCAACTCAATTCCATCAAACGCAGCGATTTTATCCATGTAGATCCTTTTTTCAAATGCGGGCTGAATTTCAACCTGCCTCAATTTAACAATGGCGACCACCCGGAAATCTTTTATACAGCTCTTCCGGAAACACAAACTTGTTGCCTCCTCTTCCGGGGGAACTCTCCTCCTCTGCGAGGCTGACAGGAAGTTCTCCATCACGTCCTCCCGCGGCTCACGCTGCTATATTGTTGAGATTACTTACCTGATAATCTCCTTTTCCTTAGTGTAGACAGATGGACTCAGAACGAATGGGTATAGTATGCTCGTGCTAGCAGTTGGAGATGGATCTGACGTCAGCACGGGTATATATACCCCCACAGGAAGCGTAGCAACTTAGTAATCTTCCTTGCAAAAGCTGTTATGGATGTGTGTACTGACGCTCAGTGAAATAGTGGAAATAGGATTCCCCTGACCGATCGATAGTAGCTGGAGACCGCCAGCATTCACAACCGGAAGGCATTGACACCTGGTAGAGTGTACGCTCTTATGTAAACAAATGACATGGCTTACCTTGAATCGGTGAAACCCATGTACACAGGCAGCTGGGCGGGATGCTGAGTCCATCTGTCTACACTAAGGAAAAGGAGATTATCAGGTAAGTAATCTCAACATTTCCTGGCGTGTAGCCAGATGGACTCAGAACGAATGGGATGTACAAAAGCTTTACTCCCAGCCTGGGCGGGAGGCTGCCTGAGGACCATGTAGTACCGCCCTCGCAAATGCGGAGTCCTCCCTGGCCTGGACATCCAGACGGTAGAATCTGGAGAAGGTATGGAGGGAGGACCATGTCGTCGCTTTACATATTTCCGCAGGCGACAGCATCCTGGATTCCGCCCAGGATGCCACTTGTGCTCTGGTAGAATGAGCCTTAACTCGTAGAGGCGGAGACTTCCCAGCCTCCACGTAAGCTGCTCTGATAACTTCTTTAATCCAGCGGGCGATGGTGGGCCGCGAGGCCGCTTCACCTTGCATCTTCCCGCTGTGCAGGACGAACAGATGGTCCGTCTTTCGCAGTTCTTGTGTTACTTCCAGATATCTGGGCAGCAATCTGCCAATGTCGAGATGGCGTAATAAACGCCCTTCTTCAGATTTCATCAAACCCGCCGTGGTTGGCAAGGATATGGTTTGGTTAAGATGAAACTGTGAAACCACTTTCGGTAGAAAGGAGGGAACCGTGCGAAGATGGATAGCCTCAGGAGTGATTCTGAGAAATGGATCCCGGCAGGACAGTGCTTGTAGCTCTGAGATGCGGCGTGCTGAACATACAGCCAGCAAGAACACCATCTTCAAGGTTAGAGAACGGAGAGACAGGCCCCGAAGGGGTCTGAAGATGGATCCCACGAGGAAATCCAAAACAAGGTTGAGGTTCCATAAGGGCACAGGCCACTGCAGTGGCGGACGGATATGCTTGACTCCTTTCAGGAAGCGAGAAACATCTGGATGTTTGGCCATGGTCTTGCCATCCCTCCTGGGGCCGTAGCAAGACAGTGCAGCCACCTGAACCTTGATGGAACTGAGGGAGAGACCCTTCTGAAGTCCATCTTGCAGGAAATCCAACACAATAGGGATTGTGGTCGCATGTGGATTGGTGCCATGAGTGTCGCACCATGCTTCGAATACTCTCCAGATCCTTACGTAGGTGAGGGATGTGGAAAACTTGCGAGCTCTGAGGAGTGTATCTATCACGGGCTCCGAGTAACCTCTTTTCTTCAGTCTAGCCCTCTCAATGGCCAGACTGTAAGAGAGAATTGAGCCGGATCCTCATGAAGGATGGGACCTTGACGTAGAAGGTCCCGGAGAGGAGGCAGGGGGAAAGGCTCCCCTGCCAGTAGTCTTCTCATGTCCGCGTACCAGGGTCTTCTTGGCCAGTCTGGTGCCACTAGAAGAACTAGGCTCCAGTGTTTCTGAATCTTGTGGATGATGGCACCCAGCAGAGGCCACGGAGGAAAGGCGTATAGCAGAGTCCCTGGAGGCCATGGCTGAACCAGGGCATCGATTCCGTGTGAGAACGGGTTGCGCTTGCGGCTGAAGTATCTGGGTACTTGAGCATTGGACTTGTCCGCCAGTAAATCCATGTCCGGAATCCCCCAGTGATCCACAATCATCTGGAAGGCTGTGGGTGACAGCTGCCACTCTCCCGGATTTAGGCTTTCTCTGCTGAGGAAGTCTGCCGTGGTGTTGTCCTTCCCGGCAATGTGGACGGCGGAGATGTCCTGAAGATTTACCTCTGCCCAAGCCATCAGTGGGGCGATCTCCAGAGATACTTGTCGGCTTCTGGTTCCGCCCTGACGGTTGATGTATGCCACCGTGGTGGCGTTGTCGGACATCACTCTGACAGCTCTGTTCTTCAGTCTGTGAGCAAATCGAAGGCATGCCAATCGGACTGCCCGAGCCTCTAGACGGTTGATGTTCCACACTGACTCTTCTCCGTGCCACCGCCCTTGTGCGGCGAGTGCCTCGCAGTGTGCTCCCCAGCTGCTCAGGGTGGCATCTGTGGTGAACAGAGTCCACGTGGGGGAGGACATCTTCGACCCCTTGCTCATGTGGTTGGACTGCAACCACCACCGTAACTGGGTCTGTACTCTGGCCGGCAGAGGTAGGTGCGTGGAATAGTTCCGAAGACGGGGGCTCCAACGAGAGAGCAGGGAGTGTTGTAGAGGTCTCATATGGGCCCTTGCCCAAGGTACCACTTCCAGGGTGGATGCCATGAGACCGAGAACCTGCAGATAATCCCAAGCTATGGGCCGACTGGCTCCCATCAAGTACTGGATACGCGTCTGAAGTTTCAACCTTCTCTTGGTAGTGAGACTGACTGTGTCTGCCTGGGTGTCGAACTGTACTCCCAGGTATTCCAGTGACTGGGAAGGCTGTAGGCAACTCTTGCTGACGTTGATTAACCAGCCCAAGCTTTCCAGAAGGGCGATCACTCTGTCGGTTGTCCGATGGCTCTCCTCCCGTGATTTCGCCCTGATCAGCCAGTCGTCTAGGTAGGGATGGACCAGAATTCCTTTCCGTCTGAGTGCCGCTGCTACCACTACGACCACCTTGGTGAAGGTCCGCGGTGACGTGGCCAACCCGAAGGGCAGAGCCCGGAATTGGAAGTGGCGTCCTAGAACCTTGAAGCGTAGGTAGCACTGATGATCCGGATGGATTGGGATATGCAGGTAGGCTTCCGACAAGTCTAAGGCCGTGAGGAATTCTCCTGGCTGAACTGCGGTCTTGACAGAGCGCAGAGTTTCCATGCGAAACCTCGGGACCCTTAAGTATCGATTGACTGACTTGAGGTCCAGTACGGGCCGAAAGGTGACCCCTTTCTTGGGTACCATGAAATAAATGGAATAGTGTCCAGAATTCACTTCCCAGGCAGGTACTGGGATGATGGCTTTCAAGGACAGGAGCCTCGCCAGGGTAGCTTCCAATGCTGTCGTCTTGTGTGTGGGACAGGAAGATTCCACAAACTTGTCCGGAGGGAGGTGATGAAAGTCCAGATAATAGCCCTCTCGGATAATGGCGAGGACCCACTGGTCCGAGGTAATCTTGACCCATCTGGGGTAGAAGAGGGTTAACCTGCCCCCTATGGCTCCGTCCCCCAGATGAATCGGCGGATTCTCATTGTGAGGCGCGGCCGGGACCTGAGCCCGGGCCTGCTCCCCTCTTGCGCTGCTTGGTCCAAAAGGACTGATTCCGGGCCTGAGGACGTGGTGCCTGGTAGCGACTCCTGTAGGGAATGAAGCGCTGGGAGCTTCTACCCCTGGAGGGCCTTGGAAAGGCGCGCTGGTTCCTTCTGAACCGATCTTCCGGCAGTCGAGGTACTGGAGAGGCGCCCCATGTGCTGGCCAGTTTATCAAGGTTGCTGCCAAACAGGAAACAGCCCTTAAAGGGCAATCTGGTGAGGCGTGTCTTTGAAGGCGCATCGGCTGACCATTTCCGGATCCAGAGCTGCCTCCTGGCAGCTACGGAGGAGGAGATCCCCTTGGCTGTTGTTCGGACTAGGTCTGATGCAGCATCCGTGAGGAACGAGAGAGTGGACTCCATGTCTGCTGCGGGAGCGTTGTTCCTGAGCTGTGATAAACAGGCACGCGTCACCACTGTGCAGCAGGTTGCGATCCGCAAAGATAAAGCTGCCACCTCAAAAGTCTGTTTCAGAATGGCGTCCAGTTGCCGGTCATGAGGCTCCTTGAGGGCCGTCCCCCCTTCAACTGGAATGGTAGTGCGCTTGACCACAGCGCTAATCAAGGCGTCCACCTGAGGGCACGCTAGCAGGTCCTGGATAGCCGGTGCCAGTGGGTACATGCCCGTCAGGGCCCGGCCCCCTTTGAATGGAGCCGCTGGTGCAGCCCATTCTAAATCTATCAGTTGTTGTGCTGCTTGCAAGAATGGAAAATGGCGGGCTGTAGGACAAAGACCTTCCAGCAGGGGGTTCTGCGCAGAGGGTACCGTAGCGCTGGGACCTGTAATATCCAACTCCGCCAGACACTGAGACACCAGGTCAGAGAGATCCTCCTTAGGGAAGAACCGCCTCATGGTTCTATATGGCTCAATCCCTGGGGGAAGTTCCCCCTCGTCCGGGAGTTCGGACTCGTCCGGTGAAACCTCCTGGTCTGACTGATCTGGACTGTCCAGTGGCGGGAGGTCCCGCTCACGATAAGGGCGTGAAGGTCCAGGAACAGGATCCACAGGAGCCGCCGCAGCCACCGCAGGAACAACCGGAACCGCAGGGCCTGGACGGGAAGTCGTTTGCATCTGTACAAAGGCATGAATCCCCTTAAAGAGATCCACCCAGGAAATTGAAGCAGCCTCTAATCGCCGGGGTACAAGATCCCCCGGGATTCCCGATTGGTCGAGACTGACCGCTAAATCCGGGGTAGCCCCTGGGGAACTGTCAGCAAATTGTGGTTGAGACTGGTCCTGGCCCGAGGGTCCCACGGCCTCCTCACATTGGGCACATAGGGAGTCTGGCTCTTCACTGTGCGTGGCTCTAAGCTGGCATGCGGAGCAGAGGCCGAGGGCTTTAATGCCGGAGGCAGGCGGCGCCCCTGCTGAAGACGCTGAGGCGTTCTGTTCCATTGAAAAGTATGCGCTGAATGATAAGCGGCAGCAATATACGCTTAGTACAACAGGTGCTTAATAATAATATGCGGCAGCAATATGCGCTTAGTACAACAGGCGCTTAATAATAATATGTGGCAGCAATATGCGCTTAATACAACAGGCACTTAATAATAATATGCGGCAGCAATATGCGCTTAATACAACAGGCGCTCAATAATAATAATAAGCGGCGGCTATATGCGCTTAGTACAACAGGCGCTCAATAATAATATGCGGCAGCAATATATGCTTAATACAACAGGCGCTCAGCCATATGCGGCGAACAATATACGCTCAATGATATGCAATATGCTCTCAGCCATCGGCGGTCATGAATACACGCTCAATTGTATGCAATATGCTCTTAGCAATATGCGGTTAGCAATACACGCTCAATGGCATTCAATAGGCTCACAGCAATAAGCGGTTAACAACACACGCTTGATGTATTCAATATGCTCTCAGCAATAAGCGGTTAGCAATACACGCTCAATAGTATGCAATATTCTCTCAGTAAAAGGCAATATACGCACAACGAGGAATATAATATGCGCTTAGTCATAGAGCTGCGCCTATTATGGGCGCTCAATACCTGAACAAGGCCCACAAAATGGCGCCCTCCACGGCGCCGATCCTCTGTTCCTCGGAGACCAGAAGTAAGAGATGTACGCCTTACCTGATCCTTGGCGCTTCCCGGCTGGAACCCGGGCGGACTCCGGCTGCAGGGGGAGAGGGCAAGTACCTTCACCGCCGCGTTTGAGGATATGCACCCGCTGCCTCGTCCACGCTGGGACCGAGGCGCCTCGTATGCCTCACCCGAGGGCTACGTCCCTGCCGCGATTCGGCCACCGGACCGAGGACTTAAACCTCCGGGGGATCACGGAAATCATCCCGGGAATCTCTACTGGGGGAGGGACCTTAGAGTATCACCGCAGGAGTGCGGGGCTAGATGCTGTAGAAGTTTTAGTGAAAAGAAAGTAGAAAGTAGAAAATAGAAAGTAGATTTGGAAAACACGCTCAGCGAGCGTGCAGGCTCTCCAAACTGCTTTGGAGACGGAAATTACTAAGTTGCTACGCTTCCTGTGGGGGTATATATACCCGTGCTGATGTCAGATCCGTCTCCAACTGCTAGCACGAGCATACTATACCCATTCGTTCTGAGTCCATCTGGCTACACGCCAGGAAAGTCTAAGTTTCAAAATAGCCAAAAGCTAATGGTATATACCGTTCAAAATAGCCAGAAGCTTATAATATGTCGAATATTCAAAAACTAGGGTGACAACATATATCCAAACACAGATCCAAACGATCCAAATCTTCTTCAAATTTAGAGCGAAACATCAATTGGATTGGCTGAGAAGTAGAAAGTCCTCCATTACGTCCTCCTGGTGATGCAACACCGGCGGACCAAAAACTGAAGTTCTCCATCAGGTCGTCATCTGACTTAAAGCACTATTGCAGGGCTTGAAAGGTGGATATACAGAGACAGAAAAAGACACATATATACCACAGAAAATAATCGTTGTACGCAGATCCAAAACCATGCACATATTTGCAAACATGCGGACCAAACCTCAAAAAATGTAATTAACTAAAGGGTAACAAATATCTTCATCCTATTATACCAGATTAAGTTCCCATACCATCTTTTACATATTATAACACTAGCGGTACGGACCCTTCATCAAGATTTACATCTAGTCCTCAATAGTTTGAAAGCATTATTGAAAAGAACAATTAGACCCAATCAAATGAGGAAATACCAATAGACCCAATCAAATGAGGGAATACCAATTGATCCTCTCATTTAGTCCGTGGGGATCCACAGTGTTAAGAGAAAAGATCCAAAAATGTTCGCGACGATTCAATAGCAACTGTATGTCCCCTCCTCTAGGATTCTGATAAACCAGCTCAAGAATAGACCAACGCAAATCTGTAAATTGATGGTGCTCATTAATACAGTGTTGTACAAGCGGAGCCGTCAACTTCAGTGTCTTGATACAACTTCTGTGTTCTATGAGTCTCGTGCGAATTTTTCTCTTCGTGCGACCCACGTAAACCAGTTTGCAAGGGCATTGTAGCACATAAATGACTCCCATAGAATCACATGTTGTTAATCTTTCTCGGTGAATAACCACCCCCCGAATGGGGGAGCCTGCCATTGTTCATACCATTTGTAAAGACCAAAAATGGTTCCCTTCATGAAAGCGCTTGCAATTCAGAAATCCTTCTAGTGGAACATACCGCCACCAAAAATACTGCTTTAGAGTTAATAGCTTTAGCAAAGGATTTCTAATTGGTTCAAAGAGAGATCCTGCCAGAAAGGCTAAGACCAAATTTAGATGCCATGAAGGAACTGGATCTCTGATTGGAGGTTTAATACATTTCACTCTCCTAAGGAAATGAGAAATGTCTGGATGAGAGGAAACTAAACCCCCAAATACAAGGCCTCTAACACATACAACAGGTGCTACCTGAACCTTGAGGGAATCCAAGTTAACCCTCTTCGTCAAACCTTCCTGCAGGAAATCTAAAACATGAGGAATTGAGGCACTTCCAAGCACAATTTGCTTGCTAGAACACAAATCTTTGAAAATTCACCGGTCTCTCACATAAGCCAAGAAAGTAGAACTCTTTCTAGATCGCAGCAGCATATTCACCATCTCCCTAGAAAACCCTCTCCAAGTCAAGTGAGACTTCTCAAGTGCCAGGCCATAAGACAGAATCTACCTAGATGCTCGTGCAAGAGGGGCCCCTGAGGCAGGAGACTCCTCTGCTGAGGAAGCAACAATGGGTTTCCGTCCAATAACCTGCCAGATCTGCTTACCAAAGGCATCTCGGCCAATCTGGTGCTACTAGAATGGAAAATGTCGATGACTTCAATCCACTGCAAAATCCTGCCTATTAGAGGCCAAGAAGAAAATATGTAAAGGACTGCTGCTGCCAGCCATTTATGAATCAAGCCAACATGGACAGATGAATTTTGACCCTTATGCAGACTAAAAAATAGATCTACCTTTGCATTTTCCCTGCTTGACATGAGATTCATCCGCCTCCCGCACACAATGAAATTGAATGCAGTCTGAGAAAGAGTCCATTCTCCAGCATCTATTGCATTTTGACTGAGAAAATCCGTGCTCTGCCTCTGCAGTGTATTTATGTGTTTTTTTTTTAATCATGTCATCTTATAGTATTGCTTAGCTTAGATTCTCTGCATGTTGTAGAGCTCTCTTTTCTGACTGGTTATTGTTTGAATGTTTCTGAGCTCCTAACTGGATTTATCCTGTTTTGCTCTCTCTCTGTGTTCTCTTGCAACTTCCTATTGGTCTTTTGACCAAAAGCAGCCTAGAACTGCCTCACTTCCTGTGGGGTTCAGCTGGGAAAAGACTCTTCCTGTATCCTTTCTTATAGGCTCCTTAGAGCATTGTTTTTTCATCTATTTATTCCTATCCCACTACTATTCACTAGTAGATACAGCTTCTATTACAGTTGCAGCTGAACCAGGCACTGCTGTCTGTGCAGCTATTCTTGATACCCTGACATACACAGTGAGTTTGAACTGTTGAACTTTCTAATAAATGTTATTTGGTATCAAGAATTGAGTCCTCTGGTATTTGAAGCTGGAAAAGGAAAAAAGTTTAACCGACTGTTCAGCAATTCAAGCAAAGGTATATGATTTGTGAGAACAGTAAAATCTGCCTGAACATTTTCTACCCTGGCTATGTGTGATAACAAAATGATTTCTACATTCTTTTCTGCCCAGCGCAACAAAAGCTATACTTCTTCCAAGATCTGAGGACTCTTGGTTCTTCCTTGATGATTCACATTAATGCTACCACCATTGCATTGTTCAACATAATCCTAACTGCCTATCCCTAAAGAGGGGACATAAACTGAAGAAGAGGCAAGCGTGTTGATCTGGTCACCAAAATACTGATGAACCAGCCGGCCTCTTCCACAGACCATGTTCCTTGAGCCATCCAACCAAGGCATTGAGCTCCCCAGCCCATCTAGCTGGAATCTGCTGTCACCATCATCCAGGACTGATGCTCAAGGTCAACTCCCTGATCCAAGTTTACCACGCACAACCACCTCTGTAAATTCACCCTTGCTTGTTCTGAAACAGGAAGTCTGATTATGTATTTCTGAAAGCAAGGCCACCTCCATCGAGCCCAATAGCTGAAGTTAACAGTACACTATCGGGCAGCAAGAAGCCAGCAAAGAGCAGACCTGATTTTGCAGCGTTTGAATTCTTTGCTCCATTAAGCAACATGACCTGATTTTGTGTTGAAAAGGACACCCAGATATTCTAGAGATTGAGAGGGCAGAATGACTGCTCTTTGAGAAGTTAGCCCCCAACCCAGCTCCTGCAACAAATAGATCATTCTACTTGCAGCCATCACATTCTCAGGAGCTGACTTTGCTAGAATCAACCAATCATCCAGATATGAATGAACCAGAATTAATTCTCAGCGCAGAACTGTCACCACTACAACCAGCACCTCTAAGAAGGTCCTTGCAGCCATGGCTAGACCAAGCTAAAGCACCTGTAACAGAGAATGACCACCTAGCACTGTGAAACACAGAAATTTCTGATGATTCTCTCTTATGTGAATGGGAAGATATGCCTCCATAAGATCCAGAGAAGTCAAATTCCCCTTGTCTCACTGCCACTGTGACCAACCTCAAGGTTTCCATCCAGAAATGACATAATGAAAAGGATTTGTTGACATATTTCCGATCCAGAATTGGATGAAATCTACCTTCGGTCTTGGGGGACAACAAAACAGACTGAATACCATCCTTGCCCTGATTACTCTCAGAGAACTGGCACCACCACACCCAAAAGCAGACAAACTTTTTCCTCACAGCTTCTTCTCTTTTGGATAGAATGACAAGAGGAAACCATAAATGTGTCTAAAATAAGGCAGGACAATTCCAGTGCATAACCATCCTAAACTACATCCAGGACCCACTGATCTGAAATAAATCTGGACCCAACTCCGAGAGAATTCTGACAGACAGCCTATCTTGAGTCAGAGACTGGGCCCTCAAACCTTTAGTGGAAATTACAAGAGGACCCAGGAAAACTAGATGCACCTTGCTGTACCTTTTTGAAGCTAGAAAGGACTGGAACCTACTGAAGGGTATAACCTTCTGATTATCTATACCTCCTAGAATCTCGAACCTATTGTGAACCAGGATGTCCTCATAGGCTTGTCCTCAGGAAGCCTAGGGACCTTAGAGTCCCCTCATACTTTGGCCATCTTCTCCAAGTCATCCCCAAACAAAAATGTTTTCCCTTGACAGAAAGCTGTGTCAAATTTGTCTTGCGAATAGCATCTGCAGAACATTTATGCAACCACAACACTCACCTATCTAGTACAATGGATGCCATAGTCCTAGCAGCTGTACAAACTATGCCAAAGAGTTTGCTAAATAAGGTGCTCCCGGCTCCATCTGAGACATTTCCTCCAAGACTGAGACAGCATTATGCCCAACAGCCTCCTGGATGCACTGCGACAGGCAAAGACTTGTTCTAGCCACTATTCAATTGCAAGTTGCCACCTGGGGGGACATACTGGAAACTTCAAAGATTGGTTTTGTCAGACTCAATTTTCTATTCTGCACATCTTTCAGTGCTGTGATCTCTTCTGCAGAAATGGTACTACGCTTAGTAAGTGCACATACCAGAATATCCACTCTGGGAAAACAAAACTTCTCATCTTCCTTAACCTCCAATGGCTATCACTTACCCAAGGAATGTCCACCTTTAAAGCTAGCTTCTGGGGAGACCCATTTCAGCACAATGAAATCCTGCACT
Source organism: Rhinatrema bivittatum (assembly GCF_901001135.1). Lineage (NCBI taxonomy): Eukaryota > Metazoa > Chordata > Amphibia > Gymnophiona > Rhinatrematidae > Rhinatrema > Rhinatrema bivittatum. The sequence continues at coordinate 251,444,804 of NC_042619.1, forward strand.
GCCTTATGTAGAGGGAGGAATTTTGAAGGCTTGCTAATATGAATCATAATAGGGTCCTCACTAGAACCAGACATATCCTATCCTTTGTCCTCTGCAATGTTTAAAACACAAAAGGTCTGAGAAATCAGCAATGACAGCTCTTCCCTATGAAACAGATGCATCATAGAAGATTCATCCTCTCTCTCGGGAGGGTATTTTCCCTCTTCCAAATCATCCCCAGTATCCTTGAACCCAGGAATTAAAACCCCTATAGGGAATCTTCTGACCTAGAGGAACCCTCATCTAACTCCTCCTGTGCCTCCAATCAGCTCCTCTTCCTCACTTGAGAAGCACAAACCACCACAGTGGATCCTGGGACTTAACTCTGTCCCATGCAAAAGGCTTGATAGAGACATCCGCAGATAGAGAAAACTAGGCAGAAGTAGAATGGGACTGAGTCAGAAAAGAGCCTCACTAAATGTGTGCTCTTCAGCACCTGCAGTTAAATCCAGGATTATGGGACCAAGAAAAGGTGGCCCCCAGCTCCTTGTCTTGCTGCAGACATATTTATTTATATTCCGCTTTTTTCAGGAATTTCAAAACAGATTACATTCAGGTACTTTCACCGCAGCAGGTAGCCCACTGATAGGAGCAGGTAACATGGCTGGCTCCGCTGTTGCGGTCTCCCCTGGAGAAGCGCATTCAGCAAGCTGCTGAATTCCTCTCCCAAACACGGGAGGCACAAACGTGCTGTTGCCAGCACACCCCACAGAGCCTTTTTCCTGTGCTTGGAAGATGTCATCACTTCTCACAAGCCTCCCATTCAGAAAAAAAAAATTTACCTCCATAACCAGAGAAGAAGCAGGGAAGAAATAAAAGCAAACAACTTACCCAGAGAAGCTCTGTGTAGGCCTTCCACCAAGGCTTGAATCTGGCAACATTCTTTTTTCAAACTTTATTAATGCTAGCAACAGAAAAGTGCCAAATAGCAGCCAGCGAAACAAAACATGCGTTTCTTCTCCAAGGGTCCCTGAATGCAATATTCGTTCAGAGTGGCCACCTCAGCCAAAATGACAGTCATAATGAAAATATACTGAATCCCTCCAAAAGGTTTCCCCTTGAACCAATTCTCCCTCCAAGACCACCCCCCTCTCACTCTCACTTGGGAGAAGAGTACTGGAGTTAAAGATACTATGGAACTGGCACGAAGGATATTTGAGGGAGAGGAAGGAACGATAAAGCTGAGCAGGAGATGTGGATGGGCAGACTGATGTATGGTCTACCTGCAGCCATGCTTTGTTTTTATGAAGAGAGATCTATTTTGGGAATGACAATTCTGAAGCCAAACACTATGCAGAGGTCTCATATGTAATTTGGCCCAAGGCCCTATCATTACAATGCAGGTCATAAAGCCCAAAAAGTCTGGTGATTCTAACACCAAAGTTTTGTCCCTCAGAACCTGAATCCTATCAGTCAACTTTCAGATTCTGTTCTACAATACATCACCACATCATATTCATCACCCTGCATCTATCCCCAACAGTTCCTGGAAACTAGATGACTAGAACACATCAAGATACAAGAAAACAAACAGTGCAATGAGATATATATTGGGACTTTAGTAAATATCAGATTGGTTGAAACCAGGACAACGGGCCATGTTTTCATCAACCATGACTGCTGGGAATAACCTGAACTCTATGTGCTTCTACTACAGGAATATGCAGATTGACATCCTGTAAGCCCAGAGATCAAAGAAGGCTCCTGATCTGAACTCCTGCAGAACAGTCTCCATGGACTCCAGTTAGTTACAACACTACAAAATTCTTATGCTTCTTCAGGTCATCCCATCACTCTTTAAATCACTCTAGGAAATCTGATGCTCTTATCAAATTGCTTCTATTCCTTGGATACCAAATCCTTAACCCTGACATGGGCATGAATAACTACACTCTTACCCCCAAAAGACGGTAGATAGGATCTTCCTTTTTACCGTCTTTGAACACGTCAAATGTAATGTGCTTGGTAAACAACCTCCAGTATCTGCTTTATTAACAAGGCATAATCCATCCTTAACACAATGGTCATCACAAATAATGAATCCCGAATCCTCAGCCCTAGGAAAAAAACAAATAAGCAGCCCCAGCCAGATCTCCCTCTTCCCATGACAGTGGTTTTCAAACGGGGGGGATAAAATACCTCCAGGCAAAAAGCCTGATAACCGCTTAACTCAGAAAAAGAAATACAACACTTGAACAGTGTGAAACAATTATCTGATCCACAGTGTCTAAAACATGCACCAGGAAATTCAGTCTTTCGGGGGCAACGAGGCAGATCTCTGGACTGATCTGTGGTATTACAGGAAAGAAAATTAGCAAGTAAGAACTAATTTTCCTTTCCTGAACATTCCCAGATCAGTCCAGACAAGTGGGATGTATCCAAGAACCCTAGACTGGGCGGGCACCCGAAAAGAACCGCTCTTGACACACACTCACCAAAGTTTGCAATCTCCTGCACTCGAACATCCAAACAATAATGTTTGGTGAAAGTATGGCCCTACATATCTCCTGGGGGGGGGGGGGGGGGCAGGCACTGACTCTCCACCCAAGAGGTTGCTTGTGCTCTAGTCAAATGCGCCTTGAGACCTGTCGGGATTTTGTGATCTTTCCAAATATAAGCCAAATAAATGATCTCCTTCAGCCATCTAGAAATTGTAGCCTTAGAGGCTTTCTCCTCTTTCTTCGCTCCACAGAACAACACAAAGATGATCCAACCACCGAAAGCTATTAGTAATCTTCAAATAACGCAACAGAGTGTAACACAACAGTGTGTGACACACATCCAGAGATGCAGCTCTCTATCCTGTGGAAACTCGCAAGACCATTCTGGAAAAGCCGGAAGCTCAACTGTCTGATTCTCATGAAATGAAGACACCATTTTTGGCAAAAATGAGGGAACCGTATACAATGTTACCCCGTCATCTGCAATCCTCAAAAAAGGATCCCAACAAGAAAGAGCCTGAAGCTCGGAAATCCACCTGGCAGAACAGATAGCTACCAAGAAAATTATTTTCTGTGTCAAGTCCTTTAACACCTCGCGTTTAAAGGCTCAAAGGGCTCACCACACAGAACCCGCAAAACTAAGTTGAAGTTCCAATTCGGACACACCTTCTGAACCAGAGGCTGCAAATGCTTGACCCCCTTCAGAAAACGCACTACATCAGGATGGAAGGCCAAAGACTTTCCACGGATTTTGTCCCTAAGACCAACCCAAGGCTGAAACCTGAAAGTGAAGCGAACCATAAGATAGGTCCTTGGACAAGCCCTGCTGCAAGGACAAAATGTGAGGAACTCCCACCGACAGCAGATCCAGCCTCTGTTGCAGACACCAGGCTTCAAACGCCTTTCAAACCCTACCATAGGCCAGAGACGCAGAATGCCTCCTAGCCTGGAGCATAGTGGAGATTACTGGTTTAGAATATCCCTTCAGGTGCAAATGCCACCTTTCAAAAGCGAAGCCATGAGGCAAAAGTGATCCTTCCAATATGAAAATGTGGGTCCTTGCCACAGTAATCCTGGCAGATGAGCCAAGCGAAGAGGCCTGTCTATCTCTAAATACACCAGATCCATGAACCATGGATATTGTGGCCACTCCAGCGCCACCAGCACCACCGTCCTTGGGTGCGACTATGTGCCACAACAAATCGACCAATGAGTGGCCACAGAGGAAACACATATAGAAGAATACCGGTTGGTCACGGGCACACCAGAGCATCTAGCACCACCGAACCGGACTCCCTTCCGCGACTGAAGAATCTTGCCATCTTTGCACTGGCTCGTGTTGCCATGAGGTCCAACTGAGGAACACCCCCATCTGGCACAAATATGATTCCAGGCTTCTGGAGACAGCTCCCACTCCATGGGATCTAGCTGTTGCCTACTGAGGAAATCCGCCTGCACGTTGTCCAATCCAGTGACATGTGAGGCCGCAAATCCTTAGCGATGATGCTCCACCCACACAAACTATAGCTGAGTCTCCCAAGCCTCAGTACGACTCTTCGTCCCTCCTTGACGGTTAATGTACACCACAGTTGTTGCATTGTCTGAAAACACTTGAACCATCTGTCTTTGGACCAAAGGCAAGAACACCTCCAGGGCTCTGCGTACCACCTTCATCTCCAAGCGATTGATCAACCCAGACGCCTATGCTGTTGACCAAAGATCCTGGGCATAACAACCAGGGACCCCCCCCCCCCCCTCCCAGCCCTTGAGGCTGACATCTGAGGTCAGCACCACCCAGACCAGGGCCTCCATGTCCACTCCCTTCTCCAGGCTGCTCCTTGATAGCCACCATGAAAGATTGGACCTGGATTATCCTAGAAGAGGCAACGGCAGATAATACTCCTCTGACAATGGATTCCACCTGGCCAATAGCACCCTTTGCAATGGACGCATGTGAGCAAAGGCCCATGGAACCAAATCCAATGCCGAGGCCATAAAGCCCAGTAGCTGTAAGTAGTCCTAGAACTTTAGCACTAACAGACACAGGAAACGTGTCACCTGCGCTTACAACTTCGTCAACCTGTCCACAGTCAGAAGCATCCTGCCCTTCTGGGTATTGAATTGGGCACCTAGATACTCCAATGACTAAGACGGAGCCAGATGACTTTTTGCCACATTGATCACCCAACCCAGAGAACAGAGGGTGTTCATCACTCATTGTACTGACCGACTGCACTCCTCTTCCGTTTTTGCCCGAATAAGCCAATCATCCAGATATGGATGTACTAGGATCCCTTCCCATCTCAAGGCTGCCGCCACTACCATCTCCTTTGTGAAGGTTCAGGAAGCCGTAGCCAACCTAAAGGGAAGAGCCTGAAACTGGAAGTCCCGCCCCAGCACTATGAACTGGAGAAACTTCTGATGGTCCTTTCAAATGGAAATATGGAGGTAGACTGGTCTGATCCAAGGACGCTAAGAATTCTCCCTTGCGGATAGCCACTATCACTGTACGCAGCATCTCCATCTGGAAATACAGTACCTGCAAGGCTACGTTTACCTTTTGCAAATCCAAAATGGGATGGAAGGTGCTCTCCTTTCTGGGCACCACAAAATAAATGGAGTATCTGCCCCGTCCCTGCTTGCTCAGCAGCACTGGAATGATAGCTTCCAAACTTAGCCACCTTTGCAGAATCCCCTCTACTGCATCCCTTTTGCTTCGAGACGAGCAGTGGGACTCCAGAAAGGCTTCTCCGACCAGGCGCAAACATTCTAAGGTGTAATCGTCCCTTCGACCTCCAGAACCCACCAGTCTGAGGTGATCTTTGTCCACATCTCGTAAAAACAGGACAACTTGCCCCCTACTGCTTTCAGCGAGGAATGGACGAGCTTGGCTTCATTGTGAGGCCTTACCCCCTCTGATCCCGACTGGAACCGCCTCTGGATAATCTGCCGGTACTCCGGAAAGGCTGCTGATGTCTTGTTGAATGCTTCAACCCCGAGGCTGTGACCCCTCTTCCAAGACAAAATCTCCTCAAATCCCAAAAATGAGACCGGAGTAAAAAGACCTTCTTAATGCTCTTCTTATCCTCTGGCAGTTTGTTCCCTTTGGATTTCCCTAGGGATTTCATCAGCTAATCCAGCTCCTCCCCAAATAACTGTTTCCCTTTAAAAGGAAGATTACACAGCTGGGCCTTGGACCACATGTCCGCCGACCAATTGCATAACCACAGAAGCCTAAGTGCAGTCACCGCCAAGACCATTCTCTTGGCGGATGTATGCACCAAATCATACAATGCATCAGCCACATAGGTCACTCTAGCCTCCATCTGGAACAACTGAATGGGACTAATCGTCCTGATAGATGCCTACTCTTGAGCCTTTTGAATCCCACATCATGCTTGCACACACTGCAGCTCGAAGACTTAAGTCCAACACCTCAAACATGTGCTTCAGCTGAATCTCCAGCTTTTGGTCCTGCACATCCTTCAGCGCAGCCAAACCTGCAACCGGGATCATGGTCTTCTTAGTCACTGCCGAGACTGCCGCTTCCACCTTAAGCATCTTTAGGCGATCCAAATGCTCCTTCATCCAAGGATAAAGCTTTGCCATAGCCCTACCGACCTTCAAGACTACTTCAGGGAAATCAGACTTCCAGCTGATCAGCTTCTGTATCTTCTTGGGCAATGGAAAGGCAATAGGAGGACCCCGCAGTCCATCCAGGACTGAATTCACCCCTTCACTGACTCCTCCTGAGTCCGTTTAACCTCCAATTCCTCCAACAACTGAGGAATGAAAGGGTGCAGCTCCTCTTTCTCAAACAGCCGGATCACCCGCAAGCGGCGCACGGGAAGTTGCTGCAAGCCGAGCAATGCGCGCAGAAGAAAAAAAGTCTGGCCGCACAGCACAAGTTTCCCCACCAGGAAAAAACATACGGCACTCTCACCTGCCAACCCAGACAGCTCCTGATGTCCCACCACCTTGGTGACTGAGCCGCCAACCAAATCTCCTGGCTCACTTCTACCGCCTGCTCTGTCTGCTCCCTTTTTCCTTTTTTTTTTTCCAAGAAACTTAAAACAGAAACAAAAGGGTACTTCCCTTTACTGAGGCAGTGGCTGACAGAAGGAGCCTAGTCCCCTGGCTATCCAGAAGGCTATCCAGAAGGCTGACAGGAGGAGCCTAGTCCCCTGGCTAGCCAGGTCGCCAGCACCACGGGCTACTACAGTCAGGGGTATCCAACCTCCTGTTCGCCTGGCTCAACCCGAGGGATAGCCCACAAAGGAACCTAACACCTTGGGGAGCTTATCCAACGTCTTGTCTCCAAACACCAACTTTCAATCAGAACTGCAGGTTTGCACCTCTACCATCTACTGGAGACAGAAAAATACTGAGGGACTGCAGGTAGCACTCTCAGTTATGTAGCAGTGCCTCAAACTTTTGTTCTTTGCCTCCACTGCTGGTAGGGATGCAAAACCCACTTGTCTGGACTGATCTGGATATGTTCAGTGGGAGAGGGTGAATCTAATAAGATTATAGAAAAAAAGAAGGGGAGGCATAACATTAAATGTCTGAGGAACACTGGCAACTGTGAAGGAGAGTGGTCTCATTCTTATTCTTGGACATGAAGATCCAAACTTGTTTTTACATCAGATAGTATGGATCAGAAACAAATTGTTTGCTTAAACAGTTAACAGCTGTTTGGAATATTGAAACCATAAAACTTTCTGGTAGATGGCCATAGTCTAAGACTAGGTTAGACCCTTCCACCTCAGTCATAAAAGAAAAGGGGGTCGGGGGGCAGGCAGACAAGCCTCATTTCATCATGAGTCCTGATATGCTAGGCAAACAAATGCAAATAAGCCCCACAGTGAAAGCACTAATGTCCCCTCAAAGAAGAAAACTTCTTTCACAACAAAATAACGAATCTCCTCTCTAGATTCCCCGATGCCTCCCCCTCTTCTCTCCTAAGTCCTGTCCCTCCCGCCTCCACCCTCCCTGAGTTTGACCTCACCTCCTCTAAGGAAATAGAAACTATACTCAGAAAACTTAAACCGGCATCACACCCAAGCGACACTATTCCCACCAAAGCGCTTCTCGCGATTGCTGATATCATCAATTGCTCGTTATCCACTGGCTCCGTCCCTGATTCACTTAAACAAGCAGTGGTCAAACCCCTCCCTCAAGAAGCCCACTCTAGACCCAAAAGACCCTTCAAACTTTCGTCCGATATCAAACCTTCCTTTCATCGCCAAGATAATGGAAAGAGTAGTTAACTCACAGCTCGTGGACTACTTAGAGAACCACAATATCCTACATGCTTCACAATTCGGTTTCCGAAAACATCTTAACACAGAATCCCTCCTGCTCACACTCAATGACCACCTTCTCATATGCATGGACAAGGGTTGCAGCTACCTCCTTGCCCTCCTGGATATTTCTGCAGCTTTTGATACCATATGCCACAACCATCTACTTGCCCGATTAGAAGGCATTGGTATATGAAAATTATTCCTTACCTGCTAATTTTCGTTCCTGCATCATTCCAGACGGTGGGTTATGTCCCCCGACCAGCAGATGGAGTCAGAACAAAAACTTCCAGGGGAGGACCTATATAACCACACCTCTCCTGCCTCAATTCTCAGTAACTAGACTATCAAAGCCAAGAAGAGACAGAACCAGAGGGATCAAGTAACCAAAATTCAGAACAACCGCTGTCAAACATACAGCAACTAGACTTGGAACCAAATCCTTAACGGTGAACTTGCGAACAGCACTGCACGAAAGAACAGACCCGCAGCACCAGAGAGAAGGATGGATAAAGACAGGTAAGCAGGGATGTCCCACAAAAAGACCCCCAAACTGAGGGAGGGTGTCTGGAATGATCCATGGTACTACAGGAACGAAAATTAGCAGGTAAGGAATAATTTTCATTTCCCTATACGTACCAGGATCATTCCAGACGGTGGGATGTACCAAAGCTTCCCCATCATGGGTGGGCCGCGGACAGCCCTGCCCGTATGACCCTGTCTCCCAGCTGACCGCCCGACGGCGCACGGACGTCCAGGCGATAATGTCTCGCAAAGGTGTGTAGCGACTTCCAGGTGGCCGCCCTACAGATTTCCTGAGTGGAGACTGAAGTGCTCTCTGCCCAAGATGTTGCCTGGGCGCGGAGGGAATGAACCTTAACCACTAACGGCGGAGACTTACCTGCTCCCAGGTACGCCGCTATGATCGCTCCCTTCAGCAAGCGAGCAATGGATTGCTTTGAGGCCATGCAACCCTTCCTGGGCCCCGACCAAAGTACAAACAAATGATCAGAAAGCCGAAAATCATTCGTGACCTCCAGATAGTGCATCAAAGAACGCCGTACATCTAGTCTGCGCAGGCCACCCGACTCAGAAGAGGAAAAGGATGGGCGCTCCACCGATTGGTTGAGATGGAAAGCCGAGATCACCTTAGGCAGGAATGATGGAACCGTATGCATGGTTTAATGGAACAAAGTCAGCATGGCTTTACCCAGGGCAAGTCTTGCCTCACAAATCTGCTTCACTTTTTTGAAGGAGTTAATAAACATGTGGATAAAGGTGAACCGGTAGATATAGTATACTTGGATTTTCAGAAGGCGTTTGACAAAGTTCCTCATGAGAGGCTTCTAGGAAAAGTAAAAAGTCATGGGATAGGTGGCGATGTCCTTTCGTGGATTGCAAACTGGCTAAAAGACAGGAAACAGAGAGTAGGATTAAATGGGCAATTTTCTCAGTGGAAGGGAGTGGACAGTGGAGTGCCTCAGGGATCTGTATTGGGACCCTTACTGTTCAATATATTTATAAATGATCTGGAAAGAAATACGACGAGTGAGATAATCAAATTTGCAGATGACACAAAATTGTGCAGAGTAGTTAAATCACAAGCAGATTGTGATAAATTGCAGGAAGACCTTGTGAGACTGGAAAATTGGGCATCCAAATGGCAGATGAAATTTAATGTGGAAAAGTGCAAGGTGATGCATATAGGGAAAAATAACCCATGCTATAATTACACGATGTTGGGTTCCATATTAGGTGCTACAACCCAAGAAAGAGATCTAGGTGTCATAGTGGATAACACATTGAAATCGTCGGTTCAGTGTGCTGCGGCAGTCAAAAAAGCAAACAGAATGTTGGGAATTATTAGAAAAGGAATGATGAATAAAACGGAAAATGTCATAATGCCTCTGTATCGCTCCATGGTGAGACCGCACCTTGAATACTGTGTACAATTCTGGTCGCCGCATCTCAAAAAAGATATAATTGCGATGGAGAAGGTACAGAGAAGGGCTACCAAAATGATAAGGGGAATGGAACAACTCCCCTATGAGGAAAGACTAAAGAGATTAGGACTTTTCAGCTTGGAGAAGAGACGACTGAGGGGGGATATGATAGAGGTGTTTAAAATCATGAGAGGTCTAGAACGGGTAGATGTGAATCGGTTATTTACTCTTTCAGATAGTAGAAGGACTAGGGGACACTCCATGAAGTTAGCATGGGGCACATTTAAAACTAATCGGAGAAAGTTCTTTTTTACTCAACGCACAATTAAACTCTGGAATTTGTTGCCAGAGAATGTGGTTCGTGCAGGTAGTATAGCTGTGTTTAAAAAAGGATTGGATAAGTTCTTGGAGGAGAAGTCCATTACCTGCTATTAGGTTCACTTAGAGAATAGCCACTGCCATTAGCAATGGTTACATGGAATAGACTTAGTTTTTGGGTACTTGCCAGGTTCTTATGGCCTGGATTGGCCACTGTTGGAAACAGGATGCTGGGCTTGATGGACCCTTGGTCTGACCCAGTATGGCATTTTCTTATGTTCTTATGTTCTTATGCAGGGAAACTCCGCCCGGCGTAAACCGAAGGTATGGCTCACGGCAGGATAGAGCCTGCAGCTCGGAGATCCGACGCGCCGAGCTGATCGCCACCAGGAAAATGGTCTTGAGAGTGACGTCCTTGATGGAAGCTGAACCCAAGGGCTCAAAAGGTGGACTGTAGTGAGCCCGGAGCACCAGGTTCAAGTTCCACGACGGACATGGCGGCCGAATCGGAGGCTTCAAATGTCTCACCCCTTTAAGGAAACGCAAGATATCCGGATGGGAGGCCAGAAGAATCCCATCTCCCCCCTGAAGGAAGGCCCCCAAGGCCGCCACCTGAACCCGGAGAGAGTTATAGGCCAGACCCAAATCCAGTCCCGCCTGCAGAAAAGAGAGAATCTGCACCACCGAAGCCTGGGTTGCCTGGATTGCGTGCGAGTCGCACCACTCCTCGAAGACCTTCCACACCCGAACATAAGTGACCGAGGTGGACGTCTTATGTACCCGCAATAAAGTCGATATGACTGACTCAGGGTAACCACAATGTCTCAACTTGCGCCTCTCAAAAGCCAAGCCGCAAGACAGAAGCGATCTGCCGCTTCGAAAAATATTGGGCCTTGACGGAGGAGCCGTGGCAGATGACTGAGACGAAGCGGGTCCTCCACTGCTAGGTGAAGAAGATCCGTGAACCACGGCCGTCTGGGCCACTCTGGCGCCACGAGAATTACCAGCCCCTGGTGAGCCTCTATTCTTCTGATAACCTTTCCCACCAGTGGCCACGGTGGAAAGACGTACAGGAGACACTGACACGGCCACGGAAGAACCAGCGCATCGACCCCTTCTGCGCCGTGTTCCCTTCTGCGACTGAAGAAGCGCGTGGCCTTTGCATTTCTGGCGGTTGCCATGAGATCCATGCGTGGAATCCCCCAGCGCTTGATTATCAGATCCATCGCCTCCCCCGAGAGTTCCCACTCCCCGGGGTCCAAGTGCTGTCAGCTGAGGAAGTCCGCCTGTATGTTGTCGACGCCCGCAATGTGGGAAGCCACCAGGCGCTGTAGATGGAGCTCCGCCCACTCCATCAGCTTGTTGATCTCCAACGAGACAAGACTCTTCGTGCCCCCCTGCCGATTGATGTACGCCACCGTGGTCGCGTTGTCCGACAGCACTCTGACCGCCCGATGGTGCACCAACGGCAAGAATCCCTGCAGGGCTAGACGAACCGCTCTGGCTTCCAGCCGGCTGATGGGCCAACTCGACTGCTCCGCCGACCATCGGCCCTGGATCGAGCTGTCTTGACAAACCGCTCCCCAGCCCGTCAGACTGGCATCCGTGGTGAATATCACCCAGTCCGGGGCCTCCAGGGACACCCCCCTGAGCCAAGCGATGAGGGTCTAGCCACCAGCGGAGGCTGCGCATCGTTGAACTTGGAATCGGCAGGACCGCCTGGAAATCCCGCGACACTGGCTTCCACCGGGAAAGCAAGGCCCTCTGAAGGGGTCGCAGGTGGGCGAAGGCCCACGGAACCAGATCGATGGTGGAGGCCATGGTTCCTAACACCTGTAGGTAATCCCACGCCGTTGGGGATTCGAGCACTATGAACCTGTGAACCTGCTCGCGTAGAGCCTGCGCTCTCTCCGGACGTAGGAACACCATGGCTGCTCTCATGTCGAAATGAGCTCCTAGGAAGTCCAGCGACTGGGACGGCGTCAGCCTGCTCTTCAGGAAATTGACGATCCACCCCAGTGAATGGAGGTGCTGAACCACCCTGTCGACTGCCTGAACGCCCTGAGTTCGCGACTTTGCCCGGATGAGCCAGTCGTCCAGGTAAGGATGCACCAGGATTCCTTCCCTTCGTAGAGCCGCTGCCACTACCACCATGACCTTTGTAAATACACGTGGAGCCGTGGCCAGACCAAACAGTAGGGCCCGGAACTGAAAATGTTGTCCCAAGATCTTGAACCGAAGGTAACACTGATGGGCCTGATGGATCGGAATGTGAAGATACGCCTCCGTAAGGTCCAGTGAGGCCAAAAATTCCCCCGGGTGCACCGCAGTCAGTACCGAGCGGAGCATCTCCATGCGGAAACGGGGTACCCTGAGGGACTTGTTGACGGGCTTGAGATTCAGAATAGGTTGGAAAGTACCTTCCTTTTTGGGAACCACAAAATAGACGGAATAATGGTCTCGACCCAATTCGGAGGCCGCAACCAGCACTATCGCGCCCAAAGATAGGCGATCTAGGGTCTGCCGAACAGCCCTCCGCTTGAGAAGAGACCCGCAAGGGGAGAACAGGAACCTGTTTCGAGGCGCGTGCACAAAATCCAACACGTAGCTGTGTCTTCGAATATCTAGAACCCATTGAACTGAAGTGATTTGGACCCATGCTTCGTAGAAGAGCACAATTCGACCCCCCAGCCGGGGAATCGACCCGTGGGTCCTCCTGGCATCATTGGGCAGACTTCGGGGAGGTGCCCACGCCGTGCCTGTCCTTACTGGGACGGCGTCCACTAAAGGACCGGTTCCAGGTGTGCGAGCGAGAGGATGGCGCCCGGGGTGGCTGTTGTCTCGTAGAGCGCATCCGGCGCTGATTTCGGTACCGACTTCTGGAAGCATTGAAAGATCTAGAAGAACGCGGTCGATCCTCCGGCAACTTATGCACCGCATTTTCGTTAAGAGACTTGATGATTTGGTCCAGATTTTCCCCAAAAAGGTACTTGCCCTTAAAGGGAAGAGACCCCAGTCGGATCTTGGAGGAGGCATCAGCCGACCAGTTCCGCAACCAGAGAAGTCGACGAGCGGACACCGCCGCTACCATCGAACGGGCTAGTACTCTTAGAAGATCGTACAAGGCATCCGCTCCGTAGGGGACTAGGCTTCCAACCTGTCCGCCTGTTGGGCCTCTGCCTCTGGTAGTCTGCGACGGGAGAAGCTGTTGGACCCACCGGAGCCCCGCTCGCTGCGCTAGCGAACTGCAAATAGCCGCCCGCATTCCCAGAGCTGAAACCTCGAAGATCCGTTTCAGGTACACTTCCAGCTTCCTATCCTGCATATCCTTCAACGCCGTACCACCCGTGACGGGAATGGTAGTATGTTTTGTAACCGCTGTAACCGCAGAATACACTGCGGGTACCCGGAGCAACTCCAAGAAATCCGACGGGAGAGGGTACAATTTTTCCATGGCTCTGCCAACTCTAAGATTGGCCTCCGGCGTATCCCACTCCCTGGAAATCAGCTGCAGGATAGTGTGATGAGTGGGAAAAGCCTTCGCCAGTGGTCGAAGGCCCAAGAGAGGATCCCCCTTCTTGACCTTCGGATCTGGGTCCACCGGATCTGGAGGAGGGTCGATATACATCTCCTGTAGAATGTGTGGAATGAGCTCATCTAACTCCCCCGCTTGGAAAATTCGGAGCACTCTGGGATCGTCGCCCTCAACCTGGGCCGCCAGGGTGGGGTCCTCGCCGACCAGATCCAGGAGAGGGTGTCCCCCCCCCCCCGATGGCTGCGGCGCCGCCAGAGTAACAGAGGTGTCCCGAGAGGGTCCCGGTCCTCCCCCTGAACGTGGAGCGCTACCCTGGAGAAAAAGACCCCCCAGAGAGGGGGCCGGGCGAGCCTAGCCCCAGAAGCATGTCTTTGCTGTGCAAAAAAGCCCTATGCATCAGGACTATGAACTCCGGGGAAAACACAAGGGCCCTCGGGGGCTCCCCGATCTGAATGTCAGGCTGCGAAGCCACCCCGGAGCCTAGGAACGGCAATGTTGCCGAAATCGGGGCCTCTGCTTCTTCGTCTGACAGACTGGCATTGGAGTCAGTAAACAAAATGGCCGCCGTTCCTGCGCTCAGCGGGAACGGGGCCTGCCGCTTTCTCCCCACACGGTCCTGAAGTCGTGCGGCTCCTCCCCGGAGGGGGGCTATCCTCCCCTTCAGATGAAACACTCACGCGATGCCCTTCCCGGGACAGGCATTCCCCCTGTCTGCCGTTGGCCCCAAAATTTGTCGGTCGCTGCATCGGCGAAGGGAGGGGCAGACTCGCGCACGCGGCAAACACCTGCAGCGATGCAGGAATGGAGAAACTAGGGCCTGGCCCGACTCCCCACCCACCGACCCGAAGAGACCGTCGGGGAATGTGACTTCCCGACGGCAGGCGGCCCCGGGGAATGTCACTTCGCAGGGCCGCGGGTCGGGAGGCCTCTCACTCCACGAGGGAGGGGTGGGGATAGAAAGAATCGGCAGGGGGGGAGAGATAGACACCACCGACGTGCACCCCCGGTCCTGAAACGCAGCCAGTCACACAGGTCTTTCACCGGCGAGCTACAAGCAAATAAAAAACAAGAACTTACCCCCAGCCCTGTGAAGGGAAGAAGAAGGAGGCAAGAAATGACAGCAAAAAAGAAGACAGCCTGTCAGCAAGCCACGGACCTACCAGGGAGTGCAGAGGCACCTCCCTGCCTCTAAAGCTATTACTCAGAGATATATTGAAAAGTACTTGATCCCTCTACAAAGGAGCCTAGAATCCTAAGCTAAAATGCTGGGGACCCCAGTGTCCCCTGCTCACATCTGCTGGAGTCAGAACGATACTGAGAATTGAGGCAGGGGAGGTGTGGTTATATAGGTCCTCCCCTGGAAGTTTTTGTTCTGACTCCATCTGCTGGACGGGGGACATAACCCACTGTCTGGAATGATCCTGGTACGTACAGGGAACTCAGGCCTGGCGATAACATGGCTCAAGTCTTACTTATCCAATAGAAATTTCTCAGTCAAAATCGGTAATGCTATCTCCTCTCCCTACCCCCTACAACAAGGTGTCCCTCAAGGCTCTTCCCTCTCCTCTACACTCTTTAATATTTACCTTACCCCCCTATGCCACCTCTTAACTGAGCTTAAACTCAAGTTCTATCTCTACGCAGACGACATCCAAATCATAATCCCTATCCAAAATTATGTTTCCAATGCGCTGCAGTACTGGGAATCCTGCCTTGTTCCCATAAACTCTCTCCTCACAAACCTCCATCTTGCCCTGAACACTAACAAAACTGAACTCCTTCTCATTTCCCCTCATCCCCATCCCAAACCCTCCCCTTCTTCTGACACGTCTAAACCCCCCGCATCTTCCGTCTCACCTTGCTTTTCAACCACTAACCAATCCTATGTAAGAGATCTCGGAGTCCTCTTAGATAATCAACTAAATATGAAAAAATATGTGAGCTCCATTCTCAAAGATGGTTTCTATAAACTTAATGTTCTAAAAAAAACTTAAGCCCTTACTTCACACTCAGGACCTTCGTACAGTGATTAAATCCTCCCTTTTATCCAAACTTGACTATTGTAATTCTCTCTTACTAGGACTCCCATATGCTACAATAAAACCTCTCCAAATGTTGCAAAATGCAACTGCCAGAGTCATTACTAACACCCGTAAAACAGACCACATCACCCCTATACTGAAGGACCTACACTGGCTACTCATACCATCAAGAATAACTTATAAAACTCTCACTACCATACACAAATCCATTTACTCCAACAACTCCCTCTGGTTGGACATACCCTTCAGTGCTGTCCAACAGAACCGTCCTATTAGATCAATTCACAAAGGTACTTTGCACGTTCCTTCCTTAAAAATTGCTCATCTTTCTGCTACCAGGGAACGAGCACTGTCCATTGCTGGCCCTACTTGCTGGAATTCCATGCCCATGAAGCTCCGCATTGAATCTTGCCCAAACAAATTTAGAAAGCAATTAAAAACCTGGCTGTTTCACCAGGCCTACCCAGATTAGCTTATTCTTCATCCTCTTCCCTACCCTCTTGGTCCTGTTCTCCCAGCCCCTTCCCCCCCTTTGATTTTCTCTGTTTCCACACACCTCTTTGAGGAAGGTCCCTCGTTGTATCCATCCTGAATCCTTTCAGCTTAATCCTTCAAGTCAATTGGAACTTCCAATATTTGAGCTATGTAACTTCGTCATTTAACGCTACCTGTCATCTTTTGTTATTTTATGTAATGTTGCCTCACATAATGTTGCTTCCTGTTTATCCCGCTCCATGTAATGTTGCTTTATATACTGTTGCTTCTTGCAAATTTGATTATATGTACAGCTGTCGTAAGCTTTGTTGATTAATGTAATCGTTTCATTTAATCTATGGTTGAATTTTGCTACTTTAACTCAGTTTTTAGATCTGTATCTTCATAGCCTGTCTTTGGTTATTGTTATCCTGTTCCCCTATCCCTTGTTATACTGTATTTTCCACACCTTTTGTTAAAATGTGAACCGGCATGATGTTTCTGACGAATGCCGGTATATAAAAGCAGTTAAATAAATAAATAAGTTATAGTGTTTTCACTATATGGAGATTTTTTTCCTCAAAATAAAATTAGGGCCATGGGAGAGTGGGATCTGGTAGACAACAACCCTGACACCTCCTCCAACTTGCTCCAGGTGTTTCAGGAAATAACAAGGGCAAACCATAAGTCCATAAGACAATGCTGCTGAAGTCCCATTGGGCACGAGCCTAAAGCTGGAGGCATGCATTCTAGGTATAGACATGGAGAGATCACAGAAGGTTCAGAATCTTCTCATGCTGATTACACCCCACTATTTTTCTGAGGGTTTAAATCTAAAGAACATAATAGACAAAATAAACAACTGATAAATAAGGAAGACAAGGAATCAAGGGTACAAAGTCAAGCAGTAGATCTACCTGTGTTGTTGTAGCACTATGGCACTTGTGGGGTCATAGAAATTTCTCCCCACTAGTTTCAGGTCTAAAATTCTCATTACCCTAAAATAAAGACCCAGATGAGCAATGAAGAAAAAATGAGAGAGGAAGGATCAGTATTTATGCAAGAATATCTGACAAAACACAGACCAATTAAATGTGCTGTACAGTCTCAATATGCTGCAACAATTCATGGACAGAAACTAATGATCCAGATCAGTTTTAGCTTTACTCACTAATCTGATATGTATTTTCTTTTTTATTTAAAACATGTATATGGACTAATCCACTGCTAATATTTTTTCCTTGAGTCTTGCCAGACCATTTCAGACATCTAAGTCTATACTACCCCACCAGCAGATGGAGACAGAACAACTAGGTTACTGACATCACCCTACATACGGATACCCTAATAGCTGCTTTGCAGATTTTCATTGGGGGTACCAAACAAAGTTGAGCCTATGATGAAACCTATGCCCTAGATTAATGTGACAGCAGACCTCTGGGAAGTGGCAAACCCATAGCAATATATGCTGAGCCAATCACTTTCTTAATTCACTGGGCTATTGAAGCTTTAGAGATCACCTCACCCTTCCCATTGACCCCTGAAAAGGAAAAATATGGCTTTGTCTTCTAAAGGGATTAGTCACCTTCAAAAGAAGATCTTGTGAACAGCCAACCAGGATAGCTCCTTAGAGCCCTCTTAGAAGGATTCCTTCTTGAAGGATGGGAGAAAAACAGTCTGATCAAGATGGAATTACAATACTACCCTGGGCAGAAAAGATGGAACTGTGGGGACCAACCCAGCCTCCTCTGTAACCTCAGAATGGTTTCCTACAGAAGACGACCAGAAAGGTACAAAAAAAGCTTGGAAATAAATAAAATTCAGAAATACACCTGGTCAAGCAGATCGTTACTAAAAGAACTGTTTTCAAAAAGTTATCTTTTACTGATGCTCCCTTTGAAAGGCTCTACAGGAACAGAGGACCATTTCAACTATTGCAAAACTCCACAGCAAGAATTTTGACTGGTTATTCAAGATATGACCACATTACACCTGCACTGAGAAAACTTAATTGTTGACCTTTTTAATTTTGAATGTTAAGAACATAAATTGCCATAACAGGTCAGACCAAGGGTCCATCAAGCCCAGCATCCTGTTTCCAACAGTAGCCAATCCAGGCTACAAGTACCTGGCAAATACCCCAAAACTAAGTATATCCCAAGCTACTGATGCTAGTAATAGCAGTGGCTATTTTCTAAGTCAACTTGATTAATAGCAGGTAATGGACTTCTATTAAACCCAGCTATACTAACTGCACTAACCACATCCCCTGGCAACAAATTCCAGAATTTAATTGTGTGTTGAGTGAAAAAGAACTTTCTCTGATTAGGTTTAAATGTGCTACATGTTAGGGCTCAGTGTGATATTCAGGCTGCCCCGTTGTTGCCAACAGCACTCCTTTTGTTGTGCTTGTTGCACATATTGGGTGACTGTTGGTCCAGGGTATTCTGGGAGCAGCCTGCAGCTTGCTATTCATCCATCTGTGAGGACTACCATCCTGCTTATCCTGGGAGAAAGAAGAGTTGCTTACCTATAACAGGTGTTCTCCCAGGACAGCAGGATGTTAGTCCTCCCGAAACCCGCCCGCCACCCCGCAGAGCTGGGTTTGCCTATGTTTTGTTGTTTTATTTTTCGCTTGTATTTTTCTGCTATGAAATAAGACTGAAGGGGGACCCCATGTGGCCATGGGGTTGGTGGCATGCTAGGCATGCTCAGTGTGCAAGCCAAAGTTCTAGAAAGTGTTCTGTGACAGGGCTCCATCTGATAATGTTGTCCATCTGTGAGGACTACCATCCTGCTTGTCCTGGGAGAAAAAGTCATTGGATCCTCAAGTACCCTATCAATTCTTATAAGGTTCATGTATCATAGGACCTGAGCCAATCAGGCACCATCAATATCATCGGTTTTCGATGTTTATTTTCTGAAGGCCCCAACCCACGAGAGGCCACGGAGAGAAGACATATAAGACCACAACAAGGTCACTGATCTGGACTCATTAACATAATGACTAAGCCCATTTCTTTCCTGCACCTGAAAATGTTTTGATTTGATATTCCTAATGGGAGCCATGAGATCCATGACTGGTTCTTCCCATTTTTCTATAAATAGGGATCAAGGTGTGCCAGCACAAGAAATCCGCTTGAACATTCTCCACAACACCTATGAGAGCTGCTGAGAGCACTTATAAGTGCTTTTCTGCCTACGTTATGACCAGGTTCACTTCTCTGGGCACCTACTAATGCCCCTGAGGGAGCATTGAGAGGAGAAGAAGATTTTGCTGGTGGCTGAAGAGTTTCGCTTTACTGGGTAATTTTTGGACTTTAAAATTTGGGGGAGAGTGAGATTGTGGAGTAAACTAATCTTTACTTTGTGTGCTTCATTAAAAAGTAAAGTTAGGTAATTTTAATTGTGTATGCCTGATAAAAAGAAAAAAAAGGTAGGTAAACTTGGTTTGAAAAGGTGTCAGTGAAGTGTGTTTGGGTTAATTAGGTATTAAACAGGAACCACATCAGTGACACTCTGGCAAACCAAATGAAGTGCTTGTTAACAGTAATTTGCCTTTGAAGATAAAGATACATAGCAGGGGAAGAGCTTGCTAACCCTCAATCCTGAGGGAGCATTGAGAGGAGAACAACATATTACTGGAGGCTGAAGAGGATTGGTGAATATCACTTTATTGCGTAATTTTGGAACTTAAAGTTTGTGGGAGAGTGAGACTATAGTTTGTGTGTTCATTAAAAACAAGCGCAGTTGCTTACCTGTAACAGCTGTTCTCCTAGGACAGCAGGATACTAGTCCTCACAGATGGTGATATTTATGGTGCCTGATTGGCCCAGGTCCTGTGATACATGGACCTTATAAGAATTGGTGGAGTACTTGAGGATACAATTACATTTTCTCCCAGGACAAGCAGGATGGTAGTCCTCACAGATGGGTGACATCATCAGATGGAACCCGGCATGGAAAACTTTTGTCAAAGTTTCTAGAAGCTTTGACTGGCACACTGAGCATGCCACTATCTGTGCGTCCATGCGCGGCCCCCCTTCAGTCTCGTAACAGAAAAAATCTGGACAAAAAAATAAAATAACAAAAACGAAGGAGAAAAACAACTCCGTGGGTTGGCAGGTGGGTTTCCTGAGGACTACCATCCTGCTTGTCCTAGGAGAAAGTGCAGTTGCTTACCTGTAAAAAGTGTTCTCCTAGGACAGCAGGATGGTAGTCCTCACAGATGGGTGAATACCAAGCTCCAGGATGTTCCCAGCAACAGCCCAGGCCAACATGTACCGAACAAGGTACCAACAGGCACAAACACAACTGAGGTACAGTTGGATAGTGGGGAAACAGCTTAGTTTCATCTTCTAGGGGACTCTGGTAGGACTCTGGGTTTAAGTCTCGAAGAGATTACGTAGGACAGATTGGCAGACTCTACCGTCTTGTCGACCATCCTTGTCCAGGAGGTAACGGGCAGCGAACGTGTGTAGGAAGCTCCATGTCGAAGCCCTGCAGATTTTGACGATGGGAACCACCCCTAAGTGGGCCACAAACAATGCCATAGCCCTCACAGAGTAAGCTTTAATTTTGTCATCTAGATGCAGACCTGATTGTGTATAGCAAAATGACATGCATTCTGCTAGCCATTTGGATAAGGTCTGTTTGCCCACTGCAACCCCCATTCTGTCTTGTCAAAAGATATGAACAGTTGGGTGGACTGTCCATGGCCTGATGAGCGTTTTAAACAGAAGGCCAGAGCCTGTTCTCCTATGTGTGAATGAGGCCTCGGGAAAAAAGTGGGCAACACAATGGACTGATTGATGTGAAAATCAGTCATAACCTTCAGCAGGAACTTAGGATGCATACGCAGGACCACACGATCATGAAAGAGTTTTGTGTAGGGTGGGTACGTAACCAAGACCTGAAGCTCGCTTACCCTAAGAGCTGAAGTAACCACCACCAGGGTAAAAGACTTTCCAGGTGAGGAATTTCAGCTAACAGGCGTGCAAAGGCTCAAAAGGTGGACACATGAGCCGCGCCAAGACAATGTTGAGATCCCAAGAGACAACAGGGGGCCACAGAGGGGGCTTTAGCTGAATCAGGCCCCACATAAAGCGACCTACTATGGGCTGAACAGAGATGAGTGCGCCAGCTACCCCACTATGGTAAGCACTAACCACACTCAAATGGATCCTGACCGAGATGGTTTTGAGTCCAGCCTTGGAAAGGAGCCACAGTTAATCCAGAAATCTCGGCACTGGGCAAGTGAACAGATCTAAGTCCTGTTCCCCACACCAGGTTGAAAACCTCTTCCACTTCAACTGGTAAGGACTTCCTGATGGAAGGTTTTCTGGAGGCCACCAGCACCTGCGACACATCTGACAGGTTCACGGGCTGAAGATCTAGGTACTCAACATCCAAAGTTTAGTCCCATCCCAGGTTGTGGAATTTCTGGGAGCACGCTTCAATACCCGTGTGGGAAAGGTCTTTCTCTCCAAGGACGGGCTTCGCAAGTTGCGAGGCCAAGTCCGGCGTTTGCTTCAAGCCTCAGTGCCCAGTGTCTGGGATTACTTGCAGGTTCTTGGTTCCATGGCATCTACTTTAGATCTGGTCCCGTGGGCCTTTGCACATATGAGACCTCTGCAGGCGGCATTGCTGGTCCGTTGGAACCGAACTGTCAGAACAATTCCACCTTCCACTACCACTTACAGACACCTCCAGGTCCAGGTCCAGTCTTACATGGTGAGTTGTCCACGGCCACTTAGAGCACAGGGTTAATCTGGAGATACCCCGGTCGATGGTGGTGACGAAGGATGCCAGCCTGTCCAGCTGGGGGGCAGTGTGTCAGTCACGAACTGTTCAGGGCTGGTGGTCGCTGGAGGCGGCGGCCTGGTCGATCAATCACCTCAGAAAAGGGCTGTTCGGCAGAAGGGAGACCAAGATGGCCGCTGAGCTTTGAGGTCGTGAGGACTGCGCTCCCGGGAGAAGGAGATTTCTAAAACGAGCGACTCTATAATTAATTACCTTTTCGGAAATACAATGCCGCATTCAAAGAGGAAAGCTCGCGTTCGTGATATTACTTCAACTCCTGAGCATTTACTTCAACCGAGGATCGATGCAGCTTTCACGAGGACCCCGATATCAAACCCGGAAGTGATGGTTGCTGGGGCAGACAGAGAGCAGCTGCCGAGCCCCCTGACCTCGGAGATCTCGTTGAGCCCGGGATATCCAACGCCACCGGAGCCACCGAGGAAACGCTCAGTGAGTGCAGAGGCATCTGGGCAGTTTTCCTCAATGCCGAGCGGTATCCAGAGAGGGGTAGGAGGAATACCCTCGGAGAACCTGCAATTGACGGGTTCCAGGAACCACTTGGAGTCGGCACAACATCGCCCGGAACATCAAAAAAATGGCGAAGGACCCCTGGAGGTAGGAAACAAGCTGGGAAATCTAACCCCACTAACCACCTCAGTTTTGGCTCCCTCGTTGGAGGAGATTAAAAATATTTTAATTACCATGCAGAAATCTATAACTTCGTTAACCTTAACTGTGCAAGAGGCAATGTTAAAGACACAGAAAGTAGAGGAAACGCTGACTTCGGTGGAAGAAAAAATGGTAACTTTGGAAGGGAAAGTTAAGAAAATTGAAGAGGTGCAATTAAATCTTATAAAATCTGAAAAAATGGTGGAAAATAAAATAGAATTCTTTGAAAATCAGGTTAAAAGAGCGAACTTAAGATTTCTTAACTTTCCCAAAATTAAACTGCAATCTCCTGTAGATTTATTGAAAAGTTACTTTATAAATATTTTGAAGTACTCGACAGAAAAGATTCCAGTTATATCTACTTACTATCTAACTCAGCGAAATCCTATTGGGAATAATAACATCACTCAAGAAAAAGCAGAAGAAGAATCGTTAGATCTAACGGATTTTTTGGAAAAATCCTTCGAAATGGAGATAAATTTGAGAGCAACGTTATTGGTTCAATTTTCCTCAAAAATGGACAGAGATGGTGTATTAAAACACTATTTCAGGTTTCAAAAATTAAAATTTTTTGGACAGTGCATTCAGATTTTTCCAGACATTGCTAGATTGTCTCAGTTAAAACGTAAAAAATTTCTGGAAATGAGGGGCAAGGTGGTGGGAAGGGGGGCACGATTTGTGTTACGGTTCCCGTGTCGTTGTTTCATTTATTATGGGAATGCTAAATATATTTTTACTGAGCCAACACAATTACGTAGCTATTTAGATGGGTCATCTTGTACCTAAATGTATTCAGGGGGGTTGGAAAGAATAATAAGGATATTGGTTAACCCCAAGCATCAGTATTTTGAATTTCAAATATATCTTGATTGCCTTTGATCTGCTTAATATAATCTTGGTCTTCTCTATTTCCTAAAAAATTTTGCAATGTGCCCCTAACCAGGATAATGTATTTTCTATAGCTGCAAAGCGAGGTATTTTCTTTTGTATTATCAATGTTATTTTTCCTGGAATATGGAGAGTGTATTGAAATATTTACTTGTATCGTAATTAAAAATTTAATAAAGTATAAATTAAAAAAAAAAAAAAAGAAAAGGGCTGTTCGGCTGGCTCTGGAGAGCTTCCTTCCTCTGCTGCTCAATCAGGCAGTCAGAGTCTTGGACAATGCGCCGACCATAGCCTATATTAAAAGGCAAGGAGGAGCCAAGAGTCGTCTGGTAGCTCTCGAAGCAGAAATGCTGTTGTCGTGGGCGGAGCAACATTTAGAGACGTTGGCTGCGTCTCACATAATGGGATCGACCAAAGTACAAGCGGACTTCCTCAGCCATCAGCAGCTGGACCCAGGAGAATGGGAGCTGTCTGAAACTGCCCTGTGCATGATCTGTCACAGGGGGGGGGGGAAACTCATGTGGACCTGATGGCGACTTGTACAAATGCCAAGGCTCTGTGCTTCTTCAGTCACGGAAGGGATCATAGCGCAGAGGGAGTTGATGCTCTGGTGGTCCCTTGGCCGGTCGGCGTTCTCCTCTAAGTGTTTCCTCCCTGGCTGCTGGTGGGCAAGATAAGCAGGAAGACAGAACTTCACCCGGGATGAGTGATTCTCGTGGCTCCTGAGTGGCCGCGAAGGCCGTGGTGAATCCTGGCCTTGGATGGGCCTCTGCGTCTGGGTCATCTGCCAAATCTTCTGTGCCAGGGTCCTATATTTTTCGATCAGGCAGATTGCTTTTATCTTGTGGCATGGCTTTTGAGAAGAAACAGTTGAGGAAGAAAGGTTATCCAGAGGCAGTTATATCTACTCTGCTACGAGCAAGAAAAACCTCTACATCTCTGGCATATGTTCATGTCTGGAGGGTCTTCGAGTCATGATGCCAACCTCATGGGGTACATCCTCGACTAGCTTCAGTGACTCTGATCCTTTCCTTTCTACAGAACGGACTCAACAAAAGCTGTCTTACAATGCCCTGAAGGCTCAGGTTTCGGCTCTGGGATGTTTGAGGAGCCCTATTCAGGGTTCTTCTGGCGACTCATCCTGATGTGGTGTGTTTTCCCAGGGGAGTGAAACACGTGCACCCACCAACTCGCAGTCTCTGCCCCCTCATGCAATCTAAACTTGGTGCTCCAGGCATTGCGCGAAGCCCCCTTTGAGCCACTGAGGAAAGCTACTTTGAAGGATCTCACGCGGAAGGTGGTTTGTTTTTTTTTTTGTGGCTATTTGCTCCGCCAGGAGGGTATCTGAGTTTCAGGCCTTATCCTGCAGGGATCCTTTTCTCCGCATCTCTGATTCCAGAGTTTCGCTACGCACAGTTCCATCATTTTTACGTAAGGTGGTCACAGCTTTTCATCTGAACCAGTCCGTGGAGCTCCCAGCCTTTTCGGACGCACTACTGAAGGATCCTCATTCGAAGGAGCTGAGGCAGCTGGATGTTCGCCAGGCCTTGTTGCTCTATCTGGAGGCTACCAATGGTTTCCGATTATCATATCACCTGTTTATGCTGTGGAACAGTCCGAAGAGAGGCCAGAAGGCATCCAAACCTGCTATCGCTCATTGGCTGAAGGAGGCTATTGCATCTGCATATATATATGCCATGGTCGACCAGTCCCGGATGGGCTGAAAGCTCACTCCACCAGGGCGCAGGCGGCTTCATGGGCAGAATGTCAGCTGTTTCCCCGCAGATCTGCAGGGCGGCTACCTGGAAGTCTCTACACACCTTTTCCAGACACTACCGTTTGGACATCCAAGATTCAAATGCTGACAATTTCGGTGCCAGTGTCATTCGAGCGGGGCTCTCGCCATCCCGCCCTACTTAGGAAAGCTTGAGTACATCCCAGCTGTCTGGACTGATCCGGGTACGTACAGGGAAAGGAAAATTGGTTCTTACCTGCTAAGTTTTGTTCCTGTAATACCATGTATCAGTCCAGACACCCACCCTGGGTTGCATGGGGAGAGCCCGCTCGAACTGTTCTATTATCTCTAGCCTTTTCTGAAGAATGGCATAGGCTACTATATTGTTTCAAGGAGGCTTCTTGTTCATATTTCAAAGTTCTGTTCTTCATTCTCTGCTCGTTTGAAGGGGGGGGGGGGCGGGAGAGAAGTTAATTGAGTTACACAGTTATTTATTACCATTGTTCTGCTTGGGTAAGAGTACATAATGAGGAGCAGCAAATGGCACACCAGGTTAAGAGGCAGTGCCCTTCAAACTTTCTCTGTCTCCATCTGCTGGAAGGGAGGCAAAACCCAGCTGTCGTGACTGATCCATGGTACTACAGGAACGAAAATTATCAGGTAAGAACCAATTTTCCTATTTCAAGTTTTTTGGAGTCTCCCAGGGGGTAGTGAGGTCCTGGTGGGACCATCCTCCCTGTTCATAGGCATTTGGACGAACAGGGGTTGGGAACCCTGATCTTTGCTCCTGAGTCTGCTGGTGGTCCAGCTCCCTCCCCCCGTCTGCACAACTCTCCTATAGCCTCGGCCAGTGTCTTCAGGGAAGTATCCTCTTCTCTTCCTTTCCCTTCTCTGGGGCTCTTGGTAAAGTTTAACAAAAAAAAAAAAAAGAACCGTGTGGAGGATTTTTTTGTTTTTTTCTACAGGGCTGCACGGCAGAGAGGTAAGCAGGAGACTTGAGCATGGGAAGTCTCGCGAGGGACATTTCTATTTTCATTTCTTGGCTTCCCCCCATCTCCCGTGGCTGCCGGAACCTGCCCCGTGCGTCTTCCTTGCTGCGCACAAGTCTGTGCTCTCGCTGCGACGATCAGCTCTCCAGCCAGACCTCATCGGAGTGTTGCAGCCAGTGCCTCCCTGGGGGGGGGGGGGGCTTTCCTGGCAAGTCCGCAGCGGCAGATTTGCATCAGCGCAGCGCCGGGAGGCTGCTCCGCAGACCTTGGCTGACCCGTTCCCACTTAGCACAAGAACGGCGACCATTTTGGGTGCTTTTCGCGCCACGGAGGAGAGCATTGGGGGGAGGAGATCTTCCTCCAGCTCTCTCCCCGGCCAATTCCAGCCCCGTAGCGGCTCGAGAGGCCATTGGGGAGTGTCTTGATGCGGACCCTGATCCTTTAGAGGGGACATCTGTGGGGTCTGCACTATTTTCCCCACAGTTTGTACTGCTGATGCACCAGGCTTTCCTGGCCAGCAGTTCTGGCAAAGGGGGGGGGCTCCTAATCTTCAGGGGTCTTCAGGTCCGCCAGGTAAGGTACCCAGAAGGGAAGAGACACCGGCAGCTACTTGGATTCACCGGGCACAAGCCCCTGTGCTATGGGGGACCGCCCGAGAGACCTCTTCCGATGATTTGGACCAGGGAGAGGGGTTGGTGGACCCCACTTCACCCCTAGACATCATGGGCATTGGCGCTACGCCTGATCAGATTCCCCCAGTGGAGGGAGATGACCCTAAGATGACCTGCTTATTCCAGAGGGACGAACTGGCGCCTTTGATTCCCCATGTCCTCGCGGAGCTGGGCTTTGCGGACTCCCCCTCGGAACCAAGCCCAGACACGATGGATCCAGTCCTTGCAGGCTTATGAGGACCTGCTAGAACTTTTCCCCTGCATGCTATGCTGAAGCAGATGATGCTCCGGGAGTGGGATTCCCTGGAGATGGGCCTCAAGGTCATCAAGGCAATGGACAAGTTGTATCCGTTGCCTGAGGATGTGTTGGAGCTGCTGAGGCTTCTTAAGATGGACGCGTCCATCTCCGCGGTTACCAAGCGGACGACCATCCCTGTGCCAGGAGCAGCAGCTTTGAAGGATCTTCAAGATCGCAAATTGGAAGGTTATCTTAAAAGGATTTTTGAAGTATCTGCCCTGGGCATTTGTGCTGCGGTTTGTAGCAGTTATATGCTCAGGGCGAGCCTGCGCTGGGTACAACAGTTGCCAAAGACCTAGATCCTTTGGAAGCAAAGCAAGCCAAGCGGTTGGAGGCCGCAGTGGCATATGGCACAGATGTGCTTTATGATCTACTTCGCACTTCATCGCGCACTATGGTGTCGGCGATGTCCACCTGAAGGCTTCTGTGGCTACGGAACTGGTCAGCTTGTTTATTCTAAAGAAATGTTTCTTCTAAAGCTCAGTTGGGAGCTCTCCCTTTTAAGGGCATGCTTCTGTTTGGGGAAGACCTGGAGCAGCTGATCAAGAATCTGGGTGATGATAAAATCCACAAGCTACCGGAGGATAAGCCAAAATGGCAGAAAGCCTTCTTTTCCACCCGTTCTTGATTTCGGGGTCAGCAGAGTTTTCGTCAGAGCAGGGCTCAGAATGCGGGACAAAGACAAGCTTCGAAGTTCCGGTCTTGTTCTCCAGCCTATCGTGGGCATCGAACAACCCATGACTGGGCCGGACATGGCACCACCAGGGTCAAGTCCGCCCAATGAATTGAGGCCAACCCACTCCATGGATCCTGTTATAGGGGGACAGCTGTCTCTCTTTCTCCAGGAGTGGGTCAAAATCACAGACCGGTGGGTTCTCAGTGTGATAGAACACTGCTACGATTTAGAATTTTCTTGCCCACTCCAAAGCCTTTTCTTGTGTCCCCCTGCGGATCTCCAACAAAGGAGCTGGTCGTTCACCAGACCCTGGGTCGCCTCCAAAGTCTGGGGGCCATCATACCAGTTCTTCAAGCAGAGCGGGAAAAGGGATGTTATTCCATTTACTTTTTCATTCTTAAGAAAGAAGGAACTTTTCGACCCATCCTGGATTTAAAGAAGGTCATTGTGGCCTTCAAGATGCCTCGTTTCCACATGGAGACGCTCCAGTCGGTCATTGCAGCTGTGTGGAAGGGCGAATACCTGACGTTCCTAGACCTGAAGGAAGCCTATCTTCACATTGGGATTCATCAGGACCACCAGGTGTTCGTCAGATTTATGATCTTCTGGCAACATTTCCAGTTTTGTGCTCTACTATTCGGCCTTGCCACAGCTCCGCAAACCTTCACCAAGGTGATGGTGGTGGTGGCAGCGTCCCCGAGGATGGAGGGAGTGTTGGTACATTTCCATCTGGACGATTGGCTCATTCAGGCGAAGTCGGCGAACCTATGCTCGCAAGCAGTGGATGTGATCTTACGTCGCCTGCAGTCCCTGGGTTGGGTCTTTCAGGGCGCTATGCTTATCACCAGTATTGCCTCCTATCAGTTATACATGACCCAGTACAACCGGAACCTGTGAAAACAGGTCCAAGAGCTTGCAGAACATCTGCTGCAGCAGCAACAGGAGTCATTCGCTGCCACTGTACAACAAGGCCTGGAAGCCGGAAAACACGAGGTGAGATTCACCTACAATGTTTTTGAAACAGCAGCACGGGTGGCCACCGTGGGTATCGGCGCTTGTAGGATGGCCTGGCTCCATGCTTCCAACCTTCGTCCAGGTGTCTAAGAGAAGTTGGCTGACCTCTCTTGTCAGGGGAAAATCTTTTGGCGATAAGGTCAGGGACGCGGTAGCCCAGCTGTAGGTTCACCATGAAACCCTTCAATAGCTATCCACTAGTGCTTCTGACCCACACTCCTCTGCCAGGAGATCTTCCCAACCAAGTTCTAGGAAATCCTTTTAATCGGCAGCAGAAGAATTATCCTCCAGCCACCTGGGCTCTCACATCCTGGGCTGGCTCTAGAGGTCGCTTCCATCAACAGCAAACTCCCAGGACTCAGCCGGCCCCAGCTACAGGGTTTTGACTGGAGTCAAGGGAGCATGAGTCAGTGCATCGTACTCCTGGTGCAGAGAAGGCTTCTTGGCTTCGCTCACCACTGGTTGCTCATCATGTCAGATCGGTGGGTTCTCGCCATCATTCACCAGGGGTAACGTCTGAACTTCAGAGAAGTCCCGAAAGACTTTCCCCCATGTCCATTGTGGGGTTTGTCCATCCCGCAGGATATACTTCTAATGGAACTCTCCACACTTCTAGAGGTGGGAGTGGTAGAACCCCATCATCAGCAAGGGCAGGGGTTTTACTTGATGTATTTCCTGATACCAAAGAGAACTGGGGGCTTATGCCCCATTCTCGATCTCAGGGCCTTGAACAAATTCCTCCACAAGGAAAAGTCCAAGATGGTCTCTCTGGGCACTCTGATACCACTCCTCAGGAGAGAAGACTGGCTCTGTTCCCTCAGTCTCAAAGACACCTGTGCTCACATTGCCATCCTCCCGAGGCACAAGAAGTACCTCTGCTTCTTGGTGGAGCTTGCTCACTATCAGTACAGAGTACTGCTGCTTGGCTTGGCGTCAGCTACTCGAGTCTTCACCAAGTGCCTGGCAGTGGTTGCAGCGCACCTCAGACATCGTGGGGTGCATGTGTTCCCCTACCTAGATGACTGGTTGGTCAAAAGCAACTCCCGAGAAGGAGAGTTAAGCGCTTTGACCCTTACCAATTAGGTGCTGCACTTTCTGGGGTATGTCATCAACTACCCTAAGTCCAACCTCTGCCCGTCCGCCCAGCTGAACTTCATAGGAGCCAGGCTGGACATGACCCAGGCAAGGGCATTTTTGCCCATGATTGGGCTCTCACCCTGTCCTTGCTGGCGGCCTTGGTGGGCAACAGTCAGCAGGTAACTGCTTGTCTTCTGCTTCGATTGCTGGGCCACATGGCAGCTTCTTTCCATGTCACTCCTTTGGCTCATCTCTGCATGCGCAGGGCGCAATCAACTCTACGGTCGCTGTGGTGGCAGGCATCCCAGAACCTCGGGGCTCGAGTCTCCATCAGGCAGCCCCTGAAGATTTCCCTGCCCTGGTGGGAGAATTTCTCCAATTTGGAACAGGGGGTTCCTTTCCAAAACCTGCATTACCTTAAGTAGTCCTTACCACCGATGCCTCCCCCCACGGCAGGGGGGCACATGTGGGCGGTCTCCACACACAAGGGCACTGGACAGCTCAAGAAGCTCAGTACGAGATAAACTTCCTGGAGCTTCGGGTGATCCGCTACGCTCTTTGGGCGTTTCAAGATCGGCTGTCCCACAAAGGATTCCTGATTTGGACAGACAATCAGGTAGCAATGTGGTATATCAACAAGCAGGGAGGCACAGGATCGTACCTCCTCTGTCAGGAGGCAGTACAGATCTGGGCTTGGGCTCTATTGCAGGGTGTATCCCATCGAGCGATTTACCTGGCTGGGGCATTCTGGCGGACCATCTCAGCCATTCTTTCCAGCCGCACGAGTCGTCCTTAAATCTGGCAGTAGCAGCCCGGATTTTCCGCTTGTGGGGGGAACTCCAGATGTAAATCTCTTCGCCTCTCCCTACAATTGCAAGGTGAGCAACGTCTGCTTCCTCTTCAGAACAGATGAGTGCCCAGCCTCTGACGCCTTTGCCCTCCTTTGGGGTGCAGGCCTCCTCTATGCGTATCCTCCTATTCCGCTTTTAATGAGGTCTCTCCTGAAGCTTCAATGGAACCAGGGGACCATGATTCTACTGGCGCCATACAGGCCAAGGCAAGTCTGGTTCCCTCTCCTCCAAGATCTGTTGATAAGGACTCCCATCAGCCTGGGGACTGCACCCAATCTGATAACTCAGGACCAGGGCATGCTGTGCCATCCCAATCTCCAGGCATTGGCCTTGACAGCTTGGGGACACCAGAAACAGGTCTCGCAGTGGACGAGCAAACTAATGTGTAGCTGTGTTTTATCACAGTGAGGACCCACTGATACGACATAATCTTGACCCACTCCTTGAAAAAGAGGGTCAGCCGACCTTCTATGATGGGACTCTCGGAGTGAGTTGGCCACAACTCATTGTGCCGACTTGGCCCCGCTGGACCTTTGTCCTGCACTGCCCCGGGCTGTTTGACGTCCGCGATAGGACTGCGTCCAAGCCTGGAATCTCCCCGAGGCTTGTCTCTGGCCCGAGTTCTGGGCCTTGCTCTGACGAAACCGCCTTTGGCCGCGAAAACGGGAGGAGGAGAAGGGTCACTATCCTTTTGGCTTATCCTGCAGGAGCTTATGGACTTTGTTCTCGCCTAGGTGCTTGATGAGCTGCTCCAGGTCTTCCCCAGACAGGAGCTTGCCCTTGAATGGGAGCGCTCCCAGCTGCGCTTTCGAGGAAACATCTGCTGACCAATTGTGGAGCCACAGCAGGCTACAAGCAGAAACCACTGAGATCATGGTAAATGAGGAAGTGCGAAGCAAATCACAGAGGACATCCGCACCATAAGCTACCACTGCCTCCAAGCATTCGGCCTGTTTTGCCTCTGGGGGATCAAGGTCCTTGGCGCTTTGCAACTGCTGTACCCAGCAGAGGCCTGCCTGGAGCATATAACGGCTACACACCGCAGCACAAATGCCCAGGGCAGAAAACTTCAAATATCTTCTTGAGATAACCCTCCAATTTGCTATCCTGGAGATCCTTCAGAGCCGCCGAACCTGCCACAGGGATGGTGTTGCGCTTGGTAACTGCCGTAACAGAGGCATCCACTTTCGGAAGCCGGAGAAGCTCCAAGACCTCCTTAGGCAAGGGGTAAAGCTTGTTCATTGCCCTGCTGACTTTGAGGCCCGTCTCAGGGATATCCCACTCCCGAAGCATCATCTGTCTGAGCATGTCATGCAAAGGGAAGGTTGTAGCAGGCCCATGCAAGCCCACGAGATCAGAGTCCACCCTGTCTGGGCTTGGGTCCAAGGGAGATGCCGCAATTCCTAGATCCGCCAGGATATGAGGAATTAGGTGTGCCAAGTCATCTCGCTGAAATAGGCGCACAACCTTAGGGTCATCCCCCTCCACAGATGGTAGGCAATCAGGCCCGGTATCAAGGTCCGGGGCATCAGGGGGCAGCCTGGGGTCCGCCGGCTCCTCCCCCGGGTTTGAATCTTCAGAAACGACCTCCCGAGTGGCCCCCCAGGGTCTGGGGGTCTGAACTCTTTGGATCCTGGTCGTCGACAGCATATCCTCCTTCCTGGAGCTCTTAGCCGGTGGACCCACAGGCACCTGGGGGTTGGGGAGACCCCACTTGCAAGCACCGCTGGTGAAAAATGCCTGGTGCATTAACAAAATACTCAGGAGAAAAAACCATGGGCCCCCCCGAAATTCCCATCCGGGGACATGGGGTCCTCACCTTGTACTGCCCCTCGGGCTGCCATATGGCTGGCACTGGCTGGAGAAAGCCATGGGGGAAGATCCCCCCCCACAGCTCTCTCCTCCGTGGCACGAAAAGTGCTCAAAATGGCCGCCATTCCTGCGCTCAGGGGGAACGGATCAGCCAGCAGCTCTTGAGCAGCGAGCAGCCTCCCGGTGCTCGACTGCTGCACAATCACCCCCATAAAAGCGCCCTAAAGGCCCTCCCCACCAGGGAAGCATCGATCACAGCAGCTGGAAGAAATGAGGCTCAACAGCCGCTCCCCACAGTGTGAGCATTGGCTTGTGCGCGGCATGCTGGTGCACCTGAAATTGCGGGGTAGATGCCAGCAGCTGCGAGGGGGGGGGGGGGGGGGAGGAAGAATAACCGGGAGGGAAGAAGAAATAACCCACCTCGCTCTCAAAGTCTCCCAGGCTCAAGTTCAGCAACCAGCCCCGCTGCACAGCCTACTAACACTGCCACCCGATTCCCAGGAAGCTGCAGCTAACTTTTTTTTTTTTTTTTTTTAAAGACTCAAAAAACTTTAACAGCAGAAGAAAAAAGGAAGGGATACTTCCTTGAAGAGCTGGCAGAGGGTGAAGGAGGCTGGAGCTGAGGGAGGAGGGAGCTGGACCACCAGCTGTCACCCCACCGGCAAAGAGCAAATTTAGGGTTCCTAACCCCTGCTTGTCCAATGCCTACAACCAGGGAGGACGGACCCACCAGGACCTAACAATTCCCTGGGAGGCCAAATCTGAATTTTTTTTTTTTTTTAACAATGCCTTGCTTGGGATCAGAACCGCAAGTTTTGCACCACCATCTGATGGAGACAGAGAAATACTGAGGAGCAGCAGGTGGCACAACAGGTTAAGAGGGGGTGCCCTTCAAAACGTTCTCTGTCTCCATCTGCTGGAAGGAAGGCAAAACCCAGCTTTCTGGATTGATCTGGGTACGTACAGGGAACCTTCTTTCTTTCTTTTTGTATAGCTTGGATCAGAAAGGAAATTTGGTTCTTACCTGCTAATTTTTGTTCCTGTAATAAGACAGATCAGTCCAGACAAGCGGGTTTTATTCATTTTTACCAGAAGATGGAGGCAGAGAACAAAACTCTGAGCACTGCTACTTAACTGAGAGTGCCACCTGCAGTCCCTCAGTATTGACCTGTACCCAAACCAAGATAATTTAGCAACCGGGCGAACAAGCCCCCTGGGATGGATACCCCTGAACTGGATAGCCACCAAGCAAAGAAAACACTGAAATTCTAGAACATGTTAACAATCGCAACATATCGTTGAAAATCATCTTCATATGAACCCCAAAAAGGCTTAGCAGCAGAACAAGCAGTCTTTTAGCAAAGATCCCCAAGGGTGGGCCTCTGGACTGATCTGTGGTATTACAGGAACGAAAATTAGCAGGTAAAAACCAATTTTCCTTTCCTGAATATACCCAGATCAGTCCAGACAAGCGGGAAGTACCAAACCCCCCCTATACCGGGCGGGTACCGGAAAGGCCCGCTCTCAGAACACTCTCACCAAAAGGAGTCACCTCTGAAGCGCCCATGTCCAAATGGTAACGCCTGGTGAAAGTATGAAGCGAAGACCAGACCGCTGCCTGACATATCTCCTGGGGGGACACCAGCTGACACTCGGCCCAAGATGCCGCCTGAGCGCGAGTAGAGTGAGCCTTAAGTCCCACTGGCACCAAACGGCCTGTGGACACATAGGAGGAGAAAGTAATCTCGTTCAACCAGCGAGCTAAAGAAGCCTTAGAAGCTTTCTCCCCCTCTTTAGGACCTCCCGAACAGCACAAATAAATGATCAGAGCACCAGAAAGAGTTAGTAACCTTCAGATAACGCAACAGGACCCACTGCACATCCAAAAGATGGAGATTCCTGCCCATAGAGTGTTCACGAGACCCATCTGGAAATCCTGGTAACTCCACCATCTGATTTACATGAAAGGCAGAAACGAAGGCACTGTCTGCAAAGTAACCTTGTTGGGCGCAATTCGCAGAAAGGGATCACGGCAAGAAAGAGCTTGCAAATCTGAGATCCATCTAGCTGAGCAAATAGCCACCAAGAAGACCATCTTCAAGGTAAGGACCTTCAATGACGCTCGACTTAATGGTTCAAAAGGATCCTCGCAGAGAACCCTCAACACCAAATTGATATTCCATTCTGGACACATGTTCCAAAGAGGGGGACGGAAATGATTAACACCCCTCAGGAAATGCACCACGTCAGGATGGGAAGCCAAGAGCTTGCCCTGTACTTTCCCCCTGAGACAACCCAAGGCCATTACCTGGACTCTAAGCGAGCTATGAGCCAATCCTTTGGCCAAGCCCTACTGCAAGAAGGACAAAACGTGCGGAACAGAAACTTTAAGTGGATCCAGACCCTGTTGCCCGCACCAAGACTCAAAAACCTTCCATACTCTGGAATAAGCAAGGGAGGTAGCCGGTCGCAGAGCTTGAAGCAGTGTAGCAATAACCGGGTCCGAATACCCCTTCAGACACAATCGCCACCTCTCAAAAGCCAGGCCATGAGACAGAAGCGATCCGCCAGATCCGAAAATATGGGGCCCTGACAAAGAAACCCCTGCAATTGGACTAGATGTAGTGGCCTGTCCACCGCTAGACTAACCAGATCTGCGAACCACAGGCGCTGCGGCCACTCTGGCGCCACCAGCACCACCGCACCTGAATGAGCCTCTATCCACCTGAGGACCCTCGCTATGAGAGGCCATGGAGGAAAAACAAAGAAAGATTCCGGATGGCCATGGGCACACCAGAGCATCAAGGCCCACTGTCCTGGTCTCCTTCCGTCGACTGAAGAACCTTTCCATCTTGGCGTTGGCTCTTGTTGCCATAAGGTCCAGCTGAGGAGTCCTCCAGTGAGCACAGATGAGATCCCAGGCTTCCAAGGACAGTTCCCACTCCCCCGGGGCCAACTGCTGTCGCTGAGATAGTCTGCTTGGATATTGTCCACGCCTACAACGTGAGATGCAGCAATACCCTCGAGATGGAGTTCTGCCCACTTGAACAATAGCTGAGCCTCCCGAGCCACGGCGGGGCTCCTGGTTCCCCCCTGACAGTTGATATAGGCCACAGCCATCACATTGTCCGAAAACACTCTCACCATTCGACCGTGGACCAACAGAAGAAACTCCTGAAGGGCTCTGTGCACTGCTCGCGTCTCCAACCGGTTGATGCACACGACTGCTCCAAGACCGACCAGAGGCCTTGCGCTGATCTGCCCAGGCATA
Source organism: Rhinatrema bivittatum (assembly GCF_901001135.1). Taxonomy (NCBI): domain Eukaryota; kingdom Metazoa; phylum Chordata; class Amphibia; order Gymnophiona; family Rhinatrematidae; genus Rhinatrema; species Rhinatrema bivittatum. Next base: position 251,480,652 of record NC_042619.1, read on the forward strand.
CCACCCCCCAGCCCCGGAGACTGGCATCCGTGGTCACCACCACCCAATCCGGGACCTTCGAGGGGCACTCCCTTCTCCAGATTGTTCCGTGTCATCCACCACATCAGACTGGACCTGGCTTCCATTGGAAGGGGCAGAGGAAGAAAATACTGCACCGAAAGCAGACTCCATCGGGATAACAAAGCCTTTTGCAGGGGACACATATGTGCAAACACCCAAGGAATCAGTTCCAACATCGAGACCATCGACCCCAGGACCTGCAAATAGTCCCAGACTTTGGGAACAAGAAGGCAAAGTAACTGACCCACCTGAGCTTGGAGCTTGGCCACCCTGTCGGCAGTGATAAACACCCTTCCTTGCTGAATGTCGAAACGGGCTCCCAAGTATTCCAGGACCTGAGAAGGTATCAAGTGACTCTTTGGCAAGTTTATGATCCAACCCAGTGACCCAAAAGAGTCCGGACACAGAGCACAGACCGCGAGCATTCCTCCAGTGACTTCGCCCTGATGAGCCAGTCATCCAGATATGGGTGTACCAGGATGACAACCATCACCTTTGTGAAGGTACGAGGAGCCATGGCAAGTCCAAAGGGAAGGGCCCAAAACTGGAAATACTGGCCCAGCACCTTGAAGTGAAGAAACTTCTGATGGTGCTGCCTCAGTGAGATCCAGGGACGCCAAGAACTCCCCTTTCCAGACCGCCGTTATCACAGTCCGCACTGTCTCCATCCGGAATCGTGGCACCTTTAAACTCCTGTTGACCTTTTGGAGGCATAGGATTGGTCGAAAAGTTCCTTTTTTCTTTGGGACCACGAAATAGATTGAATATCTCCCTTGTCCCTACTCCAAAACCGGGACCGGGATCATGGCATCCAGACTTAATAACCTTTGGAGCGTCTCCTCGATGGCCCTCCGCTTGCTTCGGGAAAGACAGCGCGACTCCAGAAAGACGGATCTGAGAGGCTGAGAAAACTCTAAGGTGCAACCTTCCCTGACGACCTGCAGAACCTACTGGTTGGAGGTGAGCTTGGTCCACTCCTCATAAAACAGGGACAACCTGCCCCCTATCGCCACTGGCGAGGAGAGAACCAGACTGACTTCATTCGGAAGATTTAACGCCCCCTGCTCTGAGGCAAACTCGGCTCTAGAAGACTTGTTGGAACCCCGAAAGGACTACTGCCTACCAGAGGACTGGCGCGTCGTCGAGGACGAAAACGCTGTGCCTCCTGGAACCGGGGACGAGAGGAGAAAGGCTTTCGCACCATCTTCTGATCCTCTAACAGCCTGTTACCTTTGGTCTCCCCCAAAGCCTTCATAAAGCGGTCGAGGTCCTCCCAGAACTGAAGCGTGCCTTTAAAGGGGAGATTACACAGCTGCGACTTGGATGAAGGGTCTGCCAACCAATCACGTAGCCACAATAGCCATCTGGCTGCCACCACCAAAACGATACTGCGAGCTGTGGTGCACACGAGATCATAGAAGGCATCTGCCACATAAGCAACTCCCGCCTCCAGACGGGCTGCCTGGAGCGGAGACAACGTCCCAGAGGAGTCCTGTTCCTGGGGCTTCTGGATCCAACACAAACAGGCGCGTTGCTTCAAACTGGCACAGACCGCAGCTTGTAGTCCCAAGGCGGACAGCCTGCTTAAGCTGTACTTCCAACTTACAATCCTGAAGGTCCCTCAGAGCCGCCACTCCGGCCACTGGGATGGTAGTTTTCATGGTGACTGCGGACACAGCAGCATCCACTTTTGGAATCTTAAGGGAATCCAAATGATCCTATAGGAACGGATACAGCTTCGCCATCGCTCTCCCCACCTATTCCCAGTTGATCAGCTTCTGGATCTTCTTCGGAATGGGGAAGGCACTAGAAAGTCTCCGCAGGTCATCTAAAAACGGATTAACCCCCTCATTATCAGACTCCTCCAGGGATAGCTTAACCCCCAATTCCTCCAGCACCTGGGAAATAAGAGGGTACAAATCCTTCCTCTTGAAGAGGTGAACCACCCAAGGGCTGTCGCCATCTACTTTGCGCCCTTCAAAGGCCCAACATCATCCTTCAGGTCCTTCGGATCTGGAGGGTGCCCTCCCATCCAGGTTCGCTTCCAGATCAGACAAGCCACCCTCAGCCTGAGGGTCATCCGAATCCTCCGAGTCTCTGGCGTCTGTAGCCAGGAGCATAGGGTGAGTCCCCAGAGGCTACGCCCGTGCAGCTGTGGACCTCGCCGAGAACCCCCTCGGCCTCTTGGCTGAGTCAGTCGGACAGTCTCTTGAGCGCCTCTTCCCAGGTTCCCTAGCCAGGAAAGCTTCATGCAACAGGAGGACAAATTCAGGAGAGAACCCCCCTCGGGTCCCCCAAGGGCCCCTCTGGGCTGTATGGCCCTGACCCAGACTGCTCCTCCACACTCTGCTGAACCACAGAGGACAGAGGAGGAGGGGAATCCCTGGAGCCCCGAGGCTGAAACCTCCCCTCCCTTGGTTCCCCTCCCCCGAGGGAGGACCAGGACGAGGCCCCCCCTTTCACCGCCGACTGAGGGGACCTCCGTGATCTTGAAGGCCTGTCAGAAGCCCCCCTCACCCTCCTGCACAGCCTGTGCAAAGGGAGAGTGGATTGAGACAAGTAGACCATGCTCCACAGGCCCGACAGGCCTCTATCAGCGGCCTTGTCAGTCATCGGGCCTGCAAACAGAACTCTGCACGCCGAAATCGCAGGGGGAGGGGCTCACCTTGTGGCCAATGAAGCAGGAAAGAAGGGCACAGCGTCACAGAAGTTCCCACCGGAGCAAAAGAAAAAGTGCTGACACTGCAGGAAACGCTTGCGCTGAAAAGGGCGACGGGGAGGCCGATTTCCCCCACCCAGAGGCACTCTCCCCTCCGTTGCCGAGCCGCTTTTCCTCCCTTACCAAGTCTGACTCCTACCGGGCTGACCCCCGATGATCCCGGGCTGACCCACTGTCTGAGCCACCGCCGCTCCTGCTTCTCCTCTTTCTTTATTTTCTTTATTTTTTTTTAAAGGGGAAGCTCCAAGCAGCCTAAATCACCCAGGGAGTAAATAAAATAGCACCCAAAAGGGGATACTTTCCTGAGTCCCAAGGATTGGAGGGGAGGCTTCAGGCCCCCACTGAGGGAACCAGTCCCCTGGTTTTCAGTGGTCCCGGGGTTGCAGGCTAAAACCAGTCAGGGGTATCCAACCCCCCGTTTGCCTGGCTAAACCCGAGGGATTGCCCTCGACAGGAACCTGACACCTCGGGGAGCAGAAAAAAGGGAAAATCTCCAAACCGAAGATCTGTCAAGACTGCAGGTAACACGCCCACCATCTGCTGGAGGCAGAGAAATAATGAGGGACTGCAGGTGGCACTCTCGGTTAAGTAGCAGTGCCCAAAGTTTTGTTCTCTGCCTCCATCTGCTGTTAGGAATGAATAAAACCCGCTTGTCTGGACTGATCTGGGTATGTTCAGGAACCACAGGTTTTGCACCACCTCCATCTGCTGGAGACAGATAAATACTGAGGAGCAGCAGGTGGCACACCAAGTTAAGAGGCAGTGCCTGAGAAACTTTCTCTGTCTCCGTCTGCTGGAAAGGAGTAAAAACCCGCAGTCTGGACTGATTCAGGTACGTACAGGGAACCTTTGCTGATTAAGCACGCCCTTTCAAGAGTCAAGCCGCAAGACAAAATGGAGATGGATCTTCGAGCACAATTGGACCCTGGACCAGCAGCCCCTAGACTGTGAAAGCCTCATTGAATTGCCATCCAATCTATGTTCTACTGGGGAGGAATTACCCACAGGCCCATCTCTCCAGCAGCCAGCTAGAATCTTCCTGCTTTCTTCATAAGTGTCACAGCGGTTTACAAAGATAAAAAAATAATATTTTGAAATATAAAAACAGAAAATACAAATATAAAAGAAAAGCACTACCATAACCTTGCCCTTCATTAGGCTTTCTTAAAGTATTGCTGAAATGATGGAAGAAATATGACTTGGTTAATCAAGAAGAAAGATTTTTAACAGTTGCCTTGGCAGAACGTCTTCAAATTCCCAGGTTTTAAGGGTGTTTTTAAAAATTTCCATCTACAGTGGTTCTCAGATACTCTGGTATCACATTTTCCATTATGGGTCCAGCAATGAAAAAAGCCATGTTCTCTTACTTCATCCAAATGTGCCTGCTGGATTGTGGGGACCTCTAGTAGTCCTTTATTAGCCAATCGTAAAGTTCGCTGAGGAGTGAAAACTTGTAAGGTGGATCCTAACCGTGGGGTATCAAGTAGCTGACTGGGTATGCTTGCCTACCATCTGCTGGAGAAAGAATACTGGCAGGCTGATGTCAGTACATGGTCTACATAGGATGACATCAAAGTAGTTCTCTGTTTCCATCTGCTAATCACTGGTCAGTTTTTCAGACTTTAGTCATTTCAGGTCTTGACTATTGTAATTTCTTAGATCTTGGTCTACCAGATGTTACTCTTAAGACCTCTACATTTTGCCCCCACCCATGTAAACCTGGGCCGTATTCTCTGGAGGTAAGTATGAAGCAACCAGAGTCTTTGCTTAAACAATACAAAAAGAAAATTAGGTCTTACCTTCGATAATTTTTGTTCCTATAGTACCAAGGATCAGTCCAGACTCCTGGGTTTTGCCTCCGCACCAGCAGATGGAGACAGAGCCAAACTTGTCAGGCTCCGCATATACACCAAGGTGCCACCCACAGCCTGCCAGTATAACGTAATGACAAAGCAGAAAGCCCTGAAACTGAAAATTAACTAAATGCCGGAAGATTAACCGGAGAACCCTGGGCTCACTGTCCCCAACAAGAGACCTGCCCCAGAAATAGAACCAAACATATAGTAACTGAACTGCAAGAAAAGTCCCCCAAATCCTCGCGAAAAAGGAAACACAGCGGCCTCTCCGATACTGAGAAAAATATTGAGGGTGGGACTCTGGACTGATCCTTGGTACTACAGGAACGAAAATTATCGAAGGTAAGACCTAATTTTCTTTTCCCTGTACGTACCGGATCAGTCCAGACTCCTGGGATGTACCAGAGCTGATTACTACTTGGGATGGGATCCGGAGAGGCCCGCTCTTAAAACGCCTGCTCCGAAGTTGCCTTCCCTTGAGCCCTGGACATCCAGACGATAATGATGTGCAACAGTATGCAAAGATTTCCAAGTTGCGGCCCTGCAGATCTCCTGCGGAGAAATCTGCATACACTCCGCCCAGGAGGCCGCCTGAGAACGCGTCGAATGAGCCTTGAGAGCCTGCGGGACCGGTCTACCACTGAGGAGATATGAGGATCCTATGGCCTCCTTCAACCAGCAAGAAATGGTGGCCTTGGAGGTCATATTGCCCCTTCTTGGACCCTGACAAAGCACAAAGAGGTGATCTGATACCCAAAAGTCATTAGTCACCTCCAAGTATTGTAGCAGAGTTCTATGCACATCCAACTTCTTCAGATCCCTCGAACCTGGTTTCCCCCCAGGGATATCTGCAAAAGAAGGAAGATCCACTGACTGATTCAAATGAAATGAAGAAACCACTTTCGGGATGAACGAGGGAACCGTGCGCAGCGTAACTCCCGCTTCCGAGATCCGTAAGAAAGGCTCCCTACAAGACAAGGCCTGAAGCTCTGACACTCATCCAGCAGACGCGATCGCCACCAGAAATACTGTCTTCAAGGTAAGGTCCTTAAGGGTTGCCCGTTTCAGAGGTTCGAAAGGAGGGGCACCCAGAGCCTTGAGGACCACGTTCAAGTTTCAGGATGGTCACGGAACTTTCAAAAGCGGACGCAACTGATTCGCCCGCTTCAAAAACCGGGTCACATCAGGATGCACCGCCAGGGGTCTCCCTCTGAGAAACCCCCGGAAACAACCAAGAGCCGCTACCTGCACTCTCAGAGAACCACAGGATAGGGCCTTAGCTAAAACGTCCTGTAGAAAAGACAAGATGGCTGAAACGGATGTCCGGGTAACGGGGATTGAACGCTCACCAAGATTCGAAGACCTTCCACACTCGCACGTATGCCAAAGGAAGTCGATTTCTTATGCAATCTCAACAAAGTCAAAACCACCTCGTCCGAATATCCTTTGTTCTTTAGCCAACGCCTTTCAAAAGCAACGCCACCAGACAAAAGCGATCTACCTGATCGAAAAAAACGGGTCCCTGATGGAGGAGATCCGGAAGGTACGGAAACGTCAGCGGCCCCTCCACTGCTAGATTGACGAGATCTGCAAACCAGGGCCGCCGTGGCCATTCGAAAGCCACCAGAATGACCTCAAATGGATGGGCCTCTATGCACCGAAGGATTCTGCCGATCAGAGGCCAAGGAGGGAAGACATACAGAAGAACCGTTGTGGGCCAAGGCAACGCCAAGGCGTCCACTCCTTCTGCCCCCGTGTCTCTTTGGCGGGCAAAGAACCATGGGGCCTTGGCATTCTAGAAAGTCGCCATCAGATCCATGGCCGGCGTGCCCCATCTGTCGCAGATGAGTTGAAAGGCCCTGTCCACCAGTTCCCACTCTCCTGGGACGAGTTGATGCTGGCTCAAGAAGTCCGCAAGCACATTGTCGACCCCTGCTATATGGGACGCCGCTATGCTGGTCAGGTGACGCTCTGCCCACTGAATCAGAAGGCGAGCCTTGAAGGCCACTGGCTGACTTCTGGTTCCCCCCTTGGCGATTGATGTAGGCCACTGTTGTCGCATTGTCGGAGAGAACCCTCACCGACTTTCCCTGAATCAGGGGAAGAAACGCCTGCAACGCCAATCGTACCGCCTTGGTCTCCAGCCGATTGATAGACCAACGCGACTCTGTCAAAGACCAGCACCCCTGAACCGACTTTCGTAGACACACCGCTCCCTAGCCGAGGAGACTCACATCCATGGTGACCAACGTCCATTCCGGTGTCATGAAGGGCACTCCCCGGAGAAGGTTGGTCGAGCACAGCCACCATCCGAGGCTGTGACGAGCCTGCTTCGTCAATGGTAACGGAAGATAAAATTGTTCGGACACTGGACTCCATCAGGAAAGCAATGTTGAGATTACTTACCTGATAATCTCCTTTTCCTTAGTGTAGACAGATGGACTCAGAACGAATGGGTATAGTATCCGCGTGCTAGCAGTTGGAGACGGATCTGACGTCAGCACGGGTGTATATATACCCCCACAGGAAGCGTAGCAACTTAGTAATCTTCCTTGCAAAAGCTGTTATGAATGTGTGTACTGACGCTCAGTGAAAAGTGAAACAGGATTTCCCTGACCGACTGATAGTAGCTGGAGACCGCCAGCATTCCCAACCGGAAGGCGTTGACACCTGGTAGAGTGTACGCTCTTATGGAAACAGATGACATGGCTTACCTTGAATCGGTGAAACCCATGTACACAGGCAGCTGGGCGGGATGCTGAGTCCATCTGTCTACACTAAGGAAAAGGAGATTATCAGGTAGTAATCTCAACATTTCCTGGCGTGTAGCCAGATGGACTCAGAACGAATGGGATGTACAAAAGCTTTACTCCCAGCCTGGGCGGGAGGCTGCCTGAGGACCATGTAGTACCGCCCTCGCAAATGCGGAGTCCTCCCTGGCCTGGACATCCAGACGGTAGAACCTGGAGAAGGTATGGAAGGAGGACCACGTCGCCGCTTTACAGATTTCTGCAGGTGACAGCATCCTGGATTCCGCCCAGGATGCCGCTTGTGCTCTGGTAGAATGAGCCTTGACTTGTAGAGGCGGAGACTTCCCGGCCTCCACGTAAGCTGCTCTGATAACTTCTTTAATCCAGCGGGCGATGGTGGGCCGAGAGGCCGCTTCCCCTTGTCGTTTCCCGCTGTATAGGACGAACAGATGGTCTGTCTTTCGTACTTCTTGTGTCATTTCCAGATATCTGGGCAGCAGTCTGCCTATGTCGAGATGGCGTAGCAAACGCCCTTCTTCAGATTTCATCAAACCCGCCGTGGTAGGCAAGGATATAGTTTGGTTAAGGTGAAATTGTGAGACCACTTTAGGTAAAAAGGAGGGAACCGTGCGAAGATGGATAGCCTCTGGAGTGATTCTCAAAAGGGGATCCCGGCAGGACAGTGCTTGTAGCTCTGAGAAGCGGCGTGCTGAACACACCGCCAATAGGAACACCATCTTCAAGGTTAGAGAACGAAGAGACAGACCCTGAAGGGGTCTGAAGGTGGATCCCGCGAGGAAATCCAAAACAAAGTTGAGGTTCCACAAAGGCACTGGCCACTTCAGTGGCGGACGAATGTGCTTGACTCCTTTCAGGAAGCGAGAAACATCTGGATGTTTGGCCATGGTCTTGCCATCCCTCCTGGGACCATAGCAAGACAGTGCAGCCACCTGCACTTTGATGGAGCTGAGGGAGAGACCCTTCTGAAGCCCATCCTGCAGGAAATCCAGAACAACAGGAATTGTGGTCGCATGTGGATTGGTGCCATGAGTATCGCACCATGCTTCAAATACTCTCCAGATCCTTACATAGGTGAGGGATGTGGAAAACTTGCGAGTTCGGAGGAGTGTATCTATCACGGGCTCAGAGTAACCTCTTTTCTTCAGTCTAGCCCTCTCAATGGCCAGACCGTAAGAGAGAATTGAGCTGGATCCTTGTGGAGGATGGGACCTTGACGTAGAAGGTCCCGGAGAGGAGGCAGGGGAAGGGGCTCCCCTGCCAGTAGTCTTCTCATGTCCGCGTACCAGGGTCTTCTTGGCCAGTCCGGTGCCACTAGAAGAACTAGGCCCTGGTGTTTCTGAATCTTGTGGATGATGGCGCCCAGCAGAGGCGACGGAGGAAAGGCGTATAGCAGAGTCCCTGGAGGCCATGGCTGCACCAGGGCATCGATTCCGTGGGAGAACGGATCACGCTTGCGGCTGAAGTATCTGGGTACTTGAGCATTGGACTTGTCCGCCAGTAAATCCATGTCCGGAATCCCCCAGTGATCTACAATCATCTGGAAGGCTGTGGGTGACAGCTGCCACTCTCCCGGATTTAGACGTTCTCTGCTGAGGAAGTCTGCCGTGGTGTTGTCCTTCCCGGCAATGTGGACGGCGGAGATTTCCTGAAGATTCGCCTCTGCCCAAACCATTAGTGGGGCAATCTCCAGAGATACTTGTCGGCTTCTAGTTCCGCCCTGACGGTTGATGTATGCCACCGTGGTGGCGTGGTCGGACATCACTCTGACTGCTCTGTTCTTCAGTTTGTGAGCAAATCGAAGGCATGCCAATCGGACTGCCCGAGCCTCCAGACTGTTGATGTTCCACACTGACTCTTCTCCGTGCCACCGCCCTTGTGCGGTGAGTCCCTCGCAGTGTGCTCCCCAGCCGCTCAGGCTGGCATCTGTGGTGAGCAGAGTCCACGTGGGGGAGGACATCCTCGACCCCATGCTCATGTGGTCTGACTGCAGCCATCACTGTAACTGCGTCCGGACTCTGGCAGGCAGCGGTAGGTGCGTGGAATAGTTCCGTAGACGAGGGCTCCAGCGAGAGAGCAGGGAGTGTTGTAGAGGCCTCATATGGGCCCTTGCCCAAGGTACCACTTCCAGGGTGGATGCCATGAGACCGAGAACCTGCAGATAATCCCAAGCTATGGGCCGACTGGTGCCCATCAAGTACTGGATACGCGTCTGAAGTTTTAACCTTCTCTTGGTAGTGAGACTGACTGTGTCTGCCTGGGTGTCGAACTGTACTCCCAGGTATTCCAGTGACTGGGAAAGCTGAAGGCAACTCTTGCTGAGGTTGATCACCCAGCCCAAGCTTTCCAGAAGGGTGATCACTCTGTCGGTTGTCCGATGGCTCTCCTCTCGTGATTTCGCCCTGATCAGCCAATCGTCTAGGTAGGGATGGACCAGAATTCCTTCCCTTCTGAGAGCCGCTGCTACCACGACAACCACCTTGGTGAAGGTCCGCGGTGACGTGGCCAATCCAAAGGGCAGAGCCCGGAATTGGAAGTGGTGCCCCAGAACCTTGAAGCGTAGGTAGCGCTGATGATCCGGATGGATCGGGATATGCAGGTAGGCTTCAGACAAGTCTAATGCCGTGAGGAATTCTCCTGGCTGTACTGCGGTCTTGATGGAGCGCAGCGTTTCCATGCGAAACCTCGGGACCCGTAAGTATTGATTGACTGACCTGAGGTCCAGCACAGGCCGAAAGGTGCCCCCTTTCTTGGGTACCATGAAATAAATGGAATAGTATCCAGAATTCACTTCCCAGGCAGGTACTGGGATGATGGCTTTCAAGGACAGGAGCCTCGCCAAGGTAGCTTCCAATGCTGCTTTCTTGTGTATGGGACATGAAGATTCCACAAACTTGTCCGGAGGGAGATGATGAAAGTCCAGATAATACCCCTCTCGGATGATGGCGAGGACCCACTGGTCCGACGTAATCTCGACCCATCTGGGGTAGAAGAGGGTTAACCTGCCCCCTATGGCTCCCTCCCCCAAATGAATCGGCGGATTCTCATTGTGAGGCGCGACCGGGACCCTGAGCCCGGGCCTGCTCCCCTCTTGCGCTGCTTGGTCCGAAAGGACTGATTCCTGGCCTGAGGACACGGTGCCTGATAGCGACTCCTGTAAGGAATGAAGCGTTGTGAACTCCTGCCCCTGGAGGCCTTGGAAAGGCGCGCTGGCTCCTCCGGAACCGATCTTCCGGCAGTCTAGGCACTGGAGAGGCGCCCCATGTACTGGCCAGTTTATCCAGGTCGCTGCCAAATAGGAAAGAGCCCTTAAAGGGCAATCTGGTGAGGCGTGTCTTTGAAGGCGCATCAGCTGACCATTTCCGGATCCAGAGCTGCCTCCTGGCGGCTACGGAGGATGAGATCCCCTTGGCTGTTGTCCAGACTAGATCCGATGCAGCATCCATGAGGAACGAGAGAGCGGACTCCATGTTCCTGACCTGTGACAAACAGGCACGCGTCACCACTGTGCAGCAGGTTGCAATCCGCAAAGAGAGAGCTGCCACCTCAAAGGTCTGTTTCAGAATGGCGTCCAGTCGCCGGTCATGAGGCTCCTTGAGGGCCGTCCCCCCTTCAACTGGAATGGTAGTGCGCTTGACCACAGCGCTAATCAAGGCGTCCACCTGAGGGCACGCCAGCAGGTCCTGGATAGCCAATGGGTACATGCCCATCAGGGCCCGGCCCCCTTTGAAGGCAGCCGCTGGTGCCGCCCATTCTAAATCTATCAGTTGTTGTGCTGCTTGCAAGAATGGAAAATGGCGGGCTGTAGGACGAAGGCCTTCCAGCAGGGGGTTCTGCGCAGAGGGTACCGTAGCGCTAGGACCCGTAATATCCAACTCCGCCAGACACTGAGACACCAGGTTGGAGAGATCCTCCTTAGGGAAGAACCGCCTCATGGTTCTGTATGGCTCAATCCCTGGGGGAAGTTCCCCCTCGTCTGGGAGTTCGGACTCATCCGGTGAAAACTCCTGGTCTGACTGATCTGGGCTGTCCAGCGGCGGGAGGTCCCGCTCACGATAAGGGCGTGAGGGTCCAGGAACAGGTTCCGCAGGAGCCGCCACCGCAGCAGCCGCCGCCACCGCAGGAACCGCAGAAACCGCAGGAACAACAGGAACAGCCGGAACCGCAGGGCCTGGACGGGAAGCCGTTTGCATCTGTACAAAGGCATGAATCCCCTTAAAGAGATCCACCCAGGAGATTGAAGCAGCCTCTAATCGCCGGGGTACAAGATCCCCCGGGATTCCCGATTGGTCGAGACTGCCCACTAAATCCGGGGTAGCCCCTGGGGAACTGTCAGTAAATCGTGGCTGAGACTGGTCCTGGCCCGAGGGTCCCACGGCCTCCTCACATTGGGCATATAGGGAGTCTGGCTCATCACTGTGCGTGGCTCGAAGCTGGCATGCAGAGCAGAGGCCGAGGGCTTTAATGCTGGAGGCAGGAGGCGCCCCCGCTGAGGCGTTCTGTTCCATTGAAAAGTATGCGCTTAATGCTATGCGGCAGCAATATGAGCTTAATACAACAGGCGCACAATAATCTGCGGCAGCAATATACGCTTAATAGAACAGGCGCACAATAATATGCGGCAGCAATATACGCTTAGTAGAACAGGCGCACAATAATATGCGGCAGCAATATACGCTTAATATAACAGGCGCATAATAATATGCGGCAGCAAGATACGCTTAATACAACAGGCGCACAATAATAAGAATATGCGGCAGTTATATACGCTTAATAGAACAGGCGCTTAACAATAATATGCAATATATTCTCAGCAATAGGCGGCCCTGAATACAGCTCAATTGTATGCAATATGTTCTCAGCAATATGCGGTTAGCAATACCCGCTCAATGGTATGCCATATGCGCTCAGCAATATGCGGTTAGCAAAACACGCTCAATGGTATGCAATAGGCTCTCAGCAATATGCGGTTAGCAATACACGCTCAATGGCATTCAATAGGCTCTCAGCAATAAGCGGTTAGCAATACACGCTCAGTGGCATTCCACAGGCTCTCAGCAATAAGCGGTTAGCAATACACGCTCAGTGGCATTCCACAGGCTCTCAGCAATAAGCGGTTAGCAATACACGCTCAGTGGCATTCAACAGGCTCTCAGCAATATGCGGTTAGCAATACACGCTTAATGGTATTCAATATGCTCTCAGCAATAAGGCCAATGGAATATAATATGTGCTTAGTCATAGACCTGCGCCTATTACGGGCGCTCAATACCTGAACCAGGCCCACAAAATGGCGCCCTCCACGGCGTACCACGCCGCCGATCCTCTGTTCCTCGGAGACCAGAAATAAGAGATGTACGCCTTACCTGATCGTCGGCGCTTCCCGGTTGGAACCCGGGCGGTCTCCGGCTGCGGGGGGAGAGGACAAGTACCTTCACCGCCGCGTTTGAGGATATGCACCCGCTGCCTCGTCCACGCCGGGACCGAGGCGCCTCGTATGCCTCACCTGAACCTCGCCCGGGGGCTATGTCCCTGCCGCGATTCGGCCACCGGACCGAGGACTTAAACCTCCGGGGATCACAGAAATCACCCCGGGAAACTCTACTGGGGGAGGGACCTTAAGGTATCACCGCAGGAGTGCGGGGCTCGATGTTGTAGAAGTTGAAAGAAGTAGAAAGTAGAAAATAGAAAGTAGATTTGGAAAACACGCTCAGCGAGCGTGCAGGCTCTCCAAACTGCTTTGGAGACGGAAATTACTAAGTTGCTACGCTTCCTGTGGGGGTATATATACACCCGTGCTGACGTCAGATCCGTCTCCAACTGCTAGCACGCGGATACTATACCCATTCGTTCTGAGTCCATCTGGCTACACGCCAGGAAATGCGGACTGCAAGGGTCGCATGTGCGTGAAAGACCAGGGCACCAGGTCCAGCGTTGACGCTATGGAACCTATCATCTGTAGATAATCCCAAACAGTCGGCGGTTGTTTCAGGAGTAAGGACCGAACCTGTCCCTTCAATTTGCGGCAACGCTCCAACGAGAGGAAGACTGCCCCTCGGCGAGTGTCTAACAACGCTCCCAAAAACACTAGTGACTGAGAGGGAATGAGATGACTCTTCATGATGTTCACCACCCAGCCTAGGGAACGCAACAGCTGAAGTACCTGAGTGATCGCTGACCGACTCAACCAGTTGTCCAAGTACGGGTGTACCAGCAATCCTTCCTGCCGAAGCTGCGCCGCCACGACCACCATGATTTTGGTGAAGGTTCTGGGAGCTGTAGCCAGACCGAAGGGCAGGGCTTGGAACTGATCGTGCTTCCCCAAGATGTAGAACCAGAGATGCCTCTGGAGATTCTCCCTGATCCCAATGTGAAGATATGCTTCCGTGAGATCGAGAGACGCCAGGAATTCCCCCGGACGCACTGACGCTATGACGGACCGCAACGCCTCCATGCGAAAGCGAGGAATCCACAGACATCTGTTGACGCACTGGAGATCTAGAATGGGCCGGAAGGCCCCTTCCTTCTTTGGAACGACAAAATAAATGGAGTAATGTCCTCCTCGTTGTTCCTGATGTGGGACCGGCACAATTGCTCCCAGGTCGAGCAACCGTTCCAAGGTCTGTTGGACCGCTCGGCGCATGTCTGCGTTTCCGCAAGGCGACGGGAAAAATCGTGGAGGGGGCTGGGGTGCAAAATCTAAGGCGTAGCCGTGTTTTATTACCGAGAGTACCCATTGATCCGACGTGATCCTGGTCCATTCCTCGTAGAAGAGAGACAATCTGCCCCCTACCCTGGGTACCGAGGAATGGTCCGGCCGGACATCATTGTGTGGACTTAATACCGGCAGAGGACTGGGAGGAACCAGGCCTGCCAAAACGCCTGCCCCGAAAGGACTGAGTCTGCTGACGTCCCGTCCCCCCCGAACAAAAGGAAGAGGAGGAGGAGGAAGGAGTACTCGGGCGCGAGGTACGGGCCCTCCGATTTCCTCGGAAATGAGACCTAGAGGAGCACCTAGGGCGTGCTCTGTCCTCTCTGGAAGTCGATACCCCTTATTCTCCCCCAGTAGCTGAATCATATCGTTCAACTACTTCCCAAATAACAGTTTACCCTTAAAAGGGTAAGGAGCCCAGCCGGGACTTGGATGCTCCGTCCGCAGACCAGTTCCGCAACCACAGAAGCCGCCTCGCCGAGACGGCCGAAATCATGGAGCGCGCAGAAGTTCGAAGAAGGTCATACAAGGCATCCTCACTATAGGCCACTACTGCCTCCAGGCGTCCGGCCTGTCGAGCTTCCTCTTCCGAAAGGCCCTCATTGGCCAGGAGCAGTTGAACCCAGCGTAGACCGGCTCTGAGCGCGAAATTACTACAAATTGCCGCCCAGGCCCCTAGGGCTGAGACCTCGAAGATCTTCTTCAACTGAATCTCTAACTTCCGATCCTGGAGATCCTTCAAAGCCATGGTGCCTGTGACCGGAGTGGTAGTTCGCTTCGTGACCGCGGAAACTGTTGCGTCCACCTTAGGGACCCGCAGAACTTCCAAGGCGTCCTCCGGCAATCGGTAAAGCTTATCCATAGCCTTCGTGACTTTCAACCCCAAGTCCGGGGTGTCTCATTCCCGAAACAGCAAATTCATAGCTGAGAAATGGAAGGGAAAAGTGGTAGGGGGACCACTCAGGCCCAACAACACCGGATCCATGGAACCGAGTCTAGACTCTTCTGGAGGAGTGGTGATCCCTAACTCCTCCAGGATTGCGGGAATGAGAGGGTCCCAGTTCGTCTCTACGGAAGAGACGGATTACCCTGGGATCATCGCCCTCCGAAGTCAGACTCTGCCTCTTCATCCCTGGTGACGTGGTCCAGTCTCCCTCTACCCCCTTCGGGGGTGGGGACGGGCCCTCCAAATCCTCATGGTCCGACGTGTTCTCCGATGAATCCAAATCCTCCTGTGGGGGAAGGGCCCTCAGAGACCTCTTCGCTCGTGGAGGTCCTGCCATGGCCCCCGTCGAGAGTGTCCCGCATCCGCAGGGTGTGACCCCTCTGTTTCCCTTGCGACGCTGAGGGGCGCTTGCGGGCCTTAAAAGCCCTATGCATGGCCGATATAAATTCTGATGAGAAGGAGGAGCAGGAGACATCCGACTCTGTTCCCGTGACGTCCCCTGCTCCATCCCCCGAGGGGCCTGCGGGGGAAGCCGGCCCTGGGACCGGCCGTTGTGGAGAGAGGGAGGGCAGCGCGTTCCTGCTCCCCCTCGACGGCAGCGAAGTGATCAGGGCTGCCGGAGAAGCCGGCGCCAAAATGGCAGCTTTTGCCGCACCTGACTGAAGCCGTTTGGGCAGATGCGCTGGGAGGGCTCCGACCGCGACCATCATAGCGCTCCGCCTGACGACCACCACCCCCCCCCCGCGCGCGCGACTCCCAATGTCCCTTCGTCACCAGGGATGCAGGATGAGCACAGCCCATCCTTAGACAGCCGTGTGCGTGCCGACCCGCAGGCCGCGCCACGTGGCATCGCGGGTCAGACCGCGCTGCCGGCTGTTGCCTACAAAAAGAAAAAAGCAGTCCTTGGAGGGTGAAGAAACAGGACCGGAGGGAAAGAAAAACAAAGCCGCCAGAGCGCCGCCGTGAGACACAGAGCAAGACTTACAAACGACGCTGTCCCCCGGCGAGTGCTGAAGCGGCCTGGTTGGGGTGAGTGAACCGGGCTCCCCGGTATCACCCTGGCTGGGCCGGTTCTCACCTGCAGAGTCCTCGACCCTAGGCCACAGCAGCCTAACAACCAGGGGGGAATGGCCCCCTCGGGACCTAGCAACCCCCCCCCCCGGGAGGCTCAGGCCCGATCCACTGACAACCTGCTAAAAGAATAAATTGACCTTTTTTTTTTTTTTTTTAATATAACTTTACTATAAAGAGAAAAGGTAAGAGACAAAGCCTAGCTTACTCCCCATAGCCCTTACTCCCCCTAGCCCTTACTCCCCATACACTAACACCCAATTTGGATAAGTATAGACTGTGGGTTAAGAACCCCGCCGTCTGCTGGAGACAGAGTTATACTGGCAGGCTGTGGGTGGCACCCTGGTATATATGCGGAGTCTGAAAAGTTTGGCTCTGTCTCCATCTGCTGGTGCAGAGGCAAAACCCAGGAGTCTGGACTGATCCGGTACATACAGGAAACAGGCAGCTTCTTTGTTTTTGGCTTATTGCAGTGGTGTTTCGGCAGGTTCTGGGGACTGAGATCTCTCAACGGCTGCTGGTGTTCAGTGGGCTGATGAGAGGGATAGCTTTTGAGTCTGTGGGACGGGGGGAGGTGAATTCTGGTTGGTACCTTTGGCACTGAGGGAGTGTGGGAGGAGGATTTTTGGATGTATTGGTCTGAAATCTGACAAGCCCTGGGAGCGTCATTAGACCTGTCTCAACCTAAGAAGGGCTGAGCTAACCTTGGGAGCCTGATATCCTGCTGCACCAACCATTCTGCATCATCTGCTGGAAACAAAGAATACTGGCAACTCACTGTGCTGTACCAGCACTAATACTGATTATTTCATCACTGGAAAAGTTGTTCTTTCCATCTGCTGACAGAGTGGCATAAACCTACGCATCTAGACTGGTGTAACAGGATGAGGCGGAAAACACTCAACATCATTATCAACTAAAATGCAACCCCAAAAAGTATAAAATAATTGATATGCACACCCTAGATTAAAACTGGATTAAGTTATTCCTTGATATAACACTGAATGAGATGCAGAGATTAGCACTGGAATCTAATATTACCTTACTACATGTTATAAAAGAGCATCAATGTTACCTTATCACACTAAGACAAAGGGGGAAATACACAGATCAGAGGACAGCAAAGCCTTGTGTCTCATTACCTCCTTAACACAACATTATAGAAGGGAATGCACAGGTCAGAGCTGGGCTCTAGGACCTTGGTCATCTGAATCTTAATACTGATGTCAGCCCCATCAGTCCTTCGTTGACTCTTCAAATTAACAACCTGGAAGATAAGGAAAAGAAGATCAGCTAGACAGTCTCACAGGAGATATCCCTGGCACTACATTCTCCTGCTTCATCCTGGAGTACACTTATCGGCAGTACTGACAAGGAAAGACCCCCAACTATATTACCCTTCTACTTAGGGAAGGGAGGCACTCTTGCCTGCTATAAGGACAGGAAAGACTGCAGGCACTGCATTATACTAATGCTATTTTGTGGAAGAAGACTGGAGAGGGGAGATGGAGGGATTTACCTGCTCTAGCTTGATTGGGAGGTAGAGGATCGATCCATCAAAGGCAGTGACATCACCAGTCACAGACCTGTGTTCTTTCACCATTCCAAACCTCATGCTCTTGCATTCCACATTAGGGCTGCAGGACAAAAAAGTGCAATGAGAATCAGAATTGTCAATTTCCCCTCCAACACTGCACTGTTACACTATGAGCTGTGAATCCATCACAAAACAAAACTCAGCATGGGCACTTAGGGAAAACAAGTCTAACCTCCATTATTTTAAGTACATGCTGCTATCTGGTGTTGAGAAGACAACACAGTTCTCCATCTTAGGATGCAGTACTGTATATCCTGAGAGAAGAGTAATTCTTCAGGCAGGTTAAGGTCTTTTAAGAAGCAAAACCTATAGGGGCCAGAATTTTACTGTAGTTACTGAATTCAAGCTATTTTGAACCATCTAGTTTTTATCTGTGCTCATCTGCTTCTCATTCAAGGAGGAAGCTGGGAAAGGAAAATTAGTTCTTACCTAATTTTTGTTGCTGAAATATCACAGATCAGTCTGGACACCTGGGTTTTGCCTCCCTATCAGCAGATGGAGACAGAGAAAGTTTCACTCACACTGTACATAACCCAGTGTGCCACCTGCAGTTCCTCAGTACGGAACTGTACCCAAGCCATATAGAAATTTTCGATATGCGGTATAGAAATTTTAAACAAATAAATAAATAAAGCCAAGATGACAGCAACAACCATAAATTTCTAAGCAAACTTCTAAGCAAACTCCCTTCTTCCCAACGAGCCGGAAGAAAGCGAAGTTGCCCAAAAAGAGAATGGAAAACTCATTTCCCAAATTTAACATAAGCGATCAGCATTGAAAACCTCAAACAACTCCGCACTATATACAAAGCAACACTATGAGCGGCGGACTCTCCTCCGGCCCCCCCCCCCAAACAAGTAAATGGGTGGGTCTCAGGACTGATCTGTGGTACTATAGGAACAAAAATTAGCAGGTAAGAACCAATATTCCTTTCCCTGTATGTACCCAGATCAGTCCAGGCTCCTGAGATGTACCTAAGCTCCCCATAACTCAGGTGGGACCTGGAGAGTTCTGCTCATAGCACAATCTCTCCAAAGCACATGGAAGCCGGAGCCCTGACATCCAAGCAATGACTAGAAAATGTGTACAATGACTTCCGAGTAGCCACCCAGCAAACTTCATGTGGAGACACCTGTTGTGACATAGCCCAAGAAGTCACCTGAGAATGTGTTGAGTGCACCCCTACACTCCCCGGCAGCAGGCACCCTTTAGAAACAAAAGCAGACTCGATTTTTCTTCAGCCACCACACAATTGTAGACTTAGGTGCCTTGCTTGCCTCTTCTTTGAACAACTCCACAGTACAAAGAGGTGATCTGATCTACAAAGAGGTGATCCGATCTACAGAAATCAAAAGTGACCTTTAGATACCTCAATAATGCACGCCTCCCATCTAAGAGCCTAGGCTCCCCCGCATGAGGCATAGAGGAATCCAAATCTACAAAAGCTGGAAAATCCACTGTAAGATGGAATGCAGAGACTTCCTCAGGCAGAAAAGAAGGTACCATACATAAAATATGTGTAGGAAGGGATCTCGACTTGACAGCACCTGAAGCTCCAAAATTCTTCTGGCTGATCAAATAGCCATAAAAAAAACCCACTTAACTGTAGCTCTTTTTAGTGGTTCAAACAGAGCCTCACACAATCCTCTTAAGGACTAGATTCAGATTCCAAAACAGACAAATGTTCTGCATCTGAGGATGCAAATTCTTAGTTCCCCAAAGGAACCGTATGACATCCGGATGTGTAGACAGAGGATACCCTTGCAACTTACCCCAAAGACAACCCAATGTCGCTACCTGGACTCTCAGAGAGTTAAAGGCCAGTCCCTTCACCAGAATATTACTGAGGAAAAGCCAAAATACAAGACACCTTAGCCTGAACAGGCTGAGGCTGCACTCCGTCAACAGCAGATCAGGACTCGAAGATCCTCCAAAATTGCACATACATTAAGGATGTAAAAGGTCACCTAGCCTGCAATAAGGTGAAAATAACCGATTCGGAATATCTCTCCTCCATTTCAGTCGTTTCCTCTCAGAAGCGAAGCTGTGAGACAGAAGTGAGCCACTGACCTAAAAATATTGGGCCCTGGTGGGAAAAAAAAAAAAGAGTCAACTGTTGTCCAAACCTCAGGGAGCCATCTATGGTCATGTTGATCAGATCTGGGAAGCATTGTCAATGTGGCCACTCGATCTACCAGGATCACATTACCCGGATATTTCTCTATTCACCGTAATCCCTTGTCCACCAGAGGCCAACGAAGGAAGACAAAGAAGAATCCTTCAAGTTTATGGCAGCACCAGAGCTCAGGTTCCTTCTGTACCATGCTCTGTTCAGCGGCTGTAAAACCGCAATGCCTTGGTGTTCCTTTAGTCGGGACACCCCCATCTTCTATGAGTGAGACACATCGCTGCCTCTGACAGCTCCCATTCCCTGGGGTCTAACTTTCTCCAGCTGAGAAAATCTGCCTGAATGTTGTTCACTCCGGCAATGTGAGATGCTGCCAGCCGCTCCAAGTTCTGCTCTGCCCACAGAATCAATTCCCAGGCCTCTCAAGCCACTGCCTGATTTTTGGTTCTGCCTTGACAATTGATGTAGGCCGCAGTCATTGCATTGTCTTATAGGATCCATACTGGATGGCCATGTAACCTTGTCAGATAGGCAAGAATGAGAAATGAACAGTTCTTGTCTCTAACCGACTGACAGAGACTGGCATAAGGCCTCCTGTTTTGACCACTAGCCCTGCACCAACTAATCTTGCCAAACCGCCCTCCATCCACTTTGCCTTGGTGGTGACTATTACCCAATTTGGAACATCAAATTCTGCACCACACTCCAGAATGGTGCGAGTAAGCCACCAAGAAAGACTGACCGTGACTTCCTCCTCTAACGGAAGAGAAGATGAAATTCTTCCAATATTGGATTCCATCGGGAGAGAAGAGCACCCTGCAGAGGCCATATATGTCTGAATGCCCAATTTATTCCAATGTTGATACTACAGAACCCAGACCTGCAAATAGCCTCAGAGCCTAGGCATCAAAAGCTCTAGCAGAAGCTTAATCTGACTCTGCAATTTCAGCAATCTTCCTCCATGAGAAACACTCTCTCACCATTGTGTCGAACTCAGATCCCAGATACTCCAGAGTTTGAAAGAGGACTAAATGGCTGATTGCTAGGTTCACCACCCATCCTAGAGACTTCAAGTGCATCAGTACTTTTTGTACTGATTGTCGACAGAGGTCCTCTGATTTTGCATGAATGAGCCAGTCATCCAAACATGGATGCACCAACACACCCTCACCTTTTGCTATGCGGCCGTCCCCACCATCACCTTGGTGAAGGAACGTGAAGTTGTTGCCAGCTGAAGGGAAAGGCTGAAAACTGAAAATGTTCCCTAAGGACCATGAATCTCAAGAATCTCTGGTACTCCAATCTGATGGCTATGTGCAGATACGCCTCTGTGAAAGTGAGAGAGCCAAAGTGAGGTGAGTCCCAGGTTCCTCAGTTGCCAGAGGATTAAAAAAAAAACAAACCCTCGTCTTTCAGCATTAGAGGTTGTACTAGGGGATCCAAATAGTTTCAACCCTACAGAGGAGCGGTCTTTCAGAGGGCTCGAACCTTTGATTAGGTCTCTATCCTTTTGTCCCAGGCAGCCCAGATGAGGCACAGGTTCAGGCAGTGGAGCTGCCCACCCCTGAGAACAGGAGATGGGGGTTGTTTCTTTTATCCAGTGGGTTCTGGAGGTGATTTGAGATGGCTATGCGCTGGAGTTTTGCAGTGCTCATGGTGTGTCCCTGCAACTCTCCGCAGAAGATACTCGAGACTCCTTAGTCTGTGGGCTGTGGTTCCAGTGCCCACGTCTCAAGAAAATACAGATTCCATTTATTTCATTGAGTCCAAGAAGGAGGGCTTTTTTCGCCCCATCCTGGATCTCAAAGGGTTCAACTGTCATGTGCATGTGACTCATTTTCGCATGGAAACCTTGTGCTCAGTGATAATGGCAGTACAGTCGGGAGTTTGATGTGTCTCTGATTTTATCCGAGACATACTTGCATATTCCCATCCAGATAGAGTATCAATGGTTTCTGCATTTTGCAGTTTTGGGGCGTCAAGTTTCAAGCACTATCTTTTGGTTTGGCCATCATGCCCAGAACCTTTTCCAAGGTTATGGTGGTGGTGGCAGCAGAGTTGAGAGGATGGGATCCTGATACACCTGTACTTGGGTACTTGCCAGGTTCTTGTGACCTGGTTTGGCCTCTGTTGGAAACAGGATGCTGGGCTTGATGGACCCTTGGTCTGACCCCGCATGGCAATTTCATATGTTCTTACGTTCCGCCTTATGACAGACTTCCGAGTTGGACATCAGAGTTTCCGTGCGGAAATGGGGAACCTTGAGAGCCGCATTTACCTTCTTTAAATCCAATATCTCTTGAATTGGATATAGGGGGAAAATTAACTTAAAATTGACCCCTGGCCACACTAACCGTGTTCAAGGTCTGAGCCAACAGACATCTCTCTGAAAAAAAGAAAAAATCTGAGCAAAGTCCGAAGCGGCACTCAATTATATGCAATTTCTCCTTCTTCTAGAGATGAGAAAGCCAATCCCCCATCGGAATCCTCTGATGTCTCATAATCCACATCCCCTTGAACATTACCAGGAACAGCCTCCCTTCGGCATTTGCCTGGCGTGACTGACAAATGGGAGGCTGAGCACACAATCCCTACATAGTAGGGTCATTCGCCTCCACTGGGTGCTGCTGCAAAAAGGTCTGCAGGCCCTGGAAACATTCCATCCAGGAGAAGAAAGATGGATCAATATCAGAGCCCAGAGTCTCAACCTTGCTCTCTCCGACCTCTCTCTCTCTCAGGGAAGCTTCTGCCCTTAGGAACAAGGAAGTAGGAGAACTGACCGTTGCCTCTCCTCCCACTCCACTCCCTTCCAGACACACCATAGGCCGAGGGGATTTCCCAACATGAGAAAAAGATGTAGTGGTCAAATTGCTTTGATACTTACAGTGCAAGTCTAAAGGGTCTACGTTATACTTCTCTCACTTTGCTTTACTCAATCTAGGTTGAGGGGATCTAGAGGGAGCAAATCTAATTGTGATCTGAATTTGAATTTATATTTGTCTCTTATTATTTGTTTCTTCTTTCGGTCTTGCCAAGAGGCTGCATGGCTACATGTTAGTTCTGCTTAAGTTCTGATATTCTAATTTCATATCCCTTCATTCTTCACTTACCCAACCAGCCCTAGCTGTATGATTGTGGATATATTTGCAACCACAGTTTTTCTTTGAATTGTATAATTCTACTTGGCATTCAATGAGCTGAGCTGTAGTAGTGGGCAGGGAGTGGGACTAGGGATCATGGGAGGGGAGAAAATAATTCAACATACCATATAGTTGTCATATGTAGACAGTTTATTGTTAGATTACATGTTTATGCAATAACGTTTTCAATACATTGGTTGTTATAGAATTGATGACATGTTATTGTTGTATGCTGTGGACTTCATCCAATAAACATTAAATTATAAAAAAATAAAAATTGTTTTGAGTATCTAAATAGCACTGACACAAACAGAGAGAGAGTGAGGATTGAATTGCTATCAGATAGCAAGTCTCTCCGATAGCAAGGTACATGGACCTGTTTGTCCCCAGTGCCTAGCTCTCCTGAACTTCGGCTGTAGGCGGCCTCCTGCACGCACAACAATGCCACTCAGGCGTACTTGTACACCCTTCTAGGATGAGTGCAAGACTAGGTCGTGATCATACATGCACAAGTACATGTGCAAATACGCACTCATATAGGTCATGGTCGTATGTGCCCAAGCACCTGTGCAAATACACGCTCCAATTTAGGTCATGGCCTTACACACGCAATTACCTACGCAAATATGTGCTCAAGTACTTGCACAAATACGTGCTCCAGGTCGCAGACATACATGCTCAAATCTAGGCCGCAGCCTTATGCGCACAGGTGGTCACGCATGCAACAGCCATACTGTGAGTGCATGCACATGCCTAAGCACATGGGAAAAGAATCGCTGCCACGGCCTAACCCGCAGCTAAGTAAAGCCTGCCTGCACATTCAGTGTGTTAGGCCCGGATCCATTCAAAATCTGGCACCGAAAATCATCAAATGCCTGAAGAGCTTCTCACCAGTTCAGGCCTCCTGAGACTGGCCAAGAATCCATGGAGATGGAGGCACACAGCCAGCATCCCCCGTTGCTTGTTCTGCTAAACAAGCTTTATGCATAAGCAAATTAAAACTGGCAGAAGACCTCTATCAGAACCAGAGACGACTCCTCAGTGCAAGTGCCTCTCTGCACCTTTGCAGGACAGGGAACCGCTGGCGATAGCTGAGGAGAGAATTCCCCTGTCTCTCCCACCGATGCTGCTAGGGAATCGAAAATGGCCACCATTTCCACGCAGATGGGGAAAGCCTCAATACTAGACCGCGTCACCCGTGAGGCTTGTTCTACCCAGTGCAGTCATGTTCAATGCAGACCCCTGAATGCCATGCCGCACACGGACGCTGTTCTTCCCCGCACCCATGGCACCACCAGCACTTCAATGGGAAGCAGGGGAACAGTGCCTCAGTGCCACGGAGTCAACACCCAGTCTCCTCCCACAGGCAGAGAAGCTGCTGAAAAACCCCATCACTGAGCTCCCCAAGCTACTAAAGTAGATCCCCCTCTCCTGGAAGCCCAATGCTGCACAGATTCCTCTAACAAGTTCCTTATTTTTTTAAACTCTCTGAGAACAAATAAAGATACATTGAAACCAATACTTTCCTTCAGTGCAGAGGTTGCTATTCCAGGAGCACAGGTTGCATAGCAGATCAAAAAAGAGCCAGACCACTGGTTATATCAGTCTCCTTTCGCCAAACTTTAGCAACCAAGCCCAGGATAAACCATATAAAAGGGATACGACCCTGTTCCACTGGGCTTGCAGTGCAGAACTGCCAGAAAGCTCCACCACTGTCTTGTGGGGAATGAGGGATCTGGACCACCAGATGTCCATCCCACGGACCTCCGGACCAAGCTCTCAGAACCACCTTCACAACCACCTGGAAGGATCCAGAAATTTTCTTGACTTTTAATCTTTTTTTCTCTCTCTCTTTTCAGATTGCAGGTTTTACACCATCTACCATCTGCTGGAATCAGAGAAATACTGGGGGACTGCAGATGGCACACTGGGTTATGTACAGTATCAGTGAAACTTTCTCTGTCTCCATCTGCTGGCAGGGAGGTAAAACCCAGTGAGGCTCTCTCAATCACTGTGCCAAAATGAAAATTGGTTCTTACCTGCTAATTTTTGTTCCTGTAGTACCACGGATCAGTCCAGACTCTGGGGTTTTGCCTCCCCTCCAGCAGATGGAGACAGAGAAAGCTTTGACTGACTCTGCTCTATATCCTGAAGTGCCACCTGCAGTCTGTCAGTATTAATCAATATCAAAGCAGAACGCCAGAAACAAACTGAACTAGCTAACCAAACTTCATTGGGACCACAGTCCACCTGTGTTAGGAATGAATCCTTCCAACTCACGAACCCCAAGTGGAAGCAGAACCCATGAGTACATCTGAAAACGTAAGAAAAACATTGGAAACAGTAAGCACTTATCTGCAGATTGCACACCAAACACAGTAAATGAGCGGAGTCTCTGTAACCTCTAAGCAGAAATGGGCAGGACTCTGGACTGATCCGTGGTACTACAGGAACGAAAATTAGCAGGTAAGAACCTATTTTCCTTTCCCTGTATGTACCCAGATCAGTCCAGACTCCTGGGATGTAACAGAGCTGTTTTACTCAGGGTGGGACCCTGAGATTCCCGCTCGGAGAACACCTTCTCCAAAGGCAGCCGAGCATGGACATCCAATCGGTAATGACGAGCAAAAGTATGTAACGTCTTCCAAGTCGCAGCACTACAAATCTCCTGTGGAGAAATATGTTGACACTCAGCCCACGTCGTCGCTTGCGAACAAGTAGAATGAGCCCTCAAGCCGACCGGGAGCGCCCGACCAGCGAGAAGATAGGCTGACCCAGTGGCCTCTTTCAACCACCGAGCAATCGTGGCTCGGGACGCCTTATGCCATCTTCTGGGACCACTCCATAGTACAAACAAATGATCTGACATATGGAAACTGTTGGTGACCTACAGATAACGCAACATAACGCGACACACATCTAACTTTCTGAGGTCCCTAGAAGAGAGCTCTGAACGGTCCAAACCAGAAAAAGCCGGAAGCTTCACTGACTGATTCAAATGGAGAGGAAACCACCTTTGGTAGAAAGGAAGGCACAGTTCTCAAGGTAACTCCTGCATCAGTAATCCTTAGAAAGGGTTCCCTGCAGGATAAGGCCTGAAGCTCTGCTATTCTGCATGCAGAAAAAATAGCTATGAGAAAGATCGCTTTCAACGTAAGATCCTTCAAAGTCACCCTCTTGAGAGGTTCAAAGGGCGCGACGCACAGGGCCTTGAGCACCAAGTTCAAACTTCAAGAAGGACAAGGGTTCCTGAATGGAGGAAGCAAATCCTTTGCTCCCCGGAGAAATCACGCTACATCCAGATGTGCCGCTAATGACACGCCATGCAACTTACCCCAAAAACAACCAAGAGCTGCTACCTGCACCCCTAAGGAACTGCAGGACAATCCTTTAGCCAAGCTGGCTTGCAAAAAAAGACAAAATATTGGACACCGAAGCCCGCATAGGATCTAACTGGTGGTTAACACACCAAGACCCAAAAACACTCCACACCCTGACATACGCCAGGGACGTGGAGGGCTTATGCGAACGCAGAAGAATAGCCACTACCGCATTTGAAAAACTCTTGTTCTTTAGCCAGAGCCTCTCAAAAGCCATGCCACTAGATAAAATCGCTCCACCTCTTCTAAACAAACAGGACCCTGACAGAGAAGGTATGGCAGATCCCGAAACCGTAAGGGGCCGTCCACCACCAGACTGACCAAATCCGCAAACCACGGACGTCGTGGCCACTCCTGCAGCACTAGAACAGCTTCCACCTGGTGAGCCTCTATCCACCTCAGTACTTTGCCTCGAACTGGCAGCCCACCCACCACCTTTGTGCACCCCTTAGTGCAACCTGTAGTGCAAATGCCAGTTAATTTCTTTGCAATTGAATATCTCTCCTTTGTTTAATATACTTCCTATTACCCCTTTTTGCTCAATTGTTAAAAATCCTGCATTCTGAGCTTTTGTAAACAGTTATGATGGCTTTACCGAATGATGGTATATAAAACTCATCAAATAAATAAATAAATAAATGAGATGCTAGGGCGGAAACACGTAGCGAAGAACGTCCTTCGGCCAGAGAACCGCTAGGGCATCCACTCCTTCCGCTCCCCTTCTTGCCTTCGACTGAAAAACCGAGGGGGCCTTGGAATTTTGACAGGTTGCAATAAGGTCCACCGCCGGGCTGGACCACCTGTTGCATATCTGCTGAAAGGCCTCTTCGCAAAACTCCCACTCTCCGGGGTCAAGGCAATGACAACTGAGAAAGTCGGCTTGAACATTGTCGACCCCGGCGATGTGAGAGGCTGCTATGTTGACTAGATGTTGCTCTGCCCAGATTATCAGCTGCTGTGCCTCCTGGGCCACTGGCTGACTCTTGGTTCCTCCCTGGTTTTTGATATAAGCCACCATGGTCGCATTGTCAGAGAGAACTTGTACCGACTTTCCCTGTAGGAGGGGCTGAAGAGCCAGCAACGCCAATTGTATAGCCCTGGTCTCCAGTCGATTGATCGACCACTGGGCCTCTTGCCTGGACCATTGCCCTTGGACCGATGTCTTCTGACAAACTGCTCCCCAGCCTGAAAGACTGGCATCCGTGGTGACCACCGTACAATTGGGGACTTCCAGAGGTACTCCACGTCGCAAATTGTCCACCAGTAACCACCAATCCAGACTGGACCGAGCCGCATCCGTAAGGGGAAGGGGAAGATGAAACTGTTTGGAAACCGGGTTCCAGCGGGAAAGCAATGCGGACTGTAGTGGTCTCATATGAACAAAGGCCCATGGAACCAACTCCAGAGTGGATGTCATCGAGCAGAGGACCTGCAAATAATCCCATACTCGGAGTATGATTGGACAACAAATCTTGAACTTGTCCTTGAAGCTTGAGAAGGAGGTGTTCGGGAAGAAATACCCTCCCCTGACGGGTGTCAAACAGGGCTCCTAGGAACTCCAACGACTGGGTGGGAGCCAGGTGGCTCTTGTTGAAGTTGATCACCTAACCTAGGGACTGCAAGAGAGAGAGAGGACTCTGTGATCCATTGAGCGGTAAAGAGACTCAGTCTTCGCCCGAATCAGCCAGTCGACCAGATACGGATGGACTAAAAGACCTTCCTTCCTGAGTTGCTCTGCTACCACGACTGGGAGAGCTCGAAACTGAAATTGGCATCCCAGGATGCAGAATCTCAGGAACATCTGGTGATCGGGGTGGATGCCAATGTGAAAGTATGCCTTGGTCAAGTCCAGGGATGTAAGAAACTCCCCCTTGTGCACCGAGGCAATGACAGACCTGAGGGTCTCCATGCGAAACTTGGGGATTCGGAGACAGCGGTTGACTTTTGAGGTCTAGAATGGGCCGCAACGTCCCCTCCTTTTTTGGCACAACGAAGTAAATTGAGTAACGACCCCTTTGCTGTTCTGGTCGAGGAACTGGTATGATGGCCCCGAGATCGCTCAGACACTGCAGCATGTCCCGTACTGCGTGACGCTTTTCTTAGAAGGAACACGGAGAGAAGAAAAACTGATCTCATAATCGATGAACAAAATCTAATGCGTAACCTTGACTTATCACCTGAAGGACCCACTGGTCTGACGTCCACTTGGTCCATTCCCCGTAGAACAGAGACAGCCTGTCTCCTACCACCAGAATCGGGAAATGGACCGGTCTCGTTTCATTGGGCAGATTTAACTCCCCCTGCTGCTTGGGGGCTCCCCAGTCTTCCAAAACGACGTCCACGAAAGGACTGAGACCAAGACTGCTGCCAGCCCGAAGATTGCCTTGCAGGAGGGCCAGAGGGCCGAGAAGAGCGCATTCTTCGATTTGATTGAAAGCGGGCACGTGAGGAAAATGAGCTACGAGCTCTGGGTCAATCCTCCGGTAGCTTATGTACTTTGTTCTCTCTTAAGGACTGTTTCATATCTTCCAAGTCCTTTCCAAATAGTAGCTTACCCTTTAAAGGGCAGAGACCCAAGCTGTGCCTTAGAGCAGCGGTTCTCAACCGGTGTGTCGCGACACACCAGTGTGTCGCCAAGCACCAGCTCATGTGTCGCGTGCTCCCGGTCTCTCCCACTGCTCTTTCTTCCCTGCTGCCGTTGCCGCCGGGCTATCAGCACGTTCAAGCCCAGTGGGAATGGCAGCAGTGCTAAAAGAAGCTGTGGCACCTGTGGCTGGCCTTTTCTTCTTCCCGCGCCTGCCCCCCGCCCCGTGACCCGGAACAGGAAGTGATACACAGTGCGGTGCGCGGGAAGGAGAAAGAGCCGTGCCGCGTGATAAAGTAGCAGCAGCGGCAGCAGCATCAGCCTCCGAGCAATCGAAGCAGCCGGTAATCGGGAAAGGAGACAGCAGCTTGAGCCTCCCGCGGCCGATAGGATTCTTCTTTCTTGGCCTGCGGGGGCGGGAGCAGGAGGCTGCTGCAGCTACCATATGTGCTGGAGGGGGGGAGAGGAAGAGAGTGAGAGAGAGAGAAGCAGCCAGCGAGCCAGCCAGTGTGTAAGTGAGAGAATGTATTGATCGAGAGCATGTGTGTGATTGAGAGAAACTGGTCAGAGAGCTGATGTATGTGTATATGTGAGAGACAATGAAAGTGACTGCTCAAGGAGATGACTGATGTGTATGTGAGAGTGTGAGACAGTCAGGGATGTGACTGATGTGTGTGTGTGTGTGTGTGTGTGTGTGTGTGTGTGTGAGAGAAAGAGAGAAAAGCATGGAAGTGAGAAATCTGGGTATGTGAGAAAGCATGGGAGTAAGAAACCTGGTGTTGTAGGGGTATATGTGAAAGAAAGCATGGGAGTGAGAAGCCTGATTATATGAGAGAGAGCATGGGAGTGGGAAGCCTGTGTGTGTGTGTGCATGTATGAGAGAGAGACTATTTGGTAAGGTGACGGTGTGACTGGTGTGTATGTGAATGTGAGAGAGAGAGAATGTGATTCAGGGAATGAGAAGCCCGTGCACATGGAGAGAACAAGCATGGGAGTGAGAGACTGGTGAGTGTGTGTGAGAAAGAGAAAGTGATTATGAGAGTGAGAAGCCCATATATGTAAGTGGAACACGAGAGTGGGAAGCCTGTGTGTGTGTATGGCATGAGAGAAACTGTTCAGGAAGGTGACTGGTGTGTTTGTCAAAGACTGTTTGGGAGATGATTGGTATGTGAGATACAGAAACTGGTCATGGGGGCATGACTGGTATGGTGTGTGTGTGTGAGAGACATGGGCCCTAAGGAAGAGGACCATGAGTATAGAGCTTAGCCACTACTGCTGCTTCTGGTGTGAGCTACAGCCTGCATGGAAGAGGAGTAGGAGAGCTGCTGGAGGGGGTAAGTAAAGGTGGCTTTTTAAGTTTATTTTTCTTGATTGACTGCCATTTTAATTATTTAATATTATGTGATGTGTCTGCTTTTTTTTAAATATTTTATTGGTGTTTGGAGAATTTTTAATAGTTTTTATGAGTTTTTAATTGTTGGATGTTATTCTGTTCATAGTTGTTGTGAAACATTTATTCTGCTTATTAGTATAATTTTACAATTATTTCTGTGTGGGGATCTATAGCTGCTTGCTAGTTCTGTTTTCCTAATAAGAGGTGTATTGGTTTTTAGGGCCTGATTTAATATTTGTAGTGTTGCCTTTTCATAGATAGGGTTGCTCCTGTTTTGAGTGTATTCCATAATACAGGTGTAACTGTGTGTGGATTAGTTTATGTGCATTACTACAGATCCTGGGAGTATGTTAGGTCGGTTCTGTGTCTGTTACCGAGATATTTTACTAGCATGTAAGCGTTTTATCAGTCTTATTTGTTGTGTTTTCTCAAGAGGACATGCATTGGTGGTAAACTGCTGTCTTTTCATAAGTAGGGCTATTGAGCCTGGAAGTAGAAGGAGTTTGAGTTGCTGTTACTGAGATGACACCAGAACCAGAATATCTTTTTTGTAGTGTGAGTTGTATGGGGAATGTCATAATTTTGCTTTACATCCATTATTGTGGGTCATGGGGGTTTCCCGTGGATGCAAACTGTACTTTTACATCTAGCCCTGTGACGATCATGGGTCAGTGTGTCACGCATGTGAGAACCATCTGTCAGGTGTGTCCCGACAGAAAAAAGGTTGAGAACCACTGCCTTAGAGGATACATCAGCCGACCAGTTTCTCAACCAAAGGAGTCTACGGGCCGAAACCGCCGACACCATGGATCGAGCCGAAGTCCACAGGAGGTCATGCAAAGCATCTGTGCTGTAGGTCACTGCAGCCTCTAAGTGTTCTGCCTACACCACCTCTTCCTCCGAGAGTGCCAGATTGCTTTGTAAGGACTGTACCCAACGAAGACCTGCTCACAGGGCAAAGCTGCTGCACATGGCAGCCTGCGCTCCCAGGGCGGACACCTCAAAGATCAGTTTAAGCTGCACTTCCAAATTGCGGTCCTGAAGATCCTTAAGGGCCGTGGCTCCTGTCACTAGAATAGTAGTCATCTTTGTTACCGCAGACACAGTGGCATCTACCTTTGGGAGCTTCAAGACCTCCAAAGCTTCTTCTGGCAACGGTACAGCTTGTCCATCGCTTTACTGACCTTCAGGCCCAAATCCGGGGTGTCCCATTCATGGAACAGGAGGTCGGTGACAGAAAGATAGAAGGGAAAAGACGTATTCGGACCCCTGAGACCCACCATCACGGGATCTATATCTCCCATCCAGGAGTCCTTCTGTGGGGCTTTAATGCCCAATTCCACCAAAATCGCTGGAATAAGAGGACTAAGCTCATCCCTCCGAAAAAGACGAACCACCTTGGGATCATCCCCGTCCGCCACGTGAAGAGTAGGACAGCCTTCCTGACCGGGATCACCCCCGAGATCTGCCCCTGGAGAGGGCTTGTCCCGGGGACCACGCTCGTTCTGATCGGAGTCCTCCAAGGTAGTATCCTCCTGAGAGTGGACCGCCCCAGACCGCAGGGGACGCTTTACTCGCGGGCCGGAGTCTTGCCTCAAACGCTTGGATACATGGGCCCCAGGGCGGAAATTCCCCACGGGCGTCTCTTATGCACCTTCTGCGATTTATAGGCCTTATGTAGGAATCTAATAAAATCCGCTGAAAAGGATGATGAGGAGGAGGAGGAGGAGGAGGAGTCTGAGGCCTCCTCGAGGCTGTCCTCCCCGATGTCAGCCATTTCTACCCACGGCACGCTGCCCGCCCCCCCCCCCCCCCCCCAGGGGCTGCCTGCTGCGGAGACAAGGGAGGGGGATCTGACCCTCCCTGCATCGCCAGCTGCGTCACGGCGTGAAAAGTACCTAAGATGGCTTCCGTTCCTGCGCTTAGCAGGAACGGGTCCAGAGGAGAAGAGCTGAGGTGCAGATTCCTTCCTGAGGCGCGGGCCGGCCGAATCACCACCTTCACGGCACCGTTTGAAGTGCCCTCTTCTCTAGGGAGGCACGCAGAGCAAAGACCATCTTGGGACACCCGCGCGTGCGCGTCCCCACACGTGCAGCAGGCCGCACCACGCGGCATCAGCAAAATGGCGCGGCAAGGGAAAGAAAGAAATGTCTGCCTCACTGGCTGAAAATCTCCCAGTCCCTCCCCCCCCCACAGAGGTAATGCCAGCTCCAGTTGAACACTGCCTTTGCGGCAAAGTGCCATGTGAAACTTAACTTTTTTTTTTTTCTTATACTTAGCTGCTCCGCGGGTCCTTTGCCGAATAAGGTGAGTGAGCCGGGCTCCCCGGTATCACCCCAGCCAGGAGTGGATGCAGGGTCCTCAACGTCTCCAACTCCAGCGGCCTCGAGAACCAGGGGGGATGGTCCCCTCAGAACCTAACAACCCCCTGGGAGGCAGTGAAATAGCGGCTGAAGCTTTTAGCCTCGCTTTTACCTTTTTTTTTTTTTTTTTAAAGAGCCAGTCCTGACCTATCAGCCCTAGACTAACACTAACAGCCTACTTTTTTTTTCCAAGGCAAACTACCACAGACTGCAGGATTTTGCACCTCTACCATCTGTTGGAGACAGAGAAATACTGACGGACTGCAGGTGGCACCTCAGGATATAGGGCAGAGTCAGTCAAAGCTTTCTCTGTCTCCATCTGCTGGAGGGAAGGCAAAGCCCAGGAGTCTGGACTGATCCGGGTACATACAGGGAACCCCAATTTACAACTTGATTACATCATCCAGTGGTTGTTCCAAAAGTTCCGAGTGTAAACTGATGCCCTGACTATCCAAGGGCTACAGTCAGGATCTGCTCCAATAGTCTAGTTATGGCAATTGGGCACAATGCTGACTTTTATAGACTGGGGCTTCCAAAAGCTGTCCTTTTAACCCTACACCCAGTTGGGTTTTCAGGGTATCCACACTGAATATGCACAAGATAAATGTGCATATGCTGGGTTACGAATGTATGTAAATTTACATCATGCATGTTTATTAAAAATAACCTGAAAACCCAGCTGATTGTGAGGGTTACCAGGACTGATGAGGAGGATGGTAGTAGCGTGACGTGTTACCTGAAGGTCACATGGTACTGGTAGACAGCATCATTTGACAGTGTATCTTGATGATGTTCAGCCCTAATGCAACAGGTTTGCCTTTAGATCCCTGCTTCAACAACGGCTCTCTAGAAGAAAAAATTAGGAAGCAGAGATAAAGAAGTCTTTAATTTTTCTCTCATGCATTCCTAAGTTTGCCCAGTAAAAAGCGTAGATTATTACACATTCCCAGCAGGAAACTTGGGACTACCTGATACCATGCAAAGGTGTCTCTTTACATGTCCATCAGACCTGACCTGTGGCTGGCCGGCTCTCATCTCAAAGTTTTACAACAAAAGATACTGGAACCAAATAAGGCTTTTTCCCAGATGCCAGAAGAATCAGGCCCTGGATGCAGAGAGAAGCTGCCAGTCACTGCCGCACATTGCAACCATGACAGAGCAGAGGCTCTTCCACTAGGAGACAGTCAGGGGATTTTGTTCTATATGATAAACACATGCTAAACTAGCACTAGCAGGGCGTACTGTGCAAGAGCTATATACTGTGGCTAGTTTACTGTTCATATTCTTCCAATCCAGCAATTGCTGGTTCTTATCCCATCCCTACAGTTGTAGCCCGTGCTCAGATTGTGGCATAAGTGGCTTCAAGCTGCCGGTCAGACTGCTTGCAGACAAACCCTTATGATCCTGGGGCAAATTTCCCACAGCCTCAATGAGATGTTGAACCATGATGTCTACGCTAACAGATTTTATATATTTTGACTGGTCAGAAAGTTAAATTAACGTACATTTATATCTATTTTAGTATTATGTTGTTTTTTTAATGGTTTTAATTTATGCTATTTGATGTATTTTTATGTATGTTTTAATTTGTAAACTGCCTAGTTCTTTATTTAGGAGTATATAAATAATTTTTAAATAACATTAAACAAGTCACCCTAAACTGTAAATGAGGAATCAACAGCTCAGTATTAAATATGCTTCTAAGGCACTGCCCAGTTGATAGGTAAACAGAGTCTCCTTTCTATACCTACAAGCATTTCTTGCAGGTGGAGAGCTTAAACAAGATCACACAGAAGCTGAAAAGCAACAGATTTTCAAATAGAAGAGACCGCTGAATAGAGTCTTCTAGTTTAACAATCTTTCTTCACGTGGCGTTATTACTACTACTCTAGCACTTATATAGTACACCAAACCAGGGTAACATTCAACAAAATTACATATAGGTACGGTAAGTCCCTTCCCCAGAGAGTTTACAATCTAAAAAGATAACTGCCACAACAGAAGATAAAGTGATTTTCTCAAGGTCATGCATCAATGGCAGAAGCAGGATTTGAACGCTTGTCTTCTGGCTCCCAGACTTTAACATTTAAGTATACCCACTTACGTTTTCTCAGGCTGCTCCATGAGGATTACTGGGGGTGTCTCTGGCTTGGGTGGGGGCCCTGCAGATGGTTTAAGAAATGCTGAAGCCCTACCCAGTCCTACCAACGCTTTTCCAGGGGAGATAGATGGGAAGTCCTCGACACCACGACCAAGAGATCTGAATGCAGAGATGGATTTAGAAAAAAAATGTAAAGAATAGACATGAGTTCTCTGAATGAAAAACACTGCTATTACTGCATTCTACAACTAGGTAAGCCAAGACCCTTGATCTCCCCCAGCTGCTGTTACCACACCTCTCAGTACCAGCTACATTTCAGTACTATCCCAAATATAGGGTGAATTCTTTACTATCTAGGCTCTCCTATCATGTCATGAAATTAAAGGTTAAATTATTCTTACCTGATAATTTTCTTTTCTTGAGTTATGCTAGACTAGTTAATACGTAAGGGATTTCCCCTCCTCCACAGCTGACAGAAATAGAGGGCACATCTCTTATGACCTCACTCCAGGCTTATAAGGGAGGTGTGACCCTCAGAGCCGAAGCGTGCCTATGGCCAACATGGCCATGGCCATAGGTGCTGCTACCAAAAGGCACCAAAGAGAGCAGTGCGGCCAGTGGGTCCTCACCAAAAGAAAAAGCAGCTTGTTGCGGTTTCCAGTCCAGTTTTTGCCTGTACCCGTGGCGTAGCCACGGGTGGGCCTGGGTGGGCAGCTGCCCACCCAACTGGAACCGGAAATGGAACACCGGACCTGCAAGGCTGTCGCAGGATCCCATCTCCACACAGCAAAGAGGACGACCCAGGGCCGGCGTGCCATTCCGTGCATTTGCACAGCTCACAAGGGGAAGCAATCCTGCGGCCGTATGGCCCACCGATCTTCCTATTTTGGAGAGGGGGGCTGTAGAAGTGCCACACACAGCTTCCGCTTCCTCCCCCTCCCCCCCCCAAGCAGGAAGATCGGTGGGCTGTACGGCCCAAAGATAGCAGGAGGTCGATGGCAGCAGGAGAGGCCAACTGATCTTCCTGCTTGGGAGGAAGCGTAAGCTGTGCGTGGGCTTGAATGTGTATGTGTGTGTGAGAATGGGAGCCTGGGTGTGTGTGTGTGTGAGAATGGAAGCTTGAATATGTAGGTGAGAATGGGAGCCTGGGTTTGTGTCTGTGTAAGAATGGGAGCTTGGATGTGTGTATATATGGGTGAGAATGAGAGTCTGGGTTTGTGTGGGGGTGAGAATGGGAGCCTGGGTTTGTTTATGGGTGAGAATGGAAGCTTGAATATGTGGGTAAGAATGGGTGCTTGAATGTGTGTATGTGTGGGTGAGAATAGGAGCATCGGTTTGTGGGTGAGAATGGGAGTCTGGATGTGCGTCTGTGTGTGCATAAGAATGTAAGCCTGGGGAGGGGTGAGAAAGTGAGAGCTTGTATGTGTCTGCAAAGAATGTGAGTTTGTGTGAGTGGGGGGGAGGATATGAGAGTGAGAGCTTGAGTGTGTGAGGGAGACTGTGAGAGAAAGCGTGTGTGTGGAGGGAAAGAAGACAGTAATAGAAGAAAGACACTGAAAAGGAATTAGGAAATGAGCGACAAGGGAAAAAAATAGGAAAAAAGAGACAGGACCAACTGATTAGAAAAATACAAAGATCAGACAAAGGTAAAAAAAAAATAATTTATTTTAGGATGTTAGATATGCCATCTTTGGGAATGTGCATTTCTTAAATGTTTGTATTTTGCTTGCTCTTCAGTATTCCACTGTTCAGAGTCTAGTTTCTCAGGCTTTCTATTTTGGTTTTGTTTGCATGTTTCTGTTTCTAATTTGTAGACTCTTATTTCTATATTAGATAAAGGTCAGTCTCTGTTTTGCCTGTGTGTGTGTGTGTGTG
Source organism: Rhinatrema bivittatum (assembly GCF_901001135.1). Classification (NCBI taxonomy): domain Eukaryota; kingdom Metazoa; phylum Chordata; class Amphibia; order Gymnophiona; family Rhinatrematidae; genus Rhinatrema; species Rhinatrema bivittatum. Next base: position 251,517,345 of record NC_042619.1, read on the forward strand.
TGTGTGTGTGTGACTGAATTCTGCTCGCATGTAGTTTCTCTGTAGTAGTCCAACTTGCTCTGTTATTCCAGTAGGTGATGTATTAATGTTCTAGGGCCTGGTGTAGTATTTGCATTGCTGCTTTTTCATAAGGTTGCTGTTATTTGAATCCTGAGAGTCAGTGCTGTGGCTGTATGGCAAGGTTCTAGATGCCTCTTTCTTTGCAAGAGTTTGTGTTACTTCACAAAATAGCAGTGGAGCGTTATTTTTTGCTGAGGTGACACCAGAATTTGAAATTTTTTTTTCATGTTAGTTGTAATGTGAATTGCCCTAGCTCTGCGCTACACCTGTTCTGATGATTTGTTATTGTATTTATGAAGATTTCTGGTTTTCTGAAAAGATGGTTCATGAAAGAATACATTAATTTTTGTTTTATTACATGATTTGATCTGATTGCTTTCTATACTTGTGCATTTATAAACTGCAATAAATATAAAATAAATTCTGATTAATAAGGAATGTTTAATGCTGGTAAGTGCTTGAAATAATTGAGGTAAAATGTTTTAAAGTTTCACGCATGATGCATAATAGCTGTTGCAAATTACTTACAGGCCAATACAGTAAATAAATGTATTTAAATTAGGCCCGGCAGTAAAAAGAGGCACTAGGGACACTAGCGCGTCCCTAGCGCCTCTTTTTGGACAGGAGCGGCGGCTGTCAGCGGGCTTGACAGCCGACGCTCAATTTTGCCGGCATCGGTTTTCAAGCCCGCTGACAGCCACGGGTTCGGAAACCGGATGCCAGCAAAATTGAGTGTCCGGTTTTCAAGCCGCGAGCTTATTTCAAATTTTTTTTTTTTTACTTTAAACTTTCGGGACCTCCGACTTAATATCGCCATGATATTAAGTCGGAGGGTGCACAGAAAAGCAGTTTTTACTGCTTTTCTGTGCACTTTCCCGGTGCCCGGAGAAATTAGCACCTACCTTTGGGTAGGCGCTAATTTCTGAAAGTAAAATGTGCGGCTTGGCTGCACATTTTACTTACTGAATTGTGCGGGAATACCTAATATGGTCATCAACATGCATTTGCATGTTGCAAGCGCTATTAGGTTCGGGGGGGGGGGTTGGACGCGCGTTTTGGATGCGCTATTACCCCTTACTGAATAAGGGGTAAAGCTAGCGCTTCGAAAATGCACGTCCAAATGCGGGCTTAACAGTGCGCTCCATCGGAGCACACTGTACTGTATCGGCCTGTTAGAAAGCCATTCTAGAGTGCAGTATATGGCATTATTTATCAATAAGAAAAAAAACTAGTAAGTTTCAGACCTGCATGCCTAGAGCCCACCCATGTTAACCTTGTGCCCACCCAAAAAATCAATTCTGGCTATGCCACTGGTCTGTAGGGTCTCTTTATTCTGTATTTGAGGGTCTATCTGTGTTTTGCATGTGTAATTGAAGTCAGTTATTCTGTTAGTGTGTAGTTTCTATGTAGGGATCTATAGCAGCTTGGATTGTTCTGTTTTCCTAATAGGGGGTTTATTACTATTTTAGGCCTGGTATAATATTTATAGTATTAATTTTCATAGGTAGGGTTGTTGCTGTTTGAGTGGCTCTCTGAGGATCATGCCCATGCCCAAGATGCAATAGAGTAGGCCTAATACCATATAGGTCACAAGTATCTCATGCTTTTTTTGCAGGGGTTTCTGGTTGGCACCTCAGGAGTGCATGTAAATATAATATACATATTGTAAGCGACATTTTTACATCAGAAGACAGTACTTTGAATGCTCTTTGTCATGTGAAATCTGTTATTATAAATGAATAATTTTTAATTGTGTGTGAGGAGGGTGTGATAGGGTGGGGGGTGCAAGGCTGTAAAGATTTCTTAGGGCACCTAATACCCTTGCACTGGCCATGGGCATTGCTGTACAAACATTGAACAGAGTCTCCCAACTCGTGGTGTCATGTGTTGTGTGATGGGTAATGGGTGAGGGCAGAGTTTTTCACTTGGCCATAGGTGCCAAATTGTCTACTACTGGTTTGGTAGCCCTGGATCAATCCAAGAAGCCTTCTTCCAAAGCACTATGACTAACAAGAATCCCTCCAATCCCAATTTTAAAATCCACTATTATGTGGAACTGGAGACTGCTCTGAGATCAGAGGTTAGTCAAACAAGAGGAGTGGATAGACAGAATGAGAAAGGTGTTATCAGGCCTACTTCATGTGACGTACCCCAGCTTCGTGATCCTAGCCATTCCCTAGTGGGATCTGGACTGGTCTAGCAGGACACAAGGAAAGAAAATTACCAGGTAAGAACAATTTAACTTTCCTTATTTTCCTACTAGACCAGTCAATACATATGGGAATTACAAAAATACTTCCCCTCGCCGGGGCAGCAGGGAGATAAGGCTGTCCTCAATATTCACTCTCCAAAGGGCACATCAGCCCTGGCCTGCACATCCAACCTGTAGTGCTTCATTAATGTGTGTGCAGAGAAGACCAGAGTCAGCCCTGCAGATTTCATAGGAAAACTGGTTCTTACTGCTAATTTTTGTTCCTGTAATACCATAAATCAGTCCAGACTCCTGGGTTTTGCCTAACTACCAGCAGATGGAGACTGAGAAAGTTTTACTGACACTGTAAGTAATCCAGTGTGCCACCTGTAGTCCCTCAGTATTGCCTTGTAGCCAAGTCAAGGTGACAGCAACAGCCCTTCAGTATCTCTCCATCTCCTAGCAGATGTGGATGTGCTATCCTTACACCAGCATTGCCTTTGTGAGATTACAGCACCCAGAAGTAAAAATTTACCTTTAATTTGGAAAATGATTGAGCCCCGCTCTCCTGGGGTGATACCTAAAAGGTCCCTCCCCCAGTTGAGAATTCCTGAGGCGATTTCCGAGATCCCTCAGAGGCTTGGTCTAGTATCCGGTTCCCAGCGTGGACTCAGCTGTTGAAGCAGCTGAAAGGCAGCAGGTGCAGGAAGCATAGTGTGGTGGAGAACTGCCAAAACCCTCTCCCCCTGCAGCCGGAGACAGTCTCTGTACTCGGACAGTAAGCGCTAAGCCCAGGTAAGTAAAAGGACTCACAGATTCGGTAAGTCTTTCCTCTGGTTTCCTTGATTGGCGCACTGTACCGATGACATTCCTGATCCCATTAGGGCAAGGGAAAGGGGTTTCTGAGTGGGTTGAGTGGCCCCTGATGGGCTAGGCCCCGCTTCAAGCTCGATGGGCACTCCATGTGGCAGGCCATGGCAGCACCAACTTGCACACAGTTTGGAGTGGTGCCATTTTCTCCCCCCATAGACAGTCAAGTTTACTTTGGGAATAGCCACTGCTATTAATTGCATCAGTAGCATGGGATCTTCTTAGTGTTTGGGTAATTGCCAGGTTCTTGTGGCCTGGTTTGGCCTCTGTTGGAAACAGGATACTGGGCTTGATGGACCCTTGGTCTGACACAGCATAGCAATTTCTTATGTTCATAAATTTCTAAGCAAAACTCCCTTCCCCTCCAATGAGCTGGAAGAAAGAAAAGTTGCCCAGACAATGGAAAACTAATTTCCCAAATTTAACATAAGGGATCAGTAATGAAAACTTCCAACAACTCCGCACTAAATACAAAGCAACAGTATGAGTGGCAGACTCTTCCTCCCCCCCCCCAGTAAATGGGTGAGTCTCTGGACTCATCTGTGCTACTACAGGAACGAAAATTAGCAGGTAAGAACCAAATTTTCCTTTCTCTGTTCGTATGCAGATTAGTCCAAATTCCTGGGATGTACCTAAGCTCTCTATGGTAATAAAGGGCACCAAATAATATTTTTAATTTAAACCCACCTGCATGAAGGTGTCAGCAAGCCTGACATTGTGTATCTCAACAGACACCAATCGGTCTTTTAATCATTCACCTTCATACATTAATTTTATTCAAAAAAACTTTTTTCTTTTTGTATATTTATAAAATGTCAATGTCCCCGATCCTCAGAATAATTGGAAAATAGACTCTTAGATATTTTTTGTAAAAACAAAAGCCTGTGTTTCGCAAAGCGCTTCATCAGGGGCATGCGAACAACAGTATCAAGGGAGTCTTAACCATTTCAAACATGGACACGGCGTCTCAGCAATCTCTTTGCAGCATCCATGTTTGAAATGGTTAAGACTCTCTTGATACTGTTGTTCGCATGCCCCTGATGAAGCATTTTGCGAAACATGGGCTTTTTTTTTTTTACAAAAAATATCTAAGTCTATTTTCCAATTGCTCTGAGGATCGGGGACATTGGCATTTTATAAAAATTCAAAAAGAAAAAAGTTTTTTTGAATAAAATTAATATATGAAGGTGAATGATTAAAAGACCGATTGGTGTCTGTTGGGGTACACAGTGTCATGCTTGCTGACACCTTCATGCAGGTGGGTTTAAATTAAAATTATTATTTGGTGCCCTTTATTACCATAGTTGACATTTTCTGGGTAACTAGTACTGACTCTCTATTATTAAGTTATGTACCTAAGCTCCCCATAACTTGGGTGGGACCTGGAGAGTTCCGCTCGTAGAACACTCTCACCAAAGCACATGGAAGCCGGAGCACAGTCATCCAAGTGATAATGTCTAGCAAAAGTGTACAACAACTGCCCAGTAGCCACCCTGAAAATTTCATGTGGAGACAACTTGTTGTGACTCAGCCCAAAAGGTCATCCGAGAACACATTGAGTGAGCCCCTAAACCCCCTGGTAGCAGGTGCCCCTTAGAAATGTATGTCGACTCAATCGCTTCCTTCAGCTACCACACAATTATAGCCTTAGATGCCTTATTTCCCTTCTTTGGAACAGTCCATAGTACAAAGAGGTAATCCGATCTACAGAAATCATAAGTGACCATTAGATACCTCAATAATGAACACCTCCTAAGAGCCTAAGCTCCCCCTCGTGAGGTGTAGAGGAATTCAAATCCAGAAAAGTCAGAAGCTCCACTGTCTAAGATGGAATGCCGATACTACCTCAGGCAGAAAAGAAGGCACCATGCATAAAGATACCCCCAAATCAGACACCTGTAGGAAGGGATCTGAACACAACAATGCCCAGAGCTGCGAAATTCTCCTGGCTGAACAAATAAACACCAAGAAAACCACTTTAAGATTCAAGTCCTTAACTGTAGCTCTCTTTAGTGGTTCAAACCGAATCTCACACAATCCGCTAAGGACTAGATTCAGATTCCAAGACGAACAAATGTTCCACACCTGAGGACCCAAGTTCTTAGCTCCCCGAAGGAACCATATTTCATCCGGATGGGTGGACAGAGAATACCCTTGGCACCTTATCCCAGAGCGAATCAAATGTCGCTACCTGGACTCTCAGTGTTAAAGGCCAATCCCTTGACCAGAACCTTTCTGAGGAAAAGCCAAAATATGTCACACCATAGCCTGAATGCCATCAACAGCAGATCAGGACAAAGATCCTCCATTCGCACATAAGTCAAGGATGTAGAAGGTCACTTAGCCTGAAATAAAGTGGAAATATCCACTTCGGAATATCCCCTCCATCTCAGTCGTCTCTGCTCAGAAGTGAAGCCATGAGACAGAAGTGAGCCGCCTGACTCGAAAATATTGCGCCCTGGTAGAAAATAGTTGGCTGATGTCCGAACCTCAGGGGACCAGCTATGGCCATTTTGATCAGATCTGGGAAGCATGGTCGATGTGGCCACTCTAGAGCTTCCAGGATCATGTTGCCTGGATGTTTCTCTATATGCTGTAATTCCTTGTCAACCAGAGGCCATGGAGGGAAGACAAAGAAGAATCCCTTGAGTCCATGGCAGCACCAGAGCTCTGATTCCTAACGTACTGTGTTCTGTTCAGCGGCTGTAAAACCACAATGCCTTGGTGTTCTCTTTGGTTGGGACACCCCCATCTTCCATGAATGAGACACGTCACTGCCTCCGACAGCTCCCATTCCCCAGGGTCTAACTTTCTCCATCTGAGAAAACCTGCCTGAACGTTGTTCACTCCAGTGAACACTGCCAACTGCTCCAAATGCTGCTCTGCCCAGAGAATCTTAGTTCCGCCTAGATGGTTCATGTAGGCCGCCACTGTCACACTTTCTGATAGGATCTGTTCTGGATGGCCTCATAACCTTAGCAGAAAGACAAGCAATGCGAAATGCACCACTCTCATCTCTAACAGACTGACAGACCACGAAGCCTCCTGTTTAGACCACTGGCCCTGCACAGACTGATCTTGCCACACCGCCCTCCATCCAGAGAAGCATGCATCTGTGGTAGCTATTACTCAATTCGGAACCTCCAATTCTGCACCAATGCTCGAGATTGGTGCGAGTAAGCCACTAAGAAAGACTGTCTCTGACTTCCTCCTCTAATGGAAGAGAAGATGAAACTCTTCCAATACAGATTCCAGCAGGAGAGAAGAGCACCCTGCAGAGGCCACATAGGTGCGAACGACCAATGCATTAATTTCAATGTCGATGCCATAGAGCCCAGGACCTGTAAATATTCCCAGACCCTGGGAACCGAAAGCTCCAGCAGAAGCCTAATCTGACTCTACAATTTCCGCAATATCTTTCTCTGTGGGAAACACACTCTCCGCCAGAATGTTGAACTGATCTCCCAGATACTCCAGCTTGAAAGAGGTCTGAATGCTTTGTTGCTATGTTTGCAACCTATCCTAGAGAATTCAAGCGCATCGGTATCTTTTATACTGATTGTCAAAAGAGTTCCTCTGATTTCGCACGAATGAGCCAGTTGTCCAGACGTGGATGCACCAACACACCCTCCTTTTGCAATGCAGCCACCCCCACCACCATCACCTTGGTGAAGACACATGGAGAAGTCGCTAGCCGAAGGGAAGGGCTTGAAACCAAAAATGTTCCCTTAGGACTATGAACCTTAGGAATCTCTGGTGCTCCAGCCTGATGGCTATGTGCAAATACGCCTCTGTCAAGGCAAGCGATGCCAAGACCTCTACCTTGTGTACCGCCGCTAGATGATCTCAAAGTTGGACCTCAGAGTTTCCATGAGAAAACTGGGAACCTTGAGAGCCACATTTACCTTCTTTAAATCCAATATCTCTTGAATTGGATACAGGGGGGGAAGAAACAGGATGCTTAACTTAAAATTGACCTCTGGTCACACTAAGCGTGTTCAGGGTCTAAGTCAACAAACTCAGCAAGACCTCTCTTGAAAAAAGAAAAAAACATGAGCAGAGTCCGAAGCGACTCTCAGTCATATGCAATTTCTCCCTCTTCTAGAGGTAAGAAAGCCAATTCCCCATCGGAATCCTCCGATGTCTCATAATCCACCTCCCCTTAAACATTACCAGGGACAGCCTCCCTGCAGCATTTACCTGCCGTGATTGACAAATGGGAGGCCTGAGCACTTGATCCCGACATACTAGTTGCTTCGCTTTTGCTGGGCGCCCATACAGAAAGGTCTGCAGGCCCTAGAAACATTCCACCCAGGAGAAGGAGAATGAATCTATACCGGAGTCTACAGGCCCAACCTTGCTCTCTCCAACTTCTCTAATGGAGAAGCTTCTGCCCTCGGGAACAAGGAAGGAGGAGAACCAACCATGCCACTCCCCCTCCAGAGACACCATAGGATGAGGGAATGTCTCAACATGGGCAAAAGCTGTAGTAGTAGCTGGCCAAAAGTCCCTGGGGGTCCAGCAGGGGTCCAGGAGCGATCTCCTGCACTCGTGACGTCGGGTAACAGGAACCAAAATGGCGCCGGCGCTACCTTTGCCCTGTCATATGGTAAGGGCAAAGGGCCACCGGCGCCATTTCTATTAACGCAGCCGTGGCCCGAGAGCGGGAGATCGCGCTGGGACCCCCCCACTGGACCCCAGGTAATTTAAAACATTTTGGGGGGGTTCGGGAGGGTGGGGGATTTGTTTTAAAGGGGTTTTCCCGCCCTCCCCCCCCCCGATTTACGATTTTTTGACGATTAATCGGGGGAATTGTTATTGTATCACGGCTCTAACGATTTGACAATTTAAAATATATCTGACGATTGTTTTAAATCGTCAAAAAACGATTCACATCCCTATCAATAACCATAACAGTTCTTATATGCCACTGCTGTGGTATTGTCTGACATTACTCTGATTGCTCTCCCTTTGAGTAATGGGAGAAAGTGCTGAAGCACTAGCCTGATGGCTCTTGTTCTTTAGCCTGTTTATCAACCACAGACACTCTTCTTTTCTCCATCACCCTTGTACTACCTGCCCTTGGCACTAGGTACCCCAGCCTTCCAGGCTCACATTCATAGTGACCAAAATCCAGATGGAGAGTGTAGGGGACCGAGCACTACTGCTTTCAATAGGTTGGATGGCTGGGTCCACCAATCCAAGCTCTCTCATTTCTGGGAGGTACCCGAGTGAGGATCATAGAAGAGATGTGCCCTCTGTCTCCAACTGCAGAGGGGAAATTCCATACATATTGACTTGTCTAGCAAGAAGCTAAGGAATAGGGCAATGAAGCTGCCCTCTCCCAAATGTTTTCTGTTATAAAGGTAAGTGAACTATAAGTGTCCTCAGTAAGTTCCCTCTGCTATACAAAGACTATTTCTGGTATAATGCTCTCTAACATACCAGTTCTCTTTTCAAAAAAGGTTCTTACTCACCTGCCATACATCTTTTGAGTCCCAGTAAAGCTTGCGTCCCCACTTGGCAGTGCTTCAGGTGCAGGAAACAATGGCTGACTGGGGGCTGGTTGTGTGGGTTTGGCTTCCGTATCCCAATACATACCCCTGCCTATAGCACCTCTACCTGAGCAGAAAAGAATTCAACAAGTACTCGAGAAGTCAGGCTGACATAGAGTGCTTTGTATTTAATATGGAAACACAGAAAGTGACAGAAAATAAAGACCACAAATTCCATCTAGTCTGCCCATTCCTGATGTGAAAATCCTTTGGTCAGTAACTTTAGGAAATATGATAAATGGTATCCACTTTCAAAAGATTCCTGCCTAAAGTTGGCACCTCCTCAGAGGACAAGCAGAGACCGCAAAGAACAAGGGGAGCATCCTAGCAGTTTCCAGGACTACGAGCAATATTATATAGCTCTATCTTACCCAATGGCTGAATCCCTCGTCCCAGGGAGCGGGTGGGTAGTGGTTCAAAGCCCAGGCCTCGGAACATGGCTGGCAGGGATTCCTGCAGAAAAATACAGAATTAACATGAATCTTATCAACATCATGCAAGCCCTTCTGCAAAAGGAAACACTACACTCCAGCCTCCACCTGGTGTTTACCTGCTGCCCAAGCTTTTCTTGTCGAGTTGTTTCATCTAGCACAGCTGTCCTGCCACGCAGCATCTCTCCAGCGCTATGCACAGATCCTGGCATGCGGACCCCAAAAGGCATATGGAAGGATGAACCCCTCCTGGGGGGTCTTGAAGGATCCATTGCAATTCGTCTAGGAAATAAAACAAGTTACAATGTGTACATTCTCCATGGACAAGCCGGACAATATAGCCACACAGCTGGGTGACGTCATCTGATATCTAAGTAAACAAGTGATTAACAATCCATTCCACTCATTTTATAGACCTCTATCATATCATATATCAACTGTCTCTTCTCCAAGCTGAAGAGACTTAATTTCTTTAGTCTTTCCTCATAGGGGAATCGTTCCATCCCCTATTATCATTCTAGTCACCCTTCTCTGTACTTTTCTAATTCTGCTTTATCTTTTTTGAGTTGTGGTGACCAGATCTGCACACAGTACCCAAGTTGAGGTCACACCATGGAGCGATACAGAAGCATTATGATAATCTCTGTTTTATTCTCCATCCCTTTCCTAATAATCCCTAGCATTCTATTTGCTTTCATGGCTGCTGCTGCTGCACACTGAGCAGAAGATTTCAATGTATTATCAATGATGATGCCTAGATCCTTTTCCTGAGTGGTGACTCCTAATGTGAAAATTGCAATAAGTAGCTATAATTTGGGCTACTCTTCCCTAAGTGCATCACTTTGCACTTGTCCACATTAAATTTGGGCATGCAAATAGCAAATGAATCTCCCAGTTTTGCAAGGTCCTCTTGCAATTTCTCACAATTCTCGTGTGATTTAACAACTTTGAATAATTTTGTGTCACAGGCAAATTTTATCACCTCACCTGTCCCCATTACCAGGTTGTTTATAAATATATTAAAAAGCAGTGGTCCCAGAACAGATCCTTGGGGCACTCACTATTCACCTTTCTTCACTGAGAAAACTTACCATTTAGCCCTACTCTTTTTTCTATCCTTTAACTAGTTCCCAATCCACAACATGACACTGCCCCATCCTATGACTTTTAAATTTCCTAAATATTCTTAGAGGTGTGTGTTTGTTATAAAAAGATAGCCAAAAGGTAGGAAATAGTTGTGCATACCTAAGTAAAAACATTGAAAAAGGTCAGTTACTCACCTTGAAAAGGTGTTAGAGTAGTGTGATTGGAGAAGATGCCAATATTTGTTTATCAGATTAGTAGTGAGTTACTCAAGCTAACTGAAGTGCACATCACCAAAAGGTCTGTTTTGTACTAATTTGACTTAGAAGCACAAGATATATTGCATAGGAAGAGCTCAGTAACCATTGTTGCCAACCTTGTTTATTTACCATGAATTTGGGCTTTTTTTTTTTTTTTTTTAGTGATTTGCTTTTTTTTTTGTTGTTTTAAAATGGAGGTTGGGCTTTTTTTTTTTTAATTCACTTTTTTTGGGGCTTGATAGGTAGGACCTGTGCCCTGCTGTTCCTGTAACCTCTGATTGGCTGCTGCTGTAACTTCTTGTCTCTCTTCCACCGTTCCCCCAACCCCAGCTGTCGGTAAGGGATTGTGATTACAGCATTTTGGGGGTCGATGCAAAACAGTGCGCTCAACAGATGTACAGAAAAGCTGAAAAAAATGCTTTTCTGTACATCCTCCTACTTAATTTCGTTGCGATATTAAGTAGAAGGAACAAATCTTTAAAAAACTTAAGAAAAAAAAAGTTGAAAAAAAAAGTGCCAGCGGTCAGATTCAGGAAATGGACGCTCAGTTAACAAGCATCCATTTCCTGAACCCCTGGCTGTGCGCTGATTAGGAAAGCAGACGCCGATAAATTTGGCATCTGTTTCCTAACCAGCGGACGGCTGTCCACTTGCGGGCTCCTGTTGTCAAGGAAGCAGTAGGGACGCGCAAGCGACCCTAGTGCCTCCTTGACAACGCGACCCCAGTGCCTCCTTGACAACACGACCCCTAATTTAGATAATGCATGGCCCCTTTATTATCTCCTTGTAGACAAACCCACTTGATTATAATCGAACAGGAAGCTAAGAAAAGAAAATACTTCTCCAAACCCACCCATCCTAAATATAGAAATAGCCAAAATATCAACTGCTGATGAAGTTCGTGATCTAGGAATCCAAATTGATGAAAGCCTCAACATGAAAAAACACATTTCGAAGATAATCAAATCTGTTTACGCCAAACTCAGAATGCTTCACCATCTGGAAACCTTTGCTAACCTTCCAGGATTTTCGCACAGTGCTACAAACTCTAATTTTCTCTAATCAAGAATACTGCAACTCCTTATTCCTAGGCCTCAGTGCTAACTTAATTAAACCTCTTCAACTACTCCAAAATGCCTCTGTCGGACTTCTCATCGGAACTAGAAAATGTGATCATATCACTCCCACTCTGATAGATCTTCATTGGCTTCCAGGATTCTTCAGGATCCAATTCAAAGTCTTAGCTATTATTTTCAAGATCATCAATAACTTTGACTCATCTCCTCCTGGAATTTCAATACAACTCTATAATCCAACAAGATGTCTAAGATCTAAGGCATTCTTTCAATCCCATCCAACAATACTACTCATCTAACATAAATCAGAGAAGTATGTTCTCTATTGCTGGTCCCAAACTTTGCAACTCCTTACCTAGTTCACTAAGACTATCAACTGAAACAAAGAAATTCAAACAAGATATCAAAACATGGCTCTTTAAAAAAGCCTATGAACTCTCCTGAAATTATTCAAATCTATTTATTTATTTATTTATAACTTTTCTATACCGAAGTTCAAATAGAGTTAATTATCACTCCGGTTTACATTGCAACCATAAAAACAAATCTATGCAAATCTAGTCTAAAGACTGTTCTTAATTTTAATTTCCTATTACTGTAATTTTCTTTAATCCTCTATTTAATAATTTCCTTAGAATTACCTTCCATTGTTGAAACATTTTCTAACTATTTTATCCTTTATACCTTTCATTCACATTTTATATTAATGCATTTTGAAATTATCATCTTTTCACAATGTATTTCAATGCTATATATGCAATGATAGGGAGGATCAACTTGGTGGGGGTGTGGCACTTTATGTCCGGGAGGGTATAGAGTTCAACTTTATGTCCGGGAGGGTATAGGGTATACAGTCCAACTTTATGTCCGGGAGGGTATAGAGTCCAACAGGATAAAGATCATACAAGAGTAAATGCTCAGTAGAATCTATATAGGTAGAAATCCCATGTGTGTTAGGTAAGAGTATAATGATAGGAGTATACTACCATCCACCTGGACAAAATGGTCAGACAGATGATGAAATGCTTAGAGAAATCAGGGAAGCTAACCAATTTGGCAGTGCAATAATAATGGGAGATTTCAATTACCCCAATATTGACTGGGTAAATGTAACATCAGGACTTGCTAGAGACAAAGTTCCTGGATGTAATAAATGACTGCTTCATGGAGCAATTGGTTCAGGAACCAACAAGAGAGGGAGCTATTTTAGATTTAATTCTTAGTGGAACGCAGGATTTGATGAGAGAGATAATGGTGGTGGGGCCACTTGGCAACAGTGATCATTAGTTTAAATTTGATCATGTTATAACTGGAAGGGGGACAATAAGTAAATCTGCAGCTCAAACACTAAACTTTCAAAAGGGAAACTTTGATAAAATGAGGAAAATAATTAGAAAAAAAACCTGAAAGGTGCAGCTGCAAAGGTTAAAAGTGTTCAACAGGCATGGACATTGTTTAAAAATACAATTCTAGAGGCGTAGTCCATATGTATTCCACACATTAAGAAAGGTGGAAGGAAGGCAAAACGATTACCGTCATGGTTAAAAGGTGAGGTGAAAGAGGCTATTTTAGCCAAAAAAACTTCCTTCAAAAATTGGAAGAAGGATCCATTTGAAGAAAATAGGATAAAACATAAGCATTGTCAGGTTAAGTGTAAAACATTGATAAGACAGGCGAAGAGAGAATTTGAATTGAAGTTGGCCATAGAGGCAAAAACTCATAATAAAAACTTTTTAAAATATATCTGAAGCAAGAAACCTGCGAGGGAGTCGGTTGGACCATTAGATGACAGAGGGATTAAAGGGGCTCTTAGGGAAGATAAGGCCATTGCAGAAAGACTAAATGAATTCTTTGCTTCGGTGTTTACTAATGAGGATGTTGGGGAGATACCAGTTCCAGAGATGGTTTTCATGGGTGATGAGTCAGATGAACTGAACGAAATCACTGAGAACCTGGAAGTAGTCGTCAGCCAGATTGACAAACTAAAGAGTAGCAAATCACTTGGACAGGATGGTATGCATCCTAGGGTACTAAAGGAACTCAAACATGAAATTTCTGATCTATTAGTTAAAATTTGTAACCTATCATTAAAATCATCCATTGTACCTGAAGACTGGAAGGTGGCCAATGTAACCCCAATATTTAAAAAAGGCTCCAGGGGCAATCCGGGTAACTATAGACCAGTGAGCATGACTTCAGTGCCGGGAAAAATAGTGAAAACTATTCTCAAGATCAAAATCGTAGCGCATATAGAAAGACATGGTTTAATGGAACACAATCAACATGGATTTACCCAAGGGAAGTCTTGCCTAACAAATCTGCTTCATTTTTTTGAAGGGGTTAATAAACTTGTAGATAAAGGTGAACCGGTAGATGTACTGTATTTGGATTTTCAGAAGGCGTTTGACAAAGTCCCTCATGAGAGGCTTCGAAGAAAAATAAAAAGTCATGGGATAGGAGGCGATGTCCTTTTGTGGATTACAAACTGGTTAAAAGACAGGAAACAGAGAGTAGGATTAAATGGTCAATTTTCTCAGTGGAAAAGGGTAAACAGTGGAGTGCCTCAGGGATCTGTACTTGGTCTGGTGCTTTTCAATATATATATAAATGATCTGGAAAGGAATACGATGAGTGAGGTAATCAAATTTGCGGATAATACAAAATTATTCAGAGTAGTTAAATCCAAGTGGATTGTGATACATTACAGGAAGACCTTGCAAGACTGGAAGATTGGGCATCCAAATGGCAGATGAAATTTAATGTGGACAAGTGTAAGGTGTTGCATATAGGGAAAAATAACCCTTGCTGTAGTTACACGATGTTAGGTTCCATATTAGGAGCTACCACCCAGGAAAAAGATCTAGGCTTCATAGTGGATAATACTTTAAAATAGTCGGCTCAGTGTGCTGCAGCAGTCAAAAAAAGCAAACAGAATATCAGGAATTATTAGGAAGGGAATGGTTAATAAAACGGAAAATGTCATAATGCCTCTATATCGTTCCATGGTGAGACCGCACCTGGAATACTGTCTACAATTCTGGTCGCCGCATCTCAAAAAAGATATAGTTGCGATGGAGAAGGTACAGAGGAGGGCAACCAAAATGATAAAGGGGATGGAACAGCTCCCCTATGAGGAAAGGCTGTTCAGCTTGGAGAAGAGATGGCTGAGGGGGTGGATGTGATAGAGGTCTTTAAGATCATGAGAGGTCTTGAACGGATAGATGTGAATCGGTTATTTACACTTTCGAATAATAGAAGGACTAGGGGGCATTCCATGAAGTTAGCAAGTAGCACATTTAAGACTAAATCGGAGAAAATTATTTTTCACTCAACGCACAATAAAGCTCTGGAATTTGTTGCCAGAGGATGTGGTTACTGCAGTTAGTGTAGCTGGGTTCAAAAAAGGTTTGGATAAGTTCTTGGAGGAGAAGTCCATTAATGGCTATTAATCAAATTTACTTAAGGGTAGATTTTATAAATGTTTGCCCACACGTACTTTTGTTCGCGCACCAGGTGCAAACAAAAATACGCCGGATTTTATAAGTTACGCGCGTAGCCGAGCATATCTTATAAAATCCGGGGTCGGCGCACGCAAGGGGGTGCACATTTGTGCACCTTGCGCGCGCCGAGCTCAGCGCGCGCTGCCCGTTCCCTCCGAGGCCGCTCCGAAATCGGAGCAGCCTCCGAGGGAACTTTCGTTTGGCCTCCCCCCACCTTCCCCTACCTAACCCACCCCCCCCAGCCCTATCTACACCCCCCTACCTTTATCACGAAAGTTACGCCTGCTCCAGGCAGGCATAACTCGCGCGCGCCGATCGGCTGCCACCGCGCGATTCCCCGGCCCGGGAGCAATTTCAGAGGCCTCGGCCACGCCCCCGGGCCAGCACCCCCCCCCCCCCAGGAACGCCCCGAACATCGCGCTGCCCCCCCCCGACACGCCCCCGACATGCCCCCTAGCAAAGCCCCAGGACTTACGCGCGTCCCGTGGCTCGGCGCGCACAGGGGGGTTTTGAAAGGGTTACGCGCACCCTTTTAAAATCTACCTCTTAGGGAATAGCCATTGCTATTAATTGCATCAGTGGCATGGGATCTTTTTAGTGTTTGGGTAATTGCCAGGTTCTTGTGGCCTGGTTTGGCCTCTGTTGGAAACAGGATGTTGGGCTTGATGGACCCTTGGTCTGACCCAACATGGCAATTTCTTATGTTCTTATGTATATAAAAAGCATAATAAAATAAATAAATCCTGTGTTCCACTGAAAATTAGTTCTAAAATTGCTCCCTCTCTTGTCTGTTCCTGAACCGATTGCTCCATAAAACTGTCATTTATTCCATCCAGGAACTTTCTCTCTCTAGCATGCTCTGATGTTTCACTTACCCAGTCAATACTGGGGTAACTGAAATCTCCTATTATTACTGCACTACCAATTTGGTTAGTTTCCCTAATTTCTCTTAGCATTTCACTGTACATCTCACCATCTTGGCCAGGTGGATGGTAGTATACTCCTATGACTATACTCTTCCACAACACACAAAGGATTTCTACCCATAAACATTTGATTGTGCATTTAATCTCATGCAGGACATAAAGGCCACCCGCCACCAAGATGCTCCTCTGTCACTGCGATATAATTTGTACCCCAGTATAGCACTATCCCATTGGTTATCCTTTCTGAGATGCAAATTAAGTCTATGTCATCATTCACTGCTATACACTCTAATTCTCCCATCTTACTACTTAGACTTCTGGCATTAGCAAACAAACAAACATTTCAAAGTGTGTTTTTTGTTTATATTTACATTCTGCTTTTTAGTTGACAGGGATAAATTGGAATCTTTTAGCTCAGGTGAGTTTTTAATTATAGGCACTTGGACTACTTTTCTTAATATTGGAACCTCTCTGTTGGGATGCCTTAACTCTAATGCTTCATTAGTATCATTTGAAGATACCTCTCTCCGAATCATGCGCTGCTGAGCGACTGTTGGCTTTCCCCTTTGTTCTAGTTTAAAAGCTGCTCTATCTCCTTTTTAAAGGTTAGCGCCAGCAGTCTGGTTCCACCCTGGTTAAGGTGGAGCCCATCCCTTCAGAAGAGACTCCCCCTTCCCCAAAAGGTTCCCCAAAAGGTTCCCCAGTTCCTAACAAAACTGAATCCCTCTTCCTTGCACCATCGTCTCAACCATGCATTGAGACTCTAGAGTTCTGCCTGCCTCTGGGGACCTGCGTGTGGAACAGGGAGCATTTCAGAGAATGCTACCCTGGAGGTTCTCGATTTCAGCTTTCTACCTAAGAGCCTAAATTTGGCTTCCAGAACCTCCCACATTTTCCTATGTCGTTGATGCCCACATGTACCACAAGAGCCGGCTCCTTCCCAGCACTGTCTAAAATCCTATCTAAGTGACCCGTGAGGTCTGCCACCTTCGCACCAGGTAGGCATGTTACAGGCAATCCTCACGTCCACCAGCCTCCCAGCTATCTACATTCCTAATAATCGAATCACCAACTTTGATGGCCAACCTAACCCTTCTCTCCTTGTCAGAAGCCCTAGGAAAGACATCCTCAGTGCGAAAGGACGAAGCACCACCTGGAGAGCAAGCCCTCACTACAGGATCATTTCCTGTTGCATCAGGTTGATGCTCTCCGAACATGAGACCTTCCTCATCCAAGGCAGCACCAGGGCTGCAGACTGGAGTTGGGACTTGGTTACTAAGTCCCAGAAGGTCTATCTATATACCTCTGTGTCTGCCTCAGCTCCTCCAGGTCTGCCACTCAAGCCTCCAGAGAACAAACTCGTTCTCTGAGAGACAGGAACTCTTTCCATTGGATGCACTCGTACAATTTCTCACCAGCAGGTAAAAAAATCATACATGCGACACGAAGCAAAAAACTGGAAGGCCCCTCTCTTGCTGCTTGACTGCTGCCTTCATCTTAATTTTTTTCAGATCTTAGTTAAGTTTTAGGTTGCTATGGGAGTAGGAATGTGTACAATTAGGGTCCTTTAAATGTATTAGTATATTTACTATATATCTGGTAGTGACCTACAAGGGAATGATCAAACTCTTGATAAGGTGTGGGGAATTTCTGAAGTTAAGTTAAAAGGCAGATTTTTATTTATTTATTTTTTTAGAATTAGCTAGGAGTGGTTGAGAGAGTTGGGAAATACAAACACACAAATTTCTGTTTGTTGCCTGCCTTTCTGACTACCTATTTAAAACAACATACATGAACACACTAAATAATATACCCCAATAGCTTACTTCTCCCCAATTCTTTTAAGTTTTAAAAATTTCCCCAAGCAGTACTTACTGATTCTTTTCAGTCACCAGAAGATGATCCTCTCCTTTCAGTGCTCAGCACTCTGGGATGTATACCATCTGGTCCAGGTGATTTGCTACTCTTTAGTTCATCTATTTGCCCTATTACATCTTCCAGGTACAATGAAATTTGTTTCAATTCTGCTGAATCATCACCTTTGAATATCATTTCTGGTAAACCAAAGAATTTGTTTAGTTTCTATGCTATGGCTTTGTCATCCTTGTGACCCTTTTACCCCTTGATCATCTATTGGTCCAAGTGACTCCCTCGCAGGCTTTCTACTTCAAATATCTGAAAAAGTTTTTATTATGAGTTTTTGCTTCTATGGCAAGCTTTTCAAATTCTCTCTTTGCATCTAACTTTCCAGTGCTTTTGCTGCTTCTTGTTTTCTTAATATGGATCCCTTTTTCATTTCTTGAAAAATGTCATTTAGATATTATAACCTCTCTTACCTTACTTTTTAACCATACCGGTAGTTGATTAACCTTCCTTTCACCTCTGTATATGTTTCTCCCAGTTCCATTAATCCTGAAAACAATCCTCAAACTGAGAAGAGAGAAAGCAGAATTGCTTACATATAACAGGTCTTCTCCAAGGACAACAGGATAATCCTCACACATGGGTGATATCATCAGATGGAGCCTGATGCGGAAAATTTATATCAAAGTTTCTAGAAACTTTGACTAGGCACACTGAGCATGCCCAGCATACCCTATACCACTCATCCACGTGGGGTCCCTCTTCAGTGTCGTAATATAGAATTACGACAAAACAAAAACAGGAGAAATCCAACTCCGAGGGGTGGAGGCAGGTTTCATGAGGACTAACATCCTGCTGTCCTTGGAGAACACCTGTTACAGGTAAGCAACTCTGCTTTCCTCAAGAACAAGCAGGATGGTTGTCCTCACACATGGGTGAATCCCTAGCTACAGGCTGCTAGTTGTTATATTATTTTCTTGTACTAATTGTTTTATGTTTTTAGTAAGCGGTTTTAATACATATTGGAGCATTTCATTCGATGTGTTAATTTTTGTTTTAAAATTATAAATATTACTTCTGTAAACCACTGCGATCTTGATTTGGGGTGAAAGTACATAAAATGCCTAAATAAACAAATGAACACACACAAAAGTCGACCAAGAGACACCTAACCAGGTGCCAACAGACACAATACCACCGGAACTGTTGGTAACAGAGTGGGAGACAGAATTAACCCAAACAACGGGCTCTAAGTTGGGAAAGTTGGATTCTACACCATGAACAAGTTCCTGAGGACATACTGGCCGAACATACCGTCGCAGCAGGCCATCCCTATCCAGACAGTAATGGGATGTAAATGTGAGGAGAGAACTCCACGTTGCAGCCTTGCTGATCTTCTCCAAGGAAACTGCTTGCAAGTGGGCCACCGACACTGCCATGGCTCTGATAGAATGAACCTTGACATGACCGTCAAGATGCAGTACTACCTGGGCAGAATAAAAGGAGATGCAATCTGCTAGCCAACTGGATAGTGTATGTTTAGCAACAGCAACACCCAACCTATTCTTATCAAAACAAACAAAAAGTTGGGTGGACTGTCTATAGGCTTCTGCCTGCTCCAGATACAAGGCTAAGGTTCACTTGCAGTTCAAACTGTGCAAGGCTCGTTCACCTTGGTGTAAATGGGGCCTGGGAAAGAATATTGGCAGGATGATTGACTGGTTAAGATAGAAATCGTCACCACCTTAGGCAGGAACTTAGGGTGCATACTCAAGACCACCCTGTGATGATAGAATTTAGTATAAGGTGGATAAGTCACTAATGCCTGGAGCTCACTGACCCTGCACGCTGAAGTGACCACCACCAAAAATATGACCTTCCAGGTCAGGTAATTCAGGTCACAGGTGCACAGTGGCTTAAAAGGAGCTTTCATCAGCCAAGCAAAACCACATTGAGGTCCCAAGACACAGCGGGAGGTCTCATAGGAGGCTTCAACTGAAGAGAAGCCACATAAAATATACAACTATGAGCTGTTTAAAGATGGGTGTACCATCTACACCATGGTAGTAAGCGCCAATCGCACTAAGATGGACCCTAATGGAGGCGGTCTTTAAGCCAGCCTCTGATGGCGTAGAAGGCAATCAAGCAGTTTTTATGTGGGGCAAGACAACGGATCTAGGGCCTTCTGCTCACACCACATGGAAAACCTCCTTCACTTCAGTCCATAGGACTTTCTAGTGGAAGGCTTTCTAGAACCTACCAGGACCCGAGACACATCTTCCAAAAGATCAAGTGGCTGCAGAATTAACCTCTCAACATCCAAGCTGTGATCGACAGGGCCTGGAGGTTGGGCTGAACTAGCCTGCCCTGATCCTGAGAAAATGAGGTCTGGAGACATCTCCAGACTGACCAGTCTCCGGATGGACAACTCCCAAAGGAATGGAAACCAGGCCACTCTCAGCCAATGAGGGACTATGAGGATCATAGTTTCTCTGTCCTCTTGAAGCTTCAAGAGAGTCTTCGCCACTAAGGGAATCAAAGGATATGCATAAAGAAGACCTACACCCCAATGGCAGGCAAGGGCAACTGAGACTGGTTTGCCGTCTGTCCTCTGCAAGGAGCAGAACTGAGGTGCCTTCCTGTTGCAGGGGAACGTGAACAGATCTATGTCTGGGCTCCCTCAGAGGCAGAATATGTGATACGCTATTTCCTGGTCCAGGGATCACTTGTGGGGTTTGAAGGCTCGACTCAGCCTGTCCACTACCACGATCTCTGTCCTGCCCAGGTACATGGCCCTGAGTACCATCCCGTAGGACAGGGCCACAACCAAATCTGGACCACTTCCTGACACAGGCGTTATGATCCCATACCTCCCTACTTGTTGACATACACATTACTACTTGGTTGTTGGACTGGATCAGGACAACTTTGTTGGACAGCCGATCTCTGAAAGCCCACAGCACATACCTGATCGCCCAGAGCTCCAGGAAGTTGATTTGACATGAACGTTCCTGAGTAGACCATAAGCCCTGGGTGCCGAGCCCATCCACATGAGCTCCCAACCCCAGGGTAGATGCGTCCGTGGTTAACACATATTGAGTGAAAGACTGACAGGAGATTCCCTGTTCCAGATTGGAAAGTACCTACTACCAGGACAAGGATTCCCGGAGGGATGGGGTGACTTGGATGAGATCTTGGAGGCTCCATGTGGCTTACCACCACTGAGACCTCAGGGTCCATTGGGCTTTGCGCATGTGTAATCGTGCCAAGAGAGTAACATGGACAGTCGTGGCCATATGGCCCAAAAACTTCAACATGTGCCAAGCTGATACCTGCTGACTCTGTTGAACTTCTGCCGCAATGGCCGCTACTGTGACAGCCTTCGGGCGCGCGGCAGAAAGCCCTTGACCTGAGCTGTGTCTAGCAGGGCTTCAATGAAGTTCAACTAAGGTGACGGACTGAGATGGGAATTTGGGGATTTGACTTCAACACCCAAATGGTCAAGCACATGGACCTATGCTCTTGACCAGTCAATCGTCCAGATAGGGAAAAACATGCATTCCCACTCTGTGGAGGTACGACGCTACCACAGCCAGACATTTTGTGAATACCCGTGGGGCGGACGTGAGCCCTAAAGGCAGCACCCGGTACTAGAAGTGCTGTTCACCCACTACAAACCGGAGATACTTCCTATGACTATGGAAGATCTCGATGTGGGTGTATGCATCCTACAGGTTGAGGGAGAACAGCAAGTCCCCTTTTTGCAAAATGGGGAATCAAAGTGCCCAAGATGGCCACAACAACACTTGCAGCGTGAGCATCCTTTTTCATGCTTACTTTCCTTACTGATATGCCTTACACTGGTCATAAACGAAGGGTGAAAGAAAGGACTGGCCCTGCAGTTACTTCAGAGCTCTCATCTATCTGTCCAATGGATGCCAATGTTGTGTGCATAGGACAGTGATTGGGAATAGAGCTGCTGGGGCTCGAGACTGGGGAAGTCGTACATCTCTCTCTCCGAGGCTCATCCATCTCACTTTCCCCAATTGAGAGGTCTGCTCCAGTCAACCCCGCAGCCATTCGGGTCTCTGAAATTTAGCTGGACTGGGCATAGGCTGATGATGCCATCGCCGGTGAGTCCTTTGCAGGGAGCATCAGTCAGAGAAGAGAGGTAGAAGGGGAACTGTTTCCCCTGGGATGTTGGCTGATTCATCGTTCTTGGGATCTCAAGCTTTTAAGCTAGGAAGATCTTCATCTATTTTGACACCGGCTGTGGATGCCTTGACTACTGCAAGACAGTTTATGCCAGCAAGGCCCCCCTCGGATAACCCTAAACTCAATCGGGGAGGCAACAGAAGGTCTCATTGATTCGATTTCTTTGCAGGTAAACTCTATTCTATCCAAAAAAAATAATAATAATCAAAATAGGATACAAGAGCTAGAATACTCCAATGCTTCTATTTTACAACAGATGGTTAGGGTTAAAAAAAAGAAATTGGACATATTAAAAACTTACAAGAACTTTCTATTAAAGAAAATCAGGTTATAAATAATAAATTAGAGAACCTTGAAAATTTTGTGCGGGGTAAAAATCTACACTTTATAAATTTCCCTAAAGAGCCTTACATATCTGCTAAAGATATGTAAGATACCTTTTAAACATATCTGCTAAAGATATGTTTAAAAGGTATCTAGTTGAGGTTCTTAAAGTTTCCGAACAAGCGGTCCCGCCACTGTCTAAGTCATTTAATCTACCCCCATTTAAGAAGGGCATGGAGGTCCCAACTGAAAATCAAGGCATGGAATTGTTGGAACCAACTAGGCTGGATATTTCTAAAGTGTTGGAGACCTCAGAGACTGATTTGGTCGAACTTGCAACAATGATTGTGACTCTTGCTTTGGAACCAGACCATGATTTAATTCTCAGATTGTTTTTCAGGCATTGCTCTGACACTTTTTTAAATCTGAATGTTAGGGTCTTTCCAAATGTATCAAGACAGACTCAAAAGAAGAGAAAACAATTTTCGCTTCTTAAACCTAGCGTTCTCCAGATTGGGGCTTTTTTTCTTTAAAATGTCCCTGCAAGGGTTATATTAAGTATAAGGGTCTTTCCTATATTTTATGTCTTCTCAATTATCTACGTTTTTGAGTGACAAGGTGGTCCAAAGTGTCTCCCAACTGCCTGATCCCACAAAGATCTATGTTAGATCTTTATGTATAGATTTGCATGTATTATGTGCTGTTAATTTCTTAGGTGGTTTAATGCCATGGTTTATTTGGGATTGTGTAATAGGATCTGGTATTGAGGATTAGGAGTAGATGGAGATAAATTACCCAAGAACATATTTGTTTCCCTTTTGCTGCATTTTTATTTGGCTCCTGTATACCCTTGATATGTCAAGATTATTTATATATATATATTTTTTAATTGCATATAAAAACATTTAAAAAGTAACCATCTTGAACTTTTCTTTTTTTAGAAATTTGTTCAAGGCCTTCAGCTCTAGGATGGGACAAAGTCCTCCTGTTCTCTTTGAAATCAGGAAGTACCTGGAGTAAAATCCCCGCCCTCTTTGCCATGGTGGAACGGGCTCGAAGCTCTGGCCATGAAGAGGGAGCTCTGCTAGCAGTACTTCCTGATGCACTACCAGCCCCCAGTAAGGGCAGGGAGGGCAATTTGGTGGGAAACTCAATATATTTAATCAGTACCCCTGATGGACGATGGACAGAACCCACTGTCCGAGGTTACACTGGGTCACTGGTTCGCAAAGAATCGCAGCCTGCCCCTATCTGGAAGGTCCATTGCCCTGGGTATGTGTGACTGGCTAATACTCCCTGCAGCCCAGTCAAAACCCCATCCCTGGGTTTGACTGAGGAGCTGGCTGGGACCTGAGAGTTCTCTGCTGCCTAAGTCGGCCGCAAGAGGACAGGATCGAAGAGGCGGAGGACAGTACTTTCTTTGGTGAACAGACAGGTCTGGAGCACGGGGAGGGGGGGGAGGAGTTGTTGGAGGGTCTCATGATGGTTTTGAAGTTGGGCTACAGTGTCCCTCACCATATCTCCAAATAAATTTTCTCCTGTACATGGCATGTCAGTGAGTCATTCCCATGCCTCCACTCAGAGATCTGAGGACCACAGCCATGACATTCTGCGGGTGCCAATTCCCACTGCAGAGTCTCTTGGTGCTGTCTGAAAAACATCGGAGACCGCACGGGCCTTATGTTTTCCACACTCCAAACCCTTGCGCACTAGTGACATGAGGGTGTCTTGCTGCTGTTGAGGCAGCTGCTCAGCTACCTCCTGCACCTGCTTCCACATGTCCTGCAAATATTGGCTCATGAAGATCTGGTAGGTAGCGATATGGGCAATAAGCATGACGCCTTGGAACATCTTTTTCCTAAGAGCATCCATCGCTCTGTGGTCCTTCCCCAGGGGCGGCGAGGAGTGGGTCTGAGAGCACTTGGCTCTTTTGAGGGCAGATTCAACCACCACAGACTGTTGGGGCAGCTGATGCTTATCAAATCCGACAGCGTTTTGGATGAGGTAAACCCTGTTTGCCTTCTTATTGACAGGAGACACTTTTAGGGGTGTTCCCAAATCCTCAGCAACAACTCCAAAAGAATCTTGAGCACCGGGACCACCACAATCTCCTTAGGAGCCTCCACAAAGTGAAGGATCTCAAGCATCTTGTGCCTAGCATCCTCCTCCATCAATGGATGGAACAGGATGGCCTCCGCCATGAACCTCACAAAACCTGTGAAGGTTAAGTCCTCAGATTTATTTTATTTATTTAAAAGCTTTTATATACAGTCATTAAGTTATTTACCATCATAACGGTTTACAATAGGGCACATAGATCACGGAAAATATAGATCATACTTTAAATATAAGGTGCCATTATTATTCGGTAACAATACAACATTAAGTAAATTATGGTTTATGATGTGGAATATTCATTGATGAAATTCCCATGGGTGATTGTAAGTTTTATTGTTATTCAATCTATCGGTTTAACTACAATTATACGAGGGATGAAAATTTCCAGGCAGACTCTGGAAGTTATAAGCTGGGTGCTCTAAGTCCGCTATCCATATTTATTTGCTTGCGTCGTTCTCTTTCTTGAAGGCTTGTGTGAAAAGCCAGGTTTTGAGGTGTATTTTGAAAAGTTTATGATTTCTCTGAAGTCTTAGATCAAGGGGCATTGTGTTCCATAATATGGGATCTGCCAGTGACAGTGCGCGTTCCCTAACCTGGGTTAGTCTTGCTGTTTTCACAGAGGGAATGGTTAATAGGGCTTTGTTTGCCGATCTTAAATTTCTATGTGGACATGTACTCGAAGTGCTGTGTTTAGCCATTCTGCTTTTTCATCATGGATTAGCTTATATATTGTGCAGAGAGCTTTGAACTTCACTCTTTGTTCTATGGGTAGCCAATGTAGGTCAGCCAGTGTATCTGTGATGTGATCTTTTCTACTTTTTCCAGTGAGAATTCTAGCTGCGGAGTTTTGAATTATTTGCAGTGGTCTTATCGTAGTGTAGGGTAAACCAAGTAGTAAAGCATTACAGTAATCGGTGCTTGCAAATATCAGTGATTGGAGCACTGTGCGAAAGTTTGGTAGCGAGAGTAATGGCTTAAGTTTTCTGAGTATCATGAGTTTAGCATACCCTCCTTTAACCTTTAGTGTTAGGTGGTGTTTGTGTTTTAGCTCTGTGTCTATTATTACTCCTAGGTTGTGTACCTTGTCGGTTAATTCAATTTTTTGGTTACTGTTAAGAATTACTGAAGTTTGTGTGATATTCATGCTCTTTCTTTCTAAGTGTATGAATTCAGTTTTATCGATGTTAATTATCAGTTCCATTTGGTTGAGTAGTTTTATAATGTCTAGATACATAATGGCTAAACGTAATGTTTTTTCGATAGTGTCCTCTATCGGTAGGATTAATTGAAAGTCATCGGCGTAAACATAGTGTAAGATTCCTAGTCCTGCAAGGAGATGGCATAGTGGAAGTAGATATACGTTAAAAAGAGTAGCTGAGAGTGCCGACCCTTGTGGAACGCCTGTTTTTAGGGTAATTTTTTCAGATAGTGTTTTAATTTGAACTTGAAATGTTCTGTTATTTAGGTATGACCTGAACCATGTGATTGTTTTACCATGTAATCCAATTTCTTCAAGCCTTTTTATTAGTATTTTGTGATTCACTGTGTCAAATGCTGCTGATAAATCCAGTAATATCAGAATGTAATGTTTTCCGCTGTCGAATCCTCTTAGTATGTTGTCTGTTAGTGCAAGTAAAAGTGTTTCGGTGCTGTAGTGCTTACGGAACCCGTGTTGAGATGGGTAAAGGATATTGTTAGTGTCTAAGTGCTCAGATAATTGTTTTTGTACTGTTTTTTCAATTAATTTAGCCATTAGAGGTAGATTGGATACCGGTCTGTAGTTTGCTCAGATGGAGACTTCCTTTGCTCATCTGGAGGAGAAGGGTCTGATGGGAGACCATCTGAGTCCTCGGAGAAAGACTCTGTCTGATCATCCCCTCAGGGATCATAGTGACCCTCATTCTCACTATGTCTCAGGGGATGGGGCCCTAGGTGCTTGGCAAACGTCCAGGCACCAATGGAGAGGGGGGGTTATAGGCCTTGGCAATTCTGCTGGCCTTGATGGAGCAAATCCTCAGAGGAACCGGCGACAACCACCGTATCAATAGGAGGCGGCAACAGTGCCGGCCCAAGAACAGACGCCAGCTGGGTCGTTAAGCCACCGATGCACACATTGAGCTTCTCCAGAACCAGTATCAGCTCCGTCAGTACCACAGGACCATGGCCCTGCAGTGCCCACTCCACCGCCAGCTGGACTCGACGCTCCAGTTCCTCCTCGAATGTTGCCGATGCCAATTCCGACAGAGGAAGGAGGAGTGTTCAGATCTTCCTTGGATTGGCAACTGGCACCAGGACTAGTGGAGACCGTCACAGACCCTGGACATCGATGGAGGACTGATGCTCCTTGCCACGGAGTCACTTTGGGGGCATCATGGCAAAAGCCAGTGCATCCCCGAGCCCAGCACCATGCATCGATGGGGACAGGTGCTTCTTGGTTTTCCCACGATACTCGTCCTGGTCTTTCCCAGTGCCAAGGTTGAAGATGATGAACCTGGCATCCTTGATTCAGCAGAGATAGACAGTGGTTGGTCTCCAGCGCCCCTATCCATCAGCAACCTCGACGGAACTGATGGCTCCGCCGATGTCGATGGCAAGGTGTCCATCAGTATGGCTCCGAAGTCCTTAGATGCAGAAGCCGCAGTAAATGCATCGGACTTATTCACCCTAAAGAGGTGCTCCATCTTGTCAAGTCGAAACAGACATCTCTTCAGGGTCATCTGGTTGCACAAGCTGCAACCTCAGATGTCATGCAAAGCCCCCAGGCAGAGGATGCAGAGACTTCATGCAGATCGGTGATCAGCATGGTCCACGAGCATTGGGGGCATCGGCAAAAATCGGATGTAGCTATGATGGAGCGAAACAAAGGGGCTAAAGGACGGAATGGTGGCAGTGGGCGTTGATGACCAGCGGGCACAGAGGCACCGCCACCACAAGGGAATTGACCACGAAAGTAAACTTGCCCAAAGATGTCAAAAACTCTGACTGGGGACACTACAGGAAGGCACCCAGAGGGACCCAGCAATGGAACAGAAAGAAAAAAGTTGCGAAAACATGAAAAAGAAGTTTTCCACTAGTACAAAAAGCCAACATTTTTAAGAGCTCAACCAACCACAAGGCTCACAGCTCCATGTGGACATGAGGTATAGGGCATGCTCAGTGTGCCTAGTCAAAGTTTCTAGAAACTTTGACATACGTTTTTTCATCAGGCTCCATCTGATGATGTCATCCATGTGGGAGAACTACCATCCTGCTTGTCCTTGGAGAAAGGAGCTAGGATTCTAATAGCCTCCCATTGGCTGCATTAGCCATCTCCATGGCTAAACAGATTAGAAATAGCATCACCAGTTTATCTACCAATGTTTCCAAATGTTCTAACTCAAGAACAAGGATCCCTAACACATACCAATCTGCCATTCACTCTACCAGCTAAGCTCCTTCGATAGCTCAGTTGGTAGAGTGGAGGACTGTAGAGAAGCACTAGATATCCTTTATTAGCATGGGAGTGAAAGACAGATAATGAATAATCTGGTTCTATTGGCATCAAGGCACCCAGCAAATTATATAATTGTAAATGGAAGAGATTTTTGAGTTGGTGCACAAAGTAAATCCTTTCAACTGCTTCACTGAAAGTATTCTACGTTACCTACTACACTTATTAGAATCCAGTTTAAAAATAAATTCCCTATGACTACATCTGTGTGCTACATGCGCATACCATCAGTTTTTACATACATTTTGAGCCATTGGTATGGATCCTAGAGTGACCTACTAGGTTAGAAATCGGCTGAGTGGACAGCAACAAAGTGTAGTGGGAAATTGAGTTTTCTCTCAGGAAGGGATTGCCACTAGCAGTGTGCCTCAGGGATCAGTCCTTGGACTGGTTCTTTTCAACGTTTTTATGAGGGACATAACAGAAGGGTTGTTGGGAAAGATTTGTCTTTTGCCAATGATACCAAAATCTGTAACATGATGGACAGCCAGGAAGGCGTGAAAAACATGAAGAGGGAGCTAGCAAAACTCAAGGAACAGTCTAAGGTCTGGCAGCTAAAATTTAATGTGAAAAAATGCATAGAATTGCATTTAGGATACAAACATCCAAGGAAAAGGTACAGTTTTGGAGATTAAATTATTCTAAGCACAAAGGAATAGCAGGATCTGGGGGTAATTGTATCCAGTGACTTTAAGGTGGCCAAACAGGTAAGAACATAAGAAATTGCCATGTTGGGTCAGACCAAGGGTCCATCAAGCCCAGCATCCTGTTTCCAACAGAGGCCAAACCAGGCCACAAGAACCTGGCAATTACCCAAACACTAAGAAGATCCGATGCTACTGATGCAATTAATAGCAATGGCTATTCCCTAAGTAAACTTGATTATTAGCCATTAATGGACTTCTCCTCCAAGAACTTATTCAAACCTTTTTTGAACCCAGCTACACTAACTGCACTAACCACATCTTCTGGCAACAAATTCCAGAGCTTTATTGTGTGCTGAGTGAAAAAAGATTTCCTCCGATAAGTCTTAAATGTGCTACTTGCTAACTTCATGGAATGCCCCCTAGTCCTTCTATTATTCGAAAGTGTAAATAACAGAGTAACATCTACTCATTCAAGACCTCTCATGATCTTAAAGACCTCTATCATATCCCCCCTCAGCTGTCTCTTCTCCAAGCTGAACAGCCCTAACCTCTTCAGCCTTTCCTCATAGGGGAGCTGTGCCATTCCCTTTATTATTTGGGCTGCCCTTCCCTGTACCTTCTCCATCGCAACTATATCTTTTTGAGATGCAGCAACTATATCTTTTTTTGAGATGCAGTATTCAAGGTGTGGTCTCACCATGGAGCGACATAGAGGCATTATGACATTTTCCGTTCTATTAATCATTCCCTTCCTAATAATTCCTAACATTCTATTTGCTTTTTTGACTGCTGCAGCACACTGAGCCGACGATTTTAAAGTATTATCCACTATGATGCCTAGATCTTTTTCCTGGGTGGTAGCTCCTAATATGGAACCTAACATCGTGTAACTACAGCAAGGGTTATTTTTCCCTATATGCAACACCTTGCACTTGTCCACATTAAATTTCATCTGCCATTTGGATGCCCAATCTTCCAGTCTCACAACGTCCTCCTGTAATATATCACAATCCGCTTGCGATTTAACTACTCTGAATAATTTTGTATCATCCACAAATTTGATAACCTCACTTGTTGTATTCCTTTCCAGATCATTTATATATATATTGAAAAGCACCGGTCCAAGTACAGATCCCTGAGGCACTCCACTGTATACCCTTTTCCACTGAGAAAATTGACCATTTAATCCTACTCTCTGTTTCCTGGCTTTTAACCAGATTGTATTCCATGAAAGGACATCGCCTCCTATCCCATGACTTTGTAGTTTTCGTAGAAGCCACTCATGAGGGACTTTGTCAAACGTCTTCTGAAAATCCAAATATACTACATCTACCGGTTCACCTTTGTCCCTTCAAAAAAATGAAGATTTGTTAGGCAAGACTTCCCTTGGGTAAATCCATGTTGACTGTGATCCATTAAACCATATCTTTCTATGTGCTCTACGATTTTGATCTTTAGAATAGTTTCCACTATTTTTCCTGGCACTGAAGTCAGGCTCACTGGTCTATAGTTTCCCGGATCGCCCCTGGAGCCCTTTTTAAATATTGGGGTTACATTGGCCACCCTCCAGTCTTCAGATACAATGGATGATTGGTTACAAATTTTAACTAATAGATCAGAAATTTAATTTTTGGTTCCTTCAGTATCCTAGGATGCATACCATCTGGTCCAAGTGATCTGCTACTCTTTGCTACTAGTGATTAACATCGAAAAACCAGAATTTATACACCTAGAGCGAAAAAACATTGAGTTGATTCAAACCCCAATCATAATTTAAAATAATCAGAAAGTGGAACTAGCCGAGAAAGCTTGAAACCTCAGTGTAATAATTGACACGGAACTCAGCCTTAAGTAACACATATCACTAAAAGTAAAAGAAGGCTTTGCCAAACTTATGGTCCTCAGGAGGCTAAAACCCTTATTAACCCAAACACACTTTTGAACATTTATACAGGCACTAATATTTGCTAGCACAGACTACTGCAACACACTATTTCTGGGATTACCTTATTCAACTAGAAGACCACTCCAAATTTTACAAAACTCTGCCACCAGAATACTTACTGGTAAACGTAAAAGAGATCACATCACCCATACACTTGCCGAACTACACTGTCTGCCAATAGAACAAAGGGTACAATACAAAACATTTTGCACAATTCACAAACTAATTAATGAAGAAAAAGCCAACTAGTTGTACACAGCACTACGTTTGCATTTCCCCCAGAGAAATCTTAGATCGGCCAATAAAGCCCTCCTAACCATCCCTTCGGTCAGGACAGCTAGACTGACCCAAGTTAGAGAGCGAGCACTATCCTTAGCTGGACCAATATTATGGAACACAATGCCCCTGGAAGTCAGATTATAGAGAGATTTAAAACTCTTCAAAAAAAGTTTAAAAACATGGCTTTTCAAACAAGCATTTTTCAGTGAGAACGGAGAATAAGAAAAATGAACTAACAGGCAGCTGAACATCAACAAACAGCACAAAGTCACCTAGATGCGTATTTATTTATTTATTTAAAATTTTTCTATGCCGTCGTTTAGTATATACCATCACAACGGTTTACATGCAGGCACATATATTAATGCTGGTAAATGTATATATCGTATATTCTAAACAGGTGCCATTAAGGTTCGGTTACATGAATTCATAATAAATGCTATTTGATGAGTGTATTTGAGTATTTTTATTATTTTACTTATAATTAATTACTAGTACTAGATAAAGATAGTAGAAAGTAATATACTTGTATGATTATGCTATTAATCATAAAAATGGACAAGATCCATGTCAGTTATCATATAGTTGATATATGTTAAAATATGTAACCGAAACTTTATTGGCACTTTGTTAGAAAGTATTACCCAATCTCAACATTACTATATGTGCCTTTCTGTAAACCGTTGTGATGGTGCAAGACTAAAAGACAGTATAGAAAAGATTTTAAATAAATAAATAAATAAGTTAGTTTGTCAATCTGGCCTACCACATCTTCCAGGTTCACAGTGATTTGGTTCAGTTCGTCTGACTTATCACCCTTGAAAACCATCTCCGGAACTGGTATCTCCCCAACATTCTCATTAGTAAACAAGGAAGCAAAGAATTAATTTAGTCTTTCTGCAGTGGCCTTATCTTCCCTAAGAGCCCCTTTAACCCCTCGGTCATCTAATGGCCCAACCGACTCCCTCACAGGTTTTTTACTTCGGATATATTTTAAAAAGTTTTTATTATGAGTTTTTGCCACAACGGCCAACTTCATTTCGAATTCTCTCTTCGCCTGTCTTATCAATGTTTTACACTTAACCTGACAATGCTTATGCCTTATCCTATTTTCTTCAGATGGATCCTTCTTCCAATTTTTGAAGGATGTATTTTTGGCTAAAATAGCCTCTTTCACCTCACCTTTTAACCACGACGGTAATCATTTTGCCTTCCTTCCACGTTTCTTAATGCGTGGAATACATCTGGACTGCGCGTCTAGGATTGTATTTTTAAACAATGTCCATGCCTGTTGAACACTTAACCTTTGCAGCTGCACCTTTCAGATTTTTTCTAATTTCCTCATTTTATCAAAGTTTTCCTTTTGAAAATTTAGTGTTAGAGCTGTAGATTTACTTATTGTCCCCCTTCCAGTTATTTGTTTAAATTTGATCATGTTATGATCACTGTTGCCAAGTGGCCCCACCACCGTTACCTCTCTCACCAAATCCTGCGTTCCACTAAAAATTAAATCTAAAATAGCTCCCTCTCTTGTTGGTTCCTGAACCAATTGCTCCATGAAGCAGTCATTTATTACATCCAGGAACTTTATGTCTCTGGCAAGTCCTGAAGACCTGGCTCTTCAAACAAGCATACCCCCAATAATTCCAGCTCCACCTTCCCTATCTACTTAACATGCCAGCTCTTTGATGAACTCTGTACATATCTCTGTTACAACTTTCTGTTAGAACTATAACCATACTTATTCCTATAAGTATTTATATGCCTTATCATTACTAAGTAGTTGATGTCTTTGACTGGTTTATCGTGTCATTTCCTTGTTAAGCTTACTGTTCCTATGTATCCCATATAGCCCCCCTACCTGTTCAATGTAATTTCCACCTACTGTATTACTGTAAACCGATATGATGTCGCTACGAATATCGGTATAGAAAAGTTTATAAATAAATAAATAAATAAATGTTACATTTACCCAGTCAATATTAGGGTAATTGAAATCTCCCATTATTATTGCAGTGCCAAACTGGTTAGCTTCCCTGATTTCTCTTAGCATTTCATCTGTCTGACCATTTTGTCCAGGTGGACGGTGGCATACTCCTATCACCGTACTCTTACCCAACACACATGGGATTTCTACCCATATAGATTCTACTGAGCATTTAGTCTCTTGTATGATCTTTATCCTGTTGGACTCTATTCCCTCCCGGACACAAAGTGCCACACCCCCACCAAGTTGATCCTCCCTATCATTGCGATATAATTTGTACCCTGATATAGCACTGTCCCATTGGTTATCCTCCTTCCACCAGGTCTCTGCGATGCCAATTATGTCAATCTCATCATTTACTGCTGTACACTCTAACTCTCCCATCTTACTTCTTAGATTTATGGCATTGGCATACATACATTTAAAAGGTTGTTTATTTGTATTAATAACCTGCTTTTCAGTTGTTAGGGATAATTTGGAAATCTTTAGCTCAGGTGATTTTTTACATATAGGCACATGGACTACATTTGCTTTTATTGGAACTTCTCTGTTGGGATGCCCTAACTCCCCTGTTTCATTAGTATCCTTCAAGGATACATTTCTCCGAACCAAAGCGACTATAAAAGCCTGAAAGATGCTTGGCTGCATTGTGAGCATGGTCAGCAGATAAAGGAAGGCGATACTACTTGCATATAGGTCCCTGGTGAGACCTCACTTGGAATACTGCGTATGATTCTGGAGTCCACACCTTCAAAAGACAAATAGGATGGTACTAGTTTGGAGGGGGGATACTAAAATGGTCAATGGCCTTTGTTCTAAAGGATATGGGGATAGACAAAGATCTAAACATGTGTACCCTCGAGAAAAGTAAGATGGGAGGATATAATAGAGACATTCAAATATCTCAAAGACTTCCCTGCACAGGAGGTGAGCCTTTTTTAATGGAAAGGAGGCTCTATAGAATGAGGGGTCATGAGATAAGGTTGAAAGGGGGTAGAGTAAGGAGTAATCTAAGGAAATATTTCTTTACAGAGAGGGTGGTGGATATGTGGTACAGCCTCCCAGTGTTCGTGGTGTAGACAAAAACAATATATGAATTCAAGAACGTGTGGGATAAATAGGGAAGTTATGAGAACTATAATGCTAAACTGATTGGACGGATGGGTCATATGGTCTTTTTCTGCCGTCATGTTTCTATGTTTCTAAATGAAGAAAAAAAAAAAAAACAATCTCACAGAATCCATTATCATAAAGATTCATGAAAGGCATTATACAACCTGAAGCCTCCATTAAAGCTGCAGATACTACAGTAGGATTTAAATGTAATTTAACACAATTAATGCATTCACCATTTGAACCACTAAATATGGTTGACATGAAATACGTTACTTGGAAGGTACTATTTCTAGTGGCAAGAACTTTAGCAAGGAGAGAGGGTAAACTACTAGCCTTGGTCAACTACTTGTCAATTACTCAAATATTTGATGACAAAGTAATACTCAGAATGCACCCAAAGTTCCTACTTAAGATACAATCACAATTTTATATTAACCAGACTATTACTTTGCCAATATTCTGACAAAACTGCATTTAAAACCAGAGAAGCAAGCTCTACACACATTGGACTGAAGAACTCTCTTCTTCTTCTATTTAGAAAGAACAAAACCATACCAGAAAGCAATGCACTTATTTGTATCATATAATACCAATAAAAAGGGAAATACAATACAGAAGTAAACTCTTTCAAAATGGTTCACTCAGTGTGCAACTTACTGTTAAAGTCAAACATCTGCTGCCACCATATTGCTGAGAGTTGGACAGTATGAAGTTTGTTTTGCACCAACGGTTTGCGATTTACTGGTATGACGGTATGGGGAATATAATATCTTTATATACAACTCATTTGTGATAATATAGAATTTTCATCTGTTGTTCTGGCAACCCATTACATTTTAACACAGTGTCATACATTGCAGCTATTACATAACATATTGTATAATGGAGAAATTATTTATCTGATAATTTCATTTTCCTTAATATAGACAGTGGGTTATGCTCCCCTGAAGGACCAGTGGGTTATGCTCCCCTGAAGGCAGATGGGGACAGAGCAAGCTGACATCACAGTATATATACTCCTGCAGTGACTCCAGCCTACCAGTATTCTCTTCCAAAGCAACTGTGGACAGACTAGTAAAATACTTGATTAAAAACAGGTAACCAAAACTGTACTCAACCAACATGAAGCACTGAACTCATGTAAGAACCTAGGTACCCCAAGCTAGGAACTAGATGAACACTTACCAGTAATCCTTTGCACCTGGAGCTCCACAGGAAGACTACTGACACACTTCAGCAGCTGAGGGCGGGAAGCTGAGTCCATCTGTCTACACTTAGGAAAACAAAATTAACAGGTAAGTAATTTTTCCATTTTCTAGCATGTTGACAGATGAATTCAAAACCAGTGGGATGTATCAAAGCTACTACCGAACAGGGTGGGAGGCTGCCCACAGTCCAGTCAAAACCGCACATGCAAAGGCTGCATCCTCTCGGGCCTACACATCCAGACGATAAAATCTGGAAAAAGTATGTAATGAGGACCATGTCGCAGCTCGGCAGATATCAACGGAAGACAACAATCTAACCTCCGCCCAGGACACTATCTTAGCCCTAGTGGAATGAGCCCTAACCTGAGCAGGCAACAGCTCTCCAGCATCCATGTACGCAGCCATGACCACCTTCTTAATCCAATGAGCTATGGTAGCCCACGAAGCCGGAGTGCCCTGCTTACTTCCGGCATGGAGAACAAACAGGCAATCCATCTTTCCAAAAGACTCAGAGACCTCCAGATACCATATGACAAGACACTTAACATCCAAGAAGCGCAAAAGGCGAAACTCCTCCACATCCCTGACCTTATCCAAGAATGGCAAAGAAATGGACATTTAAATGAAATTCCAAGACCACCTTAGGCAAGAAGGATGGAACAGTACACAGCTGCAACACCCCTAGAATCACCTGAAGGAACGGATCCCAGCACAAGGCCTGCAGTTCAGAAATTCGACACACAGAGCATATAGCCACCAGGAACACTGTCTTCAAGGTCAATAACTGCAGGGAAAGGCTACGCAATGGTCGGAACATAGGGTCCACCAAAAAATCCAGGACCAAGTTAAGACTCCACAATGGAACCAGTAACTCAAGGGAGGCCTAAGATGCTTCACTCCCTTCAAAAAAAATAGGCCACATCAGGATGAGACAAGGAGGAATCACCATTGACCAGGCCTCTGAAACAGGCAAGAGCTGCAACCTGCACCTTCAAGGAATTAAGGGCCAAGCCTTTATTCAACCCATCCTGCAAAAAGTCCAGAATGAGTGGGATCTTAACTGAACAAGGAAGAACACCACACTCCTCACACCAGGCCTCAAAGACTCTCCAGACCCACACATAGCCTAAGGAAGTGGAGAACTTTCGAGCACAGAGTAAGGTGGCAATCACTGCAGAAGAATATACATGCTTCAACAAGCAAGCCCTCTCAAGGGCCAAACTGTAAGACAGAACAGTCGGATTCTCATGAAAAACTGGTTCCCTGCTGCAACAGATCCATGTGCGGCGGAAAATGAAGAGGGGTCTCCAACAGGAGTCATTGCAGATCTGCATACCACGGACGTCTGGGCCAGTCCAGCGCCACCAGGAGTACTAGCCCCCTGTGGCCTTTGATTTTACAAATTATCCTGCCCAGCAAGCGTCACAGAGGAAAGGCATAAAGTAACCTGTCTTCCAGCCAGACAGGTACGAGAGCATGTATGCCTAGGGACCAAGGATCTCTCCTGCAACTGAAGAATAGAGGAACTTTTGCATTGCGAGAAGCCACCATCAGGTCTAGGAACAAAAAGCCCAAGTGATCCACAATCAGCTGAAACACCTTGGCTAACACCCCCTATTCTCCTGGGTTCAGACTTTCCTTGCTGAGAAAGTCCGCCCTTTCATTGTCTTTTCCTGCAATGTGAGAGGCCGAGATCAGCTGCAGATGGTCTTCCGCCCATTCCATAAGTTGGTCTATTTCCTGTGACCCTTGCTGGCTCTTGTTTCCTCCTTGGCGACTGATGTAGGCCACCATTGTCGCGTTGTCCAACATCACAAAGACTGCTTGACCCTGCAGCCTGTGGCTGAACTGCAAGCATGCCAACGAGACCGCCTGGGCTTCCAGGCTATTGATGTAACAGAGGGACTCTTCGGCATTCCAACATCCTTGGGTCATCAGTTCCTGACACTGAACCTCCCAACCCTGGAGACTCACATCTGTCTTGAGTACAAACCAGGCCAGGGAGGACAAGGAAACTCCCTCTGTCAGATGAGCCTCCTGCAACCACTGCTGGAGGCGAGAGCAGATTTCCATCAGCAAGTGGAGCCAAACCAAATAGTCCTGAGACTACGGATTCCAACAAGATAGTAGGGAGCACTGAAGAGGACGCATCACTTCCAGGGTTGCCGCCATCAAGCCGAGCACCTGTAGACAGGAAAACACTCTCAGGAGTATAGTGGTCACCAACTGATGCACCTGAGACATCAATTTCTGAATCCGCACTTCCAGCAGGAAAACTTTGTCCTGCCCCAGTGTCGAACCGAATCCCCAGATACCACAACAACTGAGATAGCTGAAGATTGCTCTTGGCCAGGTTCACCATTCAACAGAGCTTCTGCAACAAAGAAATCACCTTGTGTGGCACCAGGCGGCTCTCTTCCTGACACTTGGCTTGAATCAGCCAGTCGTCCTAGTACAGGTGCACCAGGATCCCTTCTCTACTCAACACTGCCACTACCACCACCATAACCTTGGAAAACATTCTGGGTTGGAGGCTAGATCAAAAGGTCAACATCTCAAACTGATAATGGCGCCCCCAACACTGCAAATCATAGAAAACGGTGTTCCAAATGGATGGGAATATTAAGATAGGCCTCAGAGAGATCCAGGGAGATCTAAAATTCCCCCGAGTGTACAGCCATTATCACAGAGCATAAGGTTTCTATGCAAAAATGCATCACCTTCAAATGAGTGTTGACACTTTTGAGATCCAGGATGGAATGAAAGTAATCCTCCTTTTGGGCACAACAAAATAAACGGAATATCACCCCATACTTTCTTGATACGTGGGTACCAGAACCACAGCCCTCAGCCTGAGGAGCCTTTGAAGCATAGACTCCACTGCCTACTTCTTCTGCGGGGAGTGGCAAGGAGACACCATGAACATGTCAGAGGAATACTGCGAAATTCCAGTGCATATCCTTCTCGTATCATCTCCAGGACCCACTGATCCGATGTGATCTCGACCCACCTCTGATAAAAGAGAAAGAGGCATCCCCTTATCTCTTGTTCCTGAAGGTGGGTCGGCAAACCTTCATTGGGAAGCTCAGGAAGAACTGCCACCCGAGCCCGCTCTTCTCTTGGGCTGTCTGGGACGAAAGGACTGAGACCTGCCAAAAGGTTGAGTCCTCTGAAAGGTCGACCCTCTGTAGGGACGAAACTGCTTGGAACCCCTCATACCAAAGGGACACTGCAATTGCTTCTTATCCTCTGGCAACCAAGGAACCAGAGATTGCCCCACTTACTGGCCAGTTTCTCCAACTTGCTCCCAAACAGCAGCGAGCCTTTAAAAGGCATTTTCGTTAAATTAGCTTTGAAGGCTGCGTCAACTGACCGATTTCGAAACCACAGTTGACTCCTGGCCGCTATCACAGAAGCCACTCTTCTGGCCAAGGTACGGACCAAATCACTGCCTGCCTCTGCTAAAAAGGAGGCAGCGAGTTCCATATCCACTCTGGAATTCACTCCAGAATCAATCTCCTGAGAGAGCAGCAGACCAGATTGTGCCACTAGGGCGCAACAGGAAACTATCAGCAAAATTATCGCCACTGCCTCAAAGGCTTGCTTAAGGATAGCCTCAATCCTCCTATCATGCACATCCTTCAAGACCGCTTCTCCCCTCCACGGGGGATAGTTGTTCCCTTAGAGACGGTACAGACCAGTGCATCAACTTTGGGAAAATGCAAACGCTCTCTCACAGCTGGATCTAGGGGGTACAGACCTTCCAACGTCCAACCCCCTTTGAAATTTTCCACCAGAGCGTCCCATTCAAGATCAATCAATTCCTGAATGGTATCCATAACAGGGAAAAAAACAAGAGGCTTTACGCAAGGAAACCAAAATGGGATTTTTCGTCGGCTCCTACATAGCATCCATACCAGGAACACCCAGCTTCTTCAAGGTCTAGGAAATCAGGGCCGGCAACTCATGTCTATGAAAGAACCGTAATATGGTCCAATATGGTTCCAGTCCTGAAGGTATTTCCCCGTCTTCCAGGGAATAAGGATTTGCCTCATCATCAGTGCCATAAGGGTTCCTGTCAGGGATACTGGCCGCAAACTGAGGCGAGCCCCAGCGCTTAATCATAGGACCGGAAGAGGGAGGAGCCACCGGCTGAGGGTCCGACCTGACAGGATTGGGCAAAGTGGAGGGCAGCGCCTGAAGAAAGGCTTGTAATCCTTGAAAAAACTCCACCCAAGAAAAGACATCCAGATTCAGTCCAAACCCAGAAGGAACTGGACCGGGGCCCACAAAACTGCCATCTCCTGCAGACGAGTCAAGGGGATGCTGGCGTCCCTCCGGACAAAGCCGTAACAGAAACATCATCAGGATGGGAGGATCCAGGCTTAGCGAAACCAGAGGAAGATAATTCTCCCTGAGCGCCCAAACAGTGCTGACATGTTAAAGGACAGGTCAGTCTGAGAAGGACAAATATGACAGGCAACATAGAGAGAAAGACGCTTAGGCTTCTTGCTCACCGCCACCAATCAGCAGTGGGGAATTTGCGTCCAAACGGCTTGCGCTCAAAAATTTACGTGCACAATAATTAGAAAATTATAATTTATGTGCACAAAAAAATCAGGCGCCACCAAAACACACACACAACTTGTGCACCAAGGCTGAACATATAACCATGCTAAAAAAAACAACTTATGCATGCAAAAAGCGCACCCAAACTGAGCGCACTGCGCACACTAACGACCTGTAGAGGACAGGAAAGCAAGCACAGAAGCATGCGAAAAACGCCGCCACGTCCTACCACGCAACACGCAGGCAAAAAAGCATAAGTGCAGGGCTTAGCCCAAAGAGCCACTCAACCCACCAGCTGCTCAGTTCCCCTAACTCCAACAGGAGCAGGAACGAAAGTCGGAACAGGGCACCAAACACAGAAACCAGAGGAAGTCCTAAAACCTAACTGCCTCCATTTCAGAAGGTAACAACTTCTTCCTTTTTTTTTTTTTAAACTTACCTGAGCTCAGCGCTTACCGACTGAGTACAGAGACAGTATCCAGCTGCGGGGGGGAAGGGCATCTGCCATCACCGCTGAGCTCAACCTCCTGCATCACTGCCTTTAAGATGTACAATCAGCTAAGTCCATGCCGGGAAACCCAGCTACAGGACCAAGGCACACATCTGAGGGATCACGAAAATCACTTGTTATCAACCACAGTGTAATAGTGTATTTGTTTAGATGTTTGGCACTTGAACTAATTTTGTTTGTATTTTATTAATTTATATTTTGTGCCATGTGAACTGTTGTGAAGGAATTGATCCAAATGACGGTATATAAACCTTACAAAATAAACAAACAAACCACAGGAGAGCAGGGCCTTTCTTTATTCAATTTAAAATTCTCCTTCCAAAATCTAAAGCAATCCCCATAGGGAGATGCACATCCACCATCTGCTGGAGAAGGAGAATACTGGCAGGCTGGGGCCACTGCAGGAGTATATTTACTGTGACATCAGCTTGCTCCGTCTCCATCTGCTGGTACTGGTCCTGAGTCCATCTGTCTACACACGAGGAAAATACAATTGACCTTGATTTTATAGTATGAGTGTTGCGTCGTCCCCTGAAGAATCTGGCGAAACTAAGGCCTTTAGTTGGGAATGTAGGAGTATTTTTAACACTATGTATTTGTATTCTATGTTTTTGTGTGTTGAGATGATTTAGACATGTAATTTATTCAAGCACATTTTGTTTTTTTGTTTTTTAACATATTGTGCCTGTGAATAAAACCTTCCATTATTATATTACATACATTTTTTAAGTATTACTGCTTAGATAGAGAAGAAAACACATACAGCAGCTTTGGACAAGCAGTGTTAAAAAAAAAAGAAAAAAGAAAAAGGGTTGTAGGAGATTAACAATAACATTTATTTAAAGTTTTTTTAACCCAAGTTGTAAACAGACATTCATAGCGGCTTACATAGAAACATATAGAAACATAGAAATGACGGCAGAAGAAGACCAAATGGCCCATCCAGTCTGCCCAGCAAGCTTCCCTCATTTCTTCTCCCATACTTATCTGTTTCTCTTAGCTCTTGGTTCTAATTCCCTTCCACCCCCACCATTAATGTAGAGAGCGGTGATGGAGCTGCATCCAAGTGAAATATCTAGCTTGATTAGTTAGAGGTAGTAGGGGTAGTAACCGCCGCAATAAGCAAGCTACACCCATGCTTATTTGTTTTTACCCAGATTATGTTATACAGCCCTTATTGGTTGTTTA
The DNA here is from genome assembly GCF_901001135.1 of Rhinatrema bivittatum. Classification (NCBI taxonomy): domain Eukaryota; kingdom Metazoa; phylum Chordata; class Amphibia; order Gymnophiona; family Rhinatrematidae; genus Rhinatrema; species Rhinatrema bivittatum. The sequence continues at coordinate 251,558,757 of NC_042619.1, forward strand.
TCTTCTCCCCTGCCGTTGAAGCAGGGAGCTATGCTGGATATGCGTGAGGTATCAGTTTTTTTTCTTCTCCCCTGCCGTTGAAGCAGAGAGCTATGCTGGATATGCATCGAAAGTGAAGTATCAGGCACATTTGGTTTGGGGTAGTAACCGCCGTAACAAGCCAGCTACTCCCCGCTTTGTGAGTGTGAATCCTTTTTTCTTCTCCCCTGCCGTTGAAGTTATGCTGGATATGCGTGAAGTATCAGTTTTCTTTTCCCCTGCCGTTGAAGCAGAGAGCTATGCTGGAAATTCGTGATGTATCAGTCTTTCTCCCATGCCGTTGAAGCAGAGAGCCATGCTGGATATGCGTCGAGAGTGAAGTATCAGGTACATTTGGTTTGGGGTAGTAACCGCCGTAACAAGCCAGCTACTCCCCGCTTTGTGAGTGCGAACCCTTTTTTCTTCTCCCCTGCCGTTTAAGCAGAGAGCTCTGCTGGATGTGTGAAGTAACAGTTTTTCTTTTCCCCTGCTGTTGAAGCAGAGAACTATGCTGGATATGCATTGAAAGTGAAGTATAAGAATGGAGTGATCAAGCTAGTTGAAAGGCATCAGGAGGTGGAGGTAGTAATTTGGATATTTGGTTTGGGGTAGTAACCGCCGTAACAAGCCAGCTACTCCCGTCTTTGTGAGTGCAAATCCTTTTTTCCACATTTCCTCTTGCTGTTGAAGCTTAGAGTGATGTTGGAGTCACAGTAACCATGTGTATGTTTATTGAATAAGGGTATTGTCTCCAGGCAGTAGCCATCATTCTGGCGAGTCACCCACTCTTCATTGGCGGCCTCTTGACTTTATGGATCCACAGTGTTTATCCCACGCCCCTTTGAAGTCCTTCACAGTTCTGGTCTTCACCACTTCCTCCGGAAGGGCATTCCAGGCATCCACCACCCTCTCCGTGAAGAAATACTTCCTGACATTGGTTCTGAATCTTCCTCCCTGGAGCTTCAAATCGTGACCCCTGGTTCTGCTGATTTTTTTCTTATGGTAAAGGTTTGTTGTTGCCTTTGGATCATTAAAACCTTTCAAGTATCTGAAAGTCTGTATCATATCACCTCTGCTCCTCCTTTCCTCCAGGGTGTACATGATATGATATCCTCCAGGGTGTACATGATATCACATTCATAACCATAAAAACAGATTTAATACAAAAATGCACAGTCGGAAAAGCAAAATAAGAACAAACAAAAAGACTCACTCAGTTTAGAAAGGCCTGATCAAAAAGATGTGTTTTTAGCACTTTCTTAAATGTTCTTAGCGATAAGGCTGCTACATTCACCTAACAATCCTCAGCTAGGGAGCCACTTGTATGGTTGTATTATCCGGCTTGCCCATGGAGAATGCAAAATTGCTGATCTGTAACAGCTGTTCTCCATGGACAGCAGGAGAAACAGCCACACAAACCCACCCACCTCTCGTATAAGTTGAGGTTAGCTAAGAAAAAGCCCGAGGTACAGCACACAGCAGCAAAGGCATGAGGACCGCTGTATATGCTCAGGAAAAGTTCTAGTAATTTCCTGAGTTGGGAGAGAACGGCACCTGACTCAGTGGCGTCGGATGATGTCACCCGGTTGTATGTTTGTTTGTCCTGCTGTCCATGTTTTACAAACAAACATCCTCTTGTTTTTTGGTCGTTGGGACTTTGCCCATTCTTTATAAAGCAGCAGTGCCCTGGATGCTGAGTGCAGACTGCCAAATCCACAGTGCCCACAGTACAGACTGTGGTTTGACATTCCAACTTTCTAGCCTGAAAGTAAAAAAAATGTTTTTATTTTTTTGGGACTTGTAGTTTCAAAAACAGGATGTAAAGAGACCTCCGAGGATGTTTGAACTTGTCAGGTTTTTCCTTTGAGAAAGCAATTTTCAAACAGCCTGCCTAGTTGCAATCTGCACAGATGGTTTTAATAAGCGCACTACCCACGGTATTTTCTCTTTGAGAATTAGAGGCTGTAAAGCATGGATACTAGAGGTGCCCATGGACATCGCCCAAATTTTCAAAGAGCTGCGCACACTAAAACCAGGGGATATGCGTGTGGTCGGGCCAAGCGCATTTTAAAAATGGCCTGGCTACGCATGTATTCCCCTACTATGCACAGAAGTGCCGGCCTGTCTCAAAGGACGGGCTGGGGCATGGTCTGGGTGGGGGTTGGTCGGAACAGCAGCCATTAGGCCCTGTCCCGGGGAAGCGCACGCCAGCAGCCAGCCGGCATGCGTAACTTACATCTGCTCCAAAGGAGCAGGTAAGCTATAAAACAAACAAAAAAAAATCTAATAGTAAGGTAGGGGTTAGGGGTCGGGGAGAAGAGGAGAAGGGAAGAGGTAGGAAGGGTAGTTAGGTGGATAGGGAACTGGGAAAATCCTACTCCCGTTGCTGCGCGTTTTGTAAACACCCCCCCCCATTGTGCGCAGAAGAGGCCACCCGCCCGCACATGTGCTTGTAGACATTAAAATCTAGCGTGCATGTGTGTGCATTGTATTTTATAACATGCGCGCACTAATGCATGTGCGCGAGCCAGGAATCGCGCACACATGGACGCACACGCACGGGTTTTAAAATCAACCACTATGTGTGCCATTTTCCACCCCCAAACAAACATATCCACAAGAACTCCCTGAACCATCACCACCACAACTAAAAGCACACATGCCGTGGAATCTGCAGGTACTTTTAGCTGCATTTGAGGTCGTCAGTTTTCAGTCAGGCCATTTTACCTGAATAAATTTACCTTTGAAAAATGTATTTGTATCTTCAACTTATATACTACCCATTCATAAAGACTCCAGGCTAGTTTACAAAAACAATAAATAAAATACACAGTAAACATACAACATAATACACAATAAACAAAACTATAAATAAAAAAATCAATACCAAAATAAATCTACAGCAACTTAATAAAACTCCTATAAATCTCATTATCTCCATCACTCAAAAGCTAATCTAAAAAGCCAAGCCTTACTCTTTCTGAAAACTTAAGTAATCGGAAGTATTTAAAATTTCATTTGCGATGAAATACACTAAAACTGGCCCTCTAAATGAAAAAGATTTTTTTCAGGTTTCCACCTGAATGGACCAGTAGTCTAACCTTTTGGGAGGACCTTAAGTTCCTAATCAAAGTAGCACACATCAACCGATCCATTAAGTATTTAAAAGATAATTCATGGGGACCATGTGATGCTGTCCGAGTAATCAGACGTGTTCCTGGTCTTTCTGAGGATCTCCTTCTACCATCTTCCAACAAACCTGCCTCAATATTTTGAAAACACCCTTCTCAAGCACACAAGCAAGGATATCCATGGTTCTAGCAGGGATTTGCTCGCCTCCCAGCACTAAAGCACTCAAAATGGCAACGAAATCCGGGAAAAAGGATAAGGAGAAAATAAAGGGGCCAGACCCCAAGATGGCCGAGGCTCCCGACCCCTCCGCGACAACAGAACCAGCTGAACCTGCCGGCGCATATATAGCAACCACCTTTACCGCTGCTTTAGAGGGCAGGTTCACTCTTCTTTCTTTGCAAATTACCGGAGTGAGTACACAGCTCGCAGCCATACAAACACAGCTGCAAGTAGCAGAACACAGACTGCTGAACGTGGAAGACAACATGGCGATGGAGGAAAAAGAGGTGAAATCGCTAAAGGACTCCTATAAAGCTATACAATTAAAAATCGAAGACTTGGAGAACCGATCTCGCCGCAACAACTTGTGGGTAATCGGTCTCCCGGAGAACATTCCTGAATCTGATCTGGGCCACCACATTTAGAAACCTGGCTACCACAGGCGCTCCAAATAGACCAGCAACATGGCATGCTACTGATCGAATGTGCCCACAGGCTAGGCCCTCCGCCCTTGGGGCCTCTGAACTCACAGAGACCTTGTGGAGTAATCTTGTAGGTCCTAAATTTCGCCCACAAAATCCAAATTCTAAGAGCCTCCAGGAAAGTACCTACTTTATCTTATGAGGGATCAAAAATTCTCTTATTTCAGGATTATTCCACCTCGATCGCTGCACAGCGGAAGGCCTTCGCTCTGGCGTGCTCACAGCTCGCCAACTTAAAAATACAATCCACACTGCTCTACCCGGCGAAACTCCGCATAGTTTATAATGGCCAAACCAGAGTCTTCACAGAAGCTGCGGCAGCGACATCTTTCATACAGGGACTGAAAACAGGATGAACTATTCCAGATAGTTAAGTATGCCAAAATCTAAACCTAGGTAGGAGGCTACTACACTATTGCAGATTAGGGTGTTGTTTTCTTTCACTGAAGATCAATGTTGGGATGTATTACTTGTTAAAACTTGTTTGATGGAGGGGGATCCTCACAGCTCAAGGGATCCCACTGCGAGTAGTGGCTGCTATGGAGGAAGCTGGGAGGCGGCTTCGTGCTCTCCCTAGCGGCCCCATACATCCACAGCGGGGTAACAGAAGGGAATTATTACTGAGAAGGGTATGGGTTTTTTCTTGTTTCACAGCTCCTGGGAATGTTAAGGGACACTGCACTGGGCGCAATCTATCAAAGATCGAGACATAGGGCAAGGCAACTTTAGTCAGCAGGGCGGACAAGGAGTCAGATTGTAATATTCGGGGGGGGGGGGGGGGGGGTCTAGACTGGGGGACCCGCTCCTCTCTTTTAATGTGCTCTCGACCATGATATTTTGATTCATTTAACAACCTCTACTTATGGTGAAGGTCCGTTGCTGCACGTGGAATGTATGCGGCATAGGCTCTGTCACTAAAAGATATAAGATCTTGCAGGCGCTGCGCAGACAAAATGTACAGGTTGGGATGCTACAAGAGACGAAACTCACTGACTTACAGCACGAAAAATTAAAAAAGCAATGGCTGGGTAAAGTCTTCTATGCCTCCTCTAGTACGAGAAAAGCGGGAGTGCCATTTTGCTACATAAAATGATTCCTTTTTAGTTACATAGCTCGGAGGCCGACCCTGAAGGGAGATATTTATTCTTGGAAATCTCTCTCTTTGGGAAGAAAATTCTCCTGGGGAATATCTATGCTCCTAATGTGTACACACAAGACTTTTATAACAAGGTGTCCATATTCTGCATGCTCACTCTCATCTGCCACTTATAATTGAGGGAGACTTTAACACAGTCTTAGATCCGACTAGGGATAGGAAGCCGGCCAAACTAGCGTCCTGCATTGAATCTAACAGGGGCCTCCCTTTTATATGTCACCAACTAGGCCTGATCGATGTCTGGAGGATTCTCCACCCTGACGAAGACAATTACATGCATATATCCCGGGCACATAGTTCCCAATCCCGTCTCGATTATATTTTGGTTAGCCAGGGATATTTCTCTAAGGTAACGGGATCTGATATTGGTTCCCTAGCCATTTCGGACCATGCGCCTGTCTGGGCAGACCTTATCGGACTCGCCTCTTCTGGGGGTCACAGTCGTTGGAGATTCCCTGTAAATCTCTACTATGATGAGGGCTTTAAAGTCTTCATTCAAGACAAATGGCAAGAATTTGCTTACTTTAACCAACATGTTGATGATCCTGTACTTTACTAGGACACCACTAAAGTGGTACTAAGAGGTGAAATAATCGCCTATACTGCTAAGAAGCCACCATAATATGCTTGGAAAAGCAGCTCCAACAAGCCAAACAAAAATATAGTTCCAATCCCAATGCTGACACCAGAGCCCAGTTTTATGCTACTCAGAGTATACTGCATGAACATCTACAGCAAAAAACACAAAAAGGTCTTCTCTATTATAAGCATCGCCTTTTCCAATTCGGAAACAAAGCGGGAAAACTTATGGCTAGTTTGGTGAAATCTTGGGAAGGGAAATCCTAAGATAAGTTTCTTAAAGATGACACAGGTCAGATAAGAACAACTAATAAGGAAATAGGGGAATTATTCGCGCAATATTACCAAAAATTGTACACAGCTGACTCTTGCAATCGTACGGACATACAGGCATACTTAGCTAAGCTAAACCTCCCCAAAGTGCAGGAACGAGACTTAAATTTCCTAAATGCCCCTATTGGCAACATCGAGATTGAAATGGCAATCAAATCCATGACTCTGGGAAAGTCACCTGGCCCTGATGGGATAACTAATGAGCTATTTAAAATCCTCGTGAACCATATTTGCCCACCATTACAGAAAGTTTATGACACATTGGCGTCGCCAACCTTTCAGACATGGCAGGCCCCCAAACTGGAACGAAACCTTGAGCTATCTGGTTCATACAGACCCATTTCACTCATTAACTGTAACCTCAAGCTTCTGGCAAAGGTTATGGCAGACCAACTGTCCTCCTTTATACATAAATTAATATACGCTCCACAGGTGGGATTTGTCAAAGGGCGTTAAGCGGTAACCAATGTCCGTAGAGTGCTGGCCTCAATAGCTTTTTCTAAACACGCAGGTTTAAACTCCCTTCTTGTAAGCTTCGACGCCGAAAAGGCATCTGATAGCATGACCTGGACGTTTCTGTTTGAAACCCTTAGTTGCTATGGTTTTCATGGCCCCTTTATTTCCTTCTTAACCACCATCTACACGAGGCCAAAGGCCAACATTTGGGTCAACGGGGAGCTTTCGCAAGATTTTACACTCTCTCGAGGTACGCGACAGGGCTGCCCACTGTCCCCACTCTTATTTGTTCTATCCCTGGACCCCTTAATATGTATTTTAGAGGACACAGATCAAGGGGATCCAGATGGGGGAGCTAGCGTTCAAGACGGCGGCATTCGCAGATGATTTGCTGCTTCCCTTGACAAATCCCACCTGCTCTCTCCCTATAGCTATTAGGATAATTGAAGAGTAAGGCATACACACTGGACTCAAACTCAATCTCGATAAATCAGAGGCTATGACGACGGGATCCGGACACCAGCTAGGATGGCCAGGGGAGTTCCCACTAAAATGGGCAAATAAGATAAAATATCTCGGCATTTGGATACCAGCCATTATCATAGAACTTTCAACGCAAACATCCCCAAACTACAGGAGAAAATGGAATCATCATTAACATCGTTGATGCACCTCCCTCTTTCACTGATTGGCCGTATTCATCTGCCAAAAATGACAGTGTTGCCCAGGTGGTTATATGTCCTAGGGGTGTTACCTATTCTTTTGAAGTCATCCACCATTCTTAAATATCAACGGAAGGTTTCACAATTTCTATGGCGAGGCAAACGACCTAGGCTGGCCCTGAAGTTCTTAATGTGGCCGGCTTCAGCGGGTGGACGCAGTCTTCCTGATCTCAAAGTATACAACTAAGCCATTAATCTGAGGCACATTGGAGACTGGCTCTTGAACACGTCCTTTTTCTCTGACACCCCGCTGGAGGCTCAATTGCTGGCCCCCATCTCGCTCAGCTATAGCCTGCATGTACCGGGTCCATCTATCAACAGTTCCATCTGTTTGGGATTACTACTTAAACCATTGCGACAGACGTGGAAATGGCTATTACAGAAGGCTGCCTTGCCTACCGATGTGTCCCCTTACCTCCCACTCCGAGGTAACAAGGCATTCCCCCCTGGGATGGGAGTTACTAAATTCCGAGAATGGGAGCAGAAGCACATAACTTGCATATCAAATTTCTATCAAGCTGATGGAACTCTTATCGCTTTTGGGGCGATGAGCACCCACTTCGACTTACCACCTTCTGACTTTCTTCACTACCATCAAGCTAGGCATTATAATGGTTCACTTGGCAACCTGGATATTACAAACCCTAACTGGCAATTTCTCCGGGAGTGGTACAACCCCGATGCACCTAAAAAAACACTCTCTCTCATACTACTACAGGAGTCTAGAATCATCACTTAAAAAATGGGCCTTGGATGAAGTATGGCTCAAATGGCAACAAGGACTCTCAACCCCATCCGGATGCATTTATCTCCTCTTTTACGAGTACCCGGCAAATTACCTGCAATGTCCTCCTAAGAGAAACACGTTATAAAATCATTTACCGGATTACATTTCACAACGACAAGCCTTTCTGGCGAAGATCGCAGATTCAGAAGACTGTATCAAATGCAAATCTAAAGGAGCACATTTGGGGCATTCCCTCTGGAGTTGTACAGTAAGAAAGTTTACAGATATGTGAATGGTACATTAGCACTTCCGATTCCGTTCTCACCTATTGTTGCGCTTTTTGGAATATTTCCCCGATCATTTTGTGGAAAACAAACACAAATCTTGTGCATTACAAAAATATTTCTTCTAGCCTGTAAGGCCATTTTAATGGTCTGTCGAAATCCGAGGGGTCCGCTACTCAAGCAATGGCATTCCTCTATTCTTCATCTCTTAACAATGGAAACTCTATCCAATAGACATATGTCAACCGGAGCCCGGAAGAAGCTTACCGCCGTCTGGATGCCTTATATAATGTCTCTGCCCCATGCCCCATGAGTCAAAATCTCAATCGCCTGAGTGCTTGATCAGTGTCTATTGATTGTTAATGATAACCAGGAAGATATCTGGCTGTAAACCTTCTTAGTAATGGGGAGGGGGATGGAGGGATGAGGAGGGGAGAGGTTGGGGGTAGTTTGACTGTTAGGGGAAAACTGCAAATTAAAGTTTACAATTATATGGTAACAGAACTTATATATCATATGTTGACCGGTTATATTGTTCTTTGCAAAACTGAATAAAAAAGATTTAACATAAAAGATAATTCATGAAAAATTTAAAAAGAATCTTAAAATCTATCCTGCTTGCCACGGGCAACCAGAGTAAAGATTTTGACACGGAAGAGATGTGATCTCAGATTAAGTGTAATCTATGCAGCTGCATTTTAGTCACCCCAGCATAGAGTATAACAGTAATGTAACTGGCTTTTTTTTTTGGTAGCATGAATATAAGTTGCCAAGTTCTCAGACAGATAAATTTGATTACACCCAAATTATTTGCTGCCACCGATTATGTCTTGTATTTCACTTTTCACTGCATTTTTTTTTTTTATAAACTCTTAAAGACAACTTAAAAGCCTTACAGCAAATGCTCCAGAATGTTATTAGGTAGGGTCCTTTGTTTTCAGTTTTAACCAATTGTCACCCATAAATTCCTGGATTTTTCCAAAAGTGAACTGATTTTCAAATTAATTTTAGGCTAATTACAGAGCAGCTCTAGTGTGGCAGATGCAGTGCCTCCAGTAACTGCTGGAAGCCAGTGTGGACCAAAGCACCTGCAGTATTTCAAGTCCCGCCCCGCACCAGTGAATGCGTTTGCTCTCCGATGGCACTAAAGTGGCAATGAAGATCGAGCGCCTGCCTCCCCCCTCCCCGAGCAGCCAAACTGCCTGGTGCCACCAATGCAGCATTCATGCCTACCAGAAGCACTTTCTGAAGGCCCTTTAGCCCCACACAAAAGCAGAAGTGCAGGGCTGCAGAGCACTGAAGCCTCAGTAAGCGTGCTGCCAAAGGAGAGAGGAGAAGCCTGGAGCCACTACTACCGTAGTAAGGAGGAATACTGTTCCAATGGGGGGGGGGGGGGGGGGAATTTAAGGGACATGCTAGGGGATGGGTAGAGAAAGGGACAATTTTACGAGTGTCCGTTTTCCCAACCCGTGCACAGCCACAGGTTAGGAAAATGGGCACTTATACATTGAGCGCCCATTTTCCTAACTTGACTGCTGGAAAGAATTATTTTTACGTTGCTGCTTTGTGTGGCTCCTCCAACATAATATCGTCATCATATTAAGTCCGAGGAACCACAGAAAAGTAGTATTTTTTTGCTTTTCTGTAAACTGTTGGAGCTCCTCAAGACTTATTAACACCAGCTCCGGGGCTGGCATTAATGTTTGAGGGTAAAAATGTGCGCGTCAGGCCCACATTTATTTTTTACATAAGGGGGTACTAGCTAATAGTCTTATCAACATGGCATTTACATGTGACGAGCACTATTAGCTACGTGCTGGTTTGGACATAAGCGGTTATGAACGTACATCCAACTGCGGGTTAACCTGTGCGCTAACCTGAGCACACAGTATTGCATCGGCCTGAATGTAACCAAATCCTGAGTCAAAGAATAGACAATTTCCCACCAAAATATTGCAAAGTGCAGAGACACACAAAAAAATGCCAAACAATCTGGCTGGTAAAGAAGTGATTTCCCAGGATCAGCAGCTGACCCAACCAGAAAGCCTAGGAATGGATTCACTGCCACCCAGTGTCTCTAAGCCGAGCAGCAGGAACCAGACAGAAAGGAGGCACCAGCACCTGCGTGCAGCACACTTTCAGCAAGTAATTACAGCCTGAAGCACACTTGCACAGAAACAATGAGCTGATGTGTCTGAAAAGATCTCACACTGTTATTATCGCACGCTCACCGCCCCTTACCCCCTCCCCCCACCAAATAGAACAACAGAAGAAATTTAAAAAAAAAAAATTCAGAGAGCTTTATGTAGATATTTATCTGAACTATGTGATTTCTGTCCCGACTACCCCAATAATGGCATATGCAAAACAGCCTCTTCCCCAAAGGGAAAGGAGAGAGGCAGGAGAAAGGACGTGCAAAATTATTCCACAGAGAAAGAAAGAAATAAGAGGGCTGTATCTCTGAGTTTCATTCACCTCGTCTGGTTCCAAAGCTCATGTTTACTGAGGTGGAACTAATAAGTAACCTCACCTTGAAAACTCACATCTGGAGTGACTAATCAAGAAGCTAAATGTCCTGTTTCCACACCCCAGACTCTGATTCTGAGTTTGGTACCAGTGTTCCCAGTTTCACAGGACTGATCTGTTCAGTAACAGAATCCTTTACCATTAACAGCAGGGGCTCCCAAACTTATCCAGGTGACCCCTACAGCCAGTAATCTTTACAAGCAGTCTCCAACGAATATGCAGAAGATAAACCTGCCTATACAGGTTCCCAAATGTATCTTGCACATATTCACTGGACGTCACATAAGGCCTCAGCGCTACCCCTAGCACCCACTTACGCTTAATTATGAGTCACTTAAAGGGTCCTGCCATGCACACCTGCACATATGTCCTTACACCGGCAACTTCCTGCCTGCAACCTAGGCCTCTGCTTCCTTTGGGCATGTACTCTGTGCCACAAGCCATCGTAGTTTCTAGGGAAAACCAGGTATCATACAGTTCACAGAAATTACACATACAAATGACTCACTCCTGGTGGGTCACTGATCAGTCACAGACAGAGAACTACCAGACTAAGAAAATTATTAAGAAAAACTAATTTTAATGGCAAAAAAGGTGCCTATGCTTTTGAAAATACACCCCAAAAATATTACCCCCAGATATATGAGCTACAGTGCACATGGACTCACTCTTCCAGAGATATATGAAATCTTGGAATATCCTAGCCCAGAACAATGACATATGCAACATTGTTGATCTTATCAGATGTCAGCTGCATTTGACATGATCAATCGTGTCATTTAATTAAGTCATCTATAGGACATGGGTATCAGGGGCGACTCAAAGCAATCTGCTGCTTGAGGCGAGGGATAACATGGCGCCCCCTCGCTCAGGCGATTTGTAATGCTAGGAAAGGAGGGTAGGAGTCAGGGTTGCCAAAAGAGTGGCAGATAACATGACACTCATTCTAGGAAGCTGGCAAAGAGGGTCAGTGATAATATAAAATATCTTTCAGCCATTCAGGTCCCGCAGGTGTTTCCCTGTCCTCAGAGGGCTCACTATCTAAGTTTGTACCTGAGACAATGAAGGATGAAGCAACTTGCCCAAGTTCACAAGGAGCAGCTGTGGGATCTGAACCCTGGGTTCCCTGGTTCACAGCCCACTGCTCTAGCTGCCAGGCTGCTCCTCTATTCCCTACTGCCTGCCTCCCACCCTTCCCCAGGATCTGCCCCCTGGAGATGTGAGAGGTCGATGAATGGTGGAAGTCTCTGTGTGTGGCAACGGTATTAGATGCCCTAGACCAGTGATGGTGCATGTTAGTTCTCGAGTGCTACAGGATATCCACAATGAATATGCATGAGAAAGATTTGCATACAATAGTGCATGCAAATCTATCTCATGCATATTTATTGGGGATATCCTGAAACCCAGGCCTGTTTGTGGCACTTGAGAACTGACGTTTGCCATCACTGCCCTAGACAAACCTTACAGCCTTTGATTCCCCCTTCTCTCCCCACTCTTCCCCATAATTAAAAATTATGTATTCTTTTCTATTTTAAAATGTATTAACCACTTCCCCAACCTAAAAAGGGAGACTGTATAGGAGAAGGGAGATGCAACGTAAAATCCAAAAACCTGAGTTACAACCTGAATGCCAGCCAAGGACATGTGTATCCACTCATGCATGCGGTTGCTTCTATTTGGGCGTTTTTTCCTGTCAATTGCGTTTTTTTGGGCTTGGTGTTTGGGAGTTCTGCTCTGCTGTTGCATTGATTGGCTGCTGCTGCCGATGAGGCCTGTCCATCTCAGGCGCACCCAGAGCTGCAAATGTTCACAAGAGTACATAGGCAGACCCAGCACGGCATTACAGCAAGCAACAGCATCACTGGTGACCAAGGAAGCTTCTGTGCAGCAGCAGAAAGGGAGTATAGCACTCAGCTGGCTACAGCAAGGTATCAGGAGGGGAGGAATGAGTATGCTGGGAGGGGAAAATGAGTGTTCGGGGGCCAGAGATGTGCTCTGAGGGGGTGGGGAGGGGGGAATCCTCCCTTCCTGCAAGCCAAAGATGTCAACTTGAATGGTGAATAGTTTCTGGTAGGCTAGGCACATTTTATAACTTTTAGGTGAGTACACTAGGAAAATTATAGATGTTTCTGGTAATTACGCACATTATACAATACTTTTTTTATTATGAAAAAGTTAGGTAAGGAGTACTTTGGGAGGTTCGGAACGCATTATGGGTATTTTCATTATTTCTTATGGAAAAAATAGTCTTGACTTACAACTAACGAGTTACAACCAGCCCTTGCGAACGAATTGAGTTCGTAAGTCAAGGGTCCACTGTATATTGATATGCATGGCAAAAAAGACACTTTCAATAATAATAGTGTAACAGGCTTAATAAACTACACTTCTCATAGTAATCAAAGCGGTTTGCCGGATCCCATATGGTATTAGGCCTATGGTAAAGTGCACTGGGTGTGGACTTGGCCCACAGAAAGCCAGGAATAAACTGAACTACAATTCCAATATAGCAAGCCTTCCATATTATAACTGCCAGCACGCAACCTATGAAAAAGCCATACTGCAAATATTACATCCAGCCCTAAACACCAATACACCTCCTATTAGGAAAACAGATTAAAGCCAGGTTATTGTAAATCCCTACACAGGAACTACGCGCTAGCAGAATACCTAAAGCCTCAATCACACAAGCAGAACACAGACAAATACAGAATGAAGATACCATAAAGTACAAATAAACGTGCAGACAAAAACTGAACTGGAAATCACAAGAAGCCAAACTTTGTATGCAGTGCAAATATAATCAAGAAATAAAAACAATAGGCATACAATCAAAAGAACGCAAAATCAACTGATGAACAGAACAACATCCAATGATTAAAAGCACATAAAATGTTTTAAAAAACCAAAACCTAATAAAATATTTCAAAACAGGAGACACATCACATCCAATAATTAAAACTAACAAGGCTAAAAAGATCTCCCGCTCTCCATACCTGGGACCATTCCTGAGATTACTGTAGATTGGAGGAAGTGCATAAACATTAACCTCTCACACACAAATATACAAACAATCTCACACACACAGGCAGGCACATGTACTCCCTTCACAGACACACACGCACACACACACATACATTTTATTTATTTATTATTATTTATTAATATTTTTATTATACCGAGTTTCATGATAGGAATCACATCAACCCTGTTTACAATTAACAATGTGAGTAAAGGCAGAGTAAAAACATTTCTCAATTTAACATCAAATATAGTATGAACTTAACAAATATAATAACAATATTTAGGATGTGAGAAAGTTACAAAAAACAAGGAAAAATAACTAGGATCTGAAAGGGGGAGGAAATTGAAGAAAGCATATTAACATTTTAGCCAACTGTATCAATTAATAAATATGTATAGTGTTACAAAAATATAGATGTGTAGCAAAAATGACCAAATATGATGCTGTTGTGAAGTATAATAATATGTTGCTGTGAATGCGTGTGAAGTTAGTGGGTTTATTATAGTTCATTAACTTTGTGTTTGTGCTGATGGGTGGGGAATTTAATCCAGTTCTGGGAAAGCTTTTTTAAAAAGCCAAGTTTTTAGTTTTTTCCTAAAAGTTGGGGAGCATGGTTCTTGTCTTAAGTCTGGTGGGATGGAGTTCCAAAGGATTGGACCTGCTGATGAAAGAGCTCTTGAACTGTAGGATTTATGTTGGTAGGTTTTGGCATGTGGAACCTGTAGTGATTCTTTGTAGTGTTCCCTGATGGGTCTGGCGGATGTGTATTTTTTAAAAGTGATTTGTAGGTCGAGTTGAGTGTGTTGATGGATGTTCTTGTAGATAATCATGATGGTTTTGTACATGATTCTGAAGTGGATCGGTAACCAATGAAGGTCTTTGAGGATGGGGGAAATGTGGTCGATTTTCCTGGAATTTGTAAGTATTCTTGCTGCTGTGTTCTGTACCATTTGTAAGGGCTTGGTGTAGGAGGCTGGGAGGCCTAGTAGTAGAGAATTGCAATAATCTAGTTTGGAGAAGATTATTGCTTGCAGGATTGATCTAAAGTCATGCGCGTGGAAAAGTGGCTTTATTCTTTTCAGAATATGTAATTTATGGAAGCAGTCTTTGGTGGTTCGGTTAATGAATGGTTTGAGGTTAAGACGGTTATCTAAGATGGCTCCTAGATCTCTTACATGGGTGGTTTGTAGGAGGGTCGGTGGCTTTGAGAGTGTGATGTTTTCAGGTGCTATAAGGAGATATTCCGTTTTCGACGCATTAAGGATCAGGTTTAGGCTGGTGAGGAGGTGTTTGATTTCTAATAAGCAACTCTCCCAATATTCCATTGTTGACGAGATTGAATCTTTTATAGGGATCACAATCTGTACGTCGTCAGCGAAGAGGAAGTGTTTAAGGCTTAGTTTTGTGAGTAGTTGACAAAGTGGTAGGAGGTATACATTAAATAGGGTGGGTGAAAGGGATGAACCTTGTGGCACCCCTCTGGTGGAGGGATGATATTGGGATTCTGTATTGTGAATTTTGACCCTATATCCTCTGTTTTCCAGGAAGGTTTTGAACCATGTTAGTGAAGTAGCTGTCACTCCAATATTTGCCAGTTGTTTTAGAAGGAGGTAATGGTTGACGGTGTCAAAGGCCGCCGAGAAGTCGAGGAGGATTAGTAAAAATGCTTTGCCTTTATCGATTCCAGCGAGGAGGAAGTCTGAGAGTGCAAGAAGTAGTGTTTCTGTGCTTGCAGCTTTTCGAAAACCATATTGGTTTGGAGACATATTGGTTTATACATACAGGGGCCCACACAGACACCCACTCCTACACACACAGACACCCTTTCATATAAACTCACACACACACACAGATACCCTTCTCATATACACGCAGTCATTGTCACACACAGGCACTCACTCTCTCATACACACACACACAGGCACTCTCTCATACACACTGACCCTATTATACACAAACAGAGGCACCCTCTCACTCCATCCTGACCAGTTTCTCTCATGAGTCACTGTCACCCCCTCCCCCGAGACCAGTCTCTCTCTCACGAGTCACTGTCACCCTTCTCCCAGACTAGTGTCTCACCAGTCACCCCTCCTCAGACCAGTCAATTTGTTGTTGCTATCACCCCCTCCCCCAGACCAGTCTCTCTCTCGCTAGTCACTGTCACCCTTCTCACCGACTAGTGTCTCACCAGTCACCCCCCCAGACCACACTCTTTCTCATCACTGTCACCCCCTCCCAGCCAAGATCAGTCTCTCTCTCTCACATGAGTCATTGTCAACTCCCCCCCCACCACCAGCCTTCCATCTCTTACCAGTCACTTGCACCCTCCCAAAGCAGCCTCTCTCTCACCAGTCACTATGAACTCCCTCCAAGACCAGTCTCTTTCAGTAACTGTCTTTCCCTACTCCACAACCAGTATCTCTCTCCAGGAGTGTTAAGGAGCCACTGCATATTCAGTAGGTTCCAGCAGGAGTGTCACTGCAGGCAGTGCTGCTACTGAAGAATGAGGCCTGCAGCCTGCCTATTCAGTGCCTTCCAGGTCTCCTGCCGTGCTCTGCTCCCAGCCATCTTGCCTTCCCTTGCCCCAGATTTGAAATCGGTTCTGCTACAGGCTACAGCTGTCCTGTTCCATCCCGTGGTCCCCTCACTGACTTTTCTCGGCAGACTCAGCTTTTTTTTTCTACAAGTCCCCTGCCTGGCCACCTCCCATCCCACAAGCCACCAAGACAAGTGGCCAAGTAGCAAAGGAGACACAGAACGGGAGTCCATGCTCAGCTTTCCCTGCCTTTTTTTTTTTTTTTTTTTTTTAACATACTTTTATTTTTGACTGATGATCCGCAGAGGCAGGCAAGCGGCTGCATGGGAAGCAAACACTGCAAAACAAAAGGCAGCTTTGCACAAGCTCTGCCGAAGATTACAACTAGCAGGGACCTTGCTTAGCCAGGCGCCGAAGCAGAAGAGAGCAGCTTCCGCAGTGCCTGCACCACAGTGATGTGGGATGCCACACTTGGTTTTTTTTTTTATGTGAGCCAGTTTGTGAGACAGATGCCATGGGATGCTGTAGGAGGGGCATACTTTGAAGCCTCAAAATCCTGCCGCCTCATGAGGCCGCCTCACACTGCCTCATTCTAGAACCACCCCCTGATGGGTATAGATGGTTCAGCACTAGACTGGCTAAGGTTATTACTGGTAGGATAATCTCAGTTTGTGACCTTTCAAGCCTCTTCATCCTCCACATGGGCTCTCATCTATGGATTTATGCAAGGGACAATCCTGTCACCTATGCAACATTTATGTTAAGACCCATAGGGATATTATCTGCTCATTTGGTGTTATATTTTATTTACACTGATGATACTCATCTGTACTTCCTCTAGCCTCAAGGTCCCCCGAAGCAATGATGAAACTATCAAATTGTTTGGAGACTGACGTTAGGTTAAATAAACTGATGAAAGTCTGAGAAACTGCATGCAAGTAATTCTGAATGGACACTAACCTGCAGCTGAAGTTTGATGATGTTTTTCACCCCCCTTTCAATCTAAAGTAAATAATTTACGGGTGATTTTGCATTCATCACAAAATATGGAAGGAAAAAAAAATCGCTGCTGTTTCAAAGAATACTTGTGGCAGCTAGGGCAAACTCATAAGTTGTCAACCTTTTTTGAATCGTTCTAGTTTGGGCAGTTAAATCATGCTCTGACAACCTTGAGACTCAATTATTGCAATTCCTTATACCTATTTAAATTTATTATTTATATGCTGCCCATTCTAGGCTGATTACAAAACAAACAGACGATGGAATATAATAGATTTCCATGAAAGAATTTAAGGAAGTTACAGGTGATTCAGAATTCTGCCACAGGAGTTTTAGCTGTTACTGAAACAGCTACAGTGATCATCAATTCCACAGCATGCTCAGTTTAAAATATTATCTTCAGCTTTTAAGGCAATGAATGGCTTACATAAGAACATAAGAAAATGCCATACTGGGTCAGACCAAGGGTCCATCATCCCAGCATCCTGTTTCCAACAGTGGCCAATCAAGGCCATAAGAACCTGGCAATTACCCAAAAACTAAGTCTATTCCATGTTACCATTGCTAATGGCAGTGGCTATTCTCTAAGTGAACTTAATAGCAGGTAATGGATTTCTCCTCCAAGAACTTATCCAATCCTTTTTTAAACACAGCTATACTAACTGCACTAACCACATCCTCTGGCAACAAATTCCAGATGTTAATTGTGTGTTGAGTAAAAAAAAACTTTCTCCGATTAGTTTTAAATGTGCCCCATGCTAACTTCATGGAGTGCCCCCTAGTCTTTCTACTATCCGAAAGAGTAAATAACCGATTCACATCTACCCATTCTAGACCTCTCATGATTTTAAACACCTCTATCATATCCCCCCTCAGCCGTCTCTTCTCTAGGCTGAACAGCCCTAACCTCTTTAGTCTTTCCTCATAGGGGAGCTGTTCCATTCCCTTTATCATTTTGGTAGCCCTTCTCTGTACCTTCTCCATCGCAATTGTATCTTTTTTGAGATGCGGTGACCAGAATTGTACACAGTATTCAAGGTGCGGTCTCACCATGAAGCGATACAGAGGCATTATGACATTTTCCATTTTATTCACCATTCCCTTTCTAATAATTCCCAACATTCTGTTTGCTTTTTTGACTGCCGCAGCACACTGAACCGATGATTTCAATGTGTTATCCACTATGACGCCTAGATCTTTCTTGGGTTGTAGCACCTAATATGGAACCCAACATTGTGTAATTATAGCATGGGTGATTTTTCCCTATATGCATCACCTTGCACTTATCCACATTAAATTTCATCTGCCATTTGGATGCCCAATTTTCCAGTCTCACAAGGTCTTTCTGCAATTTATCACAATCTGCTTGTGATTTAACTACTCTGAACAATTTTGTGTCATCTGCAAATTTGATTACCTTACTTGTCGTATTTCTTTCCAGATCATTTATAAATATATTGAAAAGTAAGGGTCCCAATACAGATCCCCGAGGCACTCCACTGTCCACTCCCTTCCACTGAGAAAATTGTCCTACTCTCTGTTTCCTGTCTTTTAGCCAGTTTGCAATCCACGAAAGGACACTGCCACCTATCCCATGACTTTTTACTTTTCCTAGAAGCCTCTCATGAGGAACTTTGTCAAACGCCTTCTGAAAATCCATGTATACTACATCTACTGGTTCACCTTTATCCACATATTTATTAACTCCTTCAAAAAAGTGAAGCAGATTTGTGAGGCAAGACTTGCCCTGGGTAAAGCCATGCTGACTTTGTTCCATTAAACCATGTCTTTCTATATGTTCTGTAATTTTGATATTTAGAACACTTTCCACTATTTTTCCTGGCACTGAAGTCAGGCTAACCGGTCTGTAGTTTCCCGGCTCGCCCCTGGAGCCCTTTTTAAATATTGGGGTTACATTTGCTATCCTCCATTCTTCAGGTACAATGGATGATTTTAATGATAGGTTACAAATTTTTACTAATAGGTCTGAAATTTCATTTTTTAGTTCCTTCAGAACTCTGGGGTGTATACCATCCGGTCCAGGTGATTTACTACTCTTCAGTTTGTCAATCAGGCCTACCACATCTTCTAGGTTCACCGTGATTTGATTCAGTCCATCTGAATCATTACCCATGAAAATCTTCTCCATTATGGGTACCTCCCCAACATCCTCTTCAGTAAACACCAAAGCAAAGAAATCATTTAATCTTGGGCCCTACTTATTAAAAAAAAAACAAAACAAAAAAAAAAAACCAACAAAAGAGAGAGACACCACCTATCTGGTCAATATTTCCACTAAGAGCTACTCACAAAAGATTCTTTTCACTGTCAATTATGAGAATGAAGAGCATCCATAACAGGGCCTTTTCTGGGATTGTCCCCAGTTTATGCAACTCCCTTCCAAGAGGTTGTTTTTCATCAGATCATTGAAGACGTGGTTATTTTTACAGCCATGTCAGACTGCTCTTTTTGCATTTATTTGCTTTTAGATTTTTGCTTTTAAATTGGATAGCTTTTATTATTCATTTTTAGTTTTATGGCTCTTGCTATTTTTGAATTGTATTAATATTGCTGCTTTTATTCATTTGTATTGATCACTGTCATTATATACAAATCAGTACATATCAAATCAACTCAGAACATAAAAACTATTACAAAGATAAATACAAAATATAAGAAACAAAGGTCCTTATATTTAATGAGGTCCATATTCAGAAGCACTTAGCCAGATAACTCAGAAGTTATCCAGCTAAATGAATATTTGGGCACTTATCCAGCTAAATTCTAGCCGAATAACTTACCGGCTAAAATTTGGCGAGATAAGTTAGTGGCATTCTGGGGGAGTAACTGGGAGGAGCAGAGTTAGCTGCACAACTTATTCAGCTGAGTCTGGTCGTCCAGATATACTTATGTGGCTAACTTTAGGCAAGATGTGTATATTCAGCAGTGCAGGCCAAGCTGCACAGCAGCTGAGTGTGAACCCACTATATTTTCACCCCAGTCCCAAAACCCAGCCCCTCACATAACCTGCATTAATATTCTGCACAGTAGTAGATCTTATCACCATCTCAGGAATCAAAGGTTTCCACATAAATTAAAATTGAAAAAAATATATCTTTATGCAGAGATGGCTTCCTCTATGACACACATTCCATAACAGTCTATTTCTATCTGCTAAATCAGGAGCATTAGGTTTTCTTCCAGGCATCCACAATCTCACATCTGGCAGCCGCTAAACTTTGGAAAATCAATCTATCTAAATTACATGTAACCACCGGTATGGGAGAATTCAAATGAAATTTTTCAGGATCCCCAACAAGCTTAAATCTTAGTTACAAATGAATGAAATGACATGGATGATGAAGCCAATCCTTACTCCCTGTTTTGGGTTCAGGCTGTCTCCCCCTGTGTTACCAGTTTCTACAACTTTAACTAGGCACAATGAGTGTGCCCAGCATGCCCTATACCACACGTCCCCGCGGGGTCCCCCCTTCAGTCTCGTAACATAGAATTATGATTAAAATAAAATAAAACAGGAGAAACCCAACTCTGTGGGGTGGCAGGCGGGTTTTGTGAGGACTAACAGCCTGCTCTCCTAGTAGAATACCAGTTACAGGTAAGCAACTTTGCTTTCTCCAAGGACAAGCAGGATGGTAGTCCTCACACATGGGTGAATTCCTAGCTACATGTTGCTCCCCAACACAAAAGGGGACCAACAGACACCTAACCAGGTGCCAACAGGCACACCACCACCAGTGCTGTTGGTAACACAGGGGGAGACAGCCTAAACCCAAAACAGGCACTAGGTTGGGAGAGTTAGATCCTATACCTCAAACAGGTTCCGAAGGACAGATTGGCTAAATCTACTGTCACGTTGGCCATCCCTATCCAGACAGTAATGGGTTATGAATGTGTAGGGAGAACTCCACGTCGCAACCTTGCAGATCTTCTCCACGGGAATTGCTTGCAAGTGGGCCACAGATGCTGCCATGGCTCTGACAGAATGAGCCCTGACATGATCCCCAAGATGAAGTCCCACCTGGGCATAAATCTGAGGAGATGCAATCCCCTAGCCAACTGGATATTGTCTGTTTGGCAACGACAATGCCCAACCTATTCTATCAAAAGAAATAAAAAGCTTAGTAGACAGTCTATGGGCTTCTGTCCACTCCAGATAGAAGGCTAAGACTCGCTTGCAGTTCATATTGTGCAATGCTTGTTCACCTTGGTGCGAATAGGGCCTGGAAAAGAATTTTGGCAAGACGAATAACTGGTTAAGAAGGAAATCCATCACCACCTTAGGCAGACCACCCTGTCATGATAAAACTTAGTATAGGGTGGATAAGTCACTAAGGCCTAGAGCTCACTGACCCTGCATGCTGAAGTGACCGCTACTAAAAATGACCTTCCAGGTCAGGTACTTCAGGTCAAAGCAGCGCAGCAGCTCAAAAGGAGCTTTCCTCAGCTGAGCTAACATCACGCTGAGGTCCCAAGACACAGTAGGAGGCCTTAGGGGAGGCGTCAACTGAATCAGGCCCCACATGAAACATACAACTATAGACTGTACAGAGATGGATGTACCATCTACACCTTGGTGGTATGTGCCAATTGCACTCAGATGAACTTTAATGGAGTCTGTGTTCAAGCCAGCCTCCGATAAGTGTAGAAGGTAATCAAGCAGTTTTTGCATGGGGCAGGAAAAAGGATCTAGGGCCTTCTGCTCACACCATACGAAAAACCGCCTCCACTTCAGTCCACAGGACTTTCTAGTGGAAGGCTTTCTAGAAGCCACTAGGACCAGAGACACATCCTCTGAAAGATTAAGCGGCTACAGAATTATCCTCTCAACATCCAGGCTGTGAGCGACAGTGCCTGGAAGTTGGGATGCTGCAGCCGGCCCTGATCTTGCGTAATGAGATCTGGGGAAGTCCCCAGACTGATCGGTTTCCGGATGGACAACTCCCGCAGGAATGGAAACTAGACCTGTCTTAGCCAATGAGGGGCTATGAGAATGAGAGTCCCCCTGTCCTCGCAAAGCTTCAAGAGAGTGTTCGCCACCAAGGGAATCGGAGGATATGCATTCTGAAGATCCTTGCCCCAATGACAGGGAAGGGTGTCCGAGGTTGGTTTGCTGTCTGACCTGTACAGGGAGCAGAACCGAGGCACCTTCCTCTTGCAAGGGGACGCAAACAGATCTACGTCTGAGCTTCCCCAGAGGCAGAATATCCGATTCGCTACCTCCTGGTCAAGGGACTACTCGTGGGGTCTGAAGGCTTGACTCAGCCTGTCCGCTTCCACGTTCTCCATCCCGGCCAGGTACATGGCCCTGAGCACCACCCCATAGGACAGGCCCACAAACAGATCTGGACGACTTCCTGACATGGAGGTATGACCCCGTGCCTCCCTGCTTCTTAACATACCACATGACTACCTGGCTGTCGGTCTGGATCAGGACAACTTTGTTGGACAGCTGACCTCTAAAAGCCCATGTTGCGTACCTGATTGCCTGAAACTCCAAGAAGTTGATTTGACAGGTATGTTCCTGAGCAGACCAAAGACCCTGGTGCCAAACACATATATATGAGTTCCCCAACCCAAGGTAGATGCATTCATGGTTAGAACAATTTGGGGGGGGGGGGAGGTGGGGGACTCTGAAACGAGATCCCTTGTTCTAGATTGGAAAGTACCCACTAACAGAACAAAGAGTCCCTGAAAGATGGGCTGACTCGGATACAATCCTGGAGGTTCTGAATGGCCTGGCACCACTGTGATCTCAGGGTCCATTGGGCTCCTCACATGTGTAAACCTGCCAGGGAAGTAACATGGCTGGTTGCCTCAACTTACGCCAGGCTGATACCTGCTGGTTCTGCTGAATGTCTGCCGCTATGGTCGCCACAGCAACGGCCCTCTGTCAGGGCAGAAATGTCTTGGCCTCAGCCGTGTCCAGCAGGGCCCCTATAAAGTTCAATTGAGGTGATGGGCTGAGATGGGACTTTAGGTAGTTGAGAACGAACTCTAGTAACGCCAACACCCGAATGGTCAAGCGCATGGACCTGCTGGCCCTCGCCTGAGACATGTTTTTGACCAGCCAATCATCCAGACACAGGAAGATATATGCAATCCCAGTTTGCAGAGGTGGGCCGCAGCCATGGGGCGGATTCCATCCTGAACAGCAACACTCTGTACTGGAAGTGCCGTGTTCCCACTACAAATCAAATTACTTCCTTTGATTAGGAAGATCTAAATATGAGTGTATACATTCTTCAGGTCGAAGGATCTTAGCCAACCCTTTTTTTGCAAAAAGGGGGGGGGGGGGGGGGAATCAACGTGCACAGGGAAACCACCTTGAACTTTTCTCTTTTTAGAAACTTGTTCATGGCCCTTAGGTCTAGGATGGGACGGAGTCCTCCTGCTCTCTTTGGAATAAGGAAGTACCTGGAGTACAATCCCCACCCTTTTTGCCCTGGTGGTACGGGCTCAACCGCTCTGGTCGTTAAGAGGGAGGACAGCTCCGCTTGTAGTACCACCTGATAAGTTACCGGTACCCAATGTGGGTACAAAGGGAAATTTGGCGGGACACCAAATAAATTAAATTGGTAGCCCTGACGAAGAACTACAGCCTGCCCCCATCCGGAAGGTCCATCATCCCAGGTACAGGCAACTGGATTATGCTCCCTGCGGCCCAATCAAAACCCCATCCTCAGATTTGATTAAGAAGGCAGCTGGGGCTTGGGAGCTTTCTGCTGCCTGGAACGGCCACGGGAGCTCTGATGATGCTAACAGGATTGAGGCGGTGGAGGATAGTACTTTCTTTGGCAAAAGAAAGACTTCCTGGGCCCCGGCCTCAACGGCCTTCTGGATGAGGAGGACAGGTCCGGAGTACCAGCAGAGAGTCGTTGGAGGGCTTCATGATGGTCCCGAAGCTGGGCCACAGCATCCCTCACCCTATCCCCGAAGAGATTCTCTTCAGTACACGGCAGGTCAGCGAGTCTTTCCTGTACCTTTGGTTGGAGATCTGAAGCCTGCAGCCAAGCCATTCTACAGGCACGATTCCCACTGCAGAGACTTCAATGCCATCTCAAAAACATCGTAGGTCACACGAAACTCGTGTTTTCTGCACTACAGACCCTTGTGCACCAGCAACAAGAGCTGCTATTGAGCCAGCTGCTCAGTCACCTCCTGCACCTGCTTCCAGGTGTCCCGCAAGTACTGGCTCATGATACAGGCAATAAGCATGGTGCCTTGAAACATGATACAGGCAATAAGCATGGTGCCTTGAAACACCTTTGGTTGGAGATCTGAAGCCTGCAGCCAAGCCATTCTACAGGCACGATTCCCACTGCAGAGACTTCAATGCCATCTCAAAAACATCGTAGGTCACACGAAACTCGTGTTTTCTGCACTACAGACCCTTGTGCACCAGCAACAAGAGCTGCTATTGAGCCAGCTGCTCAGTCACCTCCTGCACCTGCTTCCAGGTGTCCCACAAGTACTGGCTCATGATACAGGCAATAAGCATGGTGCCTTGAAACACCTTCCTCCCAAGAGCATCCATTGCTTTGTGGTTCTTCCCCAAGAGCACTTGGCCTTCTTGGGGAGGCAGCTGATGCTTATCAAATCCGGCAGCCTTTTGGATAAGGCAGACCCCGTCCACCTAATTGTTAACGAGAGCCACTGTGAGGGGGTGTTCCCATATCCTCAGCAGGAACTCCTTAAGGATCTCATGGACTGGGACCACCACGATTTCCTTAGGAGGCTCCACGAAATGGAGGATATCAAGTATTTTGTGCCTGGGATCCTCCTCAGTCAAAAGCTGAAAAGGGATGGCCTCCGCCATCACCCTCACCCTGAGAAGGTTAAGTCTTCAGGTGGAGACTTCCTTCGCTCATCTGGAGGAGATGGGTCTGACAGGAGACCATCAGAAGAGGACTCCACTGGATCCTCCCCCCAGGGGTCACAGGGACCCTCATCATCCTTGTATGGTACAAGCGATGGGGCACTAGGTGCTTGGCCTACATCCAGAGGTGCAGGCAACGGTAAAACTGGATGGGGGCTGCAGGCCTCAGCATCTCTGCCAGCCTCAGAGAAACTGGCAACAACCACCGTTTCAGTAGGGGGAGGCCTCGGTGCCCCACCGAGTACCTATGCTGCCCTGGAAACAGATGCCACCTGGGTCAGTAATGTACCGATGAGCACTGAGCTTCTCCAGAAGCAGTACGAGAATGGGCGACATTGGCTCCAGTGCCATCAATGCCACAGGACCGAAACCCTGCAGCGCCTGCTCCACCGCCAGCTGGATTCGATGCTCCACCGCCAGCTGGATTCGATGCTTTAGCTCCTCCTCGAACATTGCCAATGCCCACACCGACTGGGAGAAAGGAGGGGTGGCCAGATATTCTTCGGATCCACAAGGAGTATTGGTGCTCGACACCAGGACCAGTGTACATTGCCACGGAACCCAGGCATCGATAGAGGATGGGCACCACGCACCATGGGCATCACGGCAAAAGCCAGCATCATGGCAAAAGCTGGTGCATCCCCGTGCCCGGCACCATGCATCAATGGGGACCAGTGCCGATGCTTCTTAAGGCTTCCCTTGATGCTCAGTCCAGTCTTTCCCCAGTGCAGAGGTTGAAGACAACGAACCCGGTATCCTCAGCCCGGAGTAGATCGATAACAGTCTGTCTCCGACACCCCTATCCACCAGCGACCTCAACTGAATTGCTGGTCCCACCGATGTCAATGGTATGGTGCTCACTGGTGCGGCTCCAAGGTCCTTCAATGCCAATGCTGATGGCTTGGACTTCCTCGACCCGAACAGCTGATCCATCTTGTCCAGTCGAAGCAGACGTCGCTTCGGGGTCTTCTGGGCACACAAGCGGCAACCCCGAACATCATGCGATGACCCAGGCAGAGGATGCACATCTCATGATCAATGATAGACATGGTCCTTGGGCACTGGGGGCATCAGTGAAAACCGGACCTGGCCATGACAGGCGAAGCAAAAGGGCTGGTCAAAAATTATGGCAGCAGGCACCGAGGCACCACCACCACAGGGGAATAGACTGCGAAAGGAAACTTACCCGAAATGCCAAAACCCCAGATTGCAGACACTATGGGAAGGCACCAAGAGGGACCTGGCAATGGACCAAAGTGAAAAAACTGTGCAAAAAAATGTGAATAAAAAAGCTTTCCATGAGTTAAAAAAAACCAAAGTTTTGAGCTCAATCACACCCACGAGGCTCATAGCTCCGTGGAAAAAAAAGACTGAAGAGGGACCTGCATGGACGCATGGTAAAGGGCATGCTGGGAATGCTCAGTGTGCCTAGTCAAAGTTTTAGAAGCTTTAGCATAAGTTTTCCGCATCGGGGCTCCATCTAATGATGTCACTCATGTGTGAGGATTAACATCCTTCTTGTCCTCGGAGAAAAGCAAGTTTGCTTACCGTAAACGGTAAGCAAACTACGGTTTCCGTAGATATCAGGATGAATTAGCCATGTTGTCACGGGAACTGTCATTCAGGGCCTGGGAGGTGGAGCTTCCTAAGCAGAGATTAGAGCTTTGCTCTCTGCGGCTGCCCGTGTGTTCCCGCGCAGGTAAACTGAATCTCCTCAGTCAGTAATTAGGCTTACGTGAACCAGAATAGAAGGTCGATTAACCAGGGAGGAGGGAGGGTCAGCATGGCTAATTCATCCTGCTAGCTACGGAAACACCATTTACGGTAAGCAAACTGTTGGGTTTGTGGCATATTGTGGACTCTTGGTCGACGTGGCGATGACTCCTCCCATGGGGAGGGGCCCCGTGGGGAACCACGATTGGCTAGACTCTTAGTAAGCAGACACTGAGGAAAGAAAGCTTTATTATGCTACAGTTGATGAGTTTGAATCTTGCCCAAGGAACGGACAGTGCTGTAGTCCAACGATATCACAGTAAGCTCAGACAGTCTCTGTAGATGATGATCTCACCCAGATGTAGCAAAGGTCCGGAAGTGTTCCGCAGCGCGGGATAGGCCGTGAACCTGAAGGGTGGAATGAGGAGAGCTGGAGCGTAGTGATACTCACAGAGTAGCAGTGCTGATAACTTCCTTCGGTAGTTGAATGAAGAGAGGGACCCGAGGTCCGAGGTGCAGGATAGGCCCTTGAGGAGCGCGTACCTGGGAGTGCCGAGGGTTCCTGAAAGAAAGCAGACAGGACCCCCAAGGGGCAGGTGTCCTTAAGGTTAGGCAGTTTAACCCCGGAGGGCGAGTAGAAGCGAGAGGGCCCCGAGGAGCGGGTACCCAGAGCTTCCGTAGGAGCGAGATACCCCGGACGGTAGTGAGGAATCCAAGCGAGCAGCTTAGAAGCGGTCAGAGTAGCAAAACCGAAGTCCTTGCTAACTCGTTGAACTGGAGCAGAGCGGAGGTTTAAATACCCGGAGGTACTGACGTCATGCAGTGGGACCGCCCCTGAGGTTCCCACCATGATGTATTCAAAAACATAGGCAGCGTACACGTGCATGCCCTAGGAGGCCTCAGGAAGAAGCATGGCGGACGGGGATGCCCAGGGTTTCGGCAAACAGCAGCGGAGGCAGCCATCTTTCCAATGGAGGAGGAAAAGGGTAAAAGGTGAGGCAGAGCAGTCGCAGCCATCTGCGACCGACGGACGCAACACAAACTTGCTTTTCCCCGTTGATAGCAGGGCTGAATTAGCCATGCTGTCATGGGAGTCCCAAGCTCCCGATCATGCATTGTTATAAGTGTTTATTGTCCCCGCGTGATCTAGTCATGGTGGTAGTTGACATAGTTATGTTGATAAGAGACTGCAGAACTGCTGGCCAGAGTTTGGCATCGTCAGCTGTCTGCTGATCTAGGCAGTAGTGGGAGGTGAATGTGTGTAGAGAGGACCATATAGCCGCTTTGCAAATGTCCACGGGTTGTACCTGTCTCAGATACGCTATCGATGCAGCTACTGCCCTGACTTGATAAGCATTTGGATGGGAAGTTAGAGGCAACTTTTGTTTTTCATAGCAGAATTGAATACATTATGCAATCCAGCTTGAGATCGTTCGCTTGGTCACCGGTAGTCCTGGTGGTTTTGGGTTGAACGAGATAAATAATTGAGAGGCACGGGAGTCAGATTGTGTCCTTTCCTTATAGTAGGCCAATGCTCGTTTGCAGTCCAGTGTGTGCAACAAGCGTTTCCTATCATTGTGATGTGGTTTAGGGAAGAATGTTGGTAGTTCTATTGATTGGTTCAAGTGGAACTGCGACACTACTTTTGGGAGAAAGGCAGGATGAGTCCTGAGAACTGCCTTGTGATGGTAAAACTGCAAATATGGAGCATAATGAACCAAGGCCTGTAGTTCGCTAACTCTCCGAGCAGATGTTACTGCCACGAGGAAGACTACTTTCCACGTGAGGTATTTTATGTGGGCTGAGTCCATTGGTTTGAATGGAAAGAGCATGAGTTGTTCCAAGACGGTGTTCAGGTTCCATGGAACCGGTAGCTTAGAGGTTGGTGGTCGAAGGTGTGATAGACCTCTGAGAAATCGAGACAGCAAAGGGTAAGTGGAAATCAGTTGACCGCTATGCGGTCTATGATAGGCTGCTATGGCGCTAAGGTGAACCCTGATTGAGGACATTGCTAAGCCAGACATATATAACGTATGGAGGTAGTCCAGAAGCGATTCCGGTGAACAGACTACTGGTTGAATCCCTTTGGATGTGCACCAGGTGGAGCAACGCTTCCATTTTAAACTGTAATTCCATCTAGTTGATGGCTTTCTAGGTTCCAATATGACATCTTGGGCTGCAATGGAGATGCCCTGTTTCATCAGGAGGAACCGCTCAATCTCCACGCTGCTAAATGAAGGGACGCGTGGAGAGGGTGGAGAAGGGTTCCCCCTTCTTGTACTAGAAGATCCGGTCGATTTGGCAATCGAATTGGTTCCTAGGTGGAGAGTTGTAAGAGGTAGCTGTACCAAGGCTGTCTGGACCAAGCCGGAGCTATTAGTATTAGTTGAGCTGCATCCACTATGCATTGCTGTATTGTCCTTGTAATGAGAGGTATGGGTGGAAAGGTGTACATTAGGTCCTCCGTCCAAGGAATTTGAAAGGCGTCCTGCCCTGTTCCTTTTCTGACTGGGCCATACTGAGCAGAAACGAGCAACTTGTGCGTTTGTCTCTGTAGCGAAGAGGTCCATCATTGGAACTCCCCATTGGACGAATATTTCTTGAGCCACTTGTTGTTTGAGTGACCATTTGTGAGGATGGAATATTCGGCTTAACCTGTCCGCTCTGGCATTGACAACTCCCAGAAGGTATGTTGCTTGTAGTTGGATCGAATGCCGATGTGCGTGATCGAAGATTAGAAGCGCTTCCTTGCATAGGGACCATGAACCGGACCCTCCTTGTTTGTTTATGTAGAACATTGCTACTTGGTTATCCGTGTAGACCATGACCCTGCGGCCCTGCAGATGAAGTAGGAATACTTGCAAGGCGTTTCGAATTGCTCTGAGTTCTAGCAAATTTATTTGTAAGTTTTGTTCTTTTCAAGACCATAGTCCTTGTGTTTCTAAGAGATTCAAATATGCTCCCCATCCCTTGCGAGAGGCATCGGTGGTAAGCACTGCATTGTGTTGGGGGAGACTGAACAATGCCGCTTTGGATAGTGTCGACTTGCTGAGCAACCAGTCTATATCCTTCATCATTTCGGGAGTACTAGACGTGTCGTTAACGGTTGTGAGTGTTGTTTCCATTGTCGTTTCCATCCCCACTATAGACGCATATGCAATCTGGTGTTGGGCACCGTAAATATGGCTGCTGCCATGTGACCTAAGACTGTCAGGATTTGACGTGCTGAAGGCTTGTGCGTAATTTTGAGGGAGCATAGGAGCCGCATCTCCCATTTCCTGTCCTCCGGCAGAAATGCTCTGCTCCGTGTGGTATCTAATCGAGCTTCTATGAACTGTAGAACTTGAGTTGGGTACAAGGTCGATTTCTGGTAGTTGATCACGAGTCCCAACTTGTCCAAGCATTCGATCACCTGTTGAAGATGCTTGATCAGTGTTGTGGGAGTCGAGGCTACTAGAAGCCAATCATCCAGGAATGGAAAGATTCTCATGCCCCGTTGCCGGAGATATGCCACCATCACCACCATACATTTGGTGAAAACTCTGGGAGCTGCCGATAGACCAAACGGAAAAACTTTGTATTATTAGTGTTGATCCTTGTATCGGAAGCACAGGTAGCGCCACGAGGATGGATGGATAGGAATGTGGGTATAGGCATCCTTCAGATCTATTAAGCACATCCAGTCATTGGGTTGAAGGAGTGGTAGAATGGATTTGAGGGACATCATTTTGAATTTCTCTTTGATGAGACATTTGGTCAAGTCGCAGAGATCCAGAATTGGACGAAGGCCACCGGATTTCTTGGGAATGAGGAAATATGGTGAATAGAAGCCTGTGTCCCGGGCATTCAATGGGATAGTTCGGATTGCCCGTTGATGTTGGAGTGATGATACCTTTTCTCCGAGTTGAGGATGTGACATCCTTGCTGTCTGAACAGTGAGGTGAGGAAGGGAGGGTTTGGTTATAAACTGGAGCTAATAACTCTTCTGTACAATGTCTAGAATCCAGCGAACGGATGTTATTGCTTCCCATGCCGGAAAGTGAGATGTGATCCTTCCCGGGGGCGCTTGATGTAGTGGTGGCCTTCTCTCTAAAATGAATGGGTTGGTTTTGTTGAGGCTGCTGGTTGTTGAACCTTGCTGTCGTTGGGTTCTTGGTTTGCCTCTCCTGTTCTGTGGTTGGTGCTGTTGTTGTGGTCGTTGATACGGTTAGTATGATGAAGGTCTACAAGGTTGATAAGACCTATAGGGTCAGCGGGAAAACTGTTGACGATGAGAGGACCTGAAGTAGCGTTGAGAGGACGAATAATTGGACGGAGTAGTTAGGGATTGTACAGCCACCGCTTGATCTTTTAATTTTGTAACAGTCTCCTGAAAGCGGTCTCCAAATAAATTATCGCCAGTGCATGGCAGATTGGCCAGCTTATCATGTAAGTCTTCCCTTATTGCGCTTGCTTGGAGCCACGCCATTCTTCGAGCTGCAATGGCCGCAGCTGAAGCCCTGGAAGAGATTTCAAAGCCCTCATAAATAGCGCAAAGCAGATGTCTGGTACCCTCTTCCATTGTCTTGGAGTGGTTGTGGAATCGGGTCTGCAGTGGAGGTGAGCATTCCCTTAGTTGCCTGAATACATTCATACAGGTATTGCACCATGTAGAATTGATAATGCTGTATGGGAGCGGCTAGCATGGCGTTCTGGTATGTTCTTTTTGCAAATTCGTCCAAATAACGATTATCACGACCAGGTGGGTTAGAGGCATGCAGTTTAGATTTTTTAGCACGCTGCATGGCAGACTCTACCACTATGGACGCGTGCAGCAACTGTGGCAAAGAGTAATAAGGCGATTTACGCATTCTGAACTTCAAATCAGTTTTCCTGTAGACTGACAGAAGTGAGAAAGGAGTTTCCCAGGATTTCTCAAGTACCTTGTCCAGTACTTCATGAGGAGGTAGGGAGGTTGGCTCACCGGGGACATCGAAAAACTTTAATAAACCTAATGTCTCAGCTCTTAGATCAGGGAGTTTCTGGATATCCAAGTGCAGTATAGCTCCCATTTTGTCCAAGAACCTTGGTTAGGACAAATTCTCAGGTGGCAAGTATGGCTCCTGCGGCTCTTCTGGCAGGTCTGACGGATACCCGGTGGAGGAACTTGGCGAGGATTGAGGGGAATCAGAGTCCCGGGGTGAAAGAGGCCTGGGAGTCGGTGATGCAGGCAGGAGCATATGAGGTGACCTCGTGGGTTCTGGTGATGGTTCTCTCGTGGCCTGTGGTACTCCTGAAGAACTTGAGGAAGACACATGAGGTAAAGTGAATGTCGTTTGAAGAGTTTCGAAGAAACCGGAGAGTGCTTCAGACAACTGAGAAAATGCCTGTTGTGTTTGCGGAGGCATTTGCAGGCAACTTTGTCTCGGCGGTGGCACTGCTGAGCCTAATATGTCAGAGTCTGGGTTCCCAGATCCCTTCCCCATTGGCAGGATATCCCCCATTACCTCTCTCTTGTTTGGTAAGTGTTCTGATAGATCATAGTCCAAGGGACGCAGTCTTGATGCCGATGATCTCTCAGAGAATCCCTGTGAAGATGAGGAGGAAGAGGTTACGTGCACCCACTCTTCCTCGGAACAAGAAGTGGCCCTCAGGGTTCGTTTACCGTGTGAGGAACTGGAGAGATGCGAGAGATGTGGGCTAGCTAGCTTTCTGTCTCTGTCCCCAGCCTCATCCCTATGCCTTTTGTGGCCGGCATGTCGGCGTTCCCCAGGGGCATTACACTGTGATTCATCGGACGGCTGGTCCCAGCCTCCGGTGACAGTTGTCAATGTTTTTGTGTCTTATCAGTGCCCTGCGACACTGGTGATGGTGGCTGTCGAGAATGTGCTGGCGTTGACCCCTCTGAGGTCGAATGCATCAAGTGCGCTGTGCGCCGAATGCACCAGCTTCAGCACCGGGTGCACCAGTTTTGGTGTTGAGTGCTTTGACTTTGGCACGTCGTCTTTTCTGTTGAATGCGTCAGCATCCGCGAACCAGTTGTATGGTCTCTGCTATGCGTGCATGTTTTGGGTGCGATTCCTGCCCCGTTACCGAAGCTTCTCTCTGGGCCTGCTTAGACCTGTGAGGGTCTCGGCTCTTTCTTTTACCTGTGGATCCCACGTCGTCTCCAGGCCTGAAGATTTTGGGATCCAGCGAGGAGGCTCTCTTAACTGTTGGAGCCTGCTATTTGGAGGGCCCCGGTGAAGAGTGCACTTCAGATGGAGGGGCAAGCGACCCTCCAATGCCGCTCAAGTCCCTCGATTTTTTGGGTGCGCTGTCTCTGGGCCCTTGGCGACATGTGGCCACAATGTTCACATGCGCCTTGATTATGGTCGGGTCCCAGGCAGCGGTAACACCTATCATGTCCATCAGTGATGGACATGATTTTCCCGCAACGGCAGAGTTTAAACCCCAATGGTCTGATCTGTTTTATGGATATTTTCTCTTCAAAAACAAAAGTCGCTGATGAGAACGAAGCTCCACGTACGTTCCCGCACACGGAAAAAACAGACTGAGGAGATTCTGTTTTCCTGCGCAGGAACACACGCGCAGCCGCAGAGAGCAAAGCTCTAACCTCTGCTTAGGAAGCTCTGCCTCCCAGGCCCTGAGTGACAGTTCCCTTGACAGCATGGCTAATTCAGCCCTGCTATCAATGGGAAAATCAATACTTATCCAGCTAAGTGGTGGAGGCTGTCATCGGCCTGACTGTTCTGGTAGTGGCTCCCTTACTCCCCCCTCCCTTCCAGAGTTAAAATGTGCTAAATGCACAATTTAACTCAAACACATTTTAACTCCCAATGCATCAGCATGTCACTAGCTTACTGCACCGGGCGTTAAAAACACCTGGATTTCAGCACAATTTTAACACACAGATTATTGCAACAGCCTATTTCAACTTTAGTGCATTGATTTTAAGACCTTTGTAGTGCTTTTTTTGTTTTAATTGCTATCTAATTGTTTGTTAATGAATGTTCTCATTGTTATCCATGTAGATTTGTCAAAATTGCAGACTATAAATGTTTTAAAAAAATAAATGAATGCATGAGGAATCCAAAAAGGGATTACCCTTGCTTTTGGCTTCCCATTAAACACAGATTCCAGAAGAGAATGCCACAGGCATGGACCGGCAACAGAAATAGCTCTATCACAGGTCTCAGCATAATGGACTGCTTTTACTGAGAAGACATCTAATATGTTCCTCCCTACAGAATGCAAGGGGCCAGAAGGTCTGTAGATTTTTAAGATAGTGCATGCATATGGACTGGAGAGAGGCCAAGATCAGTGTAATATAATCATACAACTTGGCTCCAGTTAACACTCTGGCAGCAGCATTTTGAACAATTTGCAATATGTGAATGGTGGTGTTTGGCAAGCCTAGACAGAATCAGAATAGTCTAGTGATGTAAAATCAATGCTTGTAAAACAGCATGAAAGTATTCAATTGTTTAAAAAAAAAAAGTCCTAAGTCACTTAAGGAGGCGTAATTTAAAAAATGACTGTTTTATACATTTTTAACCTGAGGATGTAGTGACAAAAATGAATCAAAAATAATCCTCAGGTTACGAAGCTGCTTAGAAATGTTAACCTGGTGACCTTCAAAGCAGAAAACGTTAGGCACCTCACCAGAGTCAACACAGCCTAGAATCATCATCTCTGTTTTACCAATGTTCAGAGCAAGATTATTATCATGAAACCAGCGCCTAATGGTAGACAAACAGATGGAAACAGTTTTAAAGGTTTCGGCAAAGGTACAAACAGCTGGTTATAATCTATGGTTGTCAAAAGCAGATGGAATGTCCAGAAAAACCAGCACATATGCAGCGCCTGTGTCATATGCGCACCAGAAAACATCCAGCGTGGAAATAAGATTCTGGAACTATGAAATCCGAACTGAAAGCAATTCAGTATGTGATCATCATCAAGGAAAGCTTGGAGCTGCCTCAAGATGGATTTCTCAAACCGTTTTATTAAAAAAAAAAAAAGTCATGAAGAGATTGGGCGATAATGAGCTGGATCAGAGGGATCCAGTGATTAATTGCGGTCCCACTGAAATATGTTTCAAAATATCAGGTAGAATGCCTCAGAAAGACCAGTATTAATCAGATTACAAAGAAAAGGACAATATCAGATCTTACAGCTTTCATTACCGCTGCAGGACATACATCAGATCATCATACTGAACTGTTTAGAAAAGAAATGAGGCGAGACACTTCAATGGATACAGTTGAAAAATGATTCCACACCTGTACATCAGTATCCACAGGCTACCCTTTAACATCGAGATACTTTAAGATAATCTACAATCAGAACTATCAAACTTAGATCTATTTAACGCAGAAACTGCCACTTCCTCTTGGCTCACCATCACTAAAACAATAGCAGACAAGATAAAACCCATGATAAAGAAAACAATAAAAAACCCAAAGCACCAGAACTAATGGTACAACGACAACATCAGATCAGCCAAACGCGAACTCAGAAAAAAGAAAAAACATGGAGGAACAACAAAACATCAACACTACTTAACGCCTACCGATCACACTTAGCTGACTACAAAAAAACTTATCCACAAAATAAAAAGTCTTCTACTCAAACAAAATAAACAAATACCAACATAACCCAAGAATGCTCTTCAATATCGTACAAAGCCTAACCAAATCCTCCAATGAGCAGAAATCATCAACCTCCAAGATCACAAGCAACGATTTTGCAGATTTCTTCAATGAAAAAATCAAAAACATCATAAATAACAACCTCAACAACACGCAAGACCCAAAATTACAAATCAAACAGCAAGCTGGCCCAACTTTGATACAGCATCTTCATTGAAAATCCAAACGATCATAAAAAAAATGAACCCAGCTAAACACCCCATCGATTGCATACCCATACCGACGATCAAAGCCATCAAACCATCAATAACCAAAACGTTAACCGACATTGTAAACCTATGCCTCACAGAAGGAAACTACCCCAACTGCCTAAAATCAACAATTATCAAACCCATCCTGAAAAAGAACAACCTTGATCCAGAAAATCCACTAAACTACCGACCCATATCAAACCTACCATTCATTGCCAAAATTATCGAAAAAATCGTCCACTCCCAATTCAGCGACCACCTGGAAGAAAACAATATCCTACTCCCCACACAATTTGGCTTCAGGAAACACCTGAAAACTGAGTCACTACTCCTATCTTTAAACGATACCGTGCTCAAAGGCTTTGAAAAAGGTCACAGCTACCTGACCTATCAGCTACCTGATTTTGGCTTCAGGAAACACCTGAACACTGAGTCACTACTCCTATCTTTAAACGATACCGTGCTCAAAGGCTTTGAAAAAGGTCACAGCTACCTGACCTATCAGCAGCCTTCGGCACGGTAAACCACTCAATCATGATTGACCCTCTCTCCGAAATTGGTGCAAAAGAGAAAACCCTACAATGGTTCTCATCCTATCACAAAGAACCTACCAAGTGTCGATCAACGGCACCCTCTCAAAGAAAATAAACCTTGACACCGGAGTTCCCCAAGGCTCCGCCCTATCTGTGACACTCTTCAACATTTATCTGCTCCCGATATGCCACTTCCTCTCAAACCTTAAACTGACCCACTTCATATATGCGGATGACATCCAAATATTAATCCCAATACACAACAGTCTGGAAGACACCTATAAAAAAACAGCCACTTACCTCACCAAAATAAAACTACTATTAACCAACATGAAACTCATCCTAAACTTCGATAAGACAGAAATAATCATACTAGACAGAAAGAACAACGCTCAACTACCACCCCTTCAACTTAATGAACCAAAAAGATGCAATCTCACAGGTCACTCATGCCCGCAACCTAGGAGTCATAATTGACAATGATCTATCCTTCAAGAACCACATCTCTTCTAAAATCAAAGACGGGGTTGCGCAGCGAATGAAGGCAGACGCGTGAATGCAGAGCTCTGTCCTCTATAGCAAGTAAACCACTTTAAATTGAGCGTTTTTCTCTCAAAACTATACTCACTGTTAGCGAAGATTATCTACAACGATCGCTATACCTCGCAATGGCTGCGAAACGAAAGACATTAGACCTAAAACAATTTTCTTATGACAAAACGGTGTCAACACAGGGCCTAGAGGGCCGCGAGGAAACCGAGATCGATTTAGCTCCTGCGGAGCCTCCGGATGACGCAGATAGCGGCGAAACCTCGTTTACATCGCAATCAGCTTCTGAGCTGCTCACTAAAACTGATGCTCGTACCTGGTTTATAGCTTCAAGATCAGATA
The DNA here is from genome assembly GCF_901001135.1 of Rhinatrema bivittatum. Classification (NCBI taxonomy): domain Eukaryota; kingdom Metazoa; phylum Chordata; class Amphibia; order Gymnophiona; family Rhinatrematidae; genus Rhinatrema; species Rhinatrema bivittatum. Next base: position 251,595,872 of record NC_042619.1, read on the forward strand.
TGAAGCAATTTCGTAATGAAATGATGGCGGCGGTTGCTGAACTAAAAGAGGAGGTTGCTTCTTTAGGTAATCGAGTAGATGACATTGATGTGAGAGTCGAAGGGCATGGTGAGACTCTTAACCACCTATCCTCCCAGCATGTACATGTCACGACAGAGTTGGCCTCTCTATCTGAGAAATTGGAGGACTTGGAAAATCTGAGTCGCCGCTGCAATCTCCGCATTAGAGGAGTCCCTGATACGCAGGAGTATTCGGATGCAACTGTGGTAGCACAGCGCATATGTGCTCACATTATTAATCATATACCTGGCAGCTCCAGTGATACTACTATCCTACCGGAGGGGATAAAATTGGAACGGGCACACCGTGCATTGGGCCCCCGTAAGGAACAGCGGGCCAGAGACCTAGTTATCTGTTTTCACAGCTACCAACAGAAAACACGCGTATTTGAAGCGGCGAGACAAGCGAAGGAGGTGAGCTGGGAAAATCATGCTCTTGCCATTTTTCAGGATTTAGCCCCTCTCACGCTGAAGAAGCGTTATGAGTTTCGTGAGGTAACATCCAACCTCCGAGATTGTTCTGTACGCTATCACTGGACATACCCTTTTGGACTACAATTCCAGCATCAGGGGGTGACCCACCGGGTGAAGACGTTGGAGGAAGCTGCTGAGGCCTTCAAACAAGCGCAACTCCTCACTCACTTTCAAGCCCCTAAAATGGCAGCAGCTCCCGCGAAGATGGATACAGCTCCGAGATGGCAACGTGCTGCTCAAGGGGGCCGTAGACTCCGTCGTCAGATGACCACCTCACTGCAAACAGTCCTCGATAGGGGCTGAAAGACACTTAGTAGCCTTGGCTGGGCTTGGAACCATTGACAGTCTGGTTTAGCAGTTTGCTTGCTTTTCATATTCATTTTGAGACAAGATTGTACACCTTGGGACACGAATGCTTCTGCTGTGCATTATGTTTGTCTGCAGGCTGTTGCACGCTCTACCCATGATTCTAATACTCTTAAGTGGTTTACTCATTTTTTGTATGCCTTCTGTGTTTTTGGAGGGGACGGCAGATAATGCGTCTATGCTAGTTGCCTTGGTTCGGATGTGCGAGCCCCCTGAGGCAGGGGCCTTCCGCAGGTTTTTGGCGGAAAATGTATGGAAATTTGGGGTATGCAACGTTTCCTTCTGTATGAGCATTGGGTCTTCCCTGATTTCTTTGGTCGGGGATGTGTACTGGGGGCAGATGGGGTCATGGTCTATTTGCTGTTATTATTTTGATATGACCTGAGCAATGACTTCACGTATTTTATCCCTAAATGTAAAAGGTCTCAACACACCCCGTAAAAGGCAGCTCCTTAAAAGGGAGTTGAATGCGCAACACGTGGCCATTGCCTTTATACAGGAGACACACGTTCGTAGACCCCATACGCGCCTTTTAGTGAATTCTTCATATGATCGTGCTTACTGGGCGGCGAGTACTAAGTCCTCCCGTTACACTGGGGTGGGTATCCTCATCTCTAATACCTTTATTTTTGACCTTCTCTATAGCAAATGTGACCCCTTTGGTAGATATGTACTTCTCAAATTAAGGGTGGGCAATAGTGTCTATACCCTTCTGAATGTCTATTTCCCTAATACCAACCAAACTCAATTTTTGGCGGAAATTGATGGGTTGTTATCCTCTCATGGGGAGGGAGATCTTATTGTGGGCGGGGACTTTAATGCAACCAGGGACCCCAAGCTGGACAGCTCATCACAAATTGTAACAGCTCAAGGGATGCGCCATGCTTGGCAACAGTTTTTGGATAAGTGGTGTTTGGTGCATGTTTGGAGGCAAAGATTCCCGCACTCCCGCTCTTATACTTTTTATTCAGCTCCGCACAGTTCCTATACCCGCATAGATTATCTGTTTGTAACCTCCCATTTTCAAAATGCAGTCGTACGGACAGATATCGAACCCATGACTTGGTCTGATCATGCTCCCATATGGCTAGAAGCCCGCTTTGACGACCTGGATAAGGGGTTCCGGCCCTGGCGACTCAATGACACTCTTTTGAAAGATACTGAGTTTAAAAGCCACATCTCCCACCAACTCCAGGAATATTTTTTAAATAATCAGGGTGCGGGTATCCCATCCTCTACGGTGTGGGAATGCTCTAAAGCGTTCATTCGAGGTCTGTTTATAGCAAGATCAGCCCATTGTAATAAGGGGCGAGTGTCCCTGATGTCTACCATAGCCCTTCTCTCTAAACAGCATATGCACAACGGCTCTGATGCTGTTTATCAGAAATTGTTAATAGCTAAGGACCGCCTCCGTTCCCTAGATGATGCGGCTATTAGTCACAACATAGCGCACTAAAAGCAACAATTTTTTGAGGGCGGCAATAAAGCCGGGAAATATCTGGCACATAAACTTAAGGCGGCACGTTCCCGGACGCTTATTGCCAAGGTCCACACATGCAGTGGTTCTTTGGTGACGGCCTCTGAGGAAATTCGCCAAGCCTTCACGGAGTTCTATGCACACCTGTACACTGGCGCTACTGCAATACAGGATGAGGACATACAGGCATATTTAGCTTCGTCCCCCACGCCCACTTTGACTAAGGACCAACAGACATTTTTGGATCGGCCCATCTCCTCTGTAGAGGTTATGGCAGCATAAGCCGGGTAAGGCTCCGGGCTTAGATGGCCTTACGGGTGTATACTATCGTAGCTTTGCCACTCATTTGGTGGGCCCCCTTACCGATTTTTTCAATTCACTACGAGAAGCTGACCAGATTGATGTCCACGCCAATATAGCGGGGATATTGGTTATTGCCAAGCCTAGTAGGGACCCCTCCAGATGTGGGTCTTATAGGCCTATATCACTTATTAATATTGATTTAAAGATTTTTGCCCGTGTACTTGCTGCACGCCTTAATGGGGTCCTGACCTCTTTAGTTCACCCTGACCAGGTGGGATTCGTGCCGGGGAGATTGGCGGCTGATAATGTCCATCGCATTGTGGACATAGTCGACCTGGCCCAGCATACCCGCACGCCAGCAGTTCTTTTGTCGCTTGACGCTGAAAAAGCGTTCGATCTTGTCCATTGGCCCTTCCTATTTAAGACATTAGTGCATATGTCTTTCGGTCCTCATTTTATTAATTGGCTTACAAAACTGTACCATCACCCGCGAGCGCGAGTAAAGGCCAATGGCGGATATGGGGAGCCCTTTGCAATCGGTAGAGGTACACGGCAGGGGTGCCCGCTGTCCCCTTTGCTCTTCGCTTTGTTTTTAGAACCATTTGCTACGCGTGTCAGGGGGGCACGGGAGATTACTGGCATCAGGAGGGGTGAGCATCATTTCAAAATTTCCCTCTTTGCGGATGATGTCATGCTTACCCTTACTGATCCCTCTTTCCTCTCTAGCGGAGATTATGCGAGAATTACAGGCTTTTACAGGTGTTTCGGGGCTTAAGGTTAATTATGAGAAATCCAAAATCCTTAACCTAAATCTTGCACCTCCTACTGTACAGTTGCTGCAGTCTCAATATCCTTTTCGGTGGTCGGATAGTGCTGTTAAATATTTGGGAGTATGTATTGGGACACATTCTAAGCAGTTATTTCATTTAAATTAAGTGCCACTCCTACAGACCATCAAAAATAACTTAAATACTTGGTCACGGGACGCTCACTCATGGTTGGGGCGTATAGCTATAATCAAAATGAACGTATTGCCTCGTTTGCTATATTTCTTTACTACTATCCCCATATATATTTCAAATGCCATTCTTACGTCTTGGCAACAACTAATTTTTGGATTCATATGGAGAAAAAGGCCGCCACGTGTGGCTAGCACCACTCTCTATCTCCCTAAGAATAGGGGAGGTCTTAGTGTTCCTAACCTGCTGTGGTATTTCTGTGCGGCTCAACTCCTGGCCCTAGTAGTACTACATAAGGCTCAAACCCCACCCCAGTGGGTCCTGTTGGAGCAGGCCTTGATTGGATCGCTATCGATCTCAGCGCTGCCTTGGCAGCCTCGCTCCACGTGGGGACTGCTTGACTATTTCCCTATGGCCTTGCATACCACTATGAAAGTGTGGTCCCAGTGGAAAACTTGCTTAGTTGGTAAGGGTAATATCACATTACTTACTCATCTGTTCACGGATTTCGTGTTCCCTGCTGCATCTTTGTCTCCCGCTTCACAGGGGTGGTTTTTGGCTGGTATAATCAGATTAGACCATGTGACATCCCAGGGCAAATTGTTGACGACGGAGGAACTGGGCAATCGATATCAATTACCTGTTGTTGATTTTCTACTGTAGGCCAAGCTTTCTTATTTAGTGCAGCGAGCGCTTAGGGCTGGTACAGCTCGACTCACTAGTTCATTATTTGAGACCTATTGCCTTAATCCTTCCTCTGTGAAAGGGGTTATTTCAAAAATTTATACACTATTAAACAGCAGGCAAAAAAAGAAAATTATTCCTTACCTGCTAATTTTCGTTCCTGTAGTACCATGGATCAGTCCAGACAGTGGGTTATATCCCCCGACCTGCAGATGGAGTCAGAACAGAGTTTGAGAGCGTCAGCATATAGAGTAGTGCACCCTCTGCTGGAGCTCAGTATTACGCATAGCAAAGCCCAAAAGCAAAACACAACAACATTTTGGATCCAGATCCGTCCCCAAAAAGGAACAGAGAAAGATATAAGTAAACAAACGGTCAACGGGACCACCAACAGTCAACTTGTGAGGAGCTGTGAACAGTAACAATAATCAGAAACAAACAGAATGAAAGTTACCTGGAAGAATCCGAGCAGGACCTAATGAAACCCCTAGTGGCAGGCGTCTGGACTGATCCATGGTACTACAGGAACAAAAATTAGCAGGTAAGGAATAATTTTCTTTTCCCTGTACGTACCTGGATCAGTCCAGACAGTGGGATGTACCCAAGCTTCCCTAAACCGGGTGGGGTCCTGAGAGACCTGCTCAGAGAACTTGATCGCCAAAAGAACCCGTGTACTGAGGCGCCAGGTGTAGTCTGTAATGTCTGGAAAAAGTGTGCAACGACTTCCACGTCGCCGCACAGCAGATTTCCTGGGAGGAAACGGAGCGAGATTCCGCCCAGGACGCCGCTTGGGATCATGTGGAATGAGCAGACACGCTGCGAGGCGGCACCCGCCCCGCCGCAATGTAAGCCGATGAGATGGCATCCTTTATCCAGCGCGCAATAGTCGTCTTGGATGCCTGAGAACCTCTCCTCGGTCCTGACCAGAGGACAAACAAATGATCGGATACCCGGAAGTCATTGGTAACCTCCAGGTAACGGAGCAGCACACGCTTGACGTCCAGGAGCCGGAGAGACCGGGGTTCCTCTGGAGCGAACGCTGGAAGCTCCACCGTTTGATTGACGTGGAAGGCCGAGACCACCTTTGGTAGGAAGGATGGCACCTTCCGAAGGGAAACCCCGGAGTCGGAGAAACGCAGATAAGGGTCCCGGCAGGACAAGGCTTGGAGCTCTGAGATCCGGCGAGCAGAAAAGATGGCTACCAGGAAAACTGTCTTGAGGGTCATGTCCTTGAGGGAGGACCCCCTCAGGGGTTCAAAAGGAGGGCCCGATAGCGTTCGCAGCACCAAGTTGAGGCTCCAAGAAGGGAAAGGATCCCTGACCGGTGGCCGTAGGTGTTTGGCACCCTTCAGAAAACGTGCAATATCCGGCTGAAGGGGTAGAGAGCAGTCCTTCTGTACCAAGACATTCAAGGCCGCCACCTGAACCCGGAGCGAATTATAGGCGAGACCCTTATCCAGACCATCCTGTAGGAAATGAAGGATCAGCGGGACAGTCGCCTCCATGGTTTGGACCCCGCGGTCGGAGCACCAGGCTTCGAAGACCTTCCAAACTCGAACGTAAGCAACGGAGGTTGAAGGCTTGCGGGAATGAAGCATCGTTGAGATCACTGTCTCCGGGTAGCCTCTGTGGCGGAGACGGCGCCGTTCAAAAGCCAGGCCGCAAGACAGAAGAGTTCTGCCTGCTCGAAAAATACCGGCCCCTGACGCAGAAGATGAGGAAGATGGGACAGGCGAAGTGGGCCGTCCACCGTCATCTGAAGTAGATCTGCGAACCATGGCCGACGGGGCCATTCCGGGGCTACGAGAATTACAGTCCCTCGATGATGTTCCAACCTGCGGAGAACCTTGCCGACCAGAGGCCAAGGAGGAAACACATAGAGCAGTTGATCCGACGGCCACGGAATGGCGAGGGCATCCACCCCCTCCGCGCCGCGCTCTCTTCTGCGGCTGAAGAAGCGTGGAGCCTTGGTGTTGAGAAAGGTCGCCATGAGATCGAGGCGTGGAGTCCCCCAACGACGGACGATGAGATGCATTGCCTCGGAGAGAGCCCACTCGCCGGGGTCTAGCTGTTGACGACTCAGGAAGTCCGCCTGAACGTTGTCCACCCCGGCGATGTGAGAGGCCGCTATCCGGACGAGATTGCTCTCCGCCCACTCCATCAGGGGAGTTGACTCGAGGGAGACATGCTTGCTTCTTGTCCCCCCTTGACGATTGATGTAGGCCACGGTGGTGGCGTTGTCCGAGAGGATCCTCACCTCTCTGTGTCGCACCAGGGGAAGAAAACGCTGAAGAGCGAAACGCACGGCTCTCGTTTCCAGGAGGTTGATCGGCCACTTTGCCTCCTCTGGCATCCAAGTCCCCTGCATGGCGCTTCTTTCACAGACGGTGCCCCATCCCGCAAGGCTGGCATCGGTGGTCACCACCACCCAATTGGGAACCTCGAGCGAGACTCCCCGAGCCAGATGCGAGGGGACAAGCCACCAATCCAGGCTTTTCCTGGCTAATGGTGGAAGCGGCAGGATCACCTGATACTCCTGGGAGACTGGTTTCCAACGGGATAGCAGGGACACTTGCAGTGGACACAGGTGTGCAAACGCCCAGGGTACCATGTCGATGGTGGAGGCCATTACTCCCAGGAGCTGCAGATAATTCCAGGCGGTTGGTTCTTCCAAAGCCGAAAACCGAGACACATGCTCCCTCAGGGCTTGCGCCTTGTCCTGGCGCAGGAACACCATACCCCGCCGGGTATCGAAGCTCGCTCCTAAGAAATCCAGGTGTTGCGAGGGCACAAGGGAACTCTTTGGAAGGTTCACCACCCAGCCCAGAGAGCGTAGGAATTGTACTACTCTGGCCACTGAGGTCTGACCATGTGAGAAGGACTTCGCTCGAATCAGCCAGTCGTCTAGGTACGGATGTACTAGGATACCCTCCTTGTGGAGGGCCGCCGCCACCACTACCATGATCTTTGTGAAGGTCCGAGGTGCAGTCGCCAAACCGAAGGGAAGCGCCTTGAACTGAAAGTGTTGACCGAGAATCTTGAAGCGAAGATACCGCCGGTGAGCCGGCAGGATGGGAATGTGCAAGTATGCTTCCGAGAGATCCAGTGAAGCGAGGAATTCTCCCTTGCGCACTGCGGCAATCACTGATCGAAGAGTCTCCATGCGGAACCGGCTGACCCTGAGGGCCTTGTTTACCTCCAAGTCCAGGATGGGCCGAAAGGAACCGTCCTTTTTGGGAACGATGAAGTAAATGGAATAGTGGCCCAAGCCCACCTCGAAGGGGACGGGAACGATGGCCCCTATTTCCTGCAGTCGGTCTAGTATTTGTTGAACCGCTATCCTCTTGAGATCCGAACCGCAGGGGGAGAAGATGAACCGGTCCCTCGGGGGGCGGACAAACTCCAAGGCGTAACCATCTCTTATGGTGTCCAGCACCCACTGGTCCGTGGAGATAACTGCCCACTCCTCGTAGAAGTCCATGAGGCGGCCTCCGATCCGGGGAGGTGAGAAGTGGGCTCCTTTGGCATCATTGGGATGACTTTGTAGGCGGATTTCCCTGCCCTGGACCCTCTCTCGCGGGCCTCCGCCCACGAAAGGAACGAGACCAAGGCTGGGATCTTGTCGGCTGTATCCGGGAACCGGACTGCCGGTAAGACCTATAACGTTGCTGTGCCCTGGCCCTGGTTCTACCGGAAGAAAATGACCTGAAGGAACGCTGTCTATCCTCCGGCAACCGATGCACCGAATTTTCCCCCAGTGACTTGATGATCTGATCCAGGTCCTCTCCAAATAAAAACTTCCCCCAAAAGGGGAGGGAGCCAAGGCTCGACTTGGAGGAAGCATCCGCCGCCCAGTTGCGAAGCCACAAGAGCCGTCGGGCTGCTACAACCGAAACCATGGACCGCGCCATTACGCGAAAGAGATCATACAAGGCGTCCGCCCCGTATGCTATGGCAGATTCCAGACGGTTCGCCTGGGCGGCCTCTTCAGGGGGCAACTCCTGAGAGGTGAAAAGCTGCTGTACCCAGAGTAAGCTGGCCCTTTGCGCGAGCGAACTGCACATTACGGCCCGCATACCTAGGGCGGAGACTTCGAAGACCCTCTTGAGGAAGGTTTCTAGTTTACGGTCCTGGGTATCCCGCAGGGCTGTTCCACCCGTGACCGGGATGGTTGTCCTTTTGGTCACTGCCAACACCGCTGAATCCACCTTGGGCACCTTGATAAGATCCAAAAAATCCTCAGGGAGCGGGTATAGCTTTTCCATGGCGCGTGTGACTTTCAAGGACGCCTCGGGAGTGTCCCACTCCCTGGTGAGAAGCTGTAGGAAGGACTCATGGATAGGGAAAGCCCTTGCCCTAGGACGGAGGGCGGAAAGTACTGGATCCCCTTTGCGAGAAGAGGTGGCGACGGCAGGAGCCACAGGGATCGGCGGATCTGGAGGTGGGTCGAGGTCCAGCTCCTGAATAATATGGTGGATGAGTTCATCCAGCTCTTCTTTTTGAAAAATCCGTAGGGCTCGAGGGTCGTCCCCCTCCGTATGTCCATCCGGATGCGCCTCCGGGGGTTCCGGGGAGTCGTCTCTCACCGGCGAAGCCGCCCCCGTGGTACGCCGGGGTGGCACGGGAGAGGGACCCGGCAGGGATCCAGGCGTAACGGGCGAGGCGGTGAGACCAACAGCAAGTTTAGGAACCTTGGGGGGAGGGGCCCCCAGGGGATTCGGCGCCTGCGCTCCCATACCCTGCAAATAAGCCATGTGCATTGCCAGAATAAAATCAGGTGAGAAAAACGGGGCGCTGATTGGAATCCCTGGGGGGGGGACCGTCCTGGGAGCCCCGGTCGGGCAAAACCCCCGCCGGGGGCAAAGCCTGTTGAGAGCCAGTGCAACCAATCCTGTCTGCATCTGGGAGCGAGTCCGTCTCACGCTGTCCCCCTAAAATGGCCGCCGTTCCCGCCAAAGGCGGCGTCGTGGCCGGCCCGCGCCGCCCGGGCTGAGGAGGCAGGTCCGAAATCGCACCGGAGGACTGCAGGGTGCCTTCCCCGTCGGGGAAGCACCGCTCACAAAGCCCCTCCCTCAGAAATTGATTCCCCGGTTCGCCGCAGGCCTCACACCTCGAGGACCGCAGCATGTCAGCACCGGGAAAAAAGCCTCGGGGGGAAAGGGGCCAAAAACGAGCTAGTGCCGCGGGGGGGCCTGGAATGGCCCTAACAACCCGCCGAAGGGGTCCAGGAACTGCGGGGGGAAACCCCCGTTTCAGTTGAGCACACACCCGCGGGCGGAGCTTGCGAACCGTGGGACCCACAAACGACGCGTGGAGCGGCCGGAACCACCGGCATCCATGGGGCACCACCAAAAAGAAGCAAACCTGTGGAGAAAGAAACTCAAAAAACTTCCACTTATCCCAACGGAAGAGGAAAGGAGTACAGAACAGAGAAGGCAGAGCCACAGACACACGCCTCCTCAAAAATTGAAAAGTCTTTTTTTTTTTTTTTATTTTAAGGATCCAAAATGAAGAGAAACATAAGACAGGGAAATACCGTGGAGAAAAAGAAAGAAATAACCAAAAATGAAGAAACCCTGTCAATCTGGGGGAGCTAGTGGATCCCCCCACTCACATCTGCTGGAGTCAGAAGAATACTGAGCTCCAGCAGAGGGTGCACTACTCTATATGCTGACGCTCTCAAACTCTGTTCTGACTCCATCTGCAGGTCGGGGGATATAACCCACTGTCTGGACTGATCCAGGTACATACAGGGAAGGGCCCTTTAAACAGCAGGAAGCCTGGTCGGCTGATTTTGGCCGCGAATTGTCGGCTGAGGACTGGGACTCCATCTTTTTGCATACTTACAAATGCTCTATCTCTACAGGGTTGCAGGAAAATTGTCACAAAATGATCTATAGATGGCATTACCCCCCTGTTCGGTTACATCGATTTGCCCCTTCTATCTCCGATCTTTGCTGGAGAGGCTGTGGGATGCGGGGTACCTACTTTCATATTTGGTGGCAGTGCCCTCAGGTTACTCGATTTTGGTTATCACTGAGAGCGTGGATGAAAGATGCCTTCCAGATTGACGTTCATTTGGAACCTTGGCATGCACTATTAACATTACCAATTGCTGATTTGGATAAGGGCAAGAGTCGATTAGTCCAGCAGGTCTGTATAGCTGCGCGCTCAGAGCTTGCCAGGCTTTGGAAGCAGCAGAGACCACCTAGTATTGCCCAAGTGCAAGCACGACTACACACTTATTTCCAGATGGGGCGCCTCACAGCGGTGCATCATGACCGCTTGGGAGCCTTTCATGAAGTTTGGGCCCCCTATATTCAGTGGTTGGGAACCCTAGACTCTACTAGCCCTTGTTAGGGGATTTACATCATGCTGCAGCTTGTTTACGTGATGACCGTTTGACCTATACCTTTGTACTTCACTATCTTTCCTTAAGTGCATCTACCCTCGACTAATCTCACCTTTTGGCGCAGGTGTCACCTTTTTGGGTGCCTGACGCCAGCTGTGATGACTCATGGTAACACACATACTTTTTGTATTTACATTGCAAGGGGGGAGGGGGGTGATGGGGAATATGTTTTGTATCTTGTATCCTGCATTATGCACCTAGTTATATGCATTATTTGTTGAAAACACATGCTCAGATGGTTTATGTACACATTTTCTTTATTATTCATTTTCATTTGCTGTACTCATTTTACTGTTTGAGACAATAAAATACTTAAACACATAAAATCAAAGACGGATATCACAAACTCCTAACCCTACGCGTCTAAAACCTTTCCTATCCCCCGACTTCAGAACAGTCCTTCAACTATTCATCTTCTCCAACCTAGACTACTGCAACTCCCTGCTATTCAACTTTCCTCTCACCACCATCCGAACATTCCAAATACTCCAAATACAGCCGCCAGAATACTCACTGGAACTAAAAAAACACGATCACGTTACTCCTACTCTTATTTCACTACACTGGCCCCCAATAAAATTCAGGATAGAATACAAAATACTATCCATGTTTCACAAAATAATATACGAAAAACAAACAAACTGGCTAAGTACATCTATAAAACTACACTCCCCAAACAGAAACCTCCACTCAGCTAACAAAGGTCTACTACAGATTCCACCTACTCGTTCCAAACAACTTAACTCAACTCGGAAGAGAGCCATATCCCTAGGAAGTCCCAAACTCTGGAACACCCTCCCAACCGAATTTAGAACAGAGCAAAATTTAAAAACCTTCAAAAAAGAACTAAAAACTTTGTTTACCAAAGCCTACCCAAACACCCAATGATTTTCAGATATTACTTCACTCCTACTAGCCCTATATAAACATGTGGTACCAGTGCAAGCACGTAATACAAAAAATAACAAACCACATAGTTTGAAATACGATCTACGTGTATAAAGCCTACAATATTTATGTCGACAATCACATGAATCTTTGGAAACTCTGTTAAACATCGAAACTTTGTAAACCGTTGTGATGGTGAAACCGGACGGTATATAAAACTCGATAAAAAAATAAATATGTATCCAAAACAACATTTGATGTAAACCTATCACTAATATCTATCGTTTTTTGAAAAAAAAAAAACAAAAACATCACAACTGATTGGAGGACATCAACAACCTGTGGAACTCTCTCCAGTTAAACATTTAACCATTCTAAACAGTTCATTAGGACAGTTAATGGAAGACTGAATACAAGAAAAGTAGAATGTAATATGCTGTTGATCAGTCTCCTTAAGAAATATATTCTGTGTCTGTAAATGGTTCAGTGCGGATTGTAGAGTAGGAAGCTTACCCATTCTACCAGATTTGTTGCAGACTGTTTTGACCAATGCCTTGGATGCTACTGCTCCTGTTAAAAAACCTGGCTCAAGAGCTTGCGTGCATACAACACCTTGGTTCTCTCCTGACGTTAAGTCTACTAAATGTCTGTGGTACCATGCCGAGAGACAGTCACATAAATTGCAACATCCTGAACATGTCTTTATATGGTTCTCGACTAAGTGCAAATTACTTGTTGAAAGAGTGAAATAAATAATTGAGTCTTCTTGATGCAAAGGCCAACATTAATTTTATCAAACATTTCCATAAGATGATGCAGCCATTGAATTTACCACAAGTGCAAGAAGCAGACACATATGGTGGTTTAATTTGCGTCCATGTTGTCTAGCTCTCATCTATCAGAAATCTCAAATTTCTGACTTGATTTTTAATTTGAGAAACATCATTTAATATCAATGTACCCAAACTAAAGGTACTTAGGAATTCACACAAAGCAATTCAGTTTTAGCTGAATTCAATTATAACTACCTCTACCCTAATCAATCATCCACTGCAGTCATGCTGATAAATTCTCTAGGAACCCACAACCGGATATAATCTGCTTAAAACTTTTCAATAGACACAGACAAACAACAAAGGGAAATAACTGAACCCCAGTGAACTCCCCTCTCTATCGGTCAGAGGTCCGATTGAAAATCACCCTGGAACATCATCGTCTATCACTGAGAAAGGAGGCAAATAAGCACCACTCCTGAAATGCCCACATCCTCTAAATGGGTTAATAAACACAGTGTAAGCCAGTGTGTCAAATGTCAAACTAAGATCCAGAAAAACTAAAAAGATGTTATTTCTCTCATTTACCTGCAACTAAATCTAATCAGCTAATGCACAAGCACAATTTCTGTATCCCATGATCGGCACTAAAGCAAGACTGATACCTGTCAAAGAGTCGCCCTCATCCAGGTAACTCTACGATGACAAACAAAGTTCTTTCAAGCAATTTACTTAGGTAGGGTATATGTTAGCAACTGGTCTGGTTTTCAGGATATCATAGAAACATAGAAATGACGGCAGAAGAAGACCAAACGGCCCATCCAGTCTGCCCAGCGAGCTTATCCACAATGAAAATGCATGAGATAGATCTGCATACAATAGAAGCAGTGCATGTAAACATAAGAACATAAGAAATTGCCATGCTGGGTCAGACCAAGTGTCCATCAAGCCCAGCATCCTGTTTCCCCAACAGAGACCAAACCAGGCCACAAGAACCTGGCAAGCACCCAAACACCAAGAAGATCCCATGCTACTGGTGCGATTAAAAGCAGTGGCTATTCCCTATCTCATGCATATTTATTGTGGAAATCCTGAAAACCAGGCCTTGCCTGGCTCTGGAGGGCTAGAATTGGCCATCTATTGTAACTTATAAAGAACATAAAATAATTTCCACTAAGGAGACTTAAGATAGCAACAAATCCAAAAGCCTTGTGATGTAGTTAGTAAGCACATGAATGGGATCCTTAGGAACTCAAATCTTTCTTGGGAGCCACATATACCTAACTAATAGGCATCTTCACCCAAAATTGCTGCTCAGTTTAAATCCACATCTTTAGTTTTTGCCTGCCAAGTAAACAATAACTGAAGTTGTGATACCAGAAAACAAAATTTAAATCAGGTATTTCCTGATATAAAACACCTGTTATCCAATGCAATCTTCATGTCCAAATAAAACTGAAAATCTGGAATGTTAACAGATAAAGAGTTTGAAACAAATAACAAAAAACTTATTTTGGTGCTAGTAATACACCTCAACCAGAAGAAATTAAATCTTGACCAATTTTGTAAATCTCCTAGAAGTGGTTTTCCATTATAGGCAGCATACAAAATATTTATATAACCAAACAATGTTGTAGTTCCTAAGACAGAGGACATATTGGGGAGAGTAATTAAGAAAGGAAAATTGGTTCTTACCTGCTAATTTTCGTTCCTGTAGTACCATGGATCAGTCCAGACTCCTGGGTTTTGCCTTTCCCATGGGCAGGATTCTGGACTGATCCGTGGTACTACAGGAACGAAAATTAGCAGGTAAGAACCAATTTTCCTTTCCCTGTACATACCCGGATCAGTCCAGACTCCTGGGATGTACCAAAGCTTCCTTAACCAGGGTGGGACTGAAAGAGTCCCGCTCGCAGTACACTGGCCCTGAAGGAACCGGGCTCAGGGGCCCAGACATCTAGACGATAATGCCTGGCAAAAGTGCGTGTAGATTTCCAGGTAGCCACCCCACAAATTTCCTGCGGCGACACCTGTTGACATTCCGCCCACGAGGCCGCTTGCGATCGAGTAGAATGAGCTTTAAGACCAACCGGAATCGGATGGCCCTGAACAAGGTAAGCCAAAATAGCTTCCTTTAGCCAGCATGCGATAGTGGCCCTTGAAGCTTTATGACCCCTCCTGGGTCCACTCCACAGAACGAACAGATGGTCCGAAAGACGGAAACTGTTCGTGACCTCCAAGTAATGTCCAACGTCCTTAAATCCCTAGACTCTGGGGTAGAAGAATCCAGACCTGTGAAAGAACGGAGCTCCACTGATTGATTCAAATGAAAGAAGGACACCACTTTCGGGAGAAAGGAGGAAACTGTTCTTAAGGAGACTCCTGCTTCAGAAATCCGTAAGAAGGGCTCCCTGCAAGATAAGGCCTGAAGCTCGGAAACACGCCTTGCTGAGGAGACAGTGCGATAAAAAAGTTTAACACAAGGCAACAGGCAAGACAGACAGTATATTTCTCTTGAATAAAGCCTTGTTATTTATCATATACCTAGTCTTATGATAGCCACAAGAAAAACGACCTTCAATGTCAGATTCTTCAGGGTCGCTCATTTCAATGGTTCAAAAGGAGCATTACAAAGGGTGCGGAGAACCAGACTGAGCTTCCACGAAGGACAGGGGTTCCAGATAGGACAACACAAATGCTTAGCCACATCTGGATGAGATGCTAGCGCAATCCCCTGCACCTTTCCACGAAAATAACCAAGGACTGCCACCTGAACTCGTAGGGAATTAAACACCCCCTTGGCTAATCCAGCCTGTAAAAAATCCAGAACATCCGGAACTGAAGCCCTAGACGGTTGCACTTCGTGATCTAGACACCAGAATTCAAACTCTCCCCAAACTCTAACGTACGCCATGGAGGTAGAAGTTGTACGAGAATGTAAGAACATGGCAATAACTGCATTCGAGTAACCCTTACTCCTTAAATCGCTGCCTTTCAAAAGCCATGCCACTAGACAAAAGCGATCTACCTCTCCGAAACAAACGAGGCCTTGTTGCAGGACATTCGGAGACGGCCAAAATCTCAGCGGACCGTCCACTGCTAGACTCAGAAGGTCGGCAAACCACAGAAGCCTCGGTCACTCCGAAGCCACGAGTATCAACTTGCCCGGATGAGCTTCGATGCCACGCAGAACGTTTCCGACCAACGGCCACAGCGGAAAGACGTACAACAGAACGTCCTTTGGCCAGGGAAGGACTAGATCATCTACCCCCTCTGCTCCTGGTTCCTGTCGCCAACTGAAAAATCGAGGAGCCTTGGCACTGCAGCACTTTGCCATGAGATCCATGGAGGGCATGGTCCAGCGTGTGCACAGAAGATGAAAGGCCTCTTCAGAGAGTTTCCACTCCCCCGGATCCAACTGGTAGCGGCTGAGAAAATCAGCCTGCACATTGTCCACACCGGCAATGTGAGAAGCCGCAATCTTGTAGAGGTGTTGCTCCACCCAGTTGATTAAAAGCTGAGCTTCTGCCACCACCCTTCGACTCCTGGTTGCCCCCGATCGATGTGAGCCACCGTCGTCGCCTTGGCGGAGAGTACCCTCACTGATCGCCCCTCTACTAAAGGAAGGAGGGCCTGCAGCACCAACCGAACCTCTTTGGTTTCCAAATGATTGATCGACCAGGAAGATTCCGTTCTTGTCCACTGGCCTTACACTGCCGTTCCCTGACAAACCGCTCCCCACCCAGAGAGGCTGGCATCAATGGTTACCACTATCCAGGAGGGAATTTCCAAATCCACCCCCGCCGTAAATTGTCTGGACACAGCCACCAAAGAAGACTGGAACATGCCGAATCCATCAGTGGAAGGAGAATATGAAACTGGAGAGTGGATTCCACCGGGAGAACAAGGCTGACTGAAGAGGATGCATATGCGTAAAGGCCTAAGGCACCAATTCGAAAATGGAAGCAATCAAACCAAGGACCTGCAAATAATCACAGATTCTGGGACGAGGCATGGATCGCAAGGACTCCACCTGAGTGAGAAGCTTGGACAATTTTTCCTCTGTAAGAAAAACCTTTCCCAAGATCGTGTCGAACCAAGCACCCAAAAACTCCAAGGACTGGGAGGAAGCCAGGTGACTCGGAGTTGACCACCCAACCCAACAGCACAACATCTGTAGCATCCTCTGCACCGCTGTTCTGCAAAGGTGTTCTGACTTCGCTCGAATCAGCTAATCGTACAGGTAGGGGTGTACCAGAATCCCCTCCTTTCGCAGGGCCGCAGCCACAACCACCATCACCTTGGTGAAGACTCTGGACGTCATCACCAGACCGAATGGTAGAGCGCAAAATTGAAAATGATGCCCCAGGATCACAAACCGCAAATATTTCTGATGATTCGGGTGTATAGGAATGTGCAAGTAAGCTTCTGTCAGATCCAGAGATGCTAGAAATTCCCCTTTGTGTACAGACGCTATCACCGAGCGAAGAGTTTCCATCCGAAAACGAGGCACCTTTTGAGTACGATTGACTCTAAGTCTAGGATGGGACGGAAGGTGCCCTCCTTCTTCGGCACCAAAAAATAGATGGAGTAGCGCTCTCGCCTGAGCTCTCCTGCGGGTACCAGAACTATTGCACCTAAGTCCTATAACCGCCGCAGAGTGTCTTGTACCGCCCGGCGTTTTTGGTGGTACCCGCATGGGGAAACCATGTACCGCTTGTGGATCTGCCGAGCCAAATCTAACGAGTAACCATGTTCTACTATACTGAGGACCTACTGATGATGTTAAGTTGGTCCACTCTTCTAGAAAAAGGGATAACCTCCCCCCTATTCTTGGGACAGAAGAGTGGACCAGCCTCGCTTCATTGCACTGACTTGGGACCCCCATGAGATTGTGGGGCTCCATCTCTGGCAGGCCGGCACCCTCGAAAGAACTGATTCCAAGAAGATTAGCGGCCGGGACCCTGTTGAAAGGACGAACCGGCGATTTCCCCGAAATCTCGCCCATTGAGGAAAGGATCCTCTCACCCTGGGTCTATCCTCCAGCAACCTATGGACTTTATTCTCCCCCAGAGATGTTATCATGTCCTCCAATTGTTGCCCGAAAAGCAGCTTTCCCTTGAAGAGTAAGGAACCCAGTTGAGCCTTAGACGAAACATCCACAGCCCAGTGTTTAAGCCAGAGGAGCCTGCGGGCGGACACAGCCGAGACCATAGTCCTGCCAGAAGTCCGTTACAGATCATAAAGCGCGTCAGCACTGTAAGCTACTGCCGCTTCCAGGCGCCCCGCTTGCACCGCCTCATTCGCAGAAAGGGATGCTGCTGCTTGCAAATCCTGCACCCAGCAGAGACTGGCTCATAGCGCGAAACTGCTGTACACAGCGGCCCGGACCCCTAGGGCAGAAACTTCAAAAATTTTTTAAGTTACAACTCCAATTTGCGATCCTGCAAATCCTTCAGGGCAGTGGCTCCTGTTACCGGGATGGTGGTTTTCTTGGTCACTGCCAAGACCGCAGCATCCACCTTAGGGACCTTAAGGAGGTCTAGCGCTTCCTCCTGAAGCGGGTATAACTTGTCCATAACCTGACTTACCTTTAAACCAAAGTCCGGAGTGTCCCACTCCTTAAACAAAAGATCCATAACTGACATATGAAACGGAAAGGATCGAGCTGGACCCCTGAGCCCCACCATCACCGGATCCATAGCCCCAAACCATGAGTCCTCTGGAGGAACCTCAATGCCCAGCTCCTCCAGAATGGCCGGGATAAGTGGACCTAGTTCATCCCTTCTGAACAGGCGGACCACTTTGGGATCATCACCCTCCACTACAGGCGTGCCCACTGGCTTGGCTGGCTACAGCTGGTAATCTTGATCCGCATCCGGTCCCTCACCAAGGGCTTGCGGAGGAGACTCCCCCTTCATCCGCACCGTCCGTATCTAAACTATCCACTGGACCGGAAAGGGCGTTTGGCCTTGGGGGCTTCTATGCCACTGTGTGACTTGGTACGCTTGTGGAGTGAGGCTCCTGTCCCAGCCCCCAGTGACACTGGGACCTCACAGGGTACCTTAGTATCCTGGCTCTTTGCTGCTTTCAGTGCTTTGAAAGCTTTATGCAGCAACAAAACAAAATTGGAGGAGAAGGAGGAAGAAGACTCATTCGAGTCTTTCCCCTGTTCCTCCTCTGAGGAAGAGATCTGAGCTGCCTGCAAGTCGCCCCCACCAGGGGCAGCAGGACATGGCGAAAGAGGTGGCGGGAAGCTCCCCTCCCCCAGGGAAGCCTTCTCCTGTTCCCTGAACGTTCGCAGTAAGGCTTCAGTACCTGCGCTGAGGGAAAAGGGTCCTGAGGCTACCACAGCAATTCTGCCCTCCCAGGGTCCCTGCATGCTCTAGAGCTGCTGCGATGTGATTTCGCCGGAATCGGCTTCCCTGAAGAGCCTTCCCCTCCCGACAAGCAACCAGTATTAACTCCAGCCCGCATGCCGCACCATGTGGCATGATCCCCGAGTTAAATTAAGATTGGGGCCCGAAAAAAGAACCAGCGCGACCAAGACAAACCCCCATGAGCTCGTAGGAACTGAAAAGGACGGCGAAAACAGCGTCGGAAGGAAGGAGGGCCGAAAGAGACCGCTAGGCCAGCTCAGAGATTAAATAAATCACCTCAGCGTTGTTTTTTGTTTTTTTTTCCTGTGTGCAGATCTTCAGAGGGTGAGTGAACCGGGCTACCCAATATCACCCTCAGCCGCGGGCAGTTACCCTCTGCTCCAGAGCCTCTGCTACCAGGGGGGATGGACCCACCAGGACCTAGCAACCCCCTGGGACGCTTAAAGATCTTCTCTCTGTTTTTTGGGGTTTTTTTACTAAATCCTTGTCTTAAGATTCCCGAAGGAACGAATACCAAAAAACTAAAAACTTAACACCAAACACAAACTAAAGATTTTGCATCTCCATCATCTGCTGGAGACAGAGAAATACTGACAGACTCTAGGTGGCACCTCAGGGGTATAGGACGGAGTCCGTTAAAACTTCTCTGTCTCCATCTGCTGGAGGGGAGGCAAAACCCAGGAGTCTGGACTGATCCAGTTACGTACAGGGAATGTAGTTTAGTGCAGTTCACTGCTTTTTGGATACCCAGGTATAGCAGAAATTCTTTTGCCCATTTATTACTATGATCTTTTGTATTGGTGTATGCCCACCCTCAGTAACTTGGAAAGGCAATTAAAATCTTAAGGCTCTTAATTCTATTTTCTGCAGCTGGTTGGTCATAAGCCTTCAAGATGTACATAGGATATACTAACCCGGGACCCCCTCCTCCCTCAAAAAAATAACATACTAAGTCCCCTCCTTCACCCTAGAGATAACACAAACCAGGAATTCCACAGATATGTGATATACCAAAAGGCTCCCCCAATACCAGGGATTTATTACACAATACTCCTCCAATGTTATCATCTCTAAAGTATACAAAAATAATAATTGAGGAAAACAAACTAATTCTAAGGGAATTAGTATCAAATTAAAGTGTGCTCTAAAATATAATTCACAGGCTCTTGC
The DNA here is from genome assembly GCF_901001135.1 of Rhinatrema bivittatum. Taxonomy (NCBI): domain Eukaryota; kingdom Metazoa; phylum Chordata; class Amphibia; order Gymnophiona; family Rhinatrematidae; genus Rhinatrema; species Rhinatrema bivittatum. The sequence continues at coordinate 251,615,817 of NC_042619.1, forward strand.
CTGCAGTGGGCTTCAAGCAGTATCATATGGCTGAGCACTTGTTTCACATCATTTACTCTTTAGCCATATTTTCACTAAATTTTAAATTCCACAAAACTAATCACCTTCAAAACCTCACTTTATTCCAATATTAGTAAAAATTACTTATCGTAAAGTAAATAAATCCACTTTTTAATCTAATAGCTCAGCAACACAACCCAAGTGCTCATAATTCATCTCTAAAGTAACCATTTATCTGAATGATAAACAGCATTGATCTTGAAATCCTGCCATCATGCTCTGACATACAATCCCCCTTTGCCTGTCATCTCCCCACCCATTATCTGAACTCACCCTCCAATGCCCATATACAATCTATCTTGCACCATCTCCATGCACAACTCCCACCCCCTCTCATGATATTCTCATACATCATACCCCTCTCTGTAGACCAAACAGGCAACACCAGTACAGCAAAAATCCCCCACCTTTCATCCCCACAGTGTCCCCTCTAGACCACCTATCTGGACCTACACATTAATATGTTGAAATACACAGCACATCCAATATATAACACACCTTATAAAAATCACACATTCAATATCTGAAGTAAAAATTAAAAATATTCTATCTTTGTTATTCAACGATTTTTCTCTTCCATTTTTATCTCATGTCTATTTCTCTTGGGTCAACTTTCCTTCAACATTCCTCTTCTCCCTTCTATATCTCTCCACTCTCTCAGTCACACTCCCCCTTCATCAGCACCACTGCACCCATTCCCCCTTTCTCCATATCTTCTCACTTCCATGAGATTAAATAATAATAAAAAAAATGTCATGGCCAGACCATTTGTCCACGAATTCAAAGGAAGCATTAACAAAAGAAGTTACCATGTTACCCTTCCATTAGCACCTCCTCACCCCTCTGTTTCCTTCCCCCCATTAATACTAATTTATCCCCTTCCCTTGCCCACCCCAGTACCATTTTATCACTCCCCTCCATTCCATTTATTTCACTCTTCCTTTAATCTTCATCCTCCCATCCCTTCCACGCGCGGAACTCACCCGTCAGCACGCACCTCACTCCGTTCTCTTCCGCTCCGCAGGCCCCAACCAACAAACCACACCCTGCGTACACTGCCCTGCCCCACCTGCCTGAGAACCCATTGGTGAAGCCGCCCGCCACTCTCAGGAAAACCCTTTACCATTGGCTGTAAGAAGGAAAGACCCCGCCATGAAGCGAACTGCGGTGGGGGGGGGAGGTCAGTGGCCTGGGTGCACGTGGTCGCAGGGCAGGCGGAACCACTAGGCGAGCTAGGCCTATGCCTAGGGCGCCGAGACTTAGGGGGCGCCGCGGCAGGCAGCAGAATTTTGAAAGGGCAAAAAGTGCCCTTTCAAAATTCTGCCAGCCTTCGACTCGCCTAGATTAGAGACCAAGCGTTGAGATTTAGGGGGCGCCACGGCAGGCAGCCAGCTCCCGACTCACCCTGCCGCCCCGCCAGTGTCAACCTCCCGACACCCCCCTAGTGGTCCAGCGGAGGTCCCGGGAGCGATCTGCAGTTCCCGGGGCCTCCGCTGCCACTAAGCAAAATGGCGCCGGTGACCTTTAGCCCCTACCATGTGACAGGGGCTGAAGGCCACCGGCGCCATTTTGCTTAGTGGCAGCCGAGGCCCCAGGAGCGGCAGATCTCTCCCGGGCCCTCCGCTGGACCACCGGGGGGGGGGGGGGGGGCAGGGAGAATCGGGGGCTGGCTGCCTGCCGCGGCGCCCCTTAAGTCTCTGCTGCTGGTCTCCGGCTGCACCGATCTTCCTTTCTTCGGCCACCTGATCAGCTAAACCTGCTGCGCCGATCTTCTTTGTGTGTGTGTGTGTGTATGTGATGTGTATGTGAGAAAGGAATCTGCCAGTTTAAAAAAATGAAGTGTGATAATACATATACCTCAACTTTCGTGCTGACTGTTGAAAAGTTGGATGAAAGATGAAATTACTGAATTTTAAGAATCCCTCTGCTGGAAAATAAAATTTAACAAAGTGGGTAGAGACAAATACTAAAGTAAAAAAAAAAAAAACTAAAGTATTTAAAATGTTCATCTCAGCAAAATCACAAATTTAAGATACTGATGCCAGGTGGGTTTGTTTTGGTTTTTTTTAAGCATAATTTAAGCATGAAGACTAGAATAGTTCCAATCTGAAACAGTTTTGCTTTTTTTTTTTTTTTTTTTAAGCCTTTAGAAAATGTATATTTTTAAATGACTAAGACTGGAGTCTTCCCATTTAAAAGGGAAGCTGACTAAGGTTGTCTTTCTGTTCTATATCTCCCACATGAATAATAATAGGACTGATAGTTTGAAGAAACACACTTGCTTTATTGCCTGAAAGCATAAAACAAGAGAAGGTGTAGGTGGCTGTCCCTTGGGAGGACAGAACCTGAAGGAAGGGTGTCATTTCGCCTTCTGATAGGAATGTGGTTTTCTTATTTAATGGTTGGGAGCATCACTTTCACTTTTAGTAAAAGTGAAAAATGCTGTAAGTCTGAAAGCAAGGTGCTTCTGTGAGTGTAATGTGTATGTGAGACAGGGAGGATGCTTCTGTATGTGTGTGGTGTATATGTGAGTCAGGGAGGGTGCTTGTGTGTGTCAGTGTGTGTGTGCGAGAGAGATGGAGCATGTTTTTGGCTGGCTTGTGGCTGTGAGAGAGGACATGTGTGTGATTGAGCCTGTTTGTAAGTGAGATAGAACGTGTGTGATTGAGAGCTTGTGTGTAAGTGAAATAGAGAGAGCATGTGTGTGATTGAAAGGCTATGTGTTAGTAAGAGAGAGCGAGAGCATTGTGTGATTGAGAGAGACTGGCCAGAGAGGTGACTGGTATGTGTGTGTGAGAGAGAGAGAGACTGGTTGGGGAGATGAGTGATGTGAGAGAGACAGAAACTGGTCCTGAGGGTGTGACTTGTGTGTGTGTGTGAGAGAGAGAGAGAATAGACTGGTTGTGGTCCCTAAGGAAGAGGACTGTGAGGACAGCTTCAGCAGCTACTGCTCCTTCTGGTATGCCTGCAAGGGAAAGGAGTAGGAGAACTGCTGGAGAGGGTAAGTAAAGATGGCTTTTTAAGTTCATTTTTCTTGATTGACTACCATTTTAATTATTGGGTAGTATGTGATGTGTCTGCTGTTTGAAATATTTTATTGGTGTTTGGTAAAGCTTTCAAAATTTGCATTAATCTTTAATTATTGGATAGTCTATTCATCAGCTGTTTTGAAATTATCTTATTTGTATGGTTTTATAATTATGATTAATGATTTATATATCTTTATATTATTGATTTGTTTCACAAGGAATGGTGAAATTTTTGTTTTTCCATTGTTACACTGTATAGAGTCTGGCGTGATGCGTTTTACAGTTCAGTTTTTGTCTGCACATTTCTGTTTATACTTTATGTGGCTTTATTCTGTATTTGATGACAGGTCTGTCTCTGCTCTGTATGTGTGACCATGATGAGAGATTCTGCTTGCATATAGTGTTTGTATAGGGATCATTAGCAATCGGGTTTGTTTTGTTTCCTCAGTAGGTGGTGTATTGGTATTCTAGGACCCAGTGTAATATTTACCCTTGCTTTTTCAAAGGTAGGGTAATTGTTGTTTGAGTCCTTGGTGTTATTACTGTTATGTTACAATGGGATTGGCAGTATAGATTTTGAGTGTCTTTTTTGCGGGGTTTTGTGTTAGTTCACAATGTGCCTGGTAGTGGAAAGTGTTTGTGCTGCTGTTACTGTGAGGTGACACCAGAATTTGAAAATATCTTTTAGTATGATGAGCTGTAAGGGAAACATCCAAGCTCCATTGTTTGGGGGGAATTTCAGTGGATGCACAGAGTTAGAGAACTGGAGGTGCAGGATTTATATTGACATTCTGTCCCTTCCTATATATTCCAGACTTCACTCTCAAAGCCATACAGAATTAGTTGAATGAGGCTATCAAATAATTTTATAGTGTGAAACTGGCCAGCTTTTTTAAATTACCCAGAAGAACCTTTGGACTTTTTTATTAACACTTTTTTTTAATAACCAATTTGAAAGCACGATCCATGCTATAGAGGTGGATGTGATGAAGAAATGTCATTTTGGCTCCCCCCCAAAATTCTTCTGTCTAGCGCCACCACTGATTTTCTGTGACCTTAAGCATTAGTATAAGAAGGATTACGGGGGGGATGCACACAAATGCATTGGCCCCTGGGTGCCGGAGACCCTTGGTGCGCCACTGGGTGCGAGTCATATGGGGCCGCAAGCGGCGGCAAAGAGGAGTGGAGATTTGGCGGGCCTCAAGCAGTGCCCAATCTGCTTGTGACCGGAAAACCACACAGTCAACGGGCGTGATCGAGAATGAGGTAGGAATCGGGGCCGAGACCGGGGGGTGGCGGCGCAACGGGGGGGGCGCAAGGGAGAAGGCTCGCCTAGGGCGCCAAATCCCCTTGCACCGGCCCTGCGTGGTCGAGCCTTATGCTTGCAATAAAGCTCGCGCGGAGACTTGGGTTGGAGCGGGAGGGATGTTTTGAATTGATGTTCTCTCAGGTGCCTGGCTGCAGCATTGTCTCCTAGTTCAATCCGTTTCTGAAGGTACTGACCACTTTTTGCCTAGTGTTGTATGTGTACGTTTCCGGGTAGCTGCAGTTTACGTTACCCTGCTCATACTGATGGTTCCTAGGCCTGTAAAGTTGCAACGGTCGCAAAGTGCAGCTGGACTACATCACTCCCTCTTAGTAGCTCTGTAGAAATAAGTAGCAGTTGTTTGCCCACTTACACGATACAGTTTCTCATCCATTTACATAAATTCGTGGTATCAGCTTGCCTGCCCAACACATCTATACTATAGCTTCCACGGAGCAGCCGAGACTGCGATATAAGGACTGGCTGCTGCCCCGTACCGTATCCCAACTTCCTAGGAAGAGGGAGAACGGGGACCAGGGGCAGTTTAAGATCATCTGGTGCCTGACGCCAGGAATGAGATGGCACTCCCCCCCCCCCCCGCGGCATGACCCAGGTCAAATTATCAAGAGAGTGAGGCTGTAGCCTGACCCTTTTGGTTTTAAATCCTGTGGAAGGGAGAAAGCGTGCGCAAAGCGGCAGAGTGTCAATTGTAATGATTCAAGGGAGCTGACAACCCTGCCACACTCCCAGGAACATTTAAGACCTGCCTCCCTTTTACTTAGCATTTTCCTTGGAGAAGTAGAAGATATGATAATGGACATGGAATAGCTGCCCTATGAGGAAAAGCTAAAAAAGTTTGGAGAAAAGATGACTAAGAGGGGATATCATAGAAGTCTCAACATCATGAAAGGACTTGAACAAGTTATTGTAAATTTGGTTATTTACTCTCTCAGATAATAGAAGTACAGGGAGCATTCCATGAAGTTAGTAAGTAGCTCATTTAAAACAAATTGAAGAAAATTATTTTTCATTTAGGGTACATTTAAACTCTGGCATTCATTGCCAGGGGATGTGGTTTCAGCAGTTAGTGTTACTGGGTTTAAAAAAGGTTTGGATAAGTTCCTAGAGGTTAAATCCATAAGCTGCTATTATGGTAATTAGTAAGCAATAGTAGATTGTAATCTATCTTACTGTTGGGTACTTGCCAGGTGACTTGGATTGGCCACTGTTGGAAACAGGATATTGGGTTTGATGGGCCCTTGCTCTGGCCCAGTATGGCATTATGTTATAGGTGAATGGTAAGGATGTTATTTAGTTAATGTTTGTATCTAGCACTGTTCCACCACTCACAGCATTTTACATCTAAAGCATTCATAATTGTTGACAAGAACTCAAACATAATATCAAAACAAATTAAAACAGTTAATTATAACTTTAAAATACCATCTTGATAATTATAAATAATAAAATACATAGGGATCTTTATGTGGCATGTTCACTCTGGGATGATGCAATATTGTACCCTTGCCACCCTGCCCTCACCACACACAATTAAAATTTCTGTATTTACAATAACCATTTTAACACGAAAAAGGACATTGAATGTATAGTCTTCTGTGGTAAAAATATCACAACCCTACAAAAATCTTAACTTGAATGTTTATGGTATTAGGCCTATTGGAATGAATGTTGGATGTGGGCTTTGCCCCCAGAGAGCCCAGAGTAAACTGAATTACAATTTCAATATAGTAAACCCCCCATACTAAAAGCACAAAGTGCAAGCAATCAAACAGTACAAAACCTAACTATGAAAAGCAATGCAGCAAATATTATACCAGGCCCTAAGCACCACCTCCTATTAGGAAAATAGAAGTCAATCTGCTCTAGATCCCTATACAGAAACTACACTAGCATAGCAGAATACCTCACCCCAGTCACTCATGCAGAACAGACAAACTGGAAGGGAGTTTATAAAAAAAACTCCCTCAGACCACCTTAAGAGACTGGGCACACCAGTCTCACCCAGTCCTTCTTAAGATAGAGACACATGTAGAATCCTGGGTGAAAGGAGGAGTCCCACACCAGAGGTTAAGAACTAAGGGCTTGGAAGGCTTAGACAGGCCTTGGGAAGCAGCGAGAGACATACTATACACCAGCACCTGTTATGTCTAAAGGGGAGCTGCACTAGCGAGCTGAAGTTAAGGTGAACTCTACTAAATGTTTTGAGACTTGAGGTTAAGTTGTGCTGCTGTTTTTGTTTCTGTCTTTATTTTCCATTATAAATAAGTGCACTGAAGGAACAGCCAGTCTGCCTCCTTTATCCTCTGGCCGTTTCCAAGCTGCTATGCTCGAGTTACCACATATGGTAGCAGCAGTGGGATTTCTTGCCTAAAGCATGAAACATAAACAAGAGCCCACCGCAGCAGTTAGAGAAGGGGGGGGGGACCCTCTACTGCCTTTTTTTCTTTTCCTGGGGCATTCCACTTCCATTTCCCCACCTTTGCACACAGGACAAGGGGGCTATTCCCACCTGTATGGTCAGGGGTCAAGTAGGAAGGGTTGGATAAGCCAGCAAGATTTATTTTTCCCTGCTCTCCTATCCCTGGAAGGTACTTGGAGGTAGCTCAGTAAGCAGATGATCCAGGTCCTTGCTACCAGCCAGAAGCAAATTACAAGATGCCCTGCCAACGCCAATTAACCAACAGGCATTGCAAGAGCAAGTGATGCAGCAGCATACAATTCTAATGCAAATAGTCCAAGTTGTGCAAATAGCCGTAACCAGTCCACCTTCACTGTCACCAACACTCCTTACGATGAACCCGGGAGAAAAAATAGATGGCTTTTGAAAAACTTTGAGCGCACAGCACAACTGGCAGGGTGGCAAGAGGACAGGTGGGCTAACTATTTGAGGAATTTACTCACTGGGGCTAGTCAAGATACTATCAAAGGGCCACCTACCCAGATGTTTATAGGTAGCCATTCTAGGGAGAGCAGGGCTCACCCTAAAAGCCTACTGCCAGTGATTTTGGCAGGGAATTCTATAGGCTGGAGAAAACCCTAGGAACCTATTCCATAGGCTTAAAGATGCTACCTGGAAATGGCTACACCTGGAAGGAAAAACTGGAGTATAGGTAGCCAAAGTGGTTCTGCTGGAACAGTTCTAGTACAGCCTTGACCCACCCATGTGGCAGTGGGTTTACCATCACCCAAGCCTTATGGCTTGGGTGATGGTAAACCTATAAATAGGAGAGGCCTAACATCACACCCAGACCATGTCTGAATCACATTTCTGAGAAAAACCTCAACTCAGACAGAGGACAGTGGAGTCCTAAGACTCAAAGGTCTCAACTGTCAGCAGCGCAGGTCTGGACAAACTTTTTACCTCAACTGCAATCCTCAGTCGACCCGCCAAGCTTCAGTTGTGAAGAAAGGGGCCATTGCGCCAGGGACTGTCCCCGCAGGGAAGATGAGGTGATGGACATTTATGCTGTGACCCCACATTTTTGTAACTTTGTGGATGTCTCCAGCCAGGGAGTTTCTACATTTGTGACCTCAGTCAAGCTAGATGATGTTCCAATACAAGCATTAGTGGACTCGAAATGTAAAACGCTCGTTCGGAGAGACTTGCTGAAGCGTGTTCAAATTGATTACAACAAAGTAGTGTTATGGTTTTGAGGTGTTGGAGTGGATTCTTGGGTACTGCGGTGATGGACACGCCCATGGGGAGGAGCCCCGTAAGGAGCCGCAAGTACTAGGCTAGACTCTTATATAAGCAAACACAGAGAATTTGTATTTATTATACAGCTCGGTGGTATTGCCCAGGAGGGGCAGCAGTGAGGTAACTTAGTAGAAGCAGTTCAGGGGTACTCAGCAGAGGAGACCAGTCCCACACTCGAGTAGATGGTAGGCAGCGCAGGGTAGTAGAGGAAAGTCCTGGATGCAGAATCTGAGCGCTGAAGCTGGAGGTGAGACAGACTGATAAGATTAGTTAATCACAGAAGTAGATAGCTGTATTGATGAAGATCCTGGCAGGCAGAAGTAGATCAGTAAGGCACCAGAGCAGGCCCTCAAGGAGCCAGTACCCGATATCCCAGATTGGTACCTGTAAGAGAGCATAAGGGCCCCCGAGGAGTGGGTACCCAGGTTAGAGGTGAATGGCCCCAAAGGGCAGAGAGAAGGCTTCCTAGAGCAGCTTAGACTGGAGGCAGTCCAATCCTTGCTAACTCAGTTTGTTAGCAAACGAAGGGCAGGCTAAATACCCAGATGTTGTGACGTCACTCAGAGGGGACGCCCCTGAGGTTTCCACCATGAAGTGGATAAAGACGTGGGTGGCGTGTGCGTGCGCACCCTAGGAGGCCCTCAGGAAATCCATGGCGAACACAGTCGCTGTTGCCGATCCGGGGACGCCGGAGAGAGCGGCATGAAGACACGGCCGCAGCCATCTTCCCAAGGCTTGAGGAGAGAGAAGGAAGAAAGGTGAGGCACAGAGGTCGAAGCCGTCTGAGACGGACGGACGCAACAAGTAGTGACTCTGGCATGCATTCATGGGGACCATCAACAATATCCCACAAGCTGGGTACGACTGAAGACCCCCGCTAGCCAAGATACAGTTGAAGTGGGAATACTCCTTTGGCTACCCTACCCCATGAGCATTGGACAGGACTATCCAAAGTTCAAGGGTCCCTGGAACCAGCTTACAAATGGTCCATCCAGCTAAAATCAGGAAGAATTAGAGTTTCCAGAACCCTTTCCATTGGATGACCCTGATCCTTTCCATATAGACTCTGATTCCTAAGTCCCCGAGGCAACACTGACAGGACAAATTCCCGCCATGACATGGATAAAGATGTGGGTGGCGTGTGTGTGCACACCCTAGGAGGCCCTCAGGAAATCCAGTGCTGCTAATCTAGAGGCAACGAGGGAGGAGGGTTTGGAGTCAGAAGGAGAACAACCACCCACCCAGAATGTCCTACCTGGCGTCTTGGAGTGGGAACCATGGGGTGATCCAAGAAACTTTAGGCAGGCTCAGAGGGAGGATGAATCCTTTAAGTGGGCCCAGGAGCATATACAACAGGTGGACGGAAATAAGGTCCATGTGCCTATATGTAAAAAATCACCAAAGCTATTGATTTCCAAATTATCCCTAACAACTGAAAAACAGGTTGTTAATACAAACAAAAAACACACTTTGAAATGTCTGTAAGCCAATGCCAGAAGTCTAAGAAGTAAGATGAGAGAGTTAGAGTGTATAGCAGCACATGATGAGATTGACATAATTGGCATCACAGAGACTTGGTGGAAGGAGGATAACCAATGGAACCATGCTATATCAGGGTACAAATTATATCGCAATGATAGGGAGGATCAACTTGGGGGGGGGGGGGGGGGGGGGGGGGCACTTTATGTCCGGGAGGGTATAGAGTCCAACAGGATAAAGATCATACAAGAGACGAGGTTGGGCAAGATGGCAGCGTAGAGCGGACACAGAGTGCAGGTTGCCCATGAATTTTCCTACTTTGTATTGCTGAGTGGAGCCATGCCATCAAAAAGAAAGTGAAAAGTTAGGATTTTCCATCCACATCCTTACCTCCCTTAGGGCAACTGGACATTCTGCGATTTATGTGCCAACCGGAGCAAGAAGGGAGAACCGGTGAAACCGATGCGAGTCCCGGTGGGGAGAGCGGGGAGCTCTGATGGACGAGGCATCCCTCAGCCCTGACATCAGACTGCCTCCGGCGCAGCGGGACCCCGACAGAGTCACTGCCCAGTCGCATACCGAAGACGCGGTTGAGGTGACTGGGGGAGTGGGAGCTGAACTCTGCAGTGCGCCGGGAACAGGGGATTTTACCCTTACAGGAGCTGAGGGTGCTACCAGCGAGGGAACCTCCAGATCCTCCCAACCTGAAGTTTGCCTTGGAGAGAGGAAGCTTCGGTGGATGGGAGGTCAAGTTTCAACATTTTCCAATGCACTTGGTGAGTACCAGCAGCTACCATCTAAACTGGACGCGGTGACTCTTGAGGCACTATGGGATTTAGTGGCGGGCCATGGACATTCTTTGAAAAGATTAGAGACTAAAATGGACTCCCTAAATTACAACTTTCAGCAAAACATTATTGGAATTCAGGAGCAAGCCACGGAGACATCTAACAAGGTTTTAGAGACTGAAAATAAAGTTCAGTCCCTTCAAGCCGTTAATGCTGTAGTAATTAGAGAACAAATGGCATGCTCTAAATGCTTAGAAATCCCAGAAAATAAGGCATTTAAACCTCAGGATTTTGAATTTTCCAAAAAATGCTGGAGAAATTGCCTTTACCACATTGAAACGGCTTCTAAGAGAAGGTCTTGGATTTTCTGATGAAAATTTACCATCTATTAACTTTTGTAGATTTTTGAATAGTAGATCTTCTACTGGAGGAGCAGCCGCTTTATCTGCTATTCTTATGAATTTAACCAGCTTTTTAGAGAATTCAGATACGGATGTAATTGAGAGAAATACATTACTAGTTGCGTTTATTTCTGTGCAAGACCTTAATAGTGTTATGCGTAATTTCTTTAGAAAGTTTCCTGTAATTTTTCATGGTCAACCAATAAGAATATATCCTGACTTAGCACAGATAACACAAATTAGGAGGAGAGAATTTCTTTCATTAAGGCAGGATGCTATTTCTCTAGGATATACTTTTACACTTCGCTATCCTTGTAAGTGTATTTTGAAAAAAAAGGGATGACTTTTATATTTTTTCAAATAGAACAACTTCGGCAGTTCATGGCCGTAGACCAACCACTTCATTCCCGGTCACTTAAGTTTGGGAGGGTTAAAAAAATGTATTAGCTCCAGATAGAACTCTATGTTAAGGCCTGAGTGTATAATTTAGATTCCAATAGTTCTCTCACATAGTTTTCTCTTGCCCAGCATTGACTTTTCTTCTTTTACCTTATAATTAATGATGTACTATTTGATTTGTTAAAAGTAGATAGTATATATATTTTTCTTCATTTTTTTTCTTACTAGATAATGGTCAGACAGATGATGAAATGCTTAGAGAAATCAGGGAAGCTAACCAATTTGGCAAGGCAATAATAATGGGAGATTTCAATTACCCCAATATTGACTGGGTAAATGTAATATCAGGACTTGCTCGAGACAAGGTTCCTGGATGTAATAAATGACTGCTTCATGGAGCAATTGGTTCAGGAACTAACAAGAGAGGGAGCTATTTTAGAAGATCCGGGAAACTACAGCCCGGTTAGCCTGACTTCAGTGCCAGGAAAAATAGTGGAAAGTGTTCTAAACATCAAAATCACAGAACATATAGAAAGACATGGTTTAATGGAACAAAGTCAGCATGGCTTTACCCAGGGCAAGTCTTGCCTCACAAATCTGCTTCACTTTTTTGAAGGAGTTACTAAACATGTGGATAAAGGTGAACCGGTAGATATAGTATCCTTGGATTTTCAGAAGGCGTTTGACAAAGTTCCTCATGAGAGGCTTCTAGGAAAAGTAAAAAGTCATGGGATAGGTGGCGATGTCCTTTTGTGGATTGCAAACTGGCTAAAAGACAGGAAACAGAGAGTAGGATTAAATGGGCAATTTTCTCAGTGGAAGGGAGTGGACAGTGGAGTGCTTCAGGGATCTGTATTGGGACCCTTACTTTTCAATATATTTTTAAATGATCTGGAAAGAAATACGACGCGTGAGATAATCAAATTTGCAGATGACACAAAATTGTTCAGAGTAGTTAAATCACAAGCAGATTGTGATAAATTGCAGGAAGACCTTGTGAGACTGGAAAATTGGGCATCCAAATGGCAGATGAAATTTAATGTGGATAAGTGCAAGGTGATGCATATAGGGAAAAATAACCCATGCTATAATTACACAATGTTGGGTTCCATATTAGGTGCTACAACCCAAGAAAGAGATCTAGGTGTCATAGTGGATAACACATTGAAATAGTCAGTACAGTGTGCTGCGGCAGTCAAAAAAGCAAACAGAATGTTGGGAATTATTAGAAAGGGAATGGTAAATAAAACGGAAAATGTCATAATGCCTCTGTATCGCTCCATGGTGAGACCGCACCTTGAATATTGTGTACAATTCTGGTCGCCGCATCTCAAAAAATATATAATTGTGATGGAGAAGGTACAGAGAAGGGTTACCAAAATAAGGGGAATGGAACAACTCCCCTATGAGGAAACACTAAAGAGGTTAGGACTTTTCAGCTTGGAGAAGAGACGACTGAGGGGGGATATGATAGAGGTGTTTAAAATCATGAGAGGTCTAGAACGGGTAGATGTGAATCTGTTATTTACTCTTTCGGATAGTAGAAAGACTAGGGGGCACTCCATGAAGTTAGCATGTGGCACATTTAAAACTAATCGGAGAAAGTTCTTTTTTACTCAACGCACAATTAAACTCTGGAATTTGTTGCCAGAGGATGTGGTTAGTGCAGTTAGTATAGCTGTGTTTAAAAAAGGATTGGATAAGTTCTTGGAGGAGAAGTCCATTACCTGCTATTAAGTTCACTTAGAGAATAGCCACTGCCATTAGCAATGGTTACGTGGAATAGACTTAGTTTTGGGGTACTTGCCAGGTTCTTATGGCCTGGATTGGCCACTGTTGGAAACAGGATGCTGGGCTTGATGGACCCTTGGTCTGACCCAGTATGGCATGTTCTTATGTTAATTCTTAGTGGAACACAGGATTTGGTGAGAGAGGTAATGGTGGTGGGGCCACTTGGCAATAGTGATCATAACATGATCAAATTTAAGCTAATAACTGGAAGGGGGACAATAAGTAAATCTACAGCTCTAACACTAAACTTTCAAAAGGGAAACTTTGATAAAATGAGGAAAATAGTTAGAAAAAAAACTGAAAGGTGCAGCTGTAAAGCTTAAAAGTGTTCAACAAGCATAAACATTGTTTAAAAATACAATCTTAGAGGCGCAGTCCAGATGTATTCCACGCATTAAGAAAGATGGTAGGAAGGCAAAACAATTACCGTCCTGGTTAAAAGGTGAGGTGAAAGAGGCTATTTTAGCCAAAAGAAAATTCCTTCAAAAATTGGAAGGATCCATCTGAAGAAAATAGGATAAAACATAAGCATTGTCAAGTTAAGTGTAAAACATTGATAAGATAGGCGAAGAGAGAATCTGAAATGAAGTTGGCCATAGAGGCAAAAACTCATAATAAAAACTTTTTAAAATATATCCGAAGCAAGAAACCTGTGAGGGAGTGGGTTGGGCTCTTAAGGAAGATAAGGCCATTGCAGAAAGACTAAATGAATTATTTGCTTCGATGTTTACAAATGAGGATGTTAGGGAGATACCCGTTCCGGAGATGGTTTACAAGGTTGATGAGTCAGACTGAACCAAATCACTGTGAAACTAGAAGATTGGCAAACTAAAGAGTAGAAAATCACCTGGACCAGATGGTATGCAACCTAGGGTACTGAAGGAACTCAAACATGAAATTTCTGATCTATTAGTTAAAATTTGTAACCTATCATTAAAATCATCCATTGTACCTGAAGACTGAAGGGTGGCCAATGTAACCCCAATACTTAAAAAGGGTTCCAGGGGCGATCCGGGTAACTATAGACCAGTGAGCCTGACTTCAGTGCCAGAAAAAATAGTGGAAACTATTCTAAAGATCAAAATCGTAGAGCATATAGAAAGACATGATTTAATGGAACACAGTCAACATGGATTTACCCAAGGGAAGTCTTGCCTAACAAATCTGCTTCATTTTTTTTTGAAGGGGTTAATAAATATGTGGATTAAGGTGAACCGGTAGATGTAGTGTATTTGGATTTTCAGAAGGCATTTGACAAAGTCCCTCATGAGAGGCTTCTAAGAAAACTAAAACGTCATGGGATAGGTGACAGTGTCCTTTTGTGGATTATAAACTGGCTAAAAGACAGGAAACAGAGTAAAATTAAATGGTCAATTTTCTCATTGGAAAAGGGTAAACAGTGGAGTGCCTCAAGGATCTGTACTTGGACCGGTGATTTTCAATATATTTATAAATGATCTGGAAAGGAATAAGATGAGTGAGGCAATAAAATTTGCAGATGATACAAATTTATTCAGAGTAGTTAAATCACAAGCGGATTGTGATAAATTGCAGGAGGACCTTGCAAGCCTGGAAGATTGGGCATCAAAATAGTTGAAGTTTAATGTGGACAAGTGAAGGTGTTGCATATAGGGAAAAATAACTCTTGCTGTAGTTACACGATGTTAGGTTCCATATTAGGAGCTACCACCCAGAAAAAAAGATCTAGGCAAAATAGTGGATGATACTTTAAATTCGTCGGCTCAGTATGCTGCAGCAGTCAAGAAAGCAAAGAGAATGTTAGGAATTATTAGGAAGGGAATGGTTAATAAATCAGAAAATGCATAATGCCTCTGTATCGCTCCATGGTGAGACCGCACCTTGAATACTGTGTATAATTCTGGTCGCCACATCTCAAAAAAGATATAGTTGCGATGGAGAAGGTACAGAGAAGGGCAACCAAAATGATAAAGGGGATGAAACAGCTCCCCTATGAGGAAAGGCTGAGGAGGTTAGGGCTGTTCAGCTTGGAGAAAAGACAGCTGAGGGGGGATATGATAGAGGTGTTTAAGATCATGAGAGGTCTTGAACGCGTAGATGTGAATCTGTTATTTACACTTTCGGATAATAGAAGGACTAGGGGGCATTCCATGAAGTTAGCAAGTGGCATTTTTAAGACTAATCGGAGAAAATTCTTTTTCACTCAATGCACAATAAAGCTCTGGAATTTGTTGCCAGAGGATGTGGTTACTGCAGTTCGTGTAGCTGGGTTCAAAAAAGGTTTGGATAAGTTCTTGGAGGAGAAGTCCATTAACGGCTATTAATCAAGTTTACTTAGGGAATAGCCACTCCTATTAATTGCATCAGTAGCATGGGATCTTCTTAGTGTTTGGGTAATTGCCAGGTTCTTGTGGTCTGGTTTGGCCTCTGTTGGAAACAGGATGCTGGGTTTGATGGACCCTTGGTCTGAACCAGCATGGAAATTTCTTATGTTCTTCCAGCAAGGTTCTGCTGAGGGGGGAGGGTATGAGAGAGAATATAAAGAAAACTCCCTCAGACCACCGTAAAGGACTGGGAACACCAGTCTCGCCTAGTCCTCAAGACAGAGTCACACACTAGATCCTTGATGAAAGGAACCGCCCCACACCAGAGGTTAAAAACTCAGGGCCTGGAAGGCTTAGACAGGCCCCCATGGAGACATAATATATGCCAAAACCTGTTATGTCAACTTCAAGTCTCAAACATTTAGTAAAGGTGAACAGTACTAAATGTTTTAAGACTTGAAGTTAAGTTGTGCTGCCTTTTTTGTTTTGACTGTAAATAAGGTGCACTTAAGGGACAGCCAGAGTCTGCCTGCTTTTTCCTCTGGCTGTTTCCAAGCCACTATGCTCAAGTTACCATATAGACCCTCTCCAAATACAGAATAGAGAGACCATAAAAGTATAAACAGAAACGTGTAGAAAACATATGAATTAGAAACTGCAAAAAGGCAGATTGTATTTAGTGCAACAATGGAAAAATAGAAATACCATTCCTCAAAACAATAAAATCAAGGCATGTAAAGCATCAATCATAATAGAAAAACATAGTAAAAGAATATTTCAAAACGGCTGATGAACAGATTAACAGCAAATTAAAAATTAATATAAAAATTATACAAAATTTCACAAGTGTGAAAATATTTCAAAACGGCAGACATCAAATAACACCCAATAATTAAGGATTTTTAAAATCCCAGCTTTCCATACCTGGAAACATTTGATTTCCAGTCACCCTGAGAATGCTGAGCAGGGACAAGGAACTTTCTTCTCTCTTTCGCGCACACACACATATGGATACTCTCACACATACACACAGATGCTCTTACACACACTGATCTTTATTAAAATTTCTAAATTGCTAATGCTGTAGCGCTAAGCCATGTACAAAAAACATACATAATTACAATTTACATAAAGCATATTTCAACACCAAATAAACCTAAAATCCAGACCTGCATCAGAGCAAAGGGACTTAACTCAAACAGCATCAGTTATCGAAGAAACAAAGCCCACATAATAGAACCTGAGGTGCATTGATTCTCTCATAAGTAGGCCTGTTTAAAGAAAAATGTTTAACAAAAATGTAAATGATTTTATACAATCTACCAATCGCAACCCTGCTGGGAGTGTATTTCACAATGCGGATGCGACTACTGAGAAGGCTCTGTCTCTTGTGTCCGCAAGATGAGCTTGTTGTACTGAGAATATCCAGTAAACTTCTTTGAGAGGATGTTAACGTCCATGTCGGGCAATATAATCTCAGCAGAGCAGTAGACCATAGAGAAGTATAACCATTAATTAGCTTGAATACTATCAGACTTTGTACTGGATAGGGTACAAAATCAAAGCCAATGGAGAACTCTTAATATTGGTGTGATGTGCTCTATACAAGTCTTACCAGAGATCACTTGGGTGGCTGAGTTCTGAAGCAGCTGTAATAATCTAAAAGTGGCAGAATACATGCCTGAACAATTAACCAGAAGTCAGATTGATCTAGATGTTTCAAACCACACAGGACTCAATTTAAAAAGCCCAGATTGTATAACAGTTTTGATATGAGTGGAAGGACAGGTTTGAGTCAATCCAAACTCCCAGGCTTCCAATACAGGGACAAATCGTAAAAGCAGCGTAATTAATTATCACTGAAGGTTGCAGTCTTGTATATGTGGTCTTTGGATCAAGATAAATTCCATTTTGGCCATATTAAGGGCCAGTTTGTTACAAAATAACCATTTTTTTGACAACAGATATATAGATTTGAAAAAGCTTGATAGTGTCAGGGCATGAAGACGAACGCAGATATAAAACTGTATGTCATCAGCATAGTTTATATAGCCATCAGAGACCAACTACAACTTTTGCATATCTGTGCCAGATAAACATTAAACATAGCTGAACCTTGTGAGATTTCAGTTTTCACAGGCGACCATCAGGTTTGTTTAGTGCCTACTGATTTGTGGCAAGCCCTCAAGAGAAGTCTGACTCAAATAATGCTCTCAGCCAAGTTCTCACACACACACAAACATATGCTCTCTCTCATATACAGTGCATATACTCGCTCTCTCACCCACACATACTCTCTCAGACCCCCCCTCCCCATGTACCTAGTCTCATATATATATATATATATATATATATATATATATACACACACACACACACACATACATGCATGCTCTCTCACAAACACACACATTCTCTACCTTGCTAATACGTGCTGTCAATCAGGCTGTCTCTCCCTTTCTTTTTTTGGTTGTGGGCAAGATGAGCTCAGCAGGCAGCTAGGGCCTCATCTTATCTACTACCAGTGACCCACGGGGCCTTCTCTCTTCTTTGGCCGCTGGCAGGGCCTCTGGCAACTTGGGCTCCAGCAGTGGATGCTGGACCTCCTTCTCTTCTTCAGCCCTGCATTTCATTTTTCTACACCATCTCAAGGCTCCTTTTCTGGCCCATATGGGGTGGGAAGCACATGGGTATGTCCTTAACTATATGTTTGGCAGCTGCCGGAGGAGCATTTTGAGGGACACTTGTGCCTGCTCCTTATTGAACTGCCCCTGCTAGGGACAGCAAAAACCTCAATTTGGAGTCACCGGAAAAGGGGGGGGGGGGTGTGCAAGGAATGATATTAGAGGGCTTTCCCCACCATTTTCATCCACTTTTCCCCTGCTATACGGCCAGAACTACAGAGGAGGCAATGATATTGCTTGCACAAAGGCTGCATTGCGGCCTGAAGAAGCAGCTAAAAAAAAAAAAAGAAGAAAACACAGGGGCATGCAGCAACCCCCACTGTTCTCAATGGTTTACTAGGTGGCAGGAGAAGGCAGGTGCCTGAGCATGCTCTGGTTCACAGACAGGCCCCCACCTTTGCTTTTTATTTATCCATTGGCCGTAGCCCAGCTCTTGCACATGCACACCGGTCCCCTGTAATTGCCCCGGCTCAATTGAGCCATGCCAAGTGAGTGAGGAGGATCCTAGGAGCTATAAGAAGATGCTGGGCAGGGAGTTGCAGAAGACTGATAAGGAGATACTGAGCAGGGGTGCTAGGAGGAAGAATAATGGGAGATGTTGGGGGGTGGGGGGCACATATTGATGGCTAAAGGGAGTAGAGAGGAATGGGAGATGCTGGACTGTGGAAATAGGGGATGATAGGATGGGCTAGAGAGTGGGATGGGGGAGTGATGAGAAACGTTGGAAAGGGAAGATATTATACAAGGTGGAAGAAAAATCACTGTTGGACACAGATATAGGAGAAGAAAACAGGAAGAAAAAACAAACAGAAAATGGACAGATGACCCTGGAAATGAAGTTAGAAGAAGACAGCCAAGGAGAAAGCCAAGAACAAGAGATCAGGACCCATGTGATTAAAAAAATAAAAATGTCCAGCCAACAAAGCTAGAAAAAAGTCATTTTCACTTTGATTGTAATGTCAGTTTTGATAATGTGCATCTCTTGTATCTTTGTGTTTTGCTCAGTACAAGGGCAAATTAATGCATTTTTTTTTTTTTTTTACCAGAATCCATTTCCTTTTTTGTCTGGACATTTTAAATTTGTAGTCACTAACCGGGTCATTCATCAAAATGCGTTATGGTGTTAACACACAACACATTAACGCCATAATGCATGCAAAAGAATTGTAATGCACGGCCTGAATGCAAATTTTTGGGAGAGGTGGGATTTGGTTAAATGAGGGGCAATATCGCACAGTGCGATAGCATAATGCATGCGATTGCACGATTTTAATGCCAGAAATGGCCATAACACAATTCGTGATTTGGAATTGCATTTTGGCCATTTCTGGGCTTGGGAGGGAGAGGGGGAGAAGGCCAGTGGCGTGTAGCAAGAGAGAGCCTCTGGGGAGGGCCTTACTGTGAGCACCTATTTATATCTCTATAGGAGGGCCATCTAATAGGTCAAGGTGAGGTGTTTGTGGTGGTTTAGGGTTCAGTTTCACATAGAGAATGAGACGTACGAACAGCACACTACACCTTGATGAAGATTTGACATCATTTGGAGTGAGGAAAGTCTCACAACGATGAAATTTTGTACTAGAACAGTACAACCAACACCTCACCTCGACCTATTAGATGGCCTTCCTATAGAGATATACTTACCTATTATAAGGGCCTTGTAGATAATCTTTCTCCAACCATGCGATACTACCGATGCAAAGCGGTAAGTTACCACATGGTACGGCAATTGTAAAATTTCCACAAACACACCCCTTTTTGTTAATGCGGGCATTATCAATGCGTTAACACTTTTGGATGAATCTTGGGGTTAGTCTATCTCTGGTGAGGTTCTGTCTGCGTTCTGCATGTGTGACCAAAGGGAGAGATGCTTTTAGCATGTAGTTTCTCTGTAGAGATCTGCAGTCCATCTTGTTCTGTTTTTCCACTAGGTGTATTGGTGCTTTAGGGCCTGGTGTAATATATGCAGAACTACCTTTTTAGAGGTAGAGTTGTTTTGAGTCCTGGGTGTTAGCAATCCTGCCATACCAAAACCACTATATGTATGTGATGAGTGATATTTTGTTGCCAGGGTTTTGTATTTCACAATGTGCCTGGCAATGGAGGGAGCAGGTTACTGTTACTGAAGTAAAATAAAAAGTTGAATAATTTTGTTGTATAAAGAGTAATAAGGGGAAATGGCCTACTGTTCTGCCCCTGTTGGTGGATGCAGACCTGAATTTGTCAATAGGCACACTAGCCCAATGCCTAGGGTGGCAAAATTCTGGGGGCAATAGGCTGGCTGAATATTTGCTGTCTTCCAGCTGAGCAGAATCGCAGCAGTGAACAAACAGCTCTCTGCTTTCTGATCCAGCCCTTCTCAAGCAGAGTGCAGGGAATGGGAATAGGATGGGAGGAGTCGAGCCTGGAGCAGATAGAGCAATGACAGTCATTTTGGGGAGGTTAGGAGGAGCTTATTAGGGATAATTGGAGTGTGAGGAGAGCAGGTGGGAGATGAGAGAGAATGTGGTGAAGGATATGTCCCTGTAACAGAGAGATGGGATTGGTGCCAGATGTTTGTATTTGTGTAGATGGCCAACTGTGCCAAGATTAGAGGGGGATAAAAGGAAGACCCAGAACCAAGCACACTAGTGACACTTACCTCCCCCACCCCATCAATGCAATTGAGATCCTCTTTCCCTTGACTTCAGATTCTTTCCTCCCGCTGTTGGAACTTTCCTTTCTTCCTTCTCCACAAAGCCTGGAAGCTGCCCCCCCCCCCCCCCCCAACTTCTTCTACTCCCTCCTCTCCTGCCTCAGTCCCAGACCCACTCTACCTCCATCCCAGACTCCTGCTCTTCCCCATCTCCCATCCTCCCCTTCTCAGTCGGTCAGGCTTACATCAGCAGCTCCCAGCCCTGTATGTACATGCACAGACTCATTGTGGTGAACACAGACACCCAACCACACCCCCACTCATACATTCCCAGGGCCACAGCACATACACCCGAGCACTGCTAGGCATTTTTCAATAGTAATATAATAATAATATTTGTGCTAACGGTGGCTGAGTGTTGTGCTTACGTCTCTCTTCACCTTTGGCATCACTTAGCCATACTGGCACGAGCTTCTACAGCTCATTCCAGTACAAGAACCTTTCCCTTTCTTAAAGTACAGAACCGCTTGCTCCTACCTATCACTGCTGCCATCCCCATGGTCAGAATTTAATGACTTTATAGACTATCACTAAATCAAGTTAATGGTGTTTTAACATATGGGTAGGTGTTTCTCTTTACTGGCACAAGGACTTTTTGAAAACATGGCATTCATCTGTTCAAGGCTATGTGCACCTACGCTGCCTGTGTCATTACTTTCACTTTTTGAGTAAGCAGCAGCCAGATTAATTCTTGTGTGCCTAAACCATATTCCCTAAGAGTAATGCTGGCACTGTAAATGAACAGATGCTAAAGATCTGCAGGAACTGGACCAGCATACAGAAACAGAGACTGCATTGCTCCTGCCAGCTCAGCCCTGGAGCAATGAAAGTTAAGGGTGATTCAAGTCTTTATTCCCCATGACCTATGGAAGGGAAGAATGTAGAGCTCTCCACTTCCTTCTGACTGCTAGCTAAGGGCAGGAGCTGAGCACAGTCCCTTCTTGAGATTTTGGCAAGATATTGGGGGGAGTGGGGGGGAGCGATAATGCCAAAGCAGCTGAGCCTATTGGGGATACAATGATGATAACCATTGTCAAAACAGGACTATTAAAGCTGCTGCAAAACAAATTTTAAAAAAATGATCAGAGGTGGTAAACACCTACTCCCTCTGTTCAAAAACAAATGTAGATCATGGACATGAATCAAATCAAAAGGAAAGAAGATGTAGCAGTAGGGGTTATGTTATGAAACTCCAAGAGTGTAGATTCAGCAGTAAGGTGGGGGAATGCCCTTCCAGAATAGGTGGTGAAGGCAAGTATGGGAATGGAATTCAAAAGGAGATATGATAAATAAAGGACAGCTAGAGCTAGGGTAGGCAACTCTAGTCTGCAAGTGCCACACTCCAGTTGGGTTTTCTGGATATCCACACCAATACTTCTCATAAATATTCAGTGTGGAGATCCTGAAACCAACTGAAATGAAGAAACAGGGGAACACACAGTAACTTTTGGTATAACATTTCTGCATGAAGGTAACCTGCATGGAGTGGCAGTTACAACCCTAAACATCTTGCTTGACTGATTGATGAACCCTTTGGATCTTTATCTTCCTTCATTTACAGTGTTGTCTAAAAGTTGAACCTGTCCCCTGACAATGAACCATAACCCTTGTGTCTAAGCGAAGGTGGATTTACACCTCCGCTGACAGACATGACAGGTTAACTGTCCTAGGTGAGAGGAAGAATAGGGCCCAGCACTGCAGTTTAGAATGACAATTCAAAACAGAGTTATCTGTCTTTAATCACTAGGCAAAGCCCAAGTAATTTCCCAAAGGGCTGCTTTCCCTTCTAGTCCCACTCCCACCAAAAGACAAGGGCGTTGAAGGAGCTGGGATTGTCTAGGAGAGATTTATAAAATGGAGGAAAAACCCCTGCCAGGTACACCTAAAAGCTCATGATGCTAGTCCTGACTACACTATAAAAACTGATGGGACAAAAATATAAATGAGAAACTACTAGCACTGCTGATGGATTTTTTGCATACTTTTACCAGACACAGGCACAATTCAGTATTTAAATGAGGCCCGGCCGTAGAAACAGGCAAAAGGAGGCACTAGGGACACTAGCGCGTCCCTAGTGCCTCCTTTTGGCCCAGAGCGGCGGCTGTCAGTGGGTTTGACAGCAGACACAATTTTGCCGGCATCGGTTCTCAAGCCCGCTGACAGCCACGGACTCGGAAAACGGACGCCGGCAAAGTTGAGCGTCCAGTTTTCGACCCAACAGCCGCAGGCCGACCTCAAAAAAATTTTTAAGTCGGAGGGTGCACAGAAAAGCAGTTTTTACTGCTTTTCTGTGCACTTTCCCACTGCCCAAAGAAATTAGCGCCTACCTTGGGGTAGGCGCTAATTTCTGAAAGCAAAATGTGCGGCTTGGCTGCACATTTTGTTTTCTGAATCGGGCGGGAATACCTAATAGGGCCATCGACATGCATGTTGAGGGCGCTATTAGGTTCAGCAGGTTGGACGCGCGTTTTCAGCCCCTTACTGAATAAGGGGTAAGGGAAAATGCACGTCCAATGGCGCTGTATCGGCCCGCTAAAGAGAGCAAAGGGAGGCAGGGATTTGGAAGAAAGAATAGAACAAACAGGAATTCAGAACAGTCATTCTCATCAATAATAATACATACAGCATTTACAACACATTATATACATTCACATCAGGTACCAAACAATAAATGGTGATTGTTTGCCTTCGCTAAGTATCACTGCAGAGCTAGGTAAAGTCCTTTCCTGCTGCCAGCATTTTGCTGGCCACATCCAGCACCAGATGATTTATAAGCATCAGTGAGCATCCTACTTAATCAGGCCATGATTTGCTACCCTTTGTGAATCGGGGACAGTGGTTTCGGTGTAGCACCCGTGAAAGAAAAAGAAATTCGCTTCAGGAGAACGAAGGGGGGGGGGGAGGGGATCTATAATCGATGCAGCTCAGGAGTCCTCCCAGCGTTATCGTTGCTTGTATTCTAGCAGAGACTCAAAGTCCGGAGAACACACCAGTTTATGTTTCACATGGCCCAGGATCGTCATGTCCCCAGTGCGTCCATCTCCAAGACCTAAAGATACCAGCTCCTTCAAGAAGGAAACAAACAGAAGAGAATCTAATAACATACTTCCTAGGGTATTTAAGGAAAAGGCTATTTGAGAAATCATAGGGAGAGGAAGCAGCCACACATTGCCTAAAATAGATCAGTCAAAACAATGTCAATACCTGGAAAGATAAACTTGAGCACATACCTGGATGGTAAGTTTGAAACCATTTTTTTAAACAAATCTAAGTAACAGGTACTGTAGATAACAAGGAGCCATGCATGTAGCAGCATATCCTGACTTCACAATGCCCTGCACTATCCTGCATGAAACCTTCCTAGTTCATTTCTACATATATAGAAAGTCTACATCTCCCTTCCCAAATATTCAACTTTTGTTGTTGTATAGCCTGGAAGTAAAATGTATTAAGGCATTGTTTATTCTATGTATCCACACGTCCTACCCCACACAACTACTAAGCAAAAAATTATATTCACGAATTCCTTAGAAAATGTAGTAGAAACAACATAAAATAGCTTGGTTTGATAAGTGTCCACCCGCCCTTGTACTGTTGTAGAAATTCTTTTCAGGCTTTTTATATCACCTTCTTTTCTTGAAAAAGGGAACGCAAAGTGGTTTACAATTTAGAAACAAGATACCTTAACAGAGCACAATATATAATCATAAAACATAATAAAATATGTAACAATAAATCTAATCAGATACCTAAATATTGCTGATCACAACACCCAACTCATTAGGAGAGCAAAATAGTAACATCTTAAAACAAACAAAAAAAAAAAAGTTATACTTCCTCCCCACCTGAACAATACATATAAATCACTACCATTAGAAAATAATGGTAAAGCACGCCAAGATTCACTAAAACCCATATATCCCATAAAAGTTGAAATTGCTAATTACCTGATAATTTCCTTTCCTCTAGAACAGTCAGGCTAGTCCACATAAGTGGGTTATGCATACCTACCAGCAGATGGAGATCAAGAGCTTGTTGATGTCACCCCTCATATACCTCTCCACTGATACCAGCCTGGCAGTAAATTCTGCAAAAGCTGAACTGTGGATAAATATTAAGACCAGCAACAATATCCTTCAGTAAAGCAGAGTTGCTTACCTGCAACAGGTGTTCTCCCAGGACAGCAAGATGTTAGTCCTCACATATGGGTGACATCATCAGATGGAGCCCTGTCACAGAATACTTTTGTCAAAGTTTCTAGAACTTTGACTGGCACACTGAGAATGCCAGTAACGCTGTAACCACCAGGGGTCCCCCTTCAGTCTCATTTGTAGCAAACGTACGAGCGAAAAATATAATAAGAAAACATTATCGAACCCAACTCCGCGGGGTGGCGGGTGGGTTTCATGAGGACTAACATCCTGCTGTCCTGGGAAAACACCTGTTACAGGTAAGCAACTCTGCTTTCTCCCAGGACAAGCAGGATGGTAGTCCTCGCATATGGGTGAATAGCAAGCTACAGGCTGAGTCATATAAATGAGGCCAAGCAGCACACAATATGTGCAACAGGCACAACTGGGGTACTGTTGGCAAGGATGAGGCAGCCTGAAATTCACAGCAGGTCGAGGTAGGACGAGTTGGGTTTCTACAGTGGGAATAAATTCCTTAGGACAGACTGGCGAAAGACAGTCTTGTCGTCCAGCCTTGTCTAGACAATAGTGAGCTGCAAAGGTGTGGAGAGAGCTCCATGTCGCAGCCCTGCAGATACTGCAGCAAAAGATACCATTTTGACGTCCAAAGGATGCAACAGGCAATACTCTTCCGCATCTTTTCCCTTATCCAAGGATGGCAAGGAAATAGATTGATTCAAGTGAAAATCTGAGCCCATTTTAGGCAAGAAATAGGAAACAGTACACAGCTGTAACATTTCTGGAGTCATTCAAAGGAATAGCTCCCAGCAAGACAAGGCCTACAGCTTGGAAATTCGGTACGCAGAACATATCGCCACCAGAAACAGTTTTCAAGGTCAATAGCCACAAGGAAAGGCTACACAGTGGTGAAAACATAGGACCTGTCAAGAAATCCAAACACCAGGTTAAGACTCCACAAGGGAACTGGTAACTGTAAGGGAGGATGAAGACAATTCACTCCCCTCAAGAAACAGGCCACATCAGGATGAGACAATAAGGGTTCACCATTCACCTGACCTCTGAAACAGGAAAGAGCTGCAACCTTCAAGGAATTAAGGGCCAACCTCTTATTTAACCCATCCTGCAAAAATTCCAAAATGAGCGGGATCCTCACTGAATGAGGACCACCACCTCAATCCTCATACCAAGCCTCAAACATTCGCCAAACCCACACTTAGGTTAAGCAAATGGAGAACTTTTGAGCTCATAGATGGCAATCACCATAGAAGAATAACCACACTTCAACAAGCGAGCCCTTTCAAGGGCCATACTGTAAGTCAAAATTGAGTTGGATCTTTGTGAAGGACAGGCCCCTGCTGCAACAGATTGTGTGGCAGAAGATGAAGGGGGATCTCTACCATAAGCCTTCGCAGATCTGCATACCATGGTCTTCTGGGCCAATCTGGTGCCATCAGGAGCACCATCCCCCTGTGGACTTCGATCCTGTGAACTATTCTGCCCAATAGGGGCCACAGGGGAAAGGCATACAGCAGCTTGGTTTCCAGCCAGACTTGTACGAAAGCATTGATACCCAAGGACAACGAATCTCTCCTGCAACTGAAGAAGCAAGGAACCTTCGCATTGCGAGAAGTCGCCAATAGGTCTAGGAACAGAAGGCCTCAGCGATCCACTAAGCGCTGAAATACTGGTCCGACAACACCCATTCTCCCGGTTCCAGACTCTCCCGACTGAGAGTCTGCCCTTACGTTGTCTTTTCCTGCAATGTGAGAGGCAGAGATCACCTGGATATGCCCTTCTGCCCATTCAATAAGTTGGTCTATTTCCAGCGACGCTTGCTGGCTCTTGGTTCCTCCCTGCCGACTGATGTAAGCTACTGTCATTGCGTTGTCGAACATAATTCGGACTGCCTGACCCTGCCACTGAACTGCAAGTACGCCAACTGGACCGCCCGGGCTTCCAGGCGATTGATGAGAGAGATAACTTCTGTATTCCAGCACCCTTGTGCAGTTAGTTCTTGACAGTGAGATCCCCAACCCTGGAGACTCGCATCTGTCATGAATATCAACCAGTCTGGTGTCTTCATGAAACGCCTTTCCTCAAGATGATCCTCCTGCAACCACCACTGCTGGTGAGAGCAAGTGGAGCTGAAACAAATAGTCCTGAGACTATGGGTTCCAATGAGACAGCAGGGAGTGGTGAATAGGATGCATATGTGCACAATTCGTATACAGAGCTGGATGCACTGTACCCACCGACATTCCTGTAGACGCACAGAAGCGTGCAAAAATACTACTGCAAGGGTGTGAAAGACAAACTGAAAGAAGGAATCCTGGCTGGGAGAGGAGAGGAACTGTGAGGGGAAGGGAGCTGATAGTGGAGATGGGGGAGAGTAAGGCTGTGAAGGCATGAAGAGCTGAGAGAAGGGGACATGAGCTGAGAGAAGACATGGGCTGTGATAAGAGGAGGAACTGGGATGAGAGGATAGGCAAAGGTAATGTAAGAGGGAGAGAGATTAAGAGTTCTAGAAAAGTAGCTGTGTGGGATAGAGAAGGCCGATAGAGAGGTAAGGTAAGAAGGATTGTGAGAAGAGAGGGCCGCATGGTGAAGAGAAGAGGTGTGAAGAGAGGGATGGAAGTAGCAGGAGGGAGGTGAGACTAGGAGGTGAGAGAAGATAATGGGCTGTGGAGAGAGACACATACAGAGGAAAAAACAGAAATAAAGAAATAAGACCAGCAAATACATTTTAAAAGAAAAGGAATAAGAAGGTACCAAGGAAAGTAAAAGAAAGCCAAGAGCAGAGATAGGATTGATTAAAAACTAACACCATAAAGATGGGAAAATTGTTTATTTTAAAATTATTGAAGGTTTGTGCTAGCTAAATTGGGTCAAGGGTGGGAGGCAGGTAGTATCTGCCCTTTTCTTCCTGCCATGCAGTCACCGGGGTAAATAAAGTATTTTACTAGAAAGATGGGTAAGGGGGAGGAAACTGTGGTGGCCTGAACTGCTATAGACTGAAAATCTGTCTCAAAGTTTGATCTTCTTTGGCAGCTCCAATATTAAGAAGAGCTGTGATCAAGGCTTGAATGGGGGGGGGGGGACGACATTCCCCTTGTTGACATTAAAAAAAAAATCCCTAGTTATATCCTGCAGTTTCCAAGCTGAGGACAGGATGCAACTGTGGCCCTGGAGCTGGGGAGATGCTGACTGCTGAAGAGTGCCTTATGTGGACTCTGCAGACAAGGGACTGGCTCTGGCCCGATACCTGCGGTGCCAGGAGAGATGCTGCAGGGGACACGGAGGCAGAAGCAATTCCAAAAGAGAGAGACGTGTGCCTGGGCTCATGGAGGTCAGAGCAGAGAAGTGAGCGAAGCCTGTGGAAGAGGGGGAGCTGCACAGTGATGAGCTGAGCCTGCCAATGAAGGGAAGCTAAGGCGCAGCAAAGGGTGAACCAAGCCTGCAGAGGAGAGGTGAGCAGGAACCTGTAGGGCAGTGGAGGGATGAGATGAGGAACTGGGAGAGCAGATCAGGCTAGTGGGATACAGGAAGTGGAGCAGGCAGAGGGGTATTAAACATCCTGCCCCAAATATAAAAGTCAAAGTATGCCCATGCAGAGGGGGTGAATTAAAAACAGAGGGAGGAAGGAAAAGAGGAAGAAGAGATGGAGATTGTGAGAGAAAACAGAGAGTGGTGGAGACAGGCTAGGGTAGGATGGAGAGAAATAGTGTGGATGGGCTGTTGGGAGGAGGGGGTTGGATGGGCCGAGGTTGGGGAGAAAGACCTATGGGACTTTGAATGTTTTGGCCACATGAGTCTTCCCCATGTCTCCCTTACTCACTCCTCTCTGGACATTTAACTTCAGGCTTGTCAGTCATACGAGCCACTGTATTTTGTTTTTTTATTTTTTGCTAGGGGCACTAAGTTGTGTTCATTTCAGCACCCCAATCGTTTTCAAAAGCTGCCTCTTGTGCTGTCTTGCACATAGACCCGGTAACAAATTTACCTGCAGGAAGGAGCAGGAGGTTCCCATGGTGACGTCGAGGGTCACCTTCCCCAGCACTAACTGGATCTTCCCAGACTTACGGACCAGCAGTTTGCCCACCTGGCCCTCCCCAAGGTCCCCCAGGGTACAGGTGTTTTCTGCCAACATCGCCTCCTGCAGGACACAAGGAAATAAAAAAAGCAAGGATTTACAGGGCACAGCAATAACTTCATGCCATAAGCAATTATTACTGTTTACATAAAGAGATTATTACACTATGCTTCATATCTCACAGTAATAATTCCTCCCTACCCCATACCACCTATGCTACAATTCCTTATTACCCAGTGCTATCTATGCTACAGTGACAATTCCTTATTACCCCCTAGCCTTTGAGTGCTATAGGCTCTCCTTATTATTCCTCATTACCCTGCGCTTCTCATTTCCAGGTTGCTACCCAAATAACTGCTTCATGGTCAGGTCCTAGTGTTTCTGTCGCATCTGAACCTGTTCAGTGAGGTCTCCCATAGTGCAAGTGCCTGCCCTGCAGGCCTGGATTTGTCAATAGGCACACTAGGTCTGTGCCCAGGGTGGCAGCGGGGCTGGCTGAAGATTTATTGCCCTCCAGCTGTGCTGAATCTCTCTCAGCAGAGAACAGCCCTCTGCTTCCTGATCCAGCCCCCTCCCTTCCCAGGCAGCATGCAGGGAACAAAATGGGAGAGGATTGAGCCTAGAGCACAGAGTGCAAAGGGGATCATTTTGATAAGATTAGGAGGGGCTGAATGGGGATCACTGGGGGCCAAGAAATGAGAGTGGATCAGATGGGGGGCAAGGAGGCAGTATTTGTGTGTGAGAGAGAAGGGATTGATGCTGGTGTGTGTGCACCAGATTGAAAGATACAGAGGAGTTGTAAGGGGGAACAGGACCAGAGCACAGTAGGAATACCTCCCACTGGGCTCCTTCCCCCTTCCCACTGCAATTCAGGTTCTCTCAGACTCTATCCCTCAGATCCTGGAACCTTTCCTTTCCAGATCCTGGAACCCCCCACCCCACCTTCTCCATTCCAGAATCTCCCTCCCATCTCAGATTCCTTATTTTCCCCTTTCCTCTACCTTCCCATCCCCAGGTCTTTCTACCTCTCCTCCCCCCCCCCACCCCCAGTCCTCTCTCCTCATATTCCTCCCCACATCCCTAGTTCTTTCCTTCTCCTATCCCCATTCCTTTCACCTTCTCCTCACCCCATTCCTACTCCTCCTTTCCTCTCCCCATCCCTGGTCCTCTCACCTTCTTCTCTTTTGCCCATCCCTGCGATCTCATCCCTGTACTGATACTTAAGATCCCTTTTCCTCACCCAATAAAAAAATGTTATACATATATACAAGCAAGGCTGGAAAATTACTTAATTTTTAGAATATGAAAGATGGAAAAGTTTGCCAATCTGCTTCAGATTTTTCCAGTTTTTGCCACAGAATCTATACCTGAGCTGCCGCAGCAAACTGTGGGATTGTGCCCTATACCTCCTGCTCCATTTGACCTTTCCTGGGAGTTGGGGGGGGGGGGGGGGGGGGGGAGTGGAGGAGGGAGGCAAAACAGCAGCAACAGTGCCTAGGGGTGGCAAACTCCTAAATCCAACTCTGCTGTCCTGCAGAAATGTTTTATATCCCATATGGACGTGGCTGTGCAGTGTTTTTCTGCCCCAATGTTTCTACAGAAAAAGGAAGCTAGCCCAGCAGCCAGGCAGCAGTGCAGACACATGACAGTCCTACAAGTCTCACACACATGGTGTGAACATCTGAGCATATAAGTACATGTTCATGAATGTAGAGACCCAGCATCCGATATATGTAACCTCAGCAGAATTTCAAATCCTTGGGAGAGGAAGGAATAGAGACTGGGGTGATCGAGCTTCTGGGACTGGGTGTGCAGAGAAAATAAAATTGGTTCTTAACTGCTAATTTTCGTTTCTGGAATGCCACAGATCAGTCCAGACTCCTGGGTTTTGCCTCCCTGCCAGCAGATGGAGATAGAGAAAAGCTTTACTGACACTGCTACTTAACCTAGTGTGCCTCCTGCAGTCCTTCAGTATGACCTGTACCCAAACCAAGATGAGAATAACTATAACAGAGACCCTTAACTCCCTTCAACAAGAAGAAAGGTGGAGCCTTTATGGAAAACTTGTTCCAACAACATTAAGCAGAACATCTTGCAACCACACAAACCACTCTGCATCATTTATATACTGCCATGATGAGGGGCTATACTATATGGGCGGGGCTCTGGCCTGATCTGTGGTATTCCAGGAACAAAAATCAGGTTAAGAACCAGATTTCCCTTTCCTGTTCATACCCAGATCAGTTCAGACTCCTGGGATGTATCTAAGCTCCCCTGTACGGAGGTACGGGGGGGGGGGGGGGGGGGGGAACGCACATGATAGTCCCGCTCGTAATACACTCTCTCCAAATCCCTCAGTCCCGATCGCAGACATCCAACAGGTAATGCCTGGAGAAAGTGTATATCAACTTCCAAGTAGCCATGCAACATTTCTTGTGGAGAAACCAGCTGACACTTGGCCAATGATATTGCCTGTGCCAGAGTCAAGTGAGTCTTAGACCCTCCGGCATCAGACGGCCTTTACAAATATACATCAAACCTATCGCATCCTTCAGCCATCGTGCAATAGTAGCCTTGGATGCCTTGCAACCCTTTCTTGGTCCATTCCAAAGCATAAAAAGATGATCCAATCTCCAGAAACTATTAGTCACCTTGAGGTTAACGATGCTCGCTGTACATCCAACACAAAATTCCTTCGTGTGAGGCACAGAAAAATCCAAATTCAGAAAGGCAGAAGTTCCACTGTTTGATTAAGATGAAAAGCCAAAAAAACCTTCGGCAGGAATGAGGACACCATTCGCAAGGACACCCCCATTCTCTGTAAATTGAAGAAAGGGATCTCTACAAGACAACACCTGAAGCTCTGAAATTCTTCTGGCCATACAAATCACCACCAAAAAAAAAAAAAGCCACTTTCAGGTTTAAATCTTTTAGTCATCCTCCCCAATGGCTCGACCAGAGCCTCACACAACACCCTCAGCACCAAATTAAGATTCCACGAGAGCCACACCGAGGGCCACAAGTGTTTTTTTGCCCCGCGAAGAAAAATCACACCCAGATACAAGGCCAGGGACACTCCCTGCACCTTACCCCGAAGACAGCCTATAGCTGCCATGAATACCCGAAGGGAATTATAGGCTAGACCCTTTACTAGATCTTTTTGCAAAAAAGTCAAGGTAGGGGGAATTGAAGCCCAAGTAGGCCGCATGCCCAGTTCAACACACCAAGCCTCAAAAATTCTCCACATCCTAACATAAGCCAAGGTTGTGGACGGCCATCTGGCCTGCAGTAAGGTGGCAATGACATCTTCAAAACACCCCTTCCATCTCAAGCGTCTCCTCTCAAAAGCCAAGCCACAACACAGAAGGGATCCACCTGATCCAAAAGCATGGGACTCTGGCGCAACAGTCTCGGAAGGTGACCGAACCTTAACTTGTCAAGTGAAGTGTAAAATATTGATAAGGCAGGCTAAGAGAGAATTTAAAATGAAGTTGGTCATAAAGGCAAAAAGTCATAATAAAAACTTTTTAAAATATATCCAAAGCAAGAAACCTGTGAGGGAGTCGGTTGGACCATTAGATGACCGCAAGATAAAAGGGGCTCTTAGGGAACATAAGGCCATTGCAGAAAGACTAAATTGGAGAAATTACTTACCTGATAATTTCGTTTTTCTTAGTATAGACAGATGGACTCAGGACCAATGGGTATAGTGTACTCCTGATAGCAGTTGGAGACTGATCAGATTTCAATCTGTCAGCCCCTAGTACATATACCCCTGCAGGAAGTGCAGCTCTTCAGTATTTTCCATCTCCATAGCAGTTAGGGACTATCTGCATGCTCTCACAGCGTTAGAACAAATTCAACAAAGAAAACCCAAATTCAGAAGAAAACCTACCTCTGAAAATGAGCCCTGCTCTCCTGTGGTGATACCCCAGTTGAGAATTCCCGAGATGATTTCTGTGGTCCCTCGGAGGTGAGCCTTGGTCCGGCGGCTGAATCGTGGCGAGGACCTAGCCCCCGATCTCGGGCACAGCTGAGAGGCAGTGGGTGCACCCTCGAGCGCGGCGGTGAAGGTATTTGCCCTCTCCCCCCGCAGCCGGAGACCGCCCGGAACAAAACCGGGAAGCGCCGAAGACAAGGTAAGGTAGAAATCTTGGTTCGAGGAGTCACACAGGTCGCTGGCTGGGACCAGAGGATGTTGTTAGTGCAGTTAGTGTAGCTGGGTTTAAAAAAGGTTCTTGGAGAAGTCCATTAGCGGCTATTAATCAAGCTGATTTAGGGACTAGCCACTGCTATTACTGGCATGGGATCTATTTAATGTTCTGGGTATTTGCAGCCTGGATTGGCCACTGTTGGAAACAGAATGCTGGGCTTTTCTTATGTTCATATGTCTTTTGACCGTCTACCCCCAAGTTTACTAGATCCATGAATCACAGCTGATGTGGCCACTCAAGCCATGAGAATCACTTCGCCAGAGTGTACATATTTACGCCGTAACTCATTGCCCACTAATATCCATGGGGGAATGACAAAGGAGAATTCCCAGTGACCATCGACACAGTCTGCTCAGTGTTCTTGTCTGTAACTGTAAAAGCATGCCGCCTTTGCATTCTGTCCTTGGGGGAATGAAATGTTTAGAAATTTAAGTGCAATTAGCTTCATTAAAGGTGTGATACTACTTTGGTTCCTTTCTTTTTTCTAATGTCTTCATTTTTTAGAATTCACTATTTTTTCTAGAATTCATTGATTCTTTTTTATTATCGTTATCTTTACAGATGTTTGCACTGCGGATGGCTTTTGAACACACACGTCATATGTGATTCATTTCAAATTGTTTTCAAATTTGAGAAGTTACTGAGGTACATTTTCAATTGTTTTAATAAATAGCTTGATTCAAGCATCTGATCTCATAATAACTAATCAATAAAGTAATATTCAATGTTTTAATATACATAGGTCTTTGACTTAATTGTCTGTTATATTTTTAGATTGAGGTATATAATTTTAAATTGATGTTGTTTATATGCTCTTTTATTCCATTTGCATGTTTTCATATTATGTCTTCTGGTTTTTGTTCCATTTATTTTACTATGATGTGAGGTTCTCAAAGTTTTTTTATCCTTATTTTATTTTAAAGTCATTTTGCTTTTATACACTTATGTTTTTATATACATGTTTTAAGTATTTATGATTTATTGTGTCAATATGTATGTTTATTTGTAGCCCCTGAGGCAGCCACTAGAAGGTGGCGAAACTCAGTTTGAGTCGGGCGAATTTTATCAGTTGGTTCATATGTCTCCACCCATTAAAGATTTTGAAAAGACATTTTGGGCATCTATTCCTTTTGGTTTTTCCTCACGGCTTTTTTTTTTTTTTTTTTTTTAGATTGCCTACCTTGTTGTTTTCTGGGACCGACCTTGTAACCGTAGCAGAAAGGAAAGCAAGGTGAAGTGCTCCACTCTCATCTCTAACCAATTGATAGACCACAATGCCTCCTCCTTTGATCACTGGCCCTGCGCGATCTGGCCCTACACACCGCTCCCCAGCCAGGGAAGCTGGCATGGGTAGTTACTATCACCCAATCTGGGATTTCCAACTCAATCGTTCCAGATTGACCTGACCAAGCTACCACAAAAGATTGGATCTTGACTCCCCCCCCCCCCAAGGGGAGGAGGAATTTGAAATCATCAGATAATGGGTTCCAACAGGATAGGAGCACTATCTGAAGGGGCCATGTATGCGCGAACACCCACGGAACTAGTTCTAGCATTAATGCCAGAGATCCCAGGACCTGCAAATAATCCCAAACCCTGGTCACTGTGAGGAGCAATAGGTGGCAAACCTGAATTTGCAACTTCACCATCCTCTCCTGCGTGAGGAACACCTTGCCAAGCTGGGTGTCGAATTGAATACCCAGATACTTCGAGGATTGGGATGGTACTAGATGGCTCTTCACTAGGTTCACCACCCAACTCAGAGCCCTCAACCTCTCTAGGACCCGCTGTACTGCCAGCTGACATAAGTCTGCTGACTTTGCCTGAATGAGCCAGTCGTCCAGAAATGGGTGTACCAGCACTCCTTCCTTCTAAAGGGCTGTCACCACCACCATAATCACTTTGGTGAACATACATAGTGCTGCGCCACTAACCTGAAAGGAAGGGTGCAAAACTGAAAATGCTCTCCCAGAATCATAAGCCTCATGAACCTCTGGTGCTTCTGCCTGATTGGGATATCTGTGAGATCTAGTGACACCAGGAACTCGCCCTATGATTGAATGCAGTGCCTCCATATGAATCCATGGTACTTTGAGGGCTGATTTGACATTTTTAATTCCAAAATTGGTCTGAATGTCCCTTCCTTTTTTGGAATCACAAAATTAACAGAATACCGATTTTTCCCTGATCCACCCGAGGAACTGGCACTAATCGCCCCTAGCTACCAAAAGCGGTCTACTATGTCACAAACCACTACCTGTTTGGTATGGGGAGCACAAGAGGATAGAGGCTTCCCGCACCTGGCAAGCAAATTCCAACTTGTAGCTGTTATTTTATCACTTCCCAGACCCACTGGTCCATTGTGTTTCGGGTGCACTCTTCGTAAAAGTGGGCTAATACCCCCCCTCCCCCGACATCCGGAAGAGATGAGTGGACCGGCCTTGCTTCACTGTGAAGACTTAACTCCCCCCGGATCCTCGACCAGTGGTGTCTCGGGTTGGCTTTCGCCCACCTCGAAAGAACTGGGTCCTGTCTGAGCTTTGCCTTTGTACTGCTGATACCTTCTATAGTCTCTAAAACGCGAATGGGTAGGAAAGGATTTCTTTCCCCTCTTCGGCTTGTCCTCCAGCAATTTATGCCCCTTGAACTCTCCCAGATGCTTCACCTGCTGCTCTAAATCCTCCCCAAACAAAAGCTTTCCTTTGAATGGGAGGGGCCCCTCACAGACTTTGACCAAACATCCACAAACCAGTTTCTTAACCATAGCAGCTGCCTGGCCAAAACAGTTGACATAATTCTAGAGGGCGTCCTAATCAAGTTAAACAAGGTATTTGAGACATAGGCAGCCTCCAAGCACTCTGCCTGCTTCATGGAGGAAACCTGCCAGCAAACAAGCTCTCTGCATAAAACTGCTGAAACCACAGCCCAGATACCCAAAGCAGAAACCTCAAAAATCCGAGGTGAACTTCCAGTTTTCAATTCTGCACATCTTTCAGTGCAGCAGACCCTGCCACGAATGGGGGTTTTCTTGGTCACCACTGAGACCAAAGCGTCTACCTTCAGAAGCATCAAAAGCTTAAGTGTCTCCTTCCCATAACAGGTACAACTTTGCCAATGCCCTCTCCACTTTTAGATCGGTCTCAGGGATGTCCCACTTCTTGACGACCAACTTCTTTACAAACTTGTGGAAGGGAAAAGTCTTAGCCGGACCTCTCACACCATCCATGATAGGGTCCACTCCTTCCTGAGGAAGCCTGATGCCCAGGTTCTTTAAGCATGTGTGGAATCGAAGGCCATAATTCTTCCCTCCGAAACAGACTGACCACCATAGGGTCATCGCTTTCAGCCACCGGCACCTCCTCCAGATCCAAAAAGTCCTGAGGGGACTCCGCCCCCCTGGAGAACCATCCAGCAGACCATCACCATCTTCGGTCCTCAGACTCCTCAATGGCGCCGCCCTGCTGCCCAGCCAAGCCGAGCACCCTCTGGATGTTAGGTGATGCCTTTTTGCTGGTCCCCTTGGGCCATTTTGCAGGACTTGAGCTATCTTGCAGCTGACCCCGAGTACGAAGGCACATCT
Source organism: Rhinatrema bivittatum (assembly GCF_901001135.1). Taxonomy (NCBI): domain Eukaryota; kingdom Metazoa; phylum Chordata; class Amphibia; order Gymnophiona; family Rhinatrematidae; genus Rhinatrema; species Rhinatrema bivittatum. The sequence goes on from NC_042619.1 coordinate 251,652,505, forward strand.
CCCTTGATGTCTTTCTAGCCAGATAGGCTCTGTGGAGGAGAAATAAAATCTAAGAATTTTCAAAATCCTCCTGCATCAAGGCCTCCTCATCCTCAAAAGCTTCCTGCCTCTCCATGGGACGCTGCACAGCTGGCTATAAAGGAGGGAATTCTTCACCTCCCCTGGAGCTTCCCATGCTGCTGCAACTGCAGTCAAGATGGCCACGTTCCCGCGTTTATAGGAAAAAGATCTGCGGTGGCTCCCAACAATCTCGTTGCTCTTTTACCCGCGGAAACTGAACCTGCGCTGCCTTCTCCCCGGAGATGCAGCATGCGCACAAATCTGTGCTATTCAGCTGCATGCACAAATCCCCACATGAGCAGCAAGTCCTGCCACAGTTCTTGGCCTGTGCCATGTACATCCCACACATGCTTTTTTGACGCTTGCGACGGCGGTCTTATCTACCCCAGGACCCCCCAGCTACCGCCGACTCTCACCAGTGTCTAGTGTGATCACCGACCACTCGCAGGGCCAGCTGGAGCCAAGAACTCTCTTCAACTGCCTTAAACAGGTTTTTTTTTTTTGGTCAAACCTCACTGATGCTGCAGAGCAGCTGCTGGATCCCGAGGGCTCTCTGGGGGATAGAGGGAACTGGACTACCAGCTAATCAAAACCCCCCTCAGCATGCAGGGACAAGCCACCACCAAGGGTCACCAACCCCCTGCTTGTCCACCTCAACCAGGGAGGACGGCTCTCACCAGGGACTTAACCCCCTTCCCTAGGAGGAAGCTCCTGAAACAATTCAATTTTATTTTAATGCAGGTTTTACAACTCTACCATCCGCTGGAGACCGAGAAATACTGTGGGACTGCAGGTGGCATACTAGGTTAAGTAGCAGTGTCAGTAAAGCTCTTCTCTGTCTCCATCTGCTGGCAGAGAGGCAAAACCCCGGAGTCTGGATTGATCTGGGGTATGAACAAGAAACAGAGTGCTTTTCCTTTTAATCCCCAAAATGTCTACGCCAGGGCTTCCCAAACCTGTCCTGGGGACCCCACAGCCAATCGGGTTTTCAGGATTTCCACAATGAATATGCACGAGATACATTTGCATACAGTGGAGACAGTATATGCAAATTTCTCATGCATATTCATTGTGGATATCCTGAAACCCCAACTGGCTGTGGGGTCCCCAGGACAGGTTTGGGAAGCCCTTGTCTATGCTAAATGGAGCATGATGAAGAGGACAGCCTTAGAATTTAGTTATCTCCTGTGTGGGTGCTATGGCACAGAAATGCCAGTCATACGTCAGGTACTGTGCCAGGGAGTGTCAGAATTGGGAAGGATCAGTAAATGGCCAAACATCACCTGGCTTTTCTCTTGCTTCACCAGCATAGTCTGCCCATCCTCGCTCTGTAATTCCGTTTTGATTGGTTTAGTGTCCTGTGAAGGCGGCTGCCCTGGAAGCGTATCTGGCAGCTGTAAGAAGAGGAGCTCTTCCTCCCTGGACAGACTCAAGGTCTGTAGCAGTTCTGCCAGCGAGACATCCCGCGGGAGGCCTGGGGCCTTCCTCACTTCTGTTAACTTTGCAGTTGGGGCAACTTCCTTCATGTCTTCATCATCTGTGGGCTCCTCCTTTACTAATGAAATGAAAAATAAGTATAAATCAAAAAGAAAGGAAGTGATCCTATCCCACCAGGATTACAGTATACAATGTCTTTCTGGCCCACCAGGACATAACACCTAATTAGTTTGTGATTCATTAGTCATTAGGATTGCTCTGCCCTGTGACACTTTTCCCCCAGAGAGCTCATTTCCTCTGTGCTGGCCTGCAGGAGGTAGTTGACCTCTGCACTGTAGGTCAAACAGAGGCTTGGGATGCTGGCTTGACACAGAAAGATATGAACGTCATACATATCCCAGTATCCTCAAGGAAACTGTCAAACATCCTGCAGTGCTACTGGCCAGAAAACTGGTTAGAAAGCCAATGCCGCCCCAATTGGCCCTTCAGACAGAATGCCCCTGAAGGTGTTTGAATTCTCTAATCTCAGCTTGGAAGCAGAGAGAGAGCAGAGACCCTGCTCCAGTTCTGGCAGGAAACAATTCCTGAAACCATCCAGGCACTGGAAAGTACAGTGAAAAGCTTATCCAACTTTTGTTGTTTAATCCTTGTTGTTTTACCTGTTCTTGTTTGCAAGTTGAATCTTTTTCCATTTGCTGTTCCATTTTTTGTTAATAAACTCACTTAGCTCTGCTTATCTTGGATCAGTTGATGATCCCGGTATTTTTTGTATTTAGTGCTTTTCTAGGAACTGTGAGACTCTCGACTGTGTGGGGGTCCCAGTGTCTCTAGAAGCCACCACAGGATAGCTTGTGGGCGGGATACTTTCTGAGAGGCAAGCAGGCACCCAGTTGGCAGGTGGGAGGCTGCCAGTGTGAAAGCAAAGTGCAAGTGGGCTTGGGCAGTGATCAGCAGGACCCTATGAGTGGCCATTGGCATTACATGACAAGGACAAAGGCAGTAGATATTTCACCTTTCACAGGAGGCGTATCCACTTCCATCTTTTCTTCCTTGGCATGAGGCAGCCAGGGCTTCACATCCTGCTCATCAGAGTCCTCTGTGAATAGCCAGCCTGAGTGTGCCAGAGGCAGCTGAACTGGCTTATTCCGTGCATCATTTCTCAAGCCTGGGTCATCAAGGAACTAGAAGGAGGAAGTGGCAATGGATAAGCAATACCAAATACAGTGATTGTCTTGAAGAGCAGGATGAGCATTTAAGCTGTGCCGACTGTCTGCATCTCTCAAGCAGCAGGGCAAACAGGCATAGTGTTCCGGCTATATCTGCAAGAGTCAGTTTTACCCCCCCCCACACACACACACACCTTCCACTGGCAGCTGTGCAATGCACTCACTTACATCATCCTTTTCTAACATACGAAGAATATTCTTGGTTTCCTCTTCAGTCTCCCTTTTCTCTTTCTTTATGTTAATGATATGAGAAGGTCCCAGATCTGTCGTGTCCATAGAATTACCCCAAGTACCTGTACATTGATCAAAATGCAGATAATATACTAAAACACTGTGAAATGGTGAAGTGATGCAAACATACTCCTGCATCTGTACCTGTCCCCTTTCCCTGCAGAGCATGAAGAGCTCACATCCCCTCCTCCATACCTCGTTTTTGCATCATTTCTGCTGGCCCTTGCTCAAAGATAGAATGAGACTGAATGACCTCTGGCCTCCCTCTGCCACGGCCCAGTCCATCTCGCTGCCGGTCCCTCTCTCTGTCCTTTTTCTCTTTCTTGATGGATATTTCCTCTTTTGGCCTAGAGAGGCAGATGAGTTGCAAGAAAAAAGATCTTAAAAAATGAGCTTAAATCTACTTATGGTTTTTATTCTTTTGTACAAAGTTACAACATAAAAAATGCCATACTGGGTCATTCCAAAGGTCCATCAAGCCTAGCATCCTTTTTCAGACAGTGGCCACCAATTCACAAGTACCCGACAGTATCCCAAACAGAACCACTCCTTACTCATAATTAGATATGAGCAGTGGTTGTCCCAAGTCTGCATGGCTAATGAGAAATTATTACTTACCTGATAATTTTTTTCCTTAAGGTGGATAGATAGATTAAGGACCAGTGGGTTACGTACCTCTACCAACAGATTGAGACAGAGCAAACTAACATCACAGTATATATAGTCTTGCAGAGACATCAGCCTGCCAGTATTCTCTTCAAAAGCAACTGTAGACAAACTAGCAAAACTCTTGATTAAAAACAGACAACCATTTCTGTACTCAACCAACAAGAAACACTGAACTCAGGCAAGAACATATGCATACTAGTCTAGGGACTGGATGAACACTTCTCCGGAACACATAGCCGCACAGGAGGACCATCACACAATCATTCGGCAGCCAAGGGTGGGAAACTGAATCCATCTATTCACCTTAAGGAAAAGGAAATTCAGGTAATTAGTAACTTCTCATTTCCTAGCATGTGGATAGATGTATTCAGGACCAGTGGGATGTACCCAAGCTACTCCCGATTAGGGTAGGAAGCTGCCCACAATCCACTCAACACCGCACGTGCAAAGGCTGTGTCCTCTCGGGCCTGCACATCCAGACGATAATCCCTGGAAAAAGCGTATAAGGACATTTGCTTGGCAAATATCGACAGGAGACAATCTAACCTCTGCCCATGACATTGCATGTACCCTAGTGGACTAACCTGAGTAGGCAATGGCTTTTCAGCAGCCACATCCAGTGAGCTATTATAGCCCATGAAGCTGGTTAGCCTTGTTTTCCTCCACCATGAGGTACAAACATGTGAACCATCTTTCAGAAATGCTTAGAAACCTCCAGATAACTCACGACATGTCTCTTGACATCCAAGGGATGCAACAGGTGATATTCTCCTGCATCTCTTTCCTTACCCAAGGACAGTAAGGAAATGGACTAATTCAAGTGAAAATCAGAGACCACTTTAGGCAAGAATGAAGGAACAGGACGCAGCTGTATCACTCCTGAAGTCATCTGAAGGAACGGCTCCTGGCAAGACAAGGCCTGCAGCTCAGAAATTCAACATGCAGAACAAATCGCCACCAGAAACACGGTTTTCAAGGTCAGTAACCACAAGAAAGGCTAAGCAGCAGTCAAGAAGTAGCGCCCACCAAGAAATCCAAAATCAGATTAAGACTCCACAAAAGAACGGACGAAAATGTTTCACTCTTCTCAAGAAATGGGCCACATCAGGATAAAACGATAAGGATTCACCATTCACCTAGCCCCTGAAACATGCAAGAGCTGATACCTGTACCTTCAAGGAATTAAGAGCCAACCCTTTAACCCATCTGGCAAAAATGCCAAAATGAGCGGAACTTAACTGAACTAGAAAAACTAACCTCGATCTTCACACCAAGCCTCAAACACTTGCCAAACCTGCACATAAGCTAAGGAAATGGAAAATGTTCAAGCTCGTAGCAAGGTGGCAATCACAGAGAAGAATATCCATGCTTCAACAAGTGAGCCCTCTTGCTTTGTTGAAGGGCAATACAGTAAGATAGAACAGAGTCAGATCTTCATGAAGGACAAGCCCCTGCTGCAACAAATTCCTGTGTGGCGGAAGATGAAAGGAAAATTGGTTCTTACCTGCTAATTTTCATTCTTGAATACTACGGATCAATCCAGATGAGTGGTTTACACATCCTTACCAGTGATGGAGGCAGAAAACTTTGCGGCACTGCTACATAAACGAAAGTGCCACCTGCAGTCCCTCAGTTTTGACCTGTACTCAAGCCAAGATAACTACCTTAAAAACCAATAAACGTTTGGGCGAACAGAGACTTAAGTTGGAGCCCCTGCATACTAGGCTCCCTTGATATAATGCAAAACCTATACCAAACTATGTACACTTCTCAATTGTCTGAGAATATCAGATGCCAGCAGAGTCAGCTCAGGTGTCTCCAGAAGCGAGGAAGTCTTTTGACAGATGGGGAGGGGGTCTCTGGACTGATCCGTGGTACTTCAGAACAAAAGTTAGCAGGCAAGAACCAATATTCCTTTCCTGTTCATACCCCGGATCAGTCCAGACGAGTGGGATGAACCCAAGTACCTCTATTCTGGGCGGGAACGCGAAAGACCGACACTCAATACACTCTCCCCAAATGTAGTCTCTTCTGGAGCCCACACATCTAAGCGGTAATGTTTGGTAAAAGTGTGAAGAGAGACCACGTCACTACACGACAGATCTCCTGCGGAGAAAGCAATTGACACTCCGCCCATGAGGTTGCCTGCGCCCTAGTGGAATGCGCTCGCAATCCCTCCGGTACCAACCGGCCCTTATAGATGTAAGCCAAAGCTATCGTCTTTTTTAACCAGCGAGCAATAGTGCCCTTAGAAGTCTTATTTCCATGGTCAACAATACCCAGTCGGGTTTTTCCAGATCCATTTCTTTCCCCAGATTGTGTTGAAACAGCCACCATGAAAAACTGGACCTGGCATCCTCTGGCAATGGTAAAGGAAGCTGAAATTCTTCAGACAGCAGATTCCATGGGATAACAGAGCCCCCTGCAGAGGATGCATGTGGGCGAAAGCCCATGGTACGAAGTCCAGCACAGAAGCCAATGGACCCAGGACCTGCAGGTAATCCAAAACCTTGGGCACCAACAGGTGCAGAAACCAAAGAACCTGACTCTGCAGCTTGAGGACTCTCTCCAAAGTTAGAAACACTTTCCCCAGTTGGGTATCGAAGCATGCCCCCAGATACTCCAAAGATTGGGTTGGCCTCAGATGACTCTTTGCTAGGTTCGTCACCCAGCCCAATGCCTCCAGAAGCTGAAGTACCTGCTGGAGTGAGCAACCATACTCCACCTCCAACTTCACCTGCATCAGCCAATGGTCCAGGTACGGGTGCACCAGGATACCTTCCTTCCTAAGTGCCGCTGACATTACCACCATCACCTTTGTGAATGTGCATGGTGCCATCACCAACCCAAATGACTTAGTTCAAAACTGGAAATGTTCTCCTAGAACCATTAACCTCAGAAACTTCTGGTGTTTGAGCCGAATGGAGATATGAAGGTAGGCCTCTGAAAAGACAAACGACACCAGAAACTCCCCTTTGTGCACCGCGTCTCCATCCAAAAACACAGCACCCAGAGGGCAGCATTTACCTTCTGCAAATTGAGAATGGGCCGAAAGGTCCCTTCTTTCTTTGGCACCACAGAAACACCGGAACAATGACGCACAGACATTGTAACTGATGTATTGTGTCTCATACAGCAGCGGGAGAATACAAAGGCGTCCGAGTGGCCGAGAAAATGCTAAGGTGTAACCAATTCTTATCACCTCCAGGACGCACTGGTCCGACGTGATTCTGGACCACTCCTCAAAAAGAGAAACAGCCTTCCTCCGATAGCTTCCAGGGAGGAGCGGACCAACCCACCTTCATTGTCCAACTTTGTCTCCACTCCTTCCTTGGGACCCACTGTCCCTCGGGGATCTGTGCTGATTCCAAAAGGGCTGCTGTCTGCCCAAACCCTGTTTCTGCGATGCTGGCACAGGGGTCCTGCCCGCTCAAAATCTCCTAGCCTCTCAAAAATGGGCTCATGGCAGAAAGGGCTTCCTAGGACTCTTCCTGTCCTCTGGCATATTGCCCTTTGACTCTCCCAATTGCTTCACGAGCTGCTCCAAGTCCTCCCCGAAGAGAAACTTCCCTGAAGGGGAGGTTTGACAGCTGGGCTTTAGACCATATGTCTGCTGACCAGTTTCGCAGCCACAGGAGTCTCCACACCTCCACTGCAGAGACCATACTCCTGGCAGAAGTCCAGACCATGTCATACAGACATCGGCCACATAGGCTACCCCTGCTTCTAAATGGGCCACTTGCGCTGTGTCAGCTGCCACCTGCACCCAGGACAAACAGGCTCTCTGCATCAGAATTCCGCACACCGCTGCACGAAGGGTCAAAGCTGAAACTTCAAACAGCCGCTTGAGTAGAATCTCCAGATCCCTATCCTGGACATCCTTGAGGGCCTCTGCTCCCACTACCAGGACGGTTGTCTTTTTGGTAACCAGAAACACAGCTGCATCTACCTTGGCAATTCTCCATGACTCCAAGATCTGTTCCGGCAACCTTCAGGCCTGCCTCGGGAGATTCCCACTCCCGATCCACTAACCTCTTCACCTGCTTTGGCAATGGGAAAGCTGTAGGAGATCCCCGCAATCACTCCAGGAATGAGTTCACATCTTCCTTGTTGGAGTCTTCTTGGGCGGCTTTAATCCCAAGCTGCTCCAGCACCTGGGGGGGGGATCAATGAACCTAGTTTCTCCTTCCAGAACAGCTGGACCACTCACAGGTCATCTCCTTCTGCGATCGGAACCGCATTCGGATCCTGAGCCCCCGGATCCTGCATCGGATCCCCCAAAGTGTCCACTGGATCCTGGTCTGGATCCTGCCTCTGATCTCCCAAGGCACCAACAGGGTTCTTGTCCGGTCCCACCGAACCCCCTATTAGCTGATCAGGGTCATCCATACCGTTTACTAATCATCCTCCTCCAGGGTTCATCCGAGACCCATCATACGCAGGATCCCTCCTGACTCCATTGGCCCTCTAGCCCTTTTGGCCGACCGGGACTTCCTAGGCAAGAGTCTCTTTGCCACTACCTCCTTCCTGGCTAAATAAGCCTTATGAAGAAGTAAAAACCCATGGAAATTGCCTCCAGGTCAGAGGAGGAAGAATCCTGATCCACTACCTCTCGAGCCTTTCCCTGCCCCCAGCAGGATCCTTTCCCACCGGAAGTGTGGGAGGGGAGTCCTGGGCCTCAAATGGCAGCCTGTAGTTCAGCATGTGCTGCCAAAAAGGCCGCTGGCTCCTCTGACCCCCTCCCCCTCGGAGCCTCCAGAACCGTCCCAGCTGCCTGCACCTTCTCGCCACCCCTAGGAGGTCCTGCCGAGGACCCAGCCCCTCCCTCCTCTCGAGGCACAATTACAGCAAAATGAGGCTGCATCGAGGCAAGCTTCCCTCAAACTGCAGCTGCGACAGTTTGCCATGCTGCGCGGGAGCTGGGATGTTGGGGCAGTTAGGCCTGCACGTGCGGTCAGGCCTAAAATTAAACAGTGCCGATGCGATCGCTGCAGCCACCGTCCAGTGCCAAAATTCAGCACTCACCTGGCCCCAAAGGCAGGCAATTCGGCCCGCTCCTTCCTGCCTGTCAGCCCTGCAGAGAACGGCTGCTATTGCCGCTCTCCCTGCTCCAGCTTTTTTTTTTTTTTAATTAAATTAAGAGAGACAGGCACAAAGAAAAACTTGTGGAAAGATCTACTCCCCTGCTTCTGGAGAGCCGCCACTGAGGAGCCAGACCCATCGAGAGTGTGAAGGGCCCAGAGTGGGGGAGAGGGAACCAGGACCCCTGCCTATCCATCCCCTCTGTCACAAAGGGCCAAGACCAGACAGGGATCATTAACCACCCCGCTCCACCAGAAGGATGGCCCACGAAGGAACCTAGTACCTCGGGGGAGCCAAATTTTCTTCTCATCTATATCTTTTTCTTTTAAGAATTCCAGACTGCAAGAGACAGAGAAATACTGAAGGACTGCATGTGGTACAGGAAGGGGGGTTTCTACCAGGCGTCTTCGCAGATCTGCATACAATGGTCTTCTGGGCCAATCTGGTGCCACCAGGAGCACCAACCCCCCATGGCCTTTGATCCTTCAAACTATTCTGCCCAGCATGGGCTACAGGGGAAAGTCATACAGCAGCTTGTCTTCTGGCCAGACCTGAACGAGAGCCCAAGGACTTCAAATCTCTCCAGCAACTGAAGAAATCAAGGAACTTTTGCATTGCAAGAAGTTGCCAGCAGGTCTATAAATGGAAGGCCCCAGTGATCCAGTCAGCTGGAACGCCTCATCCGACAATACCTATTCTCCTGGGTCCAGACTCTCCCTGCTGAGAAAGTCTGCTCTTACATTGTCTTTTCCTGCAATGTATGATGCCGAAATCACCTGAAGATACATTTCCGCTCATTCCATAAGTTAGTCTATCTCCTGCAATACTGCTGGCTCTTGGTTCCTCCCTGCCGATTGATGTAAGCCACCGTCGTGTTGTCAGACATTATTCAGACCGCTCAACCCAGCAGTCTGCTGCTCAACTGCAAGCATGCCAACCAAACCACCCAGGCTTCCAGCCGATTGATGTTCCAGACAGACTCTTCTATATTCCAGCGCCCTTGCTGTGGGAAATTTAGGAGTTATTTTGCTTACGGAAGAATATTGTGCCACAACAGATTAATGAAGCAGAGAAATCACTGATATTATTAATGTAATTATTTGATATAAGGCCTATACATTTTGAGAATAAATATGCTATTTTTCTTAGCCTGCTTGTAACAAAAGATTCTGAGATCAGATATATTAAAGAGCAGTTACTCAGAAGGCTAACTGCACATATCAGAGGAAAACAGTACAGTAGCCTCTTGGCCATACCTAACTGCTTGCTGATGTGACAGACAGTTGGGATCTCAAAGAATACATGGGAGTGGCCCAGAGAAGAAACTAGAGGAAAGATCAGAAGAATTAACTTAAAAAGAGCAACATGTGACAAGCTGCTTGAAATCGGAAGAACAGCAGCTCAGAAGAATAGCTTTGGACATTAACAGTAGTTAATGAAGTGCCTGATGAACTGTTGCTGATTTCTCAGCATGCTGTGTTCCCAGATCTACAAAGATATATAGACTCACATTGGGAACTATGAGGGGAAGTATTTTTGTGAATTTTCTTTTCTGCAAATTCTAGTCTTGTATGCTTTTATTGCTTATTCTCAGACTTATAAGTAAAACTTCTATACTTATAAATAAGTGTGTTGTGTAATCTATGACAAAATCACCAATTTTCCTATCCACTACACTTGCGCTGTTAGTTTCTGACAGCAGGTTCTCCAACCTTGGAGGCTCGCTTCTGTCATGAGTATCAACCGCTCCGGCAATGTCAGGGAAACTCCCTCTCTCAGATCTGCTTGCAACCACCACTGGAGGTGAGAGCAGACTTCCATCGGCAGGTGGAGCCGAATCAAAAAGTCCTGAGATTGCGGGTTCCAATGAAACAGCAGGGAGTGCTGAAGTGGACACATATGCACCCTCGCCCAAGGCACCACTTCCAGGGTTACTGCCATCATCCTAAGTACCTGTAAATAGGACCACACTGTTGGGCATATAATGTTCACCAAGAGACGCACCTGAGGCATCAACTTCTGAATGCGAGCTTCTGGCAGAAAAACTTTGCCCTGCATCATGTCAAATCGCACATCCAGATACTCCAATAACTGAGATGGCTGAAGACTGCTCTTGGCTAGGTTCACAACCCAACCAAGCTCCTGTAACAGAGAGATCACCTTGCGGGTCAAACGGCTCTCTTCCAGAGACTTGGCTTGAATCAACCATTCGTGTACTAGGATTCCATCCTCTCTCAGTTCTGCCACCACCACCACCATAATCTTGGAAAAAGTTCTGTGAGCGGTGGACAGACCAAAAGGCAGCACCCAAAACTGATAATGGCAGCCCAACACCACAAAACACATACAACATTGGTGCTCCAATCTGATAGGAATATGGAGGTAAGCCTCCAGCAAATCCAAGGAAGTCAGAAATTCCTCCAACTGCACAGTCATTATCACCGAGTACAATGTTTCCATACAAAAATGAGAGTCACCCACAAACAACGGTTGACCCCTTTGAGATTCAGGGTGGGACGAAAGGAGCCCTCCTTCTTGGGCACAATGAAATAAATGGAATATCAACCCATATTTTCTTGAGACATGGGTACTGGAACCACAGCCCTCAGACTGAAAAGCCTTGACATTATATACTCCACCGCCTGCTTCTTCTGCAGAGAGTGGCAGGGAGACACCATGAACATGCCCGAGGAACACTGCAAAATTCCAGCGCATATCCTTCTCGTATTACTTCCAGGATCCACTGATCCAATGCGATCTCAACCCACCTCTGATAAAAGAGAGGCATCCCCTTATCTCCTGTTCCTGGGGGTGAGTCAGCAAATCTTCATTGGGAGGGTCAGGAGGTTGCTGTACCTGAGCCCCCACCTAGGCTGTCTGGGACGAAAGGACTGAGATCTGCCAAAAGGCAGAGTACTCCGAAAGGTCGAGTACTCCAAAAGGTCGTCCCTCTGTAGGGATGAAAACTCTTGAAACCTTTGAGATGACTCCTCATATCAAAGGGGCACAGCAACTACTTCTTATCCTCCAGCAACAGAGGAACCAGAGATTCACCCCATTTACTGGCCAGCTTCAACTCGCTCACAAACAAGTTCAAGCCTTTAAAAGGAAATTTTGTAAGGTTTGCCTTAGATGCCACATTGGCCAACCAATTCCTCAACCATAACTGGCATCTGGCCGCTATTAACAAAGCCACTCTTCTGTCTGATGTCTGGACCAAATTGCAGCCCATATCTGCTAAGGCGGTGGCGGGTTCCATAACTGCCCTGAAAGATACTCGAGTCATCAACCTCCTGAGAGAGAAGCAAATAAGAGCAAGCCACCAAGGAACAACAGGAAGCTATCTGCAAAGTCATTGCCACTGCTTCAAATGATTGCTTAAGGATGCACTCAAGTCTCCTATCATGCGCGTCCTTCAAGGCCATTCCTCCCTCCATAGGGATAGTCTGCCATTTAGAGACAGCACAGACCAGTGCATCCACTTTCAGGAAATGCTGACACACACTTGCCACTAGATCCAGGGGGTACAAACCTTCCAAGGTCCAACCACCTTTAAAATTTGCCTCCAGGGTTTTCCATTCAAGATCAATCAATTCTTGAATGGCCTCCATAACTGGGAAAACAAGAGGCTTTATGCAAAGAGACCAAAATGGGATTTTTCTTTGGCTCAGACATGGAATCTGTTCCAGGAACTCCCAGCATCCAGGAACTCCCAGCATGCTCAATGTCTGGGAAATCAGGGGCGGCAATTCATCTCTATGAAATAACCATAACAGTCTTATACGGGTTTTAATCCCAGAGGAATTTCCCCATCCTCCAGAGTGTCAGGATCTGACTCATCATCAGTGCCCTCCGGATTTCTGTCAGGAACACTTGAAGCTCAAGGAATACTTTGGCGCTTAAATGTAGTACCAGAAAAGGGCGTGGCCACCGTCTGAGAAACTGACCTGTCAGGATTGGATGGGGCTGAGGACTGTGCCTGAAGAAAGGATTGCAATCCTTGAAAGAATTCTACCCAAGAAAAGGCAGAAGGATCCATCCCAAAATCAGGAGGCACTTATGCGGTGCCCACTGAGCTGCCGTCCCCTGCTGAAGAACCAGTCAAGGGAGTTCCATTATCAGGCGTTTCTCCTGACATATCTTTAGATTTAGATGAGATTAAGGGTAAAGATGTGAGATGGCTCGGGCATTCAGGTTAAGCAGCATCCGGCTTGGATGTGCGCTTATCCTGTGCGCACAAATTGGGCATACGTTTGTGTACGCTTAAGTTGAGGCACCTAGCCTTGGAGATATAGATATATATATATATATATATATATATATATCGATAGATAGATATATCTATATCTCTCTCTCTCACTCTCTCTATATATATCTATCTATCTATATCTATATCTCCAAGGCAAGGTGCTTAAGTTGAGGTACCTAGCATTGGAGATATATATAGATAGGTATCTATAATCTCTCTATATATATATATATCTCCAAGGCTAGGTGCCTCAACTTAAGCGTACACAAACATATGCCCAATTTGTGTGCACAGGATAAGCGCACATCCAAGCCGGATGCTGCTTAACCTGAATGCCCAAGCCAACTCTCAACTAAGCATCCAAAACCTGGATGCATACCAAAACACACCGCTGAACAGACGTCCAATAGAGGGCAGCCAAATTCATAGGCCTACCACATAGCGCGCAGTAGAAAAGTCTCGGAGTGGGTTCCAGCCAAAAGGGACTGCTCAGCCTGCTGGGCTGCCCCCTTCCCTGAACCTCCCTCAGGGCAGGATGAACGTCGGAACAGCACACCGAGCTCAGAGACCGGGGAATCCCTGGAATAACCCTCCTTCACTGTCTCTGTAAGGTATCTTTTTTATTTTAACATTTTCTCTTTATTATAATAATAATTTGACAAAAACAAACTTGTCAATAGTTAAGGATATTAGTATAGAGATAAGATACAAGCAAAATATTAAAGAAATAAATCAGTACATTATCCTAAGTACCAAGCAATTAGGGGAGCCAAGATTCTAAAGAGCATATCAATACAAAACAGAAGAAAATTAGGCAATTAAGGAGGGATAGCCTCGGCATTTATACAATTGTGATAACTATTTAGTTGGCTATATTTCCTGATGAAGGAGGAGAATCTAAAAAGAACTTCAATTGAGCTGGATCAAAATATATATATTTAACATTATTAATTTTCGTAATACATTTACATGGATATCGTTTTGTGATCTGAGCTCCTATTTGTCTAGCTTGATGACAGAACTAGAAACTCCTCTCTCCTCTGCTGAGTAGTCCTTACTATATCCAGGAAAATCCACAATTTGTGACCATAATATGGAACTTGTCTGTTACGAAGAAATAACTTGAGAACCAAGTCTCTATCAGATGGAAAAATAAACGACCAATAAATGTCCCACGCTTTTCAACTTGTTCTTCTCCCGAAGATTCCAGGAAAGCAGATAAATCAACAATGGGAGGTGCAGAATCCAATGGTTGAAAAGATTATATCTTTTGATAAAAGAGATAAGTACATTTTAGCAAGAGGAGGCAATGCATCCGATGAAATTTTCAAAATCTCTTGGAGATATTTTTTTTAAATTGGTCCCGAGGGGAAACAAAGAACTTGAGGAAAATTCAGAACTCTCAGGTTCAAATATCTCATAGCATTTTCAATATTCTCAAGTCTCTTTAAATGAAAGATATCTCCCTGTATTAATCTGGACTGTACCTTCTGGATTTGGGTCACTCTCTGCTCCATATTCTCTAACTTAGTAGCATGTGAGGCAATCAAAAGTTCTGAGGATTGTATATGATTATTTATGTCCACAGTTAAAGAAATTAAAGAAGAAATGGATTTTTCCACAGTTATTATAGCAGACCACACTGAATCTAGTGTGATAACAGAAGGCTTAGTCAAATTAGCTTTGCAAATAGAGCCAACCGTATCTAAACTGCTAGCAATTACCACACCACTGTGGCCACCAAGCAAGTTCCCCTTCCCTTGTGGGATTAGACGCCATAGCAGACAAACCATGGCTTCCTGAGTCCGAAACTGAAGTATGTTGAACCGGCAACTGAAGTAAAGTAGTTGGAATTTCACTTACTTCAGATATTCCAACTCGAACAGAGGGATTCGCCCTGCAACCTCCAGAGTTGACTGCTCTGTGCCCAGGAGTTCCACCAGTTGGTCCAATCCAAGGGTTGGGTCGCAGAAGGGGAGGGAGGGAGTTATCAGCGCTCCAGGACTCAACGATGTTTGCGAATCAAGTGACGCCGACATATGCTCCATGCCGGCAGTCACAGCGTTTCTTGCACCTGAAGTTCAGCCAGGGTCAGCGATGAAGCAGCCCTCCATTCTCTGCTGGATCAGGCCGACTGGGGAAACTGGGGCTACCTCCCTCAGTCTACCCTTACACTTAGTGTGAGGCGTAATTGCTGGTAGCAGCCAAAGAAGAAAAGAACCGTGCAAAGCGGAGCTGATCAAACACGTCCCTCCTTGAGGATGCCATCTTAGTCCCCTTATCTTTAATTTAAAAAAAAAAAAAAAAAAAAAAACCACCCTTACCCGAGCTCAGCCCTTCCCAGCTGCGTACAGACACAGTCTCCGGCTGGAGAGGGAGAGGGCATTTCCTGTCACCCCCATGCTTAGCTTCTGCACCTGCTGCCTTTAAGCTGTATAATCAGCTAAGTCCACGCCAACTGAAAAACCAGATACCAGGACCAAGGCACACATCTGAGGGACCATGGAAATCACCTTAGAAATTCTCAACTGGGGGAGGGACCATTTGGTATCACCACAGAAGAGCAGGACAAATTAATTTTCCTTTTATTTCTCCTTCCAAAATTTGAAGCAATCCTCAGTAGGGAGATGCATGTCCACCATCTGCTGAAGACGGAGAATACTGGCAGGCTGATGTCACTCTAGGACTATAAATACTGTGACGTCACTTTGCTCCATCTCCATGTAGAGGTACATAACCCACTAGTCCTGAATCCACCTATCTTCATGCTAGGAAATCGTGGTTTATGGACTTTTCCTCCAGAAATTTGCCAGAACCCTTTCTAAGCCCAGCTATGCTAACTGCTTTCACCATATCCTCTAGCAAAAAATTCCACATTTAACTGAGTACCAAGTGAAAATATTTTCTCTGATTTTTTTTTTCTAATTAAAACTTTTGTTGAAGACAGTGCAAATCAACAACAAAAATCGGCCAGTTTCGAACCTCCCCTTCCTATCCAAAATAATGGAAAGAATCATCAACAAACAACTCACCGAATACCTAGACGAACATCAATTACTCTTCCCATCACAATATGGATTCAGAAAGCACCGCAGCACGGAAACGCTCCTCCTATCACTATCAGAATCACTCTTAAAAGCCCTAGACTCTGGCCATGCATACATTCTCGCCCTTCTAGATATATCTGCCGCCTTTGACACTGTAAATCACAACACACTCACACGCCTCACTAAAATAGGTATCACCGGCACAGCACTACTCTGGTTCCAATCCTACCTTATCAATAGGACTTACAGTGTTAAAAGTGGACGATGTGAATCTAAACCTAGAAGCCTCACACAAGGAGTACCCCAAGGATCTGCACTTTCATCAACGCTGTTTAATATTTATCTCACACCACTATGCCGCCTACTATCAAAACTGGGTTTTCAACACTTCATTTACGCAGATGATGTGCAGATTCTCATACCTATCAACAGCTCTCTCTCCAATGCCCTGAACACTTGGAATGCGGCCCTCACTGAAATAAAAAAAAAAAAACTTCTCACCGACAACTTTCTGGCTATCAACACCAACAAGACTGAACTTCTCATCATATCACCTGCAAACAACTCCACACTGAACACAACAGTCCTACCCCAAGGCTGCCCTCCTACTGCACAAGTCCGCAGCCTTGGCATTATCATAGACAACAATTTTACGTTTAAAAAATTCATCGCTGACACTGTAAAAAAATGGATTTTTTAAGCTACACATGCTGAAGCCTATCAAACCTCTATTACACCCACACGACTTCCGCACAGTACTACAAGCTACAATTCTATCAAAGCTTGACTACTGCAACGCATTGCTATTAGGCCTACCAAAAAACACGTTGCAACCATTACAAATGCTACAAAATGCAGCGGCGCACATCATCACCAACACGCACCGCCACGATCACATCACTCCTGCGCTTCAATCTCTTCACTGGCTACCCGTAGCATCCAGGATCATATACAAATCTATTACACTGATACATAAGGCCATCTATAACCAAAACATGCAATGGTTCTCTGAGCACCTGTATTTAAAAAAAACAAACCGTCCAATCAGATCCCAACATCAGGCCAGACTGCCGATCCCTTCTCCTAAACTAACTAAACATGCATCCACTAAAGAACGGTCGCTCATCATAGCAGGAACCAAAATGTGGAACAGTATGCCCACGGAACTGCGCCAGGAACCTTGCCACCAAAAATTTAAACATAACCTAAAAACATGGCTGTTTAGAAAAGCCTTCCATTGAAGGATGGGACTCATGCAAATTACATACTTCGCTGCTCAACCTCCTCTTGATTCCTCCACCCTACCTTGCCTTTCCCTTCCCCCCCGACTCCCTTCTCCACCCCCACCCCATGATTCCCCCTTTCCCTACCCGTTTTATTCCCTAGAAATATCTCCCTACAGGACAGACTTTAAGTTAATTATTTCAATTATCATTGTTTCACATATGTATATGATATTTATACTCCTAGTTTTACTGTTAAATAAGCATTTTGCGTTTTCCACTTATGTTTATTGTAAAGCCTGTGGCTGAATTACTGTTTGCTGTAAACCAAGGTGATGTGCATTACGTGCCGCGGTATATAAAAAAACTATAAATAAACAGAACACATGGAACAAGAAGTACAATGTCTCAGTCCTGTTTTTACCCTTCCATAAGCATATCACCATCCCAGGTGACATCACCCCACCCATAGGGGTATTGCATTCAAAATCTAATCAAAAAGAAAAAGAACATAGTAATACAGCAATACTAGTCATATACAAATCAAGTAAGCAGTACAGGGCAGCACTTTGAATGTAGTCATGAGGATATGCCGACAAACAACAAGTGGAACGTTAAGATAAATAATAGAAATAACAAAAAATAACCACAGTCATGCCAGGCAACGCTAAGCACAGCGCAGTAAGCCTGCATTGTTAAATCATGCATGCCGGATCCCTATGAGAATACACTCCTGTCTCTCTCACCATGAAATGTACGGCATCCAAATTTTAAGGTATTAAACCACAAGGCATGAATCTTGGCTAAACTAACTTTTATGTAGTCTACAGAGAAAAATAGCCAGGGAAGGAGCTATTGGACCTTTCCAAGCAGCAGCAATTTTGCACCTTGTGGCTAGAAATATCTGCTGACAATTTCTGTGCGCAACCTTCCAATTCTGGATTTGATATGTTCAGCAGCGCATGTTTAGGACCTCATGTAGCCTTTACCCCTAAATGCTATGTGCATCCTATCATAAACATGTTGCCAAAAGACCTCTATTATAGGAAACAACCACTAAATATGATAAAAGGATCTCAGTCCTCCACAGCTCCGCCAGCATCTATCATTCCCAGGAGGATATATCTTACACATCCTTTGCCATCTGTTAACAAGTCTCAACCTCATTCATTACATCTACGCTGACGATGTTCAGATTCTGATTCCCATAACAGAATCCATCACCAAAACTCTCTCGCTTTGGAAAAATTGTCTTCAATCTATCAACAATCTCCTCAACAACCTAAATCTGGTCCTCAACTCCGCTAAGACTGAACTACTATTTATCTCCTCCAACCCAGACAACCACCCTCCACAAACACACCACAGTTATCATCTCACCCTCACTCAAGTAAGAGATCTGGGAGTAATCCTTGACAACCGCCTTAACTTAAAGACCATGATCAATTCGACTACCAAAGATTGCTTCCACAGACTACAGGTGTTGAAAAGACTCAAACCCCTCCTTTATTTACACGACTTTAGGACTGTTCTCCAATCCTTAATATTTGCAAAAATAGATTACTGCAGTGCTCTTCTCACTGGCCTTCCCAACTCATCCATCAAACCACTTCAAATGATTCAAAATGCTGCGGCCAGAATTTTAACCAACACCAACCGAAGAGAACATATTACTCCCACTCTCCGAAACCTACACTGGTTACCAATCTACCACAGAATCCTTCACAAATCTCTCACCCTGATACATAAGTCCATCCATAACTATTTTCATCTTGACCTTGAATTCCCTCTCAAACTCCATACTTCCATCAGACCAATTAGAGAAATCCATAAAGGAACGCTACAATCCCCTCCAACCAAAGCTATTCGCCTCGTCTCAACTAGGGTCCGAGCTTTTTCTTTTGCAGGTCCAAACATCTGGAATAGCCTCCCCACAGACCTCAGGCTAGAACCATGCCTACTAACATTAAAAAAAAAACTTAAGACTTGGCTGTTCCAACAAGCCTTCTCGGATCCTTCAGACTCACAATAGACAAACAACCTATTCACGAGCTACGGAACCATGCTACTATTTTGTTGCCTATTATTATGATTATCCTAACTCCTCAGATAATATTGTTTCCTGTTTAATCTGAATCCATTACAACTTTTGTGTTTAAGTTATTGCCCTTCTTGGGCCTTTTATTCTTCTTACTTCTAAGCTGTAAAGCCTCCAAGTTTATAGTCCTTGTTTAATGTAACTTACTGCTCTCTTCTGATTATTTTGTACTGTTCCATTTCTGTTACAAGTTTTCTCTATCCCCCGTTCGATGTAAACCGATCTGATATGGTATTTAACCATGAAGTTCGGTATAGAAAAATGCTAAATAAATAAATAAATCTTTTCTGGCATTAGGTACCCTTGAAATAAAACCTTATAACCATTTTTCAATGTGATAGGTCAGATAGAGCCCTTACTAATATGAAAAAAATGCAAGAACCCATTCATCCTCAGTTAGTGAGATACCAAGATCCTTCTCCCAAGCCATAATATGTTTTGGGAAGGGGGGGGGGCGGTTACAGATTTAATAATCCATAGAGTTTGGATATGGTCCCTTTAATAGTATCCACTTTATCACAATAAGTTTCTAACAGAGATTTCCCCAGGACTATGGAAGCACAAATGTTGATGGAAGTTAAGAAGTGCCTTAATTGGGCAAATGGAAAAAAATCCTTTATCTGCAAACCAAATTTGCAGACCAGCTCGGAAAAGGGTTGCCCCCCTCCAACAAATGCTCTACGCGAGTCAGACCTTTAGCCTGCCAATCTGAAAAGGCACCCTTGGATAAGAACCATGAAAGCTCTGTGATGAAATAGGTGCATTAAGTAAAAATATTGGCATTGGCCCACCAATTTTCCCTGCCAACGAAAGCACAGGCTCAGGGTATTGTTCAATGTGGGTGTGGTAGGATAAGAAGAGATCTCCTTGTTCCTCTCAGTTGCTAAGGTAAAGCTTGTAGAGGCATTGATCCAATAAAGGATTATTCAAATTGTATCCACTGCTTTATCATCACCTTCCTGTTCCAATCAATAATTGCCCGGAGTTGAGAGGCTGCATAATACCAAGCTAAATTGGGAACATTTAATCCACCTCGAACCCCGGGTTGATACATGACACCCCTAGAGACCCTAGGAGATCTGCATTGCCAAATAAAATCAAATATTTTCTGTTGCCAAGATTTCAGTATAGCTGAGGAGATAGCTATCAAAAGAGTCAGAAAAAGATAAAATGAATGTCCTTCCTAGGTTTAATTAACAATTACAATGCACCCCCCCCCCCCCATCCAGGAGAATCCACACTGATCCCATTTTTCTAAATCTTGCTGGATGCTCCTTTCTAAAGGAATATAATTTAATGTGAATAAATCTGCAAGTTTAGCAGAAATGTAAACCTCCAGGTATTTAAGTTAGTTTGGCCCATTTGAAGGGAAACTTCCTGTGAATCAAAGTTACCATAGAGTCAGGGGTAGAGATGTTTAACAATTCTGATTTATCAAGATTGATTCTGAAACCAGAAACCACACTAAATTGCTGCACTTTGTGCATTACTCCGACAGGGAATTAACTGGGTCTGAGAGAGTAAGATGTCATCCACAAAGAGGGATAACTTAGAATGTAAAGAGCCAACCTGAACACCTAGGACATCCACAGCGCCCCGCACAATGGGGTAGATTTTCAAAGGGATACGCGCGTACCCCCCGAAAACCTAACCCAAACCCCCCCCCTGCATGCACCGAGCCTATTTTGCATAGGCTCGGCGGCGTGCGTAAGTCCCGGGGCTTGCATGGAGAGGCGTGCCGGGGGCATGGTGGTTGTGACGCTGTGTTTCAGGGGCGTGGCGCGGGTGACGCAGCGTTTCGGGGGCGGCGCCACGGGCGTGGTTTCGGCCCGGGGGCATGGCCGCGCCCTCCGGAACAGTCCCCGGGTCGGGTGATGGCGCGCCAGCAGCCCGCAGGCGTAAATCCGGCGATAAAGGTAGGGGAGGGGTGGACGAAAGAAAGTTCCCTCCGAGGCCGCTCCGATTTCGGAGCGCCTCGGAGGGAACGGAGGCAGGCTGCGTGGCTCTGCGCACGCAGGCTGCCCAAAATTGGCAGCCTTGCGCACGCCGATCCCGGATTTTAATGGCTACGCGCATATCTATTGAAATCCTGCGTACTCTTGTTCGCGCCTGGTGCGCGAACAAAAGTATGCGTTCGCGCTAAATTATAAAATCTACCCCATTGATTGCAAATGGTCCTTAAAAAAAAAAAAAAAATGCAAAAGCAAGGGGGACAATCAGTGCCCCAACCTAGTGCCTCTTCCAACTAGAAAACTTTGACCATACCCACCACTGACCTTCACAGATGCATGGGGAGCTTTATATACTTAATCCAGTCCATAATGAAACCTCCAAATTGCATCCTCGCTAGAGTTTTAAATAAAAAAAAAAAAAAAAAAAGGCCAATGTTTAATGCTTTTTTCAGCATCAACAATTAGTAACATGGAGGGGATGCCTTCCTTTTGAACCCACCAAATAAGATCTATAATTCTGTGGATATTATTAGCCACTAATCTGGTGGGGACAAATACCATTTGCTCCGTGTGAACCAGCGATGGGATAACCAGATTTAACCTGTCAGCCAGGACTCTGGTTTCGCTATGACCGTTATTCCAACCACATTACTGCTCTCCATTAGCAAACTTCCATCATTAAAGTAAACAAACATCTGGGATAAAGGAGTGACTAAAACAGGCATAGTGCTTATAGTAGCTTGCCAAAAAGCCATCTACTAGCCCTGGAGATTTGCCTGTTCTAAGAGATTTAATAGCTTGAAGTATCTTAACTGTGGAAATTTCTCTATCCAAATGTCCATTGTTCTAAAGTGAGAGCAGGCAAAGTAACCTTAGACAAGTAGAGATCTATGTCTTCTGCACGGATTGCAGAATCTGTGCAGTATAATTGGGAGAAAACTTTGGAAAAGCAGTCTCTGTCTTTAGAGGATGTGACCATAGTACCATCCACAGATTTTATTTTTGCAATATGGTTCTGGGTCATCACTGATTTTAATAGATGGGCAAGATATCACCTAGCTTTGTTACCCCTTTCAAGATATGCCATCAAGCCTAATTCCAGCTGATAGGCAATAGCTCCAGCTTCAAGAACCTGTAGTTCATTCCAAGCTGTGTTTAATTTTTTTAAATATTGCAGGGGATTGAGTAGATTTGTGGAGTGAGGGTAAGGTTGTGATCTTGTGCAATAGATCCGACTTAGTTTTCTCCTGTACCTTCTTTTTATATGAGGCCAAAGAGATCAATCTCCTTCACATGACCACTTTGGAGCATTCCCCTATACAGATAGAGGAAGCAGTCCCCTGACTATTAAGTTGAAAATATTCCAGTAAGGTGGATTTCAGCTGATGGCTTGCTACTGCATCTTGCAATAAGGATTCATTCAGATGCCATTAACGCCTCCCAATATCATAAGCAGGGAAATGAAGATCGAACCAAATTGGAGCATGGTTCGACCACGTAACATTACCAATATCAACATTTGTTATAATATTCATTACCTTTTTATCCACAAGGAAAAAAAATCAATGCGTGAATAGGACCCATGTGGTGTGGAGTAAAAGATGTAGTTTCTAGAAGGAAAATGTTGATGCCATATCAGGTAAATTTAATATGGGCGAATTTACACGTGACTGTCAAACACAATGTCAATCACAAACAAACTTAATGAGAGCCTATAGTTATTGAACCAAAATAACAGTTCAAATTACATCAATATTGTCTACACACCACACCACATTCATACCTTAAAAACATCCATCACCACACAAGATAAAACTTAAGCTTATACATGTACCATCAATACCTGGAAGCAATTAGAACATAAAACATGAGGTTCTTATACTGTCACAAAAATACTACAGTTTAACACCAGTTGGTATACACTGTTACAACTTATTACATCAATAATCAAGGACTAACAATATTTTTTTATCTATTGTGCTAAGTCCCAAAAAAGATACATACAAGTAATAATCAAAAAACCTATACCCTCTGTAAATAATGTGGAAAAATGTACCACTCTTTTCTTGTTCACAACCATCACATAGTGTACGCAATGCTTCACATGATCTTCTTCATATCTAATGTATAGATTCATTCCATATCAATAATGATCAATGGGCCAAAATTGCACTATTACATAGTCTTTTGTGGATATATGTTTTTTCTAGTCAATCACTGTTGTTCAAATGTACATCCTCCAGCAGACAAAATCCAATCTGCCATGTTCCACTCACAATCTCACAGGTCATGAGATGTCTTCCATAGATGGTTAGATATTCTTCCTCCTGTGTTGAACACTAAATAAATGCTCTTCCCAGTGACCACACTGAAGGAATACCTTGCCTTTTCCTACATGGGACCCTCGTTTCGCAGCAACGTCTTAGTCAGGGGAAGCAAGCTATACAGAAAACATAATAGCATGGCATATAAATATATTAATTCTTTCCAAACAAACTCTCAAAAAACAAAAATGAAAACAAACTGACCTGGCGTACCGCCTAATGATCACTTATTTCAGCGACATGCACCAATACCTACAAGTAAATTACAGCTCCATCTAGAAAGTACCTGAAAGCACAAGACACCAATAATGAACCAGATATCTCTGTATAGGGCTCCACCCAATACCTCTTGTTCAAAAAAATGTCAACAAAAAAAAACTATAAATCGGACAAAATTTACCTTCAAATAAACAGATGACCAAATATCATGCTGCAGCATCTATGTTCAGATAAAGCTCTTCCAAACTCCTCTCTTATCTCCACGAATTCAGTCTTCAAAAATTTGCATCAATAATGCAGCCGTTCCATTCCTTAAAACATGGCAAAGTTTGTAACCGCAAATGGCGTGAACCAATGTGACAAACGCAGCCACATACATGCTTAACTAATCAGATGAAACAACCTATTAACTAACTCCAGAAGTTGTTTTTTTAGACATATTAAACTGAGGAATTATTTTGGTTCATATATGGTATCTGATCAGGGGTACATGAAGCTATATAAATCTTCAGCTTGGATACCACCTGATCCCATCCTTTTATTTTGGCTTTCGAAACCTTAATATTACAGGATTTACAATCTTTGGAGGAGGCTCAAGAGAAGGTTAAATTCAATTTATCAAATGATGAGTTTGGGGCCATCAAACAGTTGAGAGACGACTCTTCCATAGTGATCCGCCCAGCAGATAAGGGTGTGCTGTGGTGGTCTTGAACAGTACTCAATATGTTCAGGAAGCCTTGGAACAGTTGAATGATGCACACACCTATGTGGTGTTGGATCATGACCCTACTGTTGAAATTCAGCATACAGTTAAAGGTATTCTGAACCAGGATTTGGAGGCCCACATCCTTACTAGTAAAGAATTTATATATTTAAATCAGACATCCTATTGAAACTTATTTTTATACGGTACCAAAGATACATAAACTTGTTGCCCCCCCTGGTTGACCTAAAGTAGCAGGGATAGGTTCAGTGGGTGAACCAATTGCTAAATTTATTGATAGTATGCTTTAACACCTAGTAGTTAAGTCTCCTTATGTTAGAGATTCTACTGACTTCATTGTAGCATTGAATTCGGTTAAGGATGTTTCTCGGGTGGGGCTGTTAAGTCACGGCTGATATAACATCTTTATACACAAGCATCCCACAAGATCAAGCAGTTACCATGATTTCCGATGCTTTTGGTAGTTTGGAGGTACCTGATAGTAGACATAGGGTGTTGATGCAATTGTCAGAATTGGTTATTAGAGTTATTGTTTTTTGGTTCTGTTTATTATAATCAAATCAGAGGCATCCCCATGTGTTCCCCATTGGCTCCTTAAGTGGCTGGTCTTTATGTGGCTCAATTTGAGGCTCTATTTATGCTTTGCGTTTTTTTCATCTGGTGAGTTTTTGGAGGTGTTATATTGTTGATCTGTTTTCTCTGTGAATTAATGATTTGGAGGTATTGTCAGAAATCATGAGTTACATCATGTGATCAAAATTTGGAATTCACTTTCCAAATCCATAGATCTCAGATTACTTTTTTTGGACATGGTGGTGCATAAGGTAGAAAAAAAGAAGAGCTTAATATTTCTCCATCTGATTACGCATGTATCCAAAACAAGGAAAAATGGAAAAAAATTCTCTCTCGCTCAGCACCATTCAAAACCACACACACAATACTACAGAATGTATCTATACCGCATCAGCAAGCCTGACGACGTGCTTCCCTGCTATTTTGTAAACGGGATATATATATATCCCGCTGGTCCAACATTCTGTTGGACTAGCGGGATGACACATATGTCCATAGGAAGCCTACTGATAGAAATACCCTTCTACATTTCCAGAGTTTCCATCCCTGGAAACTCAAGGAGAACATACCATTTGGACAATTTTTAAGATACAGACAGTTGTGTTTGTCTCCCAACAGGTATAGGCAGTGTTCTAAAGAATTCTCTCAGATTTATAGATCGTGGATATCCATACAGCAATGTCAGGAGAGCCTTTAAGCAGGGCCTATGCGCTAACTGGGATAACCTTTTGATTAAAGATGAAAAAGAGCCTCTCTCTAGGATCGCATGTTCCTTGCCTTTTTCATCTAGGATGCCATAAATGAAATATATAATTCAGCTACATTGGCCAGTATTGAAGACGTTGCCAGGTTTTAAGGATGGTCCAATCTTTGCGGTTAAAAGAGGCAAGAACTTAAGAAATAGATTGGTGAGGCATTGGTTTGTACAGTTAGTTCATCCCACCCAGATAGGCCAACACTGCTATGGGCAATGCTCAGTGTATTCTAATATATTGTCCATATGAAGTTAAAATATCCCTATGTTTTACCAGGATCTCTCTCATGCTCTGCTCAACAGATGGTGTATGCTATTGTATGCCCTTGCTCATTGAAATATATTGGCCAAACTATGGAGGACAGTGCGTCAACGCATTATTGAGCACAAGAGTTGTATCCGCACAGTTAGAGAGAATGCCCCATTGGTGTCCCACTGGCTGAAGGCCCAGCACACTATAGAAGACAAGTTTTTTGTTGTCAAACAATGTCATAACACATTAGGAGGTGATATCTCACAGTTATTAAAACAGCGGGAGCTGCGGTATATTTTTGAATGGCAGACATTATTCCCTATGGGATTAAATGGAGAGGTTGAATGGTCAGTGTTTATATAAGATCAAAGGATAATTTGTACTGATATATGCAACAGTGGACTCATGATACACAGATATGGAAACTATTTAGTGTGAGTGCCATAGTATTTATTTATTTAAAAACTTTTATATACCGGTATTAGTAGGGGACATCATACCGGTTTACATTCGAACAATTAGGCTGGAAAATACATGTTAACAGGGAATAGGAACTGGGAGGGGGGTAACAAAGTGCAGCGTGGAAATATAGATTAACAAAAACAACAAGGTCCTTAACATAAGGAATGTATAATCACCATGTAGTGGCGCATGGGATGACAAGATGGGGGAAGATCTATTCTGGATAGGCTCGTTTAAATAACAAAGTTTTTAACTTCTTTTTTAATTTGATCACAGATGGTTCAAGGCGCAGGTTAGGGGGCAGGGAGTTTCAGAGAGCGGGGCCAGCAATTGAGAGGGCACGGTCGTGTGTAGAGGAGAGATGAGCTATTTTCAGTGAGGGTACAAGTAGGATGCCTTTGTTGGCGGTTCTGGCAGGTCGGGTAGACTGGGGAGCATTAAAAGGAATGTCAAGCCATTTGGAGTTGGGGGTGTGAATGGATTTATGTACTATGGTCAGAGTTTTTTAGTGAATGCGGGAGAGTATGGGGAGCCAGTGTAGATCTCTGAGGATGGGAGTGATATGTTCATGTTTACGGGTATTTGCGATGAGTCTTGCTGTAGCATTTTGTAACATTTGTAGTGGTTTTATCGTGGAGTGGGGGAGCCCTAGGAAGAGACCGTTACAGTAGTCCAATTTGGAAGAGATGGTGGCTTGGATCACTGTGCGGAAGTCTTGGGTGTATAGTAGTGGTCTGAGTTTGTTTTTTTTTAAGTACGTTGAGTTTGAAAAAACCTACTTTAAGAATGGAATTAACGTAATTCTTCATGCTTAATTGGTGATCAAGGAGAACGCCAAGGTCCTTTACAAATGGTTGCGCTGTAAGGTGGTTAAGCTTGAGGTCGTTAGACAGTGGGGGGGGGGGAATGGACGAGTGGGAGGAGATAAGTAGGAGTTCAGTTTTATTCGTATTGAGAGGAAGGTGGAGTTTGGTGAGCAGGGGAGTTGATAGCTGCGAGGCAGTTTTCCCAGTGCTCTAGGGCATCAGAGATGGAGTTGTGGATAAGAATGATGATCTGGACATCATCAGCGTAGAGATAGAACTTAAGTATATTGCCGATATGCTGCAAGTAGTGGAGGCAGGTTTGGGGACATGAGATTTATTAGAAACCGTGGTAAGGAAGGTACTGGGAAAAAGGATTTGGTGTGTTTTTGTTGTTCATCGGGGTGAGTGAGAATTTGGTTAGCGGCATGTGTCGTCTTTTAGGTTGTGTTTGTGGGGTTTGGTGTTGATGAGTGTATTATATGGATGGTGATGGTTTTTTGTTGTTTTTTTTGAGACTGTAGGTTGAGTGGGTGTGTTTTTCTGTTTGGTCATGGTAGTGATTTTTTGTTTTTCTATTATGACATTTATGTTTGGTAACATCCTTTGTTGATAGCTGGGGCCGCCTTTACGTTGGTTTTGGGTAGTTAACAGGTTGTTTCATCGGATTGGTTAAGCATGTACGTGGCAGTGTTTGTCTTGTCGGTTCACGTCATTTGCGGTTACAAACTCCGCCATGTTTTAATGAGTGGAGTGGCTGCATTATATACGAAAATTTTTGAAGACTGAATTCGTTGAGATAAGAGAGGAGTTTGGAAGAGCTTTATATGAACATAGATGCTGCGGCATGATATTTGGTCATCTGTTTATTTGAAGATAAGTTTTGTCCGTTGATATAGTTTTTTGTCTCAAGAAGCAAAGTGGAAGTCTATCTAAAGTAGCCATGGATGTGAAAAAAAACAAAACAAAAGCAATACCGATGCCTTGGAAAGTAAATTTATTGGATACAATAATGCAGACGAGTTTCGCCCTTTTGGCTGCATCAGGGGCTTATCATTGCATACTCAAATGTGTCCACAAGCACACTTGGATAATGATGTAAATTTCAGCTGTTTACAATGATATGTTTTCACTTTTAATCTGTTGTCCTGTTGGATTATTCAAGGGTACTTCACTCAGCGATATTTTCTTTCAGTGTAACCAAACACAGAGGCGGCCGTTTCTTGTATGTGATCGAAATCGCACCACCTCAGTGTATGGTTATACTAAAAGAGAATATCGCTGAGTGAAGTACCCTTGAATATCCAGAGATATCGGATTAATTGTTGGCGTCTTGTGCTTTCAGGTACTTTCTAGATGGAGCTGTAATTTACTTGTAGGCATTGGTGCGTGTCACTAAAATAAGTGATCATTAAGCGGTACGCCAGGTCAGTTTATTGTTGGTTTTCACGTTTTATTTTCATTTTTTGAGAGTTTCGAAAGTATGAATATATTTATATGCCATGTTATGTTTTCTATATAGTTTATGCTTCCCCTGATGAAGCCGTTGCAGCGAAACAAGGGTCCCATGTAGGGAAAGGTGAGTATTTCGTTCAGTGTGGTCACTGGGAAGAGCACTTATTTAGAGTGTCCATCACAGGAGGAAAGAATATCTAACCATCTATGGAAGACATCTCATCACCTGTGAGATCGTGAGTGGAACATGGCAGATTGGATTTTATCTGCTGGAGGACGTACATTTGATCAACAGTGATTGTGGCTATATATGTTTTTTCTAGTCAAAAGACCATGTAGTATTGCAATTTTGGCCCATTGATCATTATTGGCAATATGGAATGAATCTATACATTAGATATGAAGAACATCATGTGAAGCATTGGGTACGCTATGCGATGGTTGTGAACAAGAAAAGAGTGGTACATTGATCCACATATTGTATACAGAGGGTATAGGTTTTTTGATTATTACCCTTATGTATCTTTTTTGGGACTTGGCACAATAGATAAAAAATTGTTAGTCTGATTATTGATGTAATAAGTTGTAACATTGTGTTCCAACTGGTGTTAAATTGTAGTGTTTTTGTGACAGTATAAGAACTTCATGTTTTATGTTCTAATTGCTTCCAATTATTGATGGTACATGTATAAGCTTAAAAGTTGTATCTTGTTGATAGAAGTTTGTTTGGAGGCCATATATCAACCAGGGACCAATCATTCTAGTTAATACATTTTGTGCCCTCTTCAAACCACTAGTGGTGAAAAAGGAATTATCCAATGTTGGGAAACCCCCT
The DNA here is from genome assembly GCF_901001135.1 of Rhinatrema bivittatum. NCBI lineage: Eukaryota > Metazoa > Chordata > Amphibia > Gymnophiona > Rhinatrematidae > Rhinatrema > Rhinatrema bivittatum. Next base: position 251,682,181 of record NC_042619.1, read on the forward strand.
ATTAGCATTCCTTCAGAATGGGAGAAGAATGCAGTTTCCAGAGTGGCTAAAAAAAAACAACAAAAAATTCCTGATCGTGATTAGGGGTGTAAATGCAGACAGAAACGGTATATACGACTCCTCCCACCCACATTTTAAGTAATATAGATTTCTACCTCTGGGTTCCTGAATACATCCCAACACCTCAAAAGTTAAGTTTTGGGTGAGTAAATACAGACCCCAGTATATTTCCCTTCTCTAGAGCATGAGGCAGAGAATCTATAGGGAAAATCTCTGTGGTTAAGCAAATGCTCACAGCATTTTTTTTCAGATGCTGTTCTGCTATAAGAAACACATCTGCTCATGAAGAAGATAACTCCCTGAATAAAAAGTTAACGCTTCCTGTAACAAACCCTTTTACATTCAGGCAAAATATACGAAACATAGCCACCATTAAATGTTTTCCCCTCTCCTATTAATGCTGAGCAAAGAAACCGGAACCCCGCTGCTTGCGCAAACTGCTACTACAACAAAAGTTTCCGACAATGACTCATTCCATCGCCAAAGTTTCTCCCGTAGGCCATACTCCTCACTGCCCCACCCTCCCATACCAACCACTACCCAATAACTGGATCTGCTTTCAATCCCAAGCAAATCCCACTTACTAGAGAGGAGGAGAAGGTACATCTAAAACAGAGAGGCCACCCAAAGCACATATCATCCCCTCCCCCCTCAAGCATGGAAAAGCTAGAAACCATCTGGTAGAAAACATCTTAAATAGTAGCCATGTAAAAGAACCTCTGTGAGAGCAAGTATAGAGAACAAGAAATGAAGGTTAGATTAATCTGTGCACATCATGAACACACCAGACGATTCATTCACCTAAATATCTTCAATACTTTTCTTCTGTTTCAACAATGAGCAGTGTTGAAACTGAAGGGAGAGGGCCCAGAATGGCGGCGTAATAGTCTTCCACCTTTGTCAGTCCGTTGCCACCTGGCAGGCGTTTCCAAGCTGTTCATTGGGGTCATTCGTTTTGGAGCTGCAATCTTTACAGAGAGTCCTGCCTTACGTAGGACGCTGATAGTCTCGGAAATAGAGTGGATCCTGTGTGAGGTTCCTTTAAGCGTAAAAACAAGGCCAAATGGAAATGTCCACCTATACTTGATATTCTCAGCTCTAATTAGGGTAGTGACATCCCGAAGCTCCTGACATTTCCTCAGAGTGGTGGGTGCCAAGTCAGTGTATAAGTATTTTATGGCCTTCCCACATCCATTCAGAATTTTTCCTTGCTATTTCCAATATCAGAGTTTTAGTGGTGTAGCTATGAAAGCATGCGATATCACGGGTTCTGTTGCTGAGTTTGGGGCCCAACGATCTATGAAACTGCTCTAATTTAATAGTAGGAACCTCAACAGTATTTGCATTAGCAGTATTAGATGACTCCTTTAATAAGGTTTGACAAATTGAATCAACTATTAACCTACAGTTCTCATAGGCGGGAGTCTCCGGCACTCCCCGAAAACGTAGATTATAGTGTCTCAATCTATTCTCCAGATGCTTGATCTTCTCCGCTAAAAGCGTATGTTCAGAATGCAGATCTTTTTGCTGAGTTTAAGTGATCAAGAGAAACTGCACAGGCATCAGCACGAGTGTCCAGCTCAACGCGGCGGCCTAGCTCATTGAACTCCTCCCAAAGATTCAATATTTTTTCCAAAATCTCAGTTTTAAGTGCTTTCATAGCACTACGTATCCTGCTGAACCAGTCCCAATATTCGTTCCCGGAGGGTATGTCATTTTGTACAGGAATTTGAGAAAGGGATTTTGCACAGATATTTCCTTGGCCATGCTGCCAGGTCCTTCCTGTTCGGGAGTGTCATCCCATTAGCTCTGCCAAGTATTTACTAAAAGAAAACTGCTTGAGCTCAGTCTGCTTACGCTTGGTTGTCATCCTCAGGTTATCAGCTATCGATATCACAGGAAGAATCGGGGTTCCAGTAACAGCTGGTCTTTCTTGAAAACAGAAAGAGTGCCAAGGGGTCGGAAGCTCAGGCTTAGGCAGCCATACCGTCCAGTGATGTCACTTCCTCCCCTATTTTCTCTGATTTGTTTTAAAAGCTCTACTTTTAGCTTCATGTAGTTTCCCCTAATCCTACTGGAAATGGTAAATAGGTTACCTATTTACCCATTCCACCTCACTCATATTCCCTCTCAACCTTCCCTTCTCCAGGCCACAGACCTCTAACCTGTTTAGTTTTTCCTCAGAGAGGAGCCATTCCATCCCCTTTATCATTTTGGTTGCACCATGGATCAATAAGAGGCATTACCTCCTATCCCATGACTAATTTACTGACAAGCCTCTTATGAGGGACTTTGTCAAATACCTTTTGAAAATCCAGGTACACTATCAACTGATTCACCTTTGTCCACATGTTTATTAACCCTTCAAAGACATCTAACAGATTTGTGAGACAAGACTTCCCTTTGATAAATCCATGTTGTCTCTGCCCTATTAATCTATGTCTATCCAGATGGCCAGTGATTTCTGTTCTTCAAAGTAGCTTCTACTATTTGCCCAGCACCAATATTGAGTTCACCAGACCATAGTTTCCTTGATCACTCCTGGAATACTTTTTAAAAATGGGTATTACATTGGGCACCCTCCAATCCTCAGGTACCATAGCAGATCTGAATGAGAAGCAAATAATTTTTCAGCTCTTTAGCTTGGAGAGAGATGACAGATTTATAAAATCATGAGTGAGGTGGAACAAGCAACAAGGGAATAGTTATTTACTCTTTCAAAACATTAGGACTAGAAAATACTCCATAAAACTAGCAACCACCAAATCGAAGTATTTTTTCCACTTAGTGCATGATCAAGCTATGGAATCTGTTGCCATAGGACATGGTTAACAGAGTGGAGTAAAAATGAGGGTTGGGCAAGTTCCTGAAGGAAAAGGTCCATAAACAGCTATTAACCAATTAGATTTGGGAAAGCCATCACTTAAGCCTGGGAGCAAAATAGATCAACTATTTGGGATCTGCCAGGAACCTGTGACATGGACTGTCCACTGTTGAAGACAGGATGCGGGGATCAATGGAACTTTGATTAACCCAGCATGGTAGTTATGTTATTCAGCAATAGCTTTGTCTTCCATTAATGCCCCTTTTTACCCTCTGTCATCTAGCACAGTGGTTCTAAAACATGGTCTTCAGGAAAACACCTAGCCAGTCAGGTTTTAAGAATATCCACATTGAACATGCATGACGTAGATTTGCATGCACTGCTTCCATTGTATGCAAATTTCTCTCATGCATATTAGTCATGGAGATCCTGAAACCCTGACTGGCTAGGTGTGCCCCGAGAACTGATCTGGCATACAACCCATTCCCTTACAGGCTTCTTGCTTCAAATATAGTTGAAAAAAGATTTTCGTTTGGGTTTTTGCCTCACTAGGAAGCTTCTTTTCAAATTCTCTTTTGGTTTGCATCATTGATGCTATACATTTAACTTTTCAGTGATTATGCTGTACAGTCTTCAGAGCACCTTGTTTCCCCAATACTATTAGAGAAAACCTGTTATGAGTGGAGCTATGGGGAGGATACACACAAGTAAAACATGCAACTTACTCTTCTTTGATCTTCCTGCTAATTATATTTGGTGTGAAGGTTTTCTGGAAAACAATAAAAAGCTTTTAACCACCTGAAACAGTTATTACCACTAAAGAGAATGGGGAAAGAAAAGTATCCAGATCTGCTGACACAGATTAACGAAAACAGCCCTCTAAATAACTGAGTAAGAACTTGCCACTGAAACATGCAATGCATTCTCTTGCCCGATAAAGTCTATATCTGCTGCTGATGCATAACAACTGTCACTGTGATACCACATAACACCATAATGTTAGAAGCAGGGATAAGACTTCAGAGAAAAGGAAGAAGTGAGATATTTCAAGAAACATATTTCCCAGTGGCATGCAGTCAGGGCCTTCAAAGGATTCAGTGAATCCCTAGCCCACAGGCGTCACCATAGGGTGCTAAGTATCACCCCAAATTTATACATCGGATTGGGCAGGGATAAACCAAAACCCTGCTCGATCTAATCAACTGCTTCAGACCTAACTACACCTTCCAGTCTCGCAGCTCTTATCGCGAGACCAGCCCTGCGGCAGCAAGAGATGACATTTGAATAAACATGACTCTTTCTGCTGCCCACCCCAAGACTCAGCAGGCCACCATAAAGCATGCCTTGCGACGGTTGAAGAGAAAGATCTGATGCTGTGGCCACCAGCGGACTCCATCCCTCTGACAGCTGAAGAGGAGGAGAATGCGGTGGCCGTCAGTGGAGCCCATCCTGTTGGCAGCCAAAGAGAGAAGGCGGCCCCACTGGCAGCCAAAGATAGGAGGACACAATGGCCACCAACAGACCCCCATCCCGCTGGCAGCTGAAGAGGCCCAGGCTATGTGTATGGGTGACTGTGTATAAGCCTGGGGGGGGGGGGGGGGGGGGGATGGGGATGTATGTACATGTATGACTGCCTGTGTGATTGTGTGTGGGGATGACTACCTAGGTGAATGGGTGAGAATCTGGGTATGTGTTTTTGAGTGGATGAGATCTGTATATGTGTGGGTGAGAGAGGCTGTGTGTGTGTAGGTGTGAGTGGGTGACTGCTTTTGTTTGAGTGGGAGTGAGAGCCTGGGTGGGTGAAAGCCAGTGTGTGTATGTGTGGTTATGGGTGTGTGTGACTGCCTTTGTGTGTGGATGATTACCTGGGTGGATGGGTGAGAGGCTGTGTGTGGGAGGTTGAGAGCCTGTGCGTTGGGGGGGGGGGGGGGTTTGGGTATTAGCATGAGTGTATGTGCGACTGCCAGTGTGTGGGATGTAGATGGATGACTGTGTGTGCGTGTGCGGGCGAAAGCCAATGTGTGCGTGTGCGCGAGTGGGTGAAAGCCTGTGTATGTGAGAGAATACAGCTCTCCAATCCACAACAACCTTAGAGTGGCTGGAAATTGAAACATCCCAGGTATGAAAAGCAGGAGATTTTTTTTAAAATCCTTATTAGTTTCATTATTTATTTAGATTTATATTCTGCTTGTCGCACTTTTTTCAGCACTTCAAAGTGGATTACATTCAGGTACTAGTAGGTATTTCCCTATCCCCAGAGGGCTTACAATCTAAGTTTGTACCTGAGGCAATGGAGGGTAAAGTGACTTGCCCAAGGTCACAAGGAGTGACAGCGGGACTTGAACCCTGGTCTCCTAGTTCGTAGCCCACTGCTTAACCACTAGGCTACTCCTCTACTCTTTTGGATGTTACTTGATATATTTGCTGTTTTGAAATATTATATTGGTATTTTGGGAAATTTTATAAACATTTTTTATAAGTTTTAATTCTTAGATGTTCTATTCATCAGGTTTTTAAATATTTATTCTTTTTATTAGTAAGGTTTATTTTTATGACTGATATTTTGTATTTCTTTTTGTTGTTCTCTAATTTTGCCTTTGGTAAGGGTCTGTCTGAGTTCTGATTGTGTGATAAGGTGAGGGATTCTGCTAGTTTATAGTTTCTAGGGGTCTATAGTAGTCTATCTTGTTCTTTTTTCAATAGGAGGTGTATTGGTCTTCTAGGGCCTGATGTAATATTTGCGGTGCTGCTCTTTCCTGGGTAGGGTTCTTGCTGTTGAGCCTTGGGAGCTAGTATGTTGAAATGGCAGATTTGTCTCTTCGGGTAAACTGTATTGTTGGCAGGCTGTGATAGCTATATAAGTATTATCCAGAATACTTTACATGAGTTACTGAGAATATAGGACCCATCTTTAGATGTGAATATTTTATCTGACATCTAAAGAAGGGACTTGTGTAGTTTTAAACGCTTTTGTACAATATTTTTAGGTAAATATATTTTATTTTAAAGGTATTTTAGGCAACCTGGCTTGTTTTGTTTTCTAAATAGGAGGTATATTACTGTTTTAGAACCTCATGTAATATTTGCAGGGTTGCCTCTTCATAGGTAAGGTTGTAGTTTGAGTGCTGGCAGTTAGTGCTGTTTTTGGAATAGGAAGTTTACTATATTGCAATTGTTTATTCAAGGCTTTCTGAGGGCCATGCCCACACCCATTATATGTTACAACAGGCCTAATGCCTTGTGTGTTCCATGTGTCTTTTGAATCTAGGGGAGAGGGGGTGAGGGAGTGAGACTACTGTAGAAGGGGGGAAGGGGGCAGACAGGCAGTACCTGTGGGAGGGGAAAAGGAACTGAGGAAGCGAGACTGGAAATCCCTGCTATAAATGTCACAGCATGCCACTGATATTTCCTCTACCTAGCTTGGGAGAGAAGCCCCAGAAATACATTGATTATACGTTAGGCACAGACATCAATGCAGGAAAGATTCAGAGAATGATGTAGGTTGAATACACTTACCTTTTTTATGCCTCCAAGGGTAAGGTCTCGGGAACGAATAGAAGGCAAGCGTCCAGGCGTGATAGGAGTCGATGGCCTTCGCCCAATCAGACCACGTGTCCCTGTAATTGAAGACCGGGGACCTCCAGGCATGCCCGAGTCATGGGGTGAACTGCCATCTGACATTTTTCCTTCAGATTCAAGAACATTAGCAGAGATGAGATAGCTGTGAGTGAGTGATGCAAAGGAAGCAAAATCTCAGAGCCTCAAACCTAAGCCACGCCACCCTCTTATTATACCTCTTTATTCCCTTCAACACTAGAGCTGCTTCCCATTACACTCCTTATTGCTCCTCACTACAGAGGCTTCTTCTTATTACCACTTCCCCCTACTGCCCATCGCCACTGGGGTTTTTTCTGATTTCATCCTCTATTCCCCTCGCTACTGGCGCTTTTTCCGATTATACCCTCTACTGCCCCGCGCTACTGAGGCTTCTTCCATTATACCCCCTGCTGCCCCTCGCTATCGCTTCTTCCCATTACACTCATTATTCCTCCTTACTTTCGGGACTTCTTCCCGGAGGTCACATACATACCCTTTGTCTGTTCACCACTTATTCTACTCCAGAGATGTTCTTAGTAATCTTTTTAGTCCCGGCAGTCAACTCATACGTGCATTGCAACGAAGCTGCTCGCCGCCATGCATATGAGGGGCGGAAGCCGTCTACCACCTTGAGTTTGAGGGGCGGAAGCTTTCCGTATCTATGGGCGTGAGGGGCGGAAGCCGTCTGCCACCTTGCGTTTGAGGGGCGGAAGCCTCGAAGTTCATTTCTATTTATACCTTACTTATATCCTTGTATTCATCCCTCTTGATTTATATTCATGTTACATAGGGCTTTTTATTAAATAGCAATATCCAGTTTGGGAAGAAATGTCAGTTGACATCCCCATAGTTGGGCATTTTGAGGAAGGAGGGAAAAAAGAACATTAGACACCTCTAAACTTACGCTTTCGTAATCTCTCACTGATAAATCCCCCAAGAAGTGTTTTGGGTAAAGATCGAACAATATTCAGACCTCCCTCACCGAAACCTAGAATCTGATGGCAGATAAGGATCCAAAACACATCTAATTTCTGTCCAATTTACTTCCTGGTGCAGTGCCATAGACCCCCGTTGATCTCTGACTGTCCTCACTTCTTACAGCTAAGGATTTTCTGTGCTTATCCCAGGTTGTCTTGAATTATATTAATGTTTTACCTCTACCACTTTCCCTGAGATGCTGCCCCTCTGAAGAAATATTTTCTGTTGTTGCTCCTGCGATGACCTCCATAGAGCCTCATCATATTAATTCATGACCTCTTGTTCTAGAATTTCCTTTCTAGTGAAAAATATTTGTTTCTTGTGCATTTATTCTTTTAAGATATTTAAACACTGCATGCTGTTACATAATGCAGATATTACTATGCATAAAAATTAATCCTCCAGGACCAGTTTATATTGCAGCAGCAATAAAACATGAAAGCCAGCAAAAGTCAGGTCAGCTGGCGACAAATGATGAAAATCAACCTATAAGAACATAAGAATTGCCATACTGGGTCAGACCAAGGGTCCATCAAGCCCAGCATCCTGTTTCCAACAGTGGCCAATCAACAAGTCACAAGAATCTAGCAAGTACCCAAACATTAAATAAATCTCAAGCTTCTATTCCTTATTCCAACCATAAATCCCATGGCGGGAATGAAGGGGTCTGAACGCTTCAACCTGACAAAGGACTTCATGTACCAGAATTCCCTGCTTCATGACGGGTTTACTTACAGTCTGCAATACAGCTGTAATTAGGACATTGAGAAACTCTCTGTCAGCACATTGCACATTTTCATTTTTTTGGCTTCGCTGTTCTTATTCTCTGATAAGCTTTCACTGCTGTAACCTAGATTAGAACAATGGATGTATTATGTGATGGGCTGTATTACTGCAGACTCGCGAATTCCTTTCCAGAACTGCAAGTCCCAGCAGCCTCTCCTGCAGAACATGGGAGAAGTTTCACGAAAGTTCCAGGGTGTCTAGGGAGGGGGTCAGTAGCCCCTTCAGCCGGAATATGCTTGCTCAGCAATGCTTAGAACGCATGTGTAAAAGATAAGAACTGTAAAGTGCATAAGAGTCTGCTCCTGAAGGGGAGGGGCATGCAGTTGTACTGAGCCTTTGTCTTAGCTGCATCTTGCTGGCAATAAAAGTCTATCTTTACGGATCAGTTGTCTGGACCTCCTTACTGACTAAAAAGAGACGGTTACAGGAACACCAGAGGCTGTAACCAGCAGCAAGCAGCTCACAAGCTCGGACCTTCCATCAGCCCTGGGAGCCGGAGGGCAGCACACGGACAAGCTGAGCCGCCCCTGCCCCACCGGCACATACTCATCAATGCACAATCTATTACAAAAAAAATCCACGGTCATCTATGACCTGGCCTCTGGAGCACATGACTGTCTATGTATCACCAAAGCCTAGTTGAAAGATTACATCCCAATTCTTAACCAGTGCTGCCCACCTAATTTCTTGCATTTTTATAGTCCTATTGAAGGGGTCTGAACGCTTCAACCTGACAAAGGACTTCATGTACCAGAATTCCCTGCTTCATGACGGGTTTACTTACAGTCTGCAATACAGCTGTAATTAGGACATTGAGAAACTCTCTGTCAGCACATTGCACATTTTCATTTTTTGGCTTCGCTGTTCTTATTCTCTGATAAGCTTTCACTGCTGTAACCTAGAATAGAACAATGGATGTATTATGTGAAGGGCTGTATTACTGCAGACTCGCGAATTCCTTTCCAGAACTGCAAGTCCCAGCAGCCTCTCCTGCAGAACATGGGAGAAGTTTCACGAAAGTTCCAGGGTGTCTAGGGAGGGGGTCAGTAGCCCCTTCAGCCGGAATATGCTTGCTCAGCAATGCTTAGAACGCATGTGTAAAAGATAAGAACTGTAAAGTGCATAAGAGTCTGCTCCTGGAGGGGAGGGGCATGCAGTTGTACTGAGCCTTTGTCTTAGCTGCATCTTGCTGGCAATAAAAGTCTATCTTTACGGATCAGTTGTCTGGACCTCCTTACTGACTAAAAAAGAGACGGTTACATTTGGCGAGCCAGCCAGGAGGTACCGGGGACGCTATTTTAGCCCCCCAGTTGGTCCAGGGGATTTTGTGGCGGAGTGATCCCCCAGACTTGCCTGGTGAGTGGCCACCGCTGAGTTCAGTGATCAGGTATCTGAGGGGGTCATTCCACGGAGATCCTCTGAGACCTTTGGGCTGGTGATCTGGGAAGAAGGCTTTCGTGACGATCGGAAGAACCCTGCAGGCGAGTATTATGGGAATGATGGGAAAAGTGAAGAATAGCTAAAAGAGTAGCAAATAACCGGTCCATCCGTGAGGGGACCGAGGGGGCTTTGATCACACCCCAAGCGGTGGTTTGGTAGGAATTGCATTCCGAAAGCCACGCGCATAAAAAGAGGAAAAAGAAGTAACGCATACGATAGTGGGAATAGGTTTCTTGTTGTGTGAAGTGACCCTTTTGTGTCTGACGGATACGGACCCCTTACCTATCCGTCTTCCCTTCCCTCCTTTGTCTGTGAATTCTATCCTGATGGGAGGGGGCGGTTCGACTCCATTAAAAGTCATGACGGAACACTATAGGGAAGTGTTCGATAGACATAAATGTACAAAGCCCGGAATGATTCAACAATGTACCCATAGGTGGCCCAGTTTGTGTGTAAACTGGCCTCCGGTAGGGACTTTCGATTTCCAAACGGCCACAAGGGTCCAGAATATAGTTATACGAGAAGGGAATCCGGGTTGCCCTGAGGATTAACCGTACATAACTGCTTGGATTGCAGTTATTGAAAATCCTCCGTCGTGGGCAAAGAAGCTAGTAGAGGGAGCCGCCCTCGTAATGGTAACTCAAGTACGCAAAATGGGGAACCGGAAGTCCCCAGTGTCTGTCTGTCTGTAAGGTACCTGTAAAAAAAAAAAAAAAAAAAAAAAAAAAATTCTACTGTGGTAGATCGGTTAGACAAATTTCTTTTTGTGATCAAATGCATTATTTCTTTTGATAACTGCTATCTGTGAATTGCAAGCACATGTACCAGGGATTTTTTAAATTGTTTTAAACCCTAATAAGAAGAGTTTTGGTTTACAGATGCTGCACAAGACTACTATACAACTAATTAATTTACAGTGTTAAGTTAAAATACTGATTTGATTGCTGAAGAATGCATTTACTGGTGTTGAAGTTTAGAACTTGATGGCAGTTAAGGGTTAACGGCAGAGATAATTACAGGAGAGAGGAGGGGATCGAGCCAGAGAGAGAAGAAAAAAAAAAAAAAAAAAAAAGGGGACATTGGGCTAGCCTGGGTGAATGAAGACAAAGAGAAAGAAAAATTGTTTCGTTTGTTTTAACAGAACATTATTGAAAGTTAGTTCATGGTGTGCGTATGTGAATAAAGATAGAATTGTGGTATGTTAATTAAAAGAAATTGTAGCTCCGAGTTTCTGCTGATTAAATTTATTCTCCAAGGTCCTTGCTAAAACTGTCTGTAATCTGACAAAGGATTGCTACTTGCAAAGAAATACCAGAACCAAGGGTCCCTTACAAATCATTTAGTGCCTTATGATGCAGGCTATTTTTAAGACATTTTATAGCAGCAAATTAATTGTTACAGTACAAAGTGGAATGGTGGTGCGTCCCACTGCGCGTCAGTACGTAGTGCGTAGGCATTCAATATGGCTGTGCGTTTCATGCTGGCATTGCTAATCAGAAGTTTTAGTTTTCTCATATCTTCTATCCCAGTGTCCTCCCTATGCTTATCTTTCTATTCTCTAATACCATGTTAATTATTGTTCTTACTTGTCTCCTATATATTATCTGTTATTTAAAAGTTACATTGGAACGCATGATAAAGTATGAACTCTCTTTTGCTGACGCAGTTTATTTTGAAGCTGTCTCTGGGAAATTTAGAGAAATGATTAAAAAAAAAACCAGAGAAAACAAAGACTTAATATTAAAAATTTTGATTCAGTGGCAGGCGCAAGATAAGGATTATTGGAAGTTGTGGGCAAGAGAAGGGGCCACTATGCAAGATTAGGAACAAGAGCAAATATGAGTCGACCCAAATGATAAAGTGGTGGCCCCCCCCCCCCCACATATATATATATATATTGCAATTATGTTCTTTTACCACTGGTGGGGGCTGGGCTCTGGCTATTACCATATGTTCTTAGTGTTTGCAATGTAATTGATACAAGGCTTCCAAGGGTTTGATCATCACTCCTGCACACCTAAAGCGCCCCCCTTGGATCCTTGCCTGCAGATCCAGGTTTACTTTATTGAATTAACCCAATGCCAAACTTACAAGTAAGAAGGAAGCAATGTTTTGCAGCTTCTCAGCCTCGTCAGAACTGATTTGCCTCCAGGCGCAGGTCACCTATTCAATTTCCAGATGGACAGTGATCTTTTCATCGTATTTTGAGATGTATGGGAACAGGGATCAGGAAGAGAAGAAAAGGGCCCGTCCCTGCAACCAGGAACTTAATAATAGAAACCCGACATCCGAAAGAAGCTGCAGAAGGCCGAAGGCTTTGAGGGCATGAGCCTCAGCCAGTTAAAAGCTATAGCAGACCAGGTATGTGGAAATAGAGAAGTGGAAGAGAAAAGAGAGAAGCAAGTAGAGACATGAAGGAGAAAGTGACTGTTAGCCGCCGCTCTCGAGGACACGCGGACGGGAAGGAGCCAAGACAATGGCAGACCGCGAAGAGGAGGGGGAACAAGACCCCCTTTGGGAAAGAATCAGTGTGCGTACTGCAAAAATGAAGGCCATTGGAAGAGAGACTGTGAAGAATGGCAAAAGAAATACGGGAGCCCTGCAGTGAATACTAACGACAAAAATGGACCTGCACCGACACAAAGGGGCCGAGGAGGAAGGAGATCGGACAACCCCCACTGGCAGATGGCGGGGGAGGCGACAAGGAGCATACAGCCTGAAGAGACCGGGAGGGAAGAATCCCCACTGACCCTCTGGTGGAGATCCACGAGGTAACACAACAAAAATCAGGGGCCTGTTGGACTCAGAGGCCAACGATCTGTCATGACTGCACCAATCGGCCCCCCCCGACGAGAGAGACTGTTTTATAGTGGGCGCCTCAGGTCAGGTACTCACTGCCCCTCTGCAGAAAGAATGAACTATACAAGTAGGCGGGACCATGGTATCCCTTATCTGATGGAACCTGCTGTGTAAGCCTCAGACCACATTGAGATTTCAACCAACAGGGGAAGTTAAAGCCTCCTTCGGGGACCATCCAGTGATACTCATCTGTCCCCTCCAAGAAGAATGGAGACTACATCTTCCCATAGTCGAACGAACCATCGAACATCGATATGAAAACAACACCCCCCTCAACATAAACGAAGACAACTGATGGATAGCGTGCCTAAAGTATGGTCCGAGCAGAACCCGGGAGGAATAGCTATCGACGCTACCCCCATATGGATAGAGATGAAACAGAATGCACAGGTGATTAATCAACCTCAATACCCCATTCCATATATGGCCAGACAAGGAATCCAGATACACCTGCAACGACTGTATGATTTGGGCATTCTTCGGCGAATCCGATCTGCTTGGAACACCCCTTTGTTGCCAGTAAAGAAGCCTGGATCTAATGACTATCGACCAGTACAAGACTTAAGAAAAGTGAATAGTCAAGTAGAAGATCTAGTAGCCCTCGTGCCAAATCCATATTCAATCCTTGCCCAAGTCTCTCCTGCATCGAAGTGGTACAGTGTCATTGATCTCAAAGATGCCTTCTTCTCCGTCCCGGTGGCGGAGGAATGTCAAAAGATTGTTGCTTTCACATGGGAAAATGCAGATACTGGAGTAAAGCAGCAGTACACATGGACTCGGTTGCCTAAAGGGTTTAGGCACTCACCTACGCTGTTCGGTGAGCAACTGGCAAAAGACTTAAAGATGTATCAAGTAAAGTATGGGCCAGTCATACAATACGTGGATGACCTTCTGTTGTTTCGAGAGACGTACCTCGAATGTGCGGTATCCACTCTTCAGCTGCTAAAGATGTTGTACTCAAAAGGGTATCGTGCAAGTAAAAAGAAAGCTCAAATCTGTGAATTGGAAGTAGAGTATTTAGGCTTCCAAATACGTGGAGGAACCCGATGTCTGGGGATTTCTCGCACCAGTTCTATAAGAGATCAACCTGTACCCACTTGCAAGAAAGAGCTCCGGGCGTTCCTTGGAGCTGCAGGATACTGTAGGCTGTGGATTGCTAACTATGCTGTTATGGCCCAACCCCTATACGACAAGCTGCGGGGTAAAGAGGCAGAATCTCAACCCTTCCAATGGGAAGGAAACGAACTGGCAAGCTTACGTCAACTAAAAGAAGCCTTAATTGAACCACCTGCTTTAGGATTGCCAGATGTAATGAAACCATTCCATCTATTCGTCGATGAAAAGAAAGGAATGGCCATTGGGGTATTGACTCAAACTCTAGAATCATAGGAACGACCTGTTGCATATCTGTCAAAAGGAATGGACAATGTTGCAAAAGGATGGCCAGGTTGTCTTCGAAGCATTGCGGCTGCATGCTTACTAATTCCAGAAGCAGTCAAATTAACTTTTGGTCAAACTCTGAATGTAACAACTCCCCACACCATTCAAGGACTGCTAGAGACCCATGGACCAAAATGGATGACTAATTCACGTCTCGTCAAGTATTAAGCCTTACTATGTGAAACTCCTGAAATTCAAATACAAGACAGCAAAAACTTGAACCCGGCCACTCTTATGCCGGCACCTGAACCAGTTGCCCATGATTGTGAAGAAGTCATGGCTACAATACATTCCAGTAGACCAGACCTGAGGGATCAACCCTGGCAAGGAGCTTGGACTTTATTCACTGATGGGAGCAGCCAAATCATTCATGAGATACGTTCTGCTGGATATGCTGTTGTATCCGAAGATGAAATCGTTGAGGCTCAACCTCTTCCCCCAGGAACGTCTGCACAAAAAGCTGAACTAATTGCCCTTACTCGAGCTCTGCAGTTGGCAGAAGGACAAACTGTAAATATCTATACAGACTCTAAATATGCCTTCCTTACAATTCAAGTGCATGGAGCATTATAGAGGGAAAACAATTGAACAATGCATCAGAAGTACGTGAATTACTAGACGCAGTTTGGCTACCTCGCAAGGTGGCTGTAATGCATTACAAAGCACATACCAGGAAATCAAACCCTATTGTCAAGGAAATCAGAGAGCAGATGAAGCAGCAAAAAGGGGCAACTCGGGAACCCTTCCAAGCAGTATTAATTGCATCGAATCATCAGGCTTCAGGCAGTCCTGGAGCTCATCACCAACGACTGCTTTCGCTCTTAAACTCTGGGCAAAACAAAATACCAAAATTATGACTGCAGTGTACCAGAATAGATTGGTTTTAGATTATCCTCTGGCCCAGGAAGGAGGGTTTGTGGAACATTTAACCTCTCCAATTGTTGTTTACAGGTAGATGACCAAAACAAGGTTATCCAAGACATCACTGATCGCATGGTCAAGATGGCACACGTCCCTGTCCAGCAATGGAATAGTGCTTGGGACTGGACCAATGGATTCCGTGGTTGGTTTTCCATGATCGGTGGATTTAAGAGCTTGTTTGTTATCCCAGCCAGTTTAATTCTGTTTTGTTTTTTAGGACCCTGAATTATTCCTTTCTTGCTCAAACCGCCTTCGTCGGGTGATGAAGGACATTGCTGAACGCAAAACAGCCACGCAGCTTCTGTCACTGTACATTAACCATCCTCATGTTTTATCCTGGGCCATCTTCCCATACATGACAAGTTCGGGCTACAAAGGGGGGTGGAGCCATTAGGGCCCATCCGTCTCAAACCCGTGAAGAAACCATCGGACTGTTTGGGAAATTAGGGCCCCCTGAGAACTCAAATTGCTAATTTTTCTTGTTTCTGTTTCTTTCAGCTCCACAGTTGCGTTGTGATGGTGTGATACTTTTCATAAAGAATGATAAGTATCAAAGGGGGGAATGAAGGGGTCTGAACGCTTCAACCTGACAAAGGACTTCATGTACCAGAATTCCCTGCTTCATGACGGGTTTACTTACAGTCTGCAATACAGCTGTAATTAGGACATTGAGAAACTCTCTGTCAGCACATTGCACATTTTCATTTTTTGGCTTCGCTGTTCTTATTCTCTGATAAGCTTTCACTGCTGTAACCTAGAATAGAACAATGGATGTATTATGTGAAGGGCTGTATTACTGCAGACTCGCGAATTCCTTTCCAGAACTGCAAGTCCCAGCAGCCTCTCCTGCAGAACATGGGAGAAGTTTCACGAAAGTTCCAGGGTGTCTAGGGAGGGGGTCAGTAGCCCCTTCAGCCGGAATATGCTTGCTCAGCAATGCTTAGAACGCATGTGTAAAAGATAAGAACTGTAAAGTGCATAAGAGTCTGCTCCTGGAGGGGAGGGGCATGCAGTTGTACTGAGCCTTTGTCTTAGCTGCATCTTGCTGGCAATAAAAGTCTATCTTTACGGATCAGTTGTCTGGACCTCCTTACTGACTAAAAAAGAGACGGTTACACTATAATAGGACACAGGAGGGGGTCTGGCCATATTCTTTAAATCCCACTTGAAATTTACCCTGGTAGATGTCTCCACACCTGCCCCATTTGAGTTGCTATGTCTAAAATCTAAACACATTACCTTCCCTCCTCTCTGTTGAAGGTATATGTTCCACATTGTACCCCACTCTGAACGTAGGAAGGGCAGGTAATAAATGCATTTAAATAAATAAAATAAATACTTGCTAACTTCATGGAATGCTCCCTAGACCTTCTATTATCTGAGACAGTAAATAACTGATTTACATTAACTTTTTCAAGTCATGATTTTGTAGACCTCTATCATATCCTCCCTCAGTTGCTCTTCTCCAAACTGAACAACCCTAACTTCCTTAGCCTTACCTCATAGGGCAGCTGTTCCATGCCACATCATTTTGGTCACCCTTCTCTCACTTTCTCCAGTGCAACTATATCTTTTTTGAGATGCGGCGACCAGAATTGCACACAGTATTCAAGATGTGGTCTCACCATGGAGTGATACAGAGGCATTAAGACATTCATCATTTTATTTGCCATTCCCTTCTTAATAATTCCTAATATTCTGTTTGGCTTTTTTGTTCGCCACAGCACACTGAGCTGACAATTTCAATGTATTATCCACTCTGACACCTAGATCTCTTTCCTGGGTGGTAACTCCTAAGATGGAACCTGTCATTGTGTAACTACAAGGATTATTTTTCCCTATATGCATCACTTTGCACTTGACCACGTTAAATTTCATCTGCCATTTGGAAGCCCATTCTTCCAGTCATGCAAGGTCCTCTTGCAATTTATCACAATTTGATTGAGATTTAACTACTCTGCATAATTTTGTGTCACTCGCAAAGTTGATCACCTCACTCGTCTTACCCCTTTCCAGATCATTTATAAATATATTAAAAAGCACCGGTCCAAGTACAGATCCCTGAGGCACTCCACTGTTTACCTTTTTCCACTGTGAAAACAGAACATTTAATCCTACTCTCTGATTCCTGTGTTTTAACAAGCTTGCAGTCCACAAAAGGACATTGCTTCCTATCCCATGACTTTTTAGTTTTCTTAGAAGCCTCTCATGCAGAACTTTGTAGAACGCCTTCTGAAAATCAAAATACACCTCATCTACCGGTTCATCTTTATTATAGGATGGTGTCCACAGTCACCTAAAGCAGAATAAAGTATCCCCAAGACAGATATACCACTGCACTGAATCAGCATTTCCTGGCCGGCTCACAACCCCTGCCCCACTATCAGAACAGAGTCCACTGAAGCAGTATAGTGAGAAATGTATTTATTTAGATTTTTATATTCCTTTGGCACATCAAAGTGGATTATACTCAGGTACTAGAGGTATTTCCCTATCCCCAGAGGGCTTATAATCTAATTTTGTACCTGAGGCAACGGAGGGTAAAGTGATTTGCCCACTGTTACAGAGATCAACAGTGGGATTTGAACCCTGGTTTCCCTCAGTCATATCCTACTGCTCTAATCACTAGGCTAGAAATCATATCCCTTACTGCTGAAGATCTGATATCTTTGTGGTTCTGCCTCCTTAGTGCTTGCACCATGAACAGAGCAGGTTCAAAACTTGTGGGCCAGCACTTTCTGGCTATTGATCTCATGCATTGTGGCAAAAGAATCCTTTTTATTTATTCACATTCAAGAAAATTAAACAATAAAATAAAGTTCCTGACAATCATCAATAGTATAAAGAACTTTAGGGGCAGATTTTCAAAGGGTTACACACGTATATTACGTGTGTAACCCCAAAAACCTGCTCCTGCACGCGCCGAGCCTATTTTCCATAGGCTCGGCGACGCGCACAAGCCCCAGGACGTGCGTATGTCCCGGGGCTTGAAAAAAGGGGTGGGGAGTGGTTGGTCTGGTGCGGGGCATGGGCGTGGCCAGAGGCCTCTGAAGGCCTGCTAGACCGGGGAATCGCGCGCCGGCACACGCAACCTACGCCTGCCCAAAGGCAGGCGCAACTTAAATAATAAAAATGGGGGGATTTAGGTAGGGCTGGGGGGTGGGTTAGATAGGGGAAGGGAAGGGAAGTTGCGGGGGGCGAAAGGAAAGTTCCCTCCGAGGCCTCGGAGGGAACGGGGAAAGCCATCGGGGCTCCCCTAGGGCTCGGCACGTGCAAGGTACACAAGTGTGCACCCCCCTTGTGCGTGCCGACCCCAGATTTTATAACTTGCGTGTGGCTGCGTGCGCATGTTATAAAATCGGGCATAGATTTTTGCACTCTACCCGGCGCCGGGTTGCGGGCACAAATCTACGCCCGCACGTAGGTTAGAAAACCTGGCCCACATAGTTCATAGAAACATGACGGCAGAAAAAGACCATATAGTCTATCCAGTCTGCCCATCCACATCAACCGCTCAGCTTTACAATCTCTACCACTCCATCTGCGTTTATCCCTTGCTTTCTTGAATTCAGATAACTGTTCTTGTCTCCACCATCGTCATGGAGAGGCTGTTACATGCACCCACTACCCTCTCTATAAATAAATATTTCCTTAGATTACTCCTGAATCTACCTCCATTCACCCTTTTCCCATAGTCTCTCATTCTAGAGCCGCTTTTCCATTGAAAAGATGATCACCCTCTGTGCATGGAGTACTTGGGTGTATTTAAATGTCTTTAACATATCTCCCCTTTCTCACCTCTCCTGTAGGGTATACGTTTAGATCTTTTAAGTCTGTCCCCATGCACTTTAGAATGAAGAGCCCTGATCATTTCAATAATCACTGTCTGAACTGACTCCATCCTGTTTATATCCTTTTGAAGGTATGGTCTCCAGAATTGTACACAGTATTCCAAATGAGGTCTCACCAGGGACCTACACAAGAACAATATCACCTCCCTTTTTCTGCTGACCATTCCTTTCCCTATGCAGCCAAGCATCTATCTGGTTTTTGTCGTTGCCCTACCCACCTGTTTGGTCACCTTAGGGTCATCATCAGATACAGTCACCACTTCTTTCATGCTTACAAATAGTTGTAGCATAGTACAAAATATTGACTATTTAATGTAGCACATTCTGTTTACACAATGAAATGAATCCCCTCCTGAAAACAATAGCTTACCCTTACCTGCTTAGACACATTGACTTGAGAAGAACTCCACTTTCCAGGGCACACCCTACCATTATTGACGGGTTAATCACTTGTGACTCAGCCTTCACAAGCACAGACAGCTTTGAAAGATTTTATTATAAGATCTATAAAGCAATTCATAAAGTTATAAATAAATAAAATAAGGGGTAGAAAGTAAGTTAAAGTGGAATTCCCCTTGCTAGCATGAAGCAAACTCTAACCTGCTTTATTAATTCTACACTGGTCAGTATTTGCATGTATACCAGATTTGTTATCAAATAATATGGAAACATCATATATTGAAAGCTGATTTTGCTCTATTACTCTTCAGTTTGCTGAAAAAGCTTGGGAAACCTCATAACTTTTTTACGTCTCACTTTAAAAACAGCCGTTACACTGCCTTTTGCCGCGTTAATTGCTTAACACTGCCTTTTGTTGTATGTGTTGGCTTTATTTTTAAGTGTATATTACAGCCCATAAATTGGCGTGGAGCTGTATAATTTTTAATCATTGGTTTCCAAGCTATAACATTGAAACTGAAGCAAAGATGTTGAATTTTTTAGTTTTTTTTAACCATTTTTGACTTAAGACACTAGCGGTTTTGAAGTGCTGGTTTCTTCTCAAATGATAAGTGCTAGTGTCTTAATCAAGTCAAAAATGTTTTAAAAAAATGGTTAAAAAAACTAAAAAAAAAAAAAACTAAAAAATTCAACATCTTTGCTTCAGTTTCAATGTTATAGCTTGGAAACCAATGATTAAAAATTATACAGCTCCACGCCAATTTGTGGGCTGTAATATACACTTAAAAATAAAGCCAACACATACAACAAAAGGCAGTGTTAAGCAATTAACGCGGCAAAAGGCAGTGTAACGGCTGTTTTTAAAGTGAGACATTAAAAAACGTTCTGAGGTTTCCCAAGCTTTTTCAGCAAACTGAAGAGTAATAGAGCAATATCAGCTTTCAATATATGATGTTTCCATATTATTTGATATAGAAGTACACATCATATCATTGCAGTTTACAATATTCGAGTACCAGATTTGTTAAGCAGCATGGATATTAAATGCTGCTGCTGCTGCTGATTTCAGCTCTCTGGGATGCTGTTGGGCAGGCCCTCACACACCATTGGTGGTGCCCTTGTACTTTTTTTCAGTTGCTCCTGTTCTTTCTTTCTTTCTTTCTTTTTTCTGCATCGTATAGCATTGGGAATGGAATTCACAGCTGCAGTGAGGAGCACGTGAAGCAGCTGGGAATGACCACAGCACTGGCAAAGAAGTACCTCTCTTTCAAAGGAGGTTTTATTTCTGCTCTCCGCTGAAGGTTCCACTTCAGGTCTTGCTTCTTCCTTCCCTCATCAGACTAAAGCCTGCTCCCGCGCTCGAGGCATCGAGTACGACCTTGGAATCCTTCTCCAGCATCAGCCTCTCATCGAGGAGCCAGGTAAGGCCTCCTCTGCTTAGAGCGCTCAGATCTGCAGAACCCGCTGAACTGACAGATCCACATTATATCTCTCTAACAGTGAGATGCTGGGAGCCACTGTGCATGTACTGGAAGGGCACCCAAGGAGCAGAAATATCCAGGAGAGGGGAGTAGCTGACCTGTCTGTTTGTACCCAAAGGAGGGGTCTGCCTTAGGACTTCAGAGGATGCCCGAAATTCCCCTAGGATGGGGTCATTTCCAGTGCTAAAGAGAACTCAATCCTCTTAATAATCTGTTACTTGTGCACGCCTGGCATTGCAGAGGATTATATCCTCATCATGTTGGGAGATGAAACAGTGAGTGTGCACATGTGTGAAAAGGTATGATTGTTCATATGTCTGCTTGGGTGCAGTTGTTCACATTTGGCTCATATGTAAAGCGTGGGTGTGTATCAGGAGCTGTGTGCTTATAGTAGTATATATATATTTCTTGAAGTATTAAACCTAGAATATATATGGGAATAGAAGAGCATATGTGGGTGTACCTGTGCAGAAATGATGCTTTATTTGCATAATTCTAAATGGGAGCAGCTTATATGACTGCTGTTTGTACATGTGAATATGAGTAACAGTTGAAGACACTGGAAAGAAGGGGGAAAGCTCATTGTAGAGGGTACTTGCAGGGCAGGAGTGAGGTGCACTGAAAATATCAGAGCGTATTGCAAGGCAGGATTGAGGTGCATTGGTAGAGCTGTGTGGGGACTCATTAATAAAATATCAGAGTATACTGCAGGGCAGGTGTGAGGTGCATTGCCAGAGCTGTGTGTGTGACTCTCAGTATTGGAATATTGAGGGGGGGGGGGGGGGGTGATGCAAGGCAGGAGTAAGGTGCATTGAAAATATCGGAGCGTATTGCAAGGCAGGAGTGAGGTGCATTGCTAGAGCTGTGTGGGGTCTCATTACTAAAATAGAGTATACCGCAGGCCAGGACTGAGGTGTATTGGTTGAGCTATGAGCAGGCTTTAGTGCTAGAAGAACAGGGTTTAGTAGGGCAGGAGTGAGGTGCATTGGCAGAGTTGTGTGTTGGGGTCTCAGTACTGGACTCTCAAGGAGTACTGCAGGACAGGAGTGGGGTACATTGATAGAGCTGTGTGTGAGGCTGTCAACATGAGAATATCAAGGGGTACTGTGGGCAGGAGTGGGATGCATTGGTAGAGCTGTGTGGGAGGATTTCAGTACTGGAATATTGGGGTGCAGCAGGGTACAGTGAGGTGTACTGATAAACCTGGGTATGGGGGGGGAAGGGCGAGTGCTCTGATGTCCATATTATTGCGATTTTTTTTTCCTTCTGGTGCAGTAACTGTAGCTTTGCTATTACACAGTTAAATCCTGATGCATCATGCTTTGAATAAGGTGTTGTGTGGGCTGCTCGTTCTGAGGCTCTAGATAAAAGCTTCCACTTCCTAGATACAAAAGAATTCATCAAGAGAAAAGCAGAAAAGCAAGAAGCAAAAAGTGGTGAGTAAGGCAACCCTGCGGTAACTAGACTCTGCACCTGGGCTTCTGTCGCTTAAATACTGGAAAATGGGAATTGGGGAAACAGAGGGGTGGAAGGAACAGGGTAGGATGAGGACTGGGAGGTTGCGAGAGGGTAAGGAAGGAATGAGGGTGACAAGTGGAAAGAAGGTACAGTGTACATGTGTGAGTGTCAGAGAAAGACTGTGTATGCTAATGAATGTGTGCAGATGATTGTGTATCAGTGAGAAAGCGTGGAGTTTGTGTGTGTGTGTGTGTGTATGGGAGGGACGATGACAGAAGATTGACAGAGAGTGTGTTAGAGATGGAATATGTGTGGGAGATGTGTGTGTACGTTTTGGTGTAATTGGGACAAGCTGAGCCAGTGCTGGTTTTAGCCCTTGTGTATCTGCGGACTAATTTTTTGCTTTAAGATATCGGTACTCTGCATGCAGTGACATGGAGCTGGCTGCTAAACATAGGGCGTAGGCGAGTTCATGTGTGTGCATATGAGTCTGCAGGAGGGCAGAGCATACAATTTGATTCTCTGACTCACTAATGAGGGGTAGACTATAAGTTTTCGTCTAATAGGTGAAATTATATGAATGTGATAAAACGGTACTAGAGTAGTGACCGCTGACCATGAGGCTGAACTAAGGCTAGAAAACTGGGATTGGAGGGTCTTGGAGAGATAGAGAAATTGAGAGGATGTATGTGAGGGAGAGAAGAGAGATGCAAACAAAGAGATTTCTTTTCCGGATGAAAGAAATCAAATTCCCAAAGCCAGATTCTGGGACAGTCTGAGGGCAGATTCAGATTCTGAAGCAATGTAAGGGGCCACTTTAGCAAAACCTATGCTGCAGCTTGAGAGGAAGGTTGCTTTACAGCCCAAGGGTGCATATTCTGCCATAGCCTAATGGCAGGTCCTTCACAGCTTGAGGAGAAAGTACTGCAGTCTGAGGGGAAGATTCTGCAAAGCCCGAGGAAAAAGTAATGCTGCAGCCTGAGGGGAAGATACTGATGCAGCCTGAGGGAAAAGTTCTGCAGCACCTGAGGAGAAGGTACCACCACAGCCCGAAGAGCAGGTTCTGCAGCACCTGAAGAGAAGGTACTGCCGCAGCCCGAAGGGCAGGTTCTGCACCTCCTGAGGAGAAGGTACTGCTGCAGCCCAAAGGGCAGGTTCTGTACCTCCTGAGGAGAAGGTACTGCTGCAGCCCAAAGGGCAGGTTCTGTACCTCCTGAGGAGAAGGTACTGCCGCAGCCCAAAGGGCAGGTTCTGCACCTCTTGAGGAGAAGGTACTGCTGCAGCCCAAAGGGCAGGTTCTGTACCTCCTGAGGAGAAGGTACTGCTGCAGCCCGAAGGGCAGGTTCTGCACCTCTTGAGGAGAAGGTACTGCCGCAGCCCAAAGGGCAGGTTCTGTACCTCCTGAGGAGAAGGTACTGCTGCAGCCCGAAGGGCAGGTTCTGCACCTCTTGAGGAGAAGGTACTGCTGCAGCCCGAAGGGCAGGTTCTGCACCTCTTGAGGAGAAGGTACTGCTGCAGCCCAAAGGGCAGGTTCTGTACCTCCTGAGGAGAAGGTACTGCCGCAGCCCGAAGGGCATGTTCTGTACCTCCTGAGGAGAAGGTACTGCTGCAGCCCAAAGGGCAGGTTCTGTACCTCCTGAGGAGAAGGTACTGCCGCAGCCCGAAGGGCATGTTCTTCAGTGCCTGAGGAGAAGGTACTGCCGCAGCCCAAAGGGCAGGTTCTGTACCTCCTGAGGAGAAGGTACTGCCGCAGCCCAAAGGGCAGGTTCTGTACCTCCTGAGGAGAAGGTACTGCCGCAGCCCAAAGGGCATGTTCTTCAGTGCCTGAGGAGAAGGTACTGCCGCAGCCCAAAGGGCATGTTCTTCAGTGCCTGAGGAGAAGGTACTTGCCGCAGCCCCAAAGGGCATGTTCTTCAGTGCCTCTGAGGAGAAGTACTGCCGCAGCCCAAAGGGCATGTTCTTCAGTGCCTGAGGAGAAGGTACTGCCGCAGCCCAAAGGGCAGGTTCTTCAGTGCCTGAGGAGAAGGTACTGCCGCAGCCCAAAGGGCATGTTCTTCAGTGCCTGAGGAGAAGGTACTTGCTGCAGCCCAAAGGAGGCAGGTTCTTCAGTGCCTGAGGAGAAGGTACTGCTGCAGCCCAAAGGGCATGTTCTTCATGTGCCTGAGGAGAAGGTACTGCTGCAGCCCAAAGGGCAGGTTCTCAGTGCCTGAGGAGAAGGTTATGCTGCCGCCCAAAGGGCATGTTCTTCAGTGCCTGAGGAGAAGGTATGCCGCAGCCCAAAGGGCATGTTCTTCAGTGCCTGAGGAGAAGGTACTGCTGCAGCCCAAAGGGCATGTTCTTCAGTGCCTGAGGAGAAGGTACTGCCGCAGCCCAAAGGGCATGTTCTTCAGTGCCTGAGGAGAAGGTACTGCTGCAGCCCAAAGGGCATGTTCTTCAGTGCCTGAGGAGAAGGTACTGCTGCAGCCCAAAGGGCATGTTCTTCAGTGCCTGAGGAGAAGGTACTGCTGCAGCCCAAAGGGCAGGTTCTTCAGTGCCTGAGGAGAAGGTACTGCTGCAGCCCAAAGGGCATGTTCTTCAGTGCCTGAGGAGAAGGTACTGCTGCAGCCCAAAGGGCATGTTCTTCAGTGCCTGAGGAGAAGGTACTGCCGCAGCCCAAAGGGCATGTTCTTCAGTGCCTGAGGAGAAGGTACTGCTGCAGCCCAAAGGGCATGTTCTTCAGTGCCTGAGGAGAAGGTACTGCTGCAGCCCAAAGGGCAGGTTCTTCAGTGCCTGAGGAGAAGGTACTGCTGCAGCCCAAAGGGCATGTTCTTCAGTGCCTGAGGAGAAGGTATTGCTGCAGCCCAAAGAGCATGTTCTTCAGTCCTGAGGAGAAGGTACTGCTGCAGCCCAAAGGGCATGTTCTTCAGTGCCTGAGGAGAAGGTACTGCCGCAGCCCAAAGGGCATGTTCTTCAGTGCCTGAGGAGAAGGTACTGCCGTAACCCGAAGGACAGGTTCTGCACCTCTTGAGGAGAAGGTACTGCTGTAACCCGAAGGGACAGGTTCTGCACCTCTTGAGGAGAAGGTACTGCTGCAGCCCGAAGGGCAGGTTCTGCACCTCTTGAGGAGAAGGTACTGCCTGCAGCCCAAAGGGCATGTTCTTCAGTGCCTGAGGAGAAGGTACTGCCGCAGCCCAAAGGGCATGTTCTTCAGTGCCTGAGGAGAAGGTACTGCCGCAGCCCAAAGGGCAGGTTCTTCAGTGCCTGAGGAGAAGGTACTGCCGCAGCCCAAAGGGCATGTTCTGCAGTGCCTGAGGAGAAGGTACTGCCGCAGCCCAAAGGGCAGGTTCTGCACCTCTTGAGGAGAAGGTACTGCCGCAGCCCAAAGGGCAGGTTCTGCACCTCT
Source organism: Rhinatrema bivittatum (assembly GCF_901001135.1). NCBI lineage: Eukaryota > Metazoa > Chordata > Amphibia > Gymnophiona > Rhinatrematidae > Rhinatrema > Rhinatrema bivittatum. The sequence goes on from NC_042619.1 coordinate 251,707,657, forward strand.
TGAGGAGAAGGTACTGCCGCAGCCCAAAGGGCAGGTTCTTCAGTGCCTGAGGAGAAGGTACTGCCGCAGCCCAAAGGGGCATGTTCTTCAGTGCCTGAGGAGAAGGTACTGCCTGACAGCCCGAAGGGCATGTTCTTCAGTGCCTGATGGAGAAGGTTACTGCCTGCAGCCCGAAAGGGCATGTTCTTCAGTGCCTCGAGGAGAAGGTTACTGCTGCCAGCCCAAAGGGCATGTTCTTCAGTGCCTGAGAGAGGTACTGCCTGGCAGCCCGAAGGGCATGTTCTTCAGTGCCTGAGGAAGAAGGTTACTGCCTGTAAGCCCGAAGACATGTTCTTCAGCCTGCCTTGAGGAGAAGGTACTGCCTAAGCCCGAAGGACAGGTTCTTCAGCCTGCCTTGAGGAAGGATTACTGCTGCCAGCCCGAAGGGCAGTTCTTCACAGTGCCTGAGGAGAAGGTACTGCCTGCAGCCCAAAGGGCATGTTCTTCAAGTGCCTGAGGAGAAGGTACTTGCCGGCAGCCCAAAGGGCATGTTCTTCAGTGCCTGAGGAGAAGGTACTGCTGCAGCCCAAAGGGCATGTTCTTCAGTGCCTGAGGAGAAGGTACTGCTGCAGCCCAAGGGCATGTTCTTCAGTGCCTGAGGAGAAGGTACTTGCTGCAGCCCAAAGGGCATGTTCTTCAGTGCCTGAGGAGAAGGTACTGCCTGCAGCCCAAAGGGCATGTTCTTCAGTGCCTGAGGAGAAGGTATTGCTGCAGCCCAAAGGGCATGTTCTTCAGTGCCTGAGGAGAAGGTACTGCCGCAGCCCAAAGGGCATGTTCTTCAGTGCCTGAGGAGAAGGTAGTGCTGCAGCCCAAAGGGCAGGTTCTTCAGTGCCTGAGGAGAAGGTACTGCTGCAGCCCAAAGAGCATGTTCTTCAGTGCCTGAGGAGAAGGTACTGCCGCAGCCCAAAGGGCAGGTTCTTCAGTGCCTGAGGAGAAGGTATTGCTGCAGCCCAAAGAGCATGTTCTTCAGTGCCTGAGGAGAAGGTACTGCCGCAGCCCAAAGGGCATGTTCTTCAGTGCCTGAGGAGAAGGTATTGCTGCAGCCCAAAGAGCATGTTCTTCAGTGCCTGAGGAGAAGGTACTGCTGCAGCCCAAAGGGCATGTTCTTCAGTGCCTGAGGAGAAGGTACTGCTGCAGCCCAAAGGGCAGGTTCTTCAGTGCCTGAGGAGAAGGTACTGCTGCAGCCCAAAGGAGCATGTTCTTCAGTGCCTGAGGAGAAGGTACTGCTGCAGCCCAAAGGGCATGTTCTTCAGTGCCTGAGGAGAAGGTACTGCTGCAGCCCAAAGGGCATGTTCTTCAGTGCCTGAGGAGAAGGTACTGCTGCAGCCCAAAGAGCATGTTCTTCAGTGCCTGAGGAGAAGGTACTGCTGCAGCCCAAAGGGCATGTTCTTCAGTGCCTGAGGAGAAGGTACTGCTGCAGCCCAAAGAGCATGTTCTTCAGTGCCTGAGGAGAAGGTACTGCTGCAGCCCAAAGGGCATGTTCTTCAGTGCCTGAGGAGAAGGTACTGCCGCAGCCCGAAGGGCAGGTTCTGCAAAGCCTGAGCAGACAGGTTCTGGACGTCCCAACCACAGTTTTAAAGCAGTAGTACAGGTGCACAGAGTTTCCCATTGAAGATTTGGGACCAGCAGGACCACAAGTAGACTTTGCATCTATTTTATAGCAGGTGCAGAGTATGGGCAGGAAAGTAGAGCCCCCCACCCCTTTAAGCTGCAGTAAAAACCATTCATGCTGTTTCAGCCACTGAGGGAAAGGCAGTTTTTAGCCAGGGGAATTTACCAGGTTACCTCTTTTACTACCCAGGCAAATTCCTTTGCCAGTTGTCCTCTTAAATAGCAAAAAAAAAAACATTGCATATGTAAAGAAATATTTCTTTTACTGATTAAATATCACAGATGTACTGCTGGGAATATCCTAGGTTTTCCTTTGTATTCTAGTCTTGTTATGATGATGCTAGGAAGAGGTTGCTTAATAGACTATTTAAATGCATAACCCCAAGAACAGCAGGGCTTTTGCATGGCCATATTCTTCAAGAGCATGATTCTGCTAAATTCAGGAGGTGCTGGAGCAAAACTGCAGAAACCTCACGAGGAATTTGGGGTTTGTTTTTTTTTATAATTTTTTATTTCTCAGAATTTTAACAAGTTATAACAAGTATACATTCTTGCTAGGGTAGTATCGTACACTTATTAGGAAATATAAGAAAATAAGAACAAAAAATCAATTCCATAGTACAATCTGTGTACTGAAATATAGGAAATAAATATAATGCAAAGGAGAACAGGCTTTAAGATAATCAAACAGGGAATACTGTAGCAATCATTTTAGTCTAATTGCCAAGCTTTTATACATAACCATCTTATACACGGATTACAAGTGTGCTATCTTGGGTATGAGATTTCAAAAAACCTTTCAACAGGTCTATCTCAAAGAAGACATAGTTAGCATCTTTATATGTTATGGCACATTTACATGGATATCTTAGCATAAATTTCGCTCCCAATTTCAACACCTCTGATCTTAACATAAGAAAATGTTTTCTCTTAATTTGTGTACTTCTAGTCAGATCTGGGTAAACCCAGATCTTTTGGCCATAAAATAATGATTGTCTTTTATGGAAAAACATCCTCAGAATATTATTACGTTCTGATACAAATGCAAACGTCACTAAGGGCCTCATTTTCCAAGCCGCTCGCACGCGATAAGGGACCTTTCGCATGCGAAAAGTCCCTTATCGCGTGCGATACCAGGATGGGGGCGGAGTCAGGGCGGAGTCGGCCCCGGAAGAGGAGGAGTCGGGGCGTCACCGGGCCCGACTCTGCGCCGACGCCACGGACAGCGAAAAGGTAAGTGCCTTTTCGCTGCCTATTTCGCTCCCAATAGCTACACCTCCTATGGTGGCGCTATTAGGTGCAAAACCGGCAGCGATCGCAGCGTGACGGTGCGATCGCTGCCGGCTAGCACAGGCCCGCCCCCCGTTTCGGCCCCCCGCCCCTCATCTTCTAAAGTATCACAGGCCTGCGACACTTTAGAAAATGAGGCCCTATGATTGGCCTCCTCTGAGAAATTTCTGTCTCACTTGAAAGTTCTAGTATTTGAGAAATATCCGACAGATCAGACTGGCCTCTCTCTCCTTGATCTCTTATGGAAGGTAATAGATCTTAGTGATCACTGGAAGTGCTGACTCTGGAATATCTAATACCTTCTGTAAATAAGAGCTAAATAATTCCATCGGAGAAGTCAGACTGATCACAGGAAAGTGTAACACTCTTAAATTACACATCCTAGAAACATTCTCTAAACTTTCCAATCTTCCATTTATTATCATTTCTGATTTTACCAAATTCTGGGATATTTTTTTCAGTTTGAATAACTCTTTTATCTAAATCTTCTAATTTTTTATTATGTAGATATTAAATTATTAAACAACCAGAAAATTATTGTCATCACAACCTCTTCTGGGAGGGCATTCCTTGCATCCACCGCCCTTTCCATGAAGACATATTTTCTGATATTGTTCCTGAGTTTACTCCCTTACAGTTTCATATCATGACCCCTTTCCATTGGAAAAGATTTGATTTTTGTGCATCATTAATTCCTTTCAGATATTTGAAAGTCTGTATCATATCTCTCTGTTTCTCCCTCTCCTCCAAGGTACACATATTTAGGTCCTGTAGTCTCCTCTCTTAGTCTTTTGATGCAGACCCTTTACCATTTTGGTTGCCTTTCTCTGAATCGCTTCCATCACTTACTGTATACAGTGTGTAACATCACTTCCTGTTACACAGCATATACCATGTCTTCCTGTTATACAGTGTTCACCATGTCTTTGTGCTATGTAATACAGGCAGGCCAAGCTCCAGAGCCTCAGGGTATGGTTGAGACGATGGTGCAGGGAAGAGGATTTTAGGTTTGTTAGGAAAGGAAGACCATGCTGAGGAAGAGGGAGCCTATTCCAACAGGATGGGCTCCATCTTAACCGGCGTGGAGCCAGGTTGCTGGCACTAACTTTTAAAAATAAAGAGAGCAGATTTTAAATTAGAACATGGGAGAAAGCCAACAGTCGCTCAGCAGCAAATGGTTTGGAGGGAGGTATCTTCAAAGGTCCCTGGCAAACCAAGTAAGTTAAAATGTCCAAATAGAGAGGTGGTTCTAAAAGCTGAAAAAAAACTGGATTTATTTAAATACAGACCACACAGATAAAAATGACTCCAAACTGCCTGTATCATCTGATAACAAGCAGATTGTGCATATATATAAAAATAGAAATATAAATAAAACTACTTTAAAATGTCTATGTGCAAATGCCAGAAGTCTTAGAAAATTAAGACTGGGGAGCTAGAATGTATGGCACTAAAGGAAGATATAGACATAACAGGCATCTCAGAGACCTGGTGGAAGGAGGATAAGTAACTAATGGGATATTGTGTTGCCATGGTACTAATTAAATCAACATGACAGGGCAGATAAAATTGGTAGAGGGGTGGCACTATACTGTATGTTAAGGATGGCATAGAGTCAAGCAGGATAAAAGTTTTGCAGGAAACAAACACATTCTGGAATTCTTATGGACAGAAACTCAAAGGTTGGAAAGGAAGAGCATAGTGGGGATATATTATCGCCTGCCTGGCTAGGGTGAGGAAACAGACTGTAAAATGCTAACAGATTAGGCTGGCAAGTAAAATGGGCAACAGAATAATAATGGGAGACTTCAGTTGCCCGAGTATTGACTGGGTGAATGTCACATCTGGACTTGCAGGAGAAGCAAAGTTCCTAGATGGCATCAATGACTGCTTCATGCAGGAGCTGACCAGGGAACCAACGAGAGGAGGAGCTACATTAGATCTAATTCTTAGCAGACGCAGGACCTGGTGAAAGAGATAAAGGTGGTAGATCCACTTGACAACAGAGATCATAATGTAATACAATTTGACATAATCACTGGAGGGTGACTTCTAAGGAAAACTACTGCAGCAATATTTAACTATAAAAAGGAGACTGATAAACCTGTTAGTAAAATACTGACAGGTGCAATCCACGAGGTTAAAATCTTTCAGGAGGCATGGATATTGTTTAAAATTACCATCCTTGAGGCTCTGACAAAATGTATTCCATGCATAAAAAAGGTTGAAGGAAAACCAAATAACTGCCGGCATGGTTTAATAATGAGGTGAAAGAGGCAATTAAAGCCAAAAAGGCATCATTCAAAAAATGGAAAGCCAACCTAAATGAGGAAAACAGAGAAGAATATAAGATGTAAACAAGAAATTCAGAAGGCTCAAAGAGAATTTGAAAAAAAGCTAAAAGAGTTAAAAACAAATAATAAAAACCTTTTCAAGTACATTTGAAGCAAAAAGCCTGTGATGCAGTCAGTTTGGGTTGCTAGATGACTGAGAGGTGAAAGGAATAATCAGGGAGGATAAGGAAATAGCAGAAAAATTAATTAACTCTTTGCCTCTGTCTTTACTGAGGAGGATGTTGAGGTTATACCCACACTGGAAACATTTTTTGATGGTGAGAACTCTGAGCAACTAGATGAAATCAAAGTGAAACTGGAAGACATAACTCAGTTTTGACAGATTGAAAAATAACAAATCACCAGGACCGGATGGTATTCACCCCAGAATTCTGAAGGAACTTAAAAATGAAATTGCCTACCTGTTTATGGTGATTGGCAACCTATTATTTAAAACAACCATGGTACCAGAAGAATAGAGGATAGCCAATGTGATGCCAGTTTTTAAAAAGGGCTCCAGGATATATCCAGGAAACTATAGACTGGTAAGCCTCATGTCGGTACTAGGCAAAATGGTAGAAGCTATTCTTAAAAACAGAATTACTGACTGCATAGATAGACATGGTTTAATGGGAGAAAGCCAATATGGTTGTTGGAAAGAGAAGTCTTGCCTTACTAATTTACTAGATTTTTTTTGAGGGGGTAAATAAACATGTGGATAAAGGCAAGTCAGTTGATATAGTATCTTTGGATTTTCAGAAGGCATTTGACAGAGACTCCTCAGGAAATTGGGAGGACATGGGATCGAAGGCAGTGTCCTGTTATGGATTGGTAACTAGATCAAAGACAGGAAGCAGAGGGTAGGACTAAATGTTCAGTTTTCCAAATGGAGAAAATCGTATGCCCCAGGGGTCTGTATTGGAACCCATGCTATTTAGCATATTCATAAATGATCTGGAGAAAGAAATGACAAGTGAGGTGACCAGATTTGCAGATGACATAAAATTGTTTTGAGTTGTTAAGACAGCAGCAGATTGTAAAGAACTGCAGAAAAACCTTGTGAGACTAGAAGACTGGGCTTCTAAATAGCAGATGCAATTTAATGTGGACAAGTGCAAAGTAATGCATGTAGGCAAGGCCAGAGGAACCACTAGGTAAACTAGGCCTGTGCCTAGGGCGCCGCGATTTAGGGGGCGCCGCGGCAGGCAGCAGAATTTTGAAAGGGCAAACGTGCCCTTTCAAAATTCTGCCAGCCCCCGCCTCACTGTGCCACCCTCCCAACTCCCCCCTTGGGGTCCAGCGGAGGGCCCGGGAGCGATCTGCCACTCCCAGGGCCTCGGCTTCCACTAAGCAAAATGGCGCCGGTGGCCTTTAGCCCCTACCATGTGACAGGGGCTACCAGTGCCATTGTTTGGCCCCTGTCACATGGTAGGGGCTAAAGGCCACCGGCGCCATTTTGGTTAGTGGCAGCCGAGGCCCCAGGAGTGGCAGATCGCTCCCGGGCCCCCACCTGGACCACCAGGTATTTTGTAAGTTTTCTTTTGGGGGGGGGGGGGAGTCGGGGCTGCGGCTGGGGGCAGCGCAAAGCTGAAGGTGCCTAGGGCGCCCAATCCCCTTGCACCGGCCCTGCATGTAGGGAAAAATGATCCCAACTACAAGTTAGGGGTCACCATCCAGGAAAAGGATTTCAGAGTCCTTGTGGACAATACCTTGAAATCTTCAGCTCACGGTGCAGCGATGGTCATAAAGGCAAATAGAATGTCCGGGTCTATTTAAGGAATAGAGAACAAAACTGAGAATACCACAATTCCTTTGTATAGATCCATATTGCGACTGCACCTTGAGGTCAATGCTATATCGTGTGCTGAGCCTAGTGCACAGGCTAACGAGCTCTTGGACATGCTAAGCTAACACCCGATGCAATAAGGGGATTAGCATGTCCAAAATGTGCGTCCAAATAGCGCTCATCACATGCAAATGCTTGTAGATGAGGCTATTAGCTGTTACCCCCGATGTACAAAAATCACCATGCGCCCGATGCACATGTTTTAACACGGAAAACTTAATACCAGCCCAAGCTGTCTTAAAAAACCTCCCACAAAGCCACAAAAAAAGCTCCAAATACTGCTTTTCTGTGGTTCCTCTACTTAGTATCGTCCCAATACCAAGTAGGAGGAACCACAGGAAGCAGCATGAAAAAAAAATGTTTTGCCAGTGGTTTTGCCAGTGGAGGCCCATTAATCGAGCATCTGTTTTCCTAACCCTTGCACAGCCACTTCTCCTGGATGCCCGATGCCATGGACGCGCTAGGGACGCACAATTTATCCCTCGCACGTCCTTTTTAGTGCGACCCTTCATTTAAATAATGCATTGCGCGCCCAGGACAGGTGGCTGGGCGCGCGTTAGGAGAACAGGGGCTATCATGAGCGCCCATTTTACGCGAGCCAATATTGCTTCGGCCTGCTTGAGCATTGTGTGCAGTTCTGTTTTCCCCATCTTAAAAAAGAGATAGCAGACAGAGAAAAAGTACAGAGGAGATTGACCAAAATGATAAAGGGGATGGAAAAGCTCCCTTAGGAGCCAGGCTAAACAGATTAGAGCTTTTTAGATTGTAAAAGAGAAAACTGAGAGGAGATATCATTGAAATTTATAAAATCATGGGTGGGGTGGAACAGATAAATAGGGAAGGGTTATTTATCCTTTCAAACAACATTAGGATGAGGGAACACTCTAAGTAACTAGCAACCGGCAGATTTAAAACAAATCTTAGAAACTATTTTTTCACTCAGTGCACAATCAAGTTATGGAATCTGTTGCCAGAGGATGCAATTAACATCATGAGGCTCAAAAGAAGACTGGACAAGTTCCTAAAGGAAAAATTCATAAACAGTTATTAGCCAGGTAGACTTGGAAAAGCCAATGCCTATCCCTGGGACTGACAGAGAAGAATAGATCAACTGTTGGTGATCTTCCGAGTATTTGTGACCCAGACTGGCCACTGTCAGAGGCAGAATGCTGGGCTCGATGGACTTGGTCTGATACAGCATGATGCTTCTTATGTTATACAGCATGCACCATGACTTCCTGTTACCCGGCCCACTATCTCTTCCTGTTACACAGCACACCAGTCTTTCTATTACACGGCATGTACCACGTCTTCCTGTTACACGGTGTCCACCATGTCTTCCTGTTACATGGCATGTACCACATCTTCCTGATACACGGCTTGCATAGTGTATTCCTGTTACATGGCCTGCACCACGTTTTCCTGTTACACAGTGTCCACCACGTCTTCCTGTTACATGGCACACCAGTTTTTCTGTTACACGGTGTGCACCATTTCTTCCTGTTACATGGCATGCACCACATAAGAACATAAGAACATAAGAAAATGCCATACTGGGTCAGACCAAGGGTCAATCAAGCCCAGCATCCTGTTTCCAACAGTGGCCAATCCAGGCCATAAGAACCTGGCAAGTACCCAAAAACTAAGTCTATTCCATGTAACCATTGCTAATGGCAGTGGCTATTCTCTAAGTGAACTTAATAGCAGGTAATGGACTTCTCCTCCAAGAACTTATCCAATCCTTTTTTAAACACAGCTATACTAACTGCACGAACCACATTCTCTGGCAACAAATTCCAGAGTTTAATTGTGCGTTGAGTAAAAAAGAACTTTCTCCGATTAGTTTTAAATGTGCCCCATGCTAACTTCATGGAGTGTCCCCTAGTCTTTCTACTATCCGAAAGAGTAAATAACCGATTCACATCTACCCGTTCTAGACCTCTCATGATTTTAAACACCTCTATCATATCCCCCCTCAGTCGTCTCTTCTCCAAGCTGAAAAGTCCTAACCTCTTTAGTCTTTCCTCATAGGGGAGTTGTTCCATTCCCCTTATCATTTTGGTAGCCCTTCTCTGTACCTTCTCCATCGCAATAATATCTTTTTTGAGATGCGGCGACCAGAATTGTACACAGTATTCAAGGTGCGGTCTCACCATGGAGCAATACAGAGGCATTATGACATTTTCCGTTTTATTCATCATTCCTTTTCTAATAATTCCCAACATTCTGTTTGCTTTTTTGACTGCCGCAGCACACTGAACCGACGATTTCAATGTGTTATCCACGTCTTCCTGTTACAGGCGTGCACGTCTGTTACACAGTGTGCACCATTTCTTCCTGTTACATGGCATGCACCACGTCTTCCTGTTACAGGCGTGCACGTCTGTTACACAGTGTGCACCATTTCTTCCTGTTACATGGCATGCACCACGTCTTCCTGTTACAGGCGTGCATGTCTGTTACACAGTGTGCACCATTTCTTCCTGTTACATGGTGTGCACCACGTGCTCCTGTTACATGGCGTGCATCACGTTTTCCTGGCATCTTATACAGAGTCAGTGTGTGTTTCCTGGAGTCTCTTCAAGCAGTTCTATAACTAATGCCTGCTGGCACCGCACATACCTCAGTACCATCTGCTGAAAATCTGTCCACTTTCCACCCAGAAATGTGCTCACTGGCACTGCCGCCTGTACCGCAGCATCTGCTCTGAGAAAGTAGGAGTGTGCAGTTTTAGATATGGGAAAAAGATAATTAAATTAATGTTGGTTACAAAGACTGATGGGAGAGAGAGCTTGAGGAAGAGAAACAAGAGGAAAGACAGAGAAATGAAGAGTAAGAAGAACAAGAGGGAGAAGGAAGAGATGAGTGTGACGGGGGATGGCGAGGAGAGCGAGAATGGGATGAGGAATGCATTGTCTAAGAAGGTTATTGTGTGCACCCTCAGCGCTCCTCAGTCATTGCAGATCTGCCCTGAGTCAGTCAGTGGCGCAGAGTGCACAGGGCCTCAGCCACCACTGCATTTCACAGGCAAATTCCAAGCAGCAGGATAAAAACTCTCAGTCTCCACACATCTCCTCACCCCTCACACAATCTTCTCTCTCTCTCCCACAGCAGTCTCCTCCCTCACCTCTCACACATTTTTTCCAGGTCCCCATTTCCACACTCTCACCCTTATCTCTTCACCTGCACACAACCTCACCCCATTCTACCACATATAGCCTCATCCCAAACCACCATACCCACACCATCGCCTCCACACCCACATACACATCCTGACCCAACCCCTCCACCCAAGTGCGCCTTCATCCCAGTCCACTGCACATATCCTCATCTTTAACTGGCTACTTCCATGCACCAGGCCCACGAATATGCTCACCCCTTACCACAGCACAAACACCCCATTACCCCAAACCTCTGCACCCACACTTGGCGCACCACCACTCCAACACACATATCCTCACCCCAAACCACCATATGCATACCCTCATAGCCACACTTACACATCACCTCTAAACCCTCGCACTCACGCTAGCACCATGTCTTGACCTCCTACCCACCAAAAGCATGCCCTCACATCCATACTGTCACACCAGCACCCCAGCTGACACACACACATTCCCTGACCCCTGCATTCTCACCGAAGCATGCACTTGTATCCCACCTGTTTCCCACCCCCTCACACACACTCACACACACACACACACACACACACACATGAGCTATTTTTGCCAAGTTGCAGATCAGCTGCCTTATGATTCATTCTCCCCTTTTTGTCTTGTAGGGGCTGAGCAGCTTGGAACATGGAGCTGCTGTCCACCCCTCACAGCATACAGATCAGTGACATCACCTGTGATTCCTTCCGCATCTCCTGGGAAATCGAGACTCCCGACCTGGAAAGAATCACCCATTATTTCATCGACCTGAATAAGAAGGAGAACAAAAATGCGAATAAATTCAAGCACAGGGTGAGGCAGTCAGTTTCCTCCCCCCCTCCCCCTCCCCAGGCACTCCTTACAGTCGGACCCCACCTGCCTCTCCCTGCCCCAGTCAATAGGAGTCTGGGGCCAATCCCACAAACTTCCCCCATTCCCTGGTAAAGGTGGGCAGGAGGGAGAAGGAAATATTACTCTCATAATTTCTCTTCAACTAAGAGAAAAAAATTAAGGATTCTGACTTTTGGAGATTTAGATTTTAACTGGAAGCCCCAGTTGGTTGCTAGCTGCATCCCTTGGGAGCTCAATCCTTTTGCAGCCTTGTTAGAATGAAGGTTGCTATGGTAATGCTCTATTTAATATATTTTCTTGGCTAATATGGTGTTTGTCTCCTGACTGCTCCATGTTCTCTGTTGCTGTGGGAACAGTCTGAACCCTGAAAGTGTTTTTGGGCCCTGCCAGTGGGACAGGGGGTGCAGAAAGAAAAGCAAGGTAAAGCCTTTGTGTACCATTAGGCTAGGGAAATCCCCATCCCAATTCACCTCTAACTGCCCATTCTGCTATGCTGGGGACTCAGCAAGGCTGCAGGACACATGGCTGAGCTGCAGGTTTGTGTATGATCACTGACCTCCAGTGAAGCTGCAGGGCGTGTGACTGAGCTGAAGGTTTGTGTAGGATCACTGACTACCAGTGAAGCTGCAGGGCGTGTGACTGAGCTGAAGGTTTATGTATGATCACTGACCTCCAGTGAAGCTGCAGGGCGTGTGACTGAGCTGAAGGTTTGTGTAGGATCACTGACTACCAGTGAAGCTGCAGGGCGTGTGACTGAGCTGAAGGTTTGTGTATGATCACTGACCTCCAGTGAAGCTGCAGGGTGTGTGACTGAGCTGAAGGTTTGTGTAGGATCACTGACCACCAGTGAAGCTGCAGGGCGTGTGACTGAGCTGAAGGTTTGTGTATGATCACTGACCTCCAGTGAAGCTGCAGGGCGTGTGACTGAGCTGAAGGTTTGTGTATGATCACTGACCTCCAGTGAAGCTGCAGGGCGTGTGACTGAGCTGCAGGTTTGTGTATGATCACTGACTACCAGTGAAGCTGCAGGGCGTGTGACTGAGCTGAAGGTTTGTGTATGATCACTGACCACCAGTGAAGCTGCAGGGTGTGTGACTGAGCTTTTTGTGTAGGATCACTGACCACCAGTGAAGCTGCAGGGCGTGTGACTGAGTTGAAGCTCTGTATATGATCACTGTCCACCAGTGAAGCTGCAGGGTATGTGACTGAATTGCACCTCTGTATATGATCACTGACCTCCGGTGAGGCTGCAGAGCATGTGACTGAGTTGCAGTTCTGTGTATGATCACTGACTTTGTAGTACCTCCAGAGAGGCTGCAGGGTATGTGTTGCAACCGTCTTCGCATACTGTTACAAACGCGGGGCTGCAGTCACTTGCTGTAGGGGGATGTGGGCTCTTGGGCCACGGCGCGACTCAGGGAGGAGCCCCAAGATACACACCGTGGGAGGCAAGAGTGTCCAAGCATGGGCTGGAATTGGAACAAGGCTGGACCAGGATCGAGATGTGGAACATCTGAGGAACTGGAACAAGGCAGGCTCAGACCTCCACTGGACCTGCATGCACAGGTGAGACCCAGCAACAATATGCTGGTCTCAAGAGTAGCCCTCCGGCCACTCGGTAGCCCTTCTGGACCCACCGCTTGGGAACGATGAGTGTGTGAGGTCAGACGGAGGCTGAGGACAGGAACATGACAAAACATGGAACTGAAGAACTTGGAAGACTCAGACGGGGACTCGAGGAACTTGGAAGACCCAGACGAAAATTCGAGGAACTTGGAAGAATCAGATGAGGATTTGAGGAATTTGGAAGAATCAGATGAGGATTCAAGATTCAGGCAGTAGTACAGGGTGAGTACTGCACTGCAGTGCGCCCTATACAGCCGCCCATGGCTGGTTGCGGACTATGCTGAAAGTGAAGCAGACTCCAGACGAGAAGATGAAGGCTTGAGCTGGTAACATGATGAAGATTCAGGAGAGGCCTGCACTGAGGCTCGCCCTACACAGCCACCCGTGGCTGGTCACAGACCACGCTGAAGCATAGCAGGTTCTGGCTTGAGTCTAGGGCATGGACGGAAGCAGGAACAAGGAACTCCGAAGACCGGGAACAGGATTCAAGGATTCAAGACTCAGAATTCAAGACTCAGGATTCAAGGAATCAGAACTTGGATTCAGGAACAGACCTCGGCATTAAAAGCAAGTGCCTTCTGGAGGCTTGCGCTGCAGATGTGAAGACAGGCCTTGTGCCACAAAGCGCCCTACACAGCCCCCCAAGGGCTGGTCATGGACCACGACGGTGGCACGCCAGGAAAGGTGGAAGAGCAGGAAACCTGGAAGCGGGACAAAGCCGGAAGCTGGAACATCAGGACCAGGACTGGAACAGCAGGAACTTGGAACATCAAGACGAGGAACATCAGGAACATGTAACATCAAGAACACCAGAGAGACGACAAAGGACCTCCATCAAAGAACAAGACTAGGAGACCAGGACATCGAACATGAAGACCATCAAGACAGGCGGAGACCACGGAGAACCTTGCACGGTGAAGGAAACACAGACAACTGTGAGTATCCATGTGAAGGTGCTAAGGAAGTGGAGGAGAGCCCTTTTATAGGGCTAGTGACAGAACTGGTTGATGACATCATCCGTTGGGGCTGCGAGGCTTTTCCTGCCACTGGCCCTTTAAATGTTGAGAAGAGGCGCACATGCGCCTATGCAGGAGCCCAAGGATAGGTGGAGACAGCAGCATCGCTGGCGGCGTCCCTGCCACGAGAAGAAGAGGATCAGTGGCAGCTCCCCTGCCGCACGGGGAGGCAGGGTTGGTGGTGGCTTCCTTCCGCGACAAGAGCCAGAAGGCTGTGGCTTCCATGCCACGAAGAGTAAAGACTGCAGCGGCCCCTCCTGCCACGCACAGCGGCATTGGGCCGTGTGGGAGCAGCAAGTGGCAGTGGTCCGAGGTGGCGTGGGGCCACATCAATAGCGGGGAAACCGACAGCGTCGGTGGCGGCTCCTGAGCCGCGGAGAAGGGAGAGGCCTGTGGCAGCGGCGAGCCAGGGTCCGTGTAACTGAGTTGCAGGTTTGTGTATGATCACTGATCTCAGACAAGGCTGCAGTGTGTGTGTGGCTGAATTGCAGCTCTGTGAATGGTCATTGACCTCCAGTGAGGCTGAAGGGCGTGTGACCGTGTTGCAGGTTGGTGTATGATCGGTGATCTGTGGCAAGACTGCAGGGCGCATGACTGAGTTGCAGATTTGTGTATGATCACTGACTTCCAGCGAGGCAGCAGGGTGTGTAATTGAGTTGCAGATTTCTGTATGATCACTGACATCTGGCAAAGCTGCAGGACGCATGACTGAATTGCAGCTCTGTGTATGATCACTGACCTCCAGTGAAAATGCAGAATGCATAATCCCTAAACTCTGGCAAGGCTATAATGGGTGTGACTTTGTGGATGTAATAGGCCAGGCCTAAAACCTGATAACAGGTTTCTTCTCTGGTTTCTGCAGGATGTCCCCACTAAGCTGGTAGCTAAGGCGGTGCCACTGCCCATGACAGTGAGGGGCCACTGGTTCCTGAGTCCCCGGACAGAGTACAGTGTGGCAGTGCAGACTGCCATTAAGCAGAGTGATGGCGAGTATCAGGTGTCTGGCTGGAGTGAGACGGTGGAGTTCTGCACTGGAGGTGAGTTTGTTTGCAGATTCTGGTGGGAAGGAATGCAGATTACAAGAACCCGCACCCTATTTATTCAATTATTTAGTAAGTCCATGGTCCAGTGAGGAAAAAAGGAATCAATACAAGACCCTTAATTGTACTGTAAGACACACGCTTTCCCCCCACCAACTCCCCCGGAAGCTGTGCTACATTCTTGCTTCCTTCTGGTCCATATCAGGGCCAGTTATTCAGTCTGAGTCAGATGTGAGAGTTAATAGATGAGCAGACGGTGCTGTGACTTTCTAGCTCTTCTGCCTTCTTTCTCAGATTATGCTAAGGAGCACCTGCAGCTGCTGCAGGAGAAGGCAGAGGCCATGGCAGGACGCATGCTACCTTTCTCTGTTTTCTACCGGAATCAGCAGCAGGAATACTTCCAGCACGTCAGGTGAGTATGACAGACCCCAGGGGTCCTTTAGGTCAGGGGTGGGCAACCTTTTTCTTTGCTTGTACCAAGAATCAGGAATGGTGTGTGGGGGTTGGTCCTCTCTAAGATCTAGTTGGTGACCGCCAGGGGTTTGGCGGGGGGGGGGGGGGGGTGTCTCCTCTGTGTGCATGTTTGACTGGATGATTGCATGAGGTAGATGAGTCACCCTTCCCCTTTGCTCTCTTCTAGCTCATCTCACCCTCAGTCCCTTACCCTTTCCTTCTTTATCCTACCCTCTCTGACCTCCACTTCCCTACAGTCTCCACTCATCTTCTTCCTCTTCCTTCCCCTCTTCTTCTCTTCCATAGAACATAACAGCAGTTCCCTGTACGTACCCGCATCAGTCCAGACTCGTGGGGTCTGCCTCCCCTCCAGCAGATGGAGACAGAGAAGTTTTGGCTGACACTGCCCTATACCATGAGATGCCACCTGCAGTCCCTCAATATTTCTCTGTCTCTAGCAGATGGTGGAGGTGCAAAACCTGCAGTCTGACTGAAAAAAAAAGAAGAAGAAGAAAAAAAAAACAGTTTAAAGGCAGAAGATTCTACAGCCTCCCAGGGGGGTAGTCAGGTCCTGGTGGGACCATCCCCCCTGGTAGTTGAGGCATTTGAGCAAAGGGTCGGGGACCTTCAGATGCTCGCTCTCTTGGTGGCCAGTCAGGGTTGACACCGGGGAGCCTGGTTCACTCACCCTGAGAGGGATCTCTTTGAGCCTGCAGCCTGTTCTCCTGGTAAAAAAAGAGAAAAGTCAGGAAGAAAAAGAGCAGGTAGGCAGTGCGGTGGCTGGGGTCCCGTTTGCCCGTTGTGGAGGCTCTCTCTCTCTCCGGCCCCCCCCCCCCCCCGGTGTCTTTCTCCTGCTGGTTTCACCGCCCCCCTGCCGATTTCACCACCCCCTGCTGCTCCCAATGCCATGTAGTTCAGCCTGCTCCGCTTGTGGGATGGCTTTCACGCGGCGGCATCTGTTACAGGTGCCTCCCCGGTGGGGAGGGCATTCGGGAAGCACTCCGGGAGGGTGGGGGGGAGAAACAATCCTCACACCGAAAGCCTGGGAGGCTCTCCTTGGTGCAGCAGCCCCCAGAGGACCCGTACCAGTTTAGTGCAGGAATGGAGGCCATTTTCGCTGCTTTTGCTTTTCCCATGGGGGGAGGGGGATTTCCCTCCTCCCTTATATCCACAGGCTGGTGCTTCCAGAGGGGTCCGAATCGTGAGGGAGCAGGATGTTTCTTTCGATGGAGAACCTGGGGAGGCTTCAGATTCTTTTTCCTCTGATTTTATTCTCCTGCTGCATAAGGCCTTTAAGGCCAGGAGATCTACTAACAGACATGGGGAAAAGGGGGCTCTCTTCAGGGCGATTAAGAAGCCCAAAGCCCCTGAGAAGGCAGGGACCTTGGCTGCCATGAAACCTAGGGGCTCGGAGCAGGTGGGGGGTCACGAGGCTGAAAAGTCTCCGGCGAACCTCGGTAGCCCAGCCTGCGATAGATTCCTCTTCTGAGGCTTCAACCCAAGATGACCTGCTCGCCAAGGGTCCTCAAGGAGTGGACCCAGATGCAGACCAGGACCCGGAACAGGCATTGGCGGAGATGCTGATGGTCAAAAGGGATGACCCCAAAGTGATTCGCTTGTTCCGCAAGGAGGAATTGGCCCCCTTATTCCTGTAGTTCTGGAGGAACTGGGTATTGAGGCTCCCCAGGAGGGCACTCAGTTGGGGGCTGTAGATCCATAAAGAATGGGATACTCCAGACACAGGGTTCAAGGTCCATCAGGGATGGACAAGTTATACTCTCTCCTGGAAGAGGCGCTTGACCTTCTCAGGGTCCCTAAGGTGGATACTGCAGTCTCAGCGGTTACTAAGAAGACTACTATCCCAGTGACTGGCACTGCAGCACTTAAGGACCTTCAGGATAGGAAGCTTGAACATCATCTCAAGAAGATATTTGAGGTTTCAGCTCTGGGAGTTATGGCGGCTATATGTAGCAGCTTTATGTTAAGAGCGGGCCTTCACTGGTGCAGCAATTGCAAGTGGATGAGTCCTTGGTGGCTTCAGACTCCCTTCAGGTGGAGCAGCTGGAAGCCATGGTAGCCTACAGTGCAGACTCATTGAGCGATCTACTTTCAACCTTGGCTAGAACCATGTAGTGGTTGAGGACTTGGTCGGCGGACGTCTCCTCCAAAGCGCAGCTGGGTTCTTTGCCCTTTAAGGGAAAGTTGCTATTTGGCAAGGATTTGGAGGAAATGATCAAATCCCTTGGAGAGAATAAGGTTCATAGATTGCTGAAGATAAGCCGAAGTCAAGGAGCTTGCTGCTCTCTTGGTTCCTTTTCTGGGAAATCAGATGTTTCAGGCATCCAGATCATCAGTTTCTTCCTCAAGGCAAACTTTGGGCAGACAGCAGTCGTGGAGTCAGCCCTTTCATGGCTGTCGGCCTGGCAGAGATGGCTCGTCCCAAGGAACAGTAGGAGCAAAATCTTCCCAATGAGGTGAGGCCGGTCCACTCCTTTGTTCCGTTAATAGAGATTCTAGTAATTCTTCGGACTTTTCTTCAGATTTTTGTCCTGCTCCTTCACAGGGCTTATAAGGCTAGGAAGTCCACGGTTTGGTGCAGAGCTAAGCAGGGGGCAACCCTGGGACCCCAGCCAAGTAAGAAGTTCAGGTCATCTCGAGCTGCGGGAGTGACGAGGGTTTGTCGAGTGCTGCAGCAATCCACTCTGGTGGACGAGGCGGATGATCCCAAGGTTGTGCGGTTGTTCCATAGGGAATAGCTGGCCCCCTGATTCACCCAGTTTAGGCAGAATTGGGGATAAAGGTCCTGCAAGAGGAGTCTGTTACATGCGGGGTGTTTTAGTGTGCCCATGGGCCTCAGCCCGACCCCAGACGGATCCAGGACCGAACCGAGGGTTGACGGCATGATCCAGCATGGCTGACGGTCTTACCCTCTGCCAGGCCTGCAAGCTCCCAAGGCCAACAACAGGATGATGTTGGAATGTGAATGGTCCTTTGACCATTCTGAGCCCTTTCGGACCTGCCGCTTAGATCGGCATGGAGCAGCAGGCCTGGCCTGAGGTCGAGGGCAGACGGGCCTTGACACGAAGACATGACACCAGGGTCAATGCTACAGCATCGCAGATGAAGACATGACACCAAGGCTGATGTGGACGGCATCAGAGACGAGGGCTGGCACAAGACATGACACCAAGGCTAATGCGAAGACATGACACCAAAGCTGATATGAAGACATCATGGACCAGTGGTCGATGTGACGGCATCCCGGACCAGGGTCGATGCGACGACATCAGGAACAAGACGTTGACATGTTACTAAGACTGATGCAACGGCATCCAGGAAGAGATGAGGAACTTGACGAAGTCCAGACGAGACGAGAAGCTGGGCGGAAGGACATTGGCACTGTCTCTAAGGGCACCCTACACAGTCCACCCGCGGGACTGGTCACGGACCACCCTGTCCCACTGCGCGCCCTACACAGTCCGAGGAGGCTGGTCGCGGACCACGCTGAGAACGGGACGAGCGCAGGGAAGAATCCAACCAAGGCAGAACTTCAACGAAGGAGCCAGATGTCACCCGAAGCACCACAAAGGCTGGCAGGATATGACGGCTCAGAAGCACAGGACACCAGTCCACCTGTGGCTACTCCACGCTCGGGAAAGACATCATCCGAGAGAGCACGGCCTGACAGGTACCAGAAGGCTCAGGAGCGCTGAAGCAAACACCAAGAAGGGCAGGACACCAAGGAACTTGGAACATCAGGAAGCAGAAGATCAAGACGAGACACCAGGACACCTGGACAGGGACCTCAGGCACGAACATGACTTGACAAGATGAAGCGGAGCTCCATGAAGAAGACCTGACGGAGCTCTGGCAGGCAGGAGCCTCCAGAGTGAAGTAACTCCGATACAAGGCGAAGACGTACTGTGAAGACAACCCTTTTATAGGGCTAGAGCAGGAAGTCCACTCCTTAGGTGGGGCCAGCACACTTCCTGTGCCTGGCCCTTTAAATCCAGTAGAGAGGCGCGCGCCGGCACCTAAGGAAGCAGGAAGAAGTTGTGCAGGACCACGGACAGTGGTCTGCACCGACATCAGACGCCAGAGACGCAGGGCTGGGCCTGGAGGCAGGCCCCGAAGACGGCAGCGGCTCCAGCCACTGCAAAAAGGCCCGGGGGCGGCTCCAGCCGCCAATCGTGCCCGGGGATGCGGCCTGCAGCCCCGGGGGAACACGGTGATGTCGGTGGCGGCTTCTGGCCATGATGGACGGTGGCAAAGTCCGCGGCTCCGGCCGCGGTGAAGAGGAGCCTCGATGGGCGGCCTCCAGGCCGCAGGGGAAGTCCAGTCCGCGGCTCCAGCCGCGCAGGAAGGGGAGCTGACATCGACGGCATTGCGCCGCAAAGAAAAAGGCAAAGGTGAGCAGGGCCTGCTCGCGGGGGGACCCGCGGGCAGGGTCCATGACAGAGTCAGATCAGGAGGACGTGGACCCAGTCATGGCTGGCCTCTGAGGTCCAGCGAAAGTGTTCCCTTTTCATAAGTCTGTCAAGCAGTTACTTTTCCAGGAGTGGGACATTCCATAGACTGGCTTAAAGGTCAGCAGGGCAATGGATAAGTTGTATCATTTGCCTGAGGACACACTGGAACTCCTTCGGATTCTGAAGGTGGATGCTTTGGTCTCGGCGGTCACAAAGAAAATGACAATTCCTGTAGCAGGCTTGGCACTCTTAAGGACCTCTAGGATAGAAAGCTTGAAGTTCATCTCAAGAAGATATCTGAGGTATCTGCTCTCGGCATGCATGCTGCAGTGTGCAGCAGCTTTATGCTGAGAGCAGGTCCACGATGAGTGCAGCAATTGCAGGCTGACAAACCCATGTCTGTCACAGAGGCTAAGTGTTACGACTGTCGCTGCCCGACGTCTCCACTCCGCCCTCCTTACCTCTCTGGCGTCTCCTCCTGCGGTTGACGGACGTTTGGCTGCCGCGGCATCTGCCTGCCGTCCTCTCCAGCGTCCCCAGACCGGCTTGGGCACTGCCTCCCGCCATGCTGTTCAGCTGCCTTAGGGCACGCACGCCGCGCGGCCCTGCTTCAAATACCTTCAGTGGCGCGAACCTCAGGGGCGTCCCCCTGTGATGACGTCATGCATCCAGGATACAAAAGGCCTATGCGATTGCTAGCTAATCGAGTTAGCAAAGGTTTCCTAACGGATGGGATTCGCTCTCCGTACCTTGCAACTCTGCCTCCTTTGGACCTACTCTATTTGGGGTACCCGCTCCTCGGGGGCCTCTCTCTCTTTCTTATCTTTCAGGTCACAGTCTGGAACCAGTACTCGCTCCTCAAGGGCCCATGTTCCTGGACTCGCTACTTGGACTCCACTTCTGCTAGGAAGACACCGCTGCCTATAACATCTGTGAGTTACCATCTCTATCTCTCAGAGCTATTCCCTGGAACCAGGTACTCGCTCCTCGAGGGCCTGCCTTTACTCCAGCTCCTGTGCTCCACACTGAGAGACCGCTGCGTGAGTACATTACCAACGAGGCTCTATTCCTGAACTCTGCATATCCTGCTACTACTCACAATATCAGTTCTCTCTATTACAGCACAGCCATTGTGGGATCGCTGTTCCAGAGCCTGAGGGACTACAAGCCCAACCGGGCTACTTTCCAGCTCACTACTGCCACCTCTGGTGGTTCACCAATCCTGTATAATAAAAGAACTAGTGTGTGTGTGTCTCCTACGCTGAGCCTGAACTGTGGCCCCTCACGGGACTTCCCCCCGTGGGCGTGGTCATCTGCCACAGGTCCAGGGATCCACCCAAAACCCTTACAAATAATAACACTAAGAAGGCAAAGCACTTATAGGCTGTGGTTGCTTATGGAGTGGATGCGCTATATGACCTCATCAGGACTTCATCCAGAACAGTGATGTCTGAAGTATCAGCCAGGAGACTCCTCTGGTTAAGGAATTGATCAGCAGAAATGTCATCTAAGTCTCAGTTGGGAGCATTACCTTTTAAAGGGAAGCAGCTCTTTGGCCAAGATTTGGAGGAGCTGATCAAACATCTTGGAGAAAACAAAGGTCATAAATTACCTGAGGATAAGCCTAGAGCAGGGAAAGGATCTTTCCATCACACTCTCGCTTCAGAGGGAATACGCATTTTCGACCTTACAGAGCCTCTAGTAGCATTCAGAGACAGTCCTCGGGGAGGCAATCATCCTGGAATCAGTCCTTTCACGGACGAAAGCCAAATAGAGATGGCTCCAGCCAGGGTGGTATTGGAGCCAAGCCCACTCAATGAAGTGAGGCTGGTCTACTCCTTGGTCGCCTCCTCGGTTGACTCTTTTACAAGGTGTGGACCAAGATCACGTCGGACCAGTGGATTCTAAGTGTGATAAGACAAGGTTACACTTTAGAGTTTGCTTGCTGCTAAGAGACTTGTTAATGGTCTCCCTGTGCGCTTACAAGGAGAAAAGGCTGGCATTGCAGCAAATCGTACGTCACCTTCGGATGCTGGGAGCCATTCGGCCAGTCCCTCTGGAGGAACAGGGGACAGGCCGCTATTCCATCTATTTCATAGTCCCCAAAAAGGAGAGAACATTCTGCCCCATCTTAGGCAGAAGTTCCTCGATTTCGAATGGAGACCCTGTGTTCGGCCTGATCATCAAAGATATTTAAGGTTCATGGTCCTGGGAAGGCATTTTCAATTTTGCACCTTCCATTTGGGCTAGCGATGGCTCCCAGGACCTTCATCAAGGTGATGGTTGTAGTGGCAGTGGCCCTTCGGAGTGACGTCTTCTTGGTTCACCCTTTTCTGGATGATTTGCTGATTAAAAAGGTCAGAAGTCCTTTGCCAGCAGGCAGTGCACTTGGTGCTTCAATACCTGAGATCACTGGGGTGGATAATCAATATGTCCAAGAGTCATCTTTCCCCTACTCAGATCCTGGATTTTCTGGGGGCTTGGTTCAACACCAAAGTGGGGAAGGTTTTCTCACTGAGGAGCGCATTTTCAGGTTGCAGGTGCAAGTCCACGGATTGTTGAGAAAACAGAAGCCCAGGGTCTGGGATTACTTGCATGTGCTCGGGTCCATGTCTTCCACCTTGGAGTTGGTTCCCTGGGCCTTTGCACATATGAAACCTCTTCAGTCGGCACTGCTGTCCCGTTGGGACCCATTGTTGGAGCAGTTCCAGCTTCCGTTGCCTCTTACAGTTAGCCAGATCCAGTCTCTTGTGGTGGCTTGGTCATCACCAGTTGAGGCAGGAAGTGGAGTTGGTAGTGCCAGACTGGATGATTGTTACCACCGATGCCAGTCTCTCCAGGTGGGGAGCAGTGTGTCAGGATCAGTCTGTCCAGGGGCAGTGGTCAGTGGAGGAAGCAGCGTGGTCCATCAATCGCTTAAGAGACGAGAAGAGTGCGATTGGCCCTGCGGGCCTTTCTAACTTGGTTGCAGGGGAAACCAGTGAGAATCTTGTCGGACAATGCAATGACAGTGGCCTACATCAACCGACAGGGTGGCATTAAGAGTCGGGTGATGGCACAGGAAGCACAGGAATTGATCGCTTGGGCGGAGAAGCATCTGGCATTGTTAGTGGCCTCTCACATAGCCAGCATGGAAAATATATAAGCAGATTTTCTCAGTCAACAGCTGGATTCCGGAGAGTGGGAGCTGTCGGAGGAAGCAATGAGCCTTATCGGTCACAGGTGGGGCAGACCGCACATGGATCTACTGGCCACTTACCAAAATGCCAAGGCTCCTCGGTTCTTCAGTCGAAGAAGGGAAAGAGAAGCAGAGGGAACAGATGCCCTGGTGCTGCCTTGGCCACAAGGCATTCTTCTGTTTGTGTTTCTGCCGTGGCCGCTGGTGGGCAAAGTGTTGTGGCAGATAGAACTCCATCTGGGCGACGTGATTCTGGTAGCACCGGAGTGGCTGAAGCGCCCGTGGTTTGTGGATCTGATCAACCTGGTGTTGGATGGTCTGATACGCCTGTCTCATCTGCCAAAGCTTCTGCATCAGGGCCCCAACTTTTCAGATCAGGCGGATCGCTTCTGTCTCGCAGCTTGGCTTTTGAGAAGAAAGCGGTTAATGCAGAAAGGATATTCTGAGGAAGTGATTTCTACTCTGTTTCAAGCTAGAAAGTCTTCCACCTCCTTGGTGTATGTGAGGGTATGGAGAGTTTTTGAGTCCTCATGTGAAGAACTAGGTATTGATCCTATGTGGGCATCTGTGGCACATATTTTGGCCTTTCTACAAAAAGGATTGATGAAGGGTTTATCTTTTAACTCCCTCAGGGTTCAGGTAGTGGCCTTGGGCTGCCTGCGAGTGAGGTTCGGGGAGTGGTTCTAGCTGCGCATCCAGATGTGGTGTGTTTCCTTCAGGGGCTGAAGCATTTGTGCCTCTGATTCAGAAGCTGTGTCCCTCCTGGAGCCTTAATATAGTCCTTAAGGGCATGTATATGGCACCATTCGAACCTTTAAAAAGGGCTACTATGAAGGACCTCACTTTAAAGGTGGTTTTTCTGGTGGCTATTTGTTCGGCTTGTCGTCGGAGCTTCAGACCTTATCCTGCAGAAAGCCCTTTTTGAGGATCTTGGATTCGGGGGACTCCGATGCATATAGGGAAAAATAACCCATGCTATAATTACACAATGTTGGGTTCCATATTAGGTGCTACAACCCAAGAAAGAGATCTAGGTGTCATAGTGGATAACACATTGAAATCGTCGGTTCAGTGTGCTGCGGCAGTCAAAAAAGCAAACATAATGTTGGGAATTATTAGAAAGGGAATGGTGAATAAAACGGAAAATGTCATAATGCCTCTGTATCGCTCCATGGTGAGACCGCACCTTGAAATCTGTGTTCAATTCTGGTCGCCGCATCTCAAAAAAGATATAATTGCGATGGAGAAGGTACAGAGAAGGGCTACCAAAATTATAAAGGGGATGGAACGGCTTCCCTATGAGGAAAGACTAAAGAGGTTAGGACTTTTCAGCTTGGAGACGAGACGGCTGAGGGGGGGATATGATAGAGATGTTTAAAATTATGAGAGGTCTAGAACGGGTAGATGTGAATCTGTTATTTACTCTTTCGGATAGTAGAAAGACTAGGGGGCACTCCATGAAGTTAGCATGGGGCACATTTAAAACTAATCAGAGAAAGTTCTTTTTTACTCAACGCACAATTAAACTCTGGAATTTGTTGCCAGAGGATGTGGTTAGTGCAGTTAGTATAGTGGTGTTTAAAAAAGGATTGGATAAGTTCTTGGAGGAGAAGTCCATTACCTGCTATTAAGTTCACTTAGAGTATAGCCACTGCCATTAGCAATGGTAACATGGAATAGACTTAGTTTTTGGGTACTTGCCAGGTTCTTATGGCCTGGATTGGCCACTGTTGGAAACAGGATGCTGGGCTTGATGGACCCTTGGTCTGACCCAGTATGGCATTTTCTTATGTTCTTAAGGATAGTTCCTTCCTTTTTACCAAAGGTGGTATCATATTTTCACTTAAATCAATCGGTGGAGCTCTTGTCTTTTCAGAGTTTAGATGCTTTGGCACCTCAGGCGAGGGGGTTGTGGAGTTTAGACGTGAAGTGGGCGTTGTTGCAGTATCTTAAGGTCACTAATAATTTCCAGTTGTCAGATCATCTATTTTTGTTCTATGGCATGGTGCAAAAAAGGGTCATAAAGCATCAAAAGCCACAATTGCTCGCTGGTTGAAGAAAGCTATTGCTTCAGCATATATCTGTAAGGGTCATCCTGTCCTGGAGGGGTTGCGGGCGCATTCTCAGGTGGCGTCCTGGGCCGAATGTCAGCAAGTGTTGCTGCAAGAGATTTGCATGGCAGCTACTTGGAAGTCTTTGCACACTTTCACTGGCATTATCTTTTGGATGTCCAGACCCCAGAAGCCATGAGGTTTGGGGAGAGTGTGCTACAAGCAGGGCTTTCAAGGTCCCATCCCGTTTAGGAAAGAGTTGGTATATCCCAGGAGTCTGGACTGATCCGGGTACGTACAGGGAAAGGAAAATTGGTTCTTACCTCCTAATTTTCGTTCCTGTAGTACCACAGATCAGTCCAGAGTCCCACCCCAGTGAAGAAAGGGGAGATTGGGAGAATCCACTCGATCTGTTTTTATTAATCTAAAGAATCTGAAGATTGTCACAGGTTTTGTTAGTCCTGCACATTTTTTCTTGGTGTGGGCATGGTTGTTAAACATTTTTTCTCTTCCCTCTGCTCGTTCAGGGGGTTGTTATTTCTCTTTGGTATTGACATGATTGTTATCTTGGCTTGGGTACTGATCAATACTGAGGGACTGCAGGTGGCACCTCGTGTTATGTGGCAGTGTTGGCAAAACTTTCTCTGTTTCCATCTGCTGGAAGGAAGGCAAAACCCAGGAATCTGGATTGATTTTTGGTACTACAGGAATGAAAATTAGCAGGTAAGAAGTAAGAACCAATTTTCCTATCCAGCCTTAGCCTTCCCTTCTCCCAGCTATTGCCTGCAGGGACCAAACTTTTCCCCTGGCTGTTCTACTCCAAGGGAACATGGAACATTGTGTTTTTTTTCTTTTGTGTATGCTCCACATCCTGTACAATGTTTTTCAGCTTTTCTGTTTTCCTCCTTGTAAAAGTTCAGCTGCTCCTTAATGTTTAATCATTATGGACAGCTTAAGAGCTGCAGCACTGTTGGGACAACCTGCATTTCAATTTAGGATGGCAGCAGGGGCTAGATAAATGAGCCCCATGGGCCATAATTTGCCCACCTGACCTCTGCTTTAGGGGACTATGGGAACACCCCAGGAGTCCTTCCAGCATGTTAGCAGAATGTGGGAGACCCCAGGAGTACTTCCGGTGTGTCAGGGGAGTGTAGGAGACCCCTAAGATTCTTTCCTACATTTTAGTGGAGTGTGGGAGATGCCAGGAGACCTTCCAGTACATCAAGGGAGTGTGGAAGAGGTACCCCAAGAGACACAGTCCATCCACTCACATCACTGTACACTGATCATCTTGTCTGTTTCACCTGGGCAGCAGAGATTCCACCCTAAATTCAATTTCACTGTAAATAACAAAGTGGAAGCTATTCTGTTAGGTAATAAATGAGCAGATGCATTTCTGGCTGTAAAAGGGTAATCCCAAAGTCCTCCTTTTACTTAATGAGATATTTAGGGTAGAGGCAGTGACTGCAGGAGATAACACTGTCTGCCGCCGAACCAGAGAGGTACTGTATGTTCGCTGAGGGATTCTGAGTCTTTTATTGATATTTTTGGAGTCTTCATCTGCATTTTTGCTGGAGACTGAGGACTTACTACTAAACCCCAGAGCAGCTAATTAAGGGAAAAATGGCAGTTTTTTCCCGGATTAAGGGATCTCTCCATCAAAAGGTTTAACTAGACATTAAATGAAAGGGAATGATGAACAGTTGCATTGCTAACAAGATTTCAACCTTTCTGGCTTTCCCTTTTTTCTGGGCATCTCTCTCTCCCCCTCTCTGGATGTCTCTCCCTATCCCCCTTCCTGTCCCTCTCTGCCCCCTCCTCCCTACCCCAACTTCAGGCAGCACTGTGGGAAGGTTATGCAGCCCTACCTGAAAGATAACAGCGGCAGCCACGGCTCCCCCATCAGCGGCACACTCCGTGGCATCTTCTTCAGCTGCAACACTGAGTTTAATACAGGGCAGCCACCACAGGACTCCCCTTACGGCCGCTACCGCTTCCAGATCCCTGCCCAGCATCTCTTCCACCCTGGCACCTCCCTGTACTTTGCAGACCTGTACTGCATGTACACAGCCTATCACTATGCCGTGCTGGTGCTGGCACCCCGCGGCTCCCCAGGGGACCTCTTCTGTCGCACACGGCTCCCAGAACTCGACATCACCTGCAACCGCTTCCTGACATGCATTGCCGAGGGCCCGGAGCTCGTCTTTCATCATGCACAAGACCTCATACTGGAGATCATCTACACGGAGCCTGTGGACCTGGCACTAGGCCACCTGGGTGAGATCAGTGGCCACCAGCTTATGAGCCTTTCTACAGCCAATGCTAAGAAGGACCCTAGCTGCAAGGCTTGCAATGTCAACATGGGTCGCTAAGAGCACAGCCAGGGGGGTATTTGGGGCTGGGGATGCAAGGACCAGGGGCATAGGCAGGGGACACACTAGTAGCACAACTGGGGGGCATGGGGTCAGGGTCAATAGGAGCTCAGCTGGGGTTACAGGGCTGAGGGTGTGAAAACGGGCTTAAGCCAGGGGTACAGAGCAGGGAGCCAGGGGTTTATGGGGTGTAAATGGGGGGCACTAAGAGCTAGGGGTGTTAGGATCAGGGACAGAGGCAGTGAGAATTAGGGTTACGGTTCAGACAGGCTCTCCTAGATCAGAGGCACAGGCAGTGGGCACGAGAATAATGAGGTGCAGGAAGGGGGCACTAGGACTGAGAGCAAATGCTGTTGGTACTAGAATCGGGGCATGCAGTCAGAATGGGTGCCAGGAACAGAAGCTGCACAAAGGGGTGCTACGATCAATAGTAATAGGAACCCAGCTGGTGATAAGTGAAAGGGGTAGAGGACATGGCACAGAAGCACCAGGGGAAGGAGAGCAGGGGGTTCATGGAGGCAGAGAGCACTGTGATTGGAGGTGCAAGGTGGAATAATGGACAGGGGTTCTTGGGCTTGTGGGGCAAGCCGGGGCAATATGGTCAGAGGAGGGGCTGCTGTGATTAGGGGTGTGAGACAGAAGGTGATAGGATCAGAAGAGGGCACTGTGACAGTGTGAGTCAGGGGATGATAACACTAGGGGCAGGTAGGTAATGTAGATATCAGCCCAGTGAGCAAGAGAATTGGGGTAGAGAGCCCTGTGAAGACATGTGGGGCAGTGTGTGTGAGAGGATCTGGGGTGGGTGTAGGGCAGGGAGCACCAGGACTAGGTGCGGGTGGCTCTGTGACTAGGGGTGCAGAGTGGGGTTATAGGATCAGAGGCAGGGCAGTAGGATTTGAGGGGGGTGCAACGTCTTGCACAATGAGATGTTGAAAACAGCTGAGAAAGATTTCTATCTCTGGACTGCTGTTACTTATTAAAAGAAGTAAAAAAGTGACTTTGCCAGCAGTGTCCCAGTGCATCCTTCCATTAGATGAACTGAGAATCATGGAAAGAGAGTTCTGGGCTGATCTTACAGTTCTTTGGTGACCTGCTGTGGATTTAGATGCACAGCCCAAGTGGCTCCAGAAGTAAAGCAACTGGACTGTATCCCTTCTCTCCACTAAAGGCATGGTAAAAAAATAATAATATTTTTTTAATATAAAACTGGAAAATAAAATTCAGTCCTGAGAGCCAAACACCTCTCTGTACAGCTCAAGGCTACAATGCTGAGGCATAACTCCGTCACATTAAACCTTCCTCAAACTGCCCCTGCTTATGCTCATCAGAGGAAAGTCCTGCAAGAAATGACCAGACATGCTTACACAGCACAAACCTTTCTCATCTATATAAAGTGATCAGAGTCAACCAGACAGCGCAATCAGTTTCTAATACAGAATATATATATATAGCAATTGAAGCTTCCCCAGACAAATCTGATCTGAGTGCTTTTTATTAATATGCTATGTTTGTATGAAGGCATAGATTGTCTCTATTTTTATGATATGCTTGTATGATGATATATTTGGTTATCATTCCTAGTGCATAAATCCCGAGCTGGGTAATGTAGATATCAGCCCTCTGAGCTATCACCAGGATATAACCCTTTGCTATCTGATCCAGACTGGTGAACAGTGACCATATGGTAACTCTGCTTTCTGATATAGATCCCATGAGTAATGATCATGGAGTAACTCTCTGCTGATATAGACCCCCCCCCCCCCCCCCCCCCATGAACAGTGATCATAGGATAACCTCCATTCTCTGATATATAATCCTCCGCTCTCTAATACAGTCCCCCATGAGCAGTAATCATGTGGTAACCCTCCACTGCCAGAAACAGATCCCCTAAGCAATGACCATGAGGTAATCCTCTACTCTCTAATTCAGACCCATGAGCAGTAATCATGGGGGTAACCCTCTGCTCTCTGATACAGACCCCCATGAGGAATGACCATGGAGTAACCCTCCACTCTCCAATATAGACCCCATGGGCAGTACTTGTGATAATCCTCTTCTCTCTGATTCATGCCCATGAGTAGTGACCATGGGCGAAACCCTCTTCTCTCTGCTGATACAGACCCACAAGCAGTGACTGTGAGGTAACCCTCTACTCTCTCTTAGAGTTCCTTTGGGCAGAGATCATGAGGTAATGCTCCACTCCTGATAGAGACTCCATGAGCAGTGACCATAGGATAATTCTCTGATACAGAGCCCATGAGCAGTGATCATGGAGCCACCCTTTGATTCAGACCTATGAACAGTGACCATGGGGTAATTCTCCGTTCTGAGGTACAGATCCTATGAGCAGTGACCGTAGAATATTGCTCTGCTTCTGATACAGACATCGTAAACAGTGATTATGGAGTAACCTTCCACTGTCTTATACAGATCCTGTGAACCGCGATTATGGGGTAACCCTTCATGCTTTCTCTGGTGACTAGCAGAGTTAGCTTACAGCTTCTGCACTCATTTCTGTAATGTGGCAGTCTATGTGCAGTGAAAGTGATACCTGTGCCCTGCGAGCCTGTGAAACGGCTCAACTATTCATTCAACAGTGATGGGTCAATGTGTACAATGTACGCTGTTCTTATGTTCATGAATAAATCTCACTTACTTACAAGCAGGTTTCTCTGTGCTAGTCATTAATATTTCTAAAAGCCTTCCTGTATGGGGAGGTAGCAGAAGCCTAGAGAAGAACTGAGATCCCTAGATGGTATATGAACCTTTCCTGTTATCGGTATACTGCACACAGCTCCCTGGAAGAGAGATCTGGAAGTAAACAGCAGTGATACGTTCTGTCTGACTAAAGGTGCACATGTACCCAGCTTTGATGTCCTCCTTGGCCCAAGGAATATTGCTGCAGTAGTAGGAAGATAAAAATGTTCTTTTGAGATAGCAGGGAGAAATTTCCCAGCTCCCTGTACGTGGCCGGATCAGTCCAGACTCCTGGGTTTTGCCTCCCTTCCAGCAGGTGGAGACAGAGAAAGTTTCGCAGACACTGCCACAGAGCCTGTTGAGCCACCTGCAATCACTCAGTATTTCTCTGTCTCCAGCAGATGGTAAAGGTGCAAAACCTGCAGTCTTAACCTAGTTTAAAATATAGATAATAAAAAAGAGTGGAGATTTTCCTCCCAGGAGGTTCATAGGTCCTGGTGGGGCCATCCCTCCTGGTTTTGAGGTGGACAAGCAGGGGCTTGGGGATCCTTAGTGTGCTTGGTTCTTCACTGCTGGAGGCAGAAAGATGTTAGAGCCAGTTCTCTCTCCTCCAGAAGGAATAGCAGAGCCTGTACTTTTTTGGTAAAGTTTAAGAAAAAAGAAAGGAGTGTTTTTTTTTTCCTTCCCCATCGTTCAGTGGCAGAGCAGGGTTGACACCAGATAGGGGTTCAGCTTCAGGGGCTCTCGCATTTTGGATTCCTCAGGTTACTGCCAGCACTTACGGTCGGGGTGGGCCGAAGCATACCGCATGGCTGCAAATGCACCATGTGTGGTGAGTCGAGTTATTTATTTATTTATTTATTTAAACAAATTTATAGACCGTTTTCCAGTAAAATTTACCGATCAAAACGGTTTACAATGATACTAACCTTGAGATTAAAAGGTTAAAATAATTTGTAACAAAATAAAACTTAGAAAATAAATAGGTATGAATAAAAATACAACATGATTACATTATCAATAAAAATAAAAATGACTAAGAAAGAAAATGGCCAGTTTCCATTAAAAAATTAAAAGCAGGAAAAAAGTAGACAGAACTATATAAACAAACATAATTAGTCTTTATACATTCAACTAAGATACTTCTAAATCTTTAAATGCTTCCTGAAAGAGATAGGTTTTTAAAGCCTTCTTAAAGTCCTTACGACTGTTTATTAACAAGGCCTCTCAGGAGGACAGGGCAGTTAGGGAATGACCATGGTGGCTTCAGGACGACAGCATGGGTCTGTGAGGCCCTTGGCTGTGTCAGGAGAAGCAGCGGATCCGTTCCAGGTTAGCGTGAGAATGGCGGCCATCTTGTCTTCCTTCGCAGCTACTTCAGAGGCTGCGGGGGGAGGGGGATCTCATTCCACTGCTGTTGCCGGCTGGTCTGAGCCCTGTAGAAGGCTGGGGTCCCGGGTGGGGGGGGGGGGGGGGTTCAGTTGGGGGAGGAAGAGGACCTTCTGGGAGAGGCTTCTGATGATGCTTCCATCTTCTCAGCCGATTTCATTCTGTTGTTGCACAAGGCTTATTTGGCCCGGAAAGCCGCAGGGCGGCATGGTTCCAGGCAGGAGGCATCGGTAGGTCCACAGCCCAGGAAGAAGTCCAGGGTTTCAGGGGCTTCTGGGGCTACCAGGGTTTGGCAAGTCCTTGGGATGCCCGGGTAGGTGGCCACAGTGGATGACCTCTCTGATGGTTCTCAAGATGGAGCTCCTGTTGTGATTCTTCCCTGTTAGGGCAGTATCTCACCTTTTTTTTTCTCCCTGCTATTACTTCAGCACGGCTGGAGCCGTGCTGCTACTCTTGCCCATGCGGCTGGAGCCACGCTTGCTTCTCCAGCAGCCCGGAGGCTGCCGACGCTTCTCCGGCATGGCTGGAGATGCACTTGGCACTCTATGTGGCCAGGGGGCCGCCGTGGTTCCCTTAACGTGGCCGGAGCCGCCCCAGCATTTCATCTTGCGGCATGGAGCCGCCAATGCACTTCCTGTGTGACAGGAGCTGCGCTGAATCACCCAGCACAGTCCGGAGGCCACTGACAGTGTTCCTAGGTGGCCTGGAGGTCACCAACTTACCTGTGGGTCCTCCGGGGAAAGAGGGCCTGCATCCCCAGGCTCTCCTGCAGCATGGAGCTGCCAGCAGTCCAGCCTTTGCTGCAGGGAGGCCGCTGTCCATCCTGGGGCTTGCCCTGAGCCTGCTTCTCCTCCTGCAGCCTTCAGTGTCGCAGCAGGGCCGCTGACCAGGGTCCTGTACTGCTTCCTGCTTCCTCCTAGGGGGTGAGGCCGGCTCTTCCTTCTATATTTAAAGGAACAGTGAGGGAGGAGGTCCACCAGTGATGTCATCGAGGGAGTCGCCTCTTCTGCCTATAAAAAGGTCTTGTCCTCATTCCTTCCTTGCCTTCGCAAGGAGCCAGTCCTCCTTAGGACTTCTTGTCATCTGCTTCTCAAGGCACTTCGTTATATGTAGGATCCTGTGTCTTCGTGATGTCCTCACGCTACGTTTTCGTCTTCATCGTCTCAAGGTCTCCAGATGTCTCGTCTTGATGTCTTCTTTATCCGGTACATCTTCATCCTGGCAGCGCAAGTCTCCAAGAGGTTCCAGCTTCTTATTTTAATCTTCATCGTAGAGGCATCCCCTCGAACCCTAAACCTTGCCTGGATCCACGGAGCCTGCACCCTGCCTTCATTTCACGAATGAACTCTATTTATCCGATCCGTTCCGGCGTGGCCCTGCCTGGCCTTTATCAGCTGTGCAGGGTACATTTGGAACAGGCTTCGTCAGAGTCTACACTTATCTCCTATCATCTCTGTGTGGGGAACCACCAGCGTGGTCTGTGACCTGTCTTCATTGGCTGAGTATATGGGCACATGATGTGCAGTACTGACTCAGCTCTGCAACTTGTGTGGGGAACCACTAGCGTGGTCAGCGACCAGCCTATCCCAGCTGTGTAGGGCGCACTGCCTGCATGGTCCAAAACCAGTCTGGCTAGGTTGTGTAGGGCGCGTGACGTCCGGTACCGACCAAGTCTTTTTCAAGCAACTCATGGCCTTCCAGAGTTTCTTCATATACGTGACCAGAGTTCCTTTTCACTCCACGTATCCAGATTGAATTCTTCATGTGTCGAAGTCTCGTCTTACTTCGTATCCAGAGTGATGTTCCACTTCACGCATCCTGGGTCATATCTCACTTCAAGTCTAAGTCTTCGTCTTCGATGTCCTCATCTCTGATCACTGTCTGCCCTGTCGCAGTTGCTGCTCCATGCAGCAGGTCCGAAAGGGCTTGGAGTAGTCGGAGGACCACTCATGAGACCAACATTGCATTGTTTGGGTCTCTTTCTGCTGCGTACAGGTGTGGCTGTGGTTGAGGTCATCGGTCTCCATCTTCAGCCCATGCTGGGGCACCTCTCACCTGCCTCGGTGCTCGCCGGAGCTCCTCTGTGGCTGTATTGGGGCCCACGGGCACACGAAAACATCAGAGATGGAACTGCTACCCGCATTTCCACAACAGCTCCATTTGGAGTGGGTCCTCCTGAGGCAGATCCTTCCCTGGGGGTGGAGGCAGGATCCAGATGAGGGGCCAGGGAATGTTCCAGCTGTGGAGGAAGATGATCCAAAGGTAGTTCATTTGTTCCACAGGAAAGAGTTGGGCTCCCTGATCCCTTATGTCCTTGAGTCTAATCAGGAGGACATGGATCTGGTCATGTATGGCTTAAGGGGTCCAGCAAAGGCTTTTCCTTTCCATAAGTCAGTTAAAAAGTTGGTGGTCATAGAGTGGGATATTCCGGAGACTAACTTGAAGGTTAGTAGAGCGATGGATAAGTTATATCCTTTGCCCGAGGACACACTGAATTCTTGTGAGTCCCAAAGGTGGATGCCTCCATATTGGCAGTTACTAAGAAGACAACTATTCCAGTAGCTAGTTCTGCAGCGTTGAAGGATCTGCAAGACAGGAAGCTTGAAGTACATCTTAAAAAGATTTTTGAGGTGTCTGCTCTCAGCATAAATGCTGCAGTGTGCAGCAGTTTTATGCTTTGGGCTGGACTGCAATGGGTGTAGCAGTTGCAATGGGTGTAGCAGTTGCAGGCTGAGAAGTCCATGTTTTCCTCGGAGGTGAAGCAAGCAGAGTAGCTGGAATCTGTGGTCGCCTAGGAGTTGATGTGTTGTATGACCTCATTAAGACTTCCTCTAGAATGCTGATGTTGGCGGTCTCGGCCAGGAAGTTTCTCAGGTTGAGAAACTGGTTGGCAGAAGTTTCATCCAAGTCTCAGTTAGGGTATTGCCTTTCAAGCAAAAGGTCCATTTTGTAGAAGACTTGGAAGAGTTGATAAAGCATCTGGGAGAGAATTAAGTGCATAAGTTACCTGAAGATAAGCCTAAAGGCACAAAAGGTTACTTTCCTTTGCATCCTCAGTTTTGAGGCAATAAGCGTTTTTGGCAAGGTAGGGCTTTAGGAGGAGCCCAGAGATAGACCTTAGGGAGGCAGTCCTGGAACCAGTCCTTTCGAGGTTGAAAGCCGAACAGGGATGGCTCTGGCCAAGGTGTTGATGGAGCCAAATCCACACAATGACTCTTCAGTTTGGGTCATAGGGGGTTGATTGACTCTTTTTTACAAGGAGTGAGCTAAGATCACGTCGGACCAGTGGGCCTTAAGCATGATAAGACAAGGTTACGCTTTACAATTTGCTCGTCTTCTAAGGGACTTGTTCATGTTTTCCCCTTGCACATCTGTGGAAAAGAGATGGGTGGTGCAGCCAACCATCAGCAGCCTACAGATGCTGGGAGCCATTGATCCCATCCCCCTAGAGATGGTACGGGTGCTGGTTCACACATATCTGGACAAATGGCTCATTCGAGCAAAGTCAGAGGTCCTTTGCAGACAGACAGTGGGCTTGGTGCTACAGTGCTTGAGATCCCTGGGATGGATTGTGAATATGTCCAAGAGTCATCTTTCCTCTTCTCAGCTGTTGGAATTTCTGGGGGCGCGTTTTGATACCAGGGTGGGGAAAGTTTTTCTCATCAAGGAGCACATTGTCAAATTGCAGACACAAGTTCACAAATTGTTGGAGAACCAAGTGCCTAGGGTCTTGGATTACTTGCAGGTTTTTGGTTCCATGGCATCCACTTTAGAGATGGTTCCTTGGGCATTTGCTCATATGAGGCCTCTGCAGTCGGTGTTGCTTTCCCGGTGGGATCCGTTGTCAGAGCAGTTTCAAATTCCACTACCTCTTAATGGAGCTAGCCAGGTCCAGTCTCTCGTGGTGGCATGGTCGGGACCACTTGTGTCGTGGGATGGATTTGGAGGTTCCAGGGTGGATGGTGGTTACTACTGACACCAGTCTCTCCGGTTCAGGAGCTGTCTGCCAAGCTCAGTTGGTGCAGGGCCAGTGGTCAGCAGAGGAAGCCTCGTGGTCTATCAATTGCTTAGAGATGAGGGCGGTGCAGTTGGTGCTGCATACGTTTCTACTTCTCTTGCATGACTGACCAGTCAGGATCTTTTCAAACAGTAAGAAGATAAGAAGAACATAAGAGCATGCCATACTGGGTCAGAGCAAAGGTCCATCAAGCCCAGCATCCTGTCTCCAACAGTGGCCAATCCAGGCCATAAGAACCTGGCAAGTATCCAAAAACTAAGTCTATCCCATGTTACTGTTGCTAGTAATAGCAGTGGCTATTTTCTGTCAACTTAATTAATAGCAGGTAATGGACTTCTCCTCCAAGAACTTATCCAATCCTTTTTTAAACCCAGCTACACTAACTGTACTAACCACATCTCCTGGGAACAAATTCCAGCGTTTAATTGTGCGTTGAGTGAAAAAGAACTTTCTACGATTAGTTTTAAATGTGCCACATGCTAACTTCATGGAGTGCCCCCTAGTCCTTCTATTATCCAAAAGAGTAAATAACCGATTCACATTTACCCATTCTAGACCTCTCATGATTTTAAACACCTCTGTCATATCCCCCCTCAGCCATCTCTTTTCCAAGCTGAACAGTCCTAACCTCTTTAGTCTTTCCTCATAGGGGAGCTGTTCCATCCCCTTTATCATTTTGGTTGCCCTTCTCTGTACCTTCTCCATCGATGACAGTGGCTTACATCAACTGGCAGGGAGGTACCAAGAATCGAGCAGTGGCTCAGGAGCTGATACGTTGGGCAGAGCAGCATCTGGTGTTGATAGCAGCTTCTCACATAGCTGGGACCAACCAATTGCAAGTGGATTATCTCAGCCAACAACAGCTGGATCCCAGAGAATGGGAGTTGTCGGAGGAAGCAATGTGCCTCATCTGTTGCAGATGGTGCACACCCCCACATGGACTTAATGGCAACTCAGCGAAATGCCAAGGTGCCCCGTTTCTTCAGTCGCAGAAGAAAGCACGGGGCAGAGGGGGTTGATGACTTGGTTCTTCCTTGGCCGCAGAACATTCTGCTGAATGTGTTTCTGCCGTGGTTGCTGGTGGGCAAGATATAGCAGCATGTGGAACTTCATCCAGATGTAATTCTGGTGGCTCTGGAGTGGCCTTGGAGGTCTTAGTTTGCAGATCTCATCAACCTAGTGATCAACGGACCATTGAGACTTGCTCATCTGCCAAAACTTCTGCACTAAGGTCCCATATTTCAGACCAGGTGGCTCACTTCTATCTAGCAGCTTAGCTTTTGCGAGGAAACGCTTAAGAGTGTTATGGTTTTGAGGTGTTGGAGTGGATTCTTGGGTACTGTGGTGATGACCACTCCCACGGGGAGGAGCCCCATGAGGAATCACAGTACTAGGCTAGACTCTAGACACGCAAACACAGAGATTTGTCTTTTATTATACAGCAGAATGATGCCACCAGAGGTGGCAGTAGTGAGGTGATCCAGAGGTAGCAGTCCAGGGGCCCTCGGCAGAGGAGACCCGTCTTGCAATGATAGTATAGGGAGTGCAGGATGCAGGTTCCCAGAGCTGATCTGTAGATGAGACAGACTGACAATGTTAGATTGCTCATTAAGTTGGTAGCTGTATAGATGGAGATCCCAGCAGGCAGAAGTAGTTGAATACAGGCACCAAGGCAGGGAGAGCAGGCCCTCGAGAAGCGAGTACCTGATCCCTGATAGGCACCTAAAAGAAAGCAAAGGGCCCCTGAGGAGTGGGTACCCAGATTAGAGAAATACCCCGAAGAGCAGAGAGAGCTTCCAGCGGCAGCAGGGAAGCAGCAGAGTAGCTCAGACCGGAGGTGTATCCAATCCTTGCTAACTCGATTTGTTAGCAAACGAAGGGCAGGCTAAATACCTGGATGGCGTGACGTCACTCGAGGGGATCGCCCCCTAGGTTCCCGCCATGTAGTGGATAAAGATGTGGGTGGCATGCGCGTGCACACCCTAGGAAGCCCTCAGGAGAAACATGGTGGATTGCCTTGCCATTGCCGTTCCGGAGACGCTGGAGAGAGCGGCATGCAGATTCGGCGATAGCCATCTTCCCAAGGCTAGCGGGGAGATCAGAGAGAAAGGTGAGGCATAGAGGTTGAAGCCGTCTGAGTGTTAGTGTTCGTGGTAGTTGTGGGTGGATCCTTGGGCAGGTGGCAGATGACCACGCCCCTGGGGGAAGCTCCCGAGAGGGACCACTGGTCAGGTTCAGAGTATGGAGATAGACACACACTAGTTCTTTTATTAAACAGTATATGGAACCACAAGAGGTGGCAGTAGTGAGCTGGAAGTGCCCGGCTGGGCTGTAGTCCCTCAGATACTGGAACAGCGATCCTGGATAACTGAGCTGTAGAGAAACTGAATATAGTGAGCAGGCAGAGTATGCAGAGTTCAGGAACAGAACCTTGATGGTAACACTCACACAATAGTCTCTTAGAAGCAGCCCAGGAGCTGGAATGAAGTAGGCCCTCGAGGAGTGAGTACCTGGTTTCAGGGAACACTCTGAGAGAGTGATGGTAACTCACTGGTGTTGTAGGCAGCGATGACTTCCTGGCAGAAGTGATATTCAGTAGCAAGTCCGGGAATGAGGCCCTTGAGGACCGAGTACCGACTCCAGACTGCAATCTGAAAAGCAAAGAGAAGCGAGGCCCCCGAGGAGCGGGTACCCCTGGTAAGTCCAAGGACGCAGAGTAGCAAGGTATGCGGAGAGCGAATCCCATCCGCCGATACCTGGAGGAAAACCCCTTGCTAACTCGATTCGTTAGCGATTTCTGAGACCTTAAATATCCGGTGAGGATGACGTCACCTCAGGGGGACACCCCTGAGGTTCGCGCCACTGCTGGTACTTGAGTCAGGGCCATGCCACATGTGCGCCCTTAGGTTGCTGGGAAACATGGCGGCGTGCAGCGTCCAGCTGGTCCAGGGACGCCGGAGGAGAATGGCAAGATGACGCCGCGGCAGCCAAACTTCCAACAGGCAAAGAGGGAGTCGCCAAGGAGGTAAGGTGGGCGTAGTGGAGACGTCGGGCAGCGACGGTCGCAACACTGAGACCGACGGACGCAACAAAGAGAGAAAGGATATTTTGAGGATGTCATTTCTACTCTGTTGTAGCCTAGATAGACTTCCACCTCTTTGGTGTATGTGAAGGTCTGGAGAGTTTTTGAGGCTTGGTGTGTAGAGCAGATAGTTGACCCCATACGAGCTTCCATAGCTTGTATTCTGACCTTTTTGCAAAGAGGGTTGGTGAAGGGTTTGACTTTTTACTTCTTCAGAGTTCAAGTGGCAGCTTTGGGCTGTATTCAAGGCAAGGTGCAAGCAGCGGCTCTAGCTGTGCATCTGGATGTGGTACATTTTCTCTGAGGGGCAAAGCATTTGCACCCTCCAGTTCGGAAGTTGTGTCCATCTTGGAGCCTTAATTTAGTCCTTAGGATTATGTGTGCGGCTCTATTTGAGCCTCTTAGGGGGGCTACTATGATAGATCTCACTTTAAAGATGGTTTTCTTAGTGGCAATTTGTTCTGCTAGAAGGATTTTGGAACATCAAGCCTTGTCATGTAGGGATCCTTTGTTGAGGATAACGGATTCTGTAGTCTCGTCAAGGGCGGTTCCTTCTTTTCTGCCAAATGTGGTGTTGTCCTTCCACTTAAGTCAGTCGGTGGAACTTCCGACTTTTCCAAATCTGGATGCTACAGTGCCTCAGTGAAGAGAGTTACAACTCTTGGATGTAAAACTTGCGTTGTTGCAATATCTTAAGGTCACTAATAGCTTCCGGTTGTTGGATCATGTTTTTGTGCTATGTAGTGGTGCAAAAAAGGGTCATAAGCCATCAAAAGCCATGATTGCACAGTGATTGAAGTAGGCCATAGGTTCAGCATTTATATGTCAGGGTCGTTCGATCCCAGAGGGGTTAAAGGCTCATTCTACTCGTTCTCAGGTGGTCTCCTGGGCCGATTGTTAACAGGTCTTGCCGCAAGAGATTTGTGGTGTGGCTACTTGGAAGTCATTGCACACTTTTGCTAGATATTATCATTTAGATGTCCAGGCCCCAGAGGCCATGGATTTTGGTGAGAGTGTACTTCGAGCAGGACTCTTGCAGTCCCACCACATTAAGGGAAGCTTTGGTACATTCCATGAGTCTGGACTGATCTGGGTACGTACAGGGAAAGGAAAATTGGTTCTTACCTACTAATTTTCATTCTGTAATACCACAGATCAGTCCAGAGTGCCGCCCAGTTGAGATGGGGAGATTTGGAGAGTCCACTTGACCTATAATTGTAATTAAACTGAAGAATGGCACATGTTTTGTTTAGTCCTTCACGATTTTAATGAGGGCAAGGTTATCTGTTTTAAGTTTCCACTTCCCACTACTCATTCAGGAGGGATATTAATTCGGTATTGGTATTAGTGTTGTTGCTATCTTGGCGTGGGTGCTTATCAATACTGAGCGACTGCAGGTGGCACACTAGGTTATGTAACTTTCTCTGTCTCTATCTGCTGGAAAGGAGGCAAAACCTAGGAGTCTGGACTGATCTGTGATACTACAAGAATGAAAATTTGCAGGTAAGAACCAATTTTTCTTTCTTCTCAACTCTGAGCTTCAAACCCTTCAACTTATCATCAAAGGCCAAGAATACAACTGCAGCAGACATCACAAAACTTCCCAACACCTCCTCACTTCAACTCTTGTTCCTTACCATATACTCCACCTGCTTCTTCCATCTTCTACCACTGTTGCTGGGTCTCAAATCCAACGCCAGTTTATCTGTATGACATGTTCACGTGCCTCTCACACATATGTTCCATAACCTCAGCTCTGATCATACATCAGGTGGCAAGTCCCAGGACTTAGCTTAGTTCATATAGGAATGCTGTGGACCCTCCATGGTCAGGACACTAGGTATGCTACTGTCTGATTGTGGATCGCACACAAAGTGGATGCATCCACCACCACAATTAATATGACAGCAGATAAAGATCAATTAATCCACCTAGTCTACCCAGTTGTCCCTGCCTACACTGCTCTTCAGATATCTTCTGCTCTCATCTGTACACTCTTGACCGCCTAGGGGATATCACTCCTTCACCAAGCCAGTTTTGTCTGTATTTTTCTTGTTTGGTTCTCTACCATTGTGTGTGAATGAGCACACAAATTCCCTTAAACTAACATCCAGGCACTCACTCAAGCTTTCCCATATCTTTATCCCGCCTATCAACCTTGTTCCTACCATTGCCCCTTTCTGTCCATTCCAAGAAGGTTTAAATTCCATTACACTACTGCCTCCACCATGTCCCCTGTATATTATTCCAAGCATCCACCACCCTCGGAGTAAAGAAAAATTTCCTCACATTTCTTCTGAGCCTTGCGCCATCCCATTTTATATCATAACTCCTTCTCCTTTAATTCATAGAAACATAGAAATGACGGCAGAAGAAGACCAAACGGCCCATCCAGTCTGCCCAGCAAGCTTCGCACTCTTTTTTTTTTTCTCTCATACTTCTGTTAGTCTTGGCTCCTAGTAACCTTTTGGTTACTATAGCCAATGTTACCTTCTTAGACTTTATTGAAGCCTGCTACACATTTGAATTTTCTATCTCCCTTCTTTCCTTCTGTGATTATATGTTGGACTGTGGCAAACAGGTGGTGCATGCATGTCTCCCATGATCTAGGCCAAGCTTCCCTACTTCCTGGGCACATTCCCCCATTCCAGTGAGAGAAGAACTGAGTGGAAGGGGGAAGCAAGGGTACCAGCCAGATCTGAAGTTGGTTACTGCTATCAGAACAAACGAAGAAAAAAATGAACACTGAAAAATAAAATAACTCAAAAACTAAAAAATAGATAAATTGCATTTTCTGGCAAAGGCAACATCAAAACCATCAGATAAAAATCAATGCTCAAAAATCTGTGCACAAGCAAAAACAGCATAAGCACTACCAGGGATACATAGTGGGTGTCTGCACACTATTATATCCTTGGCACTGCTACAAGAGTTAATGTGGATACACTGCAGGTGTCTGCACATTGTTACACCCCAGTACTGCTACAATGGTTACTGGAAATATACCCTGGGAGTTTGCACACTATTACACGTCAGCACATCGACAAGCATTTCTGCGTTTAAACCATGGGAGTTTGCACGCTGTTACACCACTTACACTGCTACAATTGTCACCATGGATACACTGCAGGAGTCTTCACATTATCACACCACATACACTGCGCCAAGCTTTACTGTGGATATTCCGTAGCTGTCTGGACCCTGTTACACCATATACATTGCTACAAGCATTATCAAGAATATACCATAGGTGCCTGCACACTTATCACACCCCAGCACTGTTCAAGATACACTGTGGGTGTCTGCATACTATTACACCCTAGCACTGCTACAACTTTTAACATGGAGACACTGCAGGTGCCTGTACACTATTATACCATGCACACTGCGCTGCTAAAAGCATTAGCATGGATACAATGTGGAGGTCTGCACACTATTGCTCTACATAGACTATTACAAGCATTATCATATATAAATGGGGGGGGGGGGGGGGGGCAGGGGCGGTGTCTGCACACTATTACACCAAGTACATTGCTACAATAATTAGCGTGGTACACTGTGGTTGCCTGCATATGTCTGTAGAGTATACTGTTACACCCCAGTACTGCTACAAGTGTTACTGTAGAGAGGCCATGGTAGTCAGCACATTATTATAATCAGTACTGCTATGTACCATGGATACACTATGAGTGTCTGCACATTATTACACTCTGGTACTACTACCTGTGTTATTGTGGAAACACCATGGGTGTCTGCTCTCTATTAAACTATGGCACTACTGTACAACATTACCATGGATATCCTGTGGTTGTTTGCACCCTATTACACCATGGTCACTACAAAAATGTTATTGTGGATAGACCATGATGGAAGAATACAAATTATTACACCATGCACACTGCTACAAGTTTTACCACAGATACACCACAGGTGGCTGCCCGCTATTACACCCTGGCACTGCTACAACTGTTTCAATGAATACAATGTGGGAGACTGCACACTATTACCCACCAGCACTGCTTCCATGGATACACCATGGATACACCATGGAAGTCTGCACAGGTATATAGAGCACACTATTTTCCACATACTCTTTTATAAGCTTTACCATGTCTACACACTATTACACCCTGGCACTGATACATTACCAGGTACACCGCCAGTGTCTGTATACTGTTCCACTCGTCATTTCTACATGTTAATATGGTTATACTATGGGTGCACACTATTACACCATGTACACAGCTACAAGCATTGCCATTAATGCACCATAGGTATCTGCACACTATTACATCTGGCAGTGCTACATGTTATTGTGGATACACCGTAGGGTGCACACTATTACAGCCCCAGCACTGCTATGCATTACCATGGATATGTTATGGGTATCTGCACACTATAATATCCAGCATTGCTATGTGTTACCGTGGATACACTATGTCTCCACACTATACACCATGTACACTAATACAAGTATTGCTGGAGGTACACTACTACATGTTAGTGTGGAAATACCACAGGTTTCTGCACATTGTTACACCCTAGAACTGCCACATGTTATTGTGGATTCACTGTGGGTGTCTGTACATTGCTACACCTTTCTGCTCTACAAGTATTCTCTGAAGAAAAGCAGGACAAATCCAGCCATACGAGTACATCACATTGTAAAAGCGCCAACACAGAACACACTCTCTCCAGAGCTCAGAAAGTCTGAGTATGCATGGGTGTTCCCATGCAGCTGCCACTGCCCAAGCTTTCTTAGTCCTTTTTCTTCCACCAAAGCAAAAGTATGTATATTGCTGTCTCTT
Organism: Rhinatrema bivittatum; assembly: GCF_901001135.1. Classification (NCBI taxonomy): domain Eukaryota; kingdom Metazoa; phylum Chordata; class Amphibia; order Gymnophiona; family Rhinatrematidae; genus Rhinatrema; species Rhinatrema bivittatum. The sequence continues at coordinate 251,750,979 of NC_042619.1, forward strand.
CAGCTGTCATGTTTTTAAGGGTTTTCTTCTCGTAAAGTGCTTTAATTTCTTTTTTTTTCTGCCTGATTAGTTTCTTTTTTGTTACTGATCCCCTAAAAAAAAAAATACTAATTTTTCATTTTTTTCAACAATATCAGATAAAGGATTCAAATTGGGTAAGAGGTCATTCAAATTATGCAAGTAATGTAGATACAATATGTCAAGCTCGGATCTCCATGAGGTCTGTCTGTGTTGGCTCAGACCCACTCATGACATAACTAATTGCTCTACATGTGGAAGGATGTATCCCCAATTGCTCTTGCTCTAGAGAGCTTAAAGTCAAATATCAATTGTCATCTCCTTCAGATAAAGAAAGGAAACCATCCTTAGATATACCAGTACCTAAAACGTAGCCAAGGCCATGACTCTAAGACAACTAGAGAAAGATCATTGTTGGCACCATTGTGTTATGAACTCTGCTGCCTGCGGGTTCTCCCCGCGAGCAGACTCACTCACCGTGCCGGCTTCTTCACCAGACACGGCAGGACACCGCCGTCGGGTCTTCTGTGCGGCTGGAGCCGCGGTCTTGCCTGCCCCATGCGGCCCGTAAGCCGCCCTGGATCTTCAGCTTCGCCGCGGTCAGAACCGCGGCCTTTCTGCCCCTCCCCGCGGGGCCGGGACTGCCCCCGACATCACCAGCATCTTCGCGGCGCTAGGCCGCAAGCCCCGGTTCCATCCAGCGGCTGAAGCCGCCCCTGGGGCCCCCCGCAGCGGCTGGAGGCCGCTGTCCACGGTCCTGCACAGCCCCTGTTTCCTGCTCCTTAGGCGCCGGCGCGCGCCTCTCTGCCTGATTTAAAGGGCCAGGCACAGGAAGTGTGCTGGCCCCACCTTTAATGGGACTTCCTGCTTTAGCCCTATAAAGGGCTGCTCCGTCAGTCTGTTCCTGGCCTTGCATCTGAGCGACATCCCCTCTGGAGGCTCCTGCCTGCCAGAGTCTTGTAAGGTCTTCTGTTCTTTGTGGAGCTCCTCGTCTCGTCTGCCTTCTTCCACGTCTTCATGTCTTGGTGTTTTGCCTGAGGTCCCGGTCCATGTTTGATGTCTCGCCATGATCGTTTACCTCCTGATGTGCCTGCCTTCCAGGATGTTCTTCCCTGCGTCTTCGTCTGGTGCTCCTGAGCCTTTTGATCCTGTAGGTCTGTTCTCTCGGATGATGTGTGCCCGGGAATGAGGTGGCCTGCAGGTGGGATTGCCCTGGTGCTCTTGAGCCTCCGTTCCCGCCAGCCATAGAGGGAGCTTCGGGTGACACCAGCTTCGTCATTGGAGTTCCTCTTTGCCTGGACTTTCCCTGCACTTGTCCCGTTCTCCTCGTGGTCCATGACCAGCCTCCATGGGCTGTGTAGGGTGCGTAGTGAGACAGGGTGGTCCGCGACTCAGTCCTGTGGATGGCCTGAGTAGGGCACCCTGAGAGATAGTGCAAATGTCCTTCCGCCCAGCTGTTGTCAAATACCAAGTGTCTTCATCAGTGATGCCGTCGCATCAGCCAAATGTCTTCGTCAAGGATGCTGTCGCAATTTGTCAGCGATGCCGTCGCATCGTCCCTAGTCCTGTCTTTGTGTCAAGGCCTCCATCTGCCCTCAAGCTCAGGCCAGGCCTGCTGCTCCATGCTGTTCTGCAGCAGGTCCGAAAGGGCTTGGAATGGTCGGAGGACCATTCAACTTCCAACATCCTTGGATGTTGGCCTTGGGAGCTTGCAGGCCTGGCAGAGGGTCAGCCCGTTAGCCATGCGGAGCCCACCGTCAACCCTCAGCTAGGCCCTGAAGGTCTGGGCCTGGGCTAAGGCCCAAGGGCACACTAAACCATCAGTGTGTAACAGAATGCAGGCCCTTAGAGGCCGTTCCGACTGCTACAAAACAGAATGCAAGGCCCTTCAAGGCCGTTCTTTCACAACAGAATGCAAGGCCTTTCGAGGCTTATTCAACACATTGTCTTCAAAGAAACACTGCGCCGAGGCATCCTCAGTACCAAAACTTTTTGCACTATTCATTTTCAGTTCTGCTGTCTCGAAGTCAAAACACCTCGAAGTGTAAAAGTTATCGGTGCCATCCACCTCGGTGCTAAAGATCCTTGAAGCATCAATGCTAACTGTCTCATTCACCATGGCGCAGAAGCTTACAAGCACAGGTAACCTTCAGGGCAGAAACAGTTCATCAGCATGAAAAATCTTCCATTTTGTCCTCTCAAGTTCTGGTCTCGGAATCCAATATTTCATCAGTGACATATCATCATCATCAGAGTGCCACCCTTTGGTACAGAAGATATGGGTGGACTTTGTCTACACATATGAAACATTTCCAATTAAACTTGCTATAACAATAACTTAATAATTTTTGGAAAAATTTGCATCTGATATTCAGACTCAGTCATCAATATCTCCATATCAGAAGCCTCTAGTAATGCATGACAAGAGACCTCATAGTGAGTCTTCATCTAGAAATAAACAGTCATCTAAAAACAGTCATATACAGAAGAGGAAACATTCTCAATTTTTGAGACACAATCCTTTAAATTCTTTGCAAGTTCTTTAGATCTGCCATCTGACCCATCATCACAGCTTGCAAGAAGTATAACTTCCCCAAATGATGCCACAACCTGGTGTTTCATAAGAACTATAAACATAATAAACACCAGCCCTCACCCTAAAGACAATCCAAATTCAGACGTGAGTGACAATGTACATTCATTCTTTTAATAAGTGGTATCAGACCAAGAACCTGCTTAAAAATGAATCTGCTGTCTTTTGCATGCAATGGGCTGTAAACATAATCATTATCAAGCACGTTTATCAAATAATTTACCACTCAAAAAATACAGCTGTCTAAGATTTTTTTAATATGTTTTTCTTTGCAATTATATAGTCATTAACCTATTAAATAAATGTTCATGAGCTTGTCAAACCAAATTGAATAAAACTATAAGAAATATTTATCAAATTACCATGAAACTCGGCACACCTAACACACTATAGAAAAGTTGTTGCTTGTTTGCATGTGCGCGTGCATCAATTGCCCAGAAAGTTGTTGTCATCCAGATATGCACTTGCAAGATATGCATCACCCAAGTCGTTATCATGCAGATATGCAAAACATTTGATCACATCTATTTACACTTCTTCTAGATCCTCAGTAATAGTATTAGGATCTGGAAGGAACGCATGGCTAAGGGTTTTAGGCTTAAAAGAAGATGTACGTGAAAAATTAGCTAATGTGCCTTGCACAGGAGAGAACCTCTTTGGTAACAAAGTAAAAGAGGCAGTAGATATTATCAAGGACCATTGCACCACATAACAAACACTAACGATAGCTACTGGAGAGCATTCTTCACAGAAAAAATAGCAGCAGCAGCCTTTCTGAAGACATTATTACTATTCACTTTGGAAGTATTAGCCTTACACCTATTACGTCAATGTCTGCAGATGCCACAGCAGTCTCATGAGCAGCAACAAATGAGACCTCATTCTAGGGATAAAATTTGACAGTGGAGTACCCAACAGTCCACACAAAAATCAGATCCTTCATTTTAACTGTCAAGTCTTGGGCCCCGATAGCTTCCAGTAGGAGTAAGTGTTACGGTCGTGGACCCTTGGGCCGGCTGAGACAGCAGATGGTATGCTGTGGAGACCCACAGCAAGCGACACAGCCGGGAGGCAGCAGGAAGAGACTCAGAAGAGGCTTCACCACTGGAAGTCCGAGGTCCCCCCAGGAAGAGCCTGTAGGGACCCGGACCTCTTGGACTTAAGTGGGACCCTATTCGACCAAGGATCTGGGCTGCGGCTGAAGGGATGGAAGAAGGACGGCTGGGCCCAGGTAGCTGCAGAGTCTTCACCTCGGAAGCCTGCGGCTTCCCGGGAGAAGCCCGTGAGAGCCCGAGCCGCTGGGACTTAGGAGAATCCTCTGGGCCAGCAAGTATCGGATACTTGAGGTGATGGAAGAAGCCGAAGTCGGAGCCCAAGAGCGAAGCAGGGTCAGAAGCCAGATGCCAGAGATCCAAACCAAAGCCAGGGACGAAAGCAGAAGACAGAGTCGTGGGACGGAGCCGGATCAGAAGCCAGAGGTCAGACGTCAATACCAAAACCAGGAGCGGAAGCTGAAGCTGAAGAGAACTCAGGAGAAGACAAAGCCGGGTCGGAATCCAGAAGACAGAAGAGGCAATCCAGGGACTACAGCAGCAACTAGAGACTCAGCAAACTGAGGAACCTCGTTGCAAGGCCCTGTCTAGGTGAAGCTGCAGGGTTTAAATACCCTGCAGCGTCTGACATCATCCAGGGCGTCCTCTATAGTTTTCCCACGCTGGCCCCTTTAAGAAGGGCTCCTCCTTGCGCGCTCATCTAGGAGGCGGGGCCAGCCGCCGCGGATCATCAGCGTCTCTCCCAAGGAGGGAGAGACGCACTGGAGGCCATGCAGGCCCGAGAAGGCCGTGAAACGGCCCGGGCCGTCCCCGAGGTAGGTGGAGGGACCGGGGCACAACCCGGGACCGCAACAGTAAGGCTGCTACATTTTCACGATCAATGGTCGCTCATCACTGTGGACAACTGGATCCTAAATATAGTTTGAGAAGATTAATGTTTACATTTTTTTTAGAACTATCACCAGTTAATCTTCCACATCATCAGCCACTATCCCTGGATCAACTTTGGATACTAAAAGAGGAACTAGTTTCCCTATTAAAAGCACTGACTATAGAATCAATTCATTTTTTAGAAAGGGAAAGGGGATTCTATTCCAAATACTTCCTTGACCCAAAGAAATCAGGAGAAGCTTCTGCCCTCATTCTAGATCCATGGGAATGAAACAAATTCTTGAAAATAGAAAAATTCAAGATGAATCTACTCAGCACCATTTTCCCTCACTTAGAAAATGGAAATTGACTGACAACCCTGGATCTAAAGGATGCTTGCATGGATATAGCCATTCACAAAAATCACAGGAAGTACCTTCAATTTGCAATAAACAAAGAACACTACCAGAATTTTGTCTTTCCATTTAGCCTATTGGCATTTGGTGACTGTTCACCAAATGCCTCTCAGTAGTAGCTGCACATGTCAGAAAAAAGCAAATGCTCTTGTTTTTCCATATCTGAGCTGGCTAATATCAAGAAGGTCTCTGATTCAGGCATAGCAATCAACATACACCCTGAATACCCTCCTTTCATTAAGGTTCATTGTCAACTACAAAAAGCCTCAATTGATTCCAGAATGTCAGTTGGAATTCATAGGAGCATATCTAAACACCAAGAAAAGCAACGTGTTTCTTCCACTACAGAGGAGGGAATACTTAGTTCATGAAATTCATAGGCTGAGCAATGCTAGACATTTCATGACATTGTTGGGTTATATGACAGCCATCATTTATGTAGTTGACAAGCCCACTGGTATTTGAAATGACATTGGAATCAGTATATCCAACCAATGTCACTCAAAATAAAAATTACAAGATCACTCATTCAGTCTCTACATTGGTGGACCCAACCTCACAATCTGTTATGTGGACAAAGTTCATCCTCATAAGAACATAAGAAATGTCATGCTGGGTCAGACCAAGGTCCATCAAACTCAGAATCCTGTCTCCAACAGTGGCCAGTCCAGGTCTGACAAGAACCCTGCAGATCCATGAAGTAGACCTCATCAAGCCCAGCAAATATTAACAGATGCATTAACACCAAGTTAGGGTGCCCATCTCACTACTTTGTGCTCACAAGGAACTTGGAAGTATTCAAGGGATGCTTTATCACATCAACCTTTTAGAGCTAAAAACCATATTCAAAGCTCTCCTTGTATTAAAGAAATGGCTCATGCAAAGATTGGTTCAAATCCACACAGCCATGTACTATATAAACAAACATGGAGGCATGTGATCAACACATTTTTGCAAAAAAATCATTCAAGATTTGGAATTGGGCAACAGAAAGGAAAATACATTTGCGTGTTGTATATATTGTATATATTTCAAAAAAGTTCAATGTCTGCGCAGATACTTTGAGCTGTCATTTTCAATCTCACAAATGATCTCTCTATCCAGACACAGTATCTTTTTCACCACTGAGGGATGCTCTCTTTGCAGCTCCATCATAACACAAACTCCAGCTATACTGCTTGAAAAGACCAGCTCTAGATGCTCTAGTGACAAATGTTTTTGCTATTCTGTGGGATGTATATTTCCTCTCATACCAAAAACTATCTTCAAATTAAGGAAAGACAAAGAGAAGATGATACTTACTGCGTCATTTTAGCTGCACCAAATATGGTTTCCCCACTAATACATATCCAAATGTTTCCAACCTTGCTTACATAGAACGGGTCACTTATTCACCCAACCCTTCATTCTCTAGTGCTAATGGCTTGTATATTAAAAGGAGTGCAAGCTATGCCCTTTCCTAAGCAACTAAGAGAAGTGATTTGGGTGGCAAGAAAGCACTCTACTAGATGTTCATATAACTTTAAATGGAAGAGATTTTCCCCAATTAGTATGGCAGCCAAAAAGTAAATTCATTCAACTGCTTCAGTATCTCCTCAATCTTTCAAATTCAGGGTTGAACAACTAATTCAGTCAGAATATATTTAATTGCTATATCAAGTTATTATCGTCACTCTGGAGGTCAGCCTATTTCTCAACATCCCATAGTGGGGAAGTTTATTAAGGATCTCTATAATATTTGCCCTCCAATTGAGATTCCTCTTGTCCAATGGGACCTCAAAATAATTCTTGCAAGATTGATTTATTATTGACGACTTCTCCATTTGAATCTCCAGCTACAGCAGATCTCAAATTTCTATCCGAGAAAATGTTTCAAATAACAGTAATCTCAGCACCCAGAGTACATGAACTTCAAGCAATAGTAATTCAAGAACATTTTTACTCTGAAATTCAGAAATGGAGTAGTTCTTAGAACTCATCCTAAGTTTTCTGCCAAAGACTGTATTTCAATTTCATTTAGATCAATCCATTGTACTACCAACATATTTTTTAAAACCTTCATACACCAGACAATAGAAGAATATTATTAATTTACTTGGAAAGGACTAAAGCTTTTAGGAAATCTACACAATTATTTGTCTCTTATGATCAACCTAAACAAAGCTTACCAGTTAAAAAGCAGACATCTACATGGCTTTCAGCCTGCATTTCTTTTTGCTATGTAGTATCTGGGAAACACGCACATCCAGTGAGAGCGACAGCAACATCAGTAGCGCATCTCCGGTCTCCTTCAACCCAAGGTATCTGCAAGGCAGCCACTTGGTCCTCCATATACATTTTTACGAAGCACTACTGTTTCAAAGAAGACTCATACAGCTCCTAGTTTTGGCCAAGCAGCTTTAAGAAACCTATTTAACTAAGAGCTTCAACTCCCCCTCCTTCCTTTTTTTATGGATTGCATTTCATCTCTATCCTGCAAACCTTCAAACATAATACTGAAGCCCTTAACTTGGGAATTCTCACTTGTGTGGCTGGATTTGTCCTGCTGGTCCCCAGAGAAAGCAAAATTGCTTACCTCTAACAGGTGCTCTTCGTGGACAATAGGACAAACCAGCCACACAATCCCACCCTCCTCCCCTAGAGCTGAAGCTTAGCTACAATAAGGACTGAGGAGGCTCACATGGAGGCAGCTACATGGCAACACCTGCACATGCTCAGATGTTAAAAGTCTTTCTGAGCTCTGGAGAAAGAGCATTCTCTCTCGGCGGCATCGATGATGTCACCCACCTATGTGGCTGGTCTGTCCTGCTGTCCACGGAGATTGCCTCTTACAGGTAAACTATTTCGTTTTACTATGTGTATGGCATGGGTGTATAGACTATTATATCACAGGTTGATAAAACAAGGAGGTAGGCGATCTAAAAAAGCCGTGGGGGCAACACACACAATAGATGCTAGGTAATGTCCGTTAAAATGCTTTATTAGGAGACTCGTTGATCCAATACAAATAATGCCCGACTCATTCCGTTAAGAAGGAGACCGGCGCGCCACTTGATACAACGTTATGATTTTATATTCGCAGCCTTGAGTATCAGTCAGCCTCGGCGTGCACACCTGCGTATTGACAAACACTGTCTCTATAAAACTTCGTGCAGAAGACCAGATTCACATCACTGTTTTCTAACTTCAATTCAAAATCCTTCAGAAAAATTCAGTGGTTAAAAGATCATCTTCATACGCATATAAGATTATCTTACACAGCCCCTGAGGCAGCCCCCATGAGGGGGGGCGAAATTCGGCCTGAGTCGGGCATTATTTGTATTGGATCAACGAGTCTCCTAATAAAGCATTTTAACGGACATTACCTGGCATCTATTGTGTGTGTTGCCCCCACGACTATTATATCACATACACTGATATAAGTGGTGTTACTGTGCATACACCGTGGATATCTAAACACTATTACACCATGTACACTGATACAAGTATTACTCTGGATACACCATGGGAGTTTTCAAGCTATTACACTCCAGTGCTGCTACAAGCATTATTGTGGATAAACCACTGCTATCTGTACAGGTATGGTGAGTACATGCTCACCTGTAAATACACAACAGGTATTTGCAAAGGTATGGCAAGTACATTGTCACATGTGGATACCCATTGCCTATACAAATGCGGTAAGCATACTCTTTGATGCACTGTGATTAGTTGGCTAGTTCTGGTGAACACACTGTCATTATGCATGTACTTGATATCTGTAATAGTGGAGTGAGGGCATGTCACCATATAGCTCCATATCAAGGAGGGTAAACTTAGTTAGGGATGGATCTCCCTATCCTCCTGGTCATGAAACCTTGTTTTCACCCTACCTGAGGATACAGTGGCACCTTTTGATATTCTGCAGGTGTCTCTCTAAGCATGGTAAATGCACTGTCACTGTAAATACACTGAGTATAAATACAGGTAAAGTGAGTACAGTATCTCTAGATACACTGTGGACATCCTTCCAGTTGTAATATGTAAACTGTCATCCATTGATAGACTGCATTGTCTGTCCAAGTGTGATGAGTACACTGTAATTCGTCGATAGACTATGTGTGTCTGTCCAAATGTGGGGAGTACACCATCACCCCTTCATAGACTGTGGGGGTTTGTCCAGATGTGGCGAGTACACTGTCACCTTCTAATAGACTGTGGATGTCTGTCCAGATGTGGCGACTGTACTGCCACAGGGGCAGGCTGGAGGGATGTCAGAGCTGTCAGATAACATTTCATTTGAAATCCCTGTGTGTGACATTTGGCTTGGACTTTGCACCTGCTACAAAGCAGGTGCAAAGTCTGTGGGTACTAAAACACCTAAGGCACTGGCCAGCCCTGAATTTTCAAAGGGAAACCCTAAGGGGAGCTTCCTTTGGAAAATGTGCTTGCAGGCCCATAGGTACCTTCAGGTCAGTTTTCAGATCCAGGTAAAGTTATGCATGTAACTTTATTCAGATATTTGGGGGAACAATGTACTCACTGAATATATCCAGATAAAGTTACCCTTGTAACTTTTCCCAGAAAACTTTAGGACAGATATTTTTCCATGCAAAACTTTAGTCATGTAGCGCTTGATGTGTGTGTTCACTGGCTAAAGCTTTGCCATGCCCACAGAATGCTTCTAGTGCCTCCTCTTTTAATCCGGATAAATTTTGTGCACCCAAAATTTTTACACTTAGTAGGGGCACAATATTCAAATCTTGGTTTTTGTCTGGCTAACTCCAAAAATTAGCTGGACCAAGCCTTTGAATATTGACCCCCCTTGTATCTACAAGTTCCCCACATGGTTTAAAAATTACCCTCTAAGTGTCAATAACCACAGCACTGGGGTCTTGTCTTCACTGCTATTGTTTTGTTCAGTCACGCTGACTGTATAACAGTTTGTCAAGTTTTCATATGTCATTTTTTGCAAAATATATTTTTAACAATTCCTAAAATAAGACAGAATGAAGTTCTTAGGTGGGATGTGGTTAGGAAGGCGTTTTACTCCGGGTCAGGAAGCTCTGCCTCAGACAGAAGATTCATCTTTACAAATGTAGAAAACAAACTTGGAACCTGATCCAGCCCAACATTGGAGGCGGCTTAAATGCCACCTCATTTGCGCTATGGTCTGTATCTGCATAGTCCCTGCTTTATGTGTGTGTGTGTGTGTCTGCATGCTCCTCTGTGCGTGTGCTGTCTCCATGTATCTGTCTGTGTACTCATCTCTGTTCCTCTGTCTCTATGTTTCCTGTCAGTGTGCTCCTCTCTGCATGTCATGGCTCCATGTTTCCCTTCTATGTGTGTGTCCATGTGCTTCTCTCTGCATGTAATCTCCATGTTTCCTGTCTGTATGCTCCTCTCTGTGTGTCACTGTCTCTATGTCTCCGTTCTGTGTGTGTGGGTGTGTGTATGTGTGTCTCTTTATTTCCATGTTTTCTGTTTTTGTCTTGGTGCCTTTGTGATTTTCATCTTTGCGTGTGAGTGTGTGTACATCCATGTGTGTCTACACATGTTCATGCTCAGTCTATACACGCACACACTTTGATCTTTGAAGTTGTGGAATTGTTTGCAAGTGTATTTTTGACTGGCGTGAAAGTAGGCACCTACTTGTGTATGTGTGTGTGTGAGCATATCTTTGTACTCATAGACAGTACATGGCATGTGTATGCACTCATGAAAGAGTAATCAGACATGCACTTGTATGTGTGCATGGATGTGTACACACACATGTCTAGGCGTATTCACATACGAGTGTGTCTGCATTTTTGTACTTGGAGGTTGTGTTGTTCTCATCCAGTTTTTAGGGTGCTGACAGGACATGGAGCACATTCCCAGCATGGGAAGGGAGAATCACTTCCGTGTGTGCAGAGTGTCCTGGAACTTGGTGCTTGTATAGCGCAAGTGAAATCCTTTCTTGTTGATTGTGTCATCGGAATGGAATTTGATCATCACCGAATCTCCAGCAGAATAAACCTCTTCAGGAGGCTGATGGGGGAAAAACAGGGGAATAAATTAACCACGGAGTTACAAAACATCTCCAAACCCAGAGCTGGACATTCCTTCAGTCTGTGCTACCATCAGGTGGGGGAGAGGCGTTCCCTCGATCTGTGATAGCATCATTTTGGGGACAATTTTCAAAGGGATTCTCTGAAGAAAAATGGGTGTTTACCCGTGGAGAAAGCCTTTTAAAAATGACGGTGAGTCCTTTGTGGGGAAAAGTATGCCTGCCGCAGGAAAGGAGGCAAAGCTCTGGGCAGGGGCGGGGGCGGGGGCAGGGCAGGCTTGAAAAAGTGCCAGCCTGGATTTCTTTTCAGAATCACCACACCTGCCTTTCGTGGCTTTAACCCGCACACCTTGCACGTGCAACGCATGAAAGTTAAAGACGTCCCCATTGGCACAGACTGCCATGATTTCCTTTGTACCCGTGGGCCTGCAAGCGTCATGGGGAGGTTGAAAACTGGCCTTTTAGCTAAAGACTGCAGAATGCGAGACCCTCCTACCCCTGAGCCACAGTAGCGCCCAAGCCGTGGAGCCGTGCTGTCATAGCCGTCAAACAGTTCCATGTAGTCATAGCCACAATCTGGTTCTTCTTCCATCTCGAAGGTCTGGAAAATGAGCTCCACCCCATAGCCTTCCTCTGCCACGATCACCCATTCACAGTCAGATGCAGTGGGATAGTTATTGTCTCCAAACTGAGCATGGGAGTAGAGATCCTTAGTCTTCACCTCGGCTCTCAAGTGACCTCCGCATTCTTAAATGACATAGAGAAGAGGAGACATTAAAAACCACTCCACCATAAAATCGTTTGGCCAACAAGTTTCAGCATTCACACGACAACAAGTGCACACACACCAGGGGCTTAGCTAGCCATGGGCACATCCAGCTCTGGCTCCCAATCTCAAACAGCTGGTCTGCTCCAACCCCTCCCTCCATGCAACCCACAGGGATCAGGAAGGGAGGAGCTGGAAAAGGGAACAGATCAATTGTTTCTTCTCTGTAGTGTCTGCTCCAGACTCACCCCCCCCTCCCCTCCTGTCCCCATAGGAGCAGAAGAGACAGACTGGAGCAAACACAGCTGACATCATGTGAAACGAAACAGGAGGGGAGGAGCTGGACAAGAGAGCAGAGCAATTGTTTTCTGTTCTGCTATGTCCACTCTAGTCTCATGCCCTCCCACTCTGTCCACTTTTTTCATTAGGAGGGGAGGGGCTGGTGGAGACACAGCAGAACTTGGACTCAGCCGAGGGTAGAGTTGGGGAGGCAGAGAGGCATTCTAGATTAGAGTACAGACAGAGAGCTGTAAGTGATTGCTGGGGAGGGACAGCAGGTATATGCTGAAAGAGAGTGAATACTAGTGATGTGAGAAGTAATGCTGTGAGAGGGGATAAATGTTGAGGCTTAGGTGAGGGGAGGGTGAGTGCTTTGGGGGTGGTGTGAAAGGGGATAAATATTGGTAGAGGTGATGAGGAGGTTAAATGCTGTGTGGGCATGAGAAGAGGAGATAAATGTGGTTTCCTCCCCTATCTCCCTGAAATAAGCAATGCAAACTCGGGCTCTCTGAGCTGACGAGAGAGATCCAAGGTATGAGGGTGCATGAGAACCGTGTGGGAGGAGGGAATTTGTGTGGGGGGAGTGCAGGTGCACAAGACCTGGGGAGAGAGTGTTAAGGATCTGGTGGTAATGGGGTGCAAGAGAGAGCCAGAGGGGGGTGATGTTTGTGGAAGAAAGCCAGAGGTGATGATGGGGATGAAGAGAGCCAGAGATGGTGCTGGGGTGGGGGTGAGGCAGAGGTGGTGATGAAGGGTGTGTGCATGAAAGAATCAGAGGGAGTGAAGGGGAGGGAGGATGACAGAGAGCTGGAGGTGATGATGGAGGTGGAAAGAAAGAAAGAGCCAGAGGTAATTGTTGGCAGGATTGTTTGAAAGAGAGAGAAAGAGGGGTGATGGGGAGTTGTGTGTGATAGACAAAAGAGGTGATTGGGGGGTGTATATGATAGAGAGCTAGAGAGGATATTGGGGAGGGAAAGAAGGGATGACTGGGGATGAGAGTTATTTAGAGAGTTATTCAGAGAGAAGTTGATGGGGAGAAGGGATGATGATGGGTGAGAGAAACTAAGCGGAAAGAATGGGAGAACATGAGAGGGGTGACTGAAATGAAATGGTTGAGAGGAGTCAGAAATTCATTGTGGGGATGATGGGGATTGGTGAAAAGAGAGGGCAGTGTTGAGGAAGAAGGGAGCCAGATAGAAGGACACTGATGGGGGAGTGAAGGGTAGATGGAGGGTGAGAGGAGCAATAGAAGGAAAGAATTGGGGAGGTGAAGTGTTAGGACAGGGAGACATCAAGGGTGAGAGATGAAAAATAGAAGAGGAGTGTAAGAGGTATATGAGGATAGAGAGAGTGATGGTAATGTAAGGGAGAGATTTAGAGGCAGAGAAGAGAGAAAGGAAAGAAAATGAGATGCAAAGAAAAAATGCCAGGGGAAGGGAGGAAATAATGAAGACAAAAGCAAGAAAAAAAAGTAAAATGGAAAAAAGAGATGGAAAAGGAGTTAGAAGACAGAGAAGAGGAAATAAGGAAAAAGAGATCAAGATGAATGCAAAAGAATTCCAACCCAGAAAACAAAGGTAGGGGAAAAAGCATTTTATTTTCAGTTTAGTGATTGAAATAGTAATACCGAAATCTAACAGCTAAATGACTCCTGAAGCAAATGGGAGACTGCGTTCTGTGATGGCTTTTATTGGATCAATGCAAGCATTATCCAAAAATATTATACATGAACAACTGAGTTCATATAGATTCCTTCTTCAGATGTGAATAATGTCTCTGATGTGACATCTGGAGAAGGACCTCCATGGCTTCAAAAGCTTACATTACAATAATTTTAGATAATTCATACAATAATCCCATGATTGTAATGTAATTTTCAGTGTTACATTATTGGATATTCTATATAAATTATGAAGTCCAAATTCGGCACTGTTCGGATAGCAAAGTTAGCTGGATAAACTTATCCAGCTACCTTTGGAGGCATATTTAGTAGTGAAGCTGCCTTATTTAATATAGCCGGCTGTCTTAAAGTTATCCAGATAACTTTAGCTGACTAACTTTAGGACAGCTCTTTGGCCTGATCAGACTTAGCTGACTAATATATCTGGCTACTTCTGAATATTGGAGTTAGCCAGCTAACTCAGCTCCTCCCGGTTACGCTCCTGGAACACCCCTAACTAATAGGGTCATTTTCCAACTTGCGATATGGCGTTTTCGCATGCGAAAAAGGCCTTAACGCATGCAAAAAGCCCAATAATGCCTGGTGCGATGCTAATTTTTAAAAGGGGAGGGATTGGGGTGGGAATTATGTAAAAGTGGGCTGGCTTAGCACTTTGCAAAGCCATAATGCATGATATTGCCAAAAATAACTGCACCTTGTTCATTAGCATTAAGCTGTGTGATGTACCCACAGCGCAAATTGTGTTTTGGGCATTTTGAGAGAGAGAGAGAGATGTTACAGCTAGGTTGAGAGAGCACTGTACAAATCTCATCATTGTGTGAGTTTCCTCACTCTGAAAGACATCAAATCTTCACAAGAGAGCACTGTTCTGTTCGTACGCTAACTCTGCATGTCAAAGTGGCCCCTAACCCCTACACCACTACCTAAACCTCACCTCGAGTTACTAGGGGGGCCTCCTAGAGTAGCATAAATAGCTGCTTACTATGGTACCCCCCTCCCCAAGAGGTTCTTTCTCTCTCTCTTTTTCTCTCTCTCTCTCTCTCTTCCTTCCCCCAGTTGCAGGTAGGATATGCAATAATTGTGGTATTACTGTAAAAAGTTAACACACTTTGTGGTAATATCTGTGCTAAGATAACACACATTGCAGTAAATAGGCTGTTACCATAAAACACACTCCTCGTCCTACACATGTGATATTTTGATGACTTTAAGCCCTTAACCAGTTAAATTGTATCTTTCTAACTTATTAGCTGGCTAGAACCTAGCCAGAGAAGTGCCCAAATCTTCACTTAGCCATATAATTTCTGAGTTATCTGGGTAAATGCTTTTGTATATGGACCTCTAAATGTTCTGAATGTAAAGCGCCTTTCCATCAGAAATGGTCCCACCAAGTTTCATAGAAATGAGCTGAACAATATGAAAGAATCCATTTGGAAAAGAAACCATGTAAATGTTCTGAATGTGATGAACCAAAGCCTCCAATACCCCACCAGCACTTACATGCTTCAACTACTGCCCAATCCTACCCACTCCTTAACCACACACTCTTAGGGGAAGGCTCCAGATCAAAGTGATTTGCATGCTCATATACACATGGAACCTATACAGTAAAGGTATCTCCTCTACCTTCCCAGAGCGTACAGTGACCAACAATGAACATTCAACAAGTCTACAACCTGAAGGACAGGCAACTGCCCCACTAACACCCAGACACCCATTTATCATCTATCCCATACCTAACCCAGGGGCCAATGCAGTAACGTGTAGGATAGAGCTGCCACTGAACATGATTCTGGATTCTGGTGGCAGGAAGGGGGATGTGATGGGGCATGTGGCAAGAGGAGATGTTGGGGGAACTGGTGGCTCCTCCCACATAACACTTTTATTTCAGAGAGAGGAGGTAATGCTTCTCCTCCTCCTGCAATGCTAATGGAAGACTTTTTTTGTGGGGGGGGGGGGGGAGATTTGGGGGATGGTGTCACACTTTTGTAAGTAGGGAAGGGGGACTGAGTCGCTACAGCACTGACATTTGTTTTGTGAAACTGAAGGGAGGAGCGGGGGTGGGAAACAGGCCAGCTATTCATTTATTTATTTAAAATCATTCATAGCCCGCTTATGATGATCCAGTTGATTTAATGGATCAACACACAATAAAACACTAATTACAATCATAAATTTGAATACAAATAGCTCCAAAAAAAAGGGGTAGGTTTATGAGTACGTTTACCCAGATAACTTTAAACCTGCTCTAAATTTAACTTATCCAGAGAGCACTGAAAATCAGCACTCCCCAGCTAAGTGTAAGCCTCATCCTCAGAACATCTCTGCGCTGCATCTTTTGTTACTCAGATAGGTTTTAGCAGAATAATGATTTATCCAGACAGCAGGTGGGGGAGATTTAAAACCTGAGCTTTGCCAGATAAGTCTAAATTTAGCCAGACACATCCTTTTGAATACGGACCTCTTCATTTTGTGTTACACGGCAAGAGTTGGTAGAGGGTTAAATAATTATTTGAAAACAAGGAGAGCCTCACCCAGTGGAGTAGAGCTGGTGAGTGCCCCTTGATAAGAAACTGGCAGTGCTTCGCTGATCAGCCTGTGTAGCGTAGCCTTTGGCTCTTCCAGAATGGTTGGTGCCAATTAAGAACATAAGAACATAAGAAATTGCCATACTCGACTATTGCAACTCCCTGCTGCTAGGTCTACCCATCAACACCATCAAACCATTACAGATGGTACAGAATTCCGCTGCTAGAATACTCACAAGTGCTAACAAAAAAGATCATATCACCCCAATCCTTCGTAACTTACATTGGCTTCCTATCAAACATAGGATACTCTATAAGACACTCACAATCGTCCACAAAGCAACATACAAACTGGCTCCTATCATGCTAAGCTCTCAACTTCAACCGCATACATCTTCCAGACCAATTAGAAGCGCATACAACGGCACTCTGCATGCCCCACAGGTAAAATCATCATTGAGTAAACGAGCACTATCTTCAGCAGGCCCACACCAGTGGAACGCGCTCCCCCCAGATCTAAGACTAGAACCCAGTCATCAAGAGTTCAAAAAAAGACTGAAGACCTGGCTTTTCCAACAAGCCTTCCCAGACTCTCAATGCTACTTAGACGGGAGGACTTCCTAAATATTAGGTATCCCCAAATTATGGACACCTCACCAAGTTCTACTATCAGGACTCTGCAACTGTTCTATCAATCTTTTAGTCCAATAATTCATCATATTTTTATTGTATTTATATCGTAGCTTTAACATGTCATTATTTCTACGTTAAATAGTCAAATTGTATATTTTATATTTATTTTATTACTATGTTAAATTGATATCCGGTTATATTGTTCCATCTGTTCTATGGTTCCATGTAAAGCCCCTTTCTCTTTTGGGCAGTTCATTTTCTATGTAAACCGGAGTGATTTGTAGTTCTTACAAGAACTTCGGTATATAAAAATTAAAAATAAATAAATAAATAAATAAATAAATACTGGGTCAGACCAAGGGTCCATCAAGCCCAGCATCCTGTTTCCAACAGTGGCCAATCCAAGCTACAAGTACCTGGCAAGGACCCAAACACTATGGGGTGGATTTTAAAAGAGTTACACGCGTAACTATTTTGCATAGGCTCGGAGGCGCGTGCAAGTCCTGGGACGGCCTGTGTCGGGGCCTGCCGTGCCGGCAGACAGCCTCTGGCAGGCGTAACTCAACAAAATAAGGTAGTGGGGGGGATTTAGGTAGGGCTGGGGGGTGGGTTAGATAGGGGAAGGGAGGGAAAGGTGGGGGGGGAACAAAAAAAAAGTTCCCTTGGAGGGAACGGGGAAAGCCTTGGAAGGAGCAGGGAAAGCCATCGGGCCTCCCCTAGGGCTCGGCGCGCGCAAGGTGCACATGTGTGCACCCCCTTGCGCACACCGACCCCGGATTTTATAACATGCGCGTGACAGCGCGAGCATGTTATAAAACTGGGTGTTCATTTGTGCACGCTGGGTAGCATGCACAAATGTACCCCCGCACGTAATTTTAAGAATCTGTCCCTAAGTATATCCCATGCTATTAATGCCAGTAATAGCAGTGGCTATACCCTAAGTCAACTTGATTAATAGCAGGTAATGGACTTCTCCTCCCAAGAACTTATCCAAACCTTTTTTAAACCCTGCTAACTGCCTTAACTAAATCCTCTAGCAATGAATTCCAGAGCTTAATTGTGCATTGAGTGAAAAAGAAGTTTCTCAAATTAGTTTTAAATGTGCTACTTGCTAACTTCATGGAGTGCCCCCTAGTCTTTCTATTATCCGAAAGCGTAAATAACCAATTCACATCTACCTGTTCTAGACCTCTCATGATCTTAAAGACCTCTATCATATCCCCCCTCAGCCGTCTCTTCTCCAAGCTGAACAGCCCTAACCTCCTCAGCCTTTCCTCATAGGGGAGCTGTTCCATTCCCTTTATCATTTTGGTAGCCCTTCTCTGTACCTTCTCCATTGCAACTATATTTTTTTTTTTGAGATGCGGCGACCAGAATTGTACACAATATTCAAGGTGGGGTCTCACCATGGAGCGATATAGAGGCATTATGACATTTTCCGTTTTATTAACCATTCCCTTCCTAATAATTCCTAACATTCTGTTTGCTTTTTTGACTGCTGCAGCACACTGAGCCGATGATTTCAATGTATGTTAAAATTGTCCCTATAAAATCCACAGGATCTCTAAAACACTAGTGTCTGGTGTTTTTACACGATCGTTCTTGGAGGGGGCAGATGATAATAATTGCTGAATTTAATTATCAAAATTTAGGGAGGAGAGTGTATGGGAATGGCCGAGTCTCACTCCTCTCATACTACACCACACACATACACACCCTGCTTTCATGCTGTACTACACACACACTGCTCCCATTTTGCAGTACATACACACCCCGTTTTCACATTAATCATAGACACACTGCTTTCGCACTGACTACACACACATGCCACGCCCATATTGTACCACATGCACGTCACTTTCATGTTAAACTCCTCCCCCCACAACACAACTCTTATACTGCACCACACACATACACAGATTCCCATATTGCACCACACACACACACACCACTTTCCTGTTATACTGCACCCGCACACACACACACAAATCAACCATACTGCACCACACACACCTGTTTTCAAGCTGACTACACACACCACTCCCATATTGCACCACATACATATCTTGCTTTCACATTAATCACACACACACACAGACATGTAATAACCCATGGAAGAGTAATATGTAGTTTAGGAAGTGATCTAGAATAATAGTGATTCCTGCTGACTGGTTTACATTGGCGTTAGAGAAGCTCAGAAGGTCCGCTGATTTTCTTCCTAGACCATACACAGCTGCTGTGACTAAGGGACTGAATGAGGATAAACACAGGTTTGCCAACTCTCAGTAAATTTACTGACCAACAATAAAATACAAGACAAAAATAACACATGTGCCAAGTCCATACAAATCATTTCATGTCTGTAAAACTGTCACGGCCTGTCTCTCCCAGGAGTAGCAGCTGAGTTTGCGCTGGTGTCTCCAGTGCCAAGAGCTCAGGGTCTGCAAGGCTCAAGCAGTCAGGAGTCAGGGGCTATGTACCAGCCATGGCATGGGCAAATCTGGTGCCATGGGCTCAGATGTCAGAGGCTATATCTTGGCCACTACATGCACGATTCTGGTTTGGCCCTTGTGTATCCTCTTGGGTCTTCTGCATAGGCTGCGTCTGATGAGTGCAGCAGCACTCATCGGCCAAAACTTAGGGTAAGAGTCCCGAGAACTTTCAGAATCTGTCCATGCCTCTGCAGCTGAGGTTGTAATCCCTGGTTGGATCAGTCCATGCCCAGCCAGATGGCAGAGCTAAGTCAGTACATGGGGAGGGGGAGCAGGCCTACCTGACCTTGACAGGACCTTGTGCACAGCCAGGAGAAACCTACTGTAGCTGAAACATATTTTCAAAGACTCCCAATGCAGACAAAGAAAACTCACAAGTAAAAGAGGCTGTTAAAATCGCTTTTTATAAGTTGCATATTTTGAGGAGACTAAAGCCTTGTCTTCCATCTGATAATTGTCACACGATTCTGCAGTCTCTTGTGCTTATTGGTTTAGACTGTTATAAACTCCTTATACACTGGGCTTCTAACTTAAGCTCTACAGTGTGGGCGCTTCAGATAGAAACATAGAAATGACGGCAGAAAACGACCAAATGGTCCTTCCAGTCTGCCCAGCAAGCTTATGGTAGTATCTGCCGAGCCGTGCAGGTTACCCCCATGTTTATCAGTTTCCCAAACCGTAAAGGTCAGGGCCCTCGTTGGTTACTGGTTGAATCTAATTCCCTGTTACCCCCTTGCTGTTGAAGAAGAGAGCACTGATGGAGTTGCATTAACAATATGTAAGCTTACTGGTTACGGGTAGAAACAGCCAAGCCAGCAAGTTACCCCCATGCTTATTTGTTTGCCCAGACCTTAAAAGTCGGGCCCTCGTTGGTTTCTGTCTGAATCCCATTCCCCTTTTCCCCTGCCGTTGAAGCAGAGATCACTGATGGAGTTGCATTTACAGTATGAAGGCTTATTGGTTAATTTAGAATGCCGCTGCAAGGGCACTTTCAGGCACACAAATTATAGAAATTATCACCCTTCTCTGTGCGTACCCAGATCACTCCAGACTCCTGGGTTTTGCCTCCCTGCCAGCAGATGGAGACAGAGAAAGTTTCACTGAAACTGTACATAACCCAGTGTGCCACCTGCATATATGCACTTAGCCGGCTAAGTCTAACCACCTAAGTTTCGACCTGCTCTATGGCGTGTCTAAACTTACACAGATATTTATGTGGCTAATTCCGAATATCGATAGTTAGCCATTTAAGTTATACAGCTAACTCACTCCACCCAATCCGCCCAGTACACTCCTACTATTTGTTCATGCAACTTTTAACAGTATAAGGGACTTGTATGGTTAAGCCGGGGCCGCTGAACATAGCCACAAATTCAGTGGCCTCTACTTAGCCACATAAGTCCTGCTTATCTGGCTAAATAGCGCTGAATGCGCTTTGAATATCGGGTCCGTATTGTTTTGTGGGGGAAGTGTTTTGACTTAGCCCTCCCCATGGGGATCCAGGGCTGGGATAGCCTGGTTCCCATGCTCTAAAGACTTTTCCTGCAAGAGAAGCCACAGGCACAAGACCGAGAAGGAAGGATCAAGATCTCTAGATTTCCACCCTATGGGAGCAGGACAGGCTGGGTGACTGTGAATAAACAGGACTTTTCATGTTTGAGGGGACACCCCCACCTCCCAATGGGATTCCCATTTGGTCTGCTGGGAAAGCTTTGTGCACTTTAAAATCACCATGGGAAGTTTTACCCAAATACCTGAGATAAAGGGCACCCACCCAGAAGAAGAAAATTACCTCTATACATCAGTCAGCTGTAGTTTCACCTTCGTGCATAAATGGAGTTTAATTTCATTGTTAGAGAATCAGTAAACGTTTAATTTAATACCTAATGCTTTGTAGGGATGTGCTTTGTTTTCAGCCCACCGTATTTCTCGCGGTTCGGGCCGCTGAAATTCAGGGGGACATTTCGACTTTAGCACGCACTAACCCGAAAACGAATTTTTCCCAAACCAGGACGAATTAGGCAATTTCGTTTAAATTGCCTAATTCGTCCTGAACAAATGCACATCCCTAATGCTTTGTCCTGCCTGGTTTGTCCCAGCATCCCAGCCCTTGCTATACACCATCGCCTGGGCCATAAGCAAGAGCTTCCCCCCCCCCACAAAAAAAAGGATCCACCCTTGGGGCAGAGAGTAAAGTTGTGGGAGAAGCGCCAGCAGGAGCAGCCCTGAAGAATAAATCAGTTTGTGTGCCCTTGGGACTTAAACCTCCCCAATCAAGGGCTACACTTACTTAAGGAAGCTTATGAATCATGAACAAGGTAGATGTAGATATTAACACTGATATCAATACCGCTGAGGTAGTTTTCGCAGATAGATATTCATTTTAATAGCTTTTCACAGCATCCATCCAGGGTCATATTTCTAAATGTTGGCAGTGTCTGATTTTGTATTCTACATTAAGGGCATTTTATGGCATCTTTGGAAATAGCTGTGTCTAATTGTGTTGTGTCTGTTGTTTTAATATTATGTGTATTGCTTTGTTCACCCCTGAGAATTTTCAGATCGAGTGTTTGTAAAGGTTTTGAAATTAAATAAATGCATAAATAAGATAAAGGAATGAATCTGGGCACGGTAGGTCCAGCTGTGCACAAAATAGCATCAGTAAAAGGTGTGGCCATAGTAAAGTTTGGTAATCAGTAAAAATCTGGGAGACAGTGAGAAAAAAAAAAAAAAAAGTTTTCATGAGTTGGCAAACCTGTTGGGACTGTAGGGCACAAAAACCACTCCTCCGGGATCGTGTGCCGTGATGCTGAAACGGTTGCGTTACCCTTTCATGGCCCTGAGAGAGGAGGGCTTACCAGTGATTCTTGTTTGTCTGTCCCCTGTGGCCTGCGGTGAATCAGACTACGTGGGTGTACGAGCAGGGCTGAGGTCAGCTGGGGCCGAGAAGAACAAAAGACGGCAAACGACAAAGCCCACATGATTTGCCTCCCCCCCCCCCCAACCGAGGCACCGGGACCATCAGCCTAAGCGGTGATATCATGATGTCACGTGTGCTTTAACCAAGCAGCTCGCGGGACTGAAAAAATGGCAGCCTCCTGGCGAGTGAGATTTACCTGAGGAGTGAGTGGCCTCAAAACCCTTCTTCTGCACGGAGTTATCGGAAATGAACTTGAGGAACATTCTGTTGCTGGTGGAGATAACCGGATCAGGACTCTTGCTGCCACAGTAGCGGCCCAGCACCGGGCTTTTGGCATCTTTGCCATTGTAGATTTCCAGGTG
Source organism: Rhinatrema bivittatum (assembly GCF_901001135.1). NCBI lineage: Eukaryota > Metazoa > Chordata > Amphibia > Gymnophiona > Rhinatrematidae > Rhinatrema > Rhinatrema bivittatum. The sequence goes on from NC_042619.1 coordinate 251,773,617, forward strand.
GTCGTAAGCACATTCCTGGTGAGCCTCGATGTCCAAATCTGTGAAGGTCTAAGGCAAGGAAGAGAGCGAAATGCAAGGGGAGTGTGGGGAGTGGAGGGGGGGGGCAAAGAAGGAGAAGTGAAAGGCGAAGATAAAAACTGTTCGAATCAATTATTCTTATCCGTCACCATGGAAACCAAGCTTGGATGTGGAAACCTAAAATAATCAGACTGCACCCCCACTGCATTCCTGCAGTGTTCTATTTTTATAGGAAAAGCTCCAAAATGCAGAGGAGCTTATGAAAACCAGAACTCGTTCAGCCAGCTGGCAACTATCAGAGAGGATCCATGTAACATACTCACGGACAAGCGAGTGCACACATGTGAGTACCCACACATTCTATGCCCCCGTGAGGTCAATATTCAGTGGGTCTGTCTGGCTAAGGTCGGGGCTCAGCTGGACAAACCCAAGGTTTACAATTTCCCGTCCCTCGCAGCAGCTACGTTTTGCTCCAATAAAAAAGGGGGCGGCATTATATTCAGTGCTGCCTGGCTAGGTTTAGGCAGGTAAGTCTGGTCGTGCTGGAGAGCAAGCTTTACTCAGATAACAATAAACTTAATCGAATATATTCAGTGGAACTTATGTACCACTAAATATCTCGACTAAAGGTACCCAGCTAGGGTGCTGCTTCAGTGTGGATTGCATGCTGGAGTCAGTCATGAATGCCCTGTTGCTGTACAATACCAGTTTGATGCGATGTCCTGCAGTGGTGGTGATTGCCCAGGTACATTCCTTCTTGCTTGGATACTTGTCAGGCCAGTTTGGACTTGTGATGGTTCCACTGGCACCGGTCACCTTGTGATCGCATCCAGCTAAAACAAAACCAAAGCAAGCACGGGTTATGGAGGGGACCCCTTGCAAGGATCCTTCCCCTTTCATCCTATAAGCAGAGGCCAATGAGGCACTCAGTGCCCAGGTGCACCCCCTGACTGATGGGACACACACGCCCTGCTCGTGCAAACCTTCACCCTTAGCACGGACCATGACAACAGCTTATAGGCAGGGGTGGCCAACTCCAGTCCTCGAGAGCCATGACAGGCCAGGTTTTCAGGAAATCAACAATGAATATGCAAGAGATAGATTTTCCTACAATGGAGGTAGTGCATGCAGATCTATCTCCTGCATGCTCATTGTGGATATCCTTGAAAACCTGCCCTATCTGTGGCTCTTGAGGACCAGAGTTGGCCACCCCTGGCTTACAGTATCACCTGCAATCCATGAAACAGAAGGCAGTGTCACCTTTTCTAAATTCAGAAAACATATACATATATAACACGCACAAACACACACATACACACAGACACATGTTTGAAATCAGTTTTCTCGAATTATGCCTCTGCTCTGTTGTGTGCACACACGCACATACTAGCTTCCTGCATTTTTTCACAATGCACCTCCCAGCACTCTCACATGGGAATCAGCTCTGAAAAAAAACACCTCTCTTCTTCTTTGCAAACCCAATTTCAGAAGCATTAGATTAGGAAGCATTTGACACGGTCACTCTTAACTCCCTGGAATGGCAATTTTCTATAAGTGGATTTTGCAGGATTTATAGGTAAAAATCAGTGGATTGGATGCTGAAGATTCATGGATTAATCTCGTGCTTGAAGTGAGCTCTGGACAAGTCTCATATGCTGACTATAGCCCGAAGCAAGCGAGCATCTGCACAGGCACTCAGGGGAATTGGTGCTCGAGCACTCTCCTCCCTGGCTGTTTCCAGCTTCTTACACTGGGTTTGTACAGGCTATCATTACCTTCTTTACAGTCGTGTTTGTTGTCATGAAGCACAAATCCGCTGCGACACTGGCACACGTAGCTGCCAAACGTATTCACACACTCCTGCTGACAGTCCCCGTTGTCTTTTGAACATTCATCCTTGTCTGGAAGAGAAGACAGGAAGCAATAGCATGAAACAGACATGAAAAGGGTGGGATTCCTTTACTGGACCACACCTTTGAGGATGCATCAAAAGTTCACAAGCGAGTTCCCAGGTAGAAAACAGTTTTGGCCCAGGTATAAAGGAGTGGCAGCAGTACCCCCAACTCTTATCTTCCTAGGTCACAGCAGCTCCGCCAGCAAAAAAAAATTCTTCAGCTCAGCCAAACAGTGTGAACCAGCAAACCCCGTGGAGGGACTTGGTGAAGCCATTGGCGGTGACATTGGGCCATCACACATGGGCTGTGGGCTTTCTGCTTCATATGTTCCTGGAACGTGAAACCCAGGAAGCAGAGCTGAACATGCAAAGTACAGAGCGTGTCCTATCTCTGGCATGCTGTTAATATATTATTATTATTATTATTATTATTATTGAGTGTGAGGAGGAGGGGAACTTCAACAGCAAACCGCCGCAATATCTCTCAGAAATCCGGATGGAAACGCTGTGGTTTTTTTGCTCCGATGCCCCTCAGCACAATCAATAATACCGCGATATGCTTGATGAAGGCGGTGGGGCCAGCTCCGCGTTGTTTCAGCCTCGTGGCGCAAAGCAGCTGCCCAACTGCGAGCTGCCAAGTCTTCTCAGGCAGAGCCCCAGAGCCAAATCCTCGAGGATACGCCAGGCAGGTGAGTGCCAGCAAAACCAGTGATGCAAGAGAGCCAGCGCCTGCTCTAGAGACAAGCGGGAAAAACCAGACACGTGGACAACAAAGGCTGCAGAAAAGACTGGGGAGCTGTACCCCACTTTACTTAACAATATAAAACGAATGTCACACATCACAACTGAAATGGAGCATAAGCTGGTCTGGTCCATGACAAACCAGGAGAGTCTTAAAAACAATGATGAGTTCAATGAGGAAAGAATTTCGTCGGAGGAGGAGGAGGGCGGCATGGTCTTCATCTGAGGAAAAGTAAACTGGAGCAGGAGTGGGCAGGCTTCCATCCTGGGGACTTCATTAGATGCACATGAGACTGGCAGGATTCCCGAGAAATCAGCACAGAAAGCCATGGCTTCAGTTAGGCACCCGAACCCTCTTCTGGGTCCGGAATCTCAAGCCAGGGCGTCCTTTAGAGAGCTGCTGGTGCTGCTGATACTTCTTTTCTGAAATGAGAGGGAAGACAAAGGAAGGAAGAAGGCAAGTCTGCTTTATATATCCAGGCTGAATCAGTGCAAGGATGTTCTTCAGGCTCAGAAGAAATGGGAACTTTCAAAGCAAGAGTACGCAGGAAGAGGGGAGAGGGTTTCAACTGCCAGGGGGGGGAGGCATGAGGGGAGGGGGGGGGAGCAGGGACAAGGCCATTCTCAACAGCATGCAGCGTTACAAGAAAGCCAAACTGAAGAAAGAAGCAAACGTGACATAGCAACCATCAAATCACCCCGAAAACTGTGACAAGCAGGATGCAGACTGTATCCATGCATTTAATAAAATGCTCTTTTGGCTACAAAGCCCCTAGAGGGCAAAGTTAGTCAGTTGACAGCAATCTGAAAAGGCTGGAGATTTTTTGTGCTATTTTTACCGGGTCTAGGTTATTACCCTTCCAGTGCTGTGCAAGTAGAGCTGCCATTGGACTCACTCCTTGGCAGGGAAACCCAAAGGGTAAGTGTCTTTTTGATTAAAAAAAAGCTTTGGAAGGAATGCCTAAACTGCTCAGAGCTATTAATGAATGGACTGATATGTTTGGTGCTGTACTGGTCCTAGAAATATTAGAGATACATTAGGTAGGGATTATGGAAATCCGACAAGACCTGTGGGTGGAAAAGCTTCACGTGAGTCCTTAGAATGCACCATATGAACTAATGGATCTCCATGAACTAGAAAAGGTCCACCAGCTCAGCGTCCTTCTCATCCCACACCCCTCCAAAGGAATTAAGCTTCTCCTACCCTTTTTAGGATGCTGGTATAAAACAAGTATGGATGGCAAGGTTCTTTGCTGAAGATCGTAATTACAGTGTTGGTTTAGGTTGAAAGAAGTCAAGAGGTCCATACAGTCTAGGTCCAGGAAGTGTCTGTCTTTGGGTGCACTAGGGCATAAGGCATTCTGAACTCCTCCAGCTATTCCTGTTTTTCCATATAAAGCGATAAGATAAGTGACCTTCTTTAGTTCTGCTTTTTACGGGTAGCACAGCAAGAGATACAACCAAAGATTGTTGGGTACAGGGGCTCTTATTGCACACTTAGTAGAATTTTCTGCTTCCAGGATTCCCTGTCTAGTGTTGAGTAACGTGCTGGTACCAGATCAGTTGTATTGGTAAGGCCCCTTCAAGAATTAACACCAACTATTATGGCAGAAGAGAATAAAGAGAGCCTGACTAAAGCATAGGAATATATGGAGAGACTCTGACATACGTACCTACAAAGTCATGCGATTATTTTTCAAGAATCAACTTGATCAAACTGTCACCCCCACCAATATGAAATCTGCAAACTGATTACAGCTTTAAGTACTTGAAAGACTGTTTCCATAAAACCTTCCGGTTGGAAAACTCCCGCTGCTTTATTGAAGAATAACCAGGATGAGAAGGACTTACCTGCAACTTTGTAACTTATTTCCAAGCTGCCTGACAACTGATGACTCTTTCCAGTCCAGTCATGGCACTTAACAGAGAGGCAGAGAAACGGAAAGAGCCAGTCGTGATTTCCACTCACGAAAACTTTCTTCCACAAAGGAAACCCCAAAAAAGTCCCTTTTAATCTTAGAACGCCACTCACAGATTTATATAGTAACAATGATATGAAATTATTATTATGGCCGCATCATCAAGCTTGACAACGTGCCTACCTGATATTCAAGAGGAGGCCGTCTGGTCTTTTAATCATTTGCGTTCAAGATCTTTTTTTGAATAGTATATGTATTATTTCATCAGCTCTTTTTTGAACACATTTACATTCTGTTCAGATTCCTACATGACAAAAAATACATGTTTTAGTACTGTCAACTTTAGCATGTTACTTATCTGGTGTTGGCAAAAATGCTCCGACCTTCCATCAGGACGACCATCGTCTCAAAAGGTTTGAATCAATAGGAACAGAGACCATCCAAACGTCAGCTGTCAGCTTACAACAAGAAACCATCCAATCAGAGACTACGTATACGAGATGATGTCATATCTGTCCACAGCGTACCGCCGCTGTCCTTCAGAAAACATGTGTTTCTACAAGAATACATTTAATTCAAGCTCTGCATTTAGACCTTTAGGATGCAATGTATCCAGTAGATGCATCCACTTCTGTTCGGCTTGCACCAATTTCTTATTCATGTCTGCTCCCCGCCAATGTGGCAATATCTGTTCTATAACGCATACTTTTAATTCATCAAAGACATGTCCCTTCTCAGAGCAGTGCACGACTATAGGTGCACTCAAACGTTTTGTTGACAAACTTGATCAATGTTCAGTCTCTCTAGTACGTAACTGTCGTGTGGTTTTACCCACATAAGTCATTGCACAGGGACACATGATGATGTACACTACCCCCATTAACTTGCATGTAGTGTGTTGTCTCAACGTTATAGTCAATTGAGGATTACTGAACTTAATATGGGTGGTAGTCATCATATTCAAACATACAGAGCATGACCCACAAGCTTTACCTTAGAGCCAAGTTTACTAATCGAGACTGGTTGTTTCTACCACGTAAAAAAGACGAAGAAGAAGTGCTGACATGTGTAATAACCTTCTCCCCTATGGCACCTGTGATTAAAGATGTGATTTTTCAAAATTGGCATATTTTGCACAGGTTCGCTGAATTTGAGTCGAGACTCAGGTTTACTTACACCAAGGGTTCGAGTTTAAAGGACCAATTGGTGCATTCAGTCTCCACAGTTCAACCATTTAAACAGAGTGATGGCTCACATAAAGCTTGTGGGTCATGCTCTGTATGTTTGAATATGATGACTACCACCCATATTAAGTTCAGTAATCCTCAATTGACTATAATGTTGAGACAACACACTACATGCAAGTCAATGGGGGTAGTGTACATCATCATGTGTCCCTGTGCAATGACTTATGTGGGTAAAACCACACGACAGTTACGTACTAGAGTGATCGAACATCGATCAAGTTTGTCAACAAACATTTGAGTGCACCTATAGTTGTTCACTGCCTTGATAAGGGACATGTCTTTGATGAATTAAAAGTATGCATTATAGAACAGATATTGCCACATTGGCGGGGAGAAGACATGAATAAGAAATTGATGCAAGCCGAACAGAAGTGAATACATCTACTGGATACATTGCATCCTAAAGGTCTAAATGCAGAGCTTGAATTAAATGTATTCTTGTAGAAACACATTTTTTCTGAAGGACAGCGGCGGTACGCTGTAGACAGATATGATATCATATCGTATGCATAGTCTCTGATTGGATTTCTTGTTATAAGCTGACAGCTGATGTTTGGATGGTCTCTGTTCCTGTTGATTCAAACTTTTGAGACGATGGTCATCCTGATGGAAGGTCGGAGCATTTTTGCCAACACCAGATAAGTAACACGCTAAAGTTGACAGTACTAAAACATGTATTTTTTGGCATGTAGGAATCTGAACAGAATGTAAATGTGTTCAAAAAAGAGCTGATGAAATAATACATATACTGTTCAAAAAAAGATCTTGACCGCAAATGATTAAAAGACCGGACGGCCTCTTCTTGAATATCAGGTAGGCATGTTGTCAGGCTTGATGATGCGGCCATAATAATAATTTCATAGATATATCATTGTTACTATATAAATCTGTGAGTGGCGTTCTAAGATTAAAAGGGACTTTTTTTGGGGTTTCCTTTTTGGAAGAAACTTAACAGAGAGGCCCATGGGAAAAAAAAGTATGCAGGGAAAACTGCACTGAAATTCAACTCCTCGTGGTAAGCAAACGGTATGTTCATACATCAGGAGTTTAAAAAAATTCACACACACTTGAGCTAAAATGCGTGCTCATCCTTTTGCATAAGCTGAGCCTGCATTTTAATTTAGAAGGGGGAGAGGAAGGAGTTTATAGGCATACAAGGAGTCTCCAGCCCCCAAGCCCTTGGGCTTGCACGGCAAGGGGCAAGGCTGGCTCCTGGCTGCTAGTGGAGCCCCCTGCCCACGGAGGAAGCAAGATCTAGCCTCCAGTGGCACAGGAAAAGAAAGCCCGGGGCAAAGGAAAAGCTATCCTCCCTTTCCTGTTTTATGTGCAGAAAATACAATTTTGTCTACACAAAGCATGTTTTCTGTGCATAAAGTATGATTTATGTGCACAAAAAAATGTTTTCAGTGCAGACAATCTATTTAGTGCACATCAGCCATATTTTCTGCACAGAAAACATGCTCTGTGTGGAGAAAGCCTATTTTCTGCTCAGTACAAGTCCTGGCACCGGCTTCTGCTTATAGGCTAGCAGTAGCCCTGGAAACTTCACTCTGACTAGGAACTGAGTTTCCAGTGCTAAGAAAACATACACTTATTTCAAGCACCCCACTGCATGGGGCAGGAGCAATAGCTAACACTTTCATTAGTTTAGGATTTATATGCAAGAGTGCTCACCGAAGCGCAGTTTTATGCTCACTTTTTTTATATATATACGTAAATCTCCTTGCTGCATCAGCATTCAGCAGTAAAGTTTGTGCACAAAAAATGTGCACACAATTGAAGGTAAAACTTTGCATTCTGCTGAGCGCACCTTATTACACTGTCTCACCGTAGGGAAGATTATTTCATGTTTTGGGTCTAGAAGTCATCCAAACGGCAGTCTTGACTTATATATACCAGTGACTCCTAACTGAAAGAAAGGTAAAAGGCTGGAATGGATCCAGGCATGGAATGAGAGAAGCTTTTCTACCAGCATATTGCAGAAAAATTTGAGTGGAGGAGCCTAGTGGTTAGAGCAGTGGACTATGAACCAGAAGACCATGGTTAGAGTCCTGCTGTCGCTCCTTGTGACCTTGGGCAAGTCATTTTACCCTCCATTGCCTCAGCTACAAACTTAGGCCTGGATTCATCTTCCTAGCGCAGAATGGTGAATCCCACAAAAACGGGGAGCGGGTCTGCGAAAGCCGGCAGCCATCGCATCACCGCGGTGTTATCGCTGCCGGCTCTCGCACCCAATAGCGCCACCGTGAAAGGTGGTGCTATTGGGCACGCTACTGGCGATGATAACGTAACTTACCTTATCGCCGCCAGCGAAGACATCGCTGCGTCCGCCTCCTCGCTGCCCCGACTCCACCCCTGGCAAGCTATCGCACGCGAAAAGGAACTTTTCGCATGCGATAGGCTTAGAAAATAACCCCCTTAGATTGTAAGCCCTCTGGAGATAGGGAAATACCTACAGTACCTGAATGTAATCCACTTTGAAGTGCTGAAAAAAGTGCGAAAAGCGGAATATAAATAAAATAAATTGAAACCCAGGGGGAACAACCCCCAATATGTCAAATCTTAAAGTGATGGCACAGGCAGAGGACTGGAGAACCAATGGATAAATGGCAGGAAGCAATGGCATTTTAGAAATCTACTAATATGGTCAAGCTGACCCCAAATTATTTCTCGGTTTCTGCTTTTCTTAATCCCAGAATTTGCAGATTGATGGTTGATGTTCTGATGTTCTCTTCAGTCCTTTGCTAACCTTTTGGACTATTCAGTCAGAAGTTTCATCATATTTTTTTCTCTATCCATTTCCCTTTTACATTCCCTTCCATTATCTGTCTTTGGACCTTCCATCTGTTATCATTGGAATGCCAATGGAAGAAGAGGATCTTGAAGGCAAGAGAGATATATTGACCAAGAAGATTTGTAAAATGCAAGTAGCCCACAAGTTTTGGAAAAGCCCATAAAAGAATGTGTTTTCATTTAAATCTTATCAGTCCTTAGACAAATAATTTATGCTCAAGCAATCCAAGAGAATACAGCCTGATCGGAGAATGGAATTATCCAGAACTCTAATAACACTGTGGAAAAGGAAAAAAGGTGATGCTCAAATTAAGTAAAAAGAAGGAAATGAAGAATCAAAAATTAGCCTTCAATAGCAGGTGAAGTTGCTACAGGTAAAGAGAACGCGAATGGGGGTATCACTGGATGCCCAATGCTTTGGGTCAAATGTTAGTCATCTTATGAATCAGTTCCCCACAAGTTCTCAGCCTCCTGCTGCTGGTCAGAAATGGCAAGACATGATCTCATGGCAGAATGAAGAACTTTTCTGGTTTCACAGATGTCTGTGGCTGCCTGAAATTACAGAATAGCACCGCAGAGAAACATGGAAATGGAACCTCATGCACCACAGTGAATGACGGCAGAAAAAGACCCAGCTGACGCCTCCTGTCTGCAGTGCCAGGGATATATCCCAGCTGTCAGTCACAGAGCACTCAATCGGTTTTTGTTTTCTTCCTCATTGGTTCTTTACCCTCCTGGGTAGATGAACATACAAGATCCCATACTCAGTCCCAATACCTAGCTTTGTAATAATCTAATTGATTAGTGAGACATCCAGCTTTCTAGTTCCCCACTGACAGCCAACCTGCCGGTTCTGGTAGATTTCTGTGGTACTGCAGCCTACTGGTACCAGCTTGCCAGTCCCATGGGCTGCTGTGTCTCGAGGTTGGGCTTCAGTTCTTCACATGTTGCTTTGTCCTTATCACCTCGCCCCTTTGCCTCTGCTCTTAAAAAGAGTAAAATGATGGGCTGTGTTTGTAATATTGCAGCCTCCCAGCTCTAGTCCTAACATTGTTCTCTATGTCTGTCTCCAGTGTGCTTGAGTTCAGTTAAAGCACTGGTGTCCATCATCTTTCCAGGCATCAATAAAGCAGTGTTTTTGTACATTTGCTCTGATCTTTCCTCCCCCCAGCTTCATATTATGACCCCCTTGTCTTTGAAATTCATTGTCTAGGGAGAATTTCTTCTCCAGTGATTTACTGAAATCTGTCAAATATTTGAATGTTTCTCTCATATCCCCCTTTTATTTTCTTTATAGAGTTTGGTCAGAAATGGCAAGACATGATAGCTCCTTTCAGAATGGCTTCCATCCTCACAATGCCCATACATAGGTACGGCCTCCAGATCTGAAGGTGGGGTTTCACCAGTGACCTATACAAGGCCCTCTTTTATTCCTGCCGATGATACCTCTACTTACTCAACAGAGCATGCTGCTCATTATCATAATATAGCCACCCCGGTGCTGAACAACCACAAGCTTGGGTAAGATTTGGACCCAGCTGCTTTTAAGACAACATTTTTTTTTTTTTAAAGGAAATGCCACATTTTGAGGGTGAAGAGATGCGAAACAGCAAAAAAAAAAAAAGTAACAGACTGCTACAACAGCCAGAGGATGGGGTAAGGACGGTTAAGAAGGATCTAAATGCAAGGAGAGAAAAGGAGGAAAAAGAGACTTACCCTGACAATCTCCTTGAAGCAGACTTTCTGCCGTAAGATGACACTGCTCCATTGCTCTTACAGGCTCATGGGTTGGGCAGTTTCCTTATTTGCCTCAGTCTCCGTCTAAAAGAATGCTTGGACTTGACGCCTAATGGCGAAGCATCTATCACAACTTCAGGAGTCAATAGCCAGCAATGGGGCTGGGGCAAGTGAACACTTCTGAGGCTTTTCCTCACAAAGCCACCAGGAGCTACTTGCGGTGGCTACTCGTGGGGGGGGGGGGGGGAGAGCTCTGGACCTTGACAGGAAGATTTTGACAACCAACAGAGTTATTCTGTTTATTTTTGCTTCTGTTAGAGCTGGAGAAGGCACGCAACAATAATTTCTTCACGTGGTATAATATAAAAAAAAAACAAACACAAAACAAACAAATAAGTAGTGTTTTTTTGTTTTTTTTTATATACTGGAACATATTGAAAGCTTCATCTGCGCCCAGAAGCACACGGGATAGATGCTTACACCAAAATGGACTTTTACACCAGAAGCATAGCAGAAAGCAGAAGGACCCACATTGCCCTCTGCAGTGCTTCTGCTCCACTGGACAGCAGGAAGATGTGGTATAATGAATGCTGGCAGACCTTGGCACAAGCACAGCAATCAGAAGGGCACCCGATGGGGCCCAGAAAATGCGCGGATGCGCTTTGCAACCGCTTTCTTTCCATTCTGGTTGTTTTGTAGCTCTCAGACACTTCCGAGGATCATCAGTGCCTGCCAGCTTAGCACTCAGCCTCCAGAGAGGAATAATCTCCTGTCCTCGGTGGGGGGGCCCTATCTCGCTTACTGCTTACTGCTTACACTTTATTTTCACCTTAGAAGGGGCAGAACAACGTCACATTTATGAAATCATTGGGTTAGGCAAGAGAAAGGTGTCACTGTGACATCACAAGGCGTAGCAGGGGAAGTGACATCATCAAGCATGCCCTGTCACATCATTGTCAAGCAAAGCAGGAGAAAGAGGCTGAAATGTTACAGAGCAGAGATGCGAGGCAGCCAAGGATTTCCATCCACTGCAAATTTAAAAAGGCAAAAGAACGCAGTGCCCCGAGCTAGTAGTGCGCACCGTGGGAGGGGGGAATACAAGACTTGGAGGTATTGCAGCAGAGCATCTTTTATCTGAAATGGTTAGGGCCAAGCTGGTTTCAGATAATGGAAATTTCCCCCCCCCCCCCCCCCCCTCCCACCACCTGTATTTTCAGATCATGGGAATGTTTCTGCATAATGGATTATTCCAGATAACAGGAGTTTCCAGATAAAGGAACTTCCGATATAAGTTGCTCTACTGTATTTACCAAAACCCCCTCCAACCATCACTCGGATTCCCAGGAGACATGCAGCACTCTCTGGCCACTATTCACAGAGCCCCCGGAGAAATTCTGCGCCCCCCCCTCCTTCCAATCACTTCTCACTAAAAAATTAAAAAGGGGGGGGGGAGGGGTTGGCCCACCGTGGCACTGCCATGCAGCAGACCTGGGCTTCAAGCTCTGCTCCGGGTCCTCCACTCCCCAGGTTGGCCGGTGTTGGGGATGCTGCTGAGGCCGCCTGCACAGCCCCTGGATGGGGTTCATAGAGGTCCATATCCAGAAGATTCATGCAGGTGAAATCTGCTTTAACCTGCACAAATGTGGCCCTTTAAAAATGTCTCCCCCCCCCCCCCCCCCCCACCACCTCCAACACTTTTTGTTCAGGTACTTTCTCCACACAAAATCTTCCTGCTGGCAAAGTTCCCCAGACAAAATGGAAGCGGGGCTATTGAGCTAAATTTGTGCTGGCCCACACAGATAGCTGTCCTAGAGTTGTACAGCTAACTTTATCCAGATATTCAGCGGAAAGTTCTGCTGAATATCTGGATGAAGTTATAGGGATAGGTTTATGTGGATAAATTATCTGCTTGCTGGCATATTGAATATACAGCGATATGGGATATTTTTCAAGCACACAGAAGCTTGCGCTCACGGGTCACCAGATAAGATATACTGGACCTAGTGCTTTATGATGGTCACTTGAGCACAGATTTTTAATAGTCCACTTTAAACATTGCAAGTAAGCAATATCGCTGTATATTTTGAGTTGTAATTTTTCTTACAGTTAGAGGTTTAAAATAATGTGGCATATTGAATATGTCATAGTCATCGCTCAATAGCTTCGTCTGCTGGCTGGCTTTACGGCCTGTGACGTCAGGGTTCCACAAAAAGCCACAGTGCATGGCCCCGGCTGAGGATAGTCGCTGCAGTGACTGGGAAAACTGAGTTGGGAAGGGACAGCAAATGGGAGGTGGGGTGGGGGGTGGGGAATCCTCAGGTAGTTGTGAGTGAAGGCCTATGGCAGCAGATCCCAGCCCTGGTTCTGACTGAGCCCAAAGGAACAGGAGGAAAGTGTCAGGCAATTAAAAAAAAACCAAAACCCTAGACCGTGATGGCAGATAAAGACCATGAGTCCCATCTTGTCTGCCCAGCTTTGTTTCTGGTGCAATGCCATAGACCCCAGCTGATCTCTGGCTTTCCCTCACTTCTCTGTGACTAGGGACCCTTTGCGCTTATCCCGGCCTTTCTTGAATTCCACTACTGCTTTCCCCTCCACCCCCTCCATCAGGAGGCTGTTCCACCCATCCATGGCCCTGCTCTGAAGAAATATTTTCTAATGTTCCTCCCAAGTCTAACCCCAATGAGCCCCGTGCTGTGACCTCTTGTTCTAGAGCTTCCTTTCCACTGGAAAAGCTTTTCTCCTTGTTCACTCTTCATACCTTTGGGGGTACCTGAATGTCTTGCTCAGGTGCAGCCCTGGGGAAAACTCGGCCCTCTCCAGTCCCAGGGAAAACAGAGAAGCCTCCTGGGTAACAGCAGCCTCCCATCTTTGACACCTGAGATTGTGTCCTATAGCGGTGGCCGTCAAGGGACCGGAGGTGAAGAGCAGGTGGAGTGAGTCTTTGGCAATGAGGGTGGTGTGGAGAAGAGCAGAAAAAAGTACTGGTGGCGGCAGGAGGAGGAAGCAGAGTGGCCTGATACTGTCCACCATGGCGGGAAGGGGGAGCAGAGGTAGCACTTTACTGTACCTGAGAAGAAATGTGCTTTGAAGCCCTTTTTGGAGACAGTGTTGTCCGACTTGAACTCTATCCTCATGTTGTTGTACTGCGATGTGATCACCTCGGGTTTCTCAGCCCCACAGAACTTGCCGTGTAGCTTGGAGTCGGCGGTCAGGCCGCTGCGCACCTCCACGTAGTCGTATTTACATACCTGGGGGAAGAAGGTGGGGGCCGTCAGTGGTGGGGGGAGGGGGCTCCGTCTAGTTACAAATCTGCAAGAGTGCATCTGGTAGTCAGAAGTTAAGGAGCAACCCCGACAGACTGGAAAGGTCAGGCTAGATCCCTGCCGCCCCCCTCCCCCCCCTCCAGCTCCAGGCTGCAAGGTTTACCCTGTATTCAGAGACAGGCAGACACTCTCACAAAGCTCTGCCACAGGACAGAGAAATGACGAATAATTCATCCACAATCTCTTCTGACTCAGGCTCTCTGGAGAGTCGAAGGTCAATTCCAAAAGAGCTAAGGGGGAGACAGGACCGTGAGCGAGTCAGACTATGAGAGAGAAGGGAGGCAGGTTTTGGGGTACTCACATCATTTCCCTCCGTCTCAAACTGATCAAACTGCAGAGAGATCCGGTACTGTGTGGGGGCAACCAGCTGCCAGATACAGTTCTTGTTGGGGGGATACTCCTTTGGCCAGCCGGGGCTGGTGATGGATCCATTGAGTTTGGTCAGAAATCCTCCACAAGCAGCTGCAGGGAAGAAGTGCAAGCCAGAGGTGTGAACAGTGCCCCCCCTTTCTTCAGGTAATGACAAACAGAAGATGACTCACCGTACAGAAAACTAAGGCAGTGCCTCCAAAGCTTTTCATGCCCAGGGCAACACCTACGTTCACAAAACTGTGGTGTGACGCACCGCCCTCCTCGGGGCAGGCACAGTGCGAACATGGAAAGGTTACACATGGCCGAAAGAAGAGCTAGGAAAGTAGTGAAAACCCCATCAGTCTCTCTTCCAAATTTTTAAAAGGTGGGAGAGAGGGGTCGGAGAGACGCATGAACCCAGCACAAGTGCAGCTATGAGCAGCTGGCTCGGTCGGTTACCTTGGCTGCGGCATGCAGATGCCAGAGCTCCTTCACCGCTGCTGCTGCTGCTGCTCCCAACGCTCAATCACATTCAGTGCTCTCAGTGCAAGCTCTCCCCCTCTCACCCAGCCTAGGGATAAGGCAGGGGCTTGAAGGACTCAAAGACGGGGACGATGAGGAGGTACCGTGGGTACTGCACAAAGTGGGACCCAGCTATCCATGCCCTGCCTGCTGCCCATTACTTACCACACCCCCGCTGTCGCTAGGAAGAAGTGGCATGCATGACTGCACATGTTCTCAGAGAGGAGCTCCTACAGAGCCACCACTGGTGTCTCTTGTTGCTGAGAGCAGGTGCTGGCCTGGATCTGAGCATGGGGCAGTGATACCTGCCTGATCAGGTCTGGTTGGGAAACCCTGAGCCAAGAGATGACAGAAGCAGGCAAAGATATCCTGCAAGAGCGCGAGGCATTGAGAGGGCGCTGTCAGGTGGAAACTCACACTGCTGGAGTCCCAGAAGACTGCTAGGAACTGAACCGGACCAGCATGAGTGATGCGCGGGTCATTAACGGACTGTTGTGTGCGTACCCAGAAATCAGCGGACGAGAAGGGAATCATGAACAGCAATGGATAAGCTGCAGATGCAGGACTCCCGAGAGATGTCGTCGGAGCAGGGCATGCACAGGGCTCAGTCGCGGCACTTACCTTCACACCGGCGCTTGTCAGAAGCCAGTTCGTAACCTGGATCACAGGCACACTTGTAGCTACCAAGGGTGTTGACACAGCGCTGCTCACAGCCTCCGTTGTTGGGTCTTGAACATTCGTCCACCTCTAGAGAGGAAAACAGAAGACAGGAGGACAAGCTTGGCGGGGCTGGGATTACATATTCATAACGGACAGCCCACAGTGACCATGGCTAGGGTTACACCTCCTCAGGGACTCTTATAAAATTGCGGCTGGGATTATGTACCCTCATAACTCAGGGCCGTCAGTTACTGGAGCTGAGGTTGTGTATCCTTAGGGTCCCTCAAGACAGAGAGCTGTCAATGACTGGGGCTGGGGTTATGTATACTGAGGGCCCCAGTGACTGAGACTCGGGTTACACATTCCCTGAGTTATGAGGTCCCTCATAACTCAGGGCCCTCAGTACATGAGGCTGGAGTTACAGAACTGATAACAAAAATAAAATTCACTTTGTAATGTGACAAATTTCCTTTTATTTCTGGATTTTATTCATTCAGCTGTACTGCTCCCCTTGGAGGCTCTCCTATTGGCAAGAAGGTCATATGAGATCTCAGCCCAAGCACCTGATAGGTCCAAGCCCTGAGCATAATATCATATTTCCTGCTCCTGCCACAGGGATCAACAAAAAACCTGCAGGTGATACTTTTTTACTGAGCTAACTCACAACGTCTGTGACTGGCATCACTGGCCTGTTGAAGGGAGCTTGACTCTCAAAACCTCGTCACAGACGTATTGAGTTCATCCAATAAAAAGGTCTCACCTACAGCTTTTTTATTGACCCTTATTTCTACGTATCCTGTCAATATCTAAGCTTTTGTGTAACATTATCAAATAATTTGGGTGCCAATATAATAAAAAGGTATCACAGTCTTCATAGATCTCTTATAACATGTCCAGGTCTTCATATCCGTTATAATGACTGCATGGACTGAGGGGGAAAGGTGCTGTTTGAAATTCAGCAGTCTGCCCTTGTACGGTCCAGAAAGGCCTATGACCTTTGCCCTTATCTTCTTGCCTTTTTCTTTCCTGCCTTCCTTGCTTTCCTCACTGGCTCCCCCCCCCCCCGACACCTGTTCCCTCTGAGCTGTGCACATGGGCACACACAGGTCATGAACCCCATGCACATGGCAAAACACAGGTCGCACCAAAAAATCCCAATATTATTTGCTTTATACTGGCTCGTAGCGCACAAATTTGAACTCGGCTTATAAAAATTTGGGGACGCAACCTTTCAAAAATGAAAAGGTACATTGCCCCCCCCCCCCCCATCTCTTACAGCACAGCCTCCAGTCATGTCTCTACTCATCCTGAAATAACTTTAGGCTCGATTCGCCTCCTGCATTTTGGGGCTCCTCTTGGTGAAAAATTATCCAAGTAAAGTTCCCCGGGAACAAAAGGATAAAGGGCAGCACCGGGGGCGGGGCTAGGGCGGGCCCAGCGGACTACACGCGGAGATTGCACGTTGAAATCCATGTGCACTCTTTACTCTGCCTGATTGGCACCACCCTGTCATCTTTTCCGAGAATGAACGGCAGCCGTCATGCAAGGGGCAGGACGTGTAAGCGGCTGCACTCGGTCTCCTAGTTCCTGCTGTGTCCAGTCATTTGTGTCTCCCAAGCTTGACTGTATGTCAGGTGACGGGCAGTATCCCCGTAGAGGGCAGAAAACGCAGGCAGTTAAAAGGGCTTTCTGTCAGATTGTTTCCTTTCTCAATGTGGGTGACAGATATGGTTTTCCAAGTACGCAAGGCCCTGTGAAGTCAGAGCCTCCCTGTACCTGAGCGTCAGTGCTGAAGATGCTCTCAGCAAAGTCCTTGGAGCTGGCGATGCACAGTTTGAGCCCTTACGTAGGGCAAATAATACTCCATTGCCCAACGGCCCTACATGTTGATGTGTTGAAGGCTTCTGTGAGGTGTGAGGCCATGACAGCATTCTAGCGACTGACCAATGAATGATCCATGTAAAGAAAGGCAAGTTGGTCAAGGTACATTGCTTTTGTTTTAGAGTATAAGATCAGCCATCACTGAATCAAAACAAAGACTGAACCATAATAACAGTAAATGATGGCAGATGAAGACCAATGTGGCCCATCTAGTCTGTCTAGGAGCAATTGTTCTACTTTGCGTCGATATGTATACCAGTTCCCATATGGAATCTGCTATCCACTCCTTACCCGTATCCCTCACCAAACCTTTCAAAGTTCTACCATTGTCTTATAGGTTGTAACTTCCGCTCCTTGCAGATTACCCCAATGCTTAATTCCGATCCTCTTCCTACTAGGCATCCTCTGTGATTACCCTATGCTTTTCTGAATTCTGTTATTGTTGCTGTCTCCAGCACCTCCTCCAGGAGATTATTTCAGGCCTCCATGATCCTTTCCATGAAAACATTTTCCTAATCTTGTTCTTGAGCCTACCCCCTTGAAGCTTCATATTGTGACACCCCCCCCCCAGCCCCAGTTCTAGAACTTCATTTCCATTGAAAATGATTTGTTTCTTGTACATTATTAATATCTTTCACATATTTAAATATCTATATCATATCCTTCCCATCTCTCCTCTAGGGAGAAGGTGTTTTCTAATGTTTGGCACATTCTGACCTTGCCTGACAGCAGATTATCCATCTTTCTAGCTTGCTAAGCCGTCGCCAGATTTATTTTGCACTGTTATATTTGTCTCTTGCTGCGGTTTCTTTCCCCTTGATTCCCAATGGAAAGGAACTGAACGAGTGATTCAGGGAGTGGATATGTGAGATGGTAAGGAGCATGAAGTGTAGGCAAGCATTTTTGGCTTCTTGCCTTTAGATTGCACTGACATTATTCATCAAACATGCTTTGTGCCCATCCTCTGCACTCTTCTACAGGGGACCTGTGTCAGAGGAGCAATTCTGCAGGCCCAAAAAGGAATAATGAGGCTTATGCATATTTTAAAGAGAGTGACTAACCTGGGTGTGCACCAAATGCCTCATTGTATACTGATTAACGATCTTGCTGCTGCTATTTGAGCTCTTGGAGATACATTTTTAAAACAAAAGATATTTAAAATATTTATCCAATTCTCCTGAATATAGTGCAATCAGAAAGTATTCAGACCATTTAACTTTAACATTTTGTTACGTTACAGTCTTATTCTAAAATTAATAATATGCATTTTTCCCTTCTCAATCTACACATAATACCCCAGAATGATAAAGCAAACTCAGGTTTGTAGAAATTTGTGCAAATTAATTTAAAAAACAAAATTGAAATGTCACATTTACATAAGAATTCAGACCCTTTGCTATGACACTCAGTTGAGCTCAGGTGCATCCTGATTCCATTGAACATCCTTGAGATGTTTCTTCAACTTGACTGGAGTCCACCTGTGATACATTCAGTTGATTGGACAGGATTTGGAAAGGCACACACCTGCCTATATTAAGGTTCTGCAGCTGACAGTGAATGCCAGAGCAAAATCAAAGCCATTAAGTCAAAGAAATTGTCTGTAGACCTCCGGGACAGGATTGTGTCAAGGCACAGATCTGGAGAAGGGCACAACATAA
This sequence comes from Rhinatrema bivittatum, assembly GCF_901001135.1. Classification (NCBI taxonomy): domain Eukaryota; kingdom Metazoa; phylum Chordata; class Amphibia; order Gymnophiona; family Rhinatrematidae; genus Rhinatrema; species Rhinatrema bivittatum. The sequence continues at coordinate 251,792,364 of NC_042619.1, forward strand.
TTGCTGCAGCATTGAAAGTCCCAAAGATCACAGTGGCCTCCATCATTCTTAAATGGAAGTTTGGAACCATCAGGATTCTTCCTAGAGCTGGCCACATGCCCAAACCAAGCAATCGGGGGAGAAGGGCCTTGGTCAGAGAGGTGACCAAGAACCTGATGGTCACTCCGTCAAAGCTCCAGAGTTCTGCCGTGGAGATGGGAGAATCTTCCAGAAGGACAATCATTTCTGCAGCACTCTACCACTCAGACCTTTATAGTAGAGTGGCCAGGCATAAGCCACTCTTCAGTAAAAGACACATGACAACCCACTTAGAGAGTTTGCCAAAAGGCACTTAAAGGATTCTCAGTGCATGAGAAACAAGATTCTCTGGTCTGATGAAACCAAGATTGAACTCTTTGGCCTGAATGCCAAGCGTCATGTCTAGAGGTAACCAGGCACTGCTCATCACCTAGCAAATACCATCCATATTGTGAAGCATGGGGTTGGCAGATTCATGTTGTGGGGATGTTTTTCAGCTGAATGAACTGGGAGACTAGTCAGGATCGAGGGAAGAATGAATGGAGCAAAGTACAGAGAGATCCTTGATGAAAACCTGCTCCAGAGTTCTCTGGTCCTCAGACTGGGATGACAATTCACCTTCCAACAGGACAATGATCCTAAGCACACAGCCAAGACAACACAGGAGTGGCTTTGGGACTTGTCTGTGAATGTCCTTGAGTTGCTCAGCCAGAGCCTGGACTTGAACCCGATCAAACATCTTTGGAGAGACCTGAGAATATCTGTGCATCGATGCTCCCCATCCAACCTGACAGAGCTTGAGAGGATCTGCAGAGAAGAATGGAAGAAAATCCCCAAACCCAGGTGTGCCAAGATTGTAGCATCATACCCAAGAGGTCTTGAGGCTGTAATCGCTGCAAAAGGTGCCTGAACAAAGTTCTGAGTAAAGGGTCTGAATACTTATGTAAATGTGATATTTCAGGTTTTGTTTTTTTTAATTGATTTGCACAAATTTCTACAAACTTGATTTTGCTTTGTCATTATAGGGTATTGTGTGTAGACTGAGGAGGGAAAAAATGCATATTATCCATTTTAGAATAAGACTGTAATGTAACAAAATGTGTAAAAATTGAAGGGATCTGAATACTGAATGCACCATATTTGTCATAGCTTCCTTTCTGGTCTCTGAATGGAGGAAACAAGCCTTGTGTTTATTTTGGAAGCAACTGTAATGCTTTTTCCGATCAAAACTATGTGCATAGTTTTCTCCCTGAATCTAACCCTGACCCAGGAAAATCTCCATTACAATGCGGGTTAAATGCTCACATTATGGAACTACACATGTACTTTTACCCGTATACAGGGTGGGCAGTTTCTGACTGCAAATTTACATGCGTAATATGATTTTTAACTGCAGAAATCCCTTTAAAAATTGCCTTCTTTGCAAAGAAATCTTACAGAAGTGAGGCTGTACATTTCTTTGTAGGTTTCTAACTACAGTCGTGCCTAGTTAGGTAATGGCCTTCCCACAGATTGCTCCCTCCCCTCTCCCTGAACCACTTCTTATTACTCATACTACATATGACAGTTGAATAAAATGCAGAATGAGAAAAAAGATGGAGAGCATTAATTTGGTGAAGCAGGAAGTGATCCTGTAGCAATGACCTGTTCTCCAAGTAATGCATTGTCCTCTCACATCGAGGCTGGGTCTCCAAAGGCTAGTGCACAGGAGTGAAGGGCTATATAGGCCATAATAGTTGGTGAGTCAATAGTTGGTGAGGCAGGGAGAGCTACAGAGTCTCAGGATGAGATGATGGCACAGAGGGTTTTAGTTTTGTTAAGAAATGTGCAACATTTTGGGGAAGGGAGAGCCTATTCCGAAAGGATGGGCTCCCTCTTAACTGTAGTGGAGCAAGGCTGCTGGCACTAACCTTTAAAAAGGAGATAGAGCAGCTTTTAAACTAGAACATGGGAGAACTCCAACAGTGGCTCAGCAGCACATAGTTCGAAAGAAGGTATCCCCAAAGGTTATTAAATAACAGGGGCTGGCTATGGCATTCTGATAGAAAGGTTCTAATAAAAGCATACATAGCCCATTTGCCTATAAATAATGAACAGATTGAGTTACAAGATTCTAAATTATCCCTTCCAACTGCTAAGAAAGTTATATATAAAATAAAAAATATATTTTGAAATGTCTATATACTAATATCAAAAGTGTAAAAAGTAAGATGGGAGAGTTAGAATGTATAGCACCAAAAGAAGTGGTAGACTTAATTGGCATCTCAAAGACCTGGTGGAAGGAGGATAACCAATGGAACAATACTATACCAGGGTATAAATTATATCTCAGTGATAGAGTAGATCAACTTGGTGGGGGTGTGAAGCTTTCTATTCGGGATGGCATAGAGTCCAACAGGATAAAGATCCTGCAGGAGAATAAATACTCAAGAGAATCTTTATGGGTGGAAATTCCAAATGTGAAGAGGAAGAATATAGCAATGGGGGTATGTATACTACCATTCACCTGGCCAAAATGAACAGACAGACAATGAAATTAGGGAAGCTAACAAATTTGGTAGCACAATAATAATGGGAGATTTCGATTACCCCAATATTGACTGGGTAAATGTTACATCGGGACATGCTAGGGAGGGAAAGTTTCTAGATGAAATAAATGACTGCTTCATGGAGCAGCTGGTCTAAGAACTGAAGAGAGAGGGAACCATTTTAGACCCAATTCTTAGTGGAACAAAGGTTTTGGTGTGAGAGGTAACAATACTGGGGCCACTCAGCAACAGTGATCATAATGTGATCAAATTTGAATTAATGACTGGACGGAGGACATTAAATAAATCTACTGCTCTAGCTTTTAACTTTCAAAAGGGAGACTTTGATAAAATGAGGAAAACAGAAAAAAAATAAAAGGTGCAGCTACAAAGGAAAAGGGTTTCCATCAGATGTGGACATTGTTTTAAAATACCATCCATATGTATTCCATATATTAGAAAAGGTGGAGGAAAGGCTAAATAACTGCCGGCATGCTTAAAAGGTGAGGAGAAAGAGGCTATTTTATCCAAAAGGACTTCTTTCAAAAACTGATAATGATTCAGAAGAATTTAAACAAATCATGGTGAACCTGGATGATGTAATAGGGCAGTTTGACAAACTACAGAGAAGCAAATCACCTGAACCAGATGGTTTGAGTTCTGAAAGAACTCAGAAATGAAATTGTAAATCTCTTCCTAGTAATTTGTAACCTATCATTAAAATCATCTATTGTACTTCAAGACTGAAGGGTGAATGTGATGCCGATCTTTTAAAAGGAATCCAGGGCTGATCCGGGAAACTATAGAGCTGTGAGCCTGAATTCAGTGCCTGGAAAAATCATAGAAACTATTCTAAATAATAAAATCACAGAACATATAAAATGGCATGGTTTAATGGAAAACAGCCAGCAGGGATTTACACAAGAGAAATCTTGCCTCACCAGTCTGCTACATTCTTTTGAAAGAGTTAATAAACATGTGGATAATGGTGATCCAGTGGATATAGTGTACTTGGATTTTCAGAAGACATTTGACAAAGTCCCCCATGAGAGACTGTATCAGTCCATGTTGAGACCACCCCTGTGTGCAATTCTGATTGGCACATCTTAAAACAGATATAGCTGAACCGGAAAAGGTACAGAGAAGGATGACCAAAATGATAAAAGGGACGGAAAGATTCCCCTGCAAAGAAAGACTAAAGAGGTTGGGTCTGTTCAGCTTGGAGAAGAGATGGCAGAGAGGGATATGATATCATGAGTGAAATAGAACAGGCAAATATGAATCAGTTATTTACTCTTTCAAATAATACAAAAACTAGGGACTTCCAGTTGTGCTCTGAGGTAGATAGACACATGCTGTTGAGCTCCCGCGGGGCCTACTTGTTCCTTTTTATTCTCATCCTGTGCTAGTACGCTATATAGGCTAAAATGGCACTCTAAGAACTCTAGTCAAAGTTCTCTTCTTGAGCTATGGTCTGAAAGACGTTCTAAGAAGCGAAAAATGTTGCGGGACAAATCGTTGGAACTGGCACAAGTCCTGGCGTTTCCATCTCCTAATGAGGATGCGGATGAAGACCTAGTAAATGCGGCTGGTGGTCCAGATTGGGTGGATGACCTTCTGGAATCCTTTATGGCATGAATAACTAAGTGGCTGGATACTCGACTTGGTATCGTGGTCGACAAAATCGCGCAACTGATGGAGACGGTCAGAGAGCACACTGGCTGGCTGGATGATGCTGAAACCCGTATCTCTGATCTGGAAGATTCCCTTAACTTGGTCCGGGCCAAGATAGATAAATTGGAGCGCCAACACATGGCGGTTGCCGGTAAGCTCGATGACCTAGAGAATAGGTTCTGGCAAAACAATATTCACATACTTGGTCTTCCAGAGAAGACCGAGAGTAAAGATACCGTTCATTTTGATACATGCTGGCTCCCTCAGCTCCTGGGATTAGATTGTAAAGATGGCACCCTTAAAATTGATTGTGCACACCACATTGCCACACCGCAGCCAGTCCGGGGTGGTTTACCTAGAGTCCTAATTGCCCACCTTCATAACTTCATGGACAAGGAGAGTATCCTGTGTCAGCAAGAGAAGCAGGCTCCCTTTCTCATGCTGGTGCTAAGATTATGATTTTTGCCAATTTCTCACCAGAGTTGCAAAAACAGCAGCAGTTGTTTAATGCTATAAAATGTGAACTAAGTCATCTGGATGTTTCATACGCCATGTTGTATCCCACTAAGCTCAAATTTACTGAGGACAACAAAATAGTGATTTGCTCAACTCCTCAAGAGGTGGAAAGTTTTTGAAAGAGATTAAGTGGCGAGCTGGCTCTTACGAAGTGCCTTGAGTGCCTGTTATAGACTCTTTAATATTTCTTTACTCCATTTGCCTGTATTACTGCAGTGTATTTTTTGCTATGGCCTGGATCCTGCGGGTGGACATTTTGTGTCTGTGGGAAATTCTTCATTTCTACTTTTCCCTGATCACTTATGTTCTACTTTTGAACCAATCCGGATGCACGTTATTCCCGGCTGGAAATTGCCTGCTGCCTGAGATTGTTCCCACGGACTCAGACTCATTATTTTGTATCCATTCTGAATCTACGCTTGTCAACATGCTGTTGCTATGCTCCGTTGGAGACTTCTGGAGAGAACTATTCGCCTGGCAGTGTCGGGACACTCTGCTTATAAGGGGTTTTTGCCTGTGCTTTGGTGGACTCCTATTTCTCATTTATCCTATTCTCCTTTGGACACTGTCCGGCCGAACATTAATTTCTTCTTTTGGAGTCTTCCTTTTGTGGTAATCTTGTGCTAGGCTTTGTTAGGGGGGGGGGGATGGTTGATCTAGCGAGGGTCGGGCCCCTGGTCCCGATTAGTTTCCTAGTGGGGTGGGTTCCACCCTTGCAGTTGTTGGGAGTTTGGGGTTACCTTGGTAACTAGGTATGGGTGGGTTTGTTTTTTGATGGATTGTAGATGGGTTGGGATAGTTCCCTTTGCTGAAGAATAGGTTGGATTTAATGGGATGAGTTTGATTTTGGGGGTTAGTTTAAGGGGTTTGGGTGGTTTTCCATTATGGACGCTCTCTGGCTCCTATTTGGGGTGTTGGGTATAACTGACACACTGATCCAACTTTCTGGGTACTGCTTGTTGGTAAAGCTTATGTAGCGATATAGTGGCCTTATTTTTTCAGCCTGGGGGTCTCTATTATTTTCTCTTTCTCTCGGTAATGGTCTTTCTTATTATATGATGCTTGATGCACTTCATGGCGCCTGAGCTTAAGTGTCTATCTTTAAATGTAAGAGATATCTCCTCACCCATTAAGCAAAAGTGAATATTACAATGGGCCAAAAACAATAAGGCGCAAATTTTATTTTTACAGGAAACCCATCTCACTAGTGTTGAGCATGAGAAACTGAAAACTGGGTAGGTTGGTGACATTTATTATTCTTGTTTCATCTCTAGAAGTCGGGGTGTTTGTATTCTAATTGCTAAGATGCTTCCCCTGGTGGTTCACAGAAGTATTCGAGATCCAGATGGGCATTGTGTTATTCTTGAATGTTCTCTTTATCAGGATAATTGTACATTAGTGAATGTGTAATTTTACGTTAGTGAATGAGAATGTTAGTGAATGGTCCTAATCAGGATCAAGATGTGTTTTATAAAAAGTTGTTGGACACTATTGTCTCCTTGGGTTTTGATACATTATGTATAGGTGGGGACTGGAATCTCTGTATGGACCCCTCTATGGATAGATCCAATACCTCCCCCTGTTTTGCCAGATCTGAGCTTGCTCAAGGGGACCTGGCCACTATTTTATACTTGCTTGACATTTGGAGACTTTACCATGTGAACGATTGGGACTATACTTACTATTTCCCCCGCCACAACTCTTATAGCCAACTTGACTATTTTCTTTGCACACTTAATCTTCTTGCTGACACCAAGGATTGCACCATTTTTCCTTGTACTATTTTTGAACACAGTTCTATCAAACTGGTATTAAGTCCTGTGGATACTCATCCACATACCCCTGAGTGGCGACTTAATACATCTTTTCTTGGGAAATTGGACTTTTTGGAATTGGTCAAAACCACAATCAGAGACTTTAATGAATATAACCCTGAAACTGACTTTACCCTGGTTCTCCGTTGGGAGACTCTCAAGTCTTGTCTGAGAAGGAAAATTATCAGCTATGTGACTTTCAGAGGGAGCACCAGGGTAAAGTGGATAAATTGCTAAATGAGATCAGGCATCTGGAGGCCCAGCAAAAAAGGGACTGTTTGAGTAGGACCTTTAAAAAACTTGAGGATGCTAGACGTGAGCTTCGTTTTCTAGAAACTGGTAAAATCGAGCGGGACCTTAAATTTATGAGACTTACCTATTATGAATATGGAGACAAGGCAGGTGCTTTATTGGCAAAAGCAGTGATAAAAAAAGATGGGTAACTCATATTTCTCAATTGCGGGTTCCAAATGGCTCAATTACCGCTGACCTGAGTACTATGGAAACATTAATGGTACAATACTTTTCTACTTTGACTCTGCTTCTAGTGATGTTGTGTCTTTGCAAGGGACCTTCCTATGCTTTGTGAGGCCCAACAGGAAATGTTGGCTGCTCCCATACTCTTTTAGAGATACAGATGGCCATTAAAGCCCTCCCAAGTGGGAAATGGTGGCTACTACCTGGTGATTACTACCCTTACTCACTAAGCTTTCACATGGTTAATGCAACTCCAACATTGCTCTCTGCTTCAACAGCAAGGAGAAATGTGGAAAGGAGGATTTGCATTCAGACAACAACCAACAAGGACTGAACTACACAGTCTGGGTAAACACATAAGCGTGGGGTTAGCTGGGTTATTGCGGTGGTTACTACCCTAAACCAATTAAGCCTGATACTTCACTTTGAATTCATATACAGTGTTGCTGTCTGCTTCAACAGCAAGGGAAAAATGTGGAAAAGAGGATTTACAGTCAGACAACATCCAACAAGGCATTGATCTGTGCAGTCGGGGTAAACAAGCATCGAGGTAACTTGCTTGATGTGGCGGTTACTACCCTTAACTATTAAGCCTTATGATTCACCTTTAATGCAACTCCAAAATTACTCTCTGCATCAACGGCAGGGGGTGGCAGGAAATTCGAATCAAACAATTACCAACAAGGGCCTTGAGCTTGGTGGTCGGTGAAACAGATAAGTAAGGGAAAATAAGTGTGGAAGCTTGCTGGGCAGACTAGATGGCCGTTTGGTCTTTTTCTGCCGTCATTTCTATGAATCTATGTATAAATGCCCGGGCCAGGACAGTTACCCAATAGACTTCTTCAAGAAATGTCTGGATGACGTTGCCCCCTTTTTAGTGTCTTTGTATAATAGTGCTGGGTTGATGGATCCTTCTTTAGGGACTCTAGGGGATGCAACTAAAACTGTTATTCGTAAGGCTGAAAAAGATGCAGTGGAATGTGGATCTTACCACCCCATTTCGTTGTTGAACTCGGACCTGAAAATCTTGGCAAAAATCTTGCAACTTCGCTTAGAAACTCTTCTCCCCTTTCTGGTTCATCCAGATCGACAGGCTTTGTTAAGGGTTGGGTATCCACAGTCAACACCAGGAGTTTACTTAATGTTATATACTTATCTAAGAAGTTGGGGAAAACGGGACTTGTTGTCTCTCTGGATGCAGAGAAGACGTTTGATCATATTTCCTGGCCTTATCTGTTTGCTGTCTTGAAACATGTTCAATTGCCAGAAAGATTTTGGCAGTGGGTAAGTGCCATGTATGCAGCTCCCCGGGCTCGTCTTTTAATGAAGTGTTGTCCCCCTTTTTTTCCATTGTGCGTGGCACGCGTCAAGGGTGTCCATTATCCCCACTTCTTTTCAACCTCGCCATCAAACCCCTGGCAGCCCTGATTAGGCAACATCCAGACATCAAAGTTTTTAATTTGGGTCTACTGTACATATTATATTTTTATATGCGGATGATGTTCTGATTTTCTTGTCTAATTTGCAGGTCTCTGGACCCACTTTAATGGCCTTCTTAGGAGATTTTGGTGTTCTGTTGGGGTATAAAGTTAACTATAGCAAATCGGAGATACTTTCTCTTAGTCCTCGGTCCATGGTTCCCCCATGTATGGCTGAGTTTCATGTAGTAACTGAGGGTTTCTTCTACTTGGGGGGTTTTATACCTAGAGATTTGGGTTGTCTCTTTTCTAAAAACTATGATAAATTGCTAGTCCAAACAAAGGCTGATTTGCAGAAATGAGTAGACTTGTCAATCTCTTGGGCTGGGCGTATAAATCTAATTAAAATGAATGTTCTTCCTAAATTTCTATACTTGTTCCAACATGTCCCCTGTGACATACCCCCTGGGGTTTTCGATTCTCTTCATGGTCTGATATCCCGCTTTATATGGAAATATCGTAGACCACGTATTAAATTAAGCCGGTTATGGCTTTCCAAAAAACAGGGGGGGAATGGCACTTCCCAATTTTAGGGTGTACTACTGAGCTGCCCGGCTCTTGTCCCTAAATGGTTCAGGCACAGGGAAGCAGTGTGGCATTCTTTACAGCAGCCGCAGTCTGATGATGTTGACTTGACAATGTTACCGTTTACTCTGTGTACGTCTTTGCTGCAATGTAGGGTGACTAGAAATAGCCTTATCCTTGCTCACACTCTTAAGGTCTGGCAGCAGGTTTTGAAATATCTGGGGGTGGATGCCACATCTTTGTTGCTATTGGCCCCCATTTATGGGAACTTCCTTGTGTCGGGTTTACATCCTCTCCTGCTTTTAAGGAGTGGAGAGATTGTGGCCTATGTGCCTTAAATCAGTAGTGGAAGGATGGGCGGTTTCAAACCTGAGTCTCTTTGTTTTGATTTTGATCTTCCTGCCTCCACGCATTTAAATTACCTGCAACTCAGGAATGCACTCTCTCCTCTTATGGATCTGAATGCCCCTCTCCCAGAGCCCAGTGAGATGCAGAAATACCTTTCGGACCCTGATGCGCTTGCGAAAGGCACCACCCTCCTCTACTTGGGAATTTTGCAAAGTAAGCAGGGCTCTGAGACCCAGCCAGGGTCTCTGACTGCCCAAGCATGGAAATCTATTTGGGCTAATGGTCATAGCAGTTCTATGTGTCAAGGGTGGGTTGAACTTATGGTTTATTTATTTATTTATTTTTAGATTTTTATATACCGGTGTTCCTGTATTAAAATACAGATCACATCGGTTTACATTGAAACATAAAAATTATGCCAAGAGGCGGTACATATAACAAGGTTATAGAACTTGGAAAACATGGAAAACAGATTCGAATAATAACACTGATAAACTTGCAAAGTCTCTGAGAAATCAAATCATAAAATAAGGCGTAATTGTCTAAGATAAATGTGATCTGCAAAAGGGATTGCGATGGTGAGAAAATCTTGATAGCTGGAGGTAAAAATAATCAAAGTTCTGGAAAAGCTTGGCTAAAGAGCCAGGTTTTAATTTTCTTTTTGAAGGAAGCAAAGCAGATCTCAAGGCGGATGTCTGGTGGGAGCATGTTCCATTGGACAGGTCCTGCTAAAGAAATGGTACGTTTCTGATGTAAGGATATTGTTGAAGGAACATAGAGTGTGCCTTTATAAGCTCCTCTGATAGGTCTAGTTGAAGAGTGAAAACGTAGTTGGGTGCTTAAGTGGAGTGGGGATATATTGTAAATAGATTTATGAATTGCTGTGTATACTTTATAGAGAATCCTTTGCTTAATAGGCAGCCAGTGGAGGAGTTTTAGTATGGGGGTTATGTGGTCTCTTTTATTCGTATTGGTAAGGATTCTAGCTGCAGAGTTTTGAATCATCTGGAGGGGTTTGATGGATGAGGTTGGTAGGCCAAAAAGGAGCGAGTTGCAATAGTCAATTTTTGTTAGTATAATGGCTTGTAGAACCATCCGAAAATCATTGAAGTGGAGAAGTGGTTTCAATTTTCTCAGGACAAGAAGTTTATAGAAACAGTCTTTAGTGGTGGTGCTTATAAATTTTTTGAAGTTAAGCTGATTATCTATCATGACGCCTAAATCACGTACATATGGTGAATGATTAATTATAGGAGTGGTAGAATTGAGTGGGACAGCTGGGTATATTAGATTGTTATTAACGTCATGATTGATAATTAAGATCTCTGTTTTGTTGTTGTTGAGAATGAGGCTGAGACTGGATAGAAGATGATTGATTAGTTGCAAGCAATTATTCCAGTGAATCAAGGTTTTGTGAAGGGATTCTGAGATTGGGATGATTATTTGGATGTCATCCGCGTAAATGTAGTGTGTTAGGTTTAGATTTTTAAGAAGTCGACAGAGAGGGAGAAGGTAAATGTTGAAAAGGGTTGGAGAGAGGGAGGAACCTTGAGGGACTCCTTGATTTGCTGGGACCGGGTGTGATTCTTTGTTGTTTATCTTTACCTTGAATTGTCTATTAACCAGGAAGGACTTGCACCAGCTGAGTACTGTTCCCTTAATGCCTATGTCTATCAGACCTTGTAATAAGGATGAATGGTTGACAGTGTCAAAGGCCGCAGAGAGATCTAAAAGAATAAGGAGGTGAGGTTGTTTTTTATCCATATTAGTTAGAATATTGTCGGTGAGAGAGATAAGTAGGGATTCAGTGCTTAACGATTTACGAAAACCGTACTGGGAAGGTGCGAGAATGTAGTTTTCTTCAAGGTACTCTGATAGTTGTCTATTGACTATCTTTTCCATAATTTTGGCGATCATTGGCAAATTGGCTATTGGGCGGAAGTTAGCTGGATCTGTGGCCGGAAGATTAGGTTTTTTAAGAAGAGGTTTAAGAATTGCTAGTTTAAGTTGGTCAGGAACTAGACCTTGGGAAAGAGAGCAATTAATGATATTGGCAATTGGCTTTGAAATGGTATTCCTTATAGCGATGAGGAGGTTGTTTGGAATTGTGTCTAAGGGATGAGAGGATGGTTTCATTTTCTTGAGAATATTTTCAATCTCAAGAGCTGATGTGGTTTCGAAAGTTTCTAGAGTCGTATTTAGTTTGGGTGGAGTATTGGGTGGAGATGGAGGAGAAGAACTAGATGAAGAGAAAGAGACAGTCAATTTATCAATTTTTTCCTTGAAGTAATCAGCTAGTTCGGAGGCTTTGTTGAGAGCTTGATCATCTGGAATGGTAGGAGGGGATGGTTTAGTGAGGGCAGAAACATAGGAGAAGAGTGCTTTCGAATCAAAGATGAAATGATGTATTTTTTTAGAGAAAAAATCTCTCTTTGTTTTAAGAATGTTGATCCTGTAGGCATTGAGAGTGGTTTTGTATACAGCTAATGTTGTGGGGGATGGGTTTTTTCTCCATGTGTGTTCTTTATTTCTTAGTTCTTGTTTAAGCAGCTTCAGTTCAGTGGTGAACCAGGGTTTCCTGTTGTCAGGCGAAGGTTGTACTACTTTGGTGATTGAAGGACAGGTTAGATCAGCGATTTTATTGGTGATGTTGCACCATGAAGATATGGCTGTAGAAGCGTTGGAGAGATCAAGTTGAGATAATTCATTAGAGAGATGGTTGCTGAGAAGGTCTGTGGAACAGGGTTTCCTGAATTGAATAGTGGTTTTTGGGAATGAAGTGGGAGGATGTCCTGAGAGTTTGAGTGTCGTGTTAATAATTTGATGGTCCGTCCAAGGGACAGGAAAACAAGAGGGTGAATCCGGGGGCAAGATACACTGATTAATGAAAATAAGGTCCAACGTGTGGCCTGCTTTGTGGGTTGGGCTTTTTATTATTTGTGTGAAACCCATATAGCTGAGTGATGAGAGTAGGGTAACACAGTTTGTTGTTTGTGGTGAAGCGTCGACATGTATGTTAAAGTCTCCCAATAAAATGGCAGGTTTATCTGGGTTGAAATATTTGGCGGTAAGTTCAATGACCGGGGAGGGGTCAGAGTCTATAGTTCCAGGAGGAGCATAGAATAGTCCAATTTGTAGATGCTCGGATTTAAAAACTGCAAACTCTATGTTCGATGTGATATTTGAATATTGTAAAGTTAAACCTAGCTCTTTCTTGGATGCTAGGAAAAGACCTCCTCCCTTTCTTTTGAGTCTAGGGATGGAGAAAAAATTGTAAAGTTGAGTAGGTAGTTGGTTTAATAGAGCTATATCTGTGGGTTTAAGCCATGTTTCTGTGATTGCACAGATATCAGGGTTTACTTCTGTAAGGTAATCATTTAAGATGTGTGTTTTTTTCGAAAGCGATTGTGCGTTGAAAAGTGTTAGGGATAGAAGAGAAAGGCCCAGGAATTGTGTGATTGGTGAAATCATTATTGGAATTAGCCTTTGTTGACGGTTGTAATGTTGTGGTAGAGGTTTAGTTTGATGATTGCGTAATTTCCTGATGATTGGAATGGAGTATGAACCATGGCAAAAATGGTGATGTAAGGGGATTGGGAAACCAGTTAGCATATTGATTGTTGATGTTAACTCAGCTGTCTTGAATCTTGTTGCCTATGTAAACCTACAATTTTGAGGGTGAAAAACTGAGTTCTTTTCAAGATATGAAAGGAGAAAGACGTGGCCAATGAAGCAGGTTCTGTTCTCAGAGGCTGCACAAAGGGGGGGGGGGGGGGTCCGAGTGATGGATGCTGGAGGTTGAGGTTGAGAGAGGACCAAGTGAAGTAAGCTGGAGATTGAGTGTAGTCCGAGTGATGGATGGTAGAGATTGAGTGTAGTCCGAGTGAAGGGAGCTGGAGGTTGAGTGTAGTCCGAGTGATGGATGGTAGAGATTGTGTAGTCCGAGTGAAGGGAGCTGGAGGTTGAGTGTAGTCCGAGTGAAGGGAGCTGGAGGTTGAGTGTAGACCGAGTGATGGATGGTAGAGATTGTGTAGTCCGAGTGAAGGGAGCTGGAGGTTGAGTGAAGTCCGAGTGAAGGGAGCTGGAGGTTGAGTGAAGTCTGAGAGATGGATGGTAGAGATTGAGTGTAGTCCGAGTGAAGGGAGCTGGAGGTTGAGTGAAGTCCGAGTGAAGGGAGCTGGAGGTTGAGTGAAGTCCGAGAGATGGATGGTAGAGATTGAGTGTAGTTCTAGTGAAGGGAGCTGGAGGTTGAGTGAAGTCCGAGAGATGGATGGTAGAGATTGAGTGTAGTCCGAGTGAAGGGAGCTGGAGGTTGAGTGTAGTCCGAGTGAAGGGAGCTGGAGGTTGAGTGAAGTCCGAGAGATGGATGGTAGAGATTGAGTGTAGTCCGAGTGAAGGGAGCTGGAGGTTGAGTGAAGTCCGAGAGATGGATGGTAGAGATTGTGTAGTCCGAGTGAAGGGAGCTGGAGGTTGAGTGTAGTCCGAGTGAAGGGAGCTGGAGGTTGAGTGAAGTCCGAGAGATGGATGGTAGAGATTGAGTGTAGTCCGAGTGAAGGGAGCTGGAGGTTGAGTGTAGTCCGAGTGATGGATGGTAGAGATTGTGTAGTCCGAGTGAAGGGAGCTGGAGGTTGAGTGTAGTCCGAGTGAAGGGAGCTGGAGGTTGAGTGTAGACCGAGTGATGGATGGTAGAGATTGTGTAGTCCGAGTGAAGGGAGCTGGAGGTTGAGTGAAGTCCGAGTGAAGGGAGCTGGAGGTTGAGTGAAGTCCGAGAGATGAATGGTAGAGATTGAGTGTAGTCCGAGTGAAGGGAGCTGGAGGTTGAGTGAAGTCCGAGAGATGGATGGTAGAGATTGAGTGTAGTCCGAGTGAAGGGAGCTGGAGGTTGAGTGTAGTCCGAGTGAAGGGAGCTGGAGGTTGAGTGAAGTCCGAGAGATGGATGGTAGAGATTGAGTGTAGTCCGAGTGAAGGGAGCTGGAGGTTGAGTGTAGTCCGAGTGAAGGGAGCTGGAGGTTGAGTGAAGTCCGAGAGATGGATGGTAGAGATTGAGTGTAGTCCGAGTGAAGGGAGCTGGAGGTTGAGTGTAGTCCGATTGCTGGATGCTGGAGGTTTGATTATGGGTTTCTGAAAGAGGATTGTGATTCAGAGAGGGTCTCTGGTCAAAAGGAGGGCGGGTACTTTCCCTTTGTAGTCGGGAGATTCTCAGCCGAAGGAGGGGGTGATGACTGAGGTTAAGGTCAGGAGATGAATATCCTTCTTACTGTTACTTTTTTTTTTTTTTTTTCTATTATCTACTTTTTCTTGAGACTCAGAGGCTGCACGAAGGGGCGCACAAAGGGGCAAGCCCCTTTGTCGCGCTCCTTCGGCGCACGACGCCGGCGCGCGGCGCCTGCAGGTATTAAAATTTAAACCTCCCTCTCCGCTGCTGATTGGATGTCCCCTGGGTGGTGGGCGGGTCCCAGAGCCGTGAGGATGGGCGGCGCGGCTGGCTGGAGGCGCGATCGGTGTCTGGGCTCGCCGGGGGAGGGGAGACAAGGAGGCCTTACCCCGACGGGTCTGGGCGCCGATCGCGCAGGCCTTCACTCCCTCGGAGCACAGCAGCAACGGCGGCAATAGTGTAAGCGGAGGACCGGGACAATCTGAAGCGGCTTTCGGACCCTGATGCGCTTGCGAAAGGCACCACCCTCCTCTACTTGGGAATTTTGCAAAGTAAGCAGGGCTCTGAGACCCAGCCAGGGTCTCTGACTGCCCAAGCATGGAAATCTATTTGGGCTAATGGTCATAGCAGTTCCATGTGTCAAGGGTGGGTTGAACTTATGGTTCATTTGTTACATGGAACCTGTCGTACGCCACTGCTGTATTCACCCTTATTCCTCACCTATAGGACTCAATGCTGGAGGGGCTGTGGGGAATGTGGTTCCCCACTTGCCAGGTTCTTATGGCCTGGATTGGCCTCTGTTGGAAACAGGATGCTGGGCTTGATGGACCCTTGGTCTGACCCAGTATGGCATCTTCTTATGTTCTTATGTTCTTACTTACATATGGGATGGCACTGTGAGGGGATTAAGCGATTCTTGCTTCAAGTCTCCGAAGAAATCGCAGATATAATCAATCTCCCTATTTATATCCCACCTCCTCTGGGCCTTCTAGGCTGCTGGCAGGGGCTCCTTGGTAGTGAGGAAGTTTAGATGCTTGGTGGGTCACTTCTTCTTGGCAGTGCATTTTACCCTTGCCACCTTTTGGAAAAGGAGCCCCTGGATTGCCCACTGGCGTAAGCAGGTACGAAATACTGCTGATATTGAATGTTTACGATATGCGATGAGGCATGAACAATTTAAATACCATAAATGTCTTGTCGATATGGGGGACCTGGTATAAGACTTCTGTTGTGGTTATTTCCTTCTGAGTTTTGTCTGTACCTAACTCATACTGATCATATTGCCTGCTTGTTACAACCAAATGTTATGGATTGAAGGTCTAATGCAGTAATGTTGGATCAAGTTTTTCTTTTTCTCCTATATGCTTGTAGCATTTCTATGTGCCATAAGAAAAACTTATAAATAAAGAGTTAAAAAAAATACACAAACTAGGGGACAATTTTTGAAGCTAGTAAGTAGCACATTTAAAACAAATCAGAGAAAATTATTTTTCTCTCAACAGACAAGCTCTGGAATTCATTGCTGGAGGATGTGGTAAAGACAGCATAGCTGGGTTCAAAAAAGTTTGGAAAAATTCTTGGAGGAGAAGTCTGTAAACTGTTATTAACCCGAGAGACTTGGGAAAAGACACTACTTATCCCTAGGCGTTAGCAGCTTGGAATCTGTCTACTGTTTGGGATCCTGCCAGGTACTCATGACCTGGATTGGCCACTGTTTAAAAAAAGATAATGGGCTTGATGGACCCTCAGTCTGACCCACTATGGCACTTCTTATGTTCTTAAGAATGCACTGAAAGAGTTTCTTGCCTCCTACCCATTACCAGCACTGAAGCTAGACCTCGCTCACAAGATGAGCTCAAGAATGTCTTTCTGTCTGGTGCTTTTGATTTATTGCCATAGCTGGAGGAGGAGGAGGAATCAGTCAGACAGGTGATACATCTGCTAGGCATCAGCTGCTCCTGAGCTGCCGGGCTCCACTATCTTTCTAAACAAGCATTGTGTTGGTTCAATAAGAATGTAGTGGCAGTGGTACAGCTCAAATGATGGAAGAACACAGAATGGAAACTCCCACTTAGAAAGTAACTCAGGGTAGACAGTAGCAGATCCCGATGAACTAGCAAGGATTTACCTTTAAAGAAGTTGACAGCAAAGCCAGCCTTGTTAATGGACCCATCAGATACGAACTTCATCCACAGTTTGTTGGATGTGCTTTTGATGTCATCAGGCTTGTCATAGCCACAGTATCGTCCAATCAAAGGGTTTGACTCAGCGTTGCCATCTCGGATCTCGAGGTAGTCGTACGCACAGCTGTCATGCCTCTCAATCTGTGATGTAGCAGAAGGGCGGGGAAAGCCTTCAGCACCACACACAAGACATGTCACACCTGCAAAGCAGAGATACCGGGACACAGGAGGCTGCCGTGGCACCGTTAGACAGAAGTCAAGCAGCACCCTGTTACACCAACCTTGGGTAATAAACACCAAGGACATGCTCCAGGAACAGCAAAATTATTTCCTAAACTGTGCCACTGGCAGTTTGAAAATAAATAAATAACATTTGTCAGTGCTTTATGAAACACTAATAAAAATAAAAGGCCATCTTATGTTGAGCCTCTGATTGACTGTTATCTTATCTCAGTTGTGTGTGTGGGGGGGGGGGAGGGGGGCAGGTTTATTCCCTAGATTATAAAACATTGGTGGAACCGTGAAAACCCGTCTTAAGCTTATAAAAGAGTGCTTACTAGCACACTTAAAGTGCAAACACTGGTTCGCTCCTCATTTGCAAGCTCCATCCCAATGTTTTGTACATCAGGCCTTGGGTCATGTCTCAGAACCGTGTTCTGTCATACCTCGAAAGACTGAAAAGTGAGCCCCACGTGGAAGCCCTCAGAAACTGTGATCTTCCAGATACAGATTTTGTTGGGTCTATAATCATCTGGGTAATTGGGAGACTGGATATGTCCATTATCCTTCTTTACTTCTCCACCACAAATAGCTGGAAGGGAGAAAACAATGAGAGGGTGAGGACAGCATCTCTTCTCAGACAGCACATCCATGTTAGTCAATAACGAATTCAGAAAATCTGCTTCATAGAAACCAGGTGACCATGTACTTGTAATGACTAAATGAGATCAGCAGTCCAAGCACCTATGTACAGTGTTTGTCCTGCAACAGAGCTGTGGATGTACAGCATCAGTTCTGTGTCTGTCCTGGGATAGATGTGTGGGTGGATGTACAGCGTCTATCCTGTTAATTAGTTTATTTTATAAATGGCCTTTCTGAAATAAAATTAAGGCCATGTGCAATGAAATAAAAATGCAGTATAAATATAAACAGAATCAACAATATAAATACAATAAAAACAAACAGAAAATAAAAACTAACAAGGTGATATACAAAAATAAAAAATACAGTACAACAAAATGAGTAGAATTATAAAAACAAATATGTAGAAACAAATATAACAGAAAAGAGAAAACCGACTATGAGTATTGATTAAAACATGAAGTGGAAGTGATAATAATAAAACAATAATACAAATTTTTAAACTGTGTATTTCAATTAGAAATTTTCATGGTTTATAAACGGCACATGAATGATATTCAGTTTTAGCTGGACAAAGATTTCCCAAGATTAAAAAAAGGGTAACCAGCTGAGCGATGCAATTCCCCTTTTCTCTCCCCCTCCCCCTATGATTCCAGAAAAGTTAGGGGGCTGAGCAGTGTGATACTCTCCATCCTCTACCTTAAAAAAATGTTCCGTGCCAAATCCGCACCCCCTACCCTTGAACCTTCAAAAGTGACCTGAAGCCCAGCAGGAAGAGGAGGAGAGGCTCTTACCTCCTCCTACTGAACCGAATCATAAGTGCTGGTAGAGCTGACAGATCTCGGCACTTAGTCTTCACTTCATTCCAGGATGAATAGACCAATCCCAATTCAGAAAACATTTCCATCCGTGAGGGGACCAATCCCGGAGTGAAATGAACAAATGCCAGAAGCTGTCAATTCTGCTGGTAAACTTATTCAGCCTGGTGGGAAGGGGTAAGAGCCTCTTCTCTTCCCTCTGGGTTTCAGGACCACTTTGGAAATTCAGGAGTGGGGATTTGGGGCAGAACTGGGAGGGGTCTGTGAACATGCAGTGTCTTTCCTGTGAGGGGGGCGCTGGGACTGGTCTGTGGATGTACAGCGTCTGTCCTGTGAGTGGTACTGGGAGGGGTCTGTGAACATGCAGTGTCTGTCCTGTGAGTGGTACTGGAAGGGGTCTGTGAAGGTACAGCGTCTGTCCTATGAAGGGATACTGGGAGGGGTCTGTGAACATGCAGTATCTGTCCTGTGAGGGGGTCGCTGGGACTGGTCTGTGGATGTACAGCGTCTGTCCTGTGAGTGGAACTGGAAGGGGTCTGTGGATGTAGAGCTTCTGTCCTATGAAGGGATACTGGGAGGGGTCTGTGGATGTACAGCGTCTGTCCTATGAAGGGATACTGGGAGGGGTCTGTGAACATGCAGTGTCTGTCCTGTGAGTGGTACTGGAAGGGGTCTGTGAAGGTACAGCGTCTGTCCTATGAAGGGATACTGGGAGGGGTCTGTGAACATGCAGTGTCTGTCCTGTGAGGGGGGCGCTGGGACTGGTCTGTGGATGTACAGCATCTGTCCTGTGAGTGGTACTGGGAGGGGTCTGTGAACATGCAGTGTCTGTCCTGTGAGTGGTACTGGAAAGGGTCTGTGAAGGTACAGCGTCTGTCCTATGAAGGGATACTGGGAGGGGTCTGTGAACATGCAGTGTCTGTCCTGTGAGTGGTACTGGAAGGGGTCTGTGAAGGTACAGCGTCTGTCCTATGAAGGGATACTGGGAGGGGTCTGTGAACATGCAGTGTCTGTCCTGTGAGGGGGGCGCTGGGACTGGTCTGTGGATGTATAGCGTCTGTCCTGTGAGTGGTAGTGGGAGGGGTCTGTGAACATGCAGTGTCTGTCCTGTGAGTGGTACTGGAAGGGGTCTGTGAAGGTACAGCGTCTGTCCTATGAAGGGATACTGGGAGGGGTCTGTGAACATGCAGTATCTGTCCTGTGAGGGGGTCGCTGGGACTGGTCTGTGGATGTACAGCGTCTGTCCTGTGAGTGGTACTGGGAGGGGTCTGTGGATGTACAGCTTCTGTACTATGAAGGGATACTGGGAGGGGTCTGTGGATGTACAGTGTCTGTCCTGTGAGTGGAACTGGAAGGGGTCTGTGGATGTACAGCTTCTGTCCTATGAAGGGATACTGGGAGGGGTCTGTGGATGTACAGCTTCTGTCCTATGAAGGGATACTGGGAGGGGTCTGTGAACATGCAGTGTCTGTCCTGTGAGGGGGTCGCTGGGACTGGTCTGTGGACATACAGGGGGCGATAATCAAAACTGCCCACATTGGTGCAAACTTTGGATAAGTCAGAGGGGGCGAAACTGGAAGGATTTTTAAAACCCATGATTTGTCCAGCTAAGTCCAGAACTTAGCCAGACAAACCATTTAAACATGGACCTCATCGTGTCTGTCTTCTGAGGGATCACACACCATACAAAGTGGTTCTCTCTTTTATTTTTCTATTGAAATACGTCAAACCTCGTTACCTTCGTAAACAGCAAAAAAACCCTTTCCGATCCAATTACTGCTACTGCGGAACTCGACCCAGAGACGGCTGTCTGTGGAAATGATCGGCTCTGGGACTTTATCCCCACAGAATCTGCCTGCAAGACACGAGAGGGAGGTGGGAAGAGGAGGGGAAAATAACAATAAATAGATCAGGAATCAGGTTGTGGTTGAGTGCAGCCTTTTATACAGTTCCATAAAGCCCTCCAGGGGCTTGTCTGACAGGATAAAGCTCTCCTCTCATCAGGTACTAATGCCCCTCCCGCAGGCCCCCCAAGCATGCAGTTCTGCACAGGTTTTTACCAATACAACTTGATTCCCGATATAAGAAGGAATCTGGTGCACAAAGATGTACATGCACATCCATGCAAGTCCAAGGTTATCGAAGGCAATCGCTATTACTCCCCAGCGCAGGGAAGCATGTTAAAGCCGTGAAGGCTTAACGCAAGGTTTTTCTTTTCAAGGCTGGTAATTGAACTCCTGGTCAGAGGTGGAGTGAAGTTAATAGATTTCTGCGGCTATATTTCATTAAATGCCGTACGGCGAGGATGCACAAAGAGTTCAGATCCTGCAGACTGCCTCCTGCTAGACAGAATCCAGTTCACTAGCCATGTCACACATTTATTTATTTATTTACAATATTTGTTACTCTTGCAACCGTCCCTTCCCGACGGCTTCACTCCGCCTACCTTTCTTTCCTGGCACCTCCTCTTGCTGTTGATGGATGCCTGGCTGCCACGGCGTCTGCCTGCCATCCTCTCCGGCGTCCCCAGACCAGCTTAGGTGCTGCCTCCCGCCATGCTCCGCCGGTACCTTAGGGTGTGTGCGCCACGCGGCCCTCACTCTTATTTCCTACTTGGCGTGAACCTCAGGGGCGTCCCCCTGTGATGACGTCACGCTGCCCGGATATTTAAAGCCTACGATGTTTGCTAGCCTTTGAGTTAGCAAGGGGAATCTTACGGATGGGATTTGCTGTCCATACCCAGCTACTCTGCCTCTCCAATCTTCCATTGGTACCCGCTCCTCGGGGGCCTCACTTGCTTTTCAGGTCGCTATCAGGAAACCGGTACTCGCTCCTCGAGGGCCCATGTTCCCTGACTCGCTGCCTGCTCCTACCTTCTCTTCTGCCTGGAAGGATTCGCTATCTTCAACACCAGTGAGTATTACCATCTTCACCTCAGAGCTGTTCCCTGGAACCAGGTACTCGCTCCTCGAGGGCCTGCCTCCGTTCCAGCCCTAGTGCCATCTCCTGCGTGGAACTGCTGTGTGAGTATATTACCTTCAAGCCTCTCAGCTCTCAGGGATCAGGTACTCGCTCCTCGAGGGCCTGCCTCCGTTCCAGCCCTAGTGCCATCTCCTACGTGGAACCACTGTGTGAGTACATCACCTTCAAGTCTCTCAATTCTCAGGGATCAGGTACTCGCTCCTCGAGGGCCTGCTCTCTCTATCCTGGGGTTCTCCATACTGGGGCTTTGTGCATATTTCACTGTACTCATTATTCTCATTTCTTTCCACTACAGCACTGCTATCGGAGGAGTCACTGTTCCAGCGCCTGAGGGATACTAGCCCAGCCAGGCTACTTCTACTGCTCACCACTGCCACCTCTGGTGGCTTCACCACATTGTCTAATAAAAGATCAATCTCTGTGTTTGTGTGTCCTAAGCTGAGCCTGGCCTGTGGCCCCTCCCAGGACTGCCCCCCCCATGGGCATGGTCAGCTGCCACAGTGTCCAAGGGTCCACCCAAACCTCACTAATTATAACAGTTACCCACACCCTCCCATGTTTGGGGCAGGGTACAAAGTATGTATACATGAAAATATACATTTAAAAACAAAAACTATAATCATACATCAGAAAAACATTATCAGGCGACCTGCGCCTAAAAGAAAATCTTTAAAGAACTCCGCAAAGTTACCATAATATCTCAAGAGCAATTTCAGCATAAGCTTTGTTCGGATGATTTAAATGACTTTTTTGAACAAGAAGGTTTTTAGCAGTTGTTTAAATGCCTGAGTATTGGAGATCTCATACATACATCAAATCAGAACAATAGCAGATCCCAGATGGACTAAGAAACATTCTGTGCTCCTGTGCCTTTCCATAGACAAGTTTAGTTTAGTTTAGTTTATTGTATTTCTATACCGTCACATCAGACGTGCCTTCACAACGGTTTACAGGGTTTAAAACATATAATAAATACAATACATTTATAAAATAGTAATAACTAACTCTGTTAAAAAGTATGAAATAAGGCAACTTTACGAAAGGGATGTGTTACACTGTATTATTATTAATAGCATTTCTATTACCTATTATATATATATATATATATATATATATATATATTTCTTCTTGCATATTTTCATAACCAAGCACATATAATATAAATATTAATATTACCAAATAATAAATGTTAATAGCCCTGGGATCTGCTATCATTCTGATTTTATGTGTGAGTATATGAGCGAAGTGTTCAGTGTCTATTGAACTGGATCCTGTCCAGCAGGAGGTAGTCTGCAGGATCTGGACTCTTTGTGTCCTCACCACACCCATACACAGCATGTAGCAGAATAGGCTAGTGCTAGTCTACGATGCTGTGCCTCACTGCGATCTTGGGCCTGTAGTTTGAGGGTCTTGGACTTGGATTTTGTATTCACAACTTTTATGCACCCAAATCTTGTTTTCTGTACACAATCATGCACATAAACCATTTTTATGCACTAAGCATATTTTTGTGTGCACCTTTTCAGGTTAGCATGCTTTTTAAATTTCCTATAAGAACATAAGAGCATAAGAAATTGCATGCTGGGTCAGACCAAGGGTCCATCAAGCCCAGCATCCTGTTTCCAACAGAGGCCAAACCAGGCCACAAGAACCTGGCAATTATCCAAACACTAAGAAGATCCCATGCTACTGATGCAATTAATAGCAGTGGCTATTCCCTAAGTAAACTTGATTAATAGCCGTTAATGGACTTCTCCTCCAAGAACTTATCCAAACCTTTTTTGAACCCAGCTACACTAACTGCACTAACCACATCCTCTGGCAACAAATTCCAGAGCTTTATTGTGCGTTGAGTGAAAAATAATTTTCTCTGATTAGTCTTAAATGTGCTACTTGCTAACTTCATGGAATGCCCCCTAGTCCTTCTATTATTCGAAAGTGTAAATAACCAAGTCACATCTACTCGTTCAAGACCTCTCATGATCTTAAAGACCTCTATCATATCCCCCCTCAGCTGTCTCTTCTCCAAGCTGAACAGCCCTAACCTCTTCAGCCTTTCCTCATAGGGGAGCTGTTCCATCCCCTTGATCATTTTGGTTACCCTTCTCTGTACCTTCTCCATTGCAACTATATCTTTTTTGAGATGTGGTGACCAGAATTGTACACAGTATTCAAGGTGTGGTCTCACCATGCAGTGATACAGAGGCATTATGACATTTTCCGTTCTATTAACCATTCCCTTCCTAATAATTCCTAACATTCTATTTGCTTTTTTGACTGCTGCAGCACACTGAGCCGACGATTTTAAAGTATTATCCACTATGATGCCTACATCTTTTTCCTGGGTGGTAGCTCCTAATATGGAACCTAACATCGTGTAACTACAGCAAGGGTTATTTTTCCCTATTGCAACACCTTGCACTTGTCCACATTAAATTTCATCTGCCATTTGGATGCCCAGTCTTTTTAGCACATGAGTAAAGAAAATGCGTGTTGAAGTTTAGGATTTGAATCATTACTTAAAGGAAGAAAACAAAGGGTCCAGCTGGGACAAGACAGATCATCTTGGAGGCGGTGGCAATCTGGTGCCCCCCAGGGATCAACCCTTTCCCCGGTGTTTTTGTTAATATTTATCTAGCACCAAAAGGGGCTTACCTAAACAGTTTGGGGATATTATATTTTATTTTTGTGCATGACATACAGCTGTTTATATCAAACAAGGAAGATCATGACACCATTAACCATCTATTCCTCAGCCAGTGCCTGGAGAGAATAAGGAAATAGTTGGGCGTGCAGGGCTGGCTCTGACTATCGCCAAAACTAAGTTACTAACTATGGATTGGGAAAAAATTGTCCCCAGGTGAACCTAAAGATTGATTATGAAGGAACCCATACCTGTGCTCCTAGAAACAAGGAATTTAGGTATATTAATGGATTCCAGGCTAACTTTGCATCCCCATGTTAAACAGGTGGATAAGATGGATTTTTAAAAATTGAAATTAGTGAATACCATAAGGACGCTATTGCCTCCATTGCTATTTAAATCTGTCCTGCAGTCCCTTGTGATAGGCCACTTGGACTATTGAGACAGTCTATGGGTGGGCTTACCGGATAAACTATTAAGGGGGCACTACAAGTGGTACAGCACACTGCTGCCAGATTGCTTGGTGGTAGGAAATTTTGCAACCGTATATCACCAGTCCTGAAAGATTTGCACTGGTTGCCAGCAAAGAGCCGTTCTTATTTTAAATGACTCGCTTTCTTGCAAAGGCTGCTTTACTTGGGAAATGGATGTGTAGCAGCAAACAAGTTTCAGAAGTGTGAACCACCACGTAATCTACGCTCTAAGGGTCAAGGGTCATTGACTCTGCCCCCTAGTCAAGATAATGAATCGGAGTGAATTCGAAGAAGAGCGATAACATGCGCAGCTCCTTTGTTATGGAACACTCTTCCTAAAGAATTAGGACAGGAAACAGATTAAAAAATGTTTTAGAAAGGGTCTAAAAACAATCCTGTGTCAAAGAGCTTACAAGTGATAATGTGATGGCTTTTATTGTGAGTTTCTACAGTTTGCTATCAAATGAAAGTGATGGATTAAGAGTGTTTTTAAGTGTATACCGCGCCAAACTATTTTATAGGAGGTGGCGGGGTATAAGCTTGGTAACTGAATAAATAAAGAGTCATCTTACATCGGGCTCTGAGGGAGCACTCCAGGAGTCTACAGAGCAGCACTGCACCATACCGCTCACAATATCATTATTCACTAAACAAAAGGCAAAATATCTCCCTTCTTTGGGACAGGTTACTGGAAGAAGAGCAGGAAAGGGTGCAAGACAAGAATTCCCACACCCTGGAAGGAAAGGAGGGGAAAGCAGCCAAATGAAGTTAAGGAATTTATCACATGAAAACCTATTATTTCAGCTTTACCAGGGCAATTTTCAAAGCCATTTACATAGGTAAATAGCGAGTTATACACGTAACCTGGCTAAGGGAAAATCAGCACCTCCCGTCCTCCTCAGTATGTCTACAGGTCCGCAAGGTATCCCAGAACATGTTTACATTAGAGAGCTATTCCCAGGGGGATTGAAAAAGAGATTGTATTTTGAGATATTTTCCAAACAAAATCTTCCCCGGCCAAACAGCAGGTGCAAAAATCTGGAGTAATAATAATAATAATAATAATAATAATAAATCAGGATTAATAATAACAATAATGATAAATAATACTTTCTACCTGCCGAACGTTTCAAGGTGAAGTATGCACTTACTGTCCCAATACAGGCCGTCAGAAAATTACACCCTCCCCACTCCAGCCTTCAAGTTTATTTTCCTTTAGTTTAGATATTTTAATTACATGTTTAGCGGATTTCTTTAAGGCCAATTTCCGCGTCTTGGCCACAACTTGAAAACAGAGGAGAAAGCCAGGATGTACCTGACTGCCTGCAGTCTCCAGTGTCTGCCCTTTTCCTGCTCAGTGAGCTGATTTTGGGAGGGAGGCTTTTGGACAGCTTTGACTTCTGGATATCCCCCTTACAGTCCTGTTCCTGCTGAAGAAGCAGCAGAGGCTACAAATGCCAGAGGAACTGGAATGGAAGTATAAAAACCCAAACTAGCCAGAGTCTCCCTCCAGGCACTGGGTCACTGGGTAGCTTCTTTTCTTGCAGGGCCCCACTGTTTTAAGTCTTAATTTATGTATGTATTACTCGCATCTACAAAGATCAAAGTGAGGTACAATAAAAACATTCAGAAAAAAATCTGAAACAGAACAAACAACACAGCAAGAAACCCACACACCAAATAGAGAAGGAAGACATCTAAATTAGCTTTAAAAAAAACCCCCTAAACAATAATCTAGGAATGAGCATATAAATGCGCCGATCCGTCCTGCCATGTTATCTCTATCATTGGGGAGACAAAATTGCTCGGAGGGAGTGGAACCTTGTTCCTCAAGAAAATCAAAAGCTACAGGGGCAGAGAATAGACTCCTAAGCTTATGTAAGGAACCCTTGGTTTCCTTACCAAGAACAATCTACTAACTGGCTGGGAAGGTTCAGAGAGATTTAGTATAGGCAGAGATTTGGGTTTGACTCCCCATGTGGGAGCTGCAGATGGTGTGCTCTAACAATATATAATCCCCTGCCACCATCTTAGGGTGTGGATTCTTAGTTGGATTTAAGTTAGACTGCAATGTATGTAATTTTTGTTGTATTTTCTTGATTTGCCTTCCTTGGGTCAACCATTCAGGGCCAGTGGAAGCACTAGGCGGACTAGATGACTGCCTAAAGCGCCACGGTCTCTAGGCAGTGACAGCATGGCTTCTTCTTTCCACCTGAGTGGCCCGGAAGAGGAAGTGCTAGGTGTGCGCGGGCAGCAAGAAGGAAAGGCCATGCCATTGCAGCCAGAAGCAGCTGATAGAACAGCGCAGGAAGGGGCAGGATTTACTTCTATTGATGATTTATATTTCCTTATTTTATTGTTTGATGTTTATGAAGAATTATAATAGTTCTGTTTTTCCATTGTTTTACTGCATACATAGTCTGGCTTGTTGTGGTTTACAGTTCAGTTTTTGTCTGCACATTTGTATTACTACTTTATTCTACATTTGGTGAGAGTCTGTCTGCATTTTGCATGTGTGAATGAGCTGACGTATTCAGCTTGTTTTTCTTCTCTTTTCTTAATCGTAGGTTTATTGACATTTTAGGGCCTGGTATAATAATTGCAGTGTTGATTTTTCATAAAGTAGGGTTGTTAGTGCAGTTTTGGTATGGGAGACGTACTATACTGAAATTGAAGTTTAATTGTACTTGTGGCTTTTTGAGGGCCAAATTCATACCCAACACACATTATAATAGACCTAATACCAATTCCAAGGGACATTTTACATTTTTTTGCAGGGTTTTACAGCACTGCATGTAAATATAATCATGTTGTAAGTGATATTTTTGCCTCAAAAGACTTTGCTTTAAATGGTCTTGTTCATGTAAAATCTATTATAAATGAATCATTTTTAATTGTGATGGAAGGGGGAGGGGGGGAAGGCTATTAAGTTTTGCCTAGGGCGTCTAATACCCTTGCAGCAGCCCTGAGACCATTTGACCTATTTTGGCTTATTTACTCTTTTGATCCATTTTTTAAAACCTTCAGCGAGAGAGCTTGGCGCCCTTCTCAGAGGATGTGGGGAGCCTTCTGTCTAAGGTTCGTTCAGGGGGTAGGGAGGATTCTGCTGCTCTCTGCCTCAGTACAGTCAGTGACCCGATGCCGAGCTCCACTTTTGAGCGGTCTCTCTTCAGCATTTATCCTCTCATTTGGGAGGCAAGGCAGCTTTTCCACCCTTCTCGTCTCTTACTTTGTTTTTCTCACCTTTTGAGTCAAAGTCTATTTGCGTTCCTTTTAGGGGACTGAGTGCCCTCCTTGGGACCAGGGCCTCAGTCTCCAGTCCACTGGGAGGAAGCGGTGCCTTTCACCTGGGAAGAGCCTGAAGAGTGGAGGCTTCCTCTGAGAAGAATGGATCACTATCTCCATTATCAGAGGGAAGGAGGAGTCGAAGACCTTGTTGTTTCCTTCTACTGACTGGAGTGTGCTGCACTTGAGAAGAGCGTGCCCATTCACTGCTCTTGGCAGGAGATCTGAGATATTTAAGAAGACTGTAGGAGAGGTAGGAGGACTGGGACTTGCTGTGTTCTGATTAGGACTAAATTCTAATCATTCTACAGTGAAGAGAAAGTTGAGATAAATTTGGTAATTGGAAGAAAGACTGCACTTTCATCTACCTGAGTAACTGGAAAAAGAGAAGATAAATTGCTGCGGAACTGGCTTCTATAAATTCAAAGACTTTGCTAGAAGAGTGAGGTCACAGATTTATTAATCTTTAGTATTCACCAACTTTATTTAAAACCCAAGTGCTGTAAAGAATCTTCATTTAATTTATCATCTATCAGTAAAAAAGCTGGAAACCACATGGCTTCTCAGTGTGATTATTGCTGCTATAGATGGTGGAGATTATCAGTGCTGTTTACAGACAGAGCAAAAAGGTTGTGTACATTGGTAAATGCAAAAGGGCCTTGAAGCAATGCTTCCCTCCACAGGGAGCTCTGGACCTCAGACGTAAAAGCTATCTGTGGAGAACTGGTTGCAGATAGGGTCTATTTTATTTCTATGTGCCTTTGGGGACAGCAACAGGGTTCTATCCCACCCAGGGGCTACATATACAAAAAACTAATACAAATGGTATTTAAGAGCCATGTCCTGAAAGGAATTATTGCTCAGTCAGAGAAAAAAACCTCTTGGAAGAGGTATATATTTAAAGCTTTTTAAAATGTCTGTACCTGAGATTAAACAGAGATTATGGAAGAGAATTCCAAGCAATTGGCCCTAAATCTGAAAAGGCCCAGTGAGGGTTTCTGTCAGATGGGCAAGTTTGGCAGAAGGGACTTCCACCAAGCCTCTATTAGCTGACCTTGTAAATACATAGAATAGAGTTGACAGCAGCTGTGTTAAATATTCATTTATAATCAACATCAGAGTCTTATATTTTATTCCTAGAGCAGAAGTTCATAAACTGCTATTAATCAATAAGGATTAGCAGCTTGGGATCTATTAATTTAATGTTTGGGTACTTGCCAGGTACTTATGACCTGGCTTGGCCACTGTTGGACACAGGATGCTGGGCTTGATGGACCCTTGGTCTGACCCAGTATGGCAACTTCTTATGTTCTTATGCTCACCATTGAATTGACAACCAATGCAAATTAGCAAGAACGGGAGAAATAGGTTTGCATATTGAAATTGAGTTGAGGAAGCATGCAGCACCATTCTGAAGTGTCTGGAGGTCCCTCAAGGAATTCGCTGAGACCAAAAAATAATGAATTGCGGTAATCTACTGCTGGAAAAATCAAAGCTTAAAGCATGGTATGACAATCAGAAGACTCTGGCAATGGTTTCAAATATCACAACAGTCGTAAATTCATTCATGATGATCTAACTACTAATTTTAGATGAGGATGCATGGAAAAATCACTGTCAGTAATGACCCCTAAGTTACACACTTCCATTCTAATCGGAAGCTGGCAATCTTCAAAATCAAAGGCTACAGATATATCAATGGAGGGGAATCTAGTAAGAATAAACAATTCAGTTTTCTTGATGCTAAGAATCAGTCTATTATGATGAAACTGTTGCTTAATGGCTGAGAGACAGATGGTCAGGCCAGGATGAAAGTGACAGGGATGAAAAGCTGGATGTCATCTGCATACTGTTTGTAGTTCAGACCAAGGCCAGCCAAGAACTTGCACAACGAGTCAAGTATAAAATAAATAGGGTGGCTGAGAGGACGGAGCCCTGATGGACACTGGTGAATGTCTGGTACCACAATGAGGTGTATTTAGCAAATCTAACTTGCTGCTTATGGTTCAAAAGATAGGAGGTAAACCAAGAAAGCACAGTGCCTCCTGTGCTGGCACCATCCAATCAGGAGATCATAATCTGACTGATGGTGTCGAAAGCAGCAGCCATGTCCAGTAATACCATGATGAATTTGGTACCACTGTTGAGCCCACGCTACATTGTATCAGTGCTTGAAAGCAGGAGGGTCTCAGTACTATACTGCTTCTGAAAGCCGAACTGATGTGGGTCAAAGAAAGCATCGGGATCAATAAGTTCAGTCAACTGGCATAATACTGCTGCTTCAATTAATATAGAAAGAAAAGGCAGTGAGGAAAAGGGTCGCTATTTGGTGAATGACGAAGGATCCAGTCCTGGCTTTAACAGAGGGTGAACCATGGCTGCCTTTAATGCTGATGGCAAAAAAAAAAAAAAAAATCCCTGGAGGAGTGACCTATTAACAATTTTAGCAGCAAAGGGACTAATATCCTCCCCAATTGCTTTGAATAATGCTAAGGAGCAGGGAGTGAGCGGACAGCCAGGATGGCTTGGTTGACTGATATTCTGCATTACATCAGTAGGGGACACAGATGAAAACGGGTCCCATTTTGGTACTGGCTCATTTTGTGGATGTCTTGCGCCGTTCTTACGACAATGAAATGTCACTCACTGTAACTTCACATCAATTTTCTCCCCCACTAAATGTTTCCAAATCTTAATTCACAGGCAATGTCATTGGCAGTAAAAACCACATTTTTGTTGACTTTAGTTTCCACAACAACGCCGCAGAGACACCACTGGGAAATCTCACTGACTCCTCACCCCATCTCCTGTTTCCAGAGATGCGGCTGCCGCGTCCCAGAGCTCCTCCAGCAGAAGGAAGTGACTGATGCACCTGCCTCTCAGTCACTCAAGATACAAAGGTCCAGTCCTACTTTTGGCTTTGTTTTTTTTAACCATGTGAAGGCTGACAGCGGATTAAGACATTGCTGGTTTGCTTTGCGATCTCGATTTCTAAAGGTTAATTCACAGCCCCCAAATATACTCTAAGCAGAGGCAGCACAGGTCAAAGCTACAACTCCCAAGACACACTCGATTGGGAATACTGGACCAGCTGGTGCTCCTGCTGACCACAAGGCAGGGGAAGGAGGCCCCTATGCTCTGTCCACCAGGGCCCCTAAAAGACACCTGCGTGGGGGTTCGTTACCTCGCAGTGGAGCCTTCCTCCAGAAGCCGTCTCGCACTTCTAGGTAATCATACCAGCACAACCGGCTGCGATACAGGTCCAAGGTGGTGAAGTTCAGGATGATCTGAAAGGGAAAAGCTCGAAATTTCACTCCCAGCTCCCGTGAGGGGACAGGGACAGGGACAGAGACACAGGGATAGCAGCATTAGACACACCGGGGCCCAGGCAGAATCTACGCAGCAGGTCAGTCAGTGCCAGGTGTCCTGAGCCCTCTTCCTCACACGGCTTTGCTAAGGGGCCCCCTGGCAATTGCCCTGCCAGCCCAAACCTGCAGAGACAGGGGCTGTAAGGGAGTCTTAGCTCTGCCTTCATTCTTGTCAATGATGTGCAGGAGAAGCTGGGGAACTTGGCTCAGTCTGCGGTGCCAGTGAATGGCACATTCCTATTCACACTTAGCGAATATTTACCGGTGCCTCTTAAGCAATAAGCAGCAAATGACGTTTTCTAGAGAGTAATTTGGAACAGCATGAGCTTCTTCATGCTCTGTCCTTAACTCTTGGGACGCCCTTCCCTGGGGATGGGATGTTTCCCAGCTGTTGCACATTCAAGCCAAGCCAGTGAGGGCCAGGCTTACAACGGCACAGCAGAGGTGATTAATAACTCTTTGCTCGGCACTGTCTGCCTATGCTGCTAAAAACAGGAAGGAATCCCAGCCAGAAACGTGACAAGAGAGAATGCAGTGGGGTAACATAAAGAGAGCTAGGACGGGAATGACTCAAACTGGCCGGGAAAGAAAAGTCGCTAGGTGTAATGAGATTTCTCTCCCTTGTTTTGGCGTTACCTTTTCTCCTGGGGTAACAGAAATTCTCCAGACACAGTGCATGTAGGCGGAATATCCAGCTGGGAACCCCACAGAGGAGAAGTTCCCCTGACTGTCCTGCAGCGTTTCACCACATGCTGCAAAGAAAAACAGATTATGTAATGAAATAAAAAGCTCCGGTCACTCCCACCGGCGTTTCTTAGAAAGAGAACTAGAAGTACTTCAGACAGGGTGGTAGGCTGAACACTCCCAGATGTCAAGGGCATGATGGGTGTCCGCTTCTGAGCAGGAGGGAGAGAGGGAGAGAAAGAAAGAGCCTCAGGAATAGTGCTTAAAGGGAAGCTGCAATCTTTAGCACAGGTAATGGAATAAGAAGCATAGAAAGGGAATTCTATCATAGCAAGCTCACCCTACAGGAGTCTAAGCTGGCATCGATAGGGCACTGCTGTGAGGAAGCTCACCCTACAGGAGTCTAAGCTGGCATCGATAGGGCACTGCTGTGAGGAAGCTCACCCTACAGGAGTCTAAGCTGGCATCGATAGGGCACTGCTGTGAGGAAGCTCGCACTGCAGGAGTCTGAGCTGGCATCAGTAGGACACTGCTGTGAGGAAGCTCGCACTGCAGGAGTCTGAGCTGGCATCAGTAGGACACTACTGTGAGGAAGCTCGCACTGCAGGAGTCTGAGCTGGCATCAGTAGGACACTGCTGTGAGGAAGCTCGCACTGCAGGAGTCTGAGCTGGCATCAGTAGGTCACTGCTGTGAGGAAGCTCGCACTGCAGGAGTCTGAGCTGGCATCAGTAGGTCACTGCTGTGAGGAAGCTCGCACTGCAGGAGTCTGAGCTGGCATCAGTAAGGCACTGCTGTGAGGAAGCTCGCACTGCAGGAGTCTGAGCTGGCATCAGTAGGACACTGCTGTGAGGAAGCTCGCACTGCAGGAGTCTGAGCTGGCATCAGTAGGACATTACTGTGAGGAAGCTCGCACTGCAGGAGTCCGAGCTGGCATCAGTAGGACACTGCTGTGAGGAAGCTCGCACTGCAGGAGTCTGAGCTGGCATCAGTAAGGCACTGCTGTGAGGAAGCTTGCACTGCAGGAGTCTGAGCTGGCATCAGTAGGACACTGCTGTGAGGAAGCTCGCACTGCAGGAATCTGAGCTGGCATCAGTAAGGCACTGCTGTGATGAAGCTCGCACTGCAGGAATCTGAGCTGGCATCAGTAGGGCACTGCTGTGAGGAAGCTTGCACTGCAGGAATCTGAGCTGGCATCGATAGGGCACTGCTGTGAGGAAGCTCGCACTGCAGGAATCTGAGCTGGCATCGATAGGGCACTGCTGTGAGGAAGCTTGCACTGCAGGAGTCTGAGCTGGCATCGATAGGGTACTGCTGTGAGGAAGCTCGCACTGCAGGAATCTGAGCTGGCATCAGTAAGGCACTGCAGTGAGGACGCTCGCACTGCAGGAGTCTGAGCTGGCATCAGTAGGGCACTGCTGTGAGGAAGCTTGCACTGCAGGAATCTGAGCTGGCATCAGTAGAGCACTGCTGTGAGGAAATTCATACTGCAGGAGTCTGAGCTGGCATCGATAGGGCACTGCTGCGAGGAAGCTCGCACTGCAGGAATCTGAGCTGGCATCGAGGGCACTGCTGTGAGGAAGTTCACACTGCAGGAATCTGAGCTGACATTGTAGGGCACTGCTGTGAGGAAGCTTGCAGTGCAGGAGTCTGAGCTGGCATCCATAGGGCACTGTTCTGAGGAAGCTCACATTGCAGTAGTCTGAGCTGGCATCAGCAGGGCTCACTCATCCCAGTCCCTACAACTACTTATTTCTCTAGCTCTATTAGATATATGCAGCGCCATGAAGATACACATAAAAGAATCTGTGCTGCATGGAGCTTACAATTCAGACAAGACACACAGAGAAGACAAATAAGAAGCTCACGGAAATTTATTTATTAAACATAATTAAAGTAACAAGGCTATAATTAGGAAAGGCCAGGGATTAAGATTTGAAAACATCCTGAAAAAGTAGAGTTTTTAGCCAGGATTAAAATATGGCCAGAGAGAGAGAGAGCAGCTTGCCTGATAAACAGTGGTGCGCCAGGAGCGGAGTAGGAAGAGAAAAGAAAAGTGAGGCTAGGAGAAGCTGCAGAGTAAATGTATTTGAAGGTGAGGAGAAGCTTGAACTGTATGTGCAAGTGAATGGATAGCCAATGCAGTGGCTTGAGAAGGGGAATTAGAGGGTCATAGCAACTCTTCTTTTGCCCCTACTTCAACGGCAGGGCGAAAAGAGGGAAAGGGGAATTGGATTCAGACAGCAACCAACAAGGACCCTGACTTTTACGGTTTGGGGAAACAAAGAAGCATGGAGGTAACTTGCTGATGTGGCTGTTACTACCCTTAACCAATAAACCTGATACTTTTGATGCAACTCCAACATTGGTCTCTGCTTCAGCAGCAAGAGATAATGGGGGATTGGACTCAGATAGCACTAAACAAGGGCCCTGACTTTAACAGTCTGGGAAACTGATAAGTATTGGGGTGACCTGTACAGCACAGCAGATACTACCATAAGCTTGCTGGGCAGACTGGATGGACCGTTTGATCCTTTTCTGCCGTCAATTTTATGTTTCTCTGTTTCTATGTTTATGTAAGTGGTGCAGCTGAAATTTGGATAGACTGTAGATAGGGCCACATGAGAGAACTGTGAGAAGCAGGCCACAGCTGGCACTGACAGGGCCCTTCTGTGAGGATGCTCACGCCACTGGAGTCCCAGATGGCACTGTCAGGGCGCTGCTGTGAGGATGCTCATGCCACTGGAGACCCAGATGGCACTGACAGGGCCCTTCTATGAGGAAACTCACGCCACCGGAGTCCCAGCTGGCACTGACAGGGCACTGCTGTGAGGATGCTCCCACCGCTGGAGTCCCAGCTGGCACTGACAGGGCCCTTCTATGAGGAAACTCACGCCACCGGAGTCCCAGCTGGCACTGACAGGGCGCTGCTGTGAGGATGCTCCCACCGCTGGAGTCCCAGCTGGCACTGACAGGGCCCTGCTGTGAGGATGCTCATGCCGCTGGAGACCCAGCTGGCACTGATAGGGCGCTGCTGTGATGAAGCTCACACAGCTGCAGTCCCATCTGGCACTGACAGGGCACTGCTGTGAGGATGCTCACACCGCTGGAGTCCCAGCTGGCACTGACAGGGCCCTGCTGTGAGGATGCTCATGCCGCTGGAGACCCAGCTGGCACTGATAGGGCGCTGCTGTGATGAAGCTCACACAGCTGCAGTCCCATCTGGCACTGACAGGGCACTGCTGTGAGGATGCTCACACCGCTGGAGTCCCAGCTGGCACTGACAGGGCTCTGCTGTGAGGATGCTCACGCCGCTGGAGTCCCAGCTGGCACTGACAGGGCGCTGCTGTGAGGAAGCTCACGCCGCTGGAGTCCCAGCTGGCACTGACAGGGCTCTGCTGTGAGGATGCTCACGCCGCTGGAGACCCAGCTGGCACTGACAGGGCACTGCTGTGAGGAAGCTCATGCTGCTGGAGACCCAGCTGGCACTGACAGGGCGCTGCTGTGAGGAAGTTCACGCTGCTGGAGACCCAGCTGGCACTGACAGGGCTCTGCTGTGAGGATGCTCACGCCACTGGAGTCCCAGCTGGCACTGACAGGGCGCTGCTGTGAGGAAGCTCACGCCGCTGGAGTCCCAGCTGGCACTGACAGGGCGTTGCTGTGAGGATGCTCACGCCGCTGGAGTCCCAGCTGGCACTGACAGGGCTCTGCTGTGAGGATGCTCACGCCGCTGGAGTCCCAGCTGGCACTGACAGGGCGCTGCTGTGAGGATGCTCATGCCGCTGGAGACCCAGCTGGCACTGACAGGGCGCTGCTGTGAGGAAGCTCACGCCGCTGGAGACCCAGCTGGCACTGACAGGGTGCTGCTGTGAGGATGCTCACGCCGCTGGAGTCCCAGCTGGCACTGACAGGGCGCTGCTGTGAGGATGCTCACGCCGCTGGAGTCCCAGCTGGCACTGACAGGGCGCTGCTGTGAGGATGCTCACGCCGCTGGAGTCCCAGCTGGCACTGACAGGGGCGCTGCTGTGAGGATGCTCACGCCACTGGAGTCCCAGCTGGCACTGACAGGGTGCTGCTGTGAGGAAGCTCACGCCGCTGGAGACCCAGCTGGCACTGACAGGGCGCTGCTGTGAGGATGCTCATACTGACAGGGTAGTACTGATAACCAACCATGAGTTACACTGCGAAGGTAAATATGATTCATAGAACTTAGAGGATTCCTTTATTAGGAAATAAATGTTTAAATCTGCAAGGCTGACACTGCCTAGGAGTCTGTAAAACCTGCGTTTTAAAAATTTCTTAGGCAAATAAAATTCCATGTACCCATCTATTTTGTGATTTGGCTCCTGCTTTGAAACTGGGGTGCCAGGCTCAGCAGGAAAGGTGTTGGGGGGGGGGGGGGGGGGGGCAGGTGCCTACAGGCTCACGCATGTAACATATCTAATGCCAGGGGTCAAGGTACCTCACCCTGTCCCTTAACACCAGGCAGCAGCCGCCCTTCCCTCTGCAACCCCCGCCCGCCCCAAAACAGCAGACAAAACAAATCTCCAGTAGTGCTGGAGCTGAACCTGCTCATGGTTACCATGGAGACAGAACGCTTTGCCATCGCGTCGTCACAGCAACAGAAGCTCCAACTTTAACACGAAACAAAAGCGCCGGAGCTGGATATTTGTTTTATGGTCCCATCGCTGCTGCTGCTGCTGCACCCGGTGTCCCGTGTAGAAAACGCAGCTCAGGAGGACCCCGGGGCCCTGATCCAAACACTGCCTCTGTCTCCAGCTCCGTCCCCCGGCACCACAAACAGAGTGAATGAGGCCGTGCCACGCTACCAAGCCCTAAGCAGCCATGTATGCCACACTACAGTAATTTAGGGAAATCGGGAAGGATCCAGGTATCCTAAGCCTGACTACTGGCAGAGAAGCTCTGGAAAAACATGCAGGCACTTACTTCAGGGAAGCCTCCTCATCACCTTACCTGGACACTTATAAAGTTTGCGGGCTTGCCCAATGTCACCCTTGCTCAGTCGAGTACGCTGGCCAATGGGGGGTCGCACTCCGTTCACATCATACTTAGGCAGAATAGTATCAAGGAAAATACCCCTAGAACAGGAAAACAAACAGAAGGAGCTCAAGACAAGGGCAGAAAGAATGCACAGGAGCTTTGATGGCCATGGCAGGGGTATAGAGAATGCACACATCCATCAGTAACCATGGCAGGGGTATAGAGAATGCACACATCCTTCAATGACCATGGCAGGGACATAGAAAATGCACACATCCTTCAATGAACATGGCAGGGACATAGAAAATGCACACATCCATCAGTGGCCATGGCAGGGACATAGAAAATGCACACATCCTTCAGTGACCATGGCAGGGACATAGAAAATGCACACATCCATCAGTGGCCATGGCAGGGACATAGAAAATGCACACATCCATCAGTGGCCATGGCAGGGACATAGAGAATGCTCACATCCATCAGTGACCATGGTACGGGTATAGAGAATGCACACATCCTTCAATGACCATGGCAGAGGAATAGAGAATGCACACATCCATCAGTGACCATGGCAGAGGCATAGAGAATGCACACATCCATCAGTGACCATGGCAGAGACATAGAAAATGCACACATCCATCAGTGACCATGGCAGGGGCATAGAGAATGCACACATCCATCAGTGACCGTGGCAGAGTCATAGAGAATGCACACATCCATCAGTGACCATGACAGGGACATAGAAAATGCACACATCCTTCAATGACCATGGCACGGGTATAGAGAATGCACACATCCATCAGTGACCATGACAGGAACATAGAAAATGCACACATCCATCAGTGACCATGGCACGGGTATAGAGAATGCACTCATCCATCAGTGACCATGGCACGGGTATAGAGAATGCACACATCCATCAGTGACCATGGCAGGGACATAGAAAATGCACACATCCATCAGTGACCATGGCACGGGTATAGAGAATGCACACATCCTTCAATGACCATGGCACGGGTATAGAGAATGCACACATCCATCAGTGACCATGACAGGGACATAGAAAATGCACACATCCATCAGTGACCATGGCACGGGTATAGAGAATGCACACATCCATCAGTGACCATGGCACGGGTATAGAGAATGCACACATCCTTCAATGACCATGGCACGGGTATAGAGAATGCACACATCCATCAGTGACCATGGCAGGGGCATAGAGAATGCACACATCCTTCAATGACCATGGCACGGGTATAGAGAATGCACACATCCATCAGTGACCATGGCAGGGGCATAGAGAATGCACACATCCATCAGTGACCATGGCAGGGACATAGAGAATGCACACATCCATCAGTGACCATGGCACGGGTATAGAGAATGCACACATCCTTCAATGACCATGGCACGGGTATAGAGAATGCACACATCCATCAGTGACCATGGCAGGGGCATAGAGAATGCACACATCCATCAGTGACCATGGCAGGGGCGTAGAGAATGCACACATCCATCAGTGACCATGGCACGGGTATAGAGAATGCACACATCCATCAGTGACCATGGCAGGGGCATAGAGAATGCACACATCCATCAGTGACCATGGCAGGGACATAGAGAATGCATACATCCATCAGTGACCATGGCACGGGTATAGAGAATGCACACATCCTTCAATGACCATGGCACGGGTATAGAGAATGCACACATCCATCAGTGACCATGGCAGGGGCATAGAGAATGCACACATCCTTCAATGACCATGGCACGGGTATAGAGAATGCACACATCCATCAGTGACCATGGCAGGGGCATAGAGAATGCACACATCCATCAGTGACCATGGCAGGGGCATAGAGAATGCACACATCCATCAGTGACCATGGCAGGGACATAGAAAATGCACACATCCATCAGTGACCATGGCAGGGGCATACTTAAGAAAAGAAGTACAGGAAAGCAGTTTTTTCTGCTTTTCTGTACTTCTTTTTCATGCGCTCAATTATTAACGCCTGCTCCAGGCATTAGGGGGTGGATTTAACCCGCGTCTGAGTGCGGGTTCTACAGTGCGCTCGACTGAGTGCACTGTATTGCATCGGCCCCTAGGTGTGGTAAATGTATGTGTCTTTAGAGATTGTATCATGAGAAGGTGGAGGCGGTGGGGCGGTGGTTTCCTTCCTACTTGGGAATATTGGGTGCACATTGTGCTTTGTGCTAGGTAAGTACTCTGAGTAAGAGGGACTCTCTGGTTCAGGGTCTCCCCTCCCTGCTCTTTCTCTCCCCTCCCCCCCCCCCCACCAGATTCATTCAGGACCTTTCTAGAAACCTAGCCCGTTAAGTTATCTGGCTATCTCCGAATATCGCTGCTAGCCAGATAACCTGTCCAGCTAACTCAGCTCCTCCCAGTTATGCCCCCAGAATGCCCCTAACTTAGCCAGCTAAATTCTAGCCAGCTATCTTATCAGCCGCTTAGAGTTTTGCCGGATAAGTGCCCAAATCTTCACTTGGCCAGCTAACTTCTGAGTCAGCTGGTTAAATGCTTTTGAATATGGACCTCTCTATTTATGTCAGTGAGAAATAGAACTCAGAAATTAGCACGTCCACGACGAGATAAGGACCACGTCCCTCAGGAAGCAGGCCCTGACTTTCCTTTCTTTCAATGAACATGGCAGGTTTCCCACAACCTTTCCTTTCCTGCTGTTCCCTTTCTGACAGTTCGAATAACTGTTCCGTTCCCCCCCCCCCCCAATCAGCCCGTACCAAGGAACAGCTGTGCTGGGGCTGGGTGCCAGCCAAGACATGCCTGTCTACAGGAGTGAGTGAAAGATATTTCATCAGCCACACCTCAGCCTCCAGAAACACAGGTCAAAGGGAGAAAGGCAGAGGCAGCTCAGCAGGAAGGAATTCAGAACGCTCTCCCCCCTCCGATTCACCTCCTGTCACTAAACGGCACATGGAACAAAGACACATGGGAATGCTGCATACTCTCAGCAAGCCTGCAGTGGTCCCCAGGGTGTCCAAGCCAGATGTTATCATCTGTTCCAAATCCTTCATATTTACACAGCAATGTCGGCAGGCTCATTGCTACACAGCACACCCCGGATGGCCCACCACCGTCTCACGCCAACGATCAGCTGAAAAGTAGCTTCTGTACCCTATATACACTGCGCTCTCCCACACCCCTGCATTCTGGTTTCTTGTACACTCCCAGTAAGACTCTTATTTAGATACACCAGAAAGTCAGCGTGCACGATATAGCTAAGAATTTGCTTGCAGAAAGAGCAAAGGAGCAAACATAATACATACGCCAACTTTTCCAAGCACTAATGATGCATCTCTTTTTCTCCAGTCACCACTGGCTACACAAGGCTCATGCTCGCTCCCTGATCTCCATTTGTAATAACAAAGACATTCACCAAGCATTCTTAGTGTACAACCAGGAAAGTGTTCTACTAATATCACTTGTCTCCCAAGATAATTAATTATGGGTAGCCTGAGGCTGTTAAGCCTGGAATGTTTCACTGCTTGACAAATTAAAACATGTTATGTGCTTTGTCTGTCCCTCTCCCGCTGGTAGTCCCAGGTAACGACAGGAAGAGTTTTCATAACCCTCAACAGAAGGCCACCTTAAGATGTAAGCAAGGGGAGCTAGTATAATATGAGAAAGAAAACATCACTGTGTGGTCAAGACACATGCAGAGTCACCGTCAGCAGGCGTCTGGAGCAATTCCAGATGCGGTAGCAGCTTTGCTGTCTAAGAATGCATTTCTTTCAGAAGGATGGGACTGGCCCGGATGACAGCCTATAAGAGTGCTTTTTGAATGCTGGGCTGCCCCACAAGAGAATTGGTTCAGGAGCTGCTCAAGAATGATATCATGGTGCTGGCAGTCACTGGGTGTGCCCTCAAATACGTGGGATCTCATAGACCAGGGATTTCCTTTGGTTTTCTGGAATATTAAAGGTCCCATAGGAAATTCAGATTTAGCCCTCTTGGTAAAACACCAGCCCACATCAGCTATATTTTTCACTTGTAGCCTGCTGTCCCCCACCTACCATCCTGAACCTCTTCCTTCCTCAACTGAATCTCAGAAGCTGCAAAAACCAAGGGCACCAAAACCAGGACAGGAACAAAGAAAGGGAGGGGGAGTTTGAACACAGAGATTGCTGGTGGATTGTGCAGGACTTTGTTTATAGTCTGTCTGTAATCTGAAATCTAAGAATACTATATCCAGTCCACCTTGTCTGAGTCACAGATTTCAGGAGGCGAGACTGTGGTTTACCGGTTTCTGGCAAGGCAGCAACTTTAGGTACTACAGAGGGAGAGCTCCAAGGCAGAAGAAAGAGATCCTGAGAAGGGGAGGTAAAGGGAGGACAGGCGGCTGCCGCTCCGGCACCCGGTCCCCGTGCATTCTCACTACCTGGAGAATGTGTTCCGGGCGTAGTGCATAATACTGTCAAAGTCATACGTCTCGCCAAGCGACTCCACCTCTTCAGGCTCCATTTTCAGGAAGTTATACTCCTGCCCTGCGGAAACAGGGAAGAGTGGCCAGGACAGAGAAAGAGGTAAATAAAAACATTTTAGAGAACCATTCAAAGATTCGTGTCCTCCTCCCCGCCACCCAACATGCAATTTATTTCTCTCTCTCACACACTGGATCACATTCTCTGTCTCTACAGGTTCCCTTCTTGTTAGTCTGTTTTATTTACCCCCTTCACTTTCCTCTGCCTATTCTTCCCTTTCTCATCACTGCCATGCTCCTGAGTTACAGACACAGAATGGAGATGGGACCCAGACCCTATGTTATAGACCCAGGATGGCACTGGGAATCTGCCCTTCAGTTACAGACACAGGATGAAGGTGGACACAGCTCCTGAGTTACAGAGACAGGATAGCACTGGGAATCTGCCCCCAAGTTATAGACGCAGCACGGGGCTGGAACCCAGCCCCTGAGTTACAGACTCAAGATGATGCAAACTCTTAGCCTCTGATAAAATATACACCTGGAACCTCATGCACTGCTTTCAAACACTTCCCACTCAAATGCTGAATTGTGGGAACATCTGCATGGCTGCACTTCATCACCATCACAGTGCAATTCATGAAGGCGAATCATGCTTGTGCCCTCGTGCAAACTCCATTATCATGAACGCACCCATTACCTGGCTGAATGTTTTCACGGATGATGGATACGTGATCATCCCGGTCTGGACGTGTGTGCTCATGCCAGAAGCCAATCACATGTCCCAGTTCATGCACCACGATGCCAAACTTATCACAGTTTTTGCCAATGGAGATAGCCTGAGGACCTCCGCCTCGGCGGCCTACATAGGAGCAGCACCTGGGAGGGGGAGACAATGTCAACCAAGACTGAAAGGGACACAAATAAACATATAGAGAGAAAGTGGAGAGAGAGCCGTACATACACACTGACATATGTGCATGGGGGGGGGGGGGGAAGACACACACACACACATACACAAACACATATATACATGGGGGAAAGAGAGGCACATACACATACATGGGTGGGGGTGGGGCAGATAGAGAGGCAGACAGCATGGGGAAGAGAGAGAAAAAGGGGCACACATGCACACACACACACATGCACACACATAAAAATATTACAGAAAGGGGAGACAGGCAGAAACACACATAGGCACACACATCAGTAGAGACTTGTATGTATACATATATAAATATGCACACACACACACATATAAATATTACAGAGAAGGGAGAAAGGCAGAAACACGCATAGGCACACACAGCAGTAGAGACATGTATGTATACATATATAAATATACACACACACACACACACACACAAATATTACAGAGAGGGGAGAGAGGCAGAAACACACATAGGCACAAACAGCAGTAGAGACATGTATGTATACATATATAAATATGCACACACACACACACACACATACAAATATTACAGAGAGGGGAGAGAGGCAGAAACGCACATAGGCACACACAGCAGTAGAGACATGTATGTATACATATATATATATATGCACACACACACATACAAATATTACAGAGAGGGGAAAGAGGCAGAAACACACATAGGCACACACAGCAGTAGAGTCATGTATGTATACATATATAAATATGCACACACACACAAACACAGAAATATTACAGAGAGGGGAGAGAGGCAGAAACACACATAGGCACACACAGCAGTAGAGACGTGTGTATACATATATAAATATGCACACATACACAAATATTACAGATTGGGGGAGAGAGGCAGAAACACACATAGGCACACACAGCAGTAGAGACATGTATGTATACATATATAAATATGCACGCACACACACAAACATATATTCAAAGTGTAGGACTAAATGTTCGGTTTTCCCACTGAGAGAGATAGAAATGGAGTGTCCTGGAACACAACCAGCATTGATTTACCCAAGGGAAGTCTTGCCTCACCAATCTGCTACATTTTTTTGAAAGGGTTCATAAACATGTGGATAATGGTGAGTCAGTGGATGTAGTGTATTTGCATTTTCAGAAGGTGTTTGATAAAGTGCTCCAAGAGAGACTCCTGAGAAAATTAAAAAATCATGGGATAAAAGGCAACATGTTTTTGTGATTTGCAAACTGGTTAAAAGATAGGAAGCAGAGAGTAGGACTCAATGCTCAGTTTTCTCAATGGAGAAGGGTAGACTGTGGCATGCTTCAGGGATCTGTACTAAGATCGGTGCTTTTAATATTATTTATAAATGATCTGGAAAAAGGAACAATGAGTGAAGTGATCACATTTCAGATGATACAAAATTATTCCAAATTGTTAAATCAGAAGCAGATGGTGAAAAACTGCAGGAGGATCTTGTGAGACTGAAAGACTCATCATCCAAATGGCAGATGAAATTTCATGTGGACAAGTGCAAACTGATGCGTATGGGGAAAAGTAATCCACGCTGTAGTTACACGATGTTAGGTTCCATATTAGGAGCTACCACCCGGGAAAAGGCCCTGGGAGTCATAGTGGCCAATACTT
Source organism: Rhinatrema bivittatum (assembly GCF_901001135.1). Taxonomy (NCBI): domain Eukaryota; kingdom Metazoa; phylum Chordata; class Amphibia; order Gymnophiona; family Rhinatrematidae; genus Rhinatrema; species Rhinatrema bivittatum. Next base: position 251,836,218 of record NC_042619.1, read on the forward strand.
TGAAACCTCGGTTCAGTGTGTGGCAGCAATAAAAAAAGCAAACAGAATGTTAGAAATTATTAGGAAAGGAATGGAGAATAAAATAGCAAATATCATAATGCCTCTGTATCACTCCTTGGAGAGACTGCACCTGGAGTACTACGTGCAGTTCTGGTCTCCACATCTCAAAAAAGATATAGTTGCATTGGAAAAGGTACAGAGAAGGGCAACTGAAATGATAAAGGGAATGAAATGGCTCCCCTGCAAGGAAAGGCTGAAGAGGTTAGGGCTGTTCAACTTAGAGAAGAGATGGCTGAGGGGAGATATGATAGAGGTCTATAAAATCATGAGTGGAATAGAACGAGTAAATGTAAATTTTTTTTTTTTTTCAAAAAATACAAAGACTAGGGTGGCACTCCATGAGTTAGTAAGTAGCACATTCAAAACAAATTGGAGAAAATTCTTTTTCACTCAATGCACAATTAATATCTGGAATTCATTACCGGAGGATGAGGTTAAGGCAGTCAGCATAGCTGGGTTTAAAAAAGTTTTGGACAAGTTCCTGGAGGAGAAGTCCATAAACTATTATTAATAAAGTAGACTTAGGAAATAGCCAATTCTTATCATTGTGTGATAGCAGCATGGGATCTATTTACTGTTTGGGATCTTGCCAAGTACTTGTGACTTGGATTGGCCACTGTTGGAAACAGGATGCTGGACCTGATGGACCCTTGGTCTGACCCAGTATGGCAAGTTCTTATGTTCTTATTTTCTTATCTGTACTGGGATCAATGTTTTTTTACATATTCATTAATGATCTAGAAAAGAGAGCAATGAATGATGTGATCAGATTTACAGATGACACAAAGTTATTCAAATTACTTCAGATATGAGCAGACTGAGGAATTTCAGGTAGACCTTACAAAACTGGGGAAGTAGGCATCTAAATGGCAGATGAAAGTTAATGTGGACACATGCAAAATAATGCAAATAGGGAAAAATAATCCCAACAGTGTGTACACAATACCGGGTTCTGTATTAGGAGTTATCAATCAGGAACAATACCTCGGAGCTGTGGACAGTATATTAAAATACCCAGCATTATCTGCAATGGTGGCTAAAAAATCAAATAGGAATTATTCAGAAAGGAACAAAACTGGAAAATACAATAATGCCTCTATAGATCATTGGTGCAATCACACTTCGAATATCGTGTGCCGTTCTGGTCGCCCCATCTCAAAAACGAGACAGAACTAGAAAAGGTGTAGCATACAGCAAAGCAGGGTTAAAAAGAGGCTTGGATGAGTTCCTGGAGGAAAAGTCCATAAAATATTATTAGGCAGGTAGATGAAAGAAAGCTATTGCTACCCCTGGGAGTGAGTAACAGGAAATAGATCTGCCAGGTACCTGCAACATGGACTGGCCACTGCTGGAGGCAGAATGCTGGACTTGATGGACCTTGATCTGACCCAGCATGGCACTCATGTTCTAAGGTACAGAGGAAGCTACAAAAATGATAAAGCGGATGGAACGCATCCTAATGAAGAAAGGCGAAACAGGTTGGAGACCTTCAGCCTGGAGAAGAGATGACTGAGAGGGGATATGACTGAGGTTTAAAAAATCATGAGAGGTTTGAAACAAGTTAATAGGGAACAGTTATTTACTCTTTCAAATAATACTAGGATTAAGGAACAGTCCATGAAATTAACCAGTCGAAGATTTCAAATAAATGTAAGATCTAAATATGAATAGCTTACAGATGAGGAGAGACGGGGAGATATGACCGAGACATTGAAATATCTGAAAGATATACTAATAATGCACAGGAAGCAACCCTTTCTCAATAGACAGAAAGTTGTAGAATTAGGAATCATGGTATGAAGCTCCAAAGGGGTAGGAACAATGTCAGGAAATTTTTTTTCAGGAAGGATGGAGGATGCTTGGAATGCCCTTCTAGAGAGTGATGGAGACAACAATAGTAACAATTAAAAAAAACAAAAACTAATGAATCACATGGCGATTCAGCCCAAAACAGCCATGGTATGACTGCATTGTGCTTCCAAGAAGGCATGGGGTTAGCAGCTTGAAGTGGTGATTACAACCCTAAACTACAATGGAATGATGAAATCAGGCCTACAAGAAGGCTGGAATGCTCTGCACAGAGGGAGTATGGTTGAAACCCAAACTGTACAGATTACTACAAAACTTGATGATAAGACACAGAAGGGGGCCTGGGTGTTAGGTTTATGTATTGGTTTTATAAGAAGCAAAGCTGAACATGGCAAGGCCTGAAATGGCCAACTAGTAGAAGTGGTGGAGACCCATCACTGTTAACAGATTTTGTGCATGGTTGGGATAGATTATGGAGAGCAATGGTGTGAAGCGGGTTGAGAGGTCAGGTAAAAGACCTAGGGGAAGGGGGGAGTTGCTGCTGGGTTGCATAAGGAAATGTATATGCACAGCCGAAATGGACAAATCTGAACCAGGCAGACTAGATGGGCCATTTTGGTCTTTATTTGCTCTCATTTACTATGTATTTTTTCAGTCAACATAAAATTAAGCTGTGGAATTTATTGCCAGAGGATGCAGTCAAGGTTAGACATATAAGTGGGTTTAAAAATGATTTGGACACGTTTCTGGAGGACAATTACAATTATCAGCCAGGTAGAGAGGGGGGATTGCCACCTCGTAATTCTGGGAGTGAGCGACAGGGAATGGATCCTCCCTTTAGGATCTAATGGGGACTTCGGGGTGACTTGGACTGGCCATTGTCAGAGACAAGATGCTGGGCTCAGTGGACCTTGGGTTTGACTCAGCAAGGCACTGTGTGTTTATGTTCTTATATTCAAAGAAAGGAAGACAGACACACACCTGCCATTCAGAAATATGAGCTGATCTAAACTGAAATGCTCAAATGGACAATGCCCAATACCATGCAGTGCACAATTGCTAAAAGACATGACAGCATATGAGGAGGCACAGAGTAGGTACTGGAAGAGCAGGAGGTGCTGCAGGCAGGAGTGAGGTGCACTGGCAGAGCTGGATGTGGGAGGGCTTAATACTGGAATACTAGAGGCTGCCACAGAACAGGAGTGAGGTGCACTGGCAGGGTTTTGTGAGGGGGGGGGGGTCTCAGGACTGGAATATTAGGGGGTGCTGCAGTGCAAGAGTGAGGTAATTTGGCAGAACTGAGTGAGGGTTTCGGTTCTGGAATAGCAGGAGGAACTGCAGGACAGGAATGGGTTGCATTGGCAAAGTTGTGTGGGGGTCTCAGTACGGAAATAGTAGGGTAATTCAAATTTACTAATGAACAATACAATATTTACATATGGGGTGCTGCAGGGCAGAGCTATGTCTTGGGGATGGGTGGGTCTAAGTACTGGAACAGGACAAGTACTGCAGGACAGGTTTGGATTGCATTGGCAGAGCTGTGTGTGTGTAGGTCTCAGTACTGGATTACCAGGGGGTGCTGTAGTGCAATTCACATTTAGATATTTCCATATGGGGTGCTGCATTGTAGGAGTGAGGTGCATTGACACAGCTGAGGGGGGAGGGTCTCAGTACTGGAATAGCAGGGGTTGTTGCACAGCAGGAGTGAGGTGCATTAGCAGAGCTGAGTGAGGTCTCAGCATTAGAAGATGCAGAAAGTCAGAACTGACTTTCTGCATCTTCTAATGTAACAGGTCATGGGAAGACACTGTAAAGGCAAAAACAAAAACTGTAGACCAATTTATTCCACTGAAAATCATGAAAACTGGGAAGCTCCCATAGGGTTCCTGCTGTTCTTTTTTCCTGGACTGCTGCAGCTCCATGGATGGATGCTGTCGCTCATGTGATGAGCGGCACCAGCACTTACCCGCAGGGCCTGTAGGTGAATACGATGTAACTGTCTTCGTCGCTGCGCTCTAGGAAGGTGACGCACGTGTGCTTCTCCCAGTGCCGCATGGCTTGTCGGAAGATTGCCCGCTGGCTACCTGGAAAGAGGTGAGATGAACTGAATGTGATAAGGACCAGAAGGCAATTTACCCCCATGAACTAGCTGTCTGGAAGTTACCCTCCCCCAGTAACGGCTACAAGTCTGTGCGGTGTCCCGGAATATCTTTACTGTCGGCTGCCTTTAGAGGAGGCATTCCCGGGGCAATCAGAAAATAATGCACACAGACTGTTATGTCCTGACCCTTGGGCATTGTTTTCTGCAGCAAATCTATCTGCACAAAAAAAAAAAAAAAAAAGCAGTCGCAAAAGTTCAAGTCTGAGAAGGAAAGTGCGCGTGTATTTACTCTTTCAAACGTGATGCAAATAAAAACAAACCTGTAGGCTTTCTACCAAAGTGGCGCTCTCAGGGCATGGCATACATTGTAAAAAAAAAACCAAAACGGTTTGCACTGTAGGGTCTAGGCTGAACGTGTGCGTTATATTTTTCACACCCCGAGGATAGTGTTATCCGACCAAAAGCATTGTTTTGGGACCATGCCCATGGTTCTCTTCTGTTCATTAAACATCTATGGATTTACAGGCTGGCCCTGGGGTGGACCTGAATGGACAAGGAAGGTACTGGAATATATTTAGGTGATGGTGTGCCCTAGGACTATTTCAATATGCCGCAGTGCTAGCCTTCTAGAGGCCGACGTGAGCGGAGAGATCATGGGGAGAAGGGCATCTTAACACCTCCACGGTTCTGTTTCAGCTTCTTCTTATGCACAACTTCATGTTTAAAAACCCTCCGGAAATGGGTGGGAATGCCCGGGAAGCCCCCTGCACTCACCCTTCACACCAGGTTAAACCAAGCCCCTGCCTGGACTGACTCTGTTAAAAAGACAGCATCGCATACCTATGGGTGGCAGCAAAGCACGGGTTTGTAAAAAGAAATACAGCTCTTTTTAGCATTAAAGCAAGCTCATGCGTGTGTGGATTTTTTTTATTACATCTGTTTTCAATGAATGTCATGAATGGAACTGATCAGAAGCTGGAGCTGCTTATGTTTAATGAGAAGGAATGTGCTGAAAGATTGTGCCGGTTTCTTCTGGATTGTATGGGCAGTACCCCCGGGATTAATATTACTGCTGATCCGTATTTACTTGTGCCCCCTCCCCCCCCCCCCATCCTTATCTACCTGCCGCATCAAGTTCCCCCCTCCCCCTTCACTCACCGCTGAAGTTTCCGCTGATGACGTACGGGATGACCCCATCTGGCCAGACACGCTCAGACCGAGAGGTGGCGGCTCGTCGAATGCGAGATCGGATCGTCGCCGGCTCCCTCTGCGTCCTTTCCTGCGCTAAGCTGGTGCTGTTGGATCTGCTGCCTTGGAGAGGATGGGGAAAACATGAGAGGCTCCTTCCCGGGAGACAGATAAGTTGCTGGGAAGAACTGGGAAACCCCTGAGCTGCCCCCCCCCCCCCCCGGCTTCAGTACCAGAGGGGGGAAGGGAAGGCACCTTGCCATCTCCATGAACACCTGAGACGGGCCCTGCCTGCAGCTTCTGCGAAAAAAGTTTGGATGGGATTCCCAATCCTGTTTACATGGACAGGAGGAGAACCGAAGAACTGAGCTAATTTTTACATGCACAACAGTAGCAGTGTAACAATTCTTTTTTTTTTTAATTATTTTTGAAGGTCGGTGGGAAGAGGTCTGTTCCTGAGCTGTGCTGCTCTCATCCCAAGTGGACCTGGATCCTGTAAATATTGTTAGTGGATTCCTGCCAGTGGGGCTGCTGTGTCCCCTGCGGTTGGTGATGTCAACAGCTGAGCTAACAGATTTCAGAGCAGTGTGACTCTCGCTGGTGTAATGACCCTAGGCATGAGCCAAGGTCAAGCTACAGTTCACTGTCGAACTATTGGAAGGGAAAGTAATAGGAAACATAGCTACCTCACTTTGCACACTTACAACGATGGTGTAAAGAGACACCTAATTTGTTTTGCCTGGATTAACCAGTGCAGACAGTGAGATTTACAGAATTATTTCACAGGGGATGCCCTTTTGTCCCAGTGTACGATGGAGGTATTATGGTCAGGGAATGACTGAAGGAGAACACACGACATTCAAAAGGGCTCCCGCCACTATCCGACACTATCAGAGGGCTCAAGGTCTGGCTGGCAAGTGAACTGCTGGCATGTTCAAGACAGACAGTGCTTTGTGAATGAGATAAAGCACATACTGCCTGCATGCTTTGCTCTCTAATATTCAGTTGTTGTAATAAAACTTCAGATCAGGACATTCCCTGCCCGCCCAACACTGGGTCACTAAATAAAGTGCCTCCTTGTAAAGGATCCTCATATCAGGTCATTCCCTACTGCTAACACCAGGACACTGAAAAGGGTCCTCAGCTCTGGATATTCCCTGCCACTAACACCAGGATACGGATAATGTTACTCTTTCTAAAGGATCCTCAGATCAGGACATTCCCTGCCTCCTAATGCCAGGTCACTGATAAAGTTCCTCCTAATCTCCAAATGTGGGGGACTATGTAATACTGTGCACTAGGCCTTGTACATTTTCTGCTCATAAAATATGATTTCTGCACTGAAAACATTTTTTGAGCACATAAACCATATTTTATGTGCAGAAAACATGGTTTATGTGCATAAAATCATTTTCTTATGCGTGCTACGCATTCTTTTACACATATTATTGGGTTAGCATGCATTTTTAAATTCCTAATGTATTAGCATACCATTAACTTACTGCAGCAGGAATTTAACATTTTTTTAGTGTGTGCGTTAAGAAACGCTTGTTTGTAGGCCTTGTTTCTCACAGGGAAGCGGAGGTACAATTGCTGCAATGCAATATTGAGCTAGAAGTTTAGGGAGCGTTTCTCTGTGGTCCCGTTACCATTTCAGAATGGTCCCTTTCTCTCTCTCTCTCTCTCTCTCTCAAGGCCCTTCTTGGATTAAAAATCAAACATTACCTGAGGAGTTGGTTGTGCTCTCATTGGTCTGCTGGGTGACATTAATGATTCTGTCCACTTTGAACATCTTCAAGTCCTCCTCATCTAGAGCAATATCTCCCCAAAAGGCAGCTGCAGAGAAATGCCAGAAATCAGGGACGAAACCAATGGAAAACCAGAGAAAACTTGAGATCATGAGTCAACGTTTGGGAATACTTAGCAGGAAAAGAGTTAAATCGCTCTCTAGTCTAGTGGAAGTGACACGAAACCTTTCATGTGTTTTGTCTCAGCCAAAAGAATTTAAGTGGCCATCCAAGCGTGGTGAACTGGAGAGCTTTTTCACAAGCCCTACAGAATGAAACAAACATGAATGATTTGGAGCCGTAACTGTCAATTTGACAGGCTTGGAAAGAGCTAAACTAGTACTACAGATTCTTTGTCACTGGGCAGGTCACCTTTACCACTAAACTGAGCTCCAAAGAGTCACGTTCAACTCTGACCACACCTCCTTAATTCCACCGTATTTCCAGACCACGTGGGGGTTTGAAAATTCTAGGGTGTCCAAGTCACAGAGAGCATTTCCGAGCCATGACAAGACCGATGCTGATCCCCAGATGTATGACGTAATTGGCAAAGCTGTAATATATTTCTGCAGCTGGTCCTCACCTTAGAAGTAATATTTAAGAGCCGCGTGCATGCGCACATGTGCACGCATTTGCCAGTGCGCACACATGGATGCGCCGATTTTACAACACCTCCTAGCTAGCTTGCCTCCCTTTTACCCTATTAGCCCTAAGCCTTAAAAGCCCGCTGACTAGCCTAGTTTTTTTTTGTTACATGACTTACACACCTTCCATAACAGAAGTAAAGTTATGCAGTAGGGGACCCCTGTGCACACTTGTGCGCGTAACTACTCATGCATTGACCTCACAGTGCGGTCCCAGTCTGCCCATGGCCCGCCCTTTTGATGAGAAAAAACTTTATGCTCGTACCTGCGCGGGTTTTAAAATCCACAAGGCGCGCACCAGGCCAAGTCACACACATATTTCCCGGCTTTGGCATGCGTAGTGCTTTTAAAATCAACCAGTAAGGTTTGCAGGGAAGCTTAGGGGACATTATATGGTAACCATGCAGAAAAGGCCAGTAATCTGAGCATTAAGAAACTGTGCGCTAGTTTTCAGCGCACATTTTAAGTGCTCAGATTACTTTTTTTTTTTTTTAACTCCCAATGCAGTAAGCTAATGCTATGCAAATGCCTCGGGAGTTAAAAAAAAATGCGCATTAGCTGTAAAGCCAAACACACATTTTAACTCAAGTGCATGGAGGGGAGGCAGCCCTGACAGTAAAGCTGGTGGCCACTGAAATGCCTTCCCTAACTTCCACACTCTTGCAAAGTGGAGAAAACATATGCGGCAGGCCCCAGCTTCCAGTGTCTGGTTCATTCTTCATTTCTCCTTCCATGAGCTGGATAAGTATTTACACAGCTAACTTAGCAGTGACCTATGACACATAACCGGATAAATACTGAGTTGCCTCCGTGTATCCAGATAAAGCCCTAAAGATCTGAAGATTATGGAGCCGCAAGTGAGAGCTAGAGCTGCAATCTGGCCATGATCTCTACTGTCAGGGTTGCCTCCTCCCCACAGCATTTTGGACCTTTTTCATGCTTTTGTTATGGTATTAACTGCCAGCGCAGTAGCGCTGAAAACTTAATTCCAGCCCTGACCCATGAGTTAAGTTTCCAGCAGGAAAAAATGGTCTACTGGCCAGATACAGTCTCTCTGCTTCGGGGAGTACTGCTGAATTCCCTCCATTTGCATGGGATTTCCATGCAAAGGCACTAAGCACTACTCCCGTTTAGGCACAGACATTTTCTGTGCACAAAACTCCTCGCTGCATCGGCAGTTAGGTTTTGCGCACCGAGAACGTGCATTGAAGTGCAGGCAGCAAGGAGCATTCAGCTGGACGCACCTTTCTGCATCAGCCTGAGCATAACCTAGCTGGCAGACATGCACCTAAACGATACCAGTTTTCAAAGTGAAGTTATGTGCAGCATGCAAGCCTGCTTAGAAAATTATCCCGCCCAGTCGACACCACCCAAACTTTCCACCTGCCAAAAACGTCCACATGAAAAACTGCGCGTGAAAATTTAGGTTCAAACCTTTGGAACTCTACACGTGCATGCCCCTCCCCCAACTCTGCCTCCTGGGAACGCCTGAGCCAGTCTGGATAAACTCACACGCGACCGGGACACAGGCGCACATGCATTTGCCCACACAGCAGACAGGCACTGTTATAGTGACCCCCCCTCTCTATGGGCAGAGCACTGGTTTTTGTACCCACAGAAATGCTTTGGAAAAATTACCTTTTCTAGAGGCCACTTTCACTAAGCAGCTTGGCGTCAAGATACACGGAGGCTTTTGTGCCGTGTAGCTTTAGCAAATTTCCAAAGAGGAGCTCCCCAGCTGAACTGCATAGTTGCAGAAGTGCTCACACATTTTGCTGCTGCTGCTTGTGTGAGTTGAAATGCAACAGGTAATCTCTGCATTTGCATTGCGCAATCCAAAATATATGTGCATGGTTTTCTCCCCGGACCTTACTAACACACCTCTGGGAACATCTATTTTCTTACGCGCATTGTGAAATAAGCACCAGCTTTCTACCAACTATGGGGGGAGCAAGGGGGAAGGGGAATAAATTTCGAGTTAGTTGAATCTACTTCCAAAGTTAAACGGGTAAAGCCCAACTAACTATTTTGTACACAGCCCTCTCGGAGGGTGATTTTCAAAGACTGGAAAGTCCACGGGTGCTTTTTCTCCTCGGGGCTTTCCACAAATTGTCAAAGCAGAAGCACATGCACGCTTTTGTTTTCCAAATTCCTTGGAGAGTACGTGCACAAACTCTCCCACACACAGTTACACCTGCTCCTGGCATGGCCTAACTTGTGCCTGTGGAACTCTGCACATGCTTTTTAAAATCCAAAGTATGAGCAGAAATCTGAACTCCAGCCCAGTTTCACTGTCCCGGGAATGCCTCTCCTTTTTTTTGCGTGTCCAAAACGATGTGCAAAATCGGGTTACGCGCATGCATTTTGCATGCAAAGGCTAGGAAGTTTTCTAATGAGCCATTTACGTTCCTAAAAGCTGTGCTTTCCACATGTAAACGACTTTGAAAACTCAGTGGACAATTTTTTAAACTATTGGACCTGAGTAAATAGCGAGCCGCCCAGGTAAATCAGCTTGTCACAAAGTTGCGCACTTCTGCCCTGCGAAGGGTACACATGGATTTTCAAGGTGCCCCAATTAGTCAATTTTAAAAGCCCTGCAGGCCCCAAAACAGGGAAATTTGCGCCTGCCTCGGACCCGTGCGGATTTTAAAAGGCCTGCGACCACGCGTGTATCCTCCCGTTACGCGCACAAAAGGCTTTTTACCAAAAAGGAGTGGGGCTTGGGCGTGATCTGGGTGGGACATGGGCGGGCCGGGTCTGCAGCATGAAGCCAGCACATAAGTAGTTACGCGCACACGAGCGCGCCAAGATCCCCCTACCGTGTAATTTTACTTCTGCTCTGGACGGCGTGTAAGTCATGTAACAAAAAAAAATTTGCAAGTCAGCGGAGTTTTGAGGATCGGGAGGGGTAATAAGGTAAAAGGGAGGCAAGTTAGCTTAGGTGGATTAAGGCATCCTTTCCTTTATTGGGGTGAACTGGGAAAAAGGGCTATTGTGTCAGTGCGCGTAGCTACTAAAATTGCCCCCACTTACGCGCACGAGGCGGCATTTACGTGCATACGCGCGGGTCGAGATAAAATCGTGCGCACATATATGCGCCTACAGCCAATTTTATAACCCACAGCGTACGTTATGAAATCATTGCATATATGCGCCCATGCATGGGTCTTAAAATTTACCTCTTGCTTTTTTTACCCGAGCAGAGGTTCCTAGGAATGAAAACTCTGCCTGCATCAAAAGCAGGTGCCTCGTCTTGTGGGTACTCGTGACGCGCAAACCTTCCAGGCAGTTTTCAAAGGGATACTACCTGCACAGTCTTCCTTTGACGACTAAGTACAAGGCCCGCGAGGAAAAGCTCCCTGTGGATTCTGTAACTATGTGGGCTGTTTAAAATGTACCCCTTTAATACTTTGTGCTTATACAGAGACCAGGGTTACAACAAACGCAAGCTCGGAAGAGTCAGCCCAGATGGACAGGATTCACTGAAACATGGGGCAAAGCCAAACCATACATATACAGTGATAGCGTAGATGTCAGCTGATAAAGGCTGATTGGCTCATCCTGTCTGCCCCATTGCCCCTGCTCTAGCTAAGGATATCTCCCAGCTGTCTGTGATACAAATTTGACCTCCTGCAGGAGGTTGATCCTTATCATTTTTGTCCTTAACTGGGAAGTGTATCCAAGTCAGCCTACTGCCCCTACAAGGAAACTTGCCACCCTCCCTTAAGAATGTAGCAAAGTCCTGCCACACCTGTGTGCTGGTTGACTTTGCTTCTTCATACTGGGAGCTTGGAGCAGCCGTACCAGCACACTGTGTATGATGGATTTGCCATCTCCCTTTTTGGCCCTCTATTCTTCCAGGTCTAGGATCATATACGTTTCCATACCTAGACCACCTCCCAGTCCCCCCCATTTCTTTTATCCTCCTGTTCCCCTAACCCTGCACTTACCACTGCTCTCTGAGCTGTAACTTCTGTTTCCAAGGTAGAGTGGGAAGGTTCGTGGGCAGGATGGAAGTGCTGGATCAGCAGGTCTGCGCTTGCCTAGGAGGATTCAGCTATTTGTCTGCAGAGCTGTGGTTATCTCAAGGCCTTTGTTTTACAGAGGAGTTACCACAGGAGGAATTCCTTTTTCCTAGCTCCTAATCATAGATAAGGAAGGTTATCCTCACACAACAACCCCCAGTGGGTCTGCTGGAAAGGGACAAAAGATATAAAGCCCAGAAGTCCCTCTGTGAAAGAAGCCCAACCTGCAAACCGAAATCCTTGCCAGTGATTCATACTGACCCTGAAAGATTGGCTCGCCAACACAACTGGCATTCAGGGCACATCTGGTTTTAATAACATGCCTCAAATCTTGTCTTTTTCTCAAACATAAATTGCTTCAACCTTCAGCTTTTCTCCTAGTGGCTGGTTTCTACTGCTTACACTGCCTTTTCTTCACACTCATAACAAATATCATCCACGCCCCCACCCCTGCACTAAAGGCTCTCATCCACCTTCCCCAATCTGACAGAGGCCCCATCCACCTCTCCTCATCATTAAACAGTCCCTATGCACACCCATCCCCCTCATTAAGCAGCCCCCATGCACCTCTCTCATCATAAGAATCACCGTATTGGGTCAGACCGAGGGTCCATCAAGCCCAGTATCTTGTTTCAACAGTGGTCAATCCAGGTCACAAATACCTGGCAGGATCCCAAACATTAAATAGATTCCATACTGCTATCCCCTAATGGATAGATTTTAAAAAGGCTGCACAATTTTATAAAGTATGCACACACCTTGGAGGGAGAGAGAGAGAGAGAGAGAGAGAGACTTTATAAGAGTCAGCCTGACACTCAATATATGGACCTTTGTAAGGGGACACTTTGATTCTGGGTGAGTTTTTGGGAGGTGGTTGGGGTTAGGGGTGGTGGTGTTACAGACACATTCAGAGGTATTCATTGTAAAATTGACATCATTAAAGAATTTTAGACATAATAATTGATGAAAAGGAGTTGATTTACACAATGTAGCTACAATGCCCCTACCATGTGACAGGGGCCGGCCAATGGCACTGGTAGCCCCCTGTCACATGGTAAGAGCAAAAGGCCATCAGTATCATTTTGATCACTGGCAGCCGACGGCCCAGGAGCGGGAGATTGCTCCCAGGACCCCGCTGGACCACCAGTGACTTTGGGTGAATCTTGGTGGGGGGTACCGAAATGGCACACCCCCAATCCGAAAATGAAACGGGCACAAAAAAAACTATGCACGCTAGTTCTCACCCAACCTGACTCGAGCCGATAGTCGGGGTCGGGTGAGGACGGACGGGTCGCTCGTCGGTTGGCAGCAAGAGAGATGAGACAGCCATGGCAGCGGCTGTCTCTTCCCACTTGCTGCCACCCCTGGCACTCTAGGCCCCCGCCTAGTTCGCCTAGTGCTTCTGCCGGCCCTGCATATATTGAGTCTTATAAAGAGACTCTCTCTCTCTCTCTCTCTCTCTGTGTCTCCACCTACTGAGGAGCTGTAGCAAAGTTACGTACGTACATACGCATGTTGGCTGAGGAAAATTAGGGGATATGCGCGTCAGTGCTGACCCTGCCTTTGGAACGCCCATGCCTTGCCCTTTTTCTTCCTACCTTTTCTGGACACACGTGCATTAATGTCCCTCTCCCTTCCCGCTCCCTCCTTCTTTTTCCTCCCCCCCGCACCAGCATTTATCTGTATATACGTGCACTTGCCTCCTTTCATACTGTAAATAAGTTCTATATGCTAAGTTCTTAAGTGCACATGCCTCCTTAGCATTGTTTATAGTTCACTTGCATATCTAACCCTAGCATGAATGCAAAAGTTGTAACTCTGCTCTTTGACTCTCTTCATCTGTACTTTTATATATTATCCAGTTAGCCCCCTTCCCCGTTTTTTGTAATTTCCTTTCTCAGTTACTTGTAAACCGACGTGATGTGTCCTACGAATGCCGGTATAGAAAAATGTTAAATAAATAAATAAATAAATGTGCCCTTCTCGGCTATTTAAAATTTGCGTAGTTCCCGTGCAGCCCACTTACACGCATATGTGGCTGTTTTTGCATGCGCAAGGCTTTAAAAATCTACCTGTTTGGCTAATAACAGTTTATGGACTTCTCCAAGAACTTGTCCTAACCTTTTTTAAACCCAGCTATGCTAACTTCCTTAACCACATCCTCCAGCAATGAATTCCAGAGCTTAACTCTTCATTGAGTGAAAAAGAAATTTTCTCCGATTAGTTTAAAATGTGCTATTAACTAACTTCATGGAGGGTCCTCTAGTCTTTGTATTTTTTGAAAGAGTAAATTATTGATTTACATATACCTGTTCTATTCCACTCAAGATTTTGTAGACCTCTTTCACATCTCCCCTCAGCCGTCTCTTCTCCAAGCTAAACAGCCCTAACCTCTTTAGCCTTTCCTCATAGGGGAGCTGTCTCCTTTATCATTTTTGATTGCCCTTCTCTGTACTTCTTCTCTGCACTTCAGCTATATCTTTTTTGAGATATGGTGACCAGAACTGCACACAGCACTTCAGGTGCAACCTCACTTTGGAGTGATACAGAGGTATTATGGCATTCTATGTTTCATTGTCCATTCTTTTCCTAATAATTCCTAACATTTTGTTTGCTTTTTTGATGGCTGCCGCACACTGAGCTGAGGATTTAAAGGATGGTTCATTATGACACCCAAATCAGTTTCCTGGGTGGTAACTCCTAATATGAACCCAACATTGTGAAATTAAAGTATGGGTTACTTTTCCCCATGTACATCACTTTGTACTTGTCCACATTAAATTTCATCTGCCAGTCTTCCAGTCTCACAAGGTCCTCCTGCAATTTTTCACAATCTGCATAATTTGCATTACAATTCTACATAATTTTGTGTCATTTTCAAATTTGATCCTCACTTGTTGTTACCCTGTCCAGATCATTTCTAAATATATTAAAAAGCACAGGTCCAAGTACAGATCCCTGAGGCACTCCACTGTTTACCTTTCTCCAATGAGAAAATTGAACATTTAATCCTATTCTCTGTTTCCTTTAACCAATTTGAAAACCATAATAGGACATTGCTTCCTATCCCATGACTTTTTAATTCTCTCATGTCTCTCATGGGGCACTTTGTCAAATGCCTTCTGAAAATCCAAATACACTATATCCACTGGTTCACCATTACATACCTGTTTATTAACTCTTTCATAAAAATGTAGCAGATTGGTAAAGCAAGATTTTCCTTGTGTAAATCAATGCTGGCTGTGTCCCATTAAACCAGATCTTTCTATATGTTATGTGATTTTGTTCTTTAGAATATTTTCCATGAGTTTTCCCATCATTGAAGACAGATTCACCGGACTGTAGTTTCCCAGATCATGCCTGGATCCCTTTTTAAAGATTGGTATTACATTGGCCACCGTACAATTTTTAGGTAGAATGGACAATTTTAATGATAGGTTATAAATTACTTGTAATAGATCTGCAATTTCATTTTTTAGTTCTTTTAGAACATTTAGTTTGGGCAATTTGCTACTCTTTAGTTTGTCAATAATATGTCTTATTACATCTTCCAGCTTCACCATGATTTGTTTCATTCTTCTGAATCATTACCACTGACACAGGTATCTCCCCAACATCCTCTTCAGTAAACTCTGAAGCAAAGAATTAATTTAGTCTTTCAACTATGAACTTATCTTCCCTAAGTGCCCCTTTAACCCCTCAATCATCTACGATCCAACTGACTCCATCACTGGCTTCCTGCTTTGGATATATTTTTAAAAGTTTTTATTATGAGTTTTTGTCTCTATGGTCAGCTTCTTTTCATATTGGGGTAGATTTTAATAAAGTACGCCCGCGCGTACTTTTGTTCGCGCACCAGGCACGAACAAGAGTACACCAGATTTTAATAGATACGCATGTAGCCGCACGTATTCTTTAAAATCCAGGGTCGGCGTGTGCAAGGCTGTGCAAAATCGGCAGCCTGCGAGTGCCAAGCCGCGCAGCCTGCCCCGTTCCCTCCGAGACTGCTCCGAAATCAGAGCGGCCTTGGAGGGAACTTTCCTTCCACCCCCTCGCACCTTCCCCTCCCTTCCCCTCCCTAACTCACCCCCCCAGCCCTATTTAAATCCCCCCTACCTTTGTTGGCAAAGTTACGCCTGCACAAGGCAGGTGTAACTTGCGCACGCCAGGCGGGCCGCCGGCGTGTGATTCCCCGGCCCGGGAGCAGTTTCGGAGGCCTCAGCCACACCCCCGAAACGCTCACGGCTGGAACCATGCCCACGGCCCCGCCCCCGGATAGCGAGACGCCGCAACACGCCCCCCGACATGCCCCCCCCCCCAGGAAAGCCCCGGGACTTACGCTTGTCCTGGGGCTTGCGCTCGCCGCCAAGGGGCATGTTTTCGGGGGGAACGCGCATATCTTATGAGCGTACCCCTTTGAAAATCTGCCCCTTTATCTTTCATCCTACCTTATCAATGTTTTATATCTAACTTGCCAATGCTTATGCTTTTACCTATTTTCTTCAGTTGGATCCTTTTTCCAATTTTTGAAAGAAGTTCTTTTGGCTAAAATAGCTTCCTTCACCTCATTTTTAACCATGCCAAGAGTCATGTGAGCTTCCTTCCACTTTTTTAAATCCGTGGAATACATCTGGATTGGGCTTCCAAAATGTTATTTATAAACAATGACCATGCTTGATGTAAATTTTTAATCTTTGTATCTGCACCTTTCAGTTTTATTTTATTAAAGTATTCCTTTTGAAAGTTTAATGCTAGAGTTGTAAATTTACTTAATATCCTCCCTCCAGTCATAAAGTCAAATCTGATAACTGATCATTGATGCTGAGCAGCTCCACCACCGTTACCTCTTGTACCAAATCCTGCATTCCACTAAGAATCAGGTCTAAAATTACTCCCCCTCTCATCAGTTCCTGGACCACCTCTCTATCAAACATTAATTTATTTTATCTAGAAGTTTTAACTCCCTAGCATGTTCTGATATTATGTTTACCCAGTCAATATTGGGATAACTGAAATTTCCCATTATTACTGTGCTGTCAAATTGGTTAGCTTCCCTATCTCTGTTAGCATTTCATCATCCATTTGTTCATTTTGACCAGGTGGAAGATAGTATACCCCCACCACTATACTCTTCCCCTTCACACATGGAATTTCTATCCATAGAGATTCTACTGTACATTTAGACTTCTGTAGGATCTTTATCTTGGACTCTATACCATATCTAACATAAGGTGTCACACCCCCCTTCCCTCTCCAAGTTGATCCATCCTATGATTGCAATATAATTTGCACCCTGGTATGGCACTGTCCCATTGGTTATCCTCTTTCCACCAGGTTTCTGAGATGCCAATTATGTCTCTCTCTTCATTCAGTGTTATAGATCCTAATTCTCACATCTTTCTTTTTAGACTTCTGGCATTAGCATACAGACATTTCAAAGTATGTTTTTTGTTAGTATTAACAATGTGTTTATCAGTTAACAGGGGTAATTTGGAATTTTTTAACCCAAGTGGTTCATTACTTATAAGCACATGGACTACTTTTGCTTTTATTGCAACTTCTCTGTTGGGATGCTCTAACTCCTCTGTTATTTTAGTATTCTTCAAAGATACCTCCCTCCAAGTCACAAGCTGCTGAGCAACGGTCAACTTTACCTCATTATCTAGTTTAAAGGTTTGGTGCCAGCAGCCTGGTTCTATCCTGGTTAAAATGGATAGACTCCCCCTGCCCCAAAATGTTGCCCAATTCCTAACAAAACTAAAGCTCTCTTCCCTACACATTGTCTCACCACACATTCAGACTCTGGAGTTCTGCCTGCCTCTAGGGTTCTGCATGTGGAATGGAGAACATTTCAGAGAATGCTACCCTGGAGGTTCTGGATTTCAACTTTCTACCTAAAAGCCTAAATTTGGCTTCCAGAATCTCCCTCCCACACCTTTCTATGTCATTGTTGCCCACATGTACCATGGCAGACGGCTCTTCCCTGTAATGTCTAATATCCTATCTAGGGATGCATGAGGTCCAGTGCCTTCACACCAGGCAGGCAAGTTACCAAGTATCCTCACATCCACCAGCCACCCAGCTAGCTACATTCCTAATAATTGAATCACCAACTCTGACAGCTGACTTAACCCTTACCTCCTGGGCACTAGCCCTTGGAGACTCATCCTCAATGCAAGAGGATAATAACCTTGAGAGCAAATCCTTGCTTCAGGATCACTTCCTGCTACACCAGAGTGATGCTCTCCAACTAGGTGACCTTGCTCCTCCAGAGTAGTACAGGGGCTGCCACAGTGGAGTTGGAACTTGGCTACTACCCTGTTTCCCCAAAAATAAGACATCCCCCGAAAATAAGACCTACCCCTTCCCCATATTTAAAAAGCCCCTATCATCTTCCCTCTTGTCAGTAATAGTTAACTATCTAAAACAGGAAAGATTTCCCTCCCCTGTCACATGGGTTCTGACAATGAGAGCCTGTAGGCATTTCCTTGTTTACCCTGGAAAAGAGTAAACTGAGAGGAATGTGATAGCTAGCTTCAAACATGTGAAGAAAGGTTACAGTGAGGGTGGGAGTGTTAAGATTTTGTCTGCTACGTAGCCTTATCCTACCTTCTTGATGCCTCCCCACTAGCAAGAGGCCTTACGTATGCCTCATCACTAGTCTTGTAAAGCTCCTCCTCTCTGTCTTTGCCACGCCCAAGTCTCAGCCCTGTGTAAACCTTCCTTGCCAGAAGCTCCTTGTCTTCTCAAGGTGTCACTTCTGGCTCACTGACCTGACCCTTGTTCTTGCCTTCTCTTGTGGCCTTCGGACCTTCTTGACTTGTTCTTGCTTTGCCTTGTGGCCTTCAGGCCTTTTTGCCTTGCCTAGCCTTTTGGCCTTCGGGCCTTCTAGTCTCTTGCCTTGCCTTGAGGTTCTCGGGCCTATCCTACATTGTTTCCTGTCTTGAGGCCGTCAGGCCTATTGTCTCTTGTATCCTGCCTTGAGGCCTTCAGGCCTATTCTGTCTATTCCAAGCCTTGCTGCCTTTGGGCTTCTCTATTCTGAGAATTCTATTCTATTCTGAGGCAGCAGCATGTGGCAGGCATTAGACCCTTAACACAGATTAGTTTGTTACCTGCAGGTGGGGACCTTCACAAACAGCGAGAACAGGGAGTGACTCACTAAAGAGCCACAAGTGACATAACACCTAAAGGAGATGGACTGGCACAAGAATGTAATTCTTACTGCTTGGGCAATTCTTTGACTGCTGGTGTTGTCAGGAATAAGATCAGCGCATCACCCGCACGGGGATTTCTGCTTCCCATAGGTGTCCAAGCAGCTAAGAGACACCAGTCAAATGGTCTGGAAACAGCTAGATGATTTGGAAGAGGTAAGGGGTGAGATACCAGTGAAAGAAAAGAGTGCAACACAGGAACATGACAGCAATGAAAGATGGGCCAGGAAGCAGAGTGAAATGTAAAGGCAGGAAAGGAACCAAGAGACTGAGCTGCCAAAGGGCACCAGAACAAAGGTGTCAAAACAGATAGAGCAATTGGAAGAAGCAATGGGTGAGATACCAGTGAAAGACAAGTGTGCAATACAGGAGAACAAAAAACCGTGTATGACAGGCCAGGAAACAGAGTGAAAAGGAAACCAGAAGATTGAAGAGCTGAAGGCTGAGCTCCTGCTTTCCATGGAGAAGGACATGTATGCTGGGGACCAGGAGACGGAAAGGCTACCTAAATTAAATATGACATCCAAAGTTAAAAGCATGATAAGTGAGATAAACAAGGCCATAATCTGTATTAAGGGGCCATCTATTGACATCACAGGCATATATTGAATGAAATATTGGGCAGCAAAAATGATTACTGAGAGAGGCCAGAAGAAGAGGAGAAAGATAAACGATGACTCTTTGGACAAAATGTATAGAAAAAGAATTAAATTACTACGTGCAGAAGTGTCACTGGTAGACGAGAAGCTCAAAGGATGAAGGACCCTAAAAATAATGAGAAAAATCCAAAACATCAAGTTGAGATATGCTGCGCTAATGGAAGAAGACTTTAAATTCAGATCCTCCAATAACAAATTGAAAACAGCGGCAGAAGCACAAAAGATGCAGAGATAACAGAAATGAGCTATACCTAAATAACTACAGGGAACTGGAGAACATCACCAGTGCTGTTAAACACCACCAACCAAAGACCAAAGAGAAAAGTTTTGGATACATTTATATGAAGATCCTATACAGCCCAACAGAGAAGCAGAATGACGACCTTGCATACAAGACAGCATGGAAAAGGCAAATATTAAAATGATGGCATGGCCCGAGGTTACAACAAAAGAGCTGGAAACTAGATTAAAAAGAGCCTGAAAGTGGAAATGCCCTGACCCTGATGGTGTGTCCAATGTTAAGCTCAAATAATTAACATTTCTCCATTAAGACCTGGCTAATTGCAAGAATCAAGTGATCAGACAGTTAGAATTAACACTATAAATAACATCTCCAAACATTATTCACCAATAACTTGCCTACACACAACCTACAAGCTGTTCACTGCAATAGACACAAATAGAATATATGATCACATGATAACTTCTTGGTGACAGAACAAAAGAGTAACAACAGAGGAGTGCATGGAACCAAAGACCAGTTGATGATGAATAAAGCCATTATGGCCAGCTTCATGAAAAGTTGAATCCTCAGTCTAGCATGGATTAACTTTTGATAGCATCCCGTATACTTGGATAATAAATTGCCTTCAAATGTATAGAGTGAACCATGGATTGACCAAGTACATCAAGTTCACCAGGAATATATGGCAGACTACACTCTATTTGATTTCTGAAGATGGACGGGAATATTCAGGGATGTTCCCGTCACCACTTTTGTTTTGTCTGGCTTTAAATCCACTGAGTATTCTTATTAACGCCTTGGGTTATGGAATTAGCCATTTTCCTGGTGTTATTAATGCTCAAATGATAACATCTCACCTGTTATTTGTAGATGACTTGAAATGCTACAGAGTCATTGACAGTCATTTAGTAGAAGACCTCCGAATAATGAAGAGTTTCTCAGATGACATCAGGATAATATTTAGCCTGGCAAATATGCAAAGGCTACCTTAGTTAGAAGAAAACTAAGCAAAACTGAAAACATCTCTCTGACTGAAGGCTGTAATATAAAGGAACTTGAGAAAGAAGGTGTATACAGATATCTAGGAGTAGAGAAAAATACAACAATTCAGCAGAAATCATTGAGAGAAAAGATCAGAAAAGATTACTACAAGAGCTGAAACTGATATTGAAAAGTGCTTTATCAGCATGGAATAACATACATGCTAGCAATCAGTTTGCAATCCCCACACTCTCATAGAGCTTTAGAATAGTAGGCTAGCCCCATAGAGATCTCGAGAAATTGAATTGGATGTAAGAACAAGAAAACTCTTTCATGTCCATCAGGTAATCTATAAGAAGCAGTGTTTGCCGAGATTGTACATACCTAGGGCTAAAGGTATGGGTCTTATACAAATAGATTACACATACAGAAAGGTCCATATTCAGTCACTGTGTGGATAGCAAAGTTAGCCAGATAATTGTTAAGATAGCTGGCTATATTCAATATTGCAGCCAGCTCTTTGACCCAACTAGACTTAGAGCCTCATTTACCAAGCATTTTTCCCATAGACACAGAATGGGAGAAAACCTTTAGTAAATGATGCCCTTAGCTGGCTAACTCTGAATATTGGAGTTAGCTAGATAACTTAGGCCTGGATTTATCAAAATTTACTAAATATCGTATGCGATAGGAAAAGGGGTGTGTTTTATGGTAATAGGCAGTTTATTGCAAAGTGCACTATCAGCGCTTCGCATAGGTATTAACGCAAACTGCGTTAACTTTTTCACACTTTGCGTTAAGTGCCAGAATTGTTGTATTTCCTACATACAACCACTGGGGGGGACCATTTATAGCATTTTAAGCTGCTGGAGAGCCAGCCTAGCTCTCAGGGCCCTCATACAAGAGAATGCCCTCATACTAGGTAGGTATTTATATCTCTATATGAGACCCACCTAGTCACTCGAGGTGAGGTTTAGGTATTAGTGTAGGGGTTAGGGGCCACTTTGACATTCAAAGTGAGATGTACGAACAGAACAGTGCTCTCTTGTGAAGATTTGATGACCTTCGGCGTGAGGAAACTCACATAAAGATGAGATTTGTGCAATGTTCTCTTAACCTAGCTTGATGTTACCCAGGTAGAGAGTCCATCTTTGTGTGAGTTTCCTCACTTCAAAGGTCATCAAATCTTCACAAGAGACCACTGTTCTGTTCGTACGTCTCACTTTGAATGTCAAAGTGGCCCCTAACCCCTACACTAATACCTAAACCTCACCTCGAGTGACTAGGTGGGTCTCATATACAGATATAAATGCCTACCTAGTATGAGGGCATTATGGCTAGGCGCTCTCTCTCTCTCTCTCTCTCTCTCTCTCTCTCTCTCTCTCTCTCTCTCTCTCTCTCTCTCTCTCTCTCTCTCTCTCTCTCTCCATCACACCATGCATTATGGTGGTTTCTCATGCATTAAAGGTGCATAACTCCTCCCTGAAACAACACCAGAATGCTCCTAAGTTATCCAAGTAAATTTTAGCTGGATAATAAGATTGCCAGCTAAGTGCCCAAATATTCATTTAGCTGGATAACCTCTGAGTTTATTTGTTTAAATGCTTCTGAATATGGACCTCAGAGCTACTATCATAGGACTCCAGGCATACTTAATGGCATCAACAGACCCAAATGCCCAAAACATGCTGAAGTACAAAAGCAAATAGCTTGATGGAATGAGTGAGAATCCACCAGCATGTGAGGAGAAAGCAGCACCAGAATATGCAAAAAACACGAGAAAAAGTATTTGAAGAATCAGATGAACAAACAAGAAAAAATAACTGGCAGAAGCACAAATACAACTGGGAAGTACAAAGGGTTACTTCAAAAACCCCACCTTGATCAAAATTTGATATAGCAATGGCTAATGAGAGGTGACCTTAGGCCTAAAATGAGAGATTGATAGCTGTAGCACAGGACAGAAGATTACAGGCAAGGTGGTTCACAGCCAGCAAAGAAAAAACCCCCAAAACCAGACAAATGCAGATTCTGTAAAACAGAACTGAAAATAGTTGCACATCTCGTCATTAGATGTGATGTGCTGATTTTTCAGAAGACTTGTATACAGTGACCCAGCTCATCCATTGGAAACTGTGTAGACACCATAACATTGCTATACCATAAAAACACTGGGACCACACTCCTAAGGGAATTGCAGAGAACAAAGAGGTTGTGATCACCTGTGACATTCCTGTTCTAACCAATAAGAAGCTTGATGCGTTGTGGTAAAGGACAAAAACACAAGAATGGATTTGCTGATAGAGGTGTCAGTACCAAAGATTATTTTGTTGATCATATGGAGTGAGAGAGAGAGAGAGAGAGAGAGAGAGAGAAGATCCTTAAGTGCCAAGATGCAATCAGAGACCAAGAAAATGTGGCAGAAAGATATAGAAATATTCCCAGTTGTATTGGGTGCCTTGATAATATTGGCTGTGAACTCCAGAATGAAGCTCTCTTTGGCACACTGCAAGATTTAAGAAAGGCATTAACAGCAAATCAGAGAGGTTGAGACTGTTTCCAGCATACCTTGGCTTATGAATAAGGTTCATTCTTGATGAGGTATGTGCAAAACAAACTCTTTTGGAGACATTGCTCCGAGGACTTCTGGTCCTACCAATCTTAGGGAAATAAGATCCCAGACTTCATTTTCACTTTAAACTGTGTTTTGCCTAAAAAAAAAAAAATCCCAGATTTTACAAAACCTATTTTACTCTTTTTTTTTTAACTAATTTTTACCTAAAATTGTGACCCTCAACATGCAAAATTTCATTACTGGTCAGGCTCTCCCCCACAGCAAGTATCAAGTCTTCCACCACAACACAAGCCTCAGCCCTTGTCTCCTGAATGGCTTTTCATACTTTTGTCCAGCAGAATAAACCTTCCTAGTTACCCAGAAAAACTGATAAATTGCCAGGAAAAATAAAATAAAATAAAAACTGGAAGTGAGGAGCCTTGGCTGTGACATGTGGTCAGATTCTAGGCAGGGTGACGTGCTGTGCTGCAACATTCACCCCATCCATGAGAAGATATAAGATGAGGCTCCCAGCATGCAACCTAGGATTACCACATCTGAAGGTCTGCATGCACATATTGAGCTGTATTTTCACCAGTAAAATTAGACTTAACCCACCTAAGTCAGCCATATCTGGGGAATCAGATTTGTAGCCACCAGAAAGTCCACATGTACTTTTGGCCAAATAACAAAAAGGAGTTCTAGGAGGCACTTCATAGTAATGTACTAGATGATGATGGCAAAACAAAGACCCACCACTCATCCAGACTGCCCACTTATTCCTAGCTACACCGTAAGGGTACATCCTAGCTGCCAGCCATAGAGCACAATCGTTCCCTCTCTAGGACAGTTTTGGTTGTCTTCCTCCCTAGCACTCCATCATCTTGGGGTAGATGAGCATACAAGAACCAGCACCACTCCCTTCCCATGTCTAACCACTGTGCTTCAAAGGCATGTTTGGAAGTCACACACACGACGTGTCATTTTCCAAAGGGCATGCTCACAGAAGGCATGTTGGTGGTCATGCAGGTACTTTACGCCATCATTTAATACTGTGTAAGTGTGCATGTGCACTTTTCAGACCCAGTGTGTCTGAGGATCAGCCGGGTTATTGCAGGCAGAAGAGTTTGCACAGGTATTGCCAGTTAGGAGTCTACTGAAAATGTACCCAATGCTGTGCAGATGGCTTTGGATATGCACACACACACACACACACACACATGTGCACAGATGCACATGGTGCGGCTATAGGTGCATGCAGACATGCTTGTACATGCACGCAGATGCAAGTTTCTATCTCAACAGAAATATAAAAGGACCAGATGCATAAAGGATGTTCTCTTCTTGTGCCTATGGGAAATAACTGATGAATCAGGCGCCGAGTGCTCACACATTTGGTACATGTTCATACTCGCTAACCTGACTGATACGTATAGAAAGGAAACATTTCAAACTCAGCATTTTTTTTTTTTTCAGAACGCATTTCATTCCTTAATTCTCTCAAGCCTGTCTGTCACCGATTTCTGCTTCAAGGTATAGAACTAGAAATATTTCTGGGACGAGGCAAAGAGTGGCAAGGATCACAAGGAGAGGGGGCATTGCACCCCTCCAGTCCCCCAGAGGTCTGTGGCGAGTAAGAGGTCGGCAGAAATAAGGCAAAGAGTAAAGAGTAAGTCCCAGGGGCCCCTTTGAGCAGCTTGGGACTCTAAGTAATTGCTTAGTCTGCCTATGCCTAGCGCTGGCACTGTGTCTGGAAGAGGCTCCATCATATCTGCAGTTCTGTGATTAACTCAGTGACCTTCGTTCTTTGTTTTTCCAGGCTGGTGAGCAAGAATTTGGAGCCCGAGAGAGAAAAACATCAATGCACAGAGAGAAGTGCCAGTCTCCTCCTTAAGGATGCCCTTGGGAAGAGAAAGGAAAGCCAGAGAATCAAGTGGGATCTAGGGCACAGGAGGTAAATGGATGAGCCTTCCGGTTCTTATTGGCCCAGAATTCTCACTTTCAGTGGGTCCTGGACAGCAGAGAGGAAGGGGAGAAACAAAAAGGACAGGGGAGAGAATGGTAAGGAAGGCAGAGGAGAGTGAAGGCTCGGGAACCTGCTGACTATTTCTCCTCGGAGGCTAGAGCCAAGTAAATATTTGTTCGTATGTTTTCTGGAAATTTGGCATAGTGCAGGGATGATCTTATATCTGCCATACATCTAGTGAAGTCAACGTGACTGTATTCTAATTGGCTGAGGCATGAAATACAGAAAGTCTGTGCCCTGATTGGCTAAAACCTTTGCATACAGCATGAAGGGTATTCACTGGGCCAGATTTAGGCCTAGGCAACATAGGCACATCACGAAGGCACCAAATTCTGAAGACACCCAAATCCTAGACCTCCCCTGCTGCTCTCCGACTTCCGCTAGCAGAAGCCCTCGCCTCTGGTCCTCTGCTTATGGGTGTCATAATTTTAAATACAGCTCTGGGCACAAAATGTTATGTAAATATATAAAATACACACAATAAGAGGGATGTGTAACCATAAAATTCAAGCTGTTTCAAAAGTTCACAAAGTCGTGTACATCAATTAAATGCCATTTTATTCGAAGGCTCCAAATAGACAAAGAGTTCAATCAAGGTACAGTCCCCCAAAACGGAACCATGTTTAACCAATGAGGCTGCGTCGGGAGGGATGAGACAGGTAACCAATTTACATCGGGTTTCGGAGCAGTAAAATGTCACAACAGGTATATTTAGCATTACATAATAAACAGTAGAGATGTGAATCGGAACCAGAATCGGATCCGATTTCAGTTCCGATTCACATCTCTAATAAACAGTGACACTGTTTTTCTATTCCATAAACCTGATATATAATGCTAAATATACTTGTTGTGACATTTTCTGCTCCGTAAACCCGTTATAAGGTGTTACCTGTCTCATCCCTTCTGATACAGCCTCCCCAGCGAAACACGGTTTTGTGTTGGGGGACTGTACCTTGATTGAACTCTTGTCTGTTTGAAGCCTTCAAACAAAATGGCATTTAATTGATTTACGTGGCTTCGTGAACTTTTGAAACAGTTTGAATTTTATGGTTACGCATCCCTCATATTATCTGCATCCTCATGTGTAATGTGTGACAAACCCATGTCATACTTTGTGCCTTTGCCAATATATAAAATAAAATATGACCTATTGTGCAAGTATTAAGAAGCACACTCACAGTGAATGTGAGAAAGTGAAATTGTACCCAAACATATGGTGACCTTCGTTTTCGGGTTTTATTTTATTTTTCCTGGGAATTTCAATGTCATAACATAGAAAATCAGTGGAAAAATGACTGTTATAACAGGAGAAAAATCAGTGGAAAAGTCATTTTTCCACTGTTTTATTTTGTCATACTATTGAAATTCCTGGAAAAAATACAATAAAAACTGAAAATGGCTGGCGTGTGAGGTTAATTCCTGTCGCAGGACATGCAAAACAAACCCATGTGGAGACACTAATCCGGGAGACAGAAGCTTCAGACCCTGAAACCTGTTTCCAGAACTCCGCCCCTCTAGGGTCTGTAACACATTCAGGGCAGTGCAGCTGCATTGTGACATCATCAAGCCTTGCTCTGTCATTGGTTGGTGATTCAGCAGGAAAACAATGGAAGAACAAAATCACTTTCACATCTTGAAGCTGTGCAGAATTAATGACCAAGCAGAGCCAGCTTTTGCATAATTAACCTGAATGGTCCAGTGGAATCCTCCAAAAAAACACAGGTGGGTTTTTCCTGGTGCACCTTGTATCCAATCCCATCGCTTGATTTCTCCTGTCTCTAGGTACATTTTACCTGCAGTTATCTGCTATTATAACACTCGAGGAAACCCTTGTC
The DNA here is from genome assembly GCF_901001135.1 of Rhinatrema bivittatum. Classification (NCBI taxonomy): domain Eukaryota; kingdom Metazoa; phylum Chordata; class Amphibia; order Gymnophiona; family Rhinatrematidae; genus Rhinatrema; species Rhinatrema bivittatum. The sequence goes on from NC_042619.1 coordinate 251,863,347, forward strand.
CAATCACACTGCAGGGATTAGCACATGGTAGGTCTGGTCTTTCTCTTGTAACTTCCCAATAGAGCCTACAATAAAATTAAGGGGGTTAATCATTCCTAAGATAATATACTAACTAAGCTGTCTACCTAGATAGAGTATTATGTTCAGTTCTGGAGGCCATCTCTCAGAAGGGACATAAAAGCTAGATACGGTCCAGAGATAGGCAGCCAACTTGGTGCAGGGTCTACTGCTACTACTACTTATCATTTTCAAAGTGCTACTAGATATATGCAGCGCTGTACAGATACATATAAAAGATAGGTCCTACCTCATGGAGCTTACGTACAGTCTAGTGAAGAGCTAGATTGGGTTCTGTACTAAAAGCTAAGACTGAAGGACCTCGGTATGTACTTTATAACCCTAGAAAAGAGGAGAGTTGGGAGATATGCCACAGACTTTTAAATACCTGGAAGGAATTAATGCACAAGCAGCAAACCTTTTTCAACGGAAAGGAAATTGTAAAAAGAGGGGGGGTCATGATATGAAGCTCCAAGTGGATAGAAACAATAGCAGGAAGTCGTTTTTCACAGAGAGGGTGGCAGATGCCTGGACTGCCCTAGTAACAGAACTGGAAATAAACAGTGGGATGAACATAAAGGGATGGCAACGAAGCACTGGGTGACCTGCGTGGATCGGCAGGGGCACGACTGCTTTGTGCTTCTAGGAATGTAATGGGGAAACCCACACACACACACACTGCTGCAGTGGTTACAACCCTAAACAGCAAGCACTAAGGTAACCTATTCGGAGGAGCAGCTGCAGCCCTACACAGCAGTAGTATGAATGTACTGGGGGTGTGAGCGCAGGCATTGGCTTTGTGAGAAACAGATGGCAGGGGCCTGAAATGATCTCCTAGCAGGAGAAGCAGCAGCCATCACATGGGCCTGCTCGGGACAGTGGTGGGAAGAGGACAGGTAGAAAACGTGGGGGATTTTGTGTGCATGTGTGTTCCTATATCGGGCAGACTAGGTGGACACTTTGGTCTTTATCTGCCGTCACTTACTATGTTACTATGTCTCTTCAGATTGACTCCGCTATCACTCTGCTGCATTCACCAACAGATAAGTCATGGGGGCCTCTGTGCACCCCAAGTAAGCTTAATTCATTGCTCACAATTTCAAAGGCCATAGTAACTATTAGACTTAAAAGCCTAAGCTCTCATGTTATATATATAGATGAGCCATCATAGCAGTTGCTCCAGCTAACCTGGTGGTCAAACATCTCCCGCTATACTCCCCTTTATTTCTAACTCTACGAGTCCAATGCTCGGCAAGGATTTAAAAGTTCTCTTCTGGTCTGGCTGACTGTGAAGTGTATAAAAGGATGTGTCTTCTGTGAAACAGCCTTGGCGTCTCATGTGTGACAGCCTCAGCTACAAATATCTCCCATGTAAGCAACTTCAGTTGGGGATGGTATTTGAGAAGAGCTGGGGGGGGGGGGGGGCGAATCTTTGAGAGTCGACCCCAGTGAACATCCTGCTCTTTGTGTATTGGTGATGTCTTTGTGTATCTTTGCGCTGTACATGTAGGGGACCTTCATTTTCAGTTTTTATTTTATTTTTCCTGGGAATTTCAATGTTTGAACAAAAAAGAAATCAGTGGGAAAATGACTTTTCCACTGATTTTTCTCCTGTGTGTTATATCAAAGTCATTTTTCCGCTGACCATTTTTTTGATAAAACATTGAGATTCCCAAGCCAAATAAAATAAAAACTGAAAATGAAGGTCCCTATGTATACATATATGTGTGTGTGCATTATGCCTTTGCTTGAGTCTCTCTCTGTGTCTGTAAGTGGGTTACACTGAGCGGGAGTGATGGACTGTATTTGTACACACCCAGCTGGTCCCACATTCCCTTCCACTGTTTAATCACATGATGCTGGGGTGTTTGTCTTTCCCTGTGTATTCAACCAGCAGAGAGCTGCTGAGGCAGCCTCGGTCCTACTCCAGCTTTGCAGACTCGCACAGATGCCGTCCTGCCTCCCACACACTGTTCTGTATCCCAGCTTTGCACGCTGTTTACACTCACAAACATACTGTCCTGTATCCCTGCCTCATATGGCGTGTACACACACATTCCTGGTGTCTCATCCTTGCACACAGTGTACACACACGTATACAGCCTTATATGGCATGCATACTCACCTTTGCTCTTTCCTGTATGTTGTATTAATGTATAAAACCTGCATAAAGATGTAGATTCATATAATGGACTATATAGGAGTATAAATAGCCACAAAATAATTCAAAGTTGTTAAAACAGCAGTGGATTGTGAGGAACTGCAGAAGGATCTTGTGGGACTAGAAGACTGGGCATCTGAATGTAAGATGTAGTTTAATGTGGAAAAGTACAAAGTGATGCACATATAGAAAATTATCCCGAGTACAGGTACACAATACTGGGTTCTGTATTGGGAGTCACCATCCAGGAAAGGACACTGGAGTTCTTGTGGACAATACTTTGAAATGCTCAGCTCAGTGTGCGGCAGTGGACAAAAAAAGCAAATAGAATGTTAGGACTGATTTGAAAGGGAATGGAGAATAAAACAGAAAATATCATATTGCCTCCGTATCGATCCATGGTGCAAATGAATCTCGAGTATTGTGTACAGTTCTGGTTGTCCCTTCTCAAAAAAAGACATAGTGGAACTAGAAAAGATGCAGAGGAGGGTGATAAAAAGAAAATGGAATGGCTCCCCTATGATAAGAAGCTACCAGGTTAGGTCTCCTCAGCTTGGAAAAGAGATGGCTGAGAGGGAACTTGATGATAGAAGATTATAAAATCATGAATGGGGAGCAATGGGTAAAATAAGACTGTTATTTACCCTTTCAACAAACGTTAAAATAAGCGAACACTCCATGAAACTAATAACCAGCAGATTTAAAATAAAGTACTTTTTTTCTCAGCAATCAAGCTGTGGAATCTGTTGCCAGAGGACGTCATCGAGCAGGGTTTAAAAGAGGGTTCCTGGAGGAAAAGTCCATAAAACATTATTAGCCAGGTAGACTAAAGAAAGCGAGTAACAGGAAATGGGCCTACTTCATGGGACCTGCTGGGTACTTGCGACTTGGATTGGCCACTGTCGGAGGCAGGATGCTGGGCTTGATGGGCCTAGCTCTGCCCCAGCATGGTTCTTATCCTCTTATGTAGCAGCACATAAAGTCCTTTCCTATTAAAATACCATATACTGCAGCTGATCTTCAACGTTCCTCTTAACCAAAGATCCTCCGAGTTTATTTTAGGCTTCCACCACCTCCACTGGGAGGCCATTCCTTACCCCCCATTACCCTTTTTGTGAAGAAATCTTTCCTGTTATTCCTCGATCTACCTCCTTTGAGCTTCATATCATGATATACCTTGGACGTATGTGCATGTTTCTCTCATATCCCCTTCTCTTTCTCATCTCCTCTCAGGTGTACATATTAAGGCTTCTGGTAGCTCTTCTCTGGACCACCTCTGTTCTATCAATACCCTTTCTGAGACATGGCCTTCAGACTTGGACCCAACACTCCAGATGAGATCTAACCAGTGACCTCAAAGGTGTCACTCCCTCCTTTTATTCCACTGGTATGCCTCTCTGTATGCACTCGAGCATCTCTCTACCTCCTGCCACTGCCTTGTGACAATGTCTTGCTACCTAGAGATTATGATGTCTCTTTCATACATATCAGCGCCTCATTCCCTTCATGTATGCCTCTCATGGATTTCTGCATATCAGATGTACGACTACACTTTTATGCCTGGCGGAGGACAAGTTTCAAAGCAATCTAGTTGGGTTAAAATGGATTAACTCTCTCAGATCACCCTGTCTGAGGATTGCCCTCCTGTGGCCAGTTTAAAACATAAGAACATAAGAAATTGCCATGCTGGTTCAGTCCAAGGGTCCATCAAGCCCAGCATCCTGTTTCCAACAGAGGCCAAACCAGGCCACAAGAACCTGGCAATTACCCAAACACCAAGAAGATCCCATGCTACTGCTGCAATTAATATAAGTGGCTATTCTAGGTAAACTTGATTAATAACAGTTAATGGACTTCTCCTCCAAGAACTTATCCAAACCTTTTTTTAATCCAGCTACACTAACTGCACTAATCACATCCTCTGGCAACAAATTCCAGAGCTTAATTGTGCATTGAGTGGAAAATAATTTTCTCCGATTAGTCTTAAATGTGCTACTTGCTAACTTCATGGAATGCCCCCTAGTCCTTCTATTATGCGAAAGTGTAAATAACCGATTTACATCTACTTGTTCAAGACCTCTCATGATCTTAAAGACCTCTATCATATCCCCCCTCAGCCATCTCTTCTCCAAGCTGAGCAGCCCTAACCTCATCAGCCTTTCCTCATAGGGGAGCTGTTCCATCCCCTTTATCATTTTGGCTGCCCTTCTCTGTACCTTCTCCATCACAACTATATCTTTTTTGAGATGCGGCGACCAGAATTGTACACAGTATTCAAGGTGTGGACTCACCATGGAGCGATACAGAGGCATTATAACATTTTCTGATTTTTTAATCATTCCCTTCCTAATAATTCCTAATATTCTGTTTGTTTTTTTGACTGCTGCAGTACACTGAGCCGACGATTTTAAAGTATTATCCACTATGATTCCTAGATCTTTTTCCTGGGTGGCAGTTCCTAATAAGGAATCTAACATTGTGTAACTACAGCAAGGGTTATTTTTCCCTATATGCAACACCTTGCACTTGTCCACATTAAATTTCATCTGCCATTTGGATGCCCAATCTTCCAGACTTGCAAGGTCCTCCTGTAATGTATCACAATCCGCTTGTGATTTAACTACTCTGAATAATTTTGTATCGTCTGCAAATTTGATAACCTCACTTGTCGTGTTCCTTTCCAGATCATTTATAAATATATATTGAAAAGCACCAGTCCAAGTACAGATCCCTGAGGCACTCCACTGTTTACCCTTTTCCACTGAGAAAATTGACCATTTAATCCTACTCTCTGTTTCCTGTCTTTTAACCAGTTTGTAATCCACGAAAGGACATCACCTCCTATCCCATGACTTTTTAGTTTTCTTAGAAGCTTCTCATGAGGGACTTTGTCAAATGCCTTCTGAAAGTCCAAATACACTACATCTACCGGTTCACCTTTATCCACATGTTTATTAATCCCTTCAAAAAAATGAAGCAGATTTGTTAGGCAAGACTTCCCTTGGGTAAATCCATGTTGACTGTGTCCCAGTAAATCATGTCTTTCTATATGCTCTACGATTCTGATCTTTAGAATGTTTTCCACTATTTTTCCCGGCACTGAAGTCAGGCTTACTGGTCTATAGTTACCCGGATCGCCCCTGGAGCCCTTTTTAAATATTGGGGATACATTGGCCACCCTCCAGTCTTCAGGTACAATGGATGATTTTAATGATAGGTTAAAAATTTTAACTAATAGATAAGAAATTTCATTTTTTAGTTCCTTCAGTACCCTAGGATGTATATCATTTGGTCCAAGTGATTTGCTACTCTAGTTTGTCAATCTGGCCTACTACATCTTCCCAGTTCACAGTGATTTGGTTCAGTTCATCTGACTCATCACCCTTGAAAACCATCTCCAGGAGGCTGATGACGTCAGCGGAGCGAGTGGAAGCCTGATCCACGGCTCCTGACCGACCCGGTGGGAATCGATCAAATCTGCAGCCATCCAGTAGATATCTACGGCGAAAAACACAGCGTTCTCAACGGCAACACCCAGCCCATGTCGTGCCGCAAAAAAGGGCCCGATTTCCAGAAATTCTCCTACCAAAAAGTGGAAAGGGAGCCGCGGGCCGAAAAATACAAGATGGCGGCCGCAACTGTCTCGGAGCTCTCGGAGGAGGAGGAAGATCGGAGCTTGGCAGCAGACTCTGAAATACCTACCCGGGGTGAGTTCAAAACCTGGTTTAGGGAACTGAGGCACGATCTCCAGGCATTCAAGACCGAAATTAGAGAGGTGGTGGGGGAGCTCCGGGAAGAAGTCAGCGACATGGGGCGGCGGCTTTTTGAATATGAGACGCTTACAGAAGCCCAAGCTGAAGCAGTAACTGCACTGACTGCTGACAATAAAAATATTTCTCAGGAGCTGAAACAACTGTCCATGAAAGTGGAGGATTTGGAGAATAGGAGCCGCAGAATGAACTTGGGCTTTCGTGGTGTTCCTGACACGCCAGAATACGCTGATTGCAACCAGGTCATCACCAAGCTTTGTCTGGACTTACTGAAGCAGCCAGGGACTTTGGCGGGTGAGGGGCCAGCGGTACCTATTAATGTGAAAATTGAGAGGGCTCACAGGGCCCTGGGTCCTAGGATAGCAAACAGGGTGAAGGACATAATAGTCTGCTTTCATGAATACGCCGTGAAGGATCGGGTCCTCATGGCCGCCCGAAAACAGGGGACAGTCACGTTGGACGGGCACGAGATACAGATCTACACTGACCTTTCTCCTCTCACACTAAAGAGACGCGCTGACTTGAGGCCCATCACAGAGATTTTGCAGAAAGAAAAGCTACGCTACCGGTGGCTATTTCCCTTCGGGATCAGCTTCTCTAGTCAGGGCAGGACTTACACAGCCCAATCTCTAAAGGAGGCTGCCAATTGTTTGAAGGAAGCGGGGTTCATGGCCCCAGACCTCCCAGCACCCCAGTCCCCTACGACGGCGCAGAGGGAAGAACCGCGTTGGCAAAGGATGGGAAAAGGAGGAAAAAGATTACGGCGTACTCCTGCTCCGGCAAAGGATCCGCCTGCGGCAGATGCTACCTGAAGGGATTGTCACAGGATTCAGTTGTTTCTTTCATATCTGATTGCAGCAACTTCTGGATGGCTGCATTGTAGAAAATTGTTTGTTTGCATCATGCGATTCCCACCGACAGGGGCAGCGGATGTACTGCTGCACCATGCCTCTTAGTTTAGGGCCGTGTGCCCGACGACTGCGGTCGCTTTGTAGGGAAGGGGGAGGGGGGGGGTTGGGGTTTCACTGTCTTGCAGGACTATGAGTACTATGCACACCGGTCTTCGCTTTCTGTCAAGGATCGGGCTCCTTTTTCATGGACTGGGGATGAGAGCTTGATCAGCGCCGGGCAGGATTGCATGTGTTTGCATTTTGATTTATTGCTATGACGAATTTCCGACTATTCTCCTTAAATGTGAAAGGATTAAACTCGCCTCGCAAACGTAAACTTTTATTTAAAGAGCTACAACGGGGCAATGTGGCTGTAGCCATGGTACAAGAGACACACCTGAAACGACGATATGAACATCTGATGCACTCGCCACATTACCCACAACAGTATTGGGCGGCGTGTACTCAGTCTGCACGATATGCAGGGGTGGGAATTCTATTCCAGAAGGACTTTGCTTATGAACTCATTAAGTGTGTATCTGATCCTGAGGGGTGGTTTCTCTTGCTTATTATTCAGATTGCGGGGGAAAAATATACGCTGGTAAATGTGTATGCTCCTAACACAGGTCAGGCTGTCTTTTTTGCTAAATTGCTGCATACGGTTCAGAACCACCACGAGGGTCATCTTATCATGGCTGGGGATTGTAATATTCTGCTCAACCCCAAAATGGACTCTTCCGTAGGTAGGGGTTCTATCCCTAAAAAAGATAGAGGCAGCTTAATCAAACTTCTGCACCACTTCAAATTAGAGGATACGTGGCGTTTTTTATATCCTCAAAGGAGGGAATATACATTTTACTCCAATCCCCATAATCTATATACAAGGATTGATTACATTTTTGTGGATAGGGGATTTCTCCATCGTGTGGTCAAAGCCACAGTAGAGGCATTACGTGGTCTGATCATGCTCCTTTGTGGGTGGATTTAGCGTTTCCCTTATATGACAGGGGTCAGAGGTTCTGGAAGTTAAATGATGGCCTTCTGGAGGATCAGGTGTTCGTGTCCAAATGAAAACCATCTCCAGAACTGGTATCTTCCCAACATCCTCATTAGTAAACACGGAGGCAAAGAATTCATTTAGTCTTTCTGCAATGGCCTTATCTTCCCTAAGAGCCCCTTTAACCCCTCGGTCATCTAATGGTCCAATCCACTCCCTCTCAGGTTTCTTGCTTCGGATATATTTTTAAACGTTTTTATTATGAGTTTTTGCCTCTATGGCCAACTTCATTTCAAATTCTCTCTTCGCCTGTCTTATCAATGTTTTACACTTAGCTTGACAATGCTTATGTTTTATCCTATTTTCTTCAGATGGATCCTTCTTCCAATTTTTGAAGGATTTTTTTTGGCTAAAAAAGCTTCTTTCACCTCACCTTTTAACCATGACTGTAATCGTTTTGCCTTCCTTCCACCTTTCTTAATGCGTGGAATACATCTGGATTGCACCTCTAGGATTGTATTTTTAAACAATATTCATGCCTGTTGAACACTTTTATCCTTTGCAGCTGCACCTTCCAGTTTTTTTCTAACTATTTTCCTCAATTTATCAAAGTTTCTCTTTTGAAAGTTTATTGTTAGAGCTGTAGATTTACTTATTGTCCCCCCTTCCAGTTATTAGTTTAAATTTGATCGTGTTATGATCACTATTGTCAAGTGACCCCAAATCCTGCATTCCACTAAGAATTAAATCTAAAATAGCTCCCTTTCTTGTTGGTTCCTGAACCAATTGCTCCATGAAGCAGTCACTTATTACATCCAGGAACTTTATGTCTCTAGCAAGTCCTGATGTTATATTTACCCAGTTAATATTGGGGTAATTGAAATCTCCCCAGCAAAAAGTGCAGAATAAGAATTTTAGTCCAAACCACGAAGATTCTTCAAAAGCTCTTCAGAGCAGAGAGACTTTTATTCATTTTAAGCGGCAACTCCACTGACTTATAATAGCAACAGCTTAGAACGCGTCCCCCGACACGGTCCCGTGTTTCGCCAAGGGCTGCATCGGGAGGGAGCAATAGTTTTCACAATACACTGAATGCAAAACAGTTTCAAAATTGCTCCCTCCTGATGCAGCCCTTGGCGAAACACGGGACCGTGTCGGGGGACGCGTTCTAAGCTGTTGCTATTATAAGTCAGTGGAGTTGCCGCTTAAAATGAATAAAAGTCTCTCTGCTCTGTAGAGCTTTTCAAGAATCTTCGTGGTTTGGACTAAAATTCTTATTCTGCACTTTTTGCTGGGGATATTATTGAAGTGCAGTAACTTGCTCTATTGTATTTTGGGTCGGTAATTGAAATCTCCCATTATTATTGCACTGCCAAATTGGTTAGCTTCCCTGATTTCTCTTAGCATTTCATCATCTGTCTGACCGTTTTGTCCAGGTGGACGGTAGTATACTCCTATCACTATACTCTTACCCAACACACATGGGATTTCTACCCATATAGATTCTACTGAGCATTTAGTCTCTTGTATGATCTTTATCCTGTTGGACTCTATACCCTCCTGGACATAAGTGCCACACCCCCACCAAGTTGATCCTTCCTATCATTGCGATATAATTTGTACCCTGTCCCATTGGTTATCCTCCTTCCACCAAGTCTCTGTGATGCCAATTATGTCAATCTCATCATTTACACTCTAACTCTCCCATCTTATTTGTTAGACTTCTGGCACTGGCTTACAGACATTTCAAAGTGTGTTTTTTGTTTGCATTAACAACCTGCTTTTCATTTGTTAGGGATAATTTGAAAATCATTAGCTTCTGTGATTTTTTACATATAGGCACATGGACTATGTTTGCTTTTAATGGAACCTCTCTGTTGGGATGCCCTAACTCTCCTGTTTCATTAGTATCCTTCAAGGAAACATTTCTCCGAACCATGCACTGCTGAGTGACTGTCGGCTTTCCCCCTTGTTCTAGTTTTAAAGCTGTTAAGAGTATACATGGGACCCCGCAGCATGTGCACTATGAGCTGGGTTTCTGAGGGAGTGTTCAGGTCAGGGGAAGAAAACAGCAATGCCTAGCATTTTCAAACGTTTGCCTGCTATTTTACACACACACACACACGCACGCATACACCCAGCTCCCCGCAGGTTCAAAGTATGCAGGCGCTTTTAGCATGTGCCCCTTACACAATTTTCAAAGAAAAAACACCTAGGAAAATTAGTGGAAAGTATGTGCCCTTACAGGGCCTGCAAACCGTACAACTACACAGGCTGTTTGAAAATCCCTCCTAAATGTAAGCTGCCAGCCTCTTGAGCCTTCCTCAAGCTTCCTTAGATTGCTCCTTATTTTTCCTGGAGTGTTCACCTTGTTGTAGTTCTTAGTATCAACTGCTAAACCTCACCAGCATCACTTCTGAAAATACTGAACAGAACCGGCCCTAGGACTGATCCTTGAGGCACTCCACTGATAACGTCCTACGGTATTCCTTGCAGTGAGCTCCATTTACCACTGTCTGTCCACTCAGGCATTCCCAGTCACCCACTTGAGGTCCACTCCTAGGCTGCTCGGTTTATTATTAGCTTCCTGCATGGCACCATGTCAAAAGCCTACTCCCGACCAAGTATACCTCATCTGGTGCCCACCCCAACCCAATTCTTTGACTGTTCAGTAAAAGAAATTGATCAGCTTTCTTTGACGTGGTTGGTAAAACCATGCTGCCTTTGATCCTGCAACCCACTGAGGTCAGAATAGCGCACTTTACTTTTATTATGTACTGACTCCATTAATTTACCCACCACTGAGGCCAAAGCAGTTGCCCAGCCTACTCCCTGTTTCTACTTTTAGGAAGAAGGGCCGATGTCTGCCCATCTCCAGTCCTCTGGAGCCACTCCTGTCTCCAAACAGAACCACCAGCAGAACTGCCAGAACCTCTCTGAGCTCCCTTAATATCCTCAGATACCTTCTGTCTGGTCCTGTTTGCCTTGTCCACTTCCAGTTTTGCTAGTTTCCTGCCAGCCCTCTCTTCTGCAAAGCGAGCGATATCTACTCCGCCACCATACGTACCCCTTGCTGTCCATAGTCCGTCTCTAACCCCTTCTTCATTGAACGCTGAACAAAAGTATTGATTTAGTATTTGTACATTTTCCTTGTCGCCCTGCACCCAGTGAGAGCCTCTGTGCGTGTTTGTATCAGAGTGCGTGGGTCAGTGTCGCTGCACCACGTTAAGCAGAGGAGTTAGAGTCTGATGTGTATGGGGCCTGTGAGCTCTGGAGATAAGTGAAGTGACTAAAGGAGACAGGAAGCTGTGGTGCTAAGGTGCTATGGTCCCTGAATCATGGATTCTTTAAACAGTTTGGTCTAGAAATAGAAATAATTTCACTGTGGTGAGAGCTGTTTATCTCTGATGTACCAGAAAAATCTAAGTGATACTTCTCAAAATATCACAGAACAATGCTTTTTCTCCCTGCCCTAGGCTCTCTCGTCCTGCCCTGGTATAGAGCTGCCCCAGGCTCTCTCATCCTGCTCTGGTATAGAGCTGCCCCGGGCTCTCTCGTCCTGCCCTGGTATAGAGCTGCCCCGGGCTCTCTCATCCTGCTCTGGTATAGAGCTGCCCCGGGCTCTCTCATCCTGCTCTGGTATAGAGCTGCCCCGGGCTCTCTCGTCCTACCCTGGTATAGAACTGCCCCGGGCTCTCTGGTCCTGCCCTGGTATAGAGCTGCCCCGGGCTCTCTCGTCCTGCCCTGGTATAGAGCTGCCCCGGGGTCTCTCGTCCTGCCCTGGTATAGAGCTGCCCCGGGCTCTCTCGTCCTGCCCTGGTATAGAGCTGCCCCGGGCTCTCTCGTCCTGCCCTGGTATAGAGCTGCCCCGGGCTCTCTCGTCCTGCTCTGGTATAGAGCTGCCCCGGGCTCTCTCGTCCTGCCCTGGTATAGAGCTGCCCCGGGCTCTCTCGTCCTGCCCTGGTATAGAGCTGCCCCGGGCTCTCTCGTCCTGCCCTGGTATAGAGCTGCCCCGGGCTCTCTCGTCCTGCCCTGGTATAGAGCTGCCCCGGGCTCTCTCGTCCTGCCCTGGTATAGAGCTGCCCCGGGCTCTCTCGTCCTGCCCTGGTATAGAGCTGCCCCGGGCTCTCTCTCTTCCTGCCCTGGTATAGAGCTGCCCCAGGCTCTCTCTCTTCCTGCCCTGGAATAGAGCTGCCCCAGGCTCTCTCTCTTCCTGCCCTGGTATAGAGCTGCCCCAGGCTTTCTCTCTTCCTGCTCTGGTATAGAGCTGCCCAGGGCTCTCTCGTCCTGCCCTGGTATAGAGCTGCCCCAGGCTTTCTCTCTTCCTGCTCTGGTATAGAGCTGCCCCAGGCTCTCTCATCCTGCCCTGGTATACAGCTGCCCCAGGCTCTCTCTCTTCCTGCCCTGGTATAGAGCTGCCCCAGGCTCTCTCTCTTCCTGCCCTGGTATAGAGCTGCCCCAGGCTCTCTCTCTTCCTGCCCTGGTATAGAGCTACCCCAGGCTCTCTCATCCTGCTCTGGTATAGAGCTGCCCCAGGCTCTCTCTTCCTGCCCTGGTATAGAGCTGCCCCAGGCTCTCTCTCTTCCTGCCCTGGTATAAAGCTGCCCCAGGCTCTCTCATCCTGCTCTGGTATAGAGCTGCCCCAGGCTCTCTCATCCTGCTCTGGTATAGAGCTGCCCCAGGCTTTCTCTCTTCCTGCTCTGGTATAGAGCTGCCCCAGGCTCTCTCGTCCTGCCCTGGTATAGAGCTGCCCCAGGCTCTCTCTCTTCCTGCCCTGGTATAGAGCTGCCCCAGGCTCTCTCTCTTCCTGCTCTGCTATAGAGCTGCCCCAGGCTCTCTCGTCCTGCCCTGGTATAGAGCTGCCCCAGGCTCTCTCTCTTCCTGCCCTGGTATAGAGCTGCCCCAGGCTCTCTCTCTTCCTGCCCTGGTATAGAGCTGCCCCAGGCTCTCTCTCTTCCTGCCCTGGTATAGAGCTGCCCCAGGCTCTCTCATCCTGCTCTGGTATAGAGCTGCCCCAGGCTCTCTCTTCCTGCCCTGGTATAGAGCTGCCCCAGGCTCTCTCTCTTCCTGCCCTGGTATAAAGCTGCCCCAGGCTCTCTCATCCTGCTCTGGTATAGAGCTGCCCCAGGCTCTCTCATCCTGCTCTGGTATAGAGCTGCCCCAGGCTTTCTCTCTTCCTGCTCTGGTATAGAGCTGCCCCAGGCTCTCTCGTCCTGCCCTGGTATAGAGCTGCCCCAGGCTCTCTCTCTTCCTGCTCTGCTATAGAGCTGCCCCAGGCTCTCTCGTCCTGCCCTGGTATAGAGCTGCCCCAGGCTTTCTCTCTTCCTGCTCTGGTATAGAGCTGCCCCAGGCTCTCTCTCTTCCTGCCCTGGGCTCGCTCTGACTTGGAGTACAGCTTCCTCAAGCACTTTCCTTCCTCTTAGATTCCTTCTTACCTGCTGTTGGACTCCTCCAGACGCCCTTTCTCTCTGTGCAGTTTGTTCTAAAGCTGCTTTAGACTTCTCTTTCTCCTCTGAAGTAGAGTTTATAGACTAGAAGCTGCATCCGCAAGCCTGGTCTGACATTGCTGGAAAATGAATCTGCAGGCCTGGCCTGGTACCACTGGGGAAGGCCAGATGGGAGCTATGTCTATGGTCCTAGCCAGGCATCACCATGGAAGCTGCTTTCGCAAGCCTGGCCCAGTACCACCAAGGGACTCGAGACAGGTTATGCATCCATGGTCCTGGCTTGGTACCGCTATGGGAGGCTGGCTGGGAGCTGCTCCCATGCTCCTGGCCTGGCATTGCCTCAGGAGGCCAGCTGGGATCAGCATCTGTGTCATGCTGTACCCTTGAAATAAATTGAATAGGAATCCTTTCCTCCTATGCTTTCTAACTGGAGAGCGTAATCTATAGGCTTACCCTTGGCCTTCCTTTCCCTACCCACAGGCTGCTGCTGCTTCTGTCTCCTGTCAGATAGTGATGAAATGCATAATTAGAGGTCTGTCTGCTTGAAACCCTCACTGATCACAGAACAGCAGTTAACCAGGCTCTAAACTTCACAGCGTTGCACTAATGCCTCAGAGCAGCAGAGCAGAGGCCTGCACAGCAGCCCCTGTATGCAAGCACTCCCGGGGATGAAAGTGCATCTGCCACCTCACTATAAGTGACCCATCCTCCTTCCACCACCAGAAACTTCCTGAAGCAACTCAAAGCCCTGTTAAAAATTCACACACACACACACACACACACACACACACACACACATGCTGCAACCACACCATACTGGATTAGTGTGAACTCCCAGAACCCGAGACCAAGAAGGCCAGCTCTGGGGAGGTGGCACTGACATTGCAGCAGGCTCTCAATAACAGGATACTTTCCAGGGAGAGCCGAAATTTGGGAAAGAAATCAGTTCATACATACATGAGTCTTTTTTTTTTGTTTTCAGCACTATACTCCTGTGTTCATTACAATTTACTAACCAGGCAGTGAACAGAGCCCAAAGCCTGAGAAAGACCTGAAGGCACCAAAAGAGAGGAGAAGGCAAAGGGGGGGGGGGGGGGTGGAGGGAGGAAGGAAGGATGCGCAGATTAAGAATCATGAGTTTAACGCAGGGGTGGTTGACCCCGATACCCTACTTTCATGGAACTCCCCAATGTCGAAGCACAAGTAGATGTAAGTGAGCAGAGCAGAGGGATTAAAAGGACTTGGGCACAGTTAACCATACAGCAGGGTTCCCGTAACTTGCCACACTCGCCCCCATCCTACCATCACCATCACCGCCCTTTCCTAGCAGCTGGGCCCACAAATGGTGCCAACAGTTTCCCCCCTCTTGGGGACAGAGTTGGTATGGGGAGGAGGAGGAGCCTAGGAGTCCGACCCAGCTCCCTCCTCCTGCTGCTGCTGGCCTTTCATATCCACCTAAAGATGACCCTGCCCTACAGAGCCGAGGGTATTCAATAGGAGCATCTAAGGGAAGGATGGATACTGAGCCCTCCCCTTCCCTGAGAGCAGCTGGAGCAGGGGTTATGTAATTAAACATTGTGCGTGTGGACTCTCCCAGCACTAAGGAGAGGGCGATAAACCGGGGAAGTCTGTCCTACCACATAAAGAGCAGAAAAGCTGAGCCCTTGAAACGGTTTAGGCAGAGGCTCCAGCATGTTGGCTTTTTTTTTTTTAAACATGTTACTAAACCCAGTGACTGAGGAAAGCTGCCTCAGTTCCTAAAGCTGTCTCCCCACCCCTGAGCATGTGGTCCTGCAGAGATGCTGCTCATGTGGAGGAGGCTGTGAGAAGTGCAGCAGGCACGGCTGTACCGGTAATCAGTGTAGCAGAGGTTTTCCTTTCTCCCACGGTCACATGCAGACCAGTTTCAGGAAGAGCAGTTTCCTCCTGACAGGATTCCCATAAATCTCACAGCAAAAACTTGACAGACCCACCTGCTACACCCAGCACACTGACTCTCAGCCCTTTCCTCTCATGCCAGCCGCTCTGCTCCCAGCACAATCTGCCACATCAGTGCACTGTCACCCATCCCTGCACAGCCCTCTGCTCTCAGCGCTGCTCCCAGGAAACAGCTGAAGACTCAGAAGCGCAAGGTTATTGTGAACCAAAGTCTTTGTAAGACAGCAGAGTTGAGGGAAAAGCTTCAATATATTGAGGAAGGGACAGTTCACAAAAGGTCAGGAGAAGGGGAACTGGGAGTCGAACAGAGCTAAGGACACCATTAAAAGGGAAGGACTATTCAGGTCAATCGGTGCATGAGACACTGAGCTCAGCAGTGGATGGGTTCCAGGCTCTGCTCAGGGGGTCCTGGTCTCAGCCATCGCCTCATCACTTCCTGGTGCCTAAGCCAAGAGAACTGCAGCTCAACACATGTCATCCACCCACGGATACGGGAACCCGATACACTCAACATGCAAGGAGAACTCACAGGGTCTCCTGGGAACTGTAGAATCTCATGGAGATGCCCAAAATAACGGAAAACCGACACACACAGAAAATATCGGGCTAGCTCAAATTCTCACAGTCATGAGCTGAATGCAAGCGTATGTGTGCTATGTGTCTGATACAGAAAGGGCGCATGATGTCTATGACAGGAGAACACAAGGTGCACATTCATTTTACCTGTAAACGTGTCAGCGTGTGTGTTTGTGCACTATATGTAAATAAATCTGATTCCTACAGCACTGTAATAACTGAATGCCAGGGTGCTGTCCACCCACTTCCCCTGAGAAGAATGTCAAGAAGGTGCAACCTTTAACTGTCAGCTGGCTTACTGAGGTCAGATTGACATAAAAAAAAAAAAAGTCATGACCAGAGGTAGCCAATCCGAGTCCTGTTCATTCCTAAGTCACCATATAATACCAATCATAAAATGGATAAGAGTTCAGCAACGGAATGAATTATCTCATGAGAGCTGTCTGTTTACCACTGACCATACCCAAAGCCAATCACAAGTTCACCCCCAGGGCACTGACCATTCTTGCAGCCCTGCACATAGGATGGCATTTCAGGAGAACTGCCTGTACACCACTGGCTGTACCAAAAGCCAATCTCAGCTCCACTCACAGGGCATTATCTCAGAACTGTGTCTATACCACTGACCATACCTGCAGCCATCTCAGCTCCACACACGGGGTGTTATTTCAGGAGAACTGCCTGTATACCAGTAACTGTAACAAAACCAATCTCAACTCCACCCACAGGCTTTTATCTCAATAGAAGAGCAGAAAAATGGTCTAGTGATTAGACCATCAGGATGAGAACAAGGGATTTCAGTCCCTCACACTGATCCTCCTACCTCCGTGTGACTTTGGGCAAGTCACTTTACCCAGCATTCCCTCAGGTACCAGCTTAGACAGTATGTCCTCTAGGATAGGGAGCTATCTACTGTGCCTGAATTGTAACTGTTCTTCAGCTCGGACTTAGAAAATAGAATAATTAAATAAAAAAAATCGTGCATAATGAGAGCTAGATGTGAAGAACTAAGAAGAGGGGCTGTGCATCATGACCTCCTGATGATAAATGGATGGGAACAAGAAATAGGTTGTGTATGACTCCCTGATGAGAAACAGATGGGAGAGAATAAGGAGAGAGGCTGTGATGGTTCCCTAATGCATGCTGGATGTGAAGGAGTAAGTAGAGACACTATGTGTGATGGCTCTCTGATGTGAGACAGATAGAGTAAAGGGAGAAGGTATGTGATGATTCCCTGATAAGAACTGGATAGTAAACAGCTAAATTGTGTATTATGGTTCCCTGATGAGGAATATTAAGCAAGGAGAAGGGCTGTGCAGGTCAGATCTCCCTCTACAAGAGACTGATTCTGCCATCACCTCCCAGTAGCAGCTAGTTTTGCGGATGGGACCATTAATTAGAGGTGACACTAAAGCAGTGCTCTAATTAACTGCTTAGTACAGGATTAGATAAAGGTGGGATCCCAGCCAAGGCTGCTGGGCTCCTGCAGGAGGCAGCCACATCCTCCGTTTCCCATGGGATGCAGCAGGAGGAAGAGAGGTTAAAGTAGGTCTGTTCTGCACACAATGGGAATCCCTCCCCATAGGCCCTGACCTCGGGTAATTCAATTATAGCCAATTGCAGCTTTGCAGTGGTCCAAGTGCCAGCAGGGCCGGCAGCAAGAGCCATAGGATAGCATCAGGAGAGAGAGCAAGGATTAGCAGCTTTACCCTTTTACAAGATCTAGTTCTTAAATCACATGCTGTGCAACCCTCTGGCTTTTGCCCAACAACTGAGTAGAAGGGTGGAGGGGGGAGCAAGGGGAGAGATGCTCTGCCTCCATAAAATTGGTTTAGGTAAAATGAGCTCCAGAAGTAGTGAGGCTGGGAATGCAACTACAGGGGTCTGGGGGGTGAATCAAGTTAGGGAGCAAAACTGTGGCCAGGAAGGGGGCGCGAGATTGCCAGCAAGCCTGTGCCGGAGGGGCAAGGGCAGGGGACACAGCCTCGCTTTCCTTTTGACAGCTGTCTCTGGGTCACAGCCGCCCAGGCAGCAGCAGCAGCAGAGTGGGATGATTATTGTCACCCAGCACAGAAAACGTGGACTCTCCTGCACCTCCCCCCCTCCGCCATCCAGGGAGGAAACGGAGGGGGGGGGGGGAACACGCGCGTGCTCGCAGCTTTGCACTCCCCCCACCCCCGCGCTCCCCCTGCAAAAGTGCCGAGGGAATTTCGCGGGTGGGGGAGGGCTGCCCGGGGCCCTCTCTTTACAAGGAAAACTCCCCGAATCCTCAGATAGGCGCTCACCGGCTCTGTCACAAAGTTCAGCCACTGCAAGCTCTCACTCAACTTCTCTGCCTTTTTCCAGCAAGTTTTCCAACTTTTTTTTTTCTCTCTCTCTTTCTTTTGTTTCCAGCAGGATTGCCAACTAGGCAGTGTGTGAGAGCCGCGGAGCGGGCTGTGCTTCAGCAAGGGGAGCTCTAGCCCTGCTGCTCTCACCAGGACTCCTGCCATAAAAAAAAAAAAAAAAGTCTCTCTCCTCCCTGAAGGCACAGGAAGAATGGGCAAGTTTGTCGCCCCCACCACCACTTACCAGCTTTGCAGGGATCTTTGTAGTCAATGGGCTCTGTGTCCTCCTCCTCCTCCTCCAGGTCATAGGCATAGTCTGTGAAATCCTGTGCCTGAGCCAGCAGCAGCCAGGGGAGCAGCAGCAGCAGCAGGGACCAGCTCTCCCCGGTCATGCTTGCGAGTGCCTGGCAGTCTCCGCCAAAGTGTGGGCAACCCCAGGGCTGGGGAGAGGAATGGAAGGAAGGAGCCGGGAGTCTCTCTCTCTCTCTCTCCCCCCTCTCTCTCTCTCTCTTTTTTAGGGAAATGAGATCTGGAAGGGGCGGGCTCAGGGAGGAGAGCTCGGCCCCTGCAAGCCTGGGAGCTGGCTCCCGGCCCTGGGAAAGTTGCCAGTCCGAGGGGGAGAAGCAGCCCCGCACTTTGCCGCTGGGACGGCCACGCTTGGCAGCCCTCGCTCCTTCCCCCTTGGAAGTGCCGGGAGGGGGAGGGGGGGAGGTCAGTTCCCCCCCCCTCCCCATCGGTACTGGGAGGGAAGTGCCAGACTTCCGATGCCGGCGCCGATTTTCAGAGCCCGGATTGTGTGCCCGGCTGCCCTGCCCCGGGTTTGCCATGCCCTCTACAGGCACACGCTCCTCCTTTGCCCCGGGAAACTGCTGCTGATGCTTTTATATATATATATATATATATATATATATATAGCAAAGCAGGAGGACCCCTTTACTGTGCCAGCTTATCCATGACAAGGTCCAATCAAACCTCGGAGACTTGGGAAGCAGAAAAAAAAAAACCGGAATTTAGAGAAACGAAGAAAAAGGACCTTTACAGTTTTACTTTCTTTATAATAAACATTTTTATATGATTCTTCAAAATCACATTTCACCTCATTCCTAGCAAAATCACAGAACGATAAGTAATATTGACAAATGAAACCGGAGAAATGCAATTATCAATTTCTGTGTAACACATATTAAAAAAAATAATAATAATAATAAAAGCTGGGGTATAACTGTAATAAGAAATGTTCCCATTGAACAAAACTAATAATTACTCTGGTAAGGCGGCCAAGGTTGCTCACTCTTCAGTCAGCCACGTGGATGGTGACTCTCAACATCTGTCAGAAGCCCCTTCATTCCTCTTCAGCCATTTGTTCCTTTAATCTGATCCTTGTCTTTGCTGGTGATTGCTGTTAACTGGAAAAGATTCTTCTGGCCACTAAGCCAGAGTGAATCATTTGCAAGCGCAGGATATCATTTCGTAGCCCTTTGATAGCCCGAGATCATAAAACGTTCCACATGCATATGGGGCTCCCAGCCTGACTGAGTGGCTCCCGGGATCTCATTCTCCAGAGAGAAAACGTTGTCGAAGTGCGATATAAGCAGGGTGGGATGAAACGATCTAGCCCTGACTAAGACACACTATATATCAGCAGCGGTGTTCAGACGCTGGGAAGTTTTTCCCCGGGCAACTAAGAAAAGTTTGTAGCAGCAGAGCTTGCAGTGCCGGCTACAGGGCAGCTCTGAGTGTGACTATGTACAGCAGTGAGGCCAGAGATGGGAGGAATTGGCTGCTAGCTGAAAATACAGGCAGAGAAAAGGCAACACAGGAACCTTGAATCTCCCAAGACAGCTCTTAAAAGAGACAGTTCATAGCTGTAGAGAGGCTGGTGCTCCACAATATTCCTGGAAGCCAGAACAGATCTTGGTAAACCTGTAGGGGGAAGCCTCTTGTACGGGAGAAACTAATATGGGGGATCTCATAGAATACAAGGAAGGAGCAGAACGATCTGAAATAACAACAAAAGAGATGGAAACCAGGTTAAAAAGAGCCCTAGCCCTAATGGAGTGTCCGACTTTTGGCTAAAACAGTTAACATCTGTCTGCCAGGACCTGGCAAACTGCAAAAATCAATTGATCAGACAGACTGAGCTAACACCACAGTGGCTAATAAAAGGAAGAACACGTCTTCTCACAAAGGGAAACCAAATAACATCCCCCAAAATTACCAATCAATAAGTTGTTAACAGCAATAGATACAGATTGAATAAAGAAGAACACAGATGTTAAAAAAAACATCAAGGAGGCAAAAGAGAAGAGCAAAACAAGGAGTAAATGGAAGCAAAGATCAGATGATACTGAATAAAGCGTCATGGCAAGCTGTATGAAAAGTCAAAATCTCAGTATAACATATTGACTAAATATATATATATATATATATATATATATATATATATATATATAGTAGTGGTACAGTGGAAGTGGTGTTATGTATGAATGTCTATATATATATATTTATTGTTATATTTCTATTATATTATATACTTACATAATTTAATATTATTCTACAGCATTTATTTGCCCGATGTTCCTTTAAAGGCATTAAATTGCTACTGTTATGCGTTCCATGTAAAGGTTGTGCCTATTTCCTGTGGCCTCCCGCCTGTTCTTTGTAAACCGGTACAATGTGCGAATGGCTATCGGTATATATCGGTATATAAAAATGTTAAAATAAAATAAAAATACATATATATATAGAGAGAGAGCTATATATATATATATTATTCAGCACTCTTGAATAATAAATTACCTGGAACTGTACAGAGTGAACCTTGGATTGATCAAGTACATCAAAGTGATCATGAAAACGTGGCAGACTGCACTCCATCTGAGTTAAAAAGAAGGTCAATATTTCAGGGGAATTCCATGACACCACTCCTGTTTTGTCTATTACTGTATCCACTGAGTGCTTTTATTATCAGCCTGGGCTATGGATTTAACCTTAATCCTAGAGACACTAATGATCTGCAGATAGATTCACACTTACTGTTTGTAGATGACTTGAAGCTTTACAGCTCCTGTGAATGTCACTTAATGGAGCAACATCTGCAAGTAGTGAAGAGTCTCTCAGATGACATTTGGCCTAGACAAATGTCCTAAGGTGACCTATTTTAAAAGAAAATTAGGTAAAACTGAAAACATCTCTCTGACTGAAGATTGTAATATAAAAGAACTCAAACAAGAAGGTGTCTATAAACATCCATAAGAACATGCCATACTGGGTCAGACCAAGGGTCCATCAAGCCCAGCAACCTGTTTCCAACAGTGGCCAATCCAGGCCATAAGAACCTGGCAAGTACCCAAAAACTAAGTCTATTCCATGTTACTGTTGCTAGTAATAGCAGTGGCTATTTTCTAAGTCAACTTAATTAATAGCAGGTAACGGACTTCTCCAAGAACGTATCCAATCCTTTTTTAAACACAGCTACACTAACTGCACTAACTACATCCTCTGGCAACAAATTCCAGAGTTTATTTGTGTGTTGAGTAAAAAAGAACTTTCTCCGATTAGTTTTAAATGTGCCACATGCTAACTTCATGGAGTGCCCCCTAGTCCTTCTATTATCTGAAAGAGTAAATAACCGATTCACTTTTACCCATTCTAGACCTCTCATGATTTTAAACACCTCTATCATATCACCCCTCAGCCGTCTCTTCTCCAAGCTGAAAAGTCCTAACCTCTTTAGTCTTTCCTCATAGGGGAGCTGTTCCATCCCCTTTATCATTTTGGTTGCCCTTCTCTGTACCTTCTTCATCGCAACTATATCTTTTTTGAGATGCGGCAACTAGAACTGTATACAGTATTCAAGATGCGGTCTCACCATGGAGCGATATAGAGGCATTATGACATTTTCCGTTTTATTAACCATTCCCTTCCTAATAATTCCTAACATTCTGTTTGCTTTTTTGACTGCTGCAGCACACTGAGCCGACGATTTTAAAGTATTATCCACATGATAAGACTGCAGAATCACAATGTATTGAATGAAGATGCAGGCATAATAGGATCTCAATGACATGATAGAAGGAGGGTAATCAATGGAACACTGATACTAGTGTTGCAGTCCCGGTCGCTAGACTAGCAACCGGGTCCTTACCTGCTTCACCCCGCTCCAGGCCCTGGGAACTGCCGCAACCCGGCCTTCTAGGCCTCATGGCAGTGGCTTCTCCACGAGGGAGACGCCGCCAAGGTTTGCCACTGACTCCGCCCTCTCAGTGGCACGCGCGCGCGTGAAGGACCTCGTTTTAAAGGTCCAGCGGTCCTGTTCCCTACGGGCTCCTCCTGGGGGACCTAGGACTTCCAGGGTGAAGTCTCATCACTCACAGCCGTCGCGCAAGTCCCAGCGTTCCAGGTCCCTACGGGCTCCTCCTGGGGGGATCTCGGATCTTCTGGGTGAAGTCTCCATCTGCTCGTCTGCTGTGTTTCCGCCTCCTGGCCTACCCTTTCGGCGGAGTTCTCCATTCCGCCAGGCCGGCCCAAGGGTCCACCATCCAGTTAGCAACAGTTTGCAAGGCCATGGACCCAGCGGAAATGCCCAGCCTGCAGGCCATTCCTGGGATGGCCCAACAGCTTCAACAGCAACAGCATTGCCTAGGTGTCTTGGCTGCCACCGTGGAACGACTGGCAAACCGGTTAGACGCCACGCCACCGGAGCCACCATCTGTGCCGCCTCCAGCTCCCACGGTGAACGTAACCACGCCCACTCAGCTTCCAGCCCCTTCACGTTATGGAGGCGCTGCCAAGGGTTGTCAAGGCTTCTTAAACCAATGCTACATCAGGTTCTCGCTACTGCCAGGACAATTTCCTTCCGACTCAGTCAAGTAGTCTACATTTTGTCACTGCTCGAAAGGAAGGCCTTATATTGGGCCTCACCTATGTGGGAACATCAGGATCCCATGTTGCACAACTTACAGCAGTTCGTCCTTGGTTTCAAACAAGCGTTTGACGAACCCGCATGCCTACCCACAGCAACATCAGAGCTGCTACAGCTGAGACAGGGATCTCGGTCCCTGGCAGACTACGCCATAGAATTTCGCACACTCGCTATGGAAGTGGGTTGGTGTGACGACAGCCTACGCGGGGTCTTTTTGGAAGGCCTAGCGGGGCGCATTAAGGATGAACTGGCCGCCCGAGACATTCCCGATAACCTTGATGGAGTGATTGATTTGGCTGGATGAATCGACTGATGCCTCCAGCAAAGGGCCAAGGAAGGGCGTTCAATACGCCGTGCCATTCCATTGACCCATGACGACATCCTCGGGTCAAAGAGGAACACACGCAGATCCATCACCTGATGAACCTATGCAGATAGGTCGCACTCCTCTGACAGCGGAGGAGAGACGGAGGCGCCGCACACTGGGGCTATGTTTGTACTGTGGCGGAAAAGGACACTTCCTAGCCCAATGTAAGGAGCGTCCGGAAAACACTCAAGCCTAGGTCGTATGGAGGGGCTACTCCTAGGCTGTGTTAATTCTGCTCCTCAATGTACAGTTCCGGTAACATTGGAATACCCAGGAGGATCTTTCCACACTTTGGCCTTTATAGATTCTGGAGCCGGAGGGAACTTCATTCTATCCGACCTAGTGCAACAACTGCAGCTGCCTACAGTCCCGCGGACTCCTCCACTACGTATTACGTCCATTCATGGGACAGTTTTGCCCGGAAGCATCTCCATTTCTACCATGCCTCTGACTCTCCGGACGGGTGTGCTACATTCAGAAGAAATATCTTTCCTAGTCCTGGAAAAGGCAGTGCATCCAGTAGTGTTGGGGTTGCTGTGGCTGCAGCAACACTCTCCTATCATCCATTGGGATACACTACAAATAGCTCAATGGAGCCCTTCTTGCTTTACTCGCTGTCTTAAAGTCCCGGGTCCTCCCGCAGTGCCTCTGCTAACCACTTCTGTACTACCTCCCGAACCTTACCGGGATTTCGCTGAGGTCTTCTCAAAGAAGAAAGCGGAGATCCTGCCGGGTCATCGGCCCTTTGACTGCGCGATAGACTTATTGCCTGGTACCACGCCACGTGGCCGAGTGTACCCACTATCCCTGCCCGAGACATGAGCCATGTCCAACTACATCACTGAAAATCTTGCTAAAGGATTCATCCATCCTTCTTGTTCCCCTGCCGGAGCAGGGTTTTTCTTCATGGGGAAAAAAGATGTACACTCCGACCATGTATCGACTACAGAGGCTTGAACGCCATTACTAAACGGGATCGCTATCCACTATCCACTACCTTTAATTCCAGAGCTCCTCGACAGATTACAGGGAGCCAGATTCTTTACCAAGCTCGATTTGTGAGGGGCATACAACTTAGTCCGCATTCGTCCGGGAGATGAATGGAAGACTGCCTTTAATATGAGAGACGGGCATTACGAATACCTCGTAATGCCCTTGGGGTTATGTAACGTGCTGGCAGTCTTCCAAAATCTTATGAACGAAGTGTTTAGAGAGATGCTGCACTCGTATGTTATAGTATACCTGGATGACGTTCTAATCTATTCCCGAGATCTACAGTCTGACCGTCAACATGTCAGACAAGTGCTACAGGTCTTGAAGGACAATCAGTTATACGCCAAACTCGAGAAGTGCATGTTTGAATGCGAATCTCTCCCCTTCTTGGGTTACATTGTGTCATCCATTGGGTTTCAAATGGACCCAGAGAAGGTAACTGCGATCACCAAATGGCCCCATTCCACGGGAGTGAAGGCCTTGCAGTGGTTCCTTGGATTTGCGAATTTTTATAGACATTTTATTCCTCACTATTCGCTAAAGGTAGCGCCGCTTACCGCTTTGACTCGAAAAGGAGCAGATGCTAAAGAATGGCCGGAAGTGGCTTGTCGAGCTTTTGAGGAGTTGAAACAAGCATTTCTGATGGACACTTGCTTGCACCACCCAGATCCGCAGCGCCCCTTTGTAGTAGAAGTTGATGCGTCCAGCATTGCTGTGGGAGCGATACTTAGCCAACACTCTGACTCAGGCCTGTTGCTCCCATGTTCCTACTTCTTTAGAAAACTTTCCCCAGCCAAATGCAACTACAGCATTGGGGACAAGGAACTCCTGGTGATCAAGTTAGCCTTCGAAGAATGGAGACAATGGCTTGAAGGTGCGATTCATCCAGTCACTGTATACACCGACCACAAAAACCTAGAGTTTCTGTGCCAAGCACAGCGACTAAACCCCAGACAAGCCAGGTGGTCTCTTTTTTTTAATCGATTCGACTTTACTCTTCGCTATCGCCCAGCAGCAAAGAATGTCCGTGCGGATGCTCTGTCTCGAACTTCGGAGATAGAAGAGGAGGAGCAGCGTCCTCAATACATCTTAGACCCAGCCAAGATTAGTCTGGCAGCAGTAACCATAAGTTCACAAGAGAGGACAGTAGTTCCTAAGCGTCTCCGGAAGAAAGTCCTTAGCTGGGCTCACGACTCCTTGTCAGGGGGCCATGCCGGTCGAGACAGAAAGCTGGACTTACTAAACCGCTACTACTGGTGGCCAAATGTACGACGTGATGTCTTTACCTACGTGAGTTCCTGTCCCACGTGTGCCAGACAGAAACCATGAATTGATCAGCCATGGGGGCTATTGCAGCCACAGCAAGTTCCCATGGAACCTTGGACTCATATAGCTACAGACTTTGTGGTTGATTTGCCCTCTTCCAATAGCAAGACGGTCATCTGGGTCACGGTGGACTGGTTTTCCAAGATGGCTCATTTCGTGCCATTAGCCAAATTGCCATCTGCACCAGAGCTAGCACTACTGTTCGCCCAACACATCTTTCGCATCCATGGAATCCCACAAGACATTGTCTCGGATCGGGTCCGCAATTTACGGCTCGATATTGGAAAGCATTATGCAAAAAATCAGCTTCTCCCAGCATTTCATCCACAGAACAACGGGCAAACAGAATGAATGAATCGTTCCTTAAAAACGTTCCTCCAGGCCTTTGTTAACGACAAGCAAGACAATTGGGTAGAATTATTACCCTGGGCAGAGTTTTCCTATAACAACCAGATCCACGCTGCTACTGGGAAATCTCCTTTTCAAGCAGTATACGGAAAACAACTTAAGCCACCTTTACCCCTGCCTGTGCCAGTACCATCACCGGCAGCCCAAGCGTCGGCTCAGCAATTACATGGACTCTGGAATTCCATCCAAGATAAGCTCAAAGCTGCGGCCAAGACAGCCAAGAGATTTGCTGACCAACATCGCCGGCCAGCACCCGTATTCCTCCCGGGAGATCGAGTTTGGCTTAGCACCAAGAATATCCACCTCAGGATACCTTCTAGGAGACTAGCGCCCAAATATTGTAGACCATTCCAAGTGGCGGAACGTATTGGGATGGTATCCTATTGCTTACGCTTGCCTACCATGCTATGCATCCACAACGTTTTCCATGTCTCCCTCCTTAAACCGGTAATCCTTTCCCGATTTCATCAACGTCCTCCAGATGAAACAGTCTCCTCCACTACTGAGGACCCCATATACCAGGTTCAGGAGGTCCTCAACGTTCGTTTCTTAAACCGTCGATGGGAATACTTGCTGGCCTGGGAAGGTTGTGGTACTGAAGACAACACCTGGGAGCCTGCTCGTAACATCCTAGACAAGTCTCTCTTGCGGCAGTTCCACTTGGCTCATCCTAGTAAACCAGGTCCCTTGAAGAGGGGGCGTAAAGGAGGGGGTACTGTTGTGGTCCCGGTCGCTAGACTAGACTAGCGACCGGGACCGCATGGCAGCGAACCTCGGCGGCGTCTCCACGAGGGAGACGCCGCCGAGGTTCGCTGCTGACTCCACCCCCTCAGCAGCACGCGCGCGCACGAAGGACCTCGTTTTAAAGGTCCAGCACCTGGAAGTGCTGGACAGCCCCCAAACTGACATCAGACGCCGGCAAAGTATTTAAGCCGGCGTCTGACTGCAGGAAGCTGCCTTGCAACGAGGTCTCTCTCCTAAGTGTCTAGTTGCATTCCTGTGGTGTTCCTGCTGATCCTGACTCCGCTCCTGCTGATCCTGACTCCGCTCCTGCTGATCCTGGTTCCGCTCCTGTTGACCTGCTTCCACTCCTGTGGTTCCTGCTCCGCTTCTCCAGATCTTGTTCCCGCTCCTGGTTAGTTCTCTGGCTCCCAACCTTTGCTTGCTTCTGACTCTCCATACTGCTGCCTGCCTCGACCTTCGAATCGTCTTCCACTCGTCTCACTGCTGTCTCCTAAAGTCCCAGCGGTCCTGGTCCCTACGGGCTCCTCCTGGGGGACCTAGGACTTCCAGGGTGAAGTCTCATCACTCACAGCCGTCGCTCAAGTCCCAGCGTTCCAGGTCCCTACGGGCTCCTCCTGAGGGGATCTCGGATCTCCTGGGTGAAGTCTCCATCTGCTCGTCTGCTGTGGTTCCGCCTCCCGGCCTACCCTTTCGGCGGAGTTCTCCATTCCGCCAGGCCGGCCCAAAGGTCCACCATCCAGTTAGCAACAACTAGGGTACAAATTATATCAAAATGATAAGCTAGGTCAAAATTGGAGGAGAGGTGGTGATATATGTCGATAATGGCATAGAGTCAAGCAGGATAAAAGTCCTGCAGGACACAAACTGCACTATGGAATCTTTATGGATAGAAGTTTCATGTGGAATGCAGAAGAGTATTGTAGTAGGTGTATTCAACCATTCGCCTAGCCAGAATGAAGATTGAGACGGTGAAATACTAACAGAAATTAGATAGGCAAATAAAACTGTCAACACAATAATAATGGGAAATTTCAATAATGCCAGTATTGGTTGGATAAATGTCTCATCAGGACACCATAAATGATTGTTTCATTGATCAGTTGGTCCTGCAACCAACAAAAGGGGGAGCTAATTCAGTTCTAGTCTTCAGTAGAATGCAAGACCTGGTGCAAGGGGTTATGGTGGCAGGGGTCACAGATCCTTGGTGAGACCTCACCTAAAGTACTTAGCTGTCCCTCGCACTATGAGTCAGTCTGTCTTTAGCGGCAGGGAGCCGCTAGCATCTTCTTGGCCTTGCCTTGTGGCCTAGTGCCACCCCTGCCTGTTCCACGCGGTATGGACACCGCCACCAAGCTATCCCTGCTTCTGCCTGCCTCTCTAGGCATGGGGCCACGCCTCCTTACCATATTTAAAGGGCCCGCGGCCAGATATGCCCCGGGCCCCACCTGGTGACATCATCCTGGGCGTCTCCTGTTCCAGCCCTATAAAAGGGCTTCACTTCTAGTTCTGCCTTGCCTTGCATTGGAGTTTCATGTCCCTGGAAGTCCCGTCTTCCAGCGCTCCGTCAGGTCTTCATTCTTCGTTGGAGCACCATGCCCTGTTTTAGTCTTTGATTCCTTGTTGCTTGTTCTGATGCTTCGTGTTCCTGTCCTGATGTCTGTGATCTAGTCTTCATGTTCCCGATGTTCCGTGATCCTGTCCTGATTTTCCGTGATGATCCTGCTTTGATGTCCTGAGCCCCTGGTTCCTCGTCGTCACCTTTCTTGGCATGCCGTCCTGGTACAAGCCTGCCTCCTCGTCTGCAGTACAAGCCTCCGGAGGGTCATCCTTCCCTGTAGCCAAGTCCTGTTTTGGTCCTGTTCCCTGAGGCTCGTTCTGGCCCTCGGATTCCCTTGTGGCTGCTCCATCCTTGCCTAAGACTCTGTTAGAACCTGTTCTGCTCCAGAGTGGTCCGCGACCAGCCATGGGCGGCTGTGTAGGGCGCACACCGGTGCAGGCCTCTTCTGAATCTTCGCCATGTTCCAGCTTCAACTTCCATGAATTCATCTGGAGTCTGCCTCGCATCAAGCATGGTCCGTGACCAGCCCAGTGGGTCCGCGCTGTTGTGGGCTGTGTAGGGTGCGCTGCCTCGTAGCCTCAACCTAGTACTTGACTTTGATCCTGAATCTTGATCCTGAACTTCTTCATTCCAAGTTCCTCGTCTGAGTCTCCACGTTCCAAATTCCTCATCTGAGTCTTCAGGTTTCAAGTTCCTCGTCTGAGCCTTCCATGTTCCAAGGCCTTCGTCTTCACGCATATCCAGCATAGCTCTCTGCTTCAACGGCAGGGGAGAAGAAAAACTGATACTTCACGCATATCCAGCATAGCTCTCTGCTTCAACAGCAGGGGAGAAGAAAAAAGGATTCGCACTCACAAAGAGGGGAGTAGCTGGCTTGTTACGGCGGTTACTACCCCAAACCAAATAAGCCTGATACTTCACTTTCAATGCATATCCTGCTTCAACGGCAGGGGAGAAGAAAAACTGATACTTCACGCATATCCAGCATAGCTCTCTGCTTCAACGGCAGGGGAGAAGAAAAACTGATACTACACGCATATCCAGCATAGCTCCCTGCTTCAACGGCAGGGCAGAAGAAAAACAACCAATAAGGGCTGAATAACACAGTCTGGGTAAAACAAATAAGCATGGGTGTAGCTTGCTTATTGCGGCGGTTACTTCCCCTACTACCCATAACTAATCAAGCTTGATATTTCACTTGGTTGCAGCTCCATCACTGCTCTCTACATTAATGGTGGGGGTGGAAGGGAACTAGAACCAAAGAGCTAAGAGAAACAGATAAGTATGAGAAAAAAAAAATGTGAAGCTTGCTGGGCAGACTGGATGGGCCGTTTGGTCTTCTTCTGCCGTCATTTCTATGTTTCTATGTTTCTATGTTTCTATGTCTGTCCATGGCTTCCGTCCGGCCTGCCGCTTATTGCCGTTATCCAGCGGCAGGTCCGAAAGGGCTTGGAATGGTTGGAGAACCATTCACAGACCTCCATTGTGTTGTTGGTCTTCCTGAAGCATGCAGGTCCGGTGGAGAGTTTGAACCATTAGTTTCTACCCATGCTTGGACACGTCTCGCCTGCCTCGGTACCGCCTTGGAGTCTCTGGGGTCATGTCGTGGTCCAAGGACACACATTCCCTTCAAATGGGACCGCTCTCCTAGCGCTCCCTAACAGAATGCAAGGCCTCCTAAGGCCGCCCTAACAGCCGCAGCACACTGAACTGACGATTTCAATGTGTTATCCACTATGACGCCTAGATCTCTTTCTTGGGTGGTAGCTCCTACTATGGAACCTAACATTGTGTAACTGCAGCATGGGTTATTTTTCCCTATATGAATCACCTTGCACTTATCCACATTAAATTTCATCTGCCATTTGGATGCCCAATTTTCCAGTCTCACAATGTCTTCCTGCAATTTATCACAATCTGCTTGTGATTTAACTACTCTGAACAATTTTGTATCATCTGCAAATTTGATTACCTCATTCGTCATATTTCTTTCCAGATCAATTATAAATATATTGAAAAGTACGGGTCCCAATCCAGATCCCTGAGGCATTCCACTGCCCACTTCCCTCCACTGAGAAAATTGTCCATTTAATCCTACTCTCTGTTTCCTGTCATTTAGCCAGTTTGTAATCCATGAAAGGAAATCGTCTCCTATCCCATGACTTTTTACTTTTCCTAGAAGCCTCTCATGAGGAACTTTGTCAAACGCCTTCTGAAAATCCAAATACAATACTGAAAATCCAGAAGCAGAAGAATGTACAACAATGCAGCACAAGTTATTGGTGAGGAAAGATCAGCAAAGAATACTACGGGAGACTAAAACTGATATTGAAAAGTACTTTAATGGCATGGAATAAGATATAAGCTGTCAAACAATGTGCCATCCCCTCATTCTCCTACAGTTTTGGAATTGTAGAATAGTCCCATAAAGATCTCAAATACATGAATGTAAGAACAAGAAAGCTCCTCCATGTCCACCATCTATAAGAAGCAGTGTGTACTAAGATTGTACATTCCAGGTGTATTCATCTTGTTTGGTTTTGGGTTAAATGTAGTACATTTGCCGATCTTATAAGTTGTGGTACAGTAGAAGTGGTGCTATGAATGAATAAGTCTAGTGTATGGGGGGCAGGAGGAAGGCACAGAGGCATGCATTATCATAGTTTCACAGGGTTAGATATTCACAGGCAAGCTGGCTAAGTAACTTAGCCGGATATAGCTTATCCAGCTAACAGGTCGATTCAGTAAAGTCCGCGGGAGAGCGGACGAACGCCCGCTCTCCCGGCGCGTGCACCGGCCCCTTGCCGGTGCGCGCGATACAGTATTCAAATTAGGTGGCGCGGTAGAAATGGGGAAAAGGAGGCGCTAGGGACAGTAGCGCGTCCCTAGCGCCTCCTTTTTGACAGGAAGGGCAGCTGTCAGCGGGTTTGACAGCTGACGCTCAATTTTACTGGCGTCGGTTCTCGAGCCCGCTGACAGCCACGGGCTCGGAAACTGGACGCCGGCAAAATTGAGCATCCGGTTTTCGGCCCGACAGCCGCGGGCCGAATTCAAATTTATTTTTTTTTTACTTTTTTTACTCTTTGGGACCTCCGACTTAATATCACTATGATATTAAGTCGGAGGGTGCACAGAAAAGCAGTTTTTACTGCTTTTCTGTGCACTTTCCCGGTGCCGGAAGAAATTAGCGCCGACCTTTGGGTCAGCGCTAATTTCTGAAAGTAAAATGTGCAGCTTGGCTGCACATTTTACTTTCTGTATCCCGCGCGCATACCTAATAGGGCCATCAACATGCATTTGCATGTTGAGGGCCCTATTAGGTGCCACGGGTTGGATGCGCGTTTTCCTCCCCTTACTGAATAAGGGGTAAGGGAAAACGCGTGTTCAATAGCAGGCTAACAGTGCGCTCCCTCGGAAAGTCCGTCGGAGCGCACTGTACTGTATCGGCCTGAAAGTTAGAAGGATTTTCAGCGGCATGGCTAATCCACTGAATATCCATGTACAAACACTACTTAGCCAGATAAAGGTTATCCAGTTAAGTCTAGACATGCTCAATAGCAAATCTAGACTTAGCCAGTTAACTTATCCAGCTAAGTCTTAAAATCGCTAGTTAGCCAGATAAGTTATCTAGCTAAGCAGAGTGTCCGGATCCGCGCACTGCCCGCCCCAAGTTAGCTGGCTAGCCAGATAGCCAGATAAGTAACATAACCTGATATCGAATATCAGGCTCAGAATGTCTTAAAGCTAGTTAGGCGATGTTAGTAAATTAGGTTTATTAAGACAATCTTGCTTGTGATTTCTATATTCATGCTGTTCTACTATGTGTACATTTTGTTGTAATGTTCTCTTCTGATGTCATAATAAAAAGTCATTAAAAAGTCATTTTAAAAAAACTATTATAAACCTTCAAGTGTACCTAATAGCTGCCATCAATAGATCCTAATACTCAAAAAGTGCTGAAGTACAAAAGTGAATGGCCAAAATCGGTCTCCATCCTTAAGCTTAGACAATCGATTTGACTAAAGGTGTCGGAATGGGGTTGGCCACCTAGGCCCTGGCCTTATCACCTTTTTCTTGTGCTGGGAATGGGGTCCTTCAGTCTTTCATGGCCAGTCCTGGCTAGAGCAGTAGTTGCTACTTTAGTGCTGATCTTGCTGTCTAAGTCTCGTGAGACTGTGAGATCAGAACTAGAGTAGCAGCATCAGTGTGGCTCAGAATCATAGACAGCTGCACAGTGCTGGTATCAGCTGCTCTGAGGAAGGCCGAGAAAGAACTGGAGCAAACCGGATAGGGGACTGGTAAGATGAAGAGTGAGGCTAGGAGGCAGGCTGAAGAGGGGGGCTTGGAAGGAGGCAGGTTGGGGTGGGTGAATTCTTTTCCCCAAATCTGGAACCTCCCCCCTCCAGATCCTAGAATCTCTCCTTCCCTTTCCCTTCTCTTCGTTAATTCCAGATCCTCCATCATCCCCAGCAACCATCTACCCTCTCTATCCTCTCCCCATCCCCATTCTGGGTTCTCTCCCTTTTCCCTTTTCCCTTCACCCCTCTCTTTTCCCTTTTCTCCCCTATCCTTACTCCTCTCCAGATCCCCCTCTCCTTGTCTGGTCATCTCATCCTCTTTGTCTCCTTTCCCCATTCCTGGTCCTCTGGTGGGGAGCAGAAGAGAGAGGAGCTGGAGACAGGGGAGGACAAATAGGGGCCCTATTACCCTAGTACCCCCCGGCCTTCTATTAGCTCCTTCCCAGCTCCAGCATAGGGAGCAGGAGCAATGCCGAGTCACTCTTGCCCATGTTCCAGTGCTTTAAAAATGGCGCCTTCCACCTGAGGATAACGCTAATGTTACATTACTTTCGTGCCTTCGTCTGGTAAAGCCAGCACCATTTTGTTGTAAGGCCATAGAAATCTATGGCCATACAACTCAATGGTGGTGGCAAAAATTTTCAAGCACTGGGATGCAGGCAGTATTTTTCATGTGCTGGGATGCGGGCAGGAGCAACTGGATATCACTCCTGACCCCAACGCTGGAACCAGAAAGAGGGTAAGAGGGGGTCTGGATGGGAGCTCCCTGCGATTATCGAGGACCTGGCTCCAGCCCATTCTGAGCAGGGTCAGGGTTAGCTCTTGGTGCCGAGCTTAGCCTGGGACTAGGTCTCAGCACTAGAACTAAGCCTTGGTGCTGGGCTAGGCCTCGGCACCAGGCTCAGCTCATGGCAATATTTTTGCCCAGGAAGGCCAGCCCAGGCTGCCAGAGGCCCATTTTTTTTTAGCTGTTTGTTTTTTGTTGTTGTTGTTTTAGGGGGAGGAATTTTGTTTAATATATTTTTCAGTTTGGCAAGTGAACCAAACAAAAAACAAAAAAATTAATGAACTAAATAAAAATGAAAACAAAAAAAAAATCTTGAAAAATTTAACCCAATTGAAAATGTTGGGGCTGCATATGTCTATCAAACAGTATCAATCCTACCTATGAAAAGGCAACACTGTGAATATTACACCAGACTCTAAAATACCAATACTCTTTCTATTGGGAAAACAAAACAAGCCCATAGCTCAGCAGACCAAATAGCTTGCGTGCAGAACTCCTCTACATGAGCTCCCCATCCTAGGTTGGACACATCCATAATTAGGACAATTTGAACTAGAGGACTTTGTAAGGGTCAGAGTGCACTGGATATGCCTCCAGGACAGGGGGTGTCTGGGTGGCTGAATGATGTGGATGCTGTCTCAGAGATCTTGAGAGGTTTGAATCCACTGTGATCCATTGTGCTCTTCCCATGTTGAGACGCATCAAAAGAGTAGCATGCACTGTTGATGCCATGAGGCTCAACAACCTCAATATGTTCGATGCTGATACCTGCTGTCTTTAAACCTCTCCACTGCAGATATCAATGTGATAGCCCTCTGAAGTGGGAGGAAGGCTCCCACCTAAGTCATATCTAGCAGTACCCCTATAAACTACAATTGAGATGACAGGCTCAAGTGGAACCTGGGATAATTGATGACAAGCCTTAGTAATTCCAACACACGGATGGTTATGCACACTGATTCTGTGGCATCTGCCCAGGGGCGGATTGGCTTATCGGGGCATCGGCTCGGCAGACCATATGGTATCTCCTGGGCCGGCCTGGGCGGCGAGTCCCCGGGCCGGTCTTCATCAGGAATCCGCCACTGCATCTGCCTAAGATGTACTCTTGACCAACCAATTGTTCAGGTATGGAAACATGTACATCCTCCAGTTTGTAGAGGTGTGCTGCTACCATAGTGAGACATTTTGTAAAGACATGTGGACTGACGCTAGGCATGCAAAGTAGAGGTGATGATCCCTACTACAAATCTATGATATTTCCATTGACCTGGGAATATCTGTATGTAGGTATAAGAATCCTTTAGATTAAGAAAGCATGGACAGCCTTCTTTTTGACTGGTGCAGTAGCTGCCTTTTTTTTCAAATCTGGGAGCCTTCTGGATGAGATAGGTCTCATCCGCCTTCTTATTAAAGGGAACATAGAGCTACCACCCAAGAAAAAGATCTAGGCATCATAGTGGATAATACTTTAAAATCGTGGCTCAGTGTGCTGCAGCAGTCAAAAAAGCAAACAGAATGTTAGGAATTATTAGGAAGGGAATGGTTAATAAAACAGAAAATGTCATAATGCCTCTATATCGCTCCATGGTGAGACCAAACCTTGAATACTGTGTACAGTTCTGGTCACCACATCTCAAAAAAGATATAGTTGCGATGAAGAAGGTACAGAGAAGGGCAACCAAAATGATAAAAGGAATGGAACAGCTCCCCTATGAGGAAAGGCTGAAGAGGTTAGGGCTGTTCAGCTTGGAGAAGAGACGGCTGAGGGGGGATATGATAGAGGTGTTTAAAATCATGAGAGGTCTTGAACGAGTAGATGTGAATCGGTTATTTACACTTTCGAATAATAGAAGGACTAGGGGGCATTCCATGAAGTTAGCAAGTAGCACATTTAAGACTAATCAGAGAAAATTCTTTTTCACTCAACGCACAATAAAGCTCTGGAATTTGTTGCCAGAGGATGTGGTTAGTGCGGTTAGTGTAGCTGGGTTCAAAAAAGGTTTGGATAAGTTCTTGGAGGAGAAGTCCATTAACTGCTATTAATCAAATTTACTTAGGGAATAGCCACTGCTATTAATTGCATCAGTAGCATAGGATCTTCTTAGTGTTTGGGTAATTGCCAATGCCAGGTTCTTGTGGCCTGGTTTGGCCTCTGATAGAAACAGGATGCTGGGCTTGATGGACCCTTGGTCTGACCCAGCATGGCAATTTCTTATGTTTTTATGTTCTTAACAACAGAAAGGGGGGTTTCTCACATCCTTATCTGCACCTCCTGAAGGATCCCGTGGACTGGGACTACCGCAATTTCCTTAGGAGTCTCCACAAACTGTAAGGTGTCTAGTATCTTCTTCCTGGTCTCATCCTCTTTCTGTAAACAAAATGGAATGGCTTCTGCCATTCCTTGAATAACCCCAGCAAAAGAGAGGTCCTGCAATGGAGACTTTCTCATTTCCTGTGCAGAAGAGGGGTCAGACCTGACATTTCCTTGCCGTCAGAAAAATGTCCAGATCTGTAGTTGTATCCTCAGAAGAAGCCCAAATGGTATGCCGGGGTGAGAACGTGGATATTTCCTGGCCAGCAGACAAGGCCTCAGAGAGGAGAGCATTTGTCTGTTGAGGCCTGGCACTGAGGAACTCTGGGGTTTTGTGGAAGCTCCCCCACCAATGGCCTGGAAATGACGATTGGAGCAGCAGACTTCGATGTCAATTCCCCTCCAGGAAACAACATTGATACCAGCATTGGTACTGAACTGCCAGACAGTTGTAGGAGGAAAGAGAAGAAGCTTGTCTCTCTAGTCCTTTCCGGTGCTCAATGTGGAGAGACAATGTTCTTTTAATGTCGATGCACCACCAACATCCAATGCAGCTGCCAGGTCCATTGATGTTTATGCCTTCGATGCCAGTTCTGATGGGCTGACTTAGCGTGCCCAAAATTCTTTTCAATAACATCAAGCCAGGACTTATGCCCCCTAGGGACCATAATCGCCCCGAGGTGACAGCCCTGGATGTCATTACTAGCCTACAAGCACAGCACATATCTATGTTGGGGATCTGTGATATACATGACATTGTCACAGGGGGGGCATTGTTTAAAGCTGCTGGTCAACTTATCCATAAGAGGAACCAGACGTAAACTAACACAGCAAACTCAAAGGACTTGATGATTACTCAGTGAGTGATGAGCAGTTGATACCACCTGCACACCAGTGTTGGTGTATTGTGCGGGCACAGAAAAAAAACAAATGGAAATGCAAAACCCCTACTTAGGATACCTAAAAGGGGAGAAAAGGATCACAGGGTCCCATTATATAGTGATTCCTGCTGCTTGGGAGACAGAAAAATTCCTGTGGAAGCAGGAGAGCAAAGATCAGTGACCAGTAAGCTCTGCAGAAAAGATGAGACTGAAAGGGCTCCCATATGTACCTGTGGCAGTATGGGATGTTGCATGTGCCCAGTGCCCAGTGGGCTCCATCTGATGATGTCTCCCACTTGTGCGGTCTACCATCCTGTTCATCCTCAGAGAACTGCAGGTCCTGTAAAACAGAGCTGGAAAAGGTTAGACATCTCGTCACTGCATGTGACATGCTGATGTCAGACGGCGTCTGTGTGAAAAGGCCTAATAAAGTAGCACGGCTCATCCACTGGAAACTGTAAATATTAGAACATCGCTGTACCAGGAAAGCACTGGGAACACAATCCTTCTAGAATTGTGGAGAATGAAGAAGTTGGGATTACGTGGCACATTCCCATTCCAACAGATAAAAAGCTTAATGCAAGAAAACCAGACATTGTGGTAAAGTAGAAGACCACAAGAATGGCATTGCCAACGGAAGTGTCAAGTCTAAGCAACTATTCCGTACATTGTATGGAGAAGGAGAAGATCCTTAAGTATCAAATGAGGCAATCAGAGACCAAGACAATGTGTCAGAAAGATACAGAAATAGTCCCAATTATATTGGTGCCACAGGCCTGATTTAAAAAGAAGTTCCAAGCGCATTATGATACATGGTGTGCTTGGAAGTTCTCTTCATATTACACCTTATGGACTCCGGAAAGAAGCTGCATTTAGCCAGTGCAAGTGCTGAGGTAAGCACTAGCAGTACATGTGAGAGTTAGAGATCATATTATCCAACCTACCCTGGTTTATGAGTGAGGTTCATGCCTGTTATGGTATGCACAAAACAAACCCATTTGGAGATACTACCCCGGGGGAAGCCCGGCCTTGTTAAAGGGCCGTAAGAGCCTAACCTGCTGAGAAGACCACAGAGAACCTGTATGTTGAAAGGAGTTTGCTGGAGAAGTCTAGAGAAGGTGAGAGTTAAATATTGCTATAATCAGAAGTTTTTAAAACCTATCATGCCCGGACTAGCCCAGAGGTCAATAAGGGTTAAGTCTCAGTATGTAGTTATAGTACAGGGCAGTAAGTTTTTCTTTCCTGTCCTTAATGGTTAGCTCTTTGTGCCTATAAAGAAGCCCACTTCAAAGACTGAACCCTGTCTGAGGAGGAAAAAGTTGCTTGTTTAAAGCAGGGCTGGTGTGACCATTAGGTGGGATTAGGTGGTCACCTAGGGCAGCGTCAGTGGGCAGGGCACCGCCAGAATGAAAGAAGATGCAACAGCAGTCATGGAGCTTTCACTAGGTTTGTGCAATGAGAGAGAGAGGAAACTGTAAGAGGGCGGCCATAACTCTCTCTATATCTAACACTGTCAGAGGGCATATTCAACGCAGGGTGAGTTAGGGGCGTGCGGTGTTACATTGGTCTGCCTTGCACCAGCCCTGGTTTAAAGAGACTGCTACCCTAATACTCCAAGCTGGGTTTGAGACCTGAGCAGGTGTTACCACCATGCCTAGAAAACGGTGTCAGATGAGAAGGGCAAAGTCACGGCAGTCTGCCCATTTCTCCTCCCTGCTTGATCTCTGACTTCACCCTCACTTCCCTGCAATCAAGAATCCTCTGCGCTTATCCCAGGCTTTCCCTAATTCTGTTACTATTCTTGCCTCCACCCCTACTGATAGGCCATTCCATGCATCTTACCCTATTTTCCATGAATAAATATTTCTTAGAATTAAATCTTAGTCTAACCTCTTTGAGCCTCATAACATGGCCCTTTATTCTAGAACTTTCTACTGAAAAAAAAAAAAAACGTTTTATGTGCATTACTTATGCCTTCAAGGTATTTGAATGTTTCTCATATCTCTCTTCCCCTCTAGCCTATAGATATTTAGGACCATATGTCTAATTTCGTAGGCCTTTGGTAGCACTTCTTGGAGCTTTGAATTCTGCTTTAATTCTTCAAAGCCACCAAAGTGCACTTTAAGATGTTTATTTTCATGTTTTGGTTTTTTTTTTATGTTTTATCTCTACTTTTGCTGCAGTTCTGAAATGTTCCAGGACCATTTTTGGCATATCTAAAGAAGAGACGGATGGGTTTTCAGGAGCTCACCCACAATGTATAAAAGCTGCAATGTATAAAAGCTTCTAAATAAATAAACAAATAAATGTCTTGGATAGTTCTCTCACCCTGCAAAGAATCTCTGTGAATAAAATAATCCTTCCTGCCCGTTTTGCAGAATAATATAAACAGCTGCAGGTAAGCAATGGATATACCTGCAAACTGACCACTGGATCAGGGCAGAAGCTGAAACTTCACTCACTGTTAAGCCAAGTACTGAAACTAAATGTAAAAAAAGTTTTCCTCTTAATTTCAAGGAGAGCGAATGAGCCCCTGAATATTTTTTTTTTCAACTGAGTTGGGGAAAATTGTCTATATATTTATTAAGGATGGTAACTAAAAAATGTGAAATCAGATTTTCACATTTTTGACACCAAAGGTACAGTAGTTCAGAAATGGGGGCAGGTTAGGGCAGC
Organism: Rhinatrema bivittatum; assembly: GCF_901001135.1. Classification (NCBI taxonomy): domain Eukaryota; kingdom Metazoa; phylum Chordata; class Amphibia; order Gymnophiona; family Rhinatrematidae; genus Rhinatrema; species Rhinatrema bivittatum. Next base: position 251,902,783 of record NC_042619.1, read on the forward strand.
ATTGGGTTAAGCTTACAATTTTAATCCTATTATTGATAAATTCCTAGATTTTTCATAAACCCTCTTGGTCCCATCTCCAACGGCATAAAAAACCCTCAGTCATAGGAATGGAAACAAGAGAGGAGATGTATTACGGAAGACTATTTCTGTCTTTGCTTCCTAGGAATGTGAAATCCGATTTCAGGTTTTTCCTTTTGTAGAGGAAGTAACCAATCTTGACCTTTTATCCCAGCACTGTACAATATTACTTTCTTACAAATGAGTATAATATTTATGGGTTATTTTGCTACAAACGTTTTCAGTTTTCTGTTTGCATCTTCTGCTCTGGAAGCTAGTGCTTCTCAGTCTGGTCCCATCCTTGGGTCTCCCTTTGTGGCCCCCTCTCCCAGCACCTCTTTGGTTCCCTAGGGCCCTGACTGATGTCCTTCTCAGCAGACAGAGGATAGATAAGATCTGGTGGCTGTTCTTGCTAAGGATGCACTTTGCGAGGCAGCCTCTGTAGCCACCCACCTCTGCTTCCTACGAAGCCTGGCTTCAAGCCCTTCAGTAGCACACTGCTCCTCTCAAGCACTGCCTCAATGCTAATGCAGTGTTTCCCAACCAGTGTGCAACGTGGGCACATTGGTGTGCCTTCAGAGCTGATCAGGTGTGCCACGGAAAAGTCACCCCTGCCTGCTGCTCAGATCCAGGCCAGCACCTGGGTTCTTCTCTCAGCACTTCTCTGAAACATGAGACACCAGCGATGGCTCTTAAACAAGCAGACGTTCCCGTCTGAGAACATGTGCAATCATGCATGCCGCTTCTTCCCAGCTATAGCATGAACCCTGGAGTGTGGTAATTAATGGACAGCGGGCAGGGCATGCATAATTGGGTCCCACTCTGTGCAGCACGTATGTTGCAGAAAGCACTTCCTCATCTTCCCTGTCCTGAGCTCCCCCTTTAAGTCCTTCCAGCTCATCTTTTCCCCAGGCTGAGTGAGATGAGGGAGAGTGTGCACTGACTGCACTGGATGTGACCTATTCTGAGTGTTGGGAGACGCAGCGGAGAAGGAGCTCTGGCAGCTGTAAGGGGCAGCCAAGAGAACTTAACCATACCACACTGACTTCTCCCTTCTGCTGCACGTGTATATAGAGAAAGCTAGTTCATTTGTGTTTCCACCCTTTCTTTTTCTCTGTTTTAAAATTTGGCGAGGCTTTTAGTGTTTCCCTAGTTCTTCTTTTGGCCAAATGAGACCTTTCTATGTCGGCACTGCTTGTTGGTGTGCCACACGGCATTTTTGTTACTGTAGACGTGCCTTGGGCTTGAAAAGGATGGAAAACACTGGGCTAATGAGCCTGCTTTAAAACACGAATAACAAACTTTCCAACCCTCACCCCCAAAACTAAATTAAAGCAGCCCAAAATTCACCAATGCAGCTAAAATTCATTTGATCACACAGCAAGCCACATGTCTTCTCTGTGACTGCCTGGTAAGTGTCCCCTCTCCTCAGCTGAAGAGAAAATGTACCTAAAATGTTTCTGAGCTTGTTTTCAGAAGAGGAGAGCAGCAATGTGACTGCTATATGGCTGGCTGGGTCCTGTTTCTTATTAAGGGATCCTTGGCCTGTGAGCCTTAAGTTTCAAAAGATGACCTTTGACCTTTATACAGCAAAAGGGTAAGACAGAGGGGGAGACACTCCGAGCTGAAGGTGCACTCATTCCAAAAAGGATTTTCTTCTTTCTTTCTTTAGCTATTTTATATACCGCTTTTCCAAGTGAAGATCACAACGGTTTACATCATGGCATACATGAACACTGACTTGATGACTTGAATAATGTAATTGAGGTGGAATAGATCTGCTATTTAATATGTTTCAGTTTTATTTATTTAAACGTGCTTGGGATGTGATGAAACTTTTGGTTCAATTGTTAGCATTCTTTTTAATGGCAGAGCTTTGATAGAGGGGAAGGGGAAGAGGGACTGCAGGGCAGGAGTAAGGTGCAGTGGCAGAGTTGTGCATATTCGGGGAGGGCGGTCTCAGTCCTGGCATAGAAGGAATTGCTTCAAGTTGTATCAGACCTCCTGGCTGGGCCTAACCATGACCTCAGATCTAGAAGGACGAGAGAGGTAGCCAATCCAAAGGAAGGATTTAAAATAAGGGTGCAATGAGTTCCAAAGGCCTGACAGCTGAAGACATGTTAAAAAAAAAAGTTTTCAAATTAGGAGAAACGAAGAATCTGGAAGGAAATTATGTTGAAAGAATAAAGCTAAAAAAAAAAAAAAAAGCAAAGAGGCTGTGAAAACAACCAGGAAAAGAAAATTCAGATAATGAGATGGAAATTACTGAGCAGGAAAAGTCCAAGCTGAAAGCAAAAAGCAGAGAGCAGCTAAAAAAAGAAAAGAAGGAAGAAAAGAATCAAACAGACAAAGGTGAGCTTGGAGAAAGCACCAAAAATACTTAATTTACTGTGCAAGAGTTTACTGAATGTTTCTGGAAGCAGAGAAAGAGCTTCTTAGAAATCGGCAAAGTTTAATGAGGCTCCTAAAGAAACCTATCCTCAGCCTGTGCCTGAGGTTTTATGTAACAAAGTTTCAAACAGACCGAGGTTTCTTGAAGGAAACTGGGAAAAAGCTGTAACAGGGACCGTTAGCAGCAACCTGCAGGGCGAAGCAGAGCAAGCAACCGCAGGCTTCTCCCAGCAATTCCTGTAAACTGCAAATAGTGCAAAATCTGGTACAAGGAGTGAGGTGGCCAGAAGCATGGAAGAGACCCTCAAGATCAAGAAGAGCCCAGCCTGGGGGAGGTCTGTGTGTGTGTGTCAAGGCCAGCTGCGGCAGCTTTTAAGAGACAGGGTATATGCAGGAGTATGGAAATGCCATGTTTTAAATATGTTGGGCAGACCCTGATTAAAGGCTGCGCTATCCTGTACCCACCTGATCCCAACTACTGTGATGTAAGCTTCAGCAGATCTTTTGACAAAGGTATCGAAAAATCTAGAGTGAACCAGACCGGTCTAATGCCCAAGCCATCCTCATCTCCAAACCAGAGACTTATTTTGGCTATCATGTTTGACGGCAAAACTAAATTGTTATTGTAACACCCCCATGCCCAATTACCTTGCGGGGTGCTCCTGGATCCAGGGGTCATTTATCAAAGTGCTATATTCGCATGCAAAAAATGCAGTTATGCATGCGAAAGCACCATAACGTTTAGTACGATGCAAATGAGAAAAAGGAGAGGATGTGATGTAAAGGAGAGGGTAACATCAAGCTAGGTTGAGAGAACATTGCACAAATCTCATCTTTGGGTGAGTTTCCTGACTCTGAAGGTCATCAAATCTTCATAAGAGAGCACTGTTCTGTTCGTACGTCTCACTTTGAATGTCAAAGTGGCCCCTAACCCCGACACTAATACCTGAACCTCATCTCGAGTTACTAGGTGGGCCTCCCATACTGGAAGATTCAGTATGGTGTGCTCGGCTAAGCGCACCTTTAGCCCCGGTTTGGTCACGCGTTTTCGACGCGCTATTTTTACCCCTTATACAGTAAGGGGTAATAGCGCGTCAAAAACACGTGGCCAACCCCCCTGAAACTAATAGTGCCCGCAACATGCAAATGCATGTTGCGGGCACTATTAGTTATTCCCACGCCATAAAGAAAGTAACGCCTGTCCAAAGGCAGAAGTTAATTTTGGCTGGCACAGAGAAAGTGTACAGAAAAGCAGAAAAAACTGCTTTTCTGTACACCCTCCGACTTAATATCATAGCGATATTAAGTCGGAGGCCCCCAAAACAAAAAAAAATTTAAAATCTGCCCGCAGCCCACGGGTTGGAAGACGAATGCTCAATTTTGCCAGCGTCCATTTTCCGAACCCGTGGCTGTCAGCGGGTTCGAGAACCGACGCCAGTAAAATTGAGCGTCGGCTGTCAAACCCGCTGACAGCTGCCGCTTCTGTCAAAAAGGAGGCACTAGGGGCGCGCTAGTGTCCCTAGCGCCTCCTTTTACCACGGGCCCTAATTTGTATGTTTTTATTTACTGAATCGTGTGCCCAGGAGAGTGGCTTGGGCGTGCGTTGGAAGAGCGGGCGCTCGTCGGCTCTCCCACGCGTCTTACTGTATCAGCCCAATAGAGATATAAATACCAATCTAGCGTAAGGGTATTATGGCTAAGTGCTCTCTCTCTCTCCAAATTGTGATAAACTGCCTATTACCATAAAACACACCTCTTTTCTTTTTGCATGCAATATTTAGTGCATTTTGATAAATCCAGGCCTAAATGACTTACCCAGCTATATTCAGCCGTTATCTGGCTAAAATGTAGCCAGCTAATAAGTTAGGTGGCTAGAATTTAGCCAGATAAATTAGAGGTGGTTCAGGGCTGTAGATTTGTACTATGATCTCTCTGCCTAGCTTGATGTTCTCTCTACCTAGCTGCAATCAAGGTAGATAGAGAGTAAAGTGTACAAATCTACTCTTCTTTTACCTTTCATCCCTCCAAATCACATTAAATCTTCACTGATGGTAACTGTGCTGTTCATACGTATGACTGTGCATGTAAAGCTGCCCCCCAGAACCCACTCCACCCCACAAACCCTGAGTTACTAGTCACCCCTCTTACAATAGTATAAATAGTTCTCTCTCTTTCTCTCTCTCCCAGAAATAGCAGTAATTCTAAAATTTCCATAAACACACTCCTTTTTCTTAATGCATTTTGATGAATCTAGGGGTAACTTTGCTATCTGGACTGTGTCTGAATATAGGCCTCATACAAGTTTATTAGGTTATATGATTATAAACATTCCTACATGGCTATGTACGTCGCTAACGGAATATCAAACAGCATACATATGTACTCTGTGTTATCAGTCTAAGACTAAACAACTTTATACATTTCTAAAAGACAGCAAGAACATTTCGCTCTTTGGAGAGCGCACAATTCCAATTGGCTGGATGAACCCTTTCGTCCTATACGCACTGAACGACCCACTCGCACTGTCAACAAAGGCACCCTCTCCATTCCCCCTTTGAAAAAAGCCCACCTCTCCTCTACTAGGGACCGTGCACTATCCATTGCAGGCCCTAAACAATGGAACACCCTCCCTACCACTCTCAGGCTAGAGCCATGTTACGCCAAGTTCAGAAAAAAACTTAAAACATGGCTCTTCCGACAAGCCTACCCTGATTAAGTACACCGACTTCCGCAAGTATCTTGCCTACGCCTTGTATATTCCTGTAAATAGTCCGTTGCAGTTTTTATTTATTGCTTTAATTCCTCCACCTCCTGCTCTTTGTATACTCCTCCTTGTTCGCCCTCCCTGTTCATTGTAATTTCTACCTTTAAAGTTACATTGTAAACCGGTATGATGTATGCATACTAATACCGGTATATAAAAGTTTTTAAATAAATAAATAATAAATAAATGTTGGTCTCCACAGAATTCCAAACAAGAAAAGTACCCAGCAAAGAAAACACAATTTTTGTTTTTTATAAATTATCAAAATGAAAATATTTTCAAATACCCAACTTGAGCATAAAATTAGTAAGCCTAGAGTGTATTTGAGGAATATGTTTAATATGGAAGAAAAAAACTTCAGATGCCAGTTCTCAGGCCAACCCACCTAGTGAACTGGTGAACAGGGCAAAATCATTAGTCATGAAAACCTCCAAATTGAAAATCAAAGGAGTCACATCTCTTAATTTCCTTTCACTCTTTAAAGTGTTTAAGTGCAAAAATCTGTATTGCTCAATAGGTGCAGAAAAAACAAACCAGAATTATAATGTCTTTTGTGTATGTCCACAATGTTCACTTAAATTGTGGGGCAATTTTATGCTTGGTATTTGAAAATATATGCATTTTGAAATATTTAAAAAAAACAAAAAGATTTTCTTTGCTGGGTACTTTTCTTGTTTGCCTTCATCATTATACCCAGAAGTCTCCCATTTTTTCGTGTTCTCCACAGAATACCACCATCTAGCATAAGAAGGACCTCTTGCATTCCAATTTAATCAAGTATTTTTATCCTCTCCCCTTTACCCTAAGTCTCACTCATGTGAAGAAATGCTGCTGGGCCAGTGGGTACTTTTGATCATGGGGGGTGGAGGGGGAGGGAATCCATTGTGTCAAACTACTGCTGCCATCTCCTCTGCTCCCTTCCTTTCTGCTCTACTGTCAGATCCTTGCCCTCCTAAGGGACCTGATTCTGCCTCTTGATCCATTGCTGAGGTCTGCACCCTCCCGGGGAACCTAGCTCCATCTCCTGACCCACTGCTGGGGTCCAAGCCCTCCTGGGGGACCCAACATTGTTTCCTGTTCTGCTGCTTGGTTCCTGTTGCCCTGGGGATCCCAACATCACTTCTGAATAACTTTCTTCCTTGCTGAGAGAAATTTTCTTTGCTTAGGTTTATATCTCAGCTAGGCGTATAGCTTGCTCATTATTTAGCCATTATAGCTCTTAGTGACTTCATTTAGAAGGACCAGCTCCTTTCAGTCACAAGTCCAAGACCCAAGCAGGATTATAGAAAGAGAACAAGTACAAACACCTCCATCATACCTAGCCTTTTTTTTTTCTACTACACTGAGAACCATGTACCCAAAGTTTCTGCCTCCCCCCCCCCCCCCCACCCTTTTCAGTCATGGTGAGAGTCTGTTTGATTGCTAGGACTGTTTTTCAGTACATTTTCCAAACAAATCCCTTTTTCAGTCAAAGCTCTGCGATTTAGGACTTTTTTTGAGTCAAAGTTCTACAGTTTAGGATTTTGCCATTATTCATTTGTGAAGTAATATTTCACTGTAAGTTAACAGCAGTAGTCAGGGGGCTGTCACATGCAAATCCCCTACCTGAATCTCTGCCTCAACTTTTCAATAGACATTTAAACACCTTCACAGTAGGGGGTCTGGTAACCTTTTCAGTCTTGCTTTGGCTTTCCCGAGCTAGCCTATCGGATTACATTGCCTTTTATTCTGCCACAGTTTATTTAAATGGCGGTATGCTCTTTGTTTTTATTCCCCCTGGGAAAGGGGTTTCATTATTGTGCCAACTGTTTAAGATGTAAAAGGATGACTTCTGGTGTGGAAGGTCTAAGGACAGCTTGAAGGTCAGGTACAAGGATGAAGTATTGGAACGCCTGCCAAACCAACTCTGCAGCCGAATTGAGCAGAATAAGTGCATCTGCGGAGGGCAGCCAGGGTTGGATTTACTGCACTCTCCATTGCCTCAGGTGCAACCTTAGGGCCTCAGTTATTGAAGCTTTTTCCCCATTCTGTGTCTATGGGGAAAAAAGCTTGATAAATAAAGCCCTTAGATTGTAAGCCCCCTGGGGGCAGGGAGGGGAGAGGAGGCATTGTCTCCAGGGCTGGTGCTTCCATTAGGCAAACCAGGCAGTTACCTAGAGCACCAACATTTTGGGGAGCAGCAAAAATCCTGGAAGCCTCTAGGTGACGCTTACCCATTTTTAAGACATGGCACCACAAGAGAAGGGAATGGATGGTGGGAAGATGTGGGTGGCTGGAAGTGTTGTAGAGAGAGGGTGCTGGGCAGGTGAGGGTAGTTTAGAGAAGCAGAGAGAGAGAGAAAGAGGATTCTGGTCAGGTACGGGGTGGGCTCTGCACAGAAGGGGCAAAGAGATAGGGGTGATTCTTGGGTGCTGAATAGGGAGTGAAGGGGAGAAAAAGGAGGATTTTGGTGAGGGAAGAAGAAGATAGAAGACCTGCTGGACAGGGGATAGAGGGGATAAGCTGGGCATTCTGGAGAGGAAGCAAATGGAGAGGTATGCGGGACTGGCAGAAGCTGGGGGGGGGGGGGGATGCTGTGCCAGAACTGCTGCTGACAGGCAGGTGTGTAAGAGGGAGAGCTCAAGACTGAAGGTTTGTGTAGAGCACCTCATACACTTGCACCAGCTCTGATTGTCCCCCTCCAAAGATCCAATCTAAAGATGCAAGGAACAGGGAGGTGCCCCCATCTGAAGATGTAAGCTTTCTCACCACCATAGTCAAGGAGCACCTGCTGTGGCTGTGGATCCCTGGGCTGAGGCAAAATTGATGCCTGAGGAGCCCTTCAGGTTCTCACCGTTGGCAGGTGGACCCAGTCAGGACCTTCACCTCTACCAGCCCATGTTCCCCTTGGGTTGAGCCTTTGGGTGACAGGGCCAGCATGACTAAGGTGCAGTCTCTGTTGATGGTAGAAGCAAAGGTCCATAGTTAGCTAGAGTCATAGGCAGGTGGTGGTCAGACATATCCAGTTTCCAGGCTGAGATCAGATACAGGCAGCAGTCAGGCATATCCGAGGGCCAGGCAAGGGTCAGAGGCAGGCAGAGCTCAGGCATATCCATAGTCCAGGCCAAGGCCAAAACCAAGTATCCATCAGAAGGAGAAGGATAGGCAGTACAGGCAGGCAAGGGCAGGAACAAGTGGGACGAAGACTGAAGACAAGCTGGACGAAGACTGAATGCAGGGAAGCAATACAGACTACTGAGAAGTAGCTGGACCTGTTGCTGAAGCATTGAGAGAAGGCCAAGGAGAACCCTTTACAGGGATTGCTATGTGAGGTCATCAGGGGGCGCCATGGGGCTTTTCCTGCCGTGGGCCCTTTAAAAGGAGCAGGCTGTATGGGTCCGGCAGCGTCCTGCTGTGTGCAGAGCTGGTGGCATCTCACTGCAGGGAGAGCAGACTGCATCAGGCTGGCCTGGCTGGGAGGTGAATATAGCGGTTCACTGGGGCAGCTAAATGTAACAATATTTTGGTCTGGGCAGCCTGCTCTGACATAATGCTCAGTCAGATGAGCAGAAGGCATCCCATTAGACAGAGGAGCTCCTGAAATGAGCACCTGCCTACAGTGCCAAATGGTAAATCCGGCTTTGGGGGCAGCCCAAATACTGTTTCAGTTGTGGATTCCTGGGACACTGTCATTCAGTGTATGGTACCTGGGCACGACCTGCAGCAGGTGTGATTCATGCTGTGATCACACCTACCCACAGACTGAGCACAAGCAGCAGGTGGCAGCCCATGAAGTGTTGTGGGAATGGACCCTTGGACCGAGGTGGAGTTGGCACAACCTGCAGGGTGGAGCCCTGCAGGTCCCCACCATCTGCTGGCGAAACTGGGAGAGACAGAGGCCCAACTGGAGCTTCACCTATACCAGCCCTCGTTTGCCTTATTTTGAGCCCTTGGGTGCCAGAGCTGGCAGATCTTAGGCGGGTGCCTCTGCTGACAAACTGGAGATCTGTAGAGATGGTCGGATAAGAGACCCTGGTCCGGGGCAGATGGTGAACATAGGTAGTCAGAGAGCAGGCAGGGATCAATGGCAGGCAGAGTTCAGGCGTAGTCGAGAAACAAGCAGTGGTCAGTGGCAGGCGGAGTTTAAACAAAGTCAGAACTGGGGATCCGACCAAGGGAAGGAGGGATGGATAGGCAGGCGGAGAGGTGAGGAACAGCACAGGAAGGCAGACGAGGCAACAAAGACACTAAAGAACTGAAAACTGAGCACAAGATGAAGGCAAGGACCACTGGAACAAGGAACACAGGAGGCCGGGAGCAGAGGAGACAAAGACAAGGGAATGAAGAGACGAAGACCTGGAACATAGTCAGAACAACTGAGGTAATTCACTCTACTAACCAGTAGTGGACCTATTGCTGAGGAGTCTTGCTGCTGGAGGATGACCATATTATAGGGCAGCATCGCTGACACCATTGAGTAGGGACGCGGAGGCTTTCCCGCCGTGGTCCCTTTAAATCAGGCAAGGTGTTGCGTGTTAGTTAGTTGATAACATTTATTACCCGCCCTTCCTACGTTCAGGGCAAGGTACAATAAAACGTACATAAAAATTAAAACAACACCTGCCAAAAAGCATACCATGTCAATATACGTTTTGGTTAATATAAAGGTTTGGTAAGTGTTGGAGGTTTGTTTGACCCATGATTGAGCTACGGAAAGCATGATTTTGTGTTTGCAAAAACAATACATACTCGGTTGTGAGGTCTTTTCCTCCTTTCTGTCATATTTCAGCTATATTGAAGATTTTAATGTTGAAAAAATATTTTGATTTGTGTCTTCACTTTGGGGTAGATTTTAAAAATTTGCTCGATCGCGTACTTTTGTTCGCGTACCAGGCGCGAACAAAAGTACGCTGGATTTTATAAGATACGCACGTAGCCGCGCGTATCTTATAAAATCCGGGGTCAGCGCACGCAAGGGGGTGCACATTTGTGCAACCTGCGCACGCCGAGCCCAGTGCGCTCTGCCTGTTCCCTCCAAGGCCGCTCCGATTTCGGAATGGCCTCAGAGGGAACTTTCCTTCGCCCTCCCCCCACCTTCCCCTCCCTTCTCCTACCTAACCCAACCCCCCGGCGCAATCTAAACCCCCCCATACCTTTGTTGCTCGATTTAAGCCTGCTAAAAGCAGACATAAATCTGTGCGCGCCAGCGGGCTGCTGGCGTGCCATCACCCGACCCAGGGGCTGGTCTGGAGGCCTCGATCTTGCCCCCGGGCCGGCGCCATGCCCCCGGGCCCGCCCCCACAACACCGCGTCACGCTCCCAAAACGCCTCGTCATTCCGTGACACCCCCGACACGCCCCTGACACGCCCCTTTTACGAAGCCCCGGGACTTATGCGCGTCCCGGGGCTCTGCGCGTGCCGGCGGCCTATGCAAAATAGGCGCACCGGCGCGTGAGGGCCCTGCGCGCGTAAATCCGGCCGGATTTACGCGTGCAGGGCATTTAAAATCCGCCCCTTTGGCTTTGACCTGCCTACATTGGTTTGACTGTTATTGAGATGACAACAGAATTTGAAAATATTTTATATGCGGCGTAGTAAGGGGAAATATCCAAGTATAGCCCAGCTAGTCAATTGCTTCATTGATTACTTTCAGCTAAAGCAGTATGGATTATTTTCATTTATAAATCTATGTATTTCTTGATTTTATTTGCACTGAACTCCAAAAAATTACAGATGAAGCCCGTGACATGACATAGATGACGCATGTGACACAGTGATATGATTGCTGAATATATATTTAATATATAAACGTATGATATATAGGATTGTTCTGGAAAGAGTGGTGGTGGGTCATCATGATTGTTGAGTTTATCAAAATCTCTGACAGGGGAGGGGGTGCAATGCTGAAGGTTCACCTAGGGTGTCTAATTTTATTGCACCGGCCCTGGCTCCGGGAAACCAATTTAGACTGCTGTAGGACAGAAGTTAGTGAGAGCAAATGAATGTAGGAGAGGAGAAGAATGAAGCTCAGCTCACTTGTATGATGTAGGGTGTTCAAGGGAGCATGCTGGACATGGAGATGATGAACCCATCTAATGAAAGGAGTCAGGACCCTTTCATTAGAGGACGTGGGACTGGAAGAAGGAAAATTAACATCCATGGAATATGGGACTTGATGCAAGATAAAGACACACAGGCAAGCAAACCTCTGTTCTGACTGAGATATTCTAGTTAATACTTTAAGAATATACAATTAATAATATACATGACCCATAAAGACCTAAAGAAAATGCATTTTACAAAGACATTGGGCATTAATAGAGACCTCCATTTTAAGTTTTTATTTTATTTTCCTTGGGAATTTCAATGTTATAACAAAAAAATTCAGTAGAAAAAAATGGCTTTTTTATGACAAACAGGAGAAAAATCAAAGGAAAAGTCATTTTTCCACTGATTTTCTTTTGTTATAGCATTGAAATTACCATGAAAATAAAACCTAAAAACGAAGGCTCATGGGAATGATGGCTATTACCTGGTGATAATACCCTTATTCAATAAACATACACATGGTTAATGCGACTCCAACATTGCTCTAAGCTTCGGCGGCAATGAGGAAATACGGCGGTTGCTACCCCAAACCAAATAAGCTAATACTTCACTTTCAATGCATGATACTTCACTTTCAATGCATATCCAGCATAGCTCTCTGTTTCAACAGCAGGGGAGAAAGTCTGACACTTCACGCATATCCAGCATAGCCCTCTGCTTCACTGGCAGAGGAGTAAGACTGATACTTCATTTTCAATGCAAAGCCAGCAAGGCTCTCTGCTTCAACGGCAGGGGGGAATGAAGAAAGGTGGATCTATATTCAGGCAACAATCAACAAGGACTGAATTACATAGTCTGGATAAACAGATAAGCATGGGTGTAGCTTGCTTATTGTGGTGGTTAATACCCCTAACTAATTAAGCTATTTCACTTAGATGCAGTTCCAGCACTGCTCTCTACATTAATGGCGGGGGTGGAAGAGAAATAGAATAAAAAAGGATACTAAGAGCCAAGAGAAACATAAGTATGTGAGAGAAAAAAAAAGTGTGAAAGCTTGCTGGGCAGACTGGCTGGGCTGTTTGGTCTTCTTCTGCCATCATTTCTATGTTTCTATGAAGGTCCCTAGGTATTAATAAAGGTTATTGAGAAAAGGAAAAATATGACCATATACAAAAAATCTAGGAGAAGTAACAAAACTCTTTTTAATGTCAAAGATTTATTAATATGTTTCAAGCAATCCTGAGTTTTATATTTCACTTTATACAATGTTACAGGAAATAATTGATAGGTGATTCTTTTAGCAAGTGCCTGGTGGGCAGACTTTTGTGTCCCTTACAGGACAGGGAAATTTGTATGAGCACTACAGATGCTGCAGCATACACATTTTTTTTTAAAACAGATCACCCACCAGGTTCCAATATACCTTCTATGTAAAATTCAACCTAGTGAAAATTGCCTATATCACAAATGCTATTGCCAAGTTTGATAATCACAATATCCCAAAACCAAGGGATTATTGAAACACTGATAAATTTTATGTAGGAAGGGTTAATGGTTTCATATTAATACTCTGCGTTCCACCCATGGGGTCGCTGTCAATCTGTTTTTTTAATCATTAACTTACCACCTCCATCCTATGTTTAATTGTGAAATTAATCTTTAATCTGTTCTTATAATCTTGTAATGCAGCAAACGACAATAAAATTTGCTTAACTTCCTATAAATATTTAAAATATATATTTGTTTTTCATGTGCACAACTGCCTCTGAATTTCTCCCACCGCCCGCAATGATATTATTGTCTTTATACTATGGATGAATGCTCCTCTGTTATTTCACAATATATAGAACAGTGATGTACTTAGCCCTTTGATTGGTGTTTCCCTTTATCTTTTCGTTGCGAAATGTCCAACTTGCACAAGTTTCGGCAATCAGCCTTCCTCAGGAATCTTTTATCACAAACCCTTCATAAAATCGAGGAATATCTCTTCAATTATACTCTCCAGTAATCCAATGTAAAAAAAAACATCCTCAGTGTTACGGCTATGGCTCGAGGTAATCAATAATAACGTGAGACCACTCCGGGGGTGATGCGGCAGGTCCAACTCCTTCCCGAGGCAGTAAGGCAGTCCATAACCCCACCTGGGGTGATAAGGCAGACACAACCCCAACCTGGGGCAGCAAAATAGTCCATAACCCCTCCTGGGACAAGGCGGCAGGGTTCGAGCCCCTCCAGGGGCGGCAGCAGGACCGGTTCGAGCCCCTCCAGGGGCGGCAGCAGGACCGGATTAGCAGGCTCAGATGGCTGAGTCAGAAAGTCTGTCAGTAGGACCGGTTTGGACCCCTCCAGGGGCGGCAGCAGGACCGGTTCGAGCCCCTCCAGGGGCGGCAGCAGGGCCGGTTCGGACCCCTCCGGGGATGACAGCAGGACCGGTTCAGACCCCTCCGAGGATGGCGGCAGGTCCGGTTCTGCTGTCATCCCCGGAGGGGTCCGAACCGGCCCTGCTGCTGCCCCTGGAGGGGCTCGAACCGGTCCTGCTGCCACCCCTGGAGGGGTCCGAACCGGTCCTACTGACAGACTTTCTGACTCAGCCATCTGAGCCTGCTAATTCGGTCCTGCTGCCGCCCCTGGAGGGGCTCGAACCGGTCCTGCTGCCGCCCCTGGAGGGGCTCGAACCCTGCCGCCTTGTCCCAGGAGGGGTTATGGACTATTTTGCTGCCCCAGGTTGGGGTTGTGTCTGCCTTATCACCCCAGGTGGGGTTATGGACTGCCTTACTGCCTCGGGAAGGAGTTGGACCTGCCGCATCACCCCCGGAGTGGTCTCACGTTATTATTGATTACCTCGAGCCATAGCCGTAACACTCAGAGCATCTTCGGTGTAACGTACATCCCTTCTACGCAGCTTTACGGAAGGCTGATTGCCGAAACTTGTGCAAGTTGGACATTATGCAATGAAAAGATAAAGGGAAACACCAATCAAAGAGCTAAGTACATCACTGTTCTATAATGTGAAATAACAGAGGAGCATTCATCCATAGTATAAAGACAATAATATCATTGCGGGCGGTGGGAGAAATTCAGAGACAGTTGTGCATATGAAAAAATGTTTAAAAATTTTTTTTTATAGGAAATTAAACACATTTTATTGTCGTTTGCTGCATTACAAGATTATAAGAACAGATTAAAAATTAATTTCGCATTTAAACATAGGATGGAGGTGGTGAGTTAATGATTAAAAAACAGATTGACAGCGACCCCATGGGTGGGACGCAGAGTATTAATATGAAACCATCACCCCTTCCTACATAAAATTTATCAGTGTTTCAATAATCCCTTGGTTTTGGGATATTGTGATTGGCAAACTTGGCAATAGCATTTGTGATACAGGCAATTTTCACTAGGTTGAATTTTACACAGGCAGCATACACATGCACATATACAATCATAACTTGTATAATTTATAAGTGATTTGTATTTTCATAAAAGGATACAGCGTAGCCCACACTTGGTAACATGTAATTCTTATACTTATTTATCTCTTTGCTTTCTCTCACAGCCTCTTGGTTTGAAGTAATATACACAGTAACAAAGTAACAAAATAATGATGGCAGAAAAAGGCCCAATAGTCCACTCAATCTGCCCAGCAAGTTTCTTATGGTGGTAGCTGCTGCTCCGTACAGGTTACCCCCAAACATTATGTTAAGAGTAAGAACATAAGAAATTGCCATACTGGGTCAGACCAAGGGTCCATCAAGCCCAGCATCCTGTTTCCAATAGAGGCCAAACCAGGCCACAAGAACCTGGCAATTACACAAACACTAAGAAGATCCCATTCCACTGATGCAATTAAGCTGCACGCTTAGACTCCTCGCTACCCTCCGGGGTATCTCGCTCCTGAAGAAGCTCTGGGCACCTGCTCCTCGGGGGCCTCTCACTTCCCACTACCCTTTGGGGTTTTCTACTAACTAGACAACCGCTCCTCGGGGGGTCTTTCTTCTTTTTCAGGATTCTGTGCTTCCAGGTACTCACTCTTCGAGGGCCTATCCAGCTCAGTATATCCTGCATCATGGACCTCGGGTTCGCCTACACCATCAACCAGGAGGATTCCAGCACTACTCTTCAGTGAGTACCTTTATGATCCAGCTCTCCTTACCACCCACCAGGTTCAGCTTATCCCACTCTGCGGAACACTACCAACCTTGTACATCTGGGTGAGACTTCTACATCTGAGGCTGTCTGAACATATTGGTACCTTGCTGGACTTCAGTGCCATACCTTCCTGCATTTCTACTATCTATCTACAGCAGTACAATAAAGCTTTTCATCTCCAGTGTCTGCTCTCTGAGTCTAGCCTATCGCTGTGGTTCCCCACGGGGCCCCTCCCTGTGGGAGGAGTCATCTCCACAGCGACTAAGAGTCTACTATGCCACAAACCCAACAGATTGCTAACTCCATGGACTCGGCTCAGCTCGCGGCCTTGCAGGCCATTCCTGGCCTAGCCCAGCAGATCACTGAGCAACAAAAGTCTCTGGAAAGCCTAGCTACTGCCTTCAATCAGTTGCGTGCTCAACTGAATTCTTCACTGTCTCCAGTGGTGACCATCAAGACCACTGTACCTTTATCCACACCTACCCGCTTCACAGGTGAAGCAAAGATGTGTAGAGGGTTTGTTAATCAATGCAGCATGCATTTTTCGTTACAGCCTACCCTCTTTCCCACAGAAGCATCCAAGACCACGTACATCCTATCTTTTCTTGAAGGTCGAGCCTTGGCTTGGGCTTCACCGCTATGGGAATGTGAAGATCCTATCCTGAATGACCTACCAGGATTTCTAAAACTTTTCAAGTCTGTCTTCGATGACCCAGCTCGCCAGGCCATCGCTGGATCTGCCTTGCTTAATCTCCAGCAAGATAATATGTTGCTTACAGACTATGTGATCGAATTCAAGACTTTAGCATCCAAACTAAATTGGGACACTGGATGTCTACGTGCTATCTTCATGGAGGGCCTCAACTCTCGCTTAAAGGATGAATTGGTGGCTCGTGATTTGCCTGATAACCTTGAATCTCTGATGGACCTGGCCGGGAGAATTGACTGCCATATTCGAGACCGAACTCAGAAGGCTAAGAGCCCACAAAAGTCCACTACGGGAGCTAACCATCCTACACCTGTGCCTATTGCTTCAAGTCTACTGTCTGCTTCCCTAGAAGAGGAAGAGCCTATGCAATTAGGCCGAAGCCATTTAACTTCCAAGGAAAGAAGTTATCGTAAGCGCATAGGGTTATGCATGTACTGTGGCCAATCAGGCCATGCTGTACAAACCTGTCCCATCTGTCCAGGAAACTGACAGGCCTAGGATCTGCAGGAGGACTTCTCCTAGGCCTCATCTCTCCCACTCCTCCATTATCTTTACCAATCTCTCTGCTCTGCGGAGGTCTTGAATTTCAGACTCTTGCCCTCAACCACTTAGTAAAACATCTACAGATTCCTACCACACCATTAGCTAAGCCATTGCTATTGTCCTATATCCATGGGGAACCACTTCCTGGAGAAGTTTCATTAAGTACCCAGGCCGGCCTGCGCACTGGAGCTTTTCACTGAATCCATTTAATTTCTCGTATTGGAAAAGGCCATGCACCCAGTGGACTGCCTTGACTACAAGATCATATGCCACAATTTAATTGGGCCACATTGGAATTGTCCCGGTGGGGGCCTGACTGTCATGGTCGGTGCCTCGCGGAAGTTTCACCACTCATGTGCATGCCCACTACACCATCGTTACCTGGCTTACCTCCACAATACAAATCTTTCCAAGATGTTTTCTCGAAACAAGCAGCAGATATACTTCCACTGCACAGAGTTTTTGACTGCGCTATTAACCTGAAACCCAATTTGAAACCTCCCAAGAGAAGAGTTTACACTCTTTCTGTAGCTGAGACTAAGGCCATGTCTGCCTACATACAAGAGAACCTTCAAAAGGGATTCATCAGACCCTCCAAATCCCCTGCTGGTGCAGGCTTCTTTTTTATAGGTAAGAAAGATGGCACCTTACGCCCCTGCATCGACTACAGGATTCTGAATGAGATTACCATCAAGGATCGGTATCCCCTACCCTTAATTTCTGAACTGTTTGACAGGCTCCAAGGAGCCAAGATATTCTCCAAATTGGACCTTAAAGGAGCCTATAACTTGGTGCGTATTCGTGAAGGAGATGAATGGAAGACTGCTTTTAACACCCGCGATGGACACTTCTAATATCTTGTCATGCCCTTTGGTTTGAGTAACGCACCTGCAGTCTTTCAAAATATGATGAACAACATCTTACGGGACTTACTGTATCAAATCATAGTAGTTTATCTCGATGATATACCGATCTTCTCTCAAGATCTGCAAACTCATCAAGAGGATGTCAAGAAAGTTTTAAGACGCCTGCGTGAGTACCACCTATACGCAAAGCTTGAAAAGTGCAAATTCCACAAGGAGTCTGTACCCTTCCTGGGTTACATTGTTTCTAAGAACAAGTTTCAGATGGACCCCAAGAAATTAGAAAGTATTCAGGATTGGCCCCAACCTACAGGCCTGAAGGTACTGCGCCGCTTCTTGGGCTTCACCAATTACTATCGTTCCTTCATCAAGAACTACTCATCATTGACAGTCCTTCTAACTGCTATGACCAGAAAGGGAGCCAATCCCGCCAACTGGTCTCCAGAAACCATATCAGCCTTTCTGTCGCTCAAAGAGGCTTTTCAGAAGAAGCCGTGCCTCCGCCATCCTGACCCACATCTCCCATTCATCGTTGAGGTTGACGCATCTGACGTTGGCGTGGGAGCAGTTTTAAGCCAGTATAGCGAATCTAATGTGCTCCATCCTTGCTCCTTCTTCTCAAGGCGGTTCTTGCCTGCCGAAAGAAATTATGGAATCGGAGACAAAGAGTTACTTGCAATCAAGCTGGCCTTTGAGAAGTGGCGTCCTTGGTTAGAAGGCGCACAACACCAAATAGTAGTGTACACCGATCACAAGAATTTGGGGTACCTCAGACATGCTCATCAACTCAATCACTGTCAAGCAAGATGGTCTATGTTCTTTAACAGATTTGACTTCCTTTTGAAATATCGTCCGGGAGAGAAGAACACTCGGGCTGATGCCTTGTCACGATCCTTCTCCCCTCAGAATGTGCCAGATGAATCCCGTAACATCATTGATCCCAGGAGAGTGGTTCTTGCAGCCACTTATTTCTGGCCACAACCGTCTTCCTGCTGGGAAGACGGTTGTGGCCAGAAATCAAAGGAAGAAGCTGTTGAAGTGGGCGCACGATTCCCGTCTGGCCGTCCATCCGGGACAGAGTCGTACTTTGGCAATGTTACAGCGGTACTACTGGTGGCCAACCATGAAAAAGGACGTACAAGCTTATGTGGGTTCCTGTGCTGTCTGCGCCAAGCAAAAGCCGCCAGCTGGGCATCCTTGGGGTTAAAGGTTGTTACAACCTTTACCAGTGCTGGATGAACCCTGGACACATATAGCAACTGACTTTGTGGTAGACTTGCCACCATCTAATGGAAACAACACCATTTGGGTCACAGTTGACCGCTTCTCCAAAATGGCACATTTTGTAGCATTGGCAACAGAATAATGTGCGGCAAATAATTATACTGAGCAATAATAGTTCTCAATCAAAAAACTTTTTTATTTTACTTGTGCACACATCAATTGTGTACAATATTAAATACCACAGTGAATAACTGTGTATAATTGGAAGACCCCGACATGGCTGTGTTTCGCGTCAGACCTGTGTCAGGGGGACCAGAATTTTCCAAATTTGTATGCTAAAAACGCGGACAGTTGTCTGCTGATTGCTTAGTAATAAATATGCAGCTCAAAGCAGGATGTCAGGAAAACAAGACATGGTTGTGATTTTATAACATGTGCGGGGGGGTCTTAAAATCTACCCCTAAATGTTATGAACAACCTCACAAGCAGAGAACAACCTCACAAGCAGAGAAATAAAATCACTGAACAACTGATAGCACCAGGATCAGCCCTACCACTGTCTTCATTTGAGAATGTCCATTACAGCTCGGCAATGCCGGGGAAATGAGCTGAAGATGGAAGCTCTGTTGCTGATGGACATATCTGCACTCTGACTCTGCTGCAGAGGATCCAAAGCTCCACTCCACCGCTCCCCCACAGTCGCCATTGCCAGAAGTAAGAGGTCACGGCTTTCAACAATGTCACTGTGCGCTCGTTCGTCCCGCCTCATGTACTGGGTGCGACAACTCCAACTTTATCGCAATGGTGAAATGAACAAAGACAAAAGAGGCAACTTCCAGAGCTGTAAAAAAGAAAAAGGCTGACTGGGAAATGCAATAGCCATATGGCTTAGGCAGCAGAAACTGGCAGACAGCAAACTCATGGATCTGGTAAATGAGTTAGAAAGTCCTTCGCATCTTCCAGCTGCTCAAAAATGTGCGTTTTATTAAGTTTTGCCGGATATTGCAGAGTGAAGTTTATCTGTTTTTTCGCCAATGCAGAGCAGATTGGATTAAATTCCTTTTGTTGGAGCGCACGTTTAGAGGAGTAATCTTGGAAGATCAGAGCCACTCCTTCATTATACTCCAGCTCCCAGGTCTTGCGATAAGACTGTAGAATCTTCAGTTTTTGGGACCAGTTGAGCAGTTTAGAAATAACAATACGTAGCCTGGTCTCTCTGTCTCTTCTCACTCCTAAGCGATGTGCTCTTTATATCTGCAATGTTCAGGTAAGCGTTGGGCAGCCATTTTTCTAGAAAATTTACTAAGTTTCCCTCCTCTATGCTTTCTGGTATACCTGTCAATCGGATGTTGTTGCGCCTGGATCTATTTTCTAAATCTTCTATGTTCTCCTCCTGCTTTTCCACCATTTTTGTCAGTGAGATAATTTTTCCAGTAAGGGCCACCATGTCATCTTCTAAACTGAGAATCTGCCTTCCTTCATGAGTCTTGGCCCCATCTCCGTGAGTGTAGATTGCAGTCCTGCTTTCTGTTCTGATAAGGAGATGAATCGACTATCTAGCGCAGCAACTACTGCAGCTGTAATATCCGAGGCAGAGGCATTGTATTCAGTGGATTTGGTCATAGTCTCCACAACACTGGCCATCTTGTCTGGAGCACTTGTCGGCTTTTCCTTCTACTTTCTCCCTCCTTTTAGGGGCATATTTCATGGAGATTTCTGCATATAAGTGTCTATCGACATAAGCTGTTGCCACAGTGTAAGAATCAATAGTTAAAAATCAGGGATGCCCAAGATATCTTGTAGATAGAGGAGGATGGTATCGAGAGCCAGCTCAGACAAGTCTGTTCTGGCTCATCGCATTATGTGATATCCCTTTAAACTTTCTTAAATCACTTTTCATTCTCTCCTCTCCTTCAGGCTTGTCCATTCTTTTGCAGATATTAGTATAAGCTGCAAATAGCCATACTTTACCTTTTATCTCTTCGGCAATATTGCTCACAAAGATATTGGACACAACCGGTCCCAAAACCAATCCCTGTGGCACGCCACTTAACACAGTTCTTTCTTCAGAATAGGTTCCATTTATCATTACACGCTGCCTCTCTTCAGTCAACCAGTTTGTAGTCCACTCCACCACCTTGTCTCCGAGTCTCAAGCTTCTCATTGAAGTGAGAAGCTTGGACTCTAACTTGCCTTATCATATGCTAATCCTATTATCCTTAATCTCAACCCTACCATTACAGTCCTCCTATACCATACAACACATGTGTATAATGTAGATTTTTTTTTTTTAAATGAGTGTTTGTGATATAAAATTTTTAAAAAAGACAGGATGAGAGAGAGGTGTATTGGCAGAGCTATGTGTGGAGATCTCAGTACTGGAATAGCAAGAGGTGCAGTAGGGCAATTGTGAGATGCATTGGCAGCAGTGGCAGCTTCAGAAACTTTTGTATGGGGTGCATAGAGGGGGGGGGGGGGTTTCAGTGAATTTCTGGGTAGGCAAGCACCAAATGGCTTTCCCTCCAACCAGTCAAAGTGATCCAGCCAGAAATGGGGAGGAGGGAGCAAGCTCCTTGTCTGGGATGGGTCCTTGCCTCCTTCTCTGGAGCTGCTCCTGATTGGCAGAGCTGGAGGTGGGGGAGACTTAGTACTGGAATAGTAGAGGGTGCTGCTGGGCAGGAGTGAGGTGCACTGGCAGAGCTGTGTGTGTGGGGGTGGGGAGGGGCAGGGACTCAGTACTGGAGAGGTCATTGATAGGACTATACGTTCCATTCTATTGTATTATATGATGAGCAAGTTCATGCAGGAGGTAATAGGAGAGATTTTATAATATTAATCAATAGCAACATCTAGAGGAGAAATGGTGCCACTGCAAGGCCCAATGTCTAGGGGAAGCCATCAGTCAACATATGGAGGAGTTTTTGAGGGTAAATTTCATTAGTATGAATAACTCAGTACATAAATGCATAAATCAGCGCTCCTAAATTTACATTTGGTGTTTTATAAACTATGCAGTGGGAGCAACACTGTTTATAAAATACCACGAATCACTGCCCCAAAAATAAGTGATTATGTATCAGTTCATGCACATCATAGTTTATACATTTATTTTATAAAAGTATGTGCATATATTTGACACATTAAATAATTGTAAGAGATGTGTATAATAACCGTGAGTTTATGCACGGAGGCAGATATTTTATAAAGTTGGCTGATGTATGCACGCCTCTGGCTTATGAAAATGCTTACTTGTGCGTGTGCTTCCATGCGCTAGTTTGCTCCACCAACTCACCCGGGCCAGATCTTCACCAGCTCACCCACATCCTCATCTATCTCACTGTAATGTAATGTAACCCCCTAACATTTGACGTAACCTGCGATACTGTAATCCGCCTTGAAACGCCTTGACACCCCCTAACTTCTGATCTAATCTATCTATCATATAGAATATGAAATTAAATTAAAATAAATTGAAAGGGAAGTTAGATGTGTTATTCCCGACTTGATGAGCAGGTAAAAGCATGCATGCTCCATTTATAAAATACTTACATGTGCATGCACTTCCAAACCTCGCCTGTAATTCCCTCTTTGTAAACTTTTCCATGGGGCAGTATAACAGTACATTTGTAGCCCTGCCCATCTGAAATTCGCTTGCCACGTACAAAGGCTACTTAGGCGCTCATATGCCAATTTTCTGCTCAGAAGTCTTTCAAAATTATTCCCCTCCTCCCATCTCCAGGAAGGGAGCAGCCGAGTGTCTTGGAAGCATGGGAGAAGAAGCTCATTTCCCTCTTGTATTCCAGAAAAGCTCAAGCCTAGGTCGGGTATTTTAGATTTTTGTCTGCTTTAGTCTGCTTAGAATTTGGTATAGTCTGTGTTTTATCCCACCCACCCCGACTTCCAGATCCTCTGATCTACACTCCCCTAACCGAGAAGGATTGGAGCTCCTTTTCTGCAACGTTACTCATTCGCACCTATGTTGTTTCATTCTCTCTTGCTTTCTGGAGGGAGGCCCTGAACTCCGTTTTCTGCTCTTTTGAAGAGAAACTGCCTGGAATCAGAGTACTTTGCTTTCTTTGTATTTTTATGCCTCTGTGGGAGGCCTGCAGCTGAAGCTTTGTAAGTACACAGTCCCTCCACCCACCATGCTTTTATTTTTTTTTTTTTTCTGACCCTGCACGTTCCTCTTGCTCCTTTTGCACTTCCAGCTAAATCAGAAGCAGGGCTGGGATTTGCCGCCATGAGCCTTCATTCTTAATTCCCTGGGGAATTTTTCCCTATTTCATATTCCAAACCCCTCCTCGCCCCCCCCCCCCCCAACCTTCAGTCATAAACTCTGAAAGCGGCAACTAGATGTTGCCCTGATGCAAAGACCATGACTCCTTCCCTATCGCCCCCCCCCCCCCCCTTCCCCATCCTCATCCCAAGCTCAGCCGACTCAGGGAGCAGAAGACCCAACTCAGGAACTGAACTGGAGGCCCTTCCACAAGGCGGAGCTTGGTACTTGCCACTTGGGCCTTACCCTGCTTCTTTTTCTTAGGGAGGTACTGAGCCCTGACTGGAGGCGGGGCTTTCAGTTGGGCCTGCTCATTTAGGTGCTTTTTGTTCTCTCTTTGACATAAAAAGCAGAACAGGATGAGGGGGGAACGGTAGAGTGCAGTGTCCGTGGGTGACACAATCCTTGGAGTTTGCCCTGTCTCTCTGCTCAGCTGTTTGGCTTAAAACAGGAAATCAAATTACCAGACTTAGGACTGAGCTACAGTTTCTTAAAAGAACAGCCCACCGACTGCTCCCTCCAGCAGCACCGACACCATCAGTCCGTAACTGCACTAACCACATTCTCTGGCAACAAATTCCAGAGCTTAATTGTGCGTTGAGTGAAAAATAACTTTCTCCAATTAGTTTTAAATGTGCTACTTGCTAACTTCATGGAGTGACCCCTAGTCCTTCTATTATCCGACAGAGTAAATAACTGATTCATATTTACCAGTTTTAGACCTCTCATGATTTTAAAGATCTCTATCATATCCCCCCTCAGTCGTCTCTTCTCCAAGCTGAACAGCCCTAACCTCTTTAGCCTTTGCTCATAGGGGAGCTGTTCTACCCCTTATATCATTTTGGTTGCCCTTCTCTATACCTTCTCCATCACAACTATATGCACTTTACATTTTTCAGCATATCAGGTAGCATCAAATCTATAATAAGTAGACACTGGTCTATCTTGAATAGCGATCAGTTGTTTGCAGATCTCCCTATATTTGCAATGAAAAAGAATTGATCATTGGAGGTCAGTTGACTTTGGCTTTATTACCTATTTCTTCACAAGATATTTTGGGTCCATGTGGCCAGTATAAATGTGGCTCCTGTTCTATTTGCTCTTTTGTGAGTGAATTGTGTGAGCTGTATGTTAATGCTTTAAAACTTGTTTACAAATTACCAGCATGATATGACTGTTTGTTTTTGATCTAGGATTGCATATGTTATACAGTGTCCATGTAGACTTTTCTATATTGGATAGATAAAACTTTGTATTTGGATTTGAATACTAGAACATATTAGCTGTATTCTTACAAGTAAGGAAGCGGTGCCTTTGGTGGCTCATTGGCATTTGGCTGGTCATAGTGTTGAAGAGTTGGGATTTTTTGTGATCAACCATGTTGAGATACAGCATGGGGGTGACATTTCTAAGGCGTTGACCCACAAAGAACAGCTGTATATTTTTGAATGGGACACTCTGGAACCCCATAGACTGAATCAGGTTATTGAATGGAGTATATTTCTGTGATGTGCTAGTATGGCCAATCAGATAGTTTCTCACTGATCTATGTGTGTATGATTCACGGTTGTGGTTTTTGGTTCCCTTCTCTTCTTTTTGTTTATAAGCTCACTTCATTGAGTATATATGCATGCACAGCGTTCTGTGGAGTTTTTCACCATGTTTAAAGTTCAGTTGTTTATTGGTTGGTTTTTTTCGTTATTACGATAGGCTTTGGTAAGTAACTGCGATAGTTTATGGCTGTGCACTGTAAGGTGGTTTGATTATGTAGGGATAAATTTATCGCAAGCATACAAAGGGGGCGGAGTTAAGAGCACACACATTAAGGTAAATCACAACAGAATAATGTGCGGCAATCAATTAAACTGGACAATAGCACTATGAACAAAACATAAATAGTTTAATGAGTACACACAGCAATAGTGCACAGAGTTTAAATCAAAAAAACTAAACACATAATCATACAAAGCCCCGACACGGCCGTGTTTCGCATCAGGCTGCGTCAGGGGGATCAATTCCAAAGGTTCTTAGAAAGGATAGAACTACAGCTCAAGGTGCGGCGAAATCAAAGTTGTCTGACAATGAAACTTCAAATCAAGGAATCCCGAACTGACTCGTTTAGTTGTAAACGTGTAGAAGATGAATTAGTCCCTCAGGGGACATTGCAAAGAATTGCAAAGCACTTCAAAAAACGGACCCGAAGGTCTCAAACACATCGCGATTATACTTTCTACAAACTTCTCCAATCTTTCAACATGGTGGGTTTAAGCGCAGTGAAAATTTCTTGACCGCTTGTCATTAACCCGCATCTACATCTTGCAGAACTATATGTGTTTGAGAACAGTGCAGAATGAGCCTCTGCCAGCCTTCAGTAGGAAAAGGATAAAAGGATAAATTAATTAAGCCAAAGGAGGAGGGACAGACAGGGAAATGTTGATGATGGTGGTGGTCGGGTTGGAGGGAGATAGGGGAGATAGGAGAGAGGGCATAGAAATAGAGAATATCACGACAGACTTTCCCGCTACAGGGTACATTCGCCAGCTGCCAGCATAGGCCTCAGGAGTTTGCCCTTCAGCCTGCATCAACTATTGGCCTGTATCTGACTCCGTTAGTCTGCTGCCTGCCCTAACCCCGGTGTGCTCTTGGGCTTCCATTATCATTGCCACCCTAGAGACTTGCCTAAGTCCTGCCGGCTGCCAGAATCCAAGGGCTCAACCTACGGGGGAGGCAGCTGGTAAAGGTGAAGCTCCAGATTGACTCACTATAGGGTGCGTTTGCCAGCTGTTGGCATAGGCCTTGCGAGTTCTCCTTGAGGCTGTGTCAATTATGCCGTAGCATCAAGGGCTCACACACCTGATACCCTTCACACCTGTTTTTTTAACTCTTTATTTTCAGATTTTTCAAATTTAACAAGTCAAAAATGAGACATCCAGAATACAGCAGCTTAACAAAGGAAAGAAAAAAGAAAGAAAAAAGTTACATTGAAAAGAAGATATATCTTATAAGCCCACTGTGTGGGGACCTAAATAGGAAATAAAAAACAAAGAAAAGGAAGGCACAACATAAAATTAATCTCGCTATATAAAACAAATTGGATTGCAGCATCAGGCATGAACAGGGAGAGGCCCTTCTTGATTTTGAAGAAAACCTTCCAACTGATCAGGATCAAAGAAAATATATTTGTTAGTGCCTGTTTTCATAATACACTTACAGGGAAATTGCAAAAGAAATGATGCACCCATATCAAGCACTTATTGCTTTTTAGCCAAGAAAAGCTTCCTCCTAAGTTGGGTCGCCTTAGCAACATCAGGAAATAAAGCAAGTTGTTGACCTAAGAAGAATTTGTTAGCAGAACGAAAAAACATTTTCATAGTCCATATACGATCATGTTCCAAAGCAAATATAACAAGCAGCAGAGTAGTAGTGCCCTGTATTTGTATCTGAGATTGCAAAAAAGCTGTCGCATTATCTAATGCATTAACATATGGTGAAACATGACTATTAACATTCCCACTCTGTCTAAAAGGTAAATAAAATGCTTTGGTAATAGGAGGAACCAAATAAGGAGGAAATTTAAGAACCTCTATGTAGAATTTCCTTAACAATTCGATTGGAGAAATACTTAATTTCGGAAAATTAAGAATTCGCAAATGTAATTTTCTCAAAATATTCTCCAACACTTCTAATCTACGTTGGATAGATTCCTGACCTTTAATCAAAGACAGATCACATTTCCCTAAAGGATCAGACTGTTTTTCTAAAGAGGAAGTGTGATCCTTGTTGCTTTTTAGAACTTAAACATAGAAACATACATAGAAACAGAAATGACGGCAGAAAAGGACCAAATGGTCCATCCAGTCTGCCCATACAAGCCACCTTATAATTATTAGTTTCCCAGACTGTCAAAGTCAGGGCCCTTGTTGGTTGCTGTTTGAGTCCAATTCCCCATTACCTCTTGCCATTGAAGCAGAGAGTAATGTTGGAGTTGCATTAACAGCATTAAGGCTTATCGGTTAAGGATAATAACTGCCGTATCAGCAAGTTACTTCCATACTTATTTGTTTTCCCAGACTGTGCAATTCAATGTCCTTGTTAGTTGCTGTCTGTAGCAGTCAGACAGGTAGGCCCTCCGAGGAGCAGATAGCAGGGAATGCAGGGGAGTCCCCAAGGAGCAGCTACTCAGAGCATCCAGATGCCAAGACCAAGTCAGGAACAGGAAGTCCTTGAAAGAGGAGAATTCAGCAAGACGGAACTCCTTGCTAACTCAAGGAAGGCAAGAGCTGGTTGGATTAAATACGCAAGCAGGTTGACGTCATCGGAAGGGGTCGCCCCCGAGGTTCCTGCCATAACGTCTTCAAAAGAGGCCCTTGCGCACGTGCCTAGGTGATTCCGGGTCCAAGATGGCGGCCACGCTGTCCCGGGAACGCCGGAGAGGTCAGCGGGATTGGCAGAGGCTGCCATTCTTCCCAGACTTGTTGGAGCAGGGAAAAAAGAGGTGAGCATGAGAGGTCGCAGCCGTCTGCGACCAACAGGTGTAAGAAACAGCAGAAAGGCTTATTGGTTAAGGGTAGTAACTGCCACACCAGCAAGTTATCCCCATGCACTCTTTTCTTTATTCCCATCCTCTAGTCTTAAGGGATCCACAGTATTTATACCATGCCCCTTTGAAATCTTTAACTGTTTTTGTCTTTACCACTTTCTCTGGAAGAGCATTCCAGGCATCCACCACCCTTTCTGTGAAGAAATATTTCCTGGCATTGGTTCTGAGTCATCCTCCCTGTAGTTTAATTTTGTGACCTCTAGTTCTACTTATTTTTTTACAACGGAAAAGGTTTGTCAATTGTGCATCATTCAAACCTTTCAGGTATCTGAAGGTTTGTATCATATCTCCCCTGCACCTCCTCTCCTCCAGGGTATACATATTTTGGACCTTCAACCTCTCCTCCTAAGTCATTTGATGGCGACTCACCACCATTTTGGTCACCCTTCTCTTGACTGCCTCCGTCTTGTCTCTGTCCCTTTTGAGATACGGTCTCCAGAACTGAACACAGTACTCCAGGTGAGGCCTCACCAAGGACCTGTACAAGGGGATTATCATCTCCTTTTTCTTACTGGTTATTCCTCTCTCTGTGCAGATCAGCATTCTTCTGGCTTTTGCTATCAACTTGTCACATTGCTTCGCCATCTTCAGATCGCTAGACACTATTGTTGTCATTATATTGTTGACACTATATTTTGTCATTGACGTTTTGCTTCCACCGTCCCAGGGAGGTAACTTCTCTGAAATGTTGATCCGCAGGGATTGTCTCCATCTGAAGGGGTTAAACAATGAATTAGAATGGCAATATTTTATATAAACAAGATAGATGCCAGATGTCAGATTAGAGTGGAGACCTTATTCCTGGATTTTATCAAACTGACATATATAGACTGGTGTTTGAAACTTTCAAAACAAACGATATATGCAGGTTCAAAACCTTGAACTAGTCAGCACCCTGAGGCAGCCACTTGGATAGTGGCGAAACTTGGCCTGAGTTGGGCATTTTACGTCTCCACTACAATAAATGCGTATAAAGGACATCTGGCATCTATCTTGTTTGTTGATACCATTACGGCTTTCATAGATCGCCTCCCTTCCTATTTGTTGCTCCAATATTTTATATAATGCTTGACTTGCTATACTATTTACTGCTTGTATTATTGTGTTCTGTTTTCTGCTTTCTGATTGGCTAGGTTCACTACCTTCTCATTGGTCCGATTTTTCATGCCAAAATTGTTCCCTTTAAATGCCGAGCTCTGTCTTTTTCGCCCATTCTCCTTGCCTTGTCAGCTTTGTGACTGTTACTCTACATCTAAGGTATGCTTTATCGGCTTAATTTTTGACAACTTGTACCCTGTTTTTGGTCCTGTTATTATAAACATTTATACATACTTTGTTTTATGTTTCAGTTTCAAAAATAATTTACTTGTCTCTCCCGACGCAACCTTCGGGCGAAACACGGGGGTCCATGTCAGGGGACCCTAAAGAGAACTACTATGCTTGACACTTGAGCATAAGAACATAAGAACATGGCATACTGGGTCAGACCAAGGGTCCATCAAGCCCAGCATCCTGTTTCCAACAGTGGCCAATCCAGGCCATAAGAACCTGGCAAGTACCCAAAAACTAAGTCAACTTAATTAATAGCAGGTAATGGACTTCTCCTCCAAGAACTTATCCAATCCTTTTTTAAACACAGCTATACTAACTGCACTAACCACATCTTCTGGCAACAAATTCCAGAGTTTAGTTGTGCGTTGAGTGAAAAAGAACTTTCTCCGATTAGTTTTAAATGTGCCACATGCTAACTTCATGGAGTGCCTCCTAGTCTTTCTATTATCCGAAAGAGTAAAAAACCAATTCACATCTACCCGTTCTAGACCTCTCATGATTTTAAATCTCTATCATAACCCCCCTCAGCCGTCTCTTCTCCAAGCTGAAAAGTCCTAACCTCTTTAGTCTTTCCTCATAGGGGAGCTGTTCCATTCCCCTTATCATTTTGGTAGCCCTTCTCTGTACCTTCTCCATCGCAATTATATCTTTTTTGAGATGCGGCGACCAGAATTGTACACAGTATTCAAGGTGCGGTCTCACCATGGAGCGATACAGAGGCATTATGACATTTTCCGTTTTATTCACCATTCCCTTTCTAATAATTCTCAACATTCTGTTTGCTTTTTTGACTGCCTAACTTCAGTTAGTCAACCAGAGTGACTCACTGCTCTCTTGATTAACAAATGTTGGTACCTATTCAAACCAAATCACACTACCTCAACACCTTTCCAAGGTGAGTAACTGAACTGAACTTTTCCACCTTTTTACTTAGGTATACACTGCTCCTAGCTTATTTCTAGGTTCTGGCTACTTTTATTTGGGGGGCGGGGTTGTGTATTTGTTTTTGTTTTTTTTTTTAATACAAAACTCAGTTATGCTTACTAGCTGGTTACAGAATTTTAAAAATAAACACACTACCTACTGCTTACTAGCTGCCTTACTGACTGACTATTTAAAAATACAGTCTAACTTGTTTATTCACTGCCTTACTGACTATTAAAAGCACAAACACACTAAATAATATTCCCAAATAGTTAACTTTGCCCCAATACTTTTAAAAAAGACAATGTCCCAAGCAAAAACTTACTGATTCCTTTCAGCCACCAGCAAGGTGATCCTCTCCTCTCAGTGCTCCCACTGGAATGTGGGTTACTGAGCTCTTCCCTTGAAATATATAATGTGTTTCTAAGGTAAACTAGTGCAAAACAATCCCTTTGGAGAATTACACTTCAGTTAGTTTTCCTGAGTGACTCACTGCTGTTCTGATTAACAAAGAATGGTACCTAATCAAATCAAATACACAACCTTAACACTTACAGGCCGATTCAGTAAAGTCCGCGGGAGAGCGGGCAAACGCTTGCTCTCCCGGCGCGCGCACAGGCCACTTGCCTGTGCACGCGATACAGTATTTAAATGAGGCCCGGCGGTAGAAACGTGCAAAAGGAGGCACTAGGAACACTAGCACATCCCTAGCGCCTCCTTTTTGAATGTGGGTTACTGAGCTCTTCTCTTGAAATATATAATGTGTTTCTAAGGTAAACTAGTGTAAAACAATCCCTTTGGAGATTTACACTTCAGTTAGTTTTTCTGAATGACTCACTGCTGTTCTGATTAACAAAGAATGGTACCTAATCAAATCAAATACACAACCTTAACACGTACAGGCCAATTCAGTAAAGTCTGTGGGAGAGCACTGTACTGTATCAGCCTGTTAGTTAGTTAGCCAGAGTGACTCACTGCTCTCTTGAGTAACAAATGTTGGTACCTATTCCAACCAAATCACACTACCTCAACACCTTTTTGGGAGTTTTTTTGTTTTTGTTTTTTTTAAATACAAACACAGTTCTGCTTACTAGCTCCCTTACAGACTTTTAAAAATAAACACAATACCTACTGCTTACTAGCTGCCTTATTGACTATTTAAAAATGCAAACAGTCTAACTTGTTTATTCACTGCCTTACTGACTATTAAAAGCACAAACACACAAACACACTAAATAATATTCCCAAATAGTTAACTTTGCCCCAATACTTTTAAAAAAGACAATGTCCCAAGCAAAAACTTACTGATTCCTTTCAGCCACCAGCAAGGTGATCCTCTCCTCTCAGGGCTCCCACTGGAATGGAATTGGTGATTTAAAATAAAAGAAAAATGTGTTTTTCTATGCACAATCTCTAAGTTTGGACCTTTCAATTCTCCTGCATCTCCCTTGGTGACTGATACCTATCCTATTCAAAGCCATTTGTCAGCAAATACTGAATAGAAATACTGGTTAAATAAGCAATTCTGCTTTCTCCTCGTCAGCCTTTACATATTTCCCTCTTCAGCTTTGAATCTTACAGATCCATTTTTGCATTTCCTCCAGTCAGTCTGGTTGCACTCTTTTATTATTTTAGCTATTTTTTCTTCCATTTGTGTTTTTACTTTCTTGATACTTTCCCAGTTTTTCTTAGGTTCTCCAGATATTTTTGCCTGTCTTCCTTCTTTCTGCAATCTCTTGTAGTTTACGAATGCTAACCTTTTTTTCCCTTACCCTTTTCATCCAGTTCTTTAGAAAACCATTTATTTATCTTTCTATAAAACAGGTGTGTTTCCCTTACAGTATCTCCTGTCAGGTTTGCCCTTGTTCTTATCCCATCCAGTTAATGACTCCTTGGGGAACTCTCCTATCTTAACTCAATTAGTTTTCCTGAAGTCCAGGGCCCTCGCCTTTGAATGAACCACCACTGCCTGTGTTCTAATACTGAACCATGCCGTGAAGTGATCATTGGATCCCAGGTGATCCTCCATTATGACAGCAGAAACATTTTTCCCCATTTATAAGCGCCAGGTCCAGTATCACCTCCTCTCATGTTGGTTCCATCACCAGTGGCTGGAACTGCGCTTCCTGCTTACAGTTCAGGACCTTCCTGCTTCTAGATGACATTGCAGCTGGGATGTCTCCATCAACAGCCGACAGACTGAAATCACCTAGCAATAACACCTCCCCTTTTATAGCAATTTTGTGACTGTCTTCAATGATGTTGATGATAGCAGCTGGGGAAGGGGGAACAGAGAGGGGGATGTTGATTGATGTGGCTGGAATGAGTGAACAGAACAGGGATGTTGGTGGTGTTGGCCAGGTTGGGGAAGGAGGATAATATTGCGGCTGCAGGGGAGGGGGCATACTTTTTCACTTGGCCATAGGTGCCAAATTGCCTATTTATGGCTCTGCTAGCCTCTTTCTCACCCACTCATTGGTTCTTTCTCTCAGCTGAATCCCCACTCCCCATTGCCTCCTCTTCACCCTCCTGCAGATTCACTCCCTTTCACCCCCTGCCGAGTCTCACCCTGTCAACCTTCCTTCTACTACTACTATTAATACTTATCATTCCTGAAGCACTACTAGATGTACCCAGCACTGTACAAATACAGGGAACAGAGGCAGGGCCGGCACAACCATTAGGTGGGACCAGGTGGTCACTTAGGTGGTCACTTAGGGTGGTATCATTTTAAAAAATTTGAAAGAAGCGACAACAGTCACGGAGCACTCACTAGATTGAGAGAGAGAATTGTAAGAGGGTAAACATAGGTCTATATATCTACCAGTGTCAGAGTGCACATTTATTTATTTATTTATGAGCTTTTATATATACCGGCATTCGTATGACACATCATGTCGGTTTACAAGTAACTTAGAAGAAGGAAATTACAATAAACGATGATAGGGGGGAGGGGGCAGGCTCTAAAAGGGCAAAAGAGGGCAGGGGGCGGGTAACCCAGCTAAGAGAAAGAGGAGGAAGCTAGAATAAGAAGAGAGGGTGAAGGATAACCAAATTACATTACAAAAATCACAACACATGCAATGTGCAAGTAATAACTAGATTAACAGTATACACATATGTACAAAAAACAAAGGCGAGTTCTAAGGGGCTGGGGTGGGAGGGTAGTACTAAGGGGTAAATGGTGGGAGGCTAGGGAGCCAGGGCAGTTCGAGAAGAGCACTGTCTACGTTTGAATAGTGTCCGGATAGGCCAGCTTGAAGAGTCATGTCTTGATTCCTTTTTTGAATTGGTGTAAGGATGGTTTAAACGGAGATTGGCAGGAAGGGAGTTCCAAAGGGTAGGGCCAGCAATGGAGAAGGCCCTTTCTCTAGTGATGGTGAGGTGTGCAGTTTTGAGGGATGGGATGTGAAGGGCTCCTGCAAGGGAGGTTTTGGTAGGGTGGTTAGAGGAACGGAGGCGTGGCATTTCCTCGAGCCAGGAGAGGTTGTTTTTGTAGAGTGTGTTGTGTAGGATAGTAAGTGTTTTGTATTGTGTATGGAAAGAAATGGGAAGCCAGTGCAGATCTTTTAATATGGGAGTGATGTGCTCCCTTTTACGGGTATTGGTTATAACTCTCGCCATGGCGTTCTGCAGGATTTGTGGTGGTTTGATGGTGGAAGCAGGGAGGCCTAGGAGAAGGGAGTTACAGTAGTCCAGTTTAGATAGAATGGTCATCTGCAGAACTGTGCGGAAATCTTGGGCATGAAGGAGGGGTTTAAGTTTTTTAAGGATGTGGAGTTTGAAGAACCCCCCTTTAGAAGAGACTTAATGTAGGGTTTGAAACTTAGGTGTTGATCTAGGGAGACACCTAGGTCTCTTACAGAGTGCAGTGGTGTATGAGTTAGTGTAGTGTTATGGGAGGTGGGGTGGAATGTATGGTTCGGTTGATTAGAAATGATGAGGATTTCTGTTTTTGATGCATTAAGCGCAAGGTGGAGGTTGGATAAAAGGGAGTTGATAGACACAAGGCAGGATTCCCAGAATTTCATGGTTTCCTTGAGGGATTTCTGAATGGGGATAAGTATTTGCACATCATCAACATACAAGAAAAACTTCAGGCCTAGGTTAGAGAGTAGATGGCAGAGTTGCAATAGATAAATATTGAAGAGGGTGGAGGATAGGGAGGATCCTTGGGGGACACCTTATGTGAGGGGATGTGCGAGGATTCAGAGTTATCAATTTTTACTAAGTACTCTCTATGGGTGAGGTAGGAGGAGAACCATGATAGTGCCGTGTCGGAGATACCTATTTCTGCCAATCGGGAGATTAGATTTTGGTGGTTGACAGTATCGAAGGCGGCTGAAATATCTAGGAGTGCAAGTAAATATGATTGGCCGTGGTCCATGCCTTTGAGAACGGTATCTGTAATTGCAAGTAAGAGCTTTTCAGTATTACGATCTTTACGAAAACCATATTGTGAGGGGTGTAGGATATTGTGGTCTTTGAGGAAGTTGGTGAGTTGCGTATTAACTACCTTTTCAAGAATTTTGGAGATGAAAGGCAGGTTGGAGATAGGCCGATAGTTTGCAGGGTCGGTGTGGTCGAGGGTGGGTTTTTTTAGAAGTGGCTTGACGACAGCAAGTTTAAGAGGGTCTGGGATTTTTCCATATGTGAGGGAACAATTAATTCAACATTCAACATTTAATTCACATTCAACTCAGGGCAGGTTTGTGGGGGGAGGAGGGGGGCAGTGTTACATTGGTTGCCTAGGGTGCTACAGACCCTTGTACCGACCCTGGACAGAGGTCCTAAAAACAGGGCTTGGTCACTAGATAGCAGAAGTATATTAAGGGATATGGTATTATACAGAAGAACCTTTAGGAGGAGTGTGTATAGGTGCAATATAAAGTGGTGCTTAGGACTGGAATGTGTCTTTTCCTAATGTTCAAATGTTCAAGCTAGAGTGAAGCCGGGGTAGGGGAGTCTCTCACTCTTTCCTTGCAGCCAGGGGCCATCTGTTATTGTTTGTAAGGTTTTGGGTGGACCCTTAGACACTGTGGCAGATGACCACACCCACGGGGGGAAGTCCCGTGAGGGGCCACAGGTCAGGCTCAGCTTTAGGACACACAACACAGAATTAGCTTTTATTAAACAGAGTTGAGAAGCCACCAGAGGTGGCAGTAGTGAGTAGAGATGAAGCCCGGCTGGGCTTGTAGTCCCTCAGGACACTGGAATAGCAATCCTTCAATAGCTGTGCTGTAGTGGAGAGAAACTGAGTACAGTGGAGCATACACAGGGTTCTGGTATAGAGCCTCGTTGGTTGATTACTCACACAGCGGTTTCTCCTGGAAGGTAACACAGAAGCTGGAATAGAGGCAGGCCCTCGAGGAGCGAGTACCTGGTTCCAGGGAACAGCTCTGAGAGAATATAGATGGTAACTCAGTGATGGTGTAGGCAGCGGGTTCTTCCAAGCAGAAGTGAGCTCAGGCAGTGAGTCCGGGAACATGGACCCTCGAGGAGCGAGTACCGGTTCCAGACAGCGACCTGAAAGAAAAGAGAGAGGCCCCCGAGGAGCAGGTACTCCGATAGAGTAAGTCCAATTAAGGAGAGGCAAAGTAGCTAGGTATGGAGAGTGAATCCCATCCATAAGGAGTTCCTTGCTAACTCGAATAGCTAGCAAACAAAGTAGGCTTTTGTATCCGGGATGTGTGACATCATCACAGGGGGACGCTCCTGAGGTTCGCGCCAAAGAAAGAATAAGAATCAGGGCTGCGTGGCGTGCGTGCCCTATGGTAGCTGAACAACATGGCGAGATGCAGCGCCCAAGCCGGACCGGGGACGCCGGAGAGGACGGCAGGCAGACACCGCGGCAGCCAGACGTCCATCAACCGCGGGAGGAGTCGCCAAAGAGGTAAGGAGGGCGGAGTGGAGACGTCAGGCAGCGACAGTCGTAACACCATCCTGGGCCCGTGGCTCCTGGAGTTGCAGAATAGGCTTCTGGGTTGTGTTATTGAGTCACCTGGGAAGAATGATGGAGTTCAAGTGGACTGAATTCCATCAGGTGACCAAGCAAGAAGATGTAAGTGCCGTGGATTTATCAGTACCAAATACTATCTCTTTTGAAAAGGATGGACTAAGGGCTAGCCTCTAGCCCCTTTGCTAAAAGGAAAGAAAAGAAAGGAGTTGGTATTATTCTTAGAGGAAATGTGTTTTTGTTGCTGTTTCTGCTACTAATGCTGTTAGAAACCTGTGTACCCTGAGAGATCAGTGATTTTATGAGTTTTACTCTGACTGACTTTTGGAAAAAATACAAGTTTTGTTTGATACCTTTTGGAGTGAGATCCTCCTTTTTCCCAAGGCATGAGTTCGATGGAGGCTGCTATCAGTTATAAAAGAAGTTGGAGAGCAGTCAGAGAGGTCACAAAGAGGAAAGAGACATTTGGCGGAGCCTTTCTTATCCAGTATAGTGCTAGCCTCTGAGCCAGGACCGCCACACCATCTGCTCGACCAGTTTTGTTTTTGAACCCACACAGAAGCCGGTGCTCTGCTCACAAACAGACACTTTCTCATTGTATGAGTCTCAACAGGGGGGTTACATATACATAAGAGAGATTCCCTGCTCCATGGCCTTCCAATCCAGTCAAGATAAACATACCTTCTCCTGCTGATCCGTCAGGCTTCAGCCTGGGCAGCAGGAGCTGGAGAGCAAAAGTGCCTCAGGCTGTGCCCTCCACCTCTACCTGCCAGGACTAGTCTGCTGCTTTGCAGGACACCCATAGTCCCCTGTGGCCACAATACGCCAGATGGGCCCTGGACAGCAGAAGAGGAGCCCGCAGCCCAAGGCACTGCTCTTCTCCTCTTCCTCCTCCTCCTCCTCCGGCTGCTAGATGAGTCCAGGGAGGAGGCGTGCAAACTTTCTCATCCCCAAACCACAACTCAGAATAGCATGAATTAGCCAGCTGGGGGGGGGGGGTGGGGATGCATGAACCTTCTCCCCCCACCTCCTCAGACTTATTCATTCACTCTCTCTCATACACATACACACATACAAACACACTCGCTCTCTCTCACTCATTTCTCTCCCCCCCCCCCCTCCCTTCCTGCCTCCAGGTCCACCTGCTCATCTGCTTCCCCTGACACTGTCTCCTCCTCCTTCCGACCCACACCAACATCTGGAGCTTTCTGATGTTTTCTTGGACACCAAGCAATTTATACAAATTCCTGGAGTCTTTGTTTTTGTCTCTTTGGCTTGTCTGTCTGTTTGTCTCGATTAGCTTTTAAGCTTGAAGGAGCAGGGACCATCTATTATGTATCTCAGTAAAGCACTGGTAGTGTTGTACAAATGACAATAATAATAATGATATACATTTCTATACTTAAACCAACACTGGCTCCACACCCTCCCTATTTTCTCTCTGACTGCTCCAACCTTCTCCTGCCAGGGCCCACTAATTCTGTTCCCAAGCATTTCAAATTCTGTTCCAGTGTTGACCTCTACTTCCTTCACTGGTAGATTGTTCCACACCTTGTCATCTTCCTTTGTTTCTCACAAGACCCATATGTAGTCCAACATCCAGCCCCCCTCCCGTGTCTTACCACCATGTTTTGCGTTATCTACCCAAAGTGGTGGAGAACCAGAGAGGGAAACAACTGAGCAGACAAGATGAGCCAATTGGTCCACATCTGCCATCGTTTATAATATTACTGTGTTACCCCAGTGTGCAACACATTTTGAAGACAATAATCAAAGGCATTTCCAAAGGTAAAGCAGTGTTTCAGCAGTGAAAATAGGCTCTTTAAATATTGCCCACCTTGCATGTGTGTAAAATTACACACATTCTCCAGCTCATTGTGGAGACATTCCCAGGGGCAAGGGAAAAAATAGGTTAAGCAACAAACATGTATAGTTCTGTATAATCAAAACTATGCATGTTGACTCCAAGAGAAAATTACTCCCAGGAAAAGCATAAGCAAATCTGTGTGGCTAAGTTTTCCAAAGGGTTGGGGGGAGGTGCAATATTGAAAGGAAAACTCCTCATGGACTCTTGCCTTATCCTGCTGTTCTGCAAGGGGTTAATCACACATGTAGTTTTCCTTTGACTTTTGGTGCAAACCCCATGGGTAAAAAGTATCCACGGGATTTGTGCCAACATGCATAGTCTGATTATTGCCCCCATAATGGGAATGTAAGAGGAAGAGTCCCTGTCTGCAGGAGGCAAGCATCCTGATTTAGCAGGATGTTGGCATCTGGGGACCATCAGAAATAGTAAGTGACTACATAAATAAGGGACTGATGTAATAAAAATTGAGTATATAAGTGAGATAAATTTTAGCTCACATTTTCTGTATTCAGTTAACTTCCGATGCAGTAAGTTAATGACATGCTAATGTATTGGGAGTAAAAAAAAAAGTGCATTAACATGAAAATATGTATAGAAGACATGCTTAGTATGCCTAAAATACAATTTATGTTCATAACACATATTTTCTGCACAGAAAACATTTTGCAAGGTTATGCATTTGTTTGAAACGAATCTGTAAAGAGAGACAAATGAGCCTATTTTCAGTTTGTTTCAAATAAGTGCAAAGAAAAATGAAAATTTTTGTTGTAATTCATTTTTGGCAAATAGCGCATGCTGATTGTAAATAGTGCACACTATTTGCCAAAAATGAATTACAATAAAAAAAAAAATTAAAACCCCATGAAAATGAAAACCGAAACCTCCCCAAAAATGAATGGGAAAAAACCAGAAACAAATTTTTTGCTTCTGCATATCCCTAATTTTTTGTGCATACAAGTAATGTCTTCTGAGCATGAAATAAGATTTATGCACACAAAACACAATTTGTACATATAAAATTAAATTTGTGTAAAAAACATATTTTCTGCATATAAAACATGTTTATGCACAAAAAACGATTTGTACACAAATTTTGTTTTATGCACATGACTTCCGAGTACAGAACCTCACATCACAAACTTCAGGTTCAGCTCCATAAACCAACATTAGCTTGAGTAACTTTACTCTAGCTCTGACCAGGAGTGTTAAGAAAGCAAGAGTTAGGCATATATGCTTCTCTGCATTGCGGAGTAATAGTTAATGCCTTCCTTAACAAGCGATTTATATGGAGGAGGTTTTTCTCCTTGCTGTACTGAGAGTAAAGTCTGCAACCAAAAAACCCAACACAAATCAACATAAAACTGTGCACTGAGCCCAGAGCACTGTATTACATCAGGGCCTAAGTTAGTAAAAGTAAAGGCTGATGTAAAAAGCTGAGTATTATAACTGCACTGGAATTCAGCTCATAGTTTCCTAATGTACAAGCTATTTTTTTTTTATAACTTGCCATTCAGTAAGCCAGTAATTCTCAACCAGTGTGACAGTAATTCTCAACCAGTGTGACATCACCAGTGTGCATAAGGGGATTTGGTTGCACCTACACAACCCGCGTCCAACTGTGGGTTAAACAGTGCGCTCGGCTGAGCGCACTGTATTGCATCGGCCCCATTCTTGGGGGTCAGCGGGTTCCTGTGGATGCAGAGTGTGTATATGATTTGTGCATATAAAGCATATTTTCTGGGCATAAAATATGAGCTATACACATAAAAAATATTTTCAGCACATAAAGTATATTTCCTGCAGATAAATCATATTTTATAAGTGGAAAACATGCTTTTTGTGCACAAAGTCTGTTTTCTGTGCATAAAGTACTGACTACAGATCTCAGCACCGAAACTCCAGCTTCCACCAATAGACTAACATTGGGCCTCATTTTCCATCCAGATCACACGCGATAAGGGACGTTTTGCACGCGAAAAGTCCCTTATCGCGTGTGATACCAAAATGGGGGCGGAGTCGGCCCTGGAAGAGGAGGAGTCGGGGTGTCACCGGGGCCGACTCCGCGAAGACGCTGCGGACGACGAAAAGGTAAGGCCCTTTTCGCGTCCGAGTTCACGCCCAATAGCTGCACCTTCTATGGTGGTGCTATTGGGTGCGAAACCGGCAGCGATGGCACCACGACGGTGCCATCGCTGCCGGCTAGCGCAGGCCCGCCCCCCGTTTCAGCCCCCCGCCCCTCATTCCCTAAAGTATCGCAGGAAAGTTCACTCCGAGGCTGCTCCGATTTCGGAGCACCTCGGAGGGAACGGAGGAAGGCTCGGCGCGCGCAAGGTGCACAAGTATGCACCCCCTTGCGCGTGCCGACCTCAGATTTTATAACATGCGCATGTTATAAAATCGGGCGTAGATTTGTGCGTGCCGGGTTGCGCGCACAAATCTACGCCTGCACCTAAATCTTAAAAACCTGGCCCACATTTTTTTGTGTGCAAAATTCCTTTCTACAACAGCAATAAGATTTGTATGCAAAAAATGCATATACAACTGGGGGTTAAATTGTGCACTTTGCCAAGCTTACCTTATTACATCAGCCTCTTAATGAGGGGCAGCACATTCAAAGCCTGTTCAGTGCTCAGTAGTTGGATAAGTAGGACATATCCGGCTATCTAGCAGACTGCTGTATATCCAAGTCATTTATCTGGCTATCTTTTAGCCACATTAAAAGTGGACGGATCAAGATGGCACTACTTATCCAGTTAACTCAACCGGATAAGTAGCAATATTCACTCTCATCCAATTTAGTTAATCAGATAAATTAGACCAACTTATCCAGCTATGTAGCGATTTGTATGTGGATATTCAGCGGCATAGACATGATACTGAATATCCCTTGATACTTAGCCAGATGCATCTGATTATCAAGCCCCTGGTGTCTAAATACACATAAAATGTCAATTTAGAACAATAATTCTAGAACCTACCAGCAGGTGGAGCCCCAGGTTCACAAGTAGGTTCTGCACAATCCATACGTGGCAGCTGTTATTCCAGCATACAGGAGACCAACTGCAGATAGCATCTTCATGGGGACTCCTCTGCATTTTCTGCAGGTCTATAACTCAGCTAGTGAGCTGAAACCTTCTGAACCAATCTGATACATTTCTGATTTATTATCCTCCCTTCATCATGTCTGTGCCAGACAAGCTCATTCAACACAGACTTCCTTATTTCTACAAATTTAAGTAGACTAAAACCGATCTCCTCTGTAGAAAAAACACAGGAAGTTTTTTATGTGCTTCCTCAACCAAGTAGAAACTATTCTTATAGGGTCTTATGCAGGATCACAGTCATTGGAGAAGGAAGTATTTAACACACTGTAGTTCTTCTCCTGTTAAGATTCTGCCCCCTTGCCATCTGTACCACCCTGGAACTTGATAAGAGGCTGCCACTGCCTGAGCTGACCAAAACAGGAGGGGGCCGGGTAGCTTGGAAAAACTCGTGCCCTTCCCTGAGCCCTTTTCAAACTGTTTCCTAAACCACCAAACCAGGAGCTCCTAACTGGCTAGGCTCTGCCTGCCTGCCAAGAGTCATTTTGCCACTTGATGATATCTGCCAGTGAGTGACTCCACTTTCCAGGAGGCTGCCACCACTTCCAGCAGGTCATCTCAAAAGAAGTGATGTAAAGGGATCACTCCTTTGGGGGCTCCTTTGGAGGTGATGACAGGAGATGAATGACAGGCAACTGTTTATCTATATCAGTGGGTTTCGGCCTGTTATTTGTATGGTTTGTTATTCTGTTATCCCTTTTGTTTTATATAATTGGATTGGGGGGCTGGTTGGGGAAGACTGGGAAAATAATTGTTTGTTATGATGATGATTATGTTGTATGTTAATTATTATTGTATGTTTTATGCCAATTTTATATTCACATGTATATGCTTTTTATGCTTTTTGTAATTTATGTATTGTATTTTGAATTTTGCTGTAAGCCGTGTAGGGCAGACTTATTAGATT
This sequence comes from Rhinatrema bivittatum, assembly GCF_901001135.1. Lineage (NCBI taxonomy): Eukaryota > Metazoa > Chordata > Amphibia > Gymnophiona > Rhinatrematidae > Rhinatrema > Rhinatrema bivittatum. The sequence continues at coordinate 251,944,473 of NC_042619.1, forward strand.
TAAAAGGTGGGATATTAAGTGTAATGTAGAATAGACTAGAGTCAGTCTCTCATCAGGGTACATGCTGGTTTCAGAAAATAATTTCTTTTTAGGAGAAGGTGTGGAAGATGCACCTCACCTGAAATCCTGCAGGAGATAAGAGTTCAATTTCTTATAAGAAGAAGCAGTATGTCGCCCATCAGCCTCAGAGAGTGGCAAGGGAGAGCATGGTTGGTCTTGGAAGGCTGTGGTCCAGCAGACTGAAGGAGGCCAAATCTGTTTTGCAGGGAGATTGTTAAAAGTTGTATCATTTGTGAAGCCGGCTGGCTGCATATCTTTTGTTTGTGCTCCGTCAGGGCAGTTCTGAAAACTACAAAACTGTTTGGTGCACGTATGGTTCACAGAGGATTCAGAAGGATCCCAAAGTGGCCAAAAGCAAAATGAACATAAATGAGACTTTGTCTGGGGTAATTTAAAACCAGAAATTCAGTCAGCATGGCTTTGGGCTGAATATCTGGACAAAGTTGCTTGGATAACTTTACCTGGACACGGCTGGTTGAATGAATGTTGGCCTCTGCAGTGATGATAAGCTTCCAGAAGACCTTCACCAGTGGATATATTGTATTGTCCTATGCACAGGATGTTAACTAATGCAGGCCAGCTGTCAGAGGGCTTTTTATAAACTGAAAGAGATGAAATGCAGGATTGGTACCATGGGAGGAGGTAGATATATCCCAAGACTCCATTAACAGGAGGGTGAGGCCATGGGGTGAAAATCAAGGTGAGGGGCACAGTAATGCCAAGTCCCTGTGGCAGATAAGGAAAAGACTAGGTCCAGGGGACATGGACCAATGCGCATGAAGTTCCAGTGCCAGGGTGCAGAAATCCCTTTCTCAGAAAGAAACCATAAATCCAAATGGGAGTAAAATTATTTGCTTTCCTTGTGGTTAGACTAATCCAGTCCTCGAGTGCCACAAACAGGCCAGGTTTACAGGTTATCCACAATGAATATGCATGAGATAGATTTGCATGCAATGGAGTTCGCCATCACTGGACTAGCCACATTGCTGCGTTCTTCCCTTCTGTGCCTGACAAGTAATGGCTCATAAATGAAGTAATAGTAGGAGATACAGTGATAACAGTATTGCTGGCTCCTGGCTGCTGGCAAACATTTTTTCAAGAAAAACCTAGCTAATAAAAAGCAATGGCACCATCAACAGATAAGAATTCAGCTGCTTCTTTTGGCTGATGGCCCAGTGTCAGGTTGAGGACTTCCGTGCAACATATGAGTCAACCCCAGTTCAAAATAAATACACGGGTTTATTCTAAGGTAACTAAGCAGAACAATAAAGAAATATGGCGTACATTTCTGAAGCGTAAAAATATGCAGCATAGGAATAACATTAAGCACTGTCCAAGATCCGGACTGGGTCAGATAATCCAGTTAATAGCAGTCTTCTACGTAAACACAGTTAGACAAACCACAATAGTTTAACAAAACTTTTACAATATTCTTCTACATACAGGAACAGATACATGGATATGAGCACTTACAGGGCTCTCTGGGTCCAACGACTCAACTGGGCCTCAAGTTGTCAGAACACTGTGGTGTTCCCTTCATTCCTTTTGACCCCCTTTAGGACCAATCTTTATCCTCGGGGTCAGGGGCATGTACCAGTCTAACATCTGTGTGAGCCTTCCTTTGCATAAGTCAACTTTGTGGCTCTACATGCAAGGCATTATAATGGCCCTGGCTTGAAGCCCCCCAGAGAGCCATTTGCCCAAACACTTAAAGGAAAATTAGTTTCTTACCAGTTAATTTTCGTTCCTGTAGTACCAAGGATCAGTCCAGACTGCTGGGTTATGCCTCCCTTCCAGCAGATGGAGTCAGAGAAAAGCTGAAAAGCACCCCCTAGATATACCACCTGCGATCCCTCAGAATAATCAATATCAAAGCAGAATGTGTTGGGTTTTTTTTGTTTGTTTTTTTTTTTTTAAACAACCAATGACTAGATAAAATAAGGATACTCTAAAAATACCAGAAAACTTCTTTTTTTTTTTTTTAAGCCAAGAACTTGCTGAAAAAACAACTGTTAAGAGAAGACAACAGGAATATGACAAGAAGACGAGTGGACTCTCCTGTAAAACACATACTTGGGCGGGCATCTGGACTGATCCTTGGTCCTACAGGAACGAAAATTATCAGGTAAGAAACGAATTTTCCTTTCCCTGTACGTACCAGGATCAGTCCAGACTGCTGGGATGTACCCGAGCCGCCTTAAATGGGGTGGGACCCAGAGTGTCCCGCTCGAAGCACACTGCTGCCAAAGGAATCTGCAGCCGGATCCCGGACATCCAACCTATAATGTCTAGCAAACGTGTGCAATGACTTCCAAGTAGCCGCTCTGCAAATTTCCTGGGGCGAAACACATTGGCTTTCAGCCCATGATGCCGCCTGAGAGCGGAGAGAGTGAGCCTTAAGACCGTCAGGAACAGGACGTCCGTAACATATGTCCGGGGAAGCAATAGCATCCTTCAGCCAGCAGGCAATGGTAGTTTTGGAAGCCTTATATCCCTTCTTTGAACCATTCCACAAGACAAAAAGATGATCCGGCTGACGAAAATCATTAATTACTTCCAAATACTTTAAAATGGTCCTTCAGACATCCAATCGCCGCAATTCTCGCCCGTGAGAAGAACGGGTATCCTCCTCTGAAAAGGATGGTAAGTCCACCGATTTATTGACGTGGAAAGTCGAGACCACCTTAGGCAAAAAGGAGGGTACCGTCCGCAGGGACACTCCCGACTCTGTTATACATAGAAACGGTTCCCTACATGACAATGCCTGTATTTCGGAAACACAACGCGCCGAACAAATAGCCATGAGAAAAACAGTTTTGAGGGTTAAATCCTTCGAGGTGGCCTGCTTGATAGGCTCAAACGGCGAAGCGCAGAGACCACGAAGGACCAAATTCAAGCTCCAGGATGGACTAACCGCCCGTACCGGAGGACGCAAATGACACCGCGCAAAAAACGAGCAACATCTGGATGACCCGCAATGGAAGAGCCTTCAATCTTACCACGCAGGCAGCCCAAGGCCACTACCTGCACCCAAAGCAAATTATAGGCCAGGCCCTTCTTCAAGCCGTCTTGTAAAAACGCGAGAATATGTACTACAGAGCAGCAGTTCTCAATCGGTGTGTCGCAACACACCAGTGTGTCACCAAGCACCGGCAGGTGTGTCGTGGCTCCCGGTGTTCCACTGCCCCCTTGTGCTTCCCTTCTCCCTAGAGGTGGGGCCGAAGAGCGGAGAGATGCTGCGCGCCACTGCTGGAGGCCAGGCCAGCAGGGCCGAAGAGTAGAGAGACCTGCATGCCGCCGCCGGCAGGGCCAAAGAGTAGAGAGTCACGTGCACCGCTGCTGGCAGGGCCGAAGAATGAAGAGATGCTGTGTGCTGCTGCCAGTGGCCGAAGAGTAGAGAGACCTGTGCGCTGCCGCCGGCGGCCGAAGCGGGGCCGAAGAATGACGAGATGCTGTGCGCTGCCGCCGGCGGCTGAAGAGTGGAGAGACACCTGTGCACCGCCGCTGGAAACCAGGTCGGCGGGGCCAAAGAGTGGAGAGGCCCTGCGCTCCGCGGGAGGCAGTTGGACAGACGTTGCATGCCGCCGGAGGTCAGGCCAGAGGCGGCTGAGAAGTGGAGGCCAGGCTTATTGGGCCAAACAATGAGAAGAGGCTCCATGTCAGCTTGTGTGTGTGGTAGAATGGGTGCCTGGGTGCATGAGTGAGAGCTTGTGTATGTGTGTGTGGTAGAATGGCTGCCTGGATGCATGAGTGGCAGCTTTGTGTGTGTGTGTGTGTGTGTGTGTGTGTGTGTATGTGTGTTAGAATGGGTGCCTGGGTTCGTGAGTGGCAGCTTTGTGTGTGTGTGTGGTAGAATGGGTGCATGAGTGAGAGCTTGTGAGTGTATGGTACAGTGGGTGCATGAGTGACAGTGTGTGTGTGGTAGAATGGGTGCCTGGGTGCGTGAGTGAGAGCTTGTGTGTGTGGTACAATGGGTGCATGAGTGGCAGTGTGTGTGTGTGTGTGTGTGTGTGTTTGTGTGTGTGTGTGTGTGTGCTTGTAAGTGACAGAGCATGTGTGTGATTGAGAGAGACAGGGAGGTGACTGGCGTGTGTGTGTGTGAGAGAGACAGAAACTGGTCAGGGAGGTGACTTGGGGGGGTGTGTGAGACAGAGAATGGTCACTGAGATGACTGGTGTCTGTGTGAGAGAGACAAAGACTGGTCAGGGAGGTGACTGGAGTGTGCGTGTGTGCGTGTGTGTGTGTGAGAGAGACAGAGACTGGTCAGGGAGGTGACTGGTCTGTGTGAGACAGAGACTGGTTGTGACTGGTTGTGGGCCCTAAGGAAGAGGACTGTGAGGACAGCTTCAGCAGCCACTGCTGCTTCTGGTGAGTGCTAGTGGCCTGCAAGGGAAAGGAGTAGGAGAGTTGCTGGAGAGGGTAAGTAGATTCTGCCATTTTAATTATTGGGTATTATGTGATGTCTGCTGTTTTGAAATACTGTATTGATATTTGGACAATTTTTAATAATTTTTATGAGTTTTTTATTGTTGAATGTTATTCTGTTCATCAGCTGTTTTGTAACATTTATTAGTATAGTTTTACAATTATTTCTAAGTGGGTATCTATAGCAGCTTGGCTTGCTCTGTTTTCCTAATAGGAGGTGTATTAGTGTTTAGGGCCTGGTTAAATATTTGTAGTGGTAAATTACTGTCTTTTCATAAGGAGGGGTATTGTGCGTGCCAGTAGAGTTTGTTTTGCTTTTACTGAGATATCATCAGATCCAGAATATCTTTTTTGTATAGTGAGCTGTACGGGTAATGCCTTAGTTCTGCTCCTCAGGGGTTCCTGAGGATGCAGAATGTATATTTACATCTTGCCCCGTGACGGTCACATGTTCAGTGTGTCATGCATGTGAGAACCATCTGTCAGGTGTGTCCCGGCTGAAAAAAAGTTGAGAACCACTGCTATAGAGGAACGCCATGGTGACATTTTCAACCCACTGCACTATGAGTCAAAAACCTTCCAGACCCTAACATAGGCAAGGGAAGTGGAGGTCTTGCGGGCCTTAAGAAGAGTGGAAATCACAGCTTCCGGGTAACCTTTCTTTCTCAGTTGTCTCCTTTCATAAGCCAAGCCGCTAGACAAAAGCGATCCACTTGATCGAAAAATACGGGACCCTGTTGCAGAAGATTCGGGATGTGGCACAGATGCAAGGGACTGTCTACCGCTAGATTGATTAGATCCACGAACCACGGTCTTCACGGCCACTCCGGAGCCACTAGAATAACCAGCCCCCAGTGGGATTCTATGCGTCTTAGAACTTTTCCCACCAGTGGCCAAGGAGGGAACACATAAAGGAGAATGCCTGGAGGCCACGGAAGTACCAGAGCATCTACCCCTTCCGACCCATGCTCTCTCCTGTGACTGAAGCAGCGAGCCGCCTTGGCGTTGAGCCGAATCGCCATCAAATCCAAGTGCGGGGTTCCCCAGTGGCGAATTATAAGCCGTATTGCCTCGGATGACAGCTCCCACTCTCCTGGATCCAGAAGCTGTCGGCTGAGAAAATCCGCCTGGATGTTGTCCATGCCTGCGAAGTGAGAAGCTGAGAGACGGCTCAGGTGACGTACCGCCCAGGCCATCAACAAATCCACTTTGGAGGCCACCGGGCGACTTCTTGTACCCCCTTGCCGGTTTATGTAAGCCACCATTGTCACATTGTCAGAAAGAATCCGTACTGCCCTGCGATGGACCAAGGGAAGGAACTGCCCTGGTTTCCAACTGATTGATCGACCATTTGGCCTGTCGAGGAGACCACCGTCCCTGTGTTGACCTGGATTGACAGACTGCTCCCCAACCTGTCAGACTGGCATCCATCGTAACGATGATCCAAGGTGGAGGTTCCAATTCCACCCCTTGAAGAAGGTGTCCCGGTACCAACCACCAACTGAGACTGGCCCTGGCCGGCTCCATTAATGGCAATGACAGGTGATAGTCCTCCGACTTGGGGTCCCAGCAGGAAAGCAGTGCCCTCTGTAAAGGTCACATATGAGCAAAAGCCCATGAAACCAACTCCAGAGTAGATGCCATATGCCCAAGAACTTGCAAATAATCCCATGCCATGGGCAAAAGGAGGGCCAACGGGCGCCGAACTTGAGACATTAAATTCTCCATCCGCTGGCGGGGGAGGAACAACTTGCCCGCATAAGTGTCGAATCGGGCTCCCAGAAATTCCAACTCCTGAGACGGGACCAGTTGGCTCTTGGCGAAATTGACCATCCATCCCAACGACCGCAGCCGGTCCAATACCGACTGTATCGCTCTCTTGCAAAGTGCTTCCGACTTCGCTCGGATGAACCAATCGTCCAGATAAGGATGAACTAAAATCCCTAGGTGCTGGAGGGAAGCTGCAACTACCACCATCACCTTGGTGAATACTCTGGGGGCCATCGCCAAACCGAAAGGCAGGGCGCAAAACTGGTAATGCTTCCCTAGGATCATGAACCGGAGAAACCTCTGATGGCGCGCCTGAATACCAATGTGTAGGTAAGCCTCCGTTAGATCTAAAGAGGCCAAAAACTCACCCTTGTGGACGGCTGCAATGACCGACCTCAGTGTCTCCATTCAAAACTGCGGAATACCCAAGGCTCTGTTGACCTGCTTCAGGTCCAGCATCGGCCGGAATGTGCCTTCCTTCTTGGGAACCACGAAGTAGATAGAATAATGACCGGTCCGGCACTCAGCTGATGGGACTGGAACCACGGCTCCCAGTGCCTGCAACCGAGACAGCGTCTGAGCAATCACCTGTTGCTTGGCAGGGGGACCGCAAGGTGACACTAGAAACAGATCGCGGAGTAGCCGAGCAAAATCCAAAGTGTAACCGTGACTTATAATATCGAGAACCCACTGGTCCGATGTTATCTTGACCCATTCCTCCCGAAACAGGGACAGCCACTCCCCAATCTGTGGGATGGAGGAATGGGTTGGCGTTCCTTCATTGTGAAGGCTTGTTGGGGGTAAAAGTATGAGGGGCTCCCGAACGATGGGGCCTCCTGCCTCAAAAGGAATGCGCCCACGCCTGCGACTGGGATGCTGATTGCCTCTGTGCGAAGGGCTAACCCCTCCCCACACAAAAACGGCGCTGACCACGAAAACGGCCCCTGAATGTGCCTGAAAGGCAAAACTGTCTGGGCTTGTCCTCAGGAAGCTTATAAACTTTGTTGTCCCCCAAGTCCTTAATAAGCTGTTCCAGCTCATCCCCAAAAAGCAATTTTCCCTTAAAGGGAAAGGAACCCAACCGGGATTTGGAGGAGGCATCTGCGGATCAGTTTTGGAGCCATAAGAGCCGCCTTGCGGAAACCGCCGATGACATAGTGCGTGCAGAAGTCTGTAGAAGATCATATAAGGCATCTGCTGTGTAGGCGACCGCAGACTCCATGCGGTTGGCCTGCTCTGCCTCCTCCAGGGGGAGCTCCTGGGCCGTAAGCAATTGTTGAACCCAGCGGAGAGTGGCCCTCTACATGAGACTGCTACAGACCGCGGCCCAGATGCCGAGCGCAGAGACCTCATAAATGCGCTTCACTAAGGAGAGGACACGTTGAGAGTAGCTCCTCGATCTTGAAATTTTCTTTCTTGAAATAGAATGCCTCACACAAAGAGGAAGGGGAGAGTAAGGCTGGGATCTGCAGTCGCCGCCTCACCAAATCCCCTTCAACCATCGATCGAGGGCTTTTTCAACGTGGTAACCACTTCAACCCCAGAGAGGAGGTTCGCGGAGGCGTCGGGTGGGGAGTGCACCCAGACGCCATTGGACATATTGACATCATTAAGCCCTGGGGCGCCCGATACTCCCTCTCCCCCTACCCACGACATGAGTTCGGAACAGGCCTGGACCCGGCGGCCGACGGGGCTAGCAGGATAGCAGGCGGCAGCGGCTGTTTCCGGGCCAGGAGTCGTTGCCGTGGTGGCGTGCACTGACGCTCAAGGAGAGTGGAGAGAACAGCGGGGATCCACTGTGCAGACCCCGGTGGATGAGAGCACGGCCATGATTGCTATCGGTGGGGGAGAGGAACCGGTGGCGAAATTCTGAGAATTTCGGAGGTCTGTCGGAGTCAGGACGTAAGCCCAGATCTCACTCTCAAGTTAACAAGACCGCAAGAAATTACTCTAGACATTGTCTGGAATGCCCTAGTTGCCTTGGAGAAGGCAATTACAACTCTAACAGTGGCTGTAACTAATTTACAACATAAGGATAATGAAATCAAACCAGTGTTGGATACTCATGAGAAGAAAATTAAAGAAATCGAATTAAATGTAACTAAAATTCAAGATATCCAAGTAAAATTAATACAAAGTGAGGCAAATACTTTGAATAAATTGGAATTCCTGGAAAACTCTCAGAAATATTTAAATCTCAGGATATTAAATTTTCCTTCTATGAAACTGGTATCATTACGAGATCAGTTTAAAAAATATATGATGGATGTTCTTTCCTTTCCAAGTGAAGCCATACCACCTATTTCAAAGATCTATTTTGTATCGAGAACAACTGAAACCTCACATATGGAACCAAATGTTCCCCTAAACTTAGGGGCAGATTTGACTGGACTTCTTGAATCTTCTCTACTAGAACAATTAGAGTACCGGGGAACTGTATTGTGTACTTTTGTTTTTCCTACGGACCGAGACTCAGTTTTGAAGTGTTTTCTTGGCAACAGAGAAAAACTTTTCTTTGGTGAAAAAATTAGAATTTATCCTGATCTTTCAAGAAGTACGCAACTTCGTAGAAAATAGATGTTGGAGATGTGCCAAGAAGCAAGGCAACTGGGAGCTAAAATTACAATTAGATATCCTTGCAAAGGTTTAATGTATATTAATAATAACAAATATGTATACTATGATCCTTCACATTTACCTTCCTTTTTGGATAACTTTGGAGCTGAGAGTGCTGTACCTTAGTAAGTTCGGGCATTAATGAATATATGTATCTCTCCTTAAAGTTTTCCTATAATTTTGAAATTTGATGATTTATGCTCCCTTATTGTTGTGGACTCTGCAGCTTCCCCTTCGCTAGCTCTGAACAGTGCCTACCTCCACTGCTGGAAACGCCGCGTTCCGCGTGGCTGGGACCCCGGCGGCACTGCCTGCTCCACGTGGCGGCCGCCATTGCTGGCCTGTCTCTCCGCTGCCTCGCGCGCGCGCGCGAGGACACCCACTTTGTGCGCACAGCTCCCGGAAGTCTGGCTCCGCCTGCGCTGATGACGCCACGCCCTAAGCCCGATATAACCGGCGACCGGACTCCTTCTCCTTGCCTTGCAACGAGGTTCACTACTGCCTAGTAGTTCTGAGTTGCGCGTCGTCTGTTCATCGTTCCTCTCTTGACCTTCGGACTGCCTTTGACTCGCTTCAGCCTGCCGCCTGCCTCTGACCTTGGTTCGTTCCCGACTTCGCTTCTGTCTGCTGCCTGCCTCCGACCCCGGCTTGTTCTCGATCTTGCTTCAGTCCACAGTCTGCTATAGACTCCATTCCAGTCTACAGCCTGCTTCAGTCCACAGCTTGCTACAGACTCCATTCCAGTCTACAGCCTGCTTCAGTCCACAGCCTGCTACAGACTCCATTCCAGTCTACAGCCTGCTTCAGTCCACAGCCTGCTACAGACTCCATTCCAGTCTACAGCCTGCTTCAGTCCACAGCCTGCTACAGACTCCATTCCAGTCTACAGCCTGCTTCAGTCCACAGCCTGCTACAGACTCCATTCCAGTCTACAGCCTGCTTCAGTCCACAGCCTGCTACAGACTCCATTCCAGTCTACAGCCTGCTTCAGTCCACAGCCTGCTACAGACTCCATTCCAGTCTACAGCCTGCTTCAGTCCACAGCTTGCTACAGACTCCATTCCAGTCTACAGCCTGCTTCAGTCCACAGCCTGCTACAGACTCCATTCCAGTCTCCAGCCTGCTTCAGTTCCAGCTTACTACAGACTCTGCTTCAGTATCCGGTTAGCTACAGTTCCCGCTGCCGCCCGCTGTCCTGTCATCAGCTGGCCCTCGGCCTGTACAGCCGGTCCTCGGACTATCTTATACTTTTGGACTTCCTATACTACAGTTCCAGCCTAGGCCTTTCCTGCCACTGGACATTGAGCCTATTCCCCAAGTCCCAAGGTTCCAGGACCCTACGGGCTCCTCCTGGGGGGCTCCTGGTTCCCGGGTGAACACCGCCAGCCTGTGGCTCCGCCTCCCGGCCTACCCTGTCATCCTAGGTGGGCCGGCCCAAGGGTCCACTACTTCGCCTGCAGTATCAGACTGCAACACTTATAACATCTTGGATCCCTTTACATTCCTTAACTATTTTACTTCTATAATTACAAGAGTTTTGCTTTGATTAATCTTTTTAGATTATATTGTTGGAGTATGATATATATTGTAAAAATCTGAAACTCTATGTTAATTAATGAAAACTAATAAACAATAAATTAAAAAAAAAAATGCGCTTCAGTAAGATCTCCAGCTTCCTATCCTGAAGATCCTTCAGTGCCGCTCCATCCGTCACGGGAATGGTGGTATGCTTAATTACAGCCGTAACTGCAGAGTCTACCTTGGGAAGCTTGAGAAGATTTAAGGATTCGCTCAGCAGGGGATACAGCTTCTCCATAGCCCTGCTGACCCTTAATGAGGCCTCGGGAAAATCCCATTCCCTGAATACAATTTGAAACAACTTAGGGTGAAATGGGAAAGTTTACGGGGGACCTCTAAGGCCCGCTAAAACAGAATCTCCCGGAGAAGGATCCGCCACAGGTTGCGGTGCCGGAATCTCCAACTCCCTCAACACATGTGGGATTAAAGGATTTAGCTCGTCCTTGCTGAATAAGCGGAGGATCTGAGGATCATCCCCCTCCACTGGTACATGCGGGTCCACATCTCTGCCCATATCCAGGGTGAAGGGGGTCCTGGGAGGGGTCCGCAGCCTTGGGAATATCCGGTTCCGCAGCCGGACGAGGAAGAGGAGCCCCCGCTTTCCCCTGGTCCGGTGCGGGCTTGAAAAGCTTAGGCGGGAGGGGAGGCGAGTCCTCCCAAACCGCCTCAGCCTCTAAATAGGCTTTATGCATTAATAGGACAAATTGTGATGAAAATGGAGGTGGTCTCTTTAAGGCCCCCCCCCCCCCCGCAGGGCGAGAGAAGGGAGGGTCTAAATTCGCTGCGAAATCACGAGCACGCTGGGGACTTAAGGCAGGCGGAAAGGAAGGAGGGAAATCCTCTTCTTCCGAGGCTGCATCAGCGACTGTGCTCGGCGTGGGCAAAATGTCCGCCGCTCCCTCGCCGAGTGGAGGCGGGTCAGGCCTCTGCCCCCGAGCTGCCGGGATTCTTTGCGGTTTGCTCGGCCGCGATAAGGGAGAGTCACGGGCTGCCCCCGGCCGCCGAGAGGATCCCTCGCCCCCGGGTATACACCGGGAGCAGAGACCCTCTCGGGAGAGCCGTGTCCCTGACTCCCCGCAGGTCGTGCAGGCGGAAGCGCGCGGCATGGCGATCGCGGGGCTGTCAGAAAAAGCGCGCGAAAAGTTATGAAGAAGAAAGCTATCACGCCAGGTGAAGCTATCGCGCCAGAGACCTGGGGTCGTTTCGGTGCAGGCCGGGGCTGGAAAGGGCTGCAGCAAGGACCCGTTGCTAACAGGTCTGTGTGGCTCCCTTTTTTTTTTTTTTTAAACAAGAAAATTAAGCAAGCCCTTTCAAAAATACAAGCAGTCTCCTTGCTATGGCAAACTGTGAGCCCCCTTCAGAGGAATGCACATCTCTGGAATGTAGGAAGGTGGGAAGAGTGACCGGCTCACCGGTAAATACTCCCCCTGGCCACCGAGTAAAAGAAAAGCTCCGGGTAACCTGGCGTTAGGGCACCACCCAGCCTAGCCTGCCCTGAAGTACGCCTCTGCTCAGCCAGCACCAGAAAAGAAACCTTAATTATTACAATTATTACTAAATTAATTTTAATTAGAAAATTCTGTTTGTTTGGTTGTTTGTTTGTTTTTTTAAACAAAAGAAATTGGTCTAGTCAAAGGTGCTGGTACTGTCAAACCTGGTCAATCAATGATTAGGACCGCAGGTTATGCCTCTCAATCTGCTGGAGTCAGAGAAAATACTGAGGGATCGCAGGTGGCACACCGGTATATCTAGGGGGTGCTTTTTAGCTTTTCTCTGACTCCATCTGCTGGAAGGGAGACATAACCCAGCAGTCTGAACTGATCCTGGTACGTACAGGGAATGGCAGTTTTATATGCTCCTGGCTCTCTATCTATGACTTCCCTAGCTGGCCGAGGCTGCAGATGCTGTAGAGGCAATTTCCGCAGCCCCTGAGAGAGATGGAGCCTCAGCACTTGCACAACAGTGACAACTACTGGCAATTCTCAGGGTGTACAAATACTGTGCTTTGGAGGGAGCCGCAGTCTCTCCCTGTGGTGGTTAGGCTGGGCTAAGTGAGGGGGTTATAAAATGGGGATAAAACCTCTGGTATTTGTGATTGAATGCTGATGGCATTATAGCTCAGCAGAAGCTAGTTCCAATAGAGCTGGAAGTCCAAAAAAACAAGAGGAAACTGCCAGGCCAAAAAGAGAGAAAAATAAAAAGGGCAACTTTCAAGGCCATGGGTGAAACAACAGTTTAACTGTGGAAATGGGCTCTTTGAAAATTGCCTACCATGTAAGTGGGTAAAAATATGTGCATGGTGTACAATATGTAGACTTTTATTCGTATTGTGGTGAAAGTGTTCCTGGGTGGGTTAAGTCAGGGGAGAAAACAACGTACATAAAGTTTTTGATTTTGAAAAGTATGGGCCTAATTCACTAAAACCTTTTTTTCCCCATTCTGTGTCTAATGGGAAAACAGCTTAGTGAATCAGGCCCCCATGTGTGTTGTTTTGGTTGGAAAAAATAGCCGGAGAAAAAGGAAGTGCCAACCTCTGTGGCTTCCTCTTCCTTAAGCAGTTTTCAAAGGTAAAGTATGTGCGAACTTTCTGGCACAAAGACTGTGAGCCAAACACTACCCACAGACTTTACAGCTATGCAGGTAATATGAAAACCGATCCCCTGATATAAACTGCTGGCAAAATAGGATGGGTCATATGAAATGAGAGGAGGTGAAGTAGATTGCGAAAGGTAAGGAAAAAGAAATAGATTTATCACAAAACTTTGTTGAAATCCTGGCGAGAAAAGGAGAATGTATTTATTGCTCCTAGGGTGGAAGAATGAGATCTTGGTCCTGAAATGGCCAGCTCTTAATTGAGACTGACCCAGTCTTAATTGGGTGTATAATTAACTTCCAAGAAAGCAGGAAAGGAAACTAATTGGAGCCACCTCCTTATCAGGAAGCCATGCAATCACTTTCTCAACATATTGAGACAATACTGTGAGAGCAGGTTATACAAAAACCTAACTCCTTCCCAGAAAGAATGAGGAAGATGGTCAAAAAGGAAATCCTAGGCATATTTGATCTGGGAGCCATTAAGCCTTTTCAAACTGATTGGTGTATTCCAATTATGCTAGCTCATAGATCTCACGAGCTCATACAAATTTTGTCATGATTTTCACTAGGTGAACACTATCTCAGATTTCGATATATATCTGATGCCCTATAGAGGTAAATTATTAAACAGGATAGCTCAAGAAAAATTCATCACAGTCTTGGATCTCACCAAGGAGTGTTGACAGATATCTTTGATGAAAGCATTCAAAGGAAACACAGTTTTTTTCATCTCCATTAGGGTTATTTCACGTCTGCGCGTTGCCCTTTGGGTTACATGGAGTTCCTGTAACTTTCCAGCACCAGCTGGACCATGCATGTCAGCCACACACAGATTATGCAGCAGGTTATTTTGACGATGTCATCATGTTGATGAGTAGGTAGAGTAATTAGACAGAGTTGAAACAGTACTGAAATCACTGAAGGAGGCAGGCTTCACAGCTAGAAGGGGATAGTCAGGAAAGTGGAAACAAAGTACTAGGGATATATTTTGTCAGTGTTCCCCAACCTTCTCCTGGAAGCACAGCTAGCCAGTCAGATTTTCAGGATTTCCACAATAAATATACATGAGATGGATTTGCCTATCCTGGGTTTCCAATGTATACATATCTATCTCATGCATAATCATTATGTTTATCCTGAAAACCAGACTGGTTAAGTGTATCTCAGGAATAGGGTTGGAAAACGCTGCTTTAAATAATGGGATAATAGAGCCAGTGATTTAATAAGGTAGATGCAATAATTAATTCCCCAGCATCCAAAACAAAAACAAATCAGGTTAAGTAGTTTCTGGCATTTGCTGGTTACTACACATAACTTATATTACATTTTTTTTCTCATTAGCAGCTCTTTTGACTGATTTAACATAGAATGCTGCACCAGAACATCTCTGTGATGATATGCAGAACAGTTCAACCAATTGTGCCAGTGACGCAATGAGCTAGCTGTGATGGAACAGGGAAGCTGTAAAGAGGGGAGATAGTGACAAGAGTAGGTCACAGAGGCAGGGAAAGACCAAACAATCATTAACTGTTCTGTAATTATAATTTATTTCTTAACTGGAAGAGCAAGAGAGAGAGAGAGAAACTACCGAAAAGAATCAGAACCCCATGCATTCACCTTATGTCATAGAAATCATTTCTGATAATGGCAATCCCCCAACAGATGTATGCATCAAATTTACAGATAGTCGTGTGCTACAAAATAATCAATCATTCATGAAAGGAAGAGGTCAAGCTCATCACACAGCATTATTGTTCACGTTTGTACAGCACTGATGCAACTGATTGGATTCTGATTTGGCGTTCTGTATTTACATTGTCCATCTGCAACAAAAGTCAGGAATTGATGTATCAGTTGCTGCATCATGCTTATCCATACCCCATTTTCTTTTCCTGTTTCAGTAATTCCGGTCCCCTGTGCTGAAGGCTGTGTGGCGATCAGGGGAGTTATATTCATATGTGGTGAGGGTCTGGAAAAGTACAACAATTTGTGGAGGGAATTTGTGGATTAATTCATATTATCGTGGAGAATGAAATTGTGCTCTCCCCTCAATTATGCTTGTTAAATTGTTGGGGGACAAACTAAATTTGTCGAAATCAGACAAACGGTTAACTTCTCATCTATTGCCTGACAATTGCCCATTTCTGGAAATCCTCATTGCAGGTTTCTGTATGGCGCAGAAGGTGGTCGAATTGGCTATGCTGGAACACATTACCTTTGCCTTAAACAGCAAACTTGAACAATATGAAGCCACAAGAGGAAAGTTTTGGAAATGGCACGCTCAGGATTAGAATATCAGATTTGTACTATATGGTGCGACTAATTTGTGAAAAATATTATATTATTGATTTACACATTCGTCTTATAAGTGCAGTCTATACACATGTTTTTGTTTGGTATACTTATTAGGTATATATCCTTGTATATGATGATGCAATGTTGCTTCATGTCCTGTTTATTCTGGAAAATAAAGTTTAAAAAAAAAAAAAAGGAAGAGGTACAGCAGCTGAGATCCAAAAGGCTGTCTCTTCTGTAGGAGTCAGGAACAGGTCAGTGAGATCCCTGGTGGAAGGTGCATCGAGGATCACAGTTCAGGGTTCTGGTGATGGAGGTTTTATGGTACTAAGAGAGGGCAGAAGCATGCGCTTTGCACATTGTTGATCCTGTTCCTTGGGGATTCCTGTAATGGAACAGTATAGATGTATTTTAAACTCAAGGGCAAGAAATCTGTTTTTAACATAGTGGAAAAGGTATGTGTAGTGAAGAGATCATCCCTAAGTGTAGACTACTGACTCCAGCTTACATCTGTGAGTTGAGATGGGTGCAGGGAGACAACAGACCTGGGAATATTTAACAATGACAATGAGCTAGAAAAGTGATGATGGTTTCAGGTTATGTGCATCCCTCCCTTTCCTAGTAAAGCTTAGCCTTACGTTGCAACAAAGACTGAGTCTCCTCACTGTAACACCCTCTCCTCTGTTTTCCAGCACTCACCAGCATAATCTAAAACCAGTAAATGGGAACACTGCCACACAGGATGTTGGTATGCATGCCCAGCAGAGAGCGGTCAACGGGTGGGTCCTTGCTGCCATCAGCTGAGTTCTCCTCCCCCTGTCTCATGGCATGAAGGCTGGACCCTGACTAGAACAACAAAGATACATGTAATGTTTTCCCCTGTAAGAGCAACAGACAGTGTAAATGAGGTACAGAGTCCTGAATCAGAATCACCAGCCTGTGCTGAATGCGTGTTAACATGGAGGGTGTCCAGGCAGCTAAGGCATGCTGAGTCCCTTGTCTCTTGATGAGAGATGCACCTATGCGGGCACTGGGATACTGCAGTGTGAAGGCAACACAGGTTGCTCAGGCTTATGAGTCATGAATAGATTTGTTGGAGGGAATGCTAGGAGTACATATATGTGGTTTAATGCTTTAACTGTTTTTAATTTTTATATTGTGAATTGTGGATCTATATTTATGTGTTTTTGATGCCGATATCCACATAGAACAAATTGTTGAATGCAAGGAATGTAAATGTTCCATAAGATGTGGCATACTGTGTCAGACCAAGGGTCCATGAAGCCCAGCATCCTGTTTCCAACAGTGGCAGATCCAAGTCACAAGTACCCGGCAAGTACCCAAACATTAAATAAATCTCAAGCTACTATTGCTTATTAATTAATAGCAGTTTACAGATTTTTCCTCTAGGAACTTAACCTTTTTTTAAAACCCAGATACACTAACCGCTGTAACTACCTATATCCTCTGGCAATGAATTCCAGAGCTTAACTATGCAATGAGTGAAATTTTCTTTAAATTTGAATTTTCTTCAGTTTGTTTTAAATGAGCTACTTGCCTACTAAACAAAAAATAAATAAATAAATAAATAAAGCATATTCCTCTGTGCCCAATTTGCTAAAGGTGACAGAAACCCAGGGTGGCCAAAGGAAATGTTTTAAAGATGAACTAAAGAGGTGCAACACTAATCTCATGCATTGGGGGATGGTGGCTTGAGACATGGGTACCTGGAAAAAAATGTATTAAAGGCATCAACATGTCTGAGGAAAACTTTATTGGTGTAGATGCAAAACAAATGCCAGAAAAGGAAAGAGAGACAACTACTATGCCGTAACGGTGGTTCAACCTTTCCCTCTACTACCTTATGCAATGTCTGTCTATGTGTTTTCAGTTTAAGAATTGGCCTTTATTGTCACTTGAGAACTCACTGAAAAGAACTGCTTTCTGGAAAGACATCATCTTTGTTTCAAAGGATTGCCATCACTCTTTCTTTGGAAGTACCATGTGCACGTCTTGGCTCCTGCGTGGTCCTGTACTGCAACACCTTCTGCCTGTCCTCACTCTGAGTGATAACACAAGAGGAGCCGACGGGACACACTGTGCGAGGCAGTGAACTCACCTTACGACCCAGGAATTTCTTGCTGATAGTGTCCAGACTTGGAATGTTCTCCTTGGTCATTCTGGTAAGGTAGCAAACCTGTCCTGGCCAGGGTCGGTAGCAGATCAGCAGCTGCAAACAGAATTGGAAGAGAGTGTCCTTTCATGACCTCTGCAGTCCCTCAGTTCAGTCCCATGTTCCTGCTCTATATGTATAATCTCTGCAGTCCCACAGTTCAGTCTCATGGCCCTGTGTTTCTGAATTTACTGCTTTAACCTCCTCCCTCTCCATCTTGGAATGTTCTTATTTTCATCTTTTTCCTCCTCATTGAAAAACAATCATCATTAGCATTTCCTTTCTCATTACTGTTATCCTTCCCTGAGTCTTGCTATACAGCCCAAGATGAGATTGCAGTCCAAAGCATGTGGTTTGGTGTGTGAGAATGTGGTCTGGGGAGTATGGTGGTGTGATACAGCAGATGAGGCTGTGCAATACAGTGTGGTGTCAGCGCAGTGTGTGAGTGAGTGGGATTGCATGGCAGACGTACCTTGTTGTAGTTGTACACCAAGGTGGCAGACGTGTTTGGCCCTGTGCTGATGTGGAACATGGCCCCCTCCTCCTTCCTGTTCATGGCCAGATGTTGTTCAAGGTCCTCCCCCTCCTGACCCCGGATTGTCATCTGGAAAATCTATCCACAAAACCAGGCAAAGGCAAAGGTAAGATGTGAACCACAACATATGCACCAGCAACATGACTGATGCACTTAGAGAAGGCAATAATGTTAACTCAAATTAATGCAATTATTAAGTCAGATTGCTATAAATTACAATTGCTGAGACCTTTGTGTTCCCTTCTTGGAGATTTGAGTTTGGTGTGTACCAATTTTGGATTATTGTAATACTCTGCTCAGAGGACTGCCTAAGAATGCCTTATGCACCCAACAAGTCTTGCAGAACTCAGCCACCAGACTATATCTGATCTGAATCCAAGAGCTCATATTTCTCCTGTCCTACACAGGGGTGACTGGCCTATCAGGGGATTGGGCATCCCCAGGTGGGCCGGTTGCACTGGTCATGTGGTCTTCATCTCATCTCCTGTTGAGGGATTGCCACAGATCAAGGTCTTTTGCAGGGCTGCGACACCTGATGCGGCCAAGGGAGGTGTTGGCGGGGCTGCCTCGGAGCCCAACCCATAGCAGCTTGAGGGACGTGTCAGTACGGCCACTATGGAGCCCAACCTGAAGCAGCCTGAGGGAGGTCTCAGTGGGACCACAATGGAACACAACCCGACGCGGCCTGAAGAAAGGCCTATAGGCTCGGCAGAAGGACGCATAAGAAAATTGGTTCTTACCTGATAATTTTTGTTCCTGTAGTACCACGGATCAGTCCGGACTCCTGGGTTTTGCCCCCCCCCCCCCCCAGCAGATGGAGACAGAAGTTTATCAAACAAAACTCCGCCTTATATAGGCTGGTGCCACCTACAGTCTGGCAGTATTACTTAATGTCAAAGCAGAACGGAGCACAAAGATCTCCAAACTATCTACAGTAAGATAACAACCACAAAACCGGCTCATGAACCCCTAAATGGATACAGAACCCGTGCTCTTCAGGTGAACTGCTCAGAAAAAAAAAAAATACAGTGCGGACTCTCCACTCCCTTTAAACCTCTCATGGGTGGGACTCTGGACTGATCCGTGGTACTACAGGAACGAAAATTATCAGGTAAAAACCAATTTTCTTTTCCCTGTACGTACCCAGATCAGTCCAGACTCCTGGGATGTACCAGAGCTAACCTTACTTGGGATGAGATTTGGAGAGGCCCGCTCTGAGCACTCCTTCTCCAAAACCTCCCATTCCTGGGGCCCGAACATCCAGACGATAATGTCTGGCAAAAGTGTGGAGAGACTACCATGTAACTGCTCTGCAAATCTCATCTGGAGAAACCTGCTGACATTTTGCCCAGGTTGCAGCCTGTGAGCAAGTAGAATGAACGTGAATACCCATTGGTAAGGATATCCCATCCAACAAGTTCGCAGAATTGATGATCTCTTTCAGCCAACGAGCTATGGTAGTCTTCGAAGCCATGTTACCCTTCCATGGGCCACTCCACAGCAGAAAGAGATGATCCGATACCCGGAATCCACTGGTAACCTCCAGGTAATGCAGTAGCGCTCTGCGAACACAGAGTTTCCGCAAGTCTCTAGAAAATGGATCCGATTTGTCCAAGTCAGAAAAAGATGGAAGCTCCACTGACTGATTTAAATGAAAGGATGATACCACCTTAGGAAGGAATGACAGGACCGTACGTAGGGACACTCCAAACTCTGAAATACGCAATAAAGGTTCCCTACACGACAACGCCTGAAGCTCAGACAGCCTGCGTGCAGATGCAATAGCCACCAAAAACACCACCTTCAAGGTAAGGTCCTTCACAGTCGCCCTGCATAAAGGCTCGAAAGGTGCCCCACACAAAGCCTTCAACATCACATTTAGGTTCCATGAAGGACACGACTGTTGGACCGGCGGACGCAAATGCCTCGCCCCCCCAAAGGAAACGAGAAACATCAGGATAAGTCGCTAAGGAACTGCAATGAACATGACCACGTAATGAACCTAACGCTGCTACCTGTACACGCAAGGAGCTATACGACAACCCTTTCGTCAGACCATCCTGAAGAAAACTCAAAATATCTGGGACTTCCGCCCGAGTGGGAACAATATCTCTAGTGAGACACCAAGCCTCAAACACCTTCCAAACCCGCACATAAGAGAGGGAAGATGAAACCTTATGGGAGCACAAAAGCGTAGTCACCACCGCATCGGAGTATCCTCTAGATTTCAAACGCCTCCTCTCAAAAGCCATGCCGCTAGACAAAAGTGTTCTACCTGGTCGAAACAAACGGGTCCCTGATGCAGTAGATTTGGCATGTCCGGGAATCGCAAAGGAGGCACTACCGCTAGGTTTACCAGATCCGCAAATCAGGGCCACTGGGCCCACTCGGGGGCTATCAACACTACCTCCGTGGGATGCAACTCTATTTGACGAAGTATCCTGCCTATAAGTGGCCAAGGAGGGAACACATACAGAAGAACTCCTGTCAACCATGGAAGCACGAGAGCGTCCACGCCTTTTGCTCCCCTCTCCCTGTAATGAGCAAAGAAATGAGGCGCCTTGGTATTCTTGAATGTGGCCATGAGGTCCACCGCCAGAGTGCCCCACTGGGAGCAAATGATTTGAAATGCGTCGTCCACTAGCTCCCATTCTCCCAGGTCTAAATGATTGCGACTGAGAGACTCTGCTTGGACATTCTCCACTCCGGCAATGTGAGAAGCCGCGATGCAGGATAAGTTCTGCTCCACCCAGGACATCAACAGCCGAGCCTCCAATGCCACCAGCTGACTCCTGGTGCCTCCTTGCCGAGTGATATAAGCCAACATGGTCGCATTGTCAGAAAGGACTCTGACCATCTTTCCCCGAAGGAGCGGAAGAAATGCCTGCAGAGCCAATCTCACTGCCCTGGTCTCCAGTCGATTGATAGACCAGTGAGCTTCCTCCTGGAACCACAGACCCTGCACCAACTTCCACAGACAAACCGCTCCCCAACCGGACAAGCTGGCGTCTGTAGTGACCACTGTCCAGGATGGAACTACCAGTGGAATGCCACTTCATAAGTGGTCTGGTACTAACCACCAGTCCAGGCTGCCCCGCGCCAAATCTGGCAGAGGCAAAGGGAGATGAAATTGTTCTGAAACTGGGTTCCATCGGGAGAGCAACGCTGACTGTAAAGGCTGCATATGAGCGAAAGCCCAAGGAACCAATTCCAGAGTCGAGGTCATGGATCCTAAAACTTTTAGGTAATCCCAGACTGTCAGGACTGGCTTGGATAACAAGGCCCATACCTGTACCTGTAGCTTACACACCCGCTTCTCCGTAAGGGATACCGTCCCTAGCCGGGTGTCAAATAAAGCTCCCAAAAATTTCAGCGACTGAGAAGGTTCAAGCTGGCTCTTGGATTCGTTGACTACCCAGCCGAGAGACCGTAACAACTGAAGAATTCGGTGAATTGCCTGCTGACAGAGTTATTCCGATTTTGCACGGATCAGCCAATCGTCCAGGTACGGATGGACGAAGAAGCCTGCCCTGCACAATTGTGCTGCTACCACTTCATAATCTTGGTGAACGTCCTGGGAGCAGTGGCCAGACTGAAAGGTAGAGCCCAAAACTGATAATGCTGGCCCAATATGGAAAACCGCAGAAACCTCTGGTGATCGGCCCGAATCCCGATGTGTAAATACACCTCTGTGAGATCAAGGGATGCCAGGAACTCTCCCTGTCGAACCAACGCAATCACAGACCGCAGAGTCTCCATACGGAACCAAGGAATACGTAGGCACTTGTTGACCCATTTGAGATCGAGTATGGGTCGAAACATTCCCTCTTTATTTTGGCACCACGAAGTAAATGGAATAACGCCCCCGGCAAAGCTCCGCCGAGGGAACTGGAACAATGGCGCCGAGGTCGAGAAGACGCCGTAGGGTGGCCTTTACTACCTTACGTTTTAGGGAAAAACCACAAGGGGAGACCAGAAAACGCTGGTGGGGCCGGCATGCAAAATCTAACACGTAACCGAGTCTTATCACTGTGAGAACCCACTGATCTGATGTGATCTTGGCCCACTCCCCGTAAAACCAAGACAATCTGCCCCCCACTACTGGAACCGAGGAATGGGCCGGCCGCACATCATTGTGAGGGCTTGCCACTAGCCCCCGTCTGACCGGAACCAGGTCTACCGAATCGTCTGCCGCGAAAGTGAGTGTGAGCAAGAACGAGTCAATGAACATGTGTGTGAGCATGTATATAAGAGCATGAGTGAGCCAGTGAGCATGTGTGTGAACAACAGCATGAGTGTGGGACATAGTGAGCATATCTGTGAGAGAGAACATGTGAGCCACTGAGCACGTACAAGAGACAGCGTGTGAGCTAGTGAGCATGTGTGTGAAAGAGAATATAAGGGAGTTTGTGTGAGAATGAACATGTGTGTTAGAGAAAAATGTTGTGCATATCTCCCACTCTTACTAATCCCTTTACTAATCCATGACAATCTCAGGGTGACTGGAATCTAAAGTTCCCAGGTGTGGAGAGTAAGTGATTTATTTTAGCTTTAATTTTAATTATTGGGTGTTGTTTGCTGTGTCTGCTATTTTGAAATATTTGATCAAATGTTTGGGAAATCAAAAAACAATGTTATATGTTTGTAATCATTGGATGTTCTTTTCATCAGCTGTTTTGAAATATTTATTCTTTTTATGAGTTTGGTTTTACTATTATGATTAATGCTTTATATTTTTTATGTTATTGTTTGATGTTTAGTGAGGAATGATATTTGTTTTTCCATTCCATATAGAGTCTGGCTTGGTGCGGTTTCAAGTTCAGTTTTTGTCTGCATGTTCCTATTTATACCTTATCATCTCTTCATTTTGTATTTGGTGAGGCTCTGTGTTCTACATGTGTGACTAAGGTGAGGTATTCTGCTCAACAGACTTGTGGGGTGACCCAAATGGATTTACATGGATGAAATGGGGGTAAACAGCTTTGTTTACTCACTGCTGGTCTAGAGTATGCTTTATTTCTTAGCTATTTAGGAAAATGAGAAATTCATTTTGGAGATATTTGGGCTTAATGCTGCCAGGTTTCAGAGTTGACTTGGCGTGTTGATGTACGTGCTGCAGAGTAAGTACACAAGGGGTCAGATACCCCGTGGGTTGGTTTTGAAAAAAATCCCCATGGCTGATATTTTCATGCAATCCGCCCCTGGTCCGACATGAACTTCAGTCGCTGCCTATTGAGAAAGAATTCAGTTCAAGATTGTTTTACTCATTCATAAAATGTTAAAAATGGATTCTCTGCACTGGATAAATCAGCAATTACACATCTATAATCCTCCTTGTGTGCTCCGATCGGTCCAAAGAGGTCTTTTAGACGTACCCTCTATCCAGCAGGTCAACCTTGCCAAACTACGAGAGAGACAATTTTTTTGTCACCGGCCATATGCTATAGAATTCCTTAGCCTTACCTCTGTTTTCCCATTGTTGCACTCCATACAAAGTCTTGCTTCTTGCAGTTTCCAGTTCAGTTTTTATCGACATGTTTCTATTTAAACTTTATTCTGTATTTGATGAGGATATAACTGTGTTCTGCATGTGTGACTGAGATGAAGTATTCTGCTAGCATGTAGTTTTGTGTACAGATATATAGCATCCTGCCTTGTTCTGTTTTTCTAATAGGAGGTGTATTGATGTTTTAGAGCCTGCTGGAATATTTGCAGTGCTGCCTTTTAATAGGTAGAATTGTTACTGTTTCAGTGCTAGCAGATATTGCCATTTTGGTATCAGAGGTTTACTATATTGTAATTCAGTTTACTCATACCTTTCTGAGGACCAAGCCCAGAGCCAACATGTTTTACAATAGGCCTAATACCATATGGATTCAAAGTGTCTTTTGCACAGGATATTCTGGATGGCACCACAGCCTTGTATGTAAATATAATATACATGTTGTAAGCGATAGTTTTACCTCAGAAGATTATACTTTGAATGTCCTTTTTTATGTAAAATCTATTATAATAAATTCATAATTTGTAATTGTGTGCCCCAGCTGATGTTAAGTGTTGCATCAGCAGCCTTGTGCTTCTAAGTCTTGTGCTTCTTCTTCTTTCATTTAGCTCTTTCAACCCATTCAGTGTGCAGGGAAGGAGGACAAAATATTGATTCTTCAATGTATTTATCAAATTCTTGGCTGGGGGGGGGAAGGGTAGGAGAAGGTGGAAGCAGGGCAGGTGCAAAAGTAGCAGGTGCCTTAGGCGACTTCTGCCTTGTGCCCCCCCCCCCTCCCATCACGCCATGCCGTTCATGCAACCCCCATCAGTCTTGGACCTGACTTGTCCTACCTCATTCTCGCAGCCCAACGAATCTCTACTCCTCTTTGCTGAGAGTGGCTCCACTCACGGCACCACTTGGCTGCTCTTTGGCGCCCCCTAAGGATCAGCACTATAGGCAACCACCTAAGTTCGCCTAATGGACGTGCCGGCCCTAGGTGGAAGGATCTATGACCCATGCTCTGGATCTTTTAAGTGCCTAGCAATGCAACTGGTTTTACCCACAGAAATGGGCTGTTTGAATATTACCCACACTCTACACGGGTAAATGTATGCAGGCCCGGCGTGACTGGGTGTGCACACTGTGCTTTTGCATGGGGAGGCACACCTGGGAGGGTGGCGGCAGCAGGAGAGGATGCGGGGCTGCCGGCGGAGTTCAACTTGCCAGTGGCTAAAAATGAAGAAAGGCATGGCAGTTTCCGATTTTAACTGCGCGCATGCGCACAGCTTTCCAGCTCCCTTCCCTCCCTTCACAGAAAAGCTGGAGATGGAGCCAACCAAAGAATAGCCTGTGGAGCTCATCCCACTATGGCCTGAAGTTAAGGGAGAAGGAGGCTGGCGGGGCTGTAGTGGAGCTCATCCCACCATAGCTCAAAGAGAAGAGGACAGCCCATCCCACCCTGGCCTGGAGAAAGGAAACTGCGTGTGTATGTGTGTTTGTGTGTGAGAACCTGTGTGCATGTGTCTGTGTCAGAGCTTGAGTGTTTGTGTCAGCGCTTGTGTGCATGTGTGTGTGTCTGTCAGCACTTGTGTACATGTGTGTGTGTCTGTGTGACAGCTTGAGTGTATATGTGTTAGAGCTTGTGTTCATGTGTCTGTCTGTGTCTATATAAGAGCTTTTGTGTGTCAGAGCTTGTGTGTGTATGTGTGTTTTTCTGTCTATGTGAGAGCTTGAGTACATATGTATGTATTGTGTATGTGTGAGAGCGTGAGTGTATGTCTGTGTCACAGCTTGTGTTCATGTGTATGTAAATTTGAGCCTATATATCACATAGGTTCTCTCAGGCATGCTCACACACTTAATGTGTCTGTGAGGGAAAGACAGCAAGTGTGTGAGAGAATAGGCATGTATATAAGAGATGGAGTGGGTGAAAGAGTGAATATGTATGTGTGTGTGTGTGTGTGTGTGTGGGTGTGTAGACAAAGTTTGTGTGGTCATACTTCCCCAATCCACGACAATGGCAGGGTGACTGGAAATCAAAAGATCCCAGGTATGATGAGCAGGAGATTTTTCATCCTTATTAGTTTTAATTATTGGGTGTAATTTGATATTTCTACTGTTTTGAAATATTTTATTGTTTTCTTGGGAAATATTAGAACATATTTTAATTTTTGGATTGTTTTATTCATCAGAAGTTTAGAAAAATTTTATTGGTATTTGGGAAATTTTGGATATTCTATTTGTTAACTGGTTTGAAATATTTATTCTTTATATAACTATGATTTTACTATTATGATTGATGTTTTACATTTCTTGATTTTATTATTTAATGTTGGTAAGGTTTCTGTTTTTCCATTGTTGCTTTGCATATAGAGGCTGGCTTGTTGTGGGTTCCAGTTCAGTTCTTAGGATGTTTCTATTTATACTTTCTGGTGTCTTTATTCTGTATTTGGTCAGGGTCTGTCTATTCTCCATGTAAGTCTGAGGTGAGGTATTCTGCTACCATAAAATTTATCTGTAGTGATCTATAGCAGTCTGATTTGTTCTGTTTTCCTAATAGGAAGTGTATTGGTGTTCTAGGGTCTGGTGTAATATATTCAGTGTTGCCTTTTCATAGATAAGGTTGTTCCTGTTTGAGTGCTGGCAGTTAGGGTTGTTTTGGTATGGGAGGTTACCATTATTATATTGTAATGGTAATTCCATTTATTCATGGCTTTCTGAGGACCAAGCTCATACCCAGCACACATTACAAAAAATGTAATTCCATAGGATTTCCAAGTATCTTTTTTTGTAGGGTTTTCTGGTTGGCACCACAGCAGTGCATGTAGATATAACATGCATGTTGTGATATTTTTGCCTCAGAAGACTGTACTTTTGAATGTTCTTTTTTCATGTAAAATCTGTTGTAAATGCATAACTGAATTGTGTGTGCGCATCTGCAGAGGGTGTGTGTGTGTGTGGGTGCAAGGCTGTAAGGTTTGCTTAGGGTAATTAATACCCTTCCCTTGTGTTCCGTTGAGTTTTTAAAAATATAGATTGCTGGAGGGAGCTAGGCTTTTTTTGATGGGCGCGGGACAGAAACTGAATGATCCTGGGGGAGGGGGAGGGCCGGCCCTGAAAGTACGCATGTATATCAACAAACTCATGTATTTCTGCAGGCGTTCCTAGGTCAGGTTTGACCAGGGGATGCAACTACGTATGTAGTTTTGGATATTCTAAACCACATGCACATTTGTTGCCTGAAAAAGCACCTGCACAAAAAGCAGGCACAAATTTGTGTGGCTACTTTTTAAAGTAGGGAGGGGGATAATGAAAGGAAAATACTCAGGTAAAAACTATTCAGATCACAGGTGGTTTGATTCTTACCTCCTTACAGGGCAATTTTCAAAAGCCTTTTCACCTTGGTATTTACCTGGTTATCTGAGTACAAAGGCCGTCATAAAATTATCTACCCCGTATACTGATAAAAATATGGATGGGGATCAACAAGGCATGTACTTTTGCATGCAAAAAAAAAAGGTGAGATCCGGATTGGGATTTTACATTTTCAAAACTATATACATTGTTTTCCAGGAAAATAGTATATATGCAGAAAAAGCAGGATCTCGATGGGTCCTTGTAACCAGTTTTCAAAGAGAAAGCACACTAGTATTTTCCCTTTAAGAACTGATGCAAAGTCTTGCAGGGAGAAGTACCTGCCCTGTGTACTTTGCACCTTATCTGTATACTTTTCAAAATTGCCCCCATAACATGTCTAATATTAACCACATAACTAATGTTGATGTCCTGCCCACATGAAACCTCGTGACAGTGTTTGCCCGGTGGTGCTGGTTGGGGATTGATTGTGACTTGCTGGGGTGGGAGAAGATCCCCTGGCTTGTGCGGGGCTTGTAGCTGCTAGTAAGATGGGACCCTGGATTGTGCTACTCCAGGTTTCCCTGTGCTTATCGTATTCAACATTAGCCACAGGAAAGGATCCTGGTCGTAGCCCCCCCCCAGTTGTGGTAAATTAGTTCCAGGCCCCGCCCGGTGCATCACTCACCGTCTCAGTGTGCTTCTGCGTCATGTGCAACCCCAGCAGAAGGACACCCAGGAGGACAATCACCACCACCACCACACACAGCACCACAAACAGCAGCTTCTTGAAGTTGGTCGGGCAGCAAGGGATCTTCGGTATTGGCAGGGTAGTGTACACCTGCAAAGAGAGGCAGTACGTCAGACCCCTTCCTAGAGGGCAATCTCTTGCCAGGCAGGGACTTCCTCTGTTCTCAGGGAGATCCCTGCTCGTTTCTGAGCTCTTCGCACTGCATTTGCTCTGCAGAATGACAGCTCTTGCCACTTTAGGCCCAGCATCCTGGAGTCTCACACACAACAGCACCTACTCCCCAGCAGCGGGGTTCATCTTTCCATCGCAGTAACAGTGAAAATCCCTGCCTCTGTCTTATGAGCAGCAATGACATGTCACAGAAGAAAGCCCAAACTCCCGCCCTAGCGATAACCTCCATGTGGCGCAGAAAACCTTCCTTCTGGATCCAGCAATCTGAACCCCCTCGGATCAGCAACAGAAATAGGTTGTGACAGAATGAATAGCTCTTCAGGTTTGAGGGGGGTGGTGACACCAATCTGTAACAGCAGAGAAAGTGCTCTGGGGAGGTAGAAACACTGGCATGCGGGTAATCCTAGATGGTTACTTACGATCTACCTCATACCTCTAACCATAAGGTAATATTTGTTTTACCTTCGTGTTAAATGTTCTCGGGTTTTAAACTGTAACTTGTGAAGCAACTGTAACTTTCTTTAAAATTTTGATTGTAATGTAACTCAGTGCCTTAAAAGTAATTGAGTTAGAATTTTTTTTTCTTCTGCTGCTGAAAAGAAAGGGTAACAAAATAGTTCCTTTTGTTAGTCAGATAAAACATAATGGCAACTGTTTCCTTTGAAGCCAACAGAAATCATTCTCACATTTCCTTGAGATGTTTATTGCCCTCTTTCATGTCCATTCACCTCCAGTCTTCCCAAAATATGTGCAGAAAACATGATTGATATGTCCAAATCATGTTTTCTGTGCATAAAATGTGAATTTTGCACACAGAAATGTTTTGTTTTTTTTGTGCACAAAGCCTGTTTTCTGTGCATAAAATACTGACTACAGGTCCCAGCACTGAAACTCCAGCTTCCGCCTGCAAACTAACATTAACCCTGGAAACTTTGCTCTACTGGCAGGTGACAAACAGTTTATTGCTTTTTGTCCTATTCAAGAAATAGACGTGATAGAATTCTGGAAATGGAATAAACCTTTATATAAGATTATCCAGACCCTATGATAGTGTTTTATAATCAGAGCCCAGACCTAGACTGAAGAAAGACCTGAAATCTGACACCCACCCAAATCCCTGAAACCTCTCATCCCATGGAAGGGGGAGCAGGGTATAGGCTGGCACAGGGAAGGAGGGAGAGATGGGGGGCGCAGGGTACAAGCTCCCAGACACTCACCAAGGGAGGGGGAGTGATCCAGTGTTATGGGGGAGCAGGGTATAGGCTCGCACAGGGAAGGAGGGAGAAGTGGGGGGTGCAGGGTACAAACTCCCAGACATTCACCAAGGGAGGGGGAGTGATCCAGTGTTATGGGGGAGCAGGGTATAGGCTCGCACAGGGAAGGAGGGAGAGATGGGGGCAGCAGGGTACAAGCTCCCAGACAATCACCAAGGGAGGGGGAGTGATCCAGTGTTATGGGGGAGCAGGGTAGAGATTCCTGTACCCTCGCTGGGGCCGGAGGGAGCAGGGTATGAGCTCTTGGATGTTCATGAGGGGAAGAGGGAGCGATGGAGTGTTATTGGGGAGCAGGATATAGGCTCTCAGGCACTCACCGGTGGGCTCTCTATAAAAGTTTCCTTGATGTTCGGATCCATCTTTCTGTGGATGCTGGAGTCTGGAATTTCCTTGTATTTGTCCTCAGCTGTCTGACTGTGCGTGGAGCCTCACACAGCCTCATATATTGGAAGGTACAGGGCCAGTGATAGGAGGGGAGGGTGCGGGGGGGCAGCATTATGACATCAGGAGTGTGGAAATCTGACTTTTGCTGCTGTCTTGAAGCATCTCTTGAGCCTTCAGCTTTCTTCTCGTAATCTAAAGACCCTGACAAACTAATGTGTGGTTGTGTAGGTGTGGTACTGGCAGAGTGCTCTTGTCTCTGAGTAGCAGCTCTTAGACAAATTCTTGCATTAGCAACACCCTAAATAAAGCATTCCAGAGAGCCCAAAGCCAGCCACTAACTCTTGAGTGGCAACTCGGTACCTCCATCTGACTTTTCATATTTTCGTGACCATCCATTTACTAATTCAGTACGCAGAAAGTATGAAGACACTTCTAAAGCCACAGAAGACAAGACGTCGCACGTGTAAACCAAAACGTGATGCAGGCTAGCCTAATAATAAAGATTTGCTATCTATACATTTAATTCTACATATTTTATCAGTTCCCATAAATGCTCACAGCTCTTTCGTACTCAGAGAATGAGGGGATGCAAGGTTCAAACTGCCCTCAAGCCTAACCCTCTCCAACCCTACACCCTCAGGGATCGCACACTCTTTGCTTCCAGGCTGAGTTCTCCCCAGTATTATTATCATCATGGATCTACATTCTCTGCTCAGAGCCGAGGCTTCCCCCTGTACTATAGCCCCCTGAGTCTCACACCCGCTGCCACCACGCCAGTAAATCCAGCCCCACCAGTACTACAGTCGGGGCTGGATTTAAGACGGCATCCATAGGTAGAGGGCTTAGGGAAAGGAGTTCACTCCTTCATTCCTCCCCCCCGGAAAGCAGAGAACAGCATGGGGAGGCCAAGATGTTGGACCTTTCCAATTTGGCACCCAAGGCTTGGGCCTATTTTTCCTAGGCCTAAATCTGGCCCTGACTACAGTCTCATGGTCCTTCACTCACTGACCCCATGCTGAGTCCTCCTCAGTAGTATGACCTTATGGGTCCCACACTCACTGCCACCAAAGTGAACTCTCTCTCCAGTACCAAAGTCTCGTGGATCCCCACATTCACAGTCCCTCAGCACAGCCCTCTCCAGTACCTCACTCTCATGAGTTATCTCACTCACTGCCCCATGCTGAGCCCACCCTAGTGCTGCAGCCTCATGGATCCCATGCTCACTGCCCCAAGCTTCCTCCTCCTCAGTAGTGCAGCCTTATGGGTCTCATACACACTGCTCTCAGCTGAGCCCTCCCCAGCACCACAATGTCATGGATCTCGCATTCACTGTCACCAAGCTGAGTTCTCCCCAGTACTGCAGCTTCTTGGGGTCCCATACTCACTGCCCCAAGCTGAGCTCTCCTCAGTAGTGCAGCCTTAAGGACAGGGGTGTCGTTAGCACTGGGCACACAGGGCCCATGCCCAAGTCTCTTCTTCGGTGCCCCGGGTCTCTAGCTGCGAGAGGAGCAGAAGAGGATCTGCAGGGCCGCTGGTGTTAAGGACTTGTGGGGCTGCCAAAGTTTCCTGCAGCCAGCGGTCAAGGAAGAGGCCCTGTGGGGCTGCTGGCTTTTCCTACAGTTGGTGGCCAAGGAAGAGGCCCCGCAAGGCTGCCGGTGTTTCCTGCAGCTGGCAGCCAAGGAAAAGGCCATGTGGGGCTGCCAGCATGTCCTAGAGCCAGCAGCCAAAGAAGAGGCTCTGCGGGTTCGCCAAGGTTTCCAGCAGTCCGTGGTCGAAGAAGAGGCCTTGTGGGGCAACTGGGATTTCCTGCAGCCGGTGGCCAAGGAAGAAGCCCTGCAGGACTACTGACATTTGCTTCAGCTGGTGGCCGAGGATGAGGGAGAAGTCCAGAAAGTGCCTCTGTGTGTGTGAGAGTGATATAGTGTGTGTGTATGTGAAAGAGTGAGAGAAAGTGCCTGTGTGTGTGTGTGTGAGAGTGATATAGTGTGTGTATGTGTGAAAGAGTGAAAGTGCCTGTGAGTATGTATGTGAGAATGTCTGTGTGTGTCTGTGTCTGTGTATCTGTGTGAGAGTGAGAGTGCCTGTGTGTATGTATGTGAGAATGTCTGTGTGTGTCTGTGTATCTGTGTATCTGTGTGAGAGTGAGAGTGCCTGTGTGTATGTATGTGAGAATGTCTGTGTGTATCTGTGTATCTGTGTGAGAGTGAGAGTGCCTGTGTGTATGTATGTGAGAATGTCTGTGTGTGTCTGTGTCTGTGTATCTGTGTGAGAGTGAGAGTGCCTGTGTGTATGTATGTGAGAATGTCTGTGTGTGTCTGTGTATCTGTGTGAGAGTGAGAGTGCCTGTGTGTATGTATGTGAGAATGTCTGTGTGTGTCTGTGTATCTGTGTATCTGTGTGAGAGTGAGAGTGCCTGTGTGTATGTATGTGAGAATGTCTGTGTGTGTCTGTGTCTGTGTATCTGTGTGAGAGTGAGAGTGCCTGTGTGTATGTATGTGAGAATGTCTGTGTGTGTCTGTGTATCTGTGTATCTGTGTGAGAGTGAGAGTGCCTGTGTGTATGTATGTGAGAATGTCTGTGTGTGTCTGTGTCTGTGTATCTGTGTGAGAGTGAGAGTGCCTGTGCATGTGAGAAAATGTTTCTGTGCCTGTGAGAATGAGAGTGTGTGTGTTCCTGTGTGTGTGAGAAACTGCCTGTGTGAATTTGAGTCTATTCTATGACAACTCAGGGTGACTGGAAGTCTAAAATTCCCAGATATGGCGAGTTGGGGAATTTTTAATCCTTATTTTTAATCATTCATGTGGTGTGTGTGCTGTTTTGAAATATTGAATGTTCTTTTTCATATAAAATTTATTATAAATATTTGTCTGTGGAGGGGGCAATATGGGAGGGGAAAGGCAGGGCTGCAAGGCTGTTTCACCTAGGCCACCTCTGTTATGACCGCTGGCCACAGCAGACCGCGGCCGGGGGCTGGTCACTCACCCGCGCAGCAGGGCCAGGCTCAGACGTTGAGGCCGGCATCGGCAGCCCACCTCAGCGGCAGTGCTGCTGCCCTACAAGATGGCCGCGGCGTCCCCTCGGCACGGTTAAGCCACGCCCCCTGAATCTTACTAGGGCCGCGCGGGCGGCTAGAACCTGGCCTTAAAGGAACCCCTACAGGAAGTTAGGGGGTTCCTTCCTGCCTGACTCCATCTTCGATCAACTATTTAAGGCAAGGTCTGAGCCTTCAGACCTTGCCTTGGCTTCGTGGCTCTGGTGGTTTTCCTGCTTTTGGTTCCTGATTTGCTCCTCCGTGTTGTGATCCCTGGATTGGCTGTCGTTCCTGCTTGGCTCTTGACTCCTGGACTGGTTACGGATTATTCTCGCTTTCGATCCCTGGACTGGCTGAGGTACCTTCTGGCTCTCGACCCCTGGACTGGCTGCGGAGTATTCTGGCTCTCGACCCCTGGACTGGCTGCGGTACTTTCTGGCTCTCGACCCCTGGACTGGCTGCGGTACTTTCTGGCTCTTGTTCCCCGGACTGGCTTTCGTTTCCTCCTCTCTCTCTCGACCTGCTGGAGGCACCAGCTTCTGTTTCCACGACCCGCTGGAGGCGCCAGTTTTTGTTCTCTCGACTTGCTGGAGGCGCCAGCTATCTGGATTAAACGACCCGCAGGAGGCGCCTGCATCCAGATTTTCATCAATTACCTCCAGCGACCTTCGTGATTGGCCTCGCCTTCCGACGAGAGGACTTCACCCCTCACCGGACCAAGGGTCCACCTTCCAAGTCAGAACAACCTCATACTTTTGCACCAGCCCTGGTGCAACATATCCTGGGACCCAGTTCAAAGTCACTGACCAATATGTGTCTCCCACACAGAATTTATATTCAGGCCGATACAGTAAAGTCCGCGGGAGAGCGGGCAAATGCCCGCTCTCCCGGCGCGCGCACCGGCTACTCGCCGGTGCGTGCGATTCAGTATTTAAATTAGGCCCGGCGGTAAAAACGGGCAAAAGGAGGTGCTAGGGCCACTAGCGCATCCCTAGCACCTCCTTTTTGACAGGAGCGGCGGCTGTCAGCGGGTTTGACAGCCAACGCTCAATTTTGCCGGTGTCGGTTCTGGAGCCCGCTGACAGCCACGGGCTCGGAAACCGGATGCCGGCAAAATTGAGCATCCGGTTTTCGGCCCGACAGCCGTGGGCTGAATTCAAATTTTTTTTTTTAACTTTTTTTACTCTTCGGGACCTCCGACTTAATATCGCCATGATATTAAGTCGGAGGGTGCACAGAAAAGCAGTTTTTACTGCTTTTCTGTGCACTTTCCCAGTGCCGGAAGAAATTAGCGCCTACCTTTGGATAGGCGCTAATTTCTGAAAGTAAAATGTGCGGCTTGGCGAATCGCGCGCGAATACCTAATAGGGCCATCAACATGCACTTGCATATTGTGGGCGCTATTAGGTGCCATGGGTTGGACACGCGTTTTCCTTCCCTTACTGAATAAGGGGTAAGGGAAAACACGCGTCCAAGAGCAGGCTAACAGTGCGCTCCATCGGAGTGCATTGTACTGTATTGGCCTGAATGTTTGCAGGGGTTTTGTCACATTTTTGTTACTGATTTGTTTTAGAATTTACATATTGATAACAGCTAGATTTGTTTGGCTGGTTTTAATTTTTCTGGCACATAATTCATTCTCTTGTATGGGACACACCCATCAGCCCCTAAGGCTTTGTATTGGGGTTGAAATATTTAGTGGTTTTCAAAATTCAAAGAATGTTCTTTTAGGTATGGTTTGAGTGTAGATTACTCCAATTTCCCAGGGGGACAGTCCACCAAATGCCACCCCTCCCCGCAAATGAACTACTTGTCCGCTGTTGGCACTACGGGGAAGAAGTGACCTAAATCAGCCCACCTGACATTTGGTAACCTGTAAACTATGCTCAGAAATAAAATTATTGTTAGGAAAAAAAAAAAAGAGAAGTCCATGAATGGCTCCATTAGAATCCACCGGGGTTTGTGGTGGCTGGTGGGGAGGGAGGGGATTAATACAGCAAGTGTTGCACAGAGCAGCTCTGCTACCTTCAATTAAATTGCACCACATTTCAGACTTTAAATCTTATTTGTGCCCTCACCCAGACACTTATTTCTCTGTCAGTCTTCACTAGATTGTAAGAAGCACTATGGAGCGGGGGCCGTCTCGAACCTGAATCTGTACAGTGCTATGCACACCTTGTAGCACTAGGTAAATGTGTAGCACTAGTGGTAGTGGTGTACGTTATGACTGCCTCTGAACTGATTTTTGCAGTTTGCCAGATCGATGTGGAAAGATGTTTTGATGTCTAATGTTGGGCACTGCATCAAGGCCAGGGTTCTTCCAGTCTGGGGCTTTTCTTCACTTAGGTTTCCCGCTCTTATGCTGTTACTTCCGGCCATTCCATAATTTTGAAGTTTACCCTTTCCACATGTTCCTGCATGCTAGGCAGCCATTCTTCTTCTCTTCCTTCCTAATTCTCCAGAACGTTTCTGCTTCCCCTTGGTGAGCCTGTGTTTTAACTCCCCCTCCCCTCGACGCTGCCTCAGGGTGAGGGCGGACAGCAGGGAAGGGTGTGGCCATGTCCCTTGGATAGACCTTAGCCACTTGAAGCTCACTTACTGCCCCTGGCTTTATTTATTGTAGATGATCTGGTGTTTTCAGAGCCAGGGGTGTGTTCACAGGCCCAAGAGTCTAAAGTCAAGAGCTAAGTCAATACAGACAAGAGCCAAAGGACTTTTTATTTCACTTCTTGGAAGTGTACCAAACCTTAAACCTTAGATCAGGATTCAGTTACCTCTCTGGGGACCAGCGTTCTGCATATTTCAACTTATTGTTTGCATCAAAAAAGAAAACAGTTTGCGGTTTTCCATCATGACCTTTTTAAAGTACACAAGAGATGGCACCTTCCATGTTCTTGCGTCACATGACGCTTTTCCCCCTCACCCAAGAGTTTACAATTGATGCCAGAGAGGGAAGGGGGTGACGCGATTTGCTGACAGGGGGGGCTGATGCAATACAGTGTGCTCGGCCAAGCGCACTGTTAACCCGCGGTTGGACGCGGGTTGCAGAGGCGCTAACTAATCCGGCAGACAGCAACGCACTCGGGATCTCCTTGCTAACGCGACCCCCCCTCATTTAAATATTGCATGACGCCCCCAGGGGCGCGTTAAGAAAGTGGGCGCTGAGTGTTCAGCACCCGCTTTCTGCGCCAAAAAAAATATTGCATAGGCAGAAGAAATGGGATTGGATCCTGGGTCCCCAGCTACCACTGGTTCTGTGCTTTACCTTTAGTACCTGACCTTGTGACTGAGCTTCTCCCAAGGGTAAGTGTCAGCCAGACATTTCTCTGCAGCCGCCTGTGTTTTCGGTCACACGCACACAAGCAATTTTTCTTTCTTTGCCTTACTGGTTGGTGTCCAAGTTTGGGGCCGAGTGTGGGGCAGTGACCTCTAACCCTTTAGGTGCTGGCAAGCTGCCATCCGTCATGTAGCGTGGTGGCAGATACTGACGGATTTTGCCCCTTTGTTAGCGCCCTCTTTCTTCTCTCCTTGTCTGTCACGTTCTGTTTCCCTGTTTTGTAGCTCCCAGCTGCAGAACGGTCTCTGCTGAATGGTGCCTTTTATTGGCTTGTTTTGGTGCAGAGAGTGCTGGTGGAGGGAGGCAGTGCCTGGATGGGAATCTCTCCGCTTCTTCACTCTGTAGCTCATCATAAATTAGCTTAAGGACCTGCACAAACTTCTCACCGAAGATGCAGGACCTGGGCAGAGAGGAGCAGAGCTTACAGAGACAGGAGCAGGGACGGGGTGGGGGGGGAAGATATGGGTAGAGAGAAGCATGGACATAAAGAGGTCGGGAGGAGCAGGGAGACTGGGAGTTGTTCCTCTCTCTCCTCTCTGGATTTCTCATCAGCCTTGCTGTATATAGAGATTACTCTGCATTTCTTCCCCAAAGGCCTTATGGTCTAACTACACTGTACAAACAACCCCCCTCCCCCCCCACACACCATAACAGAATAAGATGTGCATGCTCACAGTTAGAAAGGGGGATATAATGGAAAAATTAGATATTTAACGGCTTCCAGGGCCAGCCTTAGCCCTGGATCCGTGCAGGAGAGTTCAAGCCAGGCACTCCTGTCAAACTGCAGCGTCCTGTGACTAGGGGGCACTCCATGAAGTTAGCATGGGGCACATTTAAAACTAATCGGAGAAAGTTCTTTTTTACTCAACGCACAGTTAAACTCTGGAATTTGTTGCCAGAGGATGTGGTTAGTGCAGTTAGTATAGCTGTGTTTAAAAAAGGATTGGATAAGTTCTTGGAGGAGAAGTCCATTACCTGCTATTAAGTTGACTTAGAAAATAGCCACTGCTATTACTAGCGGTAACATGGAATAGACTTAGTGTTTGGGTACTTGCCAGGTTCTTATGGCCTGGATTGGCCTCTGTTGGAAACAGGATGCTGGGCTTGATGGACCCTTGGTCTGACCCAGTATGGCAGGTTCTTATTTTCTTATGTACACTTCTAAGACCAGTCCCGAAGGCTTTGGCAAAGTACCAGAAGGTAATATTTTTCCACAGGTAAAGAAATTCAAGGTCAAGGGGCCATGATGTGAAGTTGGAAGGAGGCTGAGAGGAAATACTTCTTTACAGAGAGGGTGGGGGATGCATGAAATAGCCTGCCAGTGGAAGTGGTGGCAACAAAATTGGTGGCAGAATCTGAGCATATCTGGGACAGATACAGAGAGTAGTGATAAAAGGAGAAGTTGAGGGGAGAGGCAGGATCAAAGAAATGGGGGGGGGGGGGGGGGGTGTCTCTGGGGTCTACGTATGGAAACAATAGAGGGCCAAAAATGGGAGATGGCAAAACCCTGACAATCTGTTCATATGCTGTCAAAGTAACACATAAGCAGGCCGATACAATAAACTCACGTGGAAAACGGGTACTCAGTGTTGAGTGCCTGCTTTCCTAACACACATCCAGCCACCTCTCCTCGGTGTGTGATACAATATTTAAATGAGGGGGGTCGCGCTAAAAGGAGGAGCTAGGGTCAATTATGTTCCTCTAGCACCTCCTTGGCAACCCAGGAGAGGTGGCTGTCAGCTCGTTAATTTTATGAGCATCCGTTTTCCTAACTTGTGCACAGCCACGTTTAGGGAAATGGACACTCGTTAATTGAGCGTCCCTTTTCCTAACCTGACCACCGGCACTTTTTAAAAAATGTTTTTAATCTTTTGGTTCCTCCGACTTAATATCGCCAGTAGTTTCTGCTTTTTGTACACTTTTTTGGGCCACTCAGAAATTAACACCTGCTCTGGGCTGGCATTAATTTCTGAGTGTACAAATGTGCGGATCGGGTGTCCTTTTTTTTTTTTTTTCATTTGGGGCTAATAGCCTCATCAACATGCATTTGCACGGGATGAGCACTATGAATTTTGGGGAGGGTGTGTGTGTGTGTGTGGACGCACATCCAACCGCGTGTTAAACAGTGCGATCAGCTGAACACGCTTTACTGTATCGGCCTGAAGGAAGGCAATTTTAGAAAACCATCCAGCCAGGTCAAAATAGATGCCTGTCCCTAGATTGCCCTATTTGAAAAACTGTTCTCAGCCCGACTGAAAGCAGAGCTGGGATTCACAGTGCGTGAACTTGTACCTGAACTGTTAGAAGTTCCCCGGGGCCTTAGATCAAGAGAGGAATCCAAGGGGCGAGCACTGCTCGATCGGGTAGTGTCCCCTTGAAAATCAGCATGATGTCCCCTTGCTAGAAGCGTCTGCATTCGGTGCACTGTTTGAAAAGGACCCCAAAGGGATAAAAAGGAAAGAATTACAGAACACGGAAGGGAAATGACAAAAAGAATTCCTGGATTCTGGTCCTGGTCCGAATCATCCCTGGTCAGGTTTCATTTCCAGCCTGGTGACAGGATGCCACATATTTTCCTGCTCTAGGTGCTCTTTCTCCTCTTTCCCCCAAGATTATAAATAATTTTTCCTGTTCTTTTGTGGGAAGGCTTTGATTTTCTCTCTCAGCTTTGGGAAATGTGCATCTTTAATTTAATGATTTATAGGTCGCCTTTCCAGGAACTATCCAAGGCAGAATAGCATAAAGCAATCTACACCGAATAAGAATGTAATATGTAGCAGCAACATTATTGCCTCTTCTCTCTCGCTCTATGTCCTCCACCCACTGCCCAGCTTGTCTTTCCCTTGTTCTGCCCCTTCTCTCCTCGCAGACTCTCTCTCTCTCCTTCTGTTGGGCTCTGCAGAGTGGCAGGACAGTCCCGAGCATCTCCCTGCGTGAGATGATTTCAGATGAATGCTGGAATCCTGCAGGGTTGTGTGAGAATGAATGAGTTTGTGTGTCAACCCTCACAACCAGTCAGGATTTCTCTGCACCCAGCCAGGTCCCAGTTCAGCCCCGTAGGGCACAGGAGAAGCACAGCTCCCACTGCAGGAGATGGGTGAGACCCAGGGAGAGAGTATGACTGGCACAGGGACCAGGAGGCTCTTCCTTCTCGTCTTCATGCTTGCCTACCTCTTGCTGATTGTAGGATCCAAGAAAAATCCCAGAGTCCCTTTGTGCTCGGCAAGCTGCTCCTGTACCAGGGACACAGCATTTTGTATCCGGTCCAAATCAGTGCCAAAGAACTTGCCTCCCGGCATCATTTCTCTGTGAGTATAATAATACGAGATAGCCAGGTGCAGGATAGTGGAAGGGCAGTGGCTTCAATACTGGCATAGCAAGGTAGGAATGAGGCGCATTGGCAGAGGTGTGTGCATGTTGGAAGGGAAGGTTTTTCAGTACTGGAAAGGCAGAGCATGCTAAAGGACAGGACTGAGGTGCATTGGCAGAGCTGTGGGGGTTAAGGGGTATTCTCAGAACTGGGTGCTGCAGGGCAGGAGAGAGGTTTATTGGAAGGATTACATCTCTTCTTTTTGCATCCCTTTCCTCAGGACCCTTGTAAGTGCTGAATTTTCCGAAATACAGGAAGAGGCTTTTTCCCACCTGCCTTCCCTGCACTTTCTGTAGGTAGTACTCTCTGGATCTCTTTCACATGATCTCTTTCCATATCACTGTTGATCTGTCTCTCCCTCACTGGCAGTCTCTCTCTAGTAGTCTCCTTCTGTCGCTCACCCTCTCTGGCAGTCTCTCCCTCTCTCTCTCACTGGCAGTCTCTCCAGGAAACTTTCTGGACCTGATCATTTGTATGTTTTGCCAGAGTGATACATGTAGAGGGTAATTTTCAAAGGGGCTTCTGTGGGTAAAGTAGTGCTTAACTCGCACAAATAGTTCTTTAGAAAGTTGCACAACTAATATGTCTGTAAAATTATGCACACGCATGCTGTATACGCCTAGTATTACATGCATGGGGGGAGGCATTCTGGGCATGGAGTGTGGGCAGGGTTGGGACTTACATGCATGATTTTTGATTTCTAAAAGTATGCATGAAAATTCTCTTGGCAAAACTAGGCATACCAAATAGTAGGGATCATTATGTGCATGCAGTTTTGCAGGGAAAATTTTTCAAAGTGAACCTTCTGTGCATACTGTTCATCTGCTTTGATAATTGGTGTAACTTATGTGCATTTACAAAATTACCCAGATATTCAGAGGATGCTCAGTGCCTACTCTAGGGGCCTATATTCAGCTACATTTAGACCTCTTAATTCTGGTCTGAATATAGACATCTAAATGAAATTCTAGGCATTGATTCTCCTAACTGTAGGCATCTAAATTAGGAGCCCAAGGTTGAAAATCATCACCATTCCCTCAAGAGGGATCATTCCCTGACCGAGCCCACTTTTAAGACCCCTAAATGTAGAGATCTTTGGAGGGGACAGACTCTACTATTGGCCAAATCTAGGCACCTAACTCTACTTTAAGGCCATAGGCTACATATTTTGAAAACAGAACCAGGTAGAGCAGGAGTGACTGGGGATTGTTCCTGCCCCTTTTTGCTGCTCACAAATGAGGTAAAATGGGTCTGGAGAGGGTGGGGTAGATAGGGGACGGCTCAGGAAAGAGGGGAAGGATGGCTACATTATTGTATTTCATTAGTGCTGGGTTTGGGGGGGACTCGGTTTCTTCGTTTTCTTTATTATTTATTTAATTCATTTTGCTTTGGTGTTTATTTTGTTTCAAGTAAAGGAACCAGATAGAAATAAATATCAAATGAAACAAAATTCTTTTTCTGGCACATTCCTCCTGTACCACAGTGCTGGAAAGGTTGGGGGAGGGGTGCTTTTGGAAGCCACTGCTGGTCAGCATTCTAACAGTTTCCCATAGAAAACAATAGGGATTTTTGGGGGGAGGTTCAGTTCTCTGAAGATATTGATCCAATGTTTCTGGTTTTGGAACTCACCTCAGATATTCACATTTTCTTCCTGTAAGCCAAATGTGGTGAATTTTCATCCCTTTTTGGGGGGGAGTTATAGTGCCTATGGACAGACCGACAGATGGACATTGATCCCTTTTATATAATTTTTTTCAACATTCCGCATGTTGGAAAGCATACAAATAATTTAAAAAATAAGTCTCTCTCTCTCTCTCTTTCTGCTTCTTCCCTCCCACCCTTTTTCTGTTTCCATGAAGACAAAACTCATTTTTGTGTTTCTTTTCTGGTTCTAGACTCCTGAACTCCAATAATTTCTTGCTGATAGGGAACGATGCCTTTTCTGGCCTCTCCCACCTGCAGTATCTGTACGTGCGGTAACAGCATTGGGCTCTCAGGCATGGGTCAGGTCAGGTCCAGGGTGGGGACACGGTACACTCTGGGGTAATTGCATGTCAGAGTAAATATTGGAGAACAGATATTAATGTATTTAGGCTATTCTGTACAGTCAATTATCCTATTGAACAGGATACACTTTGAGTATGTTTTGCTATGATACAAGATTGCACTTTCGTGTAGAGATGTAAAATTTACGGAAACTCAGAAAGTGTGAAGAAAAAAACTGACATTTTGGGAAATTATTTTATCAGATCTTAATTTATCTTATTTTAAGAACATAAAATTCATTATGTATAAGAGCACATAAAACTGTAATGCTTGGTATATTTCGGAAATGTGAAAGTATAAATACTTACACCTTAGTTTTATCAAAGAATAAATGGGTTACATACATTTTGCGTTTTCTTTCATGGATTTTTTGGGTCTGGCTTATTTTGTACAATATGTCGTCTTTAGAATAGTTGATTCATTCTGATTTTTCCATTTCCCTCTTCTACAGATTCATTGAGAACAATACTATTCAGACCCTGTCCAAACATACCTTCCGAGGGCTGAAGTCCTTGATACACTTGTAAGTAACAATTATCCTCTGAGCCCACTCCTGCCACTGGCTGCTGAAATCATCCTGCTGCACTCCACCAGTCCTAGCAGAAAGATGACCTTCTTCTTCCATTGCAGGTCTTTGGCCAATAACAACCTTCAGTCCCTCCCCAGAGATGTTTTCAAGCCCTTGGACATTCTACGTGACCTGTAAGTAACTTTGAAGCCTTGAGGGTTCCCCCAACTCCTAACACTCCTTCACTGGTGAATAAATGGAGACTGTTTTGTGTTGGTTTTGGTTTTATTTATATATATATATATATATATATATATATATATATATATAAAGAAAGCCTTGAATAAAAGCATCAGGCCCAGGCTTTGTTAGAAAAGCAGTTGGCTCACAGTCCACAGTTGTAGGGTCTGGAATTGTTCCTGGGCCTAACTTTTGGGAGTGGCTGTGTTTAGTGGAGATGAGTATTATCAGCAGCTTTCTCAGTCCAGAGGCTGGATTTGGCTGTAAATACTTGGGCTGCATAAGGAAATAAAGAATTAAATGTTTTCCTTTTCTATCCCCGGCAGGGACCTTCGGGGAAACCCTTTCCACTGTGACTGTGAGCTGAAGTGGCTGGTGGAGTGGCTTCGGGTCACCAACACAACAGTGCCAACTGTCTTCTGCCATGGCTCCAGCAAATACAAGGGCCAAAAGATACATGAGTTACTGCTCAAGGACTTCAACTGCACTGTCACAGGTATGAGTTGTGGAGGGGCCTGGCTCTCAGTCAGCTTTAGTGGCCTTACTCTTGCCTTGATCCCAATAAGTTTTAGAAGCTCCACTGCTTTCAGAATCCAAAATTTAGCTTTAGATGCTGCACTCCTGCTAATATTCCAGTTAGCATGAGGAGCCCAACTTCTGCCCAAATACTTGGCTTTAGGGGGATCTCTCTTCAGTCCTGATCCTTTATGTGAATATGGAGGGATTCTCTCAAATCTGGGGCTGGCTTTGGGGTCTCTCTTCACTCCTTGATGTGGATTTGGAGGAGGCACAAACTTTGGAGGTCTCTCTTCAGTCTGCAACTGTTTTAGTGCATCTCATTTCAGTACTATCCCACCTCTGGATCAGTCTCTCTCTTCAATCTAGAGCTGACTTTACAGGATTCTCTCTTCAGGTATACCCTTGGCAGAGAGCTACACTCAAACCAAGAGTATCTACTGCCATGTTCCTACTGTGTGAGTCATGAGACTGGCCCACTTTAGATCTAGAGCTTTCTCAATAGCAAACAGCCTTCCGCTGGGAGTCAGGAACCTATCTTCTTAAAGTTTAGAAAGAACAAGGTTCAGGCTTTTTTATTCTAAAAAAAT
Organism: Rhinatrema bivittatum; assembly: GCF_901001135.1. Classification (NCBI taxonomy): domain Eukaryota; kingdom Metazoa; phylum Chordata; class Amphibia; order Gymnophiona; family Rhinatrematidae; genus Rhinatrema; species Rhinatrema bivittatum. The sequence goes on from NC_042619.1 coordinate 251,987,577, forward strand.
CATTTATCTTTTGAGAGGTTGGGGAAGTGGATGAGAGAGGCTGATATTTGGGAAACAAAAGAAAAAGGCTGAGAGAACTTCTGGACAGTTATGTTTCATATCTCTGATCATGGTCTCCCCTTTTGATTATAAAGCAAGTGATGGAAACGTGATTGATCTTGGGCTGGCTCTCAAATGTTTTAAAATTGTTTGTGACAGAATGTATTTTTTTTTTATGTTGGACATTCTGTAAAGTCCAGGGAGAAGATATAAAAGGTTTTAAAATAGAGCTGGCTTTCTGGGGTACTTATTCAGCCTTGATCATAGACTCAGCTTTAAGGATCTTTCTTCAATTTGGAGCTGACCTGGGATGGGAAACGTTTTTCAGTGTAGATCTGGCTTTAAGATTTTAATGGGATGCAGGAGCTCTGGTTTTTAAATGTCCCCATTCTGCTAATTCTGGTCTCTATTTCTGTAGACTTCATTGTGTATCAGACTCTGCCTTTCCAAGCAGTCTCAGCAGAGTCATTCCTCTACTCCAGTGACCTGTATGTGGCCTTTGCTCAGCCTAGCAACAGGAGCTGTATAATCCACAAGTGGGACTATGTGGAGCGTCAAATGCACTACTTTGACCGGATTCCTGGTAAGGGCAGGCTTCAGCCATGAGACTCCCAGAGAAAGATTATCTTGTGAATATCAGAAATGGGAAACAAAGGTGTGTGTGTGAGGGGTCAATAACAGATATTAAGTGGAAAGGAAGAGAGGGCATCACAAATAGTGAGAAGGGGAAGGAATCACAGATAAGAAGGCAAAAGTGAAAAGTGGCATAATACAGATAGTAAATGAGAAGGACAGCATCACAAATAAGGGGAAATAAAGAGAAGCATCACAAATAATAAGAAGGTAAGGAGGGTATCACAAATAGTAAGGGCAAATGAAGAAGGGGACATAATACACGGGAAGTAAAGGGGGTATCATAGATAGTACGTGGGTAGTAAATCAGGGGGCATCATACATAGGGAGAATGGAGAGGAATCACAGATAGTAAAGAATCTAGAAATAAATATGAGTGAGTTAATCAAATTTGCAGATGATACAAAATTGTTCAGAGTAGTTAAATCACAAACAGATTGTGATAAATTGCAGGAGGACCTTGTGAGACTGGAAAATTGGGCATCAAAATGGCAGATGAAATTTAATGTGGATAAGTGCAAGCTGTTGCATATAGGGAAAAATAACCCATGCTATAGTTACACAATGTTAGGTTCCATATTAGGTGCTACCTAATGTTAGGTGCTACCATCCAAGAAAGAGATCTAGGCGTCATAGTGGATAACACATTGAAATCGTCGGTTCAGTGTGCTGCGGCAGTCAAAAAAGTAAACAGAATGTTGGTAATTATAAGAAAGGGAATGGTGAATAAAACGGAAAATGTCATAATGCCTCTATATCGCTCCATGGTGAGACCGCACCTTGAATACTGTTTTCAGTTCTGGTCGCCACATCTCAAAAAAGATATAGTTGCGATGGAGAAGGTACAGAGAAGGGCGACCAAAATGATAAGGGGAATGGAACAGCTCCCCTATGAGGAAAGACTAAAGAGGTTAGTACTTTTCAGCTTGGAGAAGAGACGGCTGAGGGGGGATATGATAGAGGTATTTAAAATCATGAGAGTTCTAGAACGGGTAGATGTGAATCGGTTATTTACTCTTTCGGATAATAGAAAGACTAGGGGGCACTCCATGAAGTTAGCATGTGGCACATTTAAAACTAATCGGAGAAAGTTCTTTTTTACTCAACACACAATTAAACTCTGGAATTTGTTGCCAGAGGATGTGGTTAGTGCAGTTGGTTTAGCTGTGTTTAAAAAAGGATTGGATAAGTTCTTGGATGAGAAGTCCATTACCTGCTATTAATTAAGTTGACTTAGAGAATAGCCACTGCCATTAGCAATGGTTACATGGAATAGACTTAGTTTTTGGGTACTTGCCATGTTCTTATGGCCTGGATTGGCCACTGTTGGAAACAGGATGCTGGGCTTGATGGACCCTTGGTCTGACCCAGTATGGCATGTTCTTAAAGGCCAATGCAATAAAACTACGCAGTAAAACTGGTGCTTGTATTGAGCGCTCATTTTACTAATGCACACATAACCACTTCTCCTGGGCATCTGATGGAATAATCAAATGAGTTGCCGCACTAAAAGGATGTTCTAGGGGAAATCGTGCGTCCCTAGTGCTCCAAAGCACTAGGAGACCTGGCTGTGCACGGATTAGGAAAATGGATGCTCAATATGAGCATCCATTTTATCCTGTTACTTCAGAACTTCATAAGCTGGCTGATCCAACATCCCTTGAGAGGACACCTTACAAACCTAATGAGGGAATAGCCAGCAGAAAAATTAAACCATTTCATGATTTAAGGAAAATTAGTAAAATGGACAAATTCTTGATAGCTTATCGCTGCAACATGTGGAATCTGCAAAATAAGAAAGGCTCCCAGTTAAATGGAGGGGCAGATTTAGGTTGGTAACCATTGTTTTAAAACTTCTGAACACTTTTTATCCATGTATATTGAAAGATTATATTGCGTTTTATACTTCAGGTCGTGCTTTGAGATCTGAGGGTGCTCAATTGTTAGTTATTCCTCCAGTTAAAAAAATTAAATTGGTTCAAACTAGAGGGAATGTTTTTAACTCAGTAGCACCAAATGAGTGGAATAAACTGCTATTTATCCTAAGCCAACAGCAGTATTTTAAAGGGTTCAGAAAGGCATTAAAGGCAGTGCTCTTTGAGGAGACATTTGGATGAAGTAGTATGACATTTCAAAGTATTTTAAATGATTTAAACATGTATGTTTTGTATTTTGTGTTGTATGTGTATTTGTATTACATTTATTTTATGATTGTTTTATTGTGATCCTTGCCGAACTGATTTATGGAGGTGGCGGAATATAAATACTTTTAAATAAAAATAAATAATAAAAATAAATGGGAACCATAGAAAGCAGTATTGGTTTTTAGTTGAGCTCTGCATGCAAGGGTTGACTTAATGCCAGCTCCAGGATTGGCGTTAAATTTTCTGTTACAAAGGGTGTGTAGTTGAGTGGCGATTTTCTGCATCTGGGGTAATAGCGAATAGCCTCATCTACATGGCATTATATGTGATGAGCGATATGCGCTACATGTGACTTTGGACATGCATTTTGGATGCACTAATCCCCTTATTGCATCGGGTGTTAGCCTCATGAGTCCAATCGCTCATTAAGCTGAGCGCCCTTTATCGCATCGGCTCGTAAGAGGGTGGAATCATATATAAGAGAGAAGGAATCATGGATAAGGTATGGGGGGAGGCATCATATATAGTAATGAGCCTGCAGGACTGGATTAAGAGCAAGCCATAAGGGGCAGTAACAGTATCAGTCACTGGACAGGTGGTCTGAATGTGGGGAACAAATGTGCTGTGTGTTTGCATTACTGTATGGGTGTGTGATCTCTCTTTTTCTGCTCTTTCCCTCCACTGCCTCTCCCAGCTCCCTCAGTCGTACACTGTAAGCCTGTGTTGGTGGAGTCCCAGTTGTATGTGGTGGTGGCTCAGATTTTCGGTGGCTCGTATATATATCATTGGGACAGCAACGTGGCCAAATTCATCAAGACACAGGACATTGATCAACGTTCAATACGCAAACCCAATGATGTAGAATCTTTTACCATTGATGGCAGTTGGTATGTGGTGATTGCAGACAGTTCAAAGGCTGGTTCCACCAGCTTGTATCGCTGGAACCAGAATGGCTTCTACTCCCACCAGGCACTACACCCTTGGCACCGTGACACAGATGTGGAATTTGTGGACAGTGAAGGCAGGTTGCGGCTCATTGTTTCCAGTAGCTCCCAGTCGCCGGTCATCTACCAATGGAACCGTTCACAACGGCAGTTCCTGTTGCAGGGGGAAGTCAGCGAAATCATGGATGTACAAATGGTCAAGCATTTCCGCTACAAACGAGAATCATATCTGTGCCTGAGTCGCTATATTGGCGACTCCAAAGTGGTAAGATGGGAGGGCCAGCGCTTTCCAGAGATACAGGCACTACCCTCACGAGGCTCCATGGTTATGCAACCCTTTTCTGTGGGCCAATGGCAGTATGTGGCAGTGGGGAGTGACTTCTTCTACACACAAATCTATCTCTGGGATATCGAGAAGAAGCAATTTGTTAAGTTTCAGGACATTCATGCTGTGGCTCCTCGAGCATTCCAGTTTGTCTCAGTGGAGAACATGGACCTGATTCTGGTCCCCAATTTCAAAGGGAAGACACTGCTGTACAGACATGTGGTGGTGGATATCAGCATGTAGACCCCTTTCACAGGCCTCAATATGTCACACACACACTCACAGAAGCAAGCTTTCAAGACTTCCATGGACATAGCCTGAGAAAAGGCCTCGGGTACTGTACTCCCAATCACATGCATACTGGAATGTTTCTTAACCCAATAAAATATCACCTCTTCGCAGTTACATTATGCCTTTTGTTTAAAACTATGTCATGAGTATGAAGGAGGTGGTCTATGAATATGTAATGAGGCAGGGTCTTGGATGCTAGGCTCCTGCCACCTTCTCACCTCAGCACCCAGTCCCTGTGCCTCCCTCTTAATCCAATGCCCGCAGGCAGGGATCCTTGTGCTGCCTCCCTCACCTCAGCATCTTGGGGGGGGGGGGATTGAGCTCCTGTTTCTTCTGCTCACACCACTTCCCACGGGGAGCGACCTTGGGCTGTCCTTTTACCCTAGCACCCGGGGCAGGTTGCGTATGCCCACATTCATCCCAGCACCCAGCAGCAGGATGCTTGCACCTCCCTCAGCACTTGGCAGGATTCTTATTGTTCCCTCCCCCCCCCTTACTCCTAGCGCCTAGCTACGGTTTCCCTGCGTTTACCTCATTCGATGATCTTTCCCATAATAATAACTACCTTGGACTACTCTATGATACAACTCCTCCCTCTCGATTTTTGCCTTGCCTTTCAGTGAAGCCGTCGGGCAGGAGCTCCACCTAATGTCTCTAAATGCGCATGCGTGCACCCGGCGGCGCTCGCGGATTGGATGCTAGTTGAATTTTTGCAACATTTGAGTTTACAGGCTACTCCGCCCACGACGCGAGCTTCCGCGTGACACGGTACCTGCAGGTTGCTGAAGGGAGGGGACGAGATCCAGAGCGTTGCTAGAGTGACGGTAGAGCCGCAGCCAATGAAGGGAGGGAAAGAGATGAGCACGTGACCGTGTACCTGCCGAGAGAGAGAGCGGAACTCGAATGTTTCTAGGGTAACAGAATGTGACAACAACCAATGACGGAGGGAGGAAGAGGAGGAGCACGTGATTCTGTACCTGCCGAGCTGTGGGTGCAACGGAAAATTGGGAAAAGAAGGAAGTCGGCGGCGGCGGGGTTTGGCAGAGCAGATATTCCTCCGCGAAAGAGGAGCTGTAGCTTCCCAGCGCAAGGGAGGTGAAGAGGGAGATTCTTTAGGATTCAGGAACTCCCCCGCCTCAGGTCCTTAGGGAGCGAAGCCGCTCCGCAGCATAAGGAAGAGAACCTGCCCCTGTCAGAGTGAGGGAGAGAGGTCATAGAATCTGTTTTCCCCTCTCCTCCATAGGGTAAGGCAGAGGTGAGGGAGAAAGCCTTCTTCCTCCAGGATAAGGATGAGCGAGGGGTAACCTCCGCCCTCACAGGGTAAGGAAGGGTGAGGGAGAGAAACTCCTATCTCATCCCCCCCTCTCCTCTTAGGGTAAAGAAGGGTAAGGAAGAGAACCTCTTTCCCCCTTTAAGGTAAGGAAGAGAGAGAGAAACTAGTTCCCTCTCCCCTCCTTTCTCAAGGTTAAGGAAAAGTGAGGGAAGGAAGAGTGAGGGTGAGAATCTTCTCCGGGATAAGGAAGAGAGAGAGAGCGAGCCTGTGTCCCCCCAGAGTAAGATTGAGGCAAATAACCCAGTCCCATCCCTCCAGAGTGAGGTAGAGACCCTGCTTCCCTTCCCTACAGCGTAAAGAGGAGTGAAGGCGAGCACTCCCTCCCCGGGATAAAGCTGAGAGATTTCAGATCCCTTCCATCATCAGCAGCACGGACAAGTACCGGCCCTAGCCAGGGTACTGTTACAGAAGGGCACTATGGTTTCCTGGATAATCTCCCGTGTCCTGGTGTAAGTATGACTAGCAACAGCAGCACAAGGTCTTCCATTGCTTTTCTACTCCTAACTATGGTTTCAGCCCTGCAACAAGTTTTTCCACCCTTTTCTCTTGGGTTTTGTATGGGTGAGGTAATTCTCAAGTGGGGAACCACTTTTAGAGGTTTTCTGCATTCTGCTCCTGGGTTAGCCTCATTGGCATAAGTGACCCAGATAGATGTTGACATGGGGGGGAAGAAGGTGATAAAAGAGGCTTGCAGCATATATTGGCAACACTGGGCAACCAAAGGATGGGCCACAGTGACCAGAAATGGTTTTGAAACTTCTCTAAAGGTGTGAGGCAGATGACTTACATTACAGATAAAAGACAGTGGAATTTGATGGCTACATGAGAGGAACAATATGAATTGTTAAACTATTAATGTAGAAAATGTTGAAATTAAGGTGTGTGATGGTTGTTCAATGTGACTTTGGGATGTTTAGTTTATTTCAGGGAAGGAGGAGAGTTGTACAGTAAACATGGTTAGGTAACTGCCAGGCTGAGCTGTTTGGAGTTGGGAGTGCTTTGTCTTTTTGTGTGTGTGTGTGTGTGTGGGGGGGGGGGGGGGGTGTCTGATAGATTCCTACTGCTGCTTTGTACTTCCAGCTTAATCAAAACCAAGGCTGGGATCTGGTACTGTAAGCCTTCATTTGCATTTACCTGGGATTTTTTTGCCTGTTGTATATTCAGACACTCCCTCCCCTCTCACACACACACACACAATGTCTGATCTGGTCACTAGAGCTCCTTCTGGAACCCTGCAATCATGGGTTCTAATTCCAGCCACTAATATTCATACTTAAACAATGACCATGACTCTTCCCTTACCTCCAGGAATGAAAACCTTAGTGTACAACACTTGCCACTTGAACCTCCAGGTCAGCCTTGTGTCTCTGCTGCTCAGTCGGGTGCACCAGGAAAGAGGAAGCCACTGACATGTTGGTCATCTATACTGGGACTCAATTGTTCCAAGTGCCTATTTGTTATTCTCCCTATCACAATCTGTGGCCAAACACAGAGATCAGTCTTCGGTCTGGTCTGGTCAATGTTTTCATAAGTCACATTGTAGAGGGTTTATAGGAACATTTGTTTTGTGGTGTGTTTTTTTTTTTTTTGTAGATGCACTAAGATCTGCAACATATCTGACATCCTTGATGGATTTAAGAAAACTTGAAATGTGGCTGAGTATTTGGCAGTTAAGATGCAATGAAACAATATGGGGAGTCTTAGATTTAAGATGCAGAAATTCAAGGGGTGATACACAAAGAGGGTGGAGATGCTGATGTACATCAGCCAGGAGAGACCTCAGGGTGATTGTTTTTGATGATCTTATGGTAACCAATAATGTAATAAGGCAGTGCTAATTATCAGAGGAATGCTTGAAGAATTGTGATTTCCTAGCATGTAGCAGATGGACTCAGGACCAGTGGGTATAGTGTACTCCTGATAGCAGTTGGAGATGGATCAGATTTCAATCTGACGTCAGCCCCAGTACATATACCCCTGCAGGAAGTGCAGCTCTTCAGTATTTTCCCTTTCCATAGCAGTTAGAGACTCTATGCACGCTCGCACAGCATTAGACTAATTTCACCAAAGAAAACCAAAAGAATAAGAAGAAATATTAAGAACATAAGAAATTGCCATGCTGGGTCAGATCAAGGGTCCATCAAGCCCAGCATCCTCTTTCCAACAGAGGCCAAACCAGGCCACAAGAACCTGGCAATTACCCAACACTAAGAAGATCCCATGCTACTGATGCAATTAATAGCAGTGGCTATTCCCTAAGTCAACTTGATTAATAGCAGTTAATGGACTTCTCTTCCAAGAACTTATCCAAACCTTTTTTGAACCCAGCTACACTAATTGCACTAACCACATCCTCTGGCAACAAATTCCAGAGCTTTATTGTGCGTTGAGTGAAAAAGAATTTCCTCCAATTAGTCTTAAATGTGCTACTTGCTAACTTCATGGAATGCCCCCTAGTCCTTATATTATTCGAAAGTGTAAATAACAGAGTCACATCTACTCGTTCAAGACCTCTCATGATCTTAAAGATCTCTATCCTATCCCCCCTCAGCCATCTCTTCTCCAAGCTGAACAACCCTAACCTCTTCAGCCTTTCCTCATAGGGGAGCTGTTCCATCCCCTTTATCATTTTGGTTGCCCTTCTCTGTACCTTCTCTATCACAACTATATCTTTTTTGAGATGTGGTGACCAGAATTGTACACAGTATTCAAGGTGCGGTCTCACCATGGAGTGATATAGAGGCATTATGACATTTTCTGTTTTATTAACCATTCCCTTCCTAATAATTCCTAACATTCGGTTTGCTTTTTTGACTGCTGCAGCACATTGAGCTGACGATTTTAAAGTATTATCTACTATGATGCCTAGATCTCTTTCCTGGGTGGTAGCTCCTAATATGGGTGGTAGCTCCTCTACAGACAAGCCCTGCTCTCCTGCGGTGACACCCATTGGGTCCCTCCCCCAGCTGGGAATTCCCGAGGTGATGTCCGCGATTCCTCGGAGGTAAGCCTCGGCCCGGCGGCCGACCCTCGGCAGGGACTTAGCCCCCACATCGGGTGAGGCTGAGAGGCAGCGGGTGCAACCTCGAGCGCGGCGGTGAAGGTATTTTCCCTCTCCCCCTGCAGCTGGACCGCCCGGAACGAGACCGGGAAGCGCCGAGACATAAGAACATAAGAAAATGCCATACTGGGTCAGACCAAGGGTCCATCAAGCCCAGCATCCTGTTTCCAACAGTGGCCAATCCAGGCCATAAGAACCTGGCAAGTACCCAAAAACTAAGTCTATTCCATGTAACCATTGCTAATGGCAGTGGCTATTCTCTAAGTGAACTTAATAGCAGGTAATGGACTTCTCCTCCAAGAACTTATCCAATCCTTTTTTAAACACAGCTAAACCAACTGCACGAACCACATTCTCTGGCAACAAATTCCAGAGTTTAATTGTGCGTTGAGTAAAAAAGAACTTTCTCCGATTAGTTTTAAATGTGCCCCATGCTAACTTCATGGAGTGTCCCCTAGTCTTTCTACTATCCGAAAGAGTAAATAACCGATTCACATCTACCCGTTCTAGACCTCTCATGATTTTAAACACCTCTATCATATCCCCCCTCAGTCGTCTCTTCTCCAAGCTGAAAAGTCCTAACCTCTTTAGTCTTTCCTCATAGGGGAGCTGTTCCATTCCCCTTATCATTTTGGTAGCCCTTCTCTGTACCTTCTCCATCGCAATTATATCTTTTTTGAGATGCGGCGACCAGAATTGTACACAGTATTCAAGGTGCGGTCTCACCATGGAGCGATACAGAGGCATTATGACATTTTCCGTTTTATTCATCATTCCTTTTCTAATATTTCCCAACATTCTGTTTGCTTTTTTGACTGCCACAGCACACTGAACCGACGATTTCAATGTGTTATCCACTATGACATCTAGATCTCTTTCTTGGGTTGTAGCACCTAATATGGAACCCAACATCGTGTAATTATAGCATGGGTTATTTTTCCCTATATGCATCACCTTGCACTTATCCACATTAAATTTCATCTGCCATTTGGATGCCCAATTTTCCAGTCTCCCAAGGTCTTCCTGCAATTTATCACAATCTGCTTGTGATTTAACTACTCTGAACAATTTTGTGTCATCTGCAAATTTGATTATCTCACTCGTCGTATTTCTTTCCAGATCATTTATAAATATATTGAACAGTAAGGGTCCCAATACAGATCCCTGAGGCACTCCACTGTCCACTCCCTTCCACTGAGAAAATTGCCCATTTAATCCTACTCTCTGTTTCCTGTCTTTTAGCCAGTTTGCAATCCACGAAAGGACATCGCCACCTATCCCATGACTTTTTACTTTTCCTAGAAGCCTCTCATGAGGAACTTTGTCAAACGCCTTCTGAAAATCCAAGTGTACTATATCTACCGGTTCACCTTTATCCACATGTTTATTAACTCCTTCAAAAAAGTGAAGCAGATTTGTGAGGCAAGACTTGTCCTGGGTAAAGCCATGCTGACTTTGTTCCATTAAACCATGTCTTTCTATATGTTCTGTGATTTTGATGTTTAGAACACTTTCCACTATTTTTCCTGGCACTGAAGTCAGGCTAACCGGTCTGTAGTTTCCCGGATCGCCCCTGGAGCCCTTTTTAAATATTGGGGTTACATTTGCTGTCCTCCAGTCTTCAGGTACAATGGATGATTTTAATGCTAAGTTACAAATTTTTACTAATAGGTCTGAAATTTCATTTTTTAGTTCCTTCAGAACTCTGGGGTGTATACCATCCGGTCCAGGTGATTTACTACTCTTCAGTTTGTCAATCAGGCCTACCACATCTTCTAGGTTCACTGTGATTTGATTCAGTCCATCTGAATCATTACCCATGAAAACCTTCTCCATTACGGGTACCTCCCCAACATCCTCTTCAGTAAACACCGAAGCAAAGAAATCATTTAATCTTTCCGCGATGGCCTTATCTTCTCTAAGTGCCCCTTTAACCCCTCGATCATCTAACGGTCCAACTGACTCCCTCACAGGCTTTCTGCTTCGGATATATTTAAAAAAGTTTTTACTGTGAGTTTTTGCCTCTACAGCCAACTTCTTTTCAAATTCTCTCTTAGCCTGTCTTATCAATGTCTTACATTTAACTTGCCAATGTTTATGCTTTATCCTATTTCTTCTGTTGGATCCTTCTTCCAATTTTTGAATGAAGATCTTTTGGCTAAAATAGCTTCTTTCACCTCCCCTTTTAACCATGCCGGTAATCGTTTTGCCTTCTTTCCACCTTTCTTAATGTGTGGAATACATCTGGACTGTGCTTCTAGAATGGTATTTTTTAACAATGACCACGCCTCTTGGACATTTTTTACTTTTGTAGCTGCTCCTTTCAGTTTTTTTCTAACAATTTTTCTCATTTTATCAAAGTTTCCCTTTTGAAAGTTTAGCACGAGAGCCTTGGATTTGCACACTGTTCCTTTTTGCAGTCATTAAATCAAATTTGATCATATTATGATCACTATTGCCAAGCGGCCCCACCACCGTTACCTCTCTCACCAAGTCCTGTGCTCCACTGAGAATTAGATCTAAAATTGCTCCCTCTCTCGTCGGTTCCTGAACCAATTGCTCCATAAAGCTATCATTTATTCCATCCAGGAACGTTATCTCTCTAGCGTGACCCGATGATACATTTACCCAATCTATATTGGGGTAATTGAAGTCTCCCATTATTACTGCACTACCAATTTGGTTAGCTTCCCTAATTTCTCTTAGCATTTCACTGTCCATCTCAAGGACAAGGTAAGGTAGAAATCTAATTAAAAGTCTTCGGTCCCCGAAGCTCGAGGAGTCTCACAGGTCACCAGCCAGGACCAGTGCCCGGGTTGATCTGCCCTAGCAGGGCTAGGCCTCAGTTAGATCCGAGGGTCCTTCTACGTGGAGACCCTCCAAAGTGGTCGCCATATTGTCCATGTGGTCGCAGTCACCATTTTGATCTGTTCGCTGCCCTGATCCGTGCGCACAGAGGCGAGCCGTAAGCACAAATACCTTGTACGCACAACGTCGCGCGCACAAGTACCGTGTGCACAGACGATGCGTGTAGCCACGCGCTTACTGTGCTGGGCGCACAACTCGATCTGTGCGCACAGCGCGCACATCTCCCTGAGCGCACACCAAATCTATGCGCACAACTTCAACACACCGGAGCACAAAACTGTATTTTATGCTCACAAGCCATGGCACCACCGGAAAAGAAACTCAAGGCTCAGGGCCTTTGCCCAGCATGCCACATTAGAGCTGCACAGCATGAGGAGGCCACGGCCCTGTGTATACAGTGTGAAGAGGCCCTAGGGGATCCAACTCATGGCCCTCCCCAGCCGGTACCGGGTTCCAGCCTCTCGAACAGTACGCTGGACCTAGCATTGCACAGCGGGACCCCCCCCCTCAAACGGGGCTCCCCAGGGACACTGCGTCCCTTAGCCTAGACCCAGCATCTATCTCCTGGGTGGAATTCTTCAAAGGTCTGCATACCTTCGTCCACATGCAACTGGGGCCTCCTATAATACGGCCACAAGCTCCACCAGAGCACCTCAACATCCCGGGACCCTCTCTGATCAGGGAAGTGATCCCACCGTCCAGAAGCCCCACCTTTGGGGACCTGGACAACTCGGATGAGGATTCAGAACCCCTGGAGGAAGGGGAACTCCCTCCAGGGACAGAGCCCCACCGAACCATGAGACGCTTCTTCGCCAAGGACGAGCTTCCAGACCTGATCACACACAGCTTAAAAGAGCTTGTATCCCGGGCACAAGTGCCTCAGGGGAACCTAAGATGAACCCCCTACTAGAGGGACTCCGTCAGACCTCCTGTCATTTCCCACTATTACAAGCTGTCCAGCAGCTAATTGACCTGGAATGGGATGCCCTGGAAACTACGTTCAAAGGGGGCCATGCTCTGGCAGCCATGTACCCTCTGGACCTAGCCACCAAAGATCTCCTGGCATGTCCGAAAGTGGATGCCATGCTCTGCGTGGTCTCGAAGCGCACTACTATCCCGGTGGAGGCAGGAGCAGCACTCAAGGATTCTCAAGACAGACGACTAGAATCTATCCTCAAACAGTCCTTTGACGTCTACGCTATGTCTCTACAGATCGCGGCCTGCTGTGCCGTGGTGACACGTGCCTGCTTATCACAGACCAGGAACAACACTCCTGGGGAAGCCCTGGGACCAGCAGTATCATTCCTCGCGGATGCCACTTCTGATCTGGTGCGCACCGCAGATAGAGGAGTGTCATCTGCCGTGGCAGCCAGAAGACAACTCTGGCTCCGAAACTGGTTGGCTGACGCATCTTCCAAAACGAGACTCACAAGGATGCCCTTCAAGGGAACCCTCCTGTTCGGAAGCAAACTAGAGAAACTAGCCAAAAAATGGGGCGAGTCCCCACTGCCACGGCTACTGGAGGACAGGAATAAGAGAAACCAGCGACCCTTCCCCCAACCTTCCAGGGGCAGAGGATCACAGTGCTTCAACCCATATAGAAGCACATATCAAGCGGCCCGCCCCGCAGGCCGAAACTCTGGAATTTGTTGCCAGAGGATGTGGTTAGTGCAATTAGTGTAGCTGGGTTCAAAAAAGTTTTGGATAAGTTCTTGGAGGAGAAGTCCATTAACTGCTATTAATCAAGTTGATTTTGGGCAGGGGTCAGGAACCTTTTTTGGCTGAGAGAGCCATAAACGCCACATATTTTAAAATGTAATTCCATGAGAGCCATACAATATGTTTAAAACTAAATACAAGTAAATGTGTGCATTTTATGTAAGATCACACTCTGAAAATATTACACCAGGCCTTAAGACACCAATACATCTCCTATTAGGAAAACGGACCAAGTCAGGCTGCTATAGAGTCCTACACAGAAACTACACGCCAGCAGAAAACCTCACCTGAATCACGTGCTGTCCCTCACCTAACATAGAATAAAGAGACCAAAACGCATAACAAGAAGCATGCAGAAAAAACTGAATTGGAAACTGCAACAAGCCAGAGTCTCTGTATGCAGTGTAACAAAGGAAAAAAGAAACATCACCCTTCCTTATAAAACAAATCAAGAAATATAAAATCATCAGCAGTAAAACTATACTAACAAAAAGAACATATTTCGAAACAGCTGATGAGTGGAATATCCAATAATTAAAAACTCATATAAAACATTTCCAGATACCAACAAAATATTTCAAAATAGCAGACACAAAGACTCAGTAATGAAAAATAATAAGGATACAAAAATTTTTTTGCTCTGCATACCTGGGAACGTTTGATATCCAGGTGTCCTGAGATTGTTCTGAATTAGCAGGAGGCGGGGTGGTTTGCTTGGAACTTACTCCTCTCTGTCACATACCAGCGCTCTCTCTCACACTGGCTGTCAATGACACACCTATACACACATGCTCTCAGTACTCAAATATACACATGTTTTTTCTCTCTCACTTATATAGGCTCTTAATTACACATTTACACACATGCTGTCTATCTTTTCACGCTTACACACACACAGGCTTTCAATCACATAAATACATGCTGTCTTTTTCTCTCACACACAGAGACTCATTCACATGCTTACAAACATGTCCTCTCTTTCTCTCATTTACACACAGGCTCTCAATCACATACTCACATGCTCCCTCACCTAAATCAGCTCTCAATCACACACAAACACACATGATCTCTCTCTCATTTACACACAGGCTCTTAATCATACATACACATGATTTCTCTCACACAAAGGATCTCAATCATACACACACACTCTTTCACACAAACAGGTTTTCAATCACAAACTTACACATACAGGTTCCCAATGGTAAACTTACATTCATGCTCTCTCTCTCACAGGCAGGCTCTCAATCACAGACATACTCTCTTTCACATATACAGGCTCTCAATCACAGACATACATGCAATCTCTCACTCACACACACAGGATCTCAAACACACATGCTTGCTCGCTCATTCACTCTCTCTCTCCCCCACCCCGGGAACTCGCGGCAGCAGCAGCCTCCTGCCAGCGCTAACCACCTTCATTTTCAGCCCTCGCGGAGGCGGAGTCCCATCGGCCGCGGTTGAAGCTCTTCATTTTCCTCTGAGCCGCGCTGCAATCTTCTTTTCGTCGGACACTAGCGTGGCCTCTTCTTGCCGCGCACGCACCCGATGCTCTCCACTTCCTCTTCCGGGCCGCGGGGGGGTTGGGGGGCGGGAAGAGGAGACCATGCCGGTGCCGCTGACTCCAGCTGTCCTGCCGCGTTCCGCCCGGGCTGACAGCATTTTAAGCCCGGGCGGAGGAGGACCGGGGAGCAGCTGGGTCAGCGGGGGACTGGAAAGTGTGGCGACACTTGTCTGCGAGCCAGATGCAGCCCTCAAAAGGGCCATATCTGGCTCGCGAGCCATGGGTTCCCGACCCCTGATTTAGGGAATAGCCGCTGCTATTAATTGCATCAGTAGAATGGGATCTTCTTAGTGTTTGGGTAATTGCCAGGTTCTTGTGGCCTGGTTTGGCCTCTGGAAACAGAATGCTGGGCTTGATGGACCCTTGGTCTGACCCAGCAGGCAATTTCTTATGTTCTTATGTTCTTTCGGAACAAGCAAAACAAAAGGGGAGCCAGCTCGGGCCCAGGCCCCAGCCACACCCCACAATGAAAATCAGCTGACCCATACAAAGGAAGAAGCCATAGGGGGCAGGCTTACCCTATTCTACTAAAGATGGGTCGCGATAACTTTGGACAAGTGGGTCCTAGCCATCATTCGAGAGGGATATTACCTGGATTTCCACCACCTCCCTCCGGACAGGTTTGTGGAATCCCCCTGCCATGACCCTTCCAAGAGGACTGACCAGATAACTAGCCTTAGGACCAATGGGATGTATAAAAGCTACTCCCGAACCGGGTGGGAGGTTGCCAGTGACCCACTTAGTACTGCCCTTGCAAATGCTGTGTCCTCTCGAGCCTGAACATCAAGGCGGTAAAACCTGGAGAAGGTGCGGATGGAGGACCATGTCGCCACCCGACAGATCTCGGTGGTTGACAGCATCTTGGTTTCTGCCCAGGACATTGTTTTATGTAAACCGATACGATGTGCAAATGGATATTGGTATATAAAAATGCTAAAATAAATAACACCGGTGCCTCCACAACAAGTAAATACTGGACATTATTCCATCTATTTTATCATTCCCAAGAAAGAAGGAATGTTCAGGCCCATCCTGGACCTCAAGTCGGTCAACAGTCATCTGAAGATTCCTTGCTTCTGCATGGAAACCCTATGCTCGGTAATAAGGGCGATACAACCGGGAGAGTTCCTTACATCCCTGGATCTGTCGGAAGCCTACCTACACATTCCGATCCATCAAGAGCATCAGCGTTTTCTACGCTTCACGATCCTGGACTGTCACTACCAGTTATGGGCACTACCATTCGGGTTAGCCACAGCACCCCGGATGTTCACCAAGATCATACTGGTGGTGGCAGAAACACTGAGGAGGAAGGAATCCGCAAACACCCTTATCTAGACGATTGGCTGATCAGGGTAAAAACCCCAGAGGAGAGCCACCAGGCTACCAAAAGAGTCAAAACTCTACTGGAGAACCTTGGGTGGGTGGTCAACTCAAGCAAGAGCTGTCTGCATCCCTCCCAAACTTTAGAATTCTTGGGAGTCCAGTTCGACACCAAACAAGACAAGGTCACCCTGACACCGACAAGGAGATCAAAATTGATGACCCAGTTGCGAACCCTGTTTAGCGAGCTTCACCCCACAGCATGGGACTACCTACAGGTCCTCGGCCTCATGGCATCCACACTGGACGTAGTGCCATTAGGCAAGAGCTCATATGAGACCCCTACAGTGCTCACTACTATCATGATGGAATTCACTGTCCCAGAACTACACTGTACGCCTTCAGGTCCCGGACAAACTACGATGGTGGCTACAAGAAGATCATTTGAGCCAGGGAGCGAGACTATCCTCACCATCCTGGATCCTGCTCACCACGGACGCTAGCCTATGAGGATGGGGAGCACACTGCCAGGAGCTGACCGCTCAGGGACAATGGAACAAAGAAGAGGCAGGGTGGAACATCAATCGCCTAGAGGCCCGGGCAGTCAGACTAGCCTGCTTATGGTTCGGTCACAGACTCAGAGACAAGTCAGTCAGAGTTATGTCAGACAACGCCACAACAGTGGCCTACATCAACCGCCAGGGAGGAACCAGAAGCCAACAGGTGTCTCTGGAAATAGACCCCCTAATGTCATGGGCGGAAGCGAAACTTGAAGAGATCTCTGCCATCCATATCGCCGGAAAAGACAACGTCACTGCAGACCACAGCATTCCAATTGATAGTAAACCGCTGGGGAACACCAACCATGGACCTCCTGGCAAGCCGGTCCAACACCAAAGGGCCCAGCTTCTTCAGCTGCAGGCGGGAACCCCAGTCCCAGGGAATTGATACCCTGGTACAGACCTGGCCACAGGAGACTCTGTTATACGCCTTCCTGCCGTGGCCCCTATTGGGTGCAATCATCCACAAGATAGAACACCACGGGGGACCAGTACTTCTAGTGGCTCCAGACTGGCCAAAAAGACTGTGGTACGCAGACATGCGAAGACTGCTGACAGGGAGCTCCCTCTACCTCCACACAGAGACCTGATCCAACAAGGACCGATCCTCCACGAGGATCCAGCTCAATTCTCTTATGGTCTGGCTATTGAGAGGACTCTCCTGAGGAAGAGTGGATACTTGGGGGCAGTAATTGATATCCTACTCTGAGCATGCAAGTTCTCCACATCCCTAACATACATAAGGATTTGGAGAGTATTCGAAGCCTGGTGCGAGGACCGCAACATCGTTCCACGCTCAGTCAAAATTCTGGCGGTTTTGGAATTCCTGCAGAACGGGCTACAGAAGGGATTGTCTCAACTCCATCAAGGTACAGGTGGCCGCATTGTCATGCTACGGAACCAAGAGCGAGAGCGGCAGCAGAGCCTCTCACCCGGATGTCTCCCCCTTTCTGAAAGGAGTCAAGCAGATCCGATCACCCCTAAAGTGGCCGGTGCCTATTTGGAACCTCAACCTGGTCCTGGATTTCTTAGCAGGAGCCTCTTTCAGACCTTTTCGCAGCCTGTCTCTCCGACTATTAACATTGAAGACAGCCTTCCTGGTGGCAGTCTGTTCGGCCCGCCATATCTCCAAGCTACAAGCACTGTCCTGCCGGGAGCCATTCCTTAGACTCAGCCTGGGAACCATCCAGTTACGCACAGTTCCAGCGTTCCTCCCCAAAGTGGTGTCTCACTTCCATCTCAACCAAACCATCTCGCTACCTTCGCCAGTTGAGCATAAGAATTTGGAAGAGTCTTGCAGTCTACGCCATCTCAACATCGGCAGACTCCTAGTCCAATACCTGGAAAGGCCAGAATCCGTACGAAAGACGGACCATCTATTTGTTCTTCACAGCAGGAAGAAGCAAGGGTAAGTGGCCTCGCGAGCAACCATAGCCCGCTGGATCAAAGAAGTCATCAAGGCAGCCTACATTGAAGCAGGCAAGCCACCGCCTTTACAAGTCAAGGCCCATTCCACTGGAGCCCAGGCAGTGTCCTGGGCAGAAACCAAGATGCTGTCAACCGCCGAGATCTGTCTGTCCATCTGGTTGTTGTAAGGTTCCTCAAAGAAGCTAAGCTGTTACGTCCTCCAGTGCCGAAAGATCTGCCCGGATTGGAGTCTCAACCTAGTGCTTCGTGTCCTTTGCAGACCTCCCCTTTTGAATTCTTGAGAAGGGCTACCCGGAAGGATTTGACTCTGAAAGCGGTCTTTTTGGTAGCTATTTGTTCAACTTGAAGGATTTCGGAACTTCAGGCTCTGACATGTAGGGATCAGTTTTTGCGGATTCCGGGAATGGAATTTCATTGAGAACAGTGCCTTCCTTTGTTCCTAAGGTGGTGTCTGCCTTTCATGTTAATCAGATGGTAGATCTTCCGGGTTTTCTAGAGTAGTCAAAAGATTCTCCTTAGGATAGAGTATTACGTCTTCAGGATGTACGGTGGATGCTACTTCGGTATTTGTAGGTTACTAATGCTTTTCGTCGCTCAGATCATCTGTTTGTCATCCTCCTTCAGTGGACTGAAAGGGAACAAAGTCTATAAGGCTACCATATCTCATCGGCTTAGGAAGGCCATTTGTTCGGCTTACATCTGTAAGGAACGACAAATTCCTTTCAGTTTGAGGGTGCATTCCACTAGGGTGCAGGCTGCTTCCTGGGCTGTCAACTTCTGTTGCCACAGGAGATTTGTAGGACAGCAGTGTGGTCCTCAGTTCATACGTTTACCAGGCATTATCATCTGGGCGTCAGGGCGTGGGATGAGCTGTCCTTTGGAGAGTGTCCTGTGTGTGGGTCTTTCGAGGGCGTACCCGCTTTAGGGGTGCTTGGGTACATATATAGATATTGAATGAAAATTGTTTTTCTTGATCCAGTGCAATTGAGATCATTCTTAGCTGGAAGGTCCCCTGTTAAATAACTCCGACAGTCCCAGTGTGAAATAGAATAAAAGATGGTAACTACTTGGCGAGCTTATCAATTATATGTTTAAGTTAAAATTTATATTGAAAATGATGCTCCATTCTGCCCCTAATTACTATTAATTTTCTTATAATTTAATGTCATATTATATGGAATATATATTTACCTTATTTGTATACTGTTGTTACTTATTGACATTGATTTTTCTGTATAGGAATGTTTATTCCTGGTTAATTTTCAAAATTTGAAAATAAAGAATTAAATATATATGTACTATGATCATTATTGCCAAGTTGCCCCACCACCTTTAACTCTCACACCAAATCCTGGATTCCACTAAGAATTAGATCTAAAATGGCTCCCCATCATCTGTTCCTGAACCAATGGCTCTGTGAAGTAGTTATTTATTCCATCCAGGAATTTTACCTCTCTACCATGACCTGATGTTACATTTACCCAGTCAATACTGAGGTAATTGAAATCTCCCATTATTATTGTTCTGTCAAATTTATTAGCTTCCCTAATTTCTCTTAGCATTTTATTGTCCATCTGATCATTTTGACCACATGGATGGCAGTATACCCCCATCGCTGTATTCTTCCCCCACACACATGGGATTTCTACCCATAAAGATTCTATAGTTCATTTAGTCTCCTTTTGGACTCTGCTATCCTGAACATATAGTGCCCCACCTCCACCCAAATTGATCTACCTTATCACTGTGATATAACTTGAATGCTGGTATAGCACTGTCCCGTTGGTAACATAGTAATGATGGCAGAAAAAGACCAAATGGTCCATCCATTCTGCTCAGCAGGCAGGGGAAGAGGAGTTCCAGTAGGGCTTAGGGCCCACTCGACTCGAGCTCAGGCGGCATCTTGGGCTGAGTGTCAGCTGGTGTCTCCCCAAGAGACATGTAGGGCCGCGGTATGGTCCTCATTACACACTTTCACCAAACATTACCATTTAGATATGCGGGCCCCGGAGACGGGTCCCTTTTGGTAGAGTGTTCTTCGAGCTGGTCTTTTGGGTTCCCGGCCGGTGTAGGAGGGCTTTGGTATATCCCACTTGTCTGGACTGATCTGGGTATGTTCAGGAAAGGAAAATTGGTTCTTACCTGCTCATTTTCGTTCCTGTAATACCACAGATCAGTCCAGAGGCCCGCCCTGGGGATCTATGCCAAAAAACTGCTTGTTCTACTGCTGTATTTGCTTGCAAAACAGAGTTTGCCATAATTGGTTAAGATTATTTGTTTACTGTTTTAAATTGGTTATCCAGTTGGTCAGGGGGTATCATTTATTTATTTATTTATTTATTTATTTTAAGTTTTTCTATACCGGCATTCGCGATGGGTATCGCATCATGTCGGTTTACAATTAACAAGTGAAAAGGTAACAAGAGGTCATAAATAACAATAAATAACATAAATTAAAAAGGTAGTAGTAATAGTAACAATATACAAGTGAAAGTTAAGGGTTGCAGTTACAATAAAACAAGGTAGTAATATAACTTGGAGCAGAGAAAAGAAGCAGGGGTATTTAACTAGATACATATGATACATATATGCCTATCAATGCATTTGAGGTAATAACGAATTGCCCTAATGCTGTGGAGTTAGTGATTAGTCAAAGACTGATTAAGGTTCAGTTTACGTCAGGAAATGCTTTCATAAAAAGCCATGTTTTGAGTCTTTTCCTGAAAGTGGGGAGGCAGGGTTCCTGTCGCAAATCTGGTGGGATGGAGTTCCACAGTGATGGTCCTGCGTTGGAGAAAGCCCTGTCTCTGGCTGTTATGTGTCGCATGCTTTTGGAATGTGGAATTTGTAAGGATTCTTTGTAGGACTCTCTGATTGGTCTATTGGAAGTTAATTTTTTGAGAGGAATTTGAAGGTTGAGCTGAGAGTGTTGATGTATGGTTTTGTAAATAATGGTTATGGACTTATAAATAATTCTGTAGTGAATTGGCAGCCAATGTAAGTCTTTGAGAATTGGTGATATGTGATCTCTTCTCCGGGTGTTTGTTAATATTCTTGCAGCCGTATTTTGAGCCATCTGAAGGGGTTTAGTGTGAGAAGAGGGAAGACCTAATAGTAGAGAGTTGCAGTAATCTAGTTTAGCGAATATTATTGATTGAAGAATTGATCTGTAGTCTTGAAAGTGAAACAGTGGTCTTATTCTTTTTAAGACTTGGAGTTTATAGAAACAGTCCTTAGTAGTTTGATTTATGAATGATTTAAGGTTTAGCTTATTATCAAAGATAGCTCCTAGGTTTCTTACTTGTGGGGTTTGTAAATTCGGTGGTGGATTTGTGTCTGTATTACTGTTTTCGGTGGAAATTAGGAGGAGTTCGCTTTTTGAAGAGTTTAGTATTAGATTTAGGTTGGAGAGGAGTCCTCCATGTTAAGGAGTCCTCCATGTTATCATGTTAAGAGCCTCGTTCACTCGCTAATTTTAATGTTGGCTTGGGTATCGCTTAATACTGAGGGACTGCAGGTGGCACTCTCGTATATGTGGCAGTGCCCAAAATTTTGTTCTCTACCTCCATCTGCTGGTAGGGATGAATAAAACCACTTGTCTGGACTGATCTGTGGTATTACAGGAATGAAAATTAGCAGGTAAGAATCAATTTTCCTATATTCCTAGAATGTGGTAACTACTCTCCCTAAGGCCAGGAAGGTTTCTACTTGTTTTGTCCTGTTACCCTTTTCCCCTGTTCATTGTAACTTCCATTTCCATCTCTTTCTTTGTTATAATGTAAACCGATATGATGTGCATTTTAATGTCGGTATAAAAAAATCTGTTAAATATCTGTATCTGTAGGGTTTTTGATGTTATGTATTCTTGTCATCCCTATATACCTGAGAGCATTGGTTCCATAGATCTTGGAAATTTTGCAAAAAAGGCTCACTTAAAGGTCTGGTCCTAATCATCTTAAAAGAACCGGTGACATATCTCTTGTGTTATAGGGGTCAAATAGGGGGTAGACTGTTGTCACATGCTGACATGTCTCGTTTCTTGAAGAGAGTTAAGCATATTAGGCCGCCTCTATGGATTCCAATTTCTTCCTGGGACCTAAATTTGGTTCTGTCTTTTTTTTTTTTTTTTTTTTTTTTTAGCGGGAGCAGTTTCTACCTCTTAAGGTCTCCTTAAAGCTCCTTACTCTGAAAGCGGTATTTCTGGTTGCTGTTTGTTCTGCCAGGAGGATTTTGGAAGTGCAAGCAATTTCTTGGGGATATGGTACAGATTCATACAGTGGATTAACAAAGAGATTGTTAATGCATTATTAATGCTGTTTCTGTAAACCTGTGACTTGTGCGATTGGTCCCTCCCGATGTAGTCAATGAAACACAGTCCTTGTTGAGGGACCATGACTTGGTTTATAAAAGCATGAATACCCAGCTCTTAAATGCTTATTAAAAGCTTACCATTTGAACAGCCTGTAATTGTTTGGACAATGTAATTTTTACCACATCTTTGTTAATCCACGACTTGGTGATTTGGTCTTCTACCCTCTTTATTTAGATTATAAGTGCCATTCTTTTTTGCCATAGGTGGTGTCTGACCTCTATTTAAATCAGTCAATCTCTGACAGGCAAATGATTGGTGAAGGGTACAAGTTTCTTCAGACCCTGGATGTCGGAATAGCTTTCTTGAGGTACCTGAAGGTCCTCACTCACTCCTTCAAGAATTATGATCATCTTTGTATCTTGTTTAGTAGAGTACGGAAAGGTGAGGTAGCCACTAGAGCTACGGTGGTGCGATGGATTAAAGAGGTGTTTATGGTAGCCTATGTGTATTCCGGTACTCTCTTGCCTTAGTATATACAAGCTTATTCCACAAGAGCTCAGGCTACTTCTTGGGCAGAAAGATTGGTATCTCCTTTGGAGATCTGTAAGATAGCAACTTGTCCTTCTTTGCATACCTTCTTTAAGCATTATCACTTGGATGTTAAGGTTAGGGAAGAGACTTCTTTTGCCTTGCCCATATTGCGGGAGGATTGGGCAGCATCTTGCCCGGTTTAGGAGTAGTTTGGGTACATCCCACTAGTCCTGGATGAATAGAAAGGTGAAATTACTTTTTCCATGATGATTTTATTTCCATGAGTCCAGTCAGACCAGTCCAGGACCCTTCCTATGCTGCCTGATATCAGAATCCTTCTCTTTTTTTGGGGGGGGGGGGGGGAGGGGAGCAGGGAAGGAAACAGGATTCCTAACTAAACTGCTAAAGAAAATGTTTGCCTATGGGCATGATGATTTTCTTGGCTGCTCCTCAGATCATATATCTATTACTGTTGTTCTTGCTGCTTGCTTCCATGGCCTGGTTCTTCTGGAAGTCTACTGGTATATATTTTTTGGGCATTTCGTTGTTAATTGACTGAGATGTTTAAAGTTGTCTACAGTTAGCTTATTACAGAAATATTGACACGCTGGTGTCAGCACAGATGCATATAAGGAGTAACCTCTCAATCTCCATCTGCTGGTCAGTGTGCATAATTCATTTGTCTAGATTGAATCTGACTGGACTTGAGGAAAGGAAATTTATCAGGTGGTAAGTAATTTCACTCTTAAGCTTTGTGGTTTGTTTTCCCTCCAGTCGCTAAGCTCTTGGACTCATTACAATGAACCATACTATTCAGCAGTTTTATTTATTGATGAGATTTAAAGTATTGCCAAACATACTTGAGCCCTCAACTGCACTGTGGTTTTTCTGAGGAGGAAGCATATGCAGCAATTTCCAGCTTTCAGTGTGGGTGCATGGTAAACTTGTCCTATGCTCATCCTGATTTAGTGAGACAGAGGAGGGCTGGCATCCCTTGTACAAACCTGGGAAGTTCTGTATTCTGTTTTGGGGATATTGTTTTACCTTTTGTAGGCCAGAGCTCTAGGAGCTGCCTTGCATTGGAAAGGTTTGGAACCTTTACAGGTTCTGATATCTTTATATTGATCAACATAAGAATTAATACAAAGATATTGATGTGTGGAGATGTAGACATCTGGGGTTTGCTTCTCCATTTGTAGACACCACGATTCTTCTGTTTGGAAGGTGGACTTTTCTAAAGGACCTCCTTTGGATCACTTTCCAGACCAGTTACTTCAAACCTCCAATTTACTGCAATATAAATACAGAAAAAGGATTTTTTAGCAACACTCCTTCAAAAGTTGTAATGCAAAATAAGAGTGGATTAAAAGGACAGTGTTGAATGAGTTCCTTCAGTCTGGTGTGGCGAGCTAATGCAAATGCAGTTGACACAGGTAACCAAAAATCCTGTTCTGCTGGGTGGGGAAGAACACGTTATGCATTGTGTATCTGCCTAATGCTGTTTCAGTCAATAGCTATTTAAGAGTCATTTTTTTAAATACATGAATATCAGTAGCTGCTCTGTATTAGGTTGGAGTAGACTGTGAAACTGTTATGCTTTAATACTACATGGAGTATTTTTGTTCTTAGTTCTATACCAGGGGTCAGGAACCTATGGCTCGCGAGCCAGATGTGGCTCTTTTTTGATGGCTGCATCTGGCTCGCAGACAAATCTTTAATAAAAAAAAAAGTAAAAATCTAACAAAAACCCCCACCCTCCTGACGCCCCCCCAAGACCTCCAAAATTAATTTAATACAAACCCCCCCCCCTCCCCCCAAGACCTGCCAAAAGTCCCTGGTGGTCCAGCGGGGGTCCAGGAGCGGTCCGGGAGCAATCTTCTGGACTTGGGCTGTCGGCTGCCAGTAGTCAAAATGGCGCCGATGGCCCTTTGCCCTCACTATCAGGTCGATCCTGTAAGGCCGCGGTAATAACAGTGCGGCAGTGTCAGGCGCACCCTTCCTCCCCGCACGCACAGTTCTCTTCACTAACTCCCCGATACTCTCCTCTAATCGCATGCAAATGCATGCCGCGGCTTTAAAGCAGTAGGGAAGGGTTATGCCCGCGTAACCCATTTTACTGTATAGGCGCTTAATACAGCGCCTATACAGTAACCAGGGTGCGCTGGTACCTGTCATTTCAAATGACATTTGAAATGACAGGTACCAGCGCATGTGACTGCCTTGAGCGCCGAATCGCAGGGGTCGCACAGGCGTGCATTCATTCACTGCCGGGGCAGCCCCCACCGGCAGTGAATGAATGCGCGCCTGTGCGGACCCGGCCTAGATTTAACACGCGACCACCCGCCGCCCACCGGCCGTCTCGAACTAACGCGTGTCCCCCCGCCGCCGCTGCCTGGAACAGGCGCCCACCCGCCCGCGGCCTAGATTTAACACGCGACCACCCGGCTCCCGCCGCCCGCCTGGACCCACGCGGCCCTCCGACAGGTATTTAAAAATTTTTATTTTTTTTTCTGACAGGTTTTATGTGTCCCACATCATTACATTTTCTCGATCATCTCTGTATCGCTTTTTTTTTTAATTGTGTTTTATTGGTTTTGAGTGTCTTAAGCGGTGTCGATGGATTTGTTACTAGACTCACAGTCCTAACTCCTACTAGGGGGAGGCGGTAAACTAACACGTTACAGCCGCGGCAAAACAGTGCGTTACTAATGAGATAACCTGAGCGCGCGTTACGGTATCGGAGGGGAATAGCTAATTCCTTCATTATACAGCTAATTCGTTCATTTACATGCCGGGTGGGGGAAGGGTTACGCGTCTGTTTTAAGAAGCGCTACGGACGCGCGAAACTGGAGACTGTATCGCTGGTTTGCCTTACGAGTCGGAATTGTGCGCAGCGAGCTCGTTACAGACGAGAAATCTTCAACTGAATGTTACTGTATCGAGCTGACTGTCACTGGGGTCGACAAATGGCGGCGGTAGCCCCTGTGACATAGTAAGGGCAAAGGGCCGACGGCTGCCAGTAATCAAAATGGTGCCGTCGGCCCTTTGCCCTTACTATGTCACAGGGGCTACCGCCGCCATTGGTCGACCCCAGTGACATAGTAAGGGCAAAGGGCTGTCGGCGCCATTTTGACTACTGGCAGCCCAAGTCCAGGAGATCGCTCTCAGACCGCTCCTGGACCCCCGCTGGACCACCAGGGACTTTTGGCAGGTCTTGGGGGGGGGGGGGGTCAGGAGGGTGGGGGGTTGTAAATTAATTTGGTAGGTCTTGGGGGGGGGGGGGGGTCAGGAGGGTGGGGGGTTGTAGTTAGTATGGCTCTCTCGGAATTACATTTTAAAATATGTGGCGTTCATGGCTCTCTCAGCCAAAAAGGTTCCCAACCCCTGTTCTATACAATTGTAAATACCTTATGTAACTTACCTTGAGGTAATACTTTTGATTTCTTTTTTGAAAAGTGGTATATCAAGACTTAATAAATTAAACTAACTAGTTTTGAGGCCAGTGATCCTGCCATTCGTAATCCCACTGGCAGATAACTCTGGAAGAAATCTAGGTCTCTAAAACTTTATCTTTAAGAAATAAAAGAGAAGATTACAAATGGGCTGCTCATATTATCAACTTCTCCCAGAAGGCATCATTATCAACTTAATTTCTGATCTGCCTTCACTTCCACAATGTCCAAAGCAATTTAATAACAATAAAAACAATGAGTTCCATATTCAGCCGCTATGTGGCTGTGCTAGTTAGCTGGGTATATGTAACCAACTAATTAGTGTGCTGCTGAATATACAGCATTATCTTAAAGTTAGTCTATCTGACTCGTTGTTTTTATTGTTATTAAATTGCTTTGGACATTGTATTAACTTTAGGACAGCCCTATGGTACGACCAGAGTTAGCCGGGTAAGTTAACTAGCTAGCTCCAAATATCAAAGTTAGCCAGATAACTTATCTGGCTAAAATGCCCCTGACTTATCTGGCTAAATTTTAACTGAGCAAATAGTTACCTGGGTAGAATTTAGCTAGATATAGGATGAAAATAACCGGGTAAGCTATTTAGACAGATAATGATTATATTATCCACCTAAAAGACGTTTAAAAATGGACCTCAATACAGATAAAAGGGGTAGTAATAACATGGTAACGCACATTGAAAATTCAGTGAATTTCACCTGACAATGTGACCATCTTAACCCTTGCTATAAACAACTTGAGAAAAATATCTGTTTTAGGCTTATGTACCTTATCTTTGGCTAATTCTTACAGTGGTCCCATAAAAGTTATGTCAGCCTTCAGTATACCATGAACAAATGTGATGGGGAGATGTCCTTTGTAACCAGAAATGGCACTGCTGCTGCTTATTGCTTCCTCCAGATCATTGATAAAAAAAAATAAAAATTAAATATCCATTCCCTATTGGGGGAGGAGGGGGACACATTCCCTCTCTTCTAACTAATCTCTTGCATTTGCTTTCCTTTCAGGATGGTTTTTGGTTTGCTGTATCCTGCCTATGCATCATACAAGGCCATGAAAACAAAGAATGTGCGGGAATATGTGAGTATGAAACACTGCTGGGCTCACACAATACTGGATCAGATCAAAACCCACCAGTGCCAACTCTTGGTGGAGGAGTGGTGGATTGCATGTTCTGGATTCTGATTGATAGTGGGCTGGTCGAGACTTTTATTGATTTTTCTATGGTGCCCTATACAGATGATGAATGTAAAGAACTGTGGTATAGAGTCAATTGAGAAGTCTTAGAGAGTAGTACAGAATCAAGCAGAGATAATCAAACATCCTTTTTTAAGCATCTGGGAAAAGATGTTTGAAGACATACTGTATGTTTTTAAGACTGGAATATTTTAACCAGAATCAACCCTATGAATCCACTCAATAGGGAATTAAAGTTATACACATTCCAAAAATAGATGAAAAGACAAAGTGACATGACCATGAAAAGGTGCTTGATAATATCATGGGTGTGAGTGCACCTTTTAGTCCATTTTTAAGATGGGACCAGGGTAGGAGCTTCTTGTATAATAGGAAGGTGATTCTTTCAGAAATGTGATGCAAGGAAAAAGAGCCTTAAACACCGAGGTAATCCTGTCTTGCAAGGGGTGTGGAGGACTTGTCTCTGAATTCCTGAATGTTTATTTGTTTAGCAACAAGAAAGGGTGGAGTGCCCAGAAGGGCCTGGTTGGGAAATAAGCTTTGAAGCACCTGAGGATGAATCTTGTGGTACTAGTTGTTCCGGAACACTGGGTGGCAGCCAAGGGATGTGAGGGGAGGCTGCGTCATGGTCTTGCAGCAGAGAGCAGTACGGAGGTTCTGCCTGCGCAGAAAAGGCATTGTGTTCTCTGATATTTCACTGCATGAGATGTCTGTAACCATGTATGTTATAGCAACAGAAGCTGGATAAACAGTTGTTCCTGAACATACCCAGATCAGTCCAGACAAGCGGGTTTTATTCATCCCTACCAGCAGATGGAGGTAGAGAACAAAACTTTGGGCACTGCCACATATACAAGAGTGCCACCTGCAGTCCCTCAGTATTTCTCTACCTCCAGCAGATGGTAGAGGTGCTAACCCTGCAGTACTGACTGACAGGATATTTTAAGGAAAATTGCTCCTCGAGATGACAGGCTCCTGCAGAAGGGTCATCTCTTGGGTTGAGCCGGGTGAACAGGGGGTTGGATGCCCCTGGCCAGCTTCAGCCCACGACCCCAGGACCACTGACAGCCAGTGGTCTGGTTCCCTCGGTGGGCCCGAAGCCCCTCTGCCTGCCCAGAACAGGGAAGTATCCTTACTTTTATTTTTGTGCTTTCCTGTGTGTCTGGACCTTTAAATCTTTGTTGTAAAAAAAAAAAAAAAAAAGTCACTGGCAGCTGTCTGCTTTTGCAACAGCAGTCGTATGTCAGCAAGCTGTGCGGCTTAGCAAACTGAATACAACAGCAGAAGCATGCGGCAGGCTGAAATCCTCGGCGAGATAGGGTGCAGGCTGGGCAGTAAGTGGGGGGATCATTCGGAGGAGGGTGGTCCCGGTGGGGGCTGGTTGTACTTCCGAACGAGCCGCTCGGTTTTCAGTCGTGGCAGCGGCCTGTTCACCGTGCTGGCGGGAATTTCTTGGGGCAGTGCACCCTCTTCAGGGTTTGATAGCTGCTGCGTGGTGTGCCCCTCCCCCTTGCGATCCGGGCCGCGTGGAAGCACGGCAAGCATAGGATTGCCTGTTTGGATTTTTATTTTGCCTTCTTTATTTCTTGGTGCTTGTTATGACAGACAAACAGCTCAGAGAGACCTGCAGGGCCTATGGTAGCCCGTCGGTCGGCCTGAATTACCTCTTCCTCTGCACGGAGTGTGCTGGAGGGGGATCTGAAAGGCAAGCAAAGCCGCGGAGGCATTCGCGGACCGCGGAGGTGGTGTGGTATCGCAGGAGGGAGTGGCTATGGCCGCAGAAGCAGAGCTGGATAGGGGAGCTTCTCCCTTGGGGTCCGGGGGGGTCCCTGCCTCTCCTGTCTCCCAATGGTTCGACCTGGGGAAAAAGGTCCGATGTCTCGGGCCCTAGCAGCCCCAAGTGCCCTTCGGGGGCCCCGGGGGGGGGGGGGGGGTGTTCGCCTGAATTCGTACTCTTAACGCACGAGGCCTTCCTGGCTAGGCAGGCAGATAAGTGCGGTGTCACAGAAGGCCCGACGGGTTCGGCAAAGCGTGGGAAGGTTCTGTGGGCCCGCGAACTCTGCCTCTCAAGGGATGGCTAGTGAGATTGGAGTCAGACTCTGAAGGTTCGGACGAGTCTAAGCAGCAGGATGAGGTCTCCTTGGAGGCCTATCAGGATGGGGACCCGATTGGGGGTCCCCCTGTGGACCCAGGGGACTCTAAAACTGAACAGGGGACCTTGGCGGGTCCGGAGGCTGAAGGCCTCTCAAGGTCCCGAAGGTGGATGCAGCAGTTTCGGCAGTCACTAAGAAGATCACTATTCCGGTGGCTGGAGCTTCCGCTCTGAAGGATGTTCAGGATCGGAAGTTGGATGTGCATCTCAAGCAAGCTTCTGAGGTCCTAGGGCTCGGCCTGCGGGCAGCGGTATGTGCAAGTCTGATGCAGCGGACCTGTTTGTGTTGGATCCAGAAGCCGCAGGACCAGTCGGCCTCTGGGACTCTTTCCCTAGTCCAGGCGACTTGCCAGGAGGCAGGAGTTGCCTATGGCATAGATGCCTTGATCTGGTGAGCACCACGGCCCATGCTATGGTATTGGTGGTGGTGTCCAGATGACACTTGTGGCTACGCAACTGATCAGCGGATCTGTCAACAAAATTGCAACTCTTTATCTGCCCTTTCAGGGGAAACTGCTGTTTGGTGAGGACCTCTATCGTCTGATGAAGTCGTTGAGAGAGACAAAGGGCAATAGGCTGCCAGAGGATCGAAAGTCTGACCGGAAACCTTTCTCTTCTCGGCCTCGCTTTCGGGAGTCCAGATGTTTTCGTCAGACGAGGCCCTTGGGGGCCTCTGCCCCAAGACAGTCTTCGCATAGGCAACAGTCCTTTCGAGGGGTTGGAAGGTCATCTAGAGGTAGATCCACCCAGGGTGTGGGTGGCAATAAGTCCTCACAATGAGATCCGGCAGGTCCACTCCTCGTCTCAGGTAATCGGGGGCAGGCTGGCCCAGTTCTAAGAGGAGTGGGCCAAGATCACTTCCAACCGGTGGGTGTTGAGCTTGGTGAGAAACGCTTACGCCTTAGAATTTTCTGCCCACTGCGGCCGGTCTTTCTGGAGTCGCATTGTCTTTCCCAAAGCAAGCGGGCAGCGGTCCAGGAAATGCTTCAGCAGTTGTTAAGTCTGTAGGTGGTTATACCGGTGCCAATGTCTGAACAGGGACAAGGCAGATAGTACATCTATTTTGTGGTGCCCAAGAAGGAAGGCACATTCCGACCTATCCTAGACCTGAAGAAAGTCAACCAGAGTTTGAAGGTACCACGTTTTCGGATGGAGACGTTGAGCACCGTAATTGTGGTGGAAGGGGAGGAGAGTTTTTGGCGTCTCTGGATCTCACTGAGGCTTATCTGCATATCACCATCTGTCAAGAGCACTAGAAGTTTCTCAGATTCATGGTTCTGGGACAGCACTATTCAGTTTCAAGCGCTGCCTTTCGGGTTGGCCTCCGCCCCACGGACCTTTACAAAGGTGATGGTAGTAGTAGTGGTGGCGGTGCTGCGACAGGAGGGATTGCTGGTGCACCCTTACTTGGATGATTGGCTGATACAGGCGAAGTCACTAGAGGGAATGTGTGCGTTTTGTGGACCGAGTTCGGTCACTCCTGGAATTTCTAGGTTGGGTTATCAATGTGCAGAAGAGCCATCTGGTTCCCTCCCATTCCCTTCAATACTTGGGAGCCTGTTTCGACACCCAGCGGAGCAGAGTGTTTCATACAGTGATCAAAATTCAGGGGCAGATAGCACGTCTGCTTCGTCTACAGGTGCCGAAAGTCTGGGATTACTCACAGGTCCAAGGCTCGATGGCGTCAACATTGGAACTGGTGCCCTGGGCGTTTGCCCATTTGAGGCTTCTGCAGAGAGCTTTGTTGTCCCGTTGGAATCCTCTGTCACAACAATATTTCCTGCCCCTGGCTCTGAGTCGGACAGGGCCAGTCTGGCCTGGTGGATGACGCGGAACAATCTGGAGAAGGGGATTCCTCTTGAGGTCCCCTTCGTGGGTGGTGGTCACCATGGATGTAAGTCTTCGGGGCTGGGGGGACAGTTTGTCTGGGCAGGTCTGCCCAGGGCCTTTGGTCGACGTCTGAACAGTCATGGTCCATCAATTGCCTGGAGACGAGAGTGGTGCGCCGAGCTCTGGAGCAGTTTCTACCCTTGGTCCGCGATCGGATGGTGCGAGTTTTCTCAGACAATTCGACCATGGTGGCTTACATCAACTGCCAGGGGGGAACCAAGAGTCCCACGGTAGCACAGGAGGTTCAGCTGCTGTTTGAGTGGGCAGAGCTTCATCTCAAAGGAATCGCCGCCTCCCATGTTGCAGGAGTCGACAACATCCAGGCGGATTACCTCAGCCGGCAGCAGTTGGATCAGGGGGAGTGGGAATTCTCTCAGAGGGCCTGGGAGCTTCTCTGCGAATGGTGGGGAACCCCGCAGTTCGATGTCATGACAACGAGTCTCAATAATAAGACGCAAAAGTTCTTCAGCCACCGGAAGGAGTCCGGGGCGGTGTGGCTGGATGCCCTCGTATGTCCGTGGCCGACCGGAGTCATCCTGTATGTCTTTCCTCCATGGCCGCTGATAGCAAAGGTACTCAGGCATGTAGAGGGCCACACGGGGTCAGTGATTCTGGTGGCTCTGGAATGGCCTCGCCGTCCGTGGTTCGCAGTTCTGGTGTGGCTGGCAGTGGACGGACTGCTATACCTGACCCATTTACCGGATCTCCTGTGTCAGGATCCTATGTTTTCCGATCAGGAGGATCGCTTTTGTCTTCGCTTTTGAAAGGAGGCGATTGCGCGTGAGGGGGTATTCGGAACCAGTAATTACCACGCTGCTCCAAGAGAGACGCCCTGCTACCTCTTTAGCCTATACCGGGTATGGAAGGTGTTTGAGGCCTGGTGTGGACAACAGGGATTGGACCCTCTTCAGGTGTCTGTGTCCCATATTTTGTCTCTTTTGCAGGTAGATTTATCCAAAGGATTAGCCCATAGTTCCCTTTGGTTCCAAGTTTCCGCTTTGGATTGCCTCAGAGAGAGAGAGAATCCAGGGGGAGGCCTTGGCGTCCCATCCGGATGTGGTGTGTTTTCTACGAGGAGTCAAACATCTCCATCCACCTCTGCGTCGCATTTGTCCGGAATGGAATCTTAATCTCGTGCTACGGGTCCTTTGCGAGGAGCCGTTCGATCCTCTTTGAAGATCCTGACTCTGAAGACAGTCTTTTTGGTAGCGATCTGTTCGGCTAGAAGGATTTCGGAATTGCAGGCGCTTTCGTGCCGTGATCCGTTTCTCCGGATATCGTCCGATACGGTGTCCTTGCAAAACGGTACCTTTGTTTCTTCCTAAGGTGGTGTCGGTTTTTCATGTAAACCTATCAGTGGAGTTGCCCGGGTTTCCGGTTTGGGCTCGGGATCCCTCGATGGAACGAGAACGTCACCTTTTGGATGTGAGACAGGTGGTATTGTTACTTGAAAGTCACTAATGCTTTTCGTCGTTCTGATCATTTGTTCGTCCTGTTCGGGGGAGCAAAAAAAGGGCAAAAAGGTGTCTCAGGCTTCTTTGTCTCATTGGTTAAAAGAGACTTATCTCTGCAGCTTATGTATCAAAAGGAAGAGTGGTTCCAGTTGGTCTTAGAGCACATTTGATTTGAGCTCAGGCGCCGTCCTGGGCTGAATGTCAGCTGGTGTCTCCCCAAAAGATCTGTAGAGTTGCGGTGAGGTCTTCATTCCACACTTTTACCAAGCATTACCGTTTGGATGTGCGGGCCCTGGAGACTTGCCCCCTTTTGGAGAGAATGTTCTTCGAGCGGATTTTTCGGGTTCCCACCTAGTGTAAGGGCTTTGGTACATCCTGCTTGTCTGGACTGATCTGGGTATGTTCAGGAAAGAAAAATTGGTTCTTACCTGCTAATTTTCGTTCCTGTAATAACACAGATCAGTCCAGAGGCCCGCCCTGAGGATCTCTGCCGAAAGACTGCTTGATCTACTGCTGTATTTATGTGCAAAGCAGTTTTGCCATTTTTTGGCTTCAATTTCTAGGTTTAGCGTTTTCTGCATGGTTATCTAGTTGGTCAGGGGTATCCATGTTGGGAGCCTCGTTTGCTCTTTATTTTTCTTATTTTGGCTTGGGTATCGAATAATATTGAGGGACTGCAGGTGGCACTCTCGTATTTGTGGCAGTGCCCAAAGTTTTGTTCCCTACCTCCATCTGCTGGGAGGGATGAATATAACCCGCTTGTCTGGATTGGTCTGTGGTAATACAGGAACGAAAATTAGCAGGTAAGAACCAGTTTTTCTTCCCTATTCATACCCAGATCAGTCCAGACTCCTGGGTTTTGTATTCCTGCCAGCAGATGGAGACAGAGAAAGTTTTACTGACACTGCTATATAACCTAGTGTGCCACCTGCAGTCCCTCAGTATTTCTCTGTCTCCAGCAGATGGTAGATGGTGTGAAAACTGTAATCTGGAGTAGATGTGTACCCCCCACAGGCTTTAAGAGCAAGCTACTAAAAAGGTCATCAACCCCATACTCATCCATCTCAGACCAGGGGGATGGCCCCACCAGGACCTCATAAACCAACCCCCCCCCCCCCCCCCCCCCCAAAAAAGAAAAAAAACAAAAAAAAAAACAATCTAGAAGATTTCTGGATCCTCCCGGTGGGGGGGGGGGGGGGGGGTTGGTTTATGAGGTCCTGGTGGGGCCATCCCCCTGGTCTGAGATGGATGAGTATGGGGTTGATGACCTTTTTAGTAGCTTGCTCTTAAAGCCTGTGTGGGGTATACATCTAGTGGTCCAGATCCCTCAGTCCTCAGGAGGCAGCCTTAGAACCTGCTGGCAGCTCAGCACTTTCAGCCTGGACGAGCAGGGAAATATTCCTGTTTCTTGCTATGGGGCTAGATTGCTGTAGTTTGGTGATAAGCTTGTTTAAAAAAAAAAAAAAAAAAGTTTGAGTTCTTTGGGGCTCTGTTAGCAGCGGCTGTGCTTGCAGCTATTTTTGCCAGTGCTGGTGCTCTTGCCAATCAGAGCAGGACTGCTCTCCAGATTCTTCTGGAGAGTGAAGAGGGGCAGTGGCACGCAGCCCCAGCCATGTGGTGATGGTGCATGGCAAGGTTTAGCACACTTACAAAAACAAAATAGGTTTCCCTGTATGTACCAGGATCAGTCCAGACTGCTGGGTTATGCCTCCCCTCCAGCAGATGGAGTCAGAGAGAAAAACTGAACAGCACCCCCTAGATATACTGGTGTGCCACCTGCGATCCCTCAGTATTTTCTCTGACTCCAGCAGATTGAGAGGCATAACCTGCGGTCCTGGTCTGTCTAACATTTCTTCTGGAATTTCCAGGTTTTTTTTCTGGTAGTTGAGATTACGCTGGC
The DNA here is from genome assembly GCF_901001135.1 of Rhinatrema bivittatum. Taxonomy (NCBI): domain Eukaryota; kingdom Metazoa; phylum Chordata; class Amphibia; order Gymnophiona; family Rhinatrematidae; genus Rhinatrema; species Rhinatrema bivittatum. The sequence goes on from NC_042619.1 coordinate 252,022,721, forward strand.
TAGATCAACTGGTTGTTGCTGGTTTTCTTAAAAAAAAAAAAAAAAATATATATATATATATATAATAATAAGGTGTCTGAATAGATTATCCTGTTTCTCCTGTTCTGTTCCCCGCACAGCGGCTAGGCAGATTATCAGGCAGGCATAGAGGGCACTGCCCTCAGGTGTTTTCCCAGTGATAGTGTGTCCCTGTATGTCCCAGGGGAGAGCTTACCGGTGGGCCGATCACCCTCCCTCCCCCCCCCCCCCCCCCCCCCCAGTGATTGTTTTCCAGAGGTTCCTCTGAAGGAGGCTTGCACTTAGAAAATTTTTGTGTCTGCTTCAAAAAAAAAAAAAAAGGAAGAGACAGTTTATTTGCATTAGAAAGCCAAGTAAGACCTGTTGGGGACAGGCAGTGAGCTTGGTGCTTGCAGCCCCGGCCTGCCGTGCGTTGGACCAGGGATTCCGGAGGGGGTGGCTTGTTTCACCCGGCACATTTACAAATTGGGGGCATTACTTACTTTTGGCACGCTTTTCCTGCCGACGGCCTCTTCATGCCGTGATCTTCGGCCTGCACAGGCTGCGGGGGTGCGACTCTCCCGAGAGGGTCTCTGCTCCCGATGTCTTCCCGGGGGCGAGGGACCCTCTCGGGGGCCGAGCGCTGCCCGCAGCAGTGCTTCCTTGTCTTCTTCGGCGCGGCGGCGAAGGGTAGCTGAGTCCTGGTCTTCAGCCCCGCCTCCCATATAGAGGGAGACGGCGGCCATTTTGACCACACGGCAGGCTCACGATTCAGCGTCAGAGGAGGAGGATTCTCTCCCTCCTTCACCTGATTTAAGCCCGCAGAGTGCGCCTGATTCAGATGCTCTTTGACCCCCTCCTCCCCCCCCCCGGCCCGCGGGGGCAACATTTAAGGGACCAGTACCTTTCTCCTCCAAGTTTGTGCTGTTGATGCACAAAGCTTTTTTGGAGGCAGAAGCAGGTTGGGAGGCGGATGGAACCCCCCTTCCCGGATCAGGGGAAAGATGGGACCAGGTGTCCTCGGCCACTGGGAGCTGTAGGGGTTCCGGAGGCACCGGATCCCGCCCCAGTCCTCCCGGATGCGCTAGGAGCGGATGTTGCTGATGGTCAGGGGTCTGTTGAAGGAGATGACCCCCAGGTTCTCCGCTTGTTTGGTAAGGATGAGCTCAACTTTTTGATCCTTCATGTTTTGAAGGAGTTGGAGATCCCTACGCCGCAGCAGGAAGCGGACACTTCAACGGGGGATGTAGCTATGGCGGCCTGCGGGCCCCTCCGCAAACCTTTCCCTTCCATTCCAAGGTGTTACAGATCATCGCTAAGGAATGGGATGTTCCGGAAGCTTCCTTGCGAGTTAGCAGGGCTATGGACAAGTTGTATCCCCTGCTGTCGGAGTCCTTGGAACTGCTCAAGGTCCCTTCAGTGGATTCGGCAGTCGCGGCAGTGGTCAAGCATACTACCATTCTCGTCACGGGGGGGGATAGCATTGAAGGATCTCCAGGACCGAAAGTTGGAGATCTTGTTAAAGCGCATCTTTGAGGTTGCGGCATTAGGGGTCCAAGCGGCGGCCTGTAGCAGTCTTGTGCAGAGGGCCACTCTCCGCTGGATTCAACAACTGCTTACAGCACAGGAACTTCCGCCGGACGAAGCGGAGCAGGCCAACTGCATGGAGGCGGCGGTTGCCTACACAGCAGATTCTTTGTATGATTTGCTACGGACCTCGGCTCGCACTATGTCCGGCAGTTTCAGCCAGACGGCTGTTTTGGCTACGTCGCTGGTCGGCAGATGCTTCCTCCAAGTCCCGCTTAGGTTCCTTTCCCTTCAAGGGTAAGGTGGTGTTTGGAGAGGAGTTGGATCAACTCATCAAGGATCTGGGAGACAATAAGGTTTATAAATTGCCTGAGGATAAGCCCCGTCAGTCTCGGTCCTTCAGAAACTCCAGGGCTCGATTTCGCGGTCAGCGCCGGTTCCGTATGGGGAGGGGTGGTCCCTTTCCCCAAAAACAGCAAGGGTCCAGGTCTCAGTCTTGGTCTCCTTCCTTTCGGGGCAGGCGGCCTCAGCGATTGGGATCCTCGCAGAGCTTTGTCCCCAACAAGACTACTCAATGAAGACGCGCAGACCCATTCCTCCGTCCCACACATCGGGGGTCGGTTGTCCCTGTTTTGGGAGGAATGGGTCAAGATAACTTCAGACCAATGGGTCCTCGACATGGTGCGACATGGTTACGTGTTGGAATTTGCTCGGCCCCTCCGGGATCTTTTTATGATATCGCCTTGCGGTCCTCGGGAAAAGCAACTAGTTATCGCCCAAACTTTGGACCGGTTGCTGGCACTGGGGGCGGTATTGCCAGTTCCACCGGCAGAGCAAAGGACGGGACGGTATTCCATATACTTCGTGGTTCCAAAGAAGGAAGGCACGTTCAGGCCCATCTTGGATTTAAAACGGGTAAACAAGGCCTTGCACGTTCCTCTGTTTCGTATGGAGACGCTGCGGTCTGTTATTGCGGCCGTCCACAAGGGAGAATTTTTGGCTTCTTTAGATCTGACCGATGCGTATCTTCACATCGGAATCCGGGGGCGTCACCAAAGGTACCTGAGGTTCCTGGTGTTAGGATACCATTTCCAGTTTTGTGCCCTTCCGTTCGGGCTCGCTACTGCACCCAGGGTGTTTACCAAGATACTTGTGGTCGTCACAGCCTTTCTATGCCGTCAAGGGATACTGGTACATCCCTATCTCGACGATTGGCTCATCCGGGCGAAGTCGGAGGAGTTGTGCAAGCGGTCTGTTCGGTTGGTGGTGAAGCAGCTTCAATCGTTAGGTTGGGTAGTCAACTTCGCGAAGAGTCAGCTAGAACAGACTCAACAATTGGAGGTCTTGGGAGCTCGCTTTGATACTTTGGTGGGCAAGGTGTTTTTGCCGCACCAGCGGATGGTCAATCTGATGGCACAAGTGCGGAACATGCTGGTTCTCCCGTTACCTACGTCCTGGGATTATTTACAAGTCATTGGACATATGGCTTCTACTCTGGAAATAGTGCCGTGGGCCTTTGCACATATGCGGCCTTTGCAAAGAGCGCTTCTTTCTCGCTAGGATCCCAGGACAGGAGATTACAGCATGGAGTTGCCCTTGCTGGAGCAGGCCCGGTCCAGCCTCGCTTGGTGGTTGAGCCCGGACCATCTCCTGCAAGGCGTGGACCTGGAACCTCCGCCCTGGGTAGTAGTGATGACTGATGCCAGCCTGTCAGGCTGGGGGGCGGTGTGTCAGTCCCGAGCGGTGCAGGGCTCATGGTCCCCCCGCCAGGCCTCTTGGTCCATCAACCGTCTGGAGACCAGAGCGGTGCGTCTGGCCTTGCGCCGCCTCTTTCCACTGGTACACGGTCGGGCGGTACGAGTTCTATCGGACAACGCGACCACGGTGGCGTATATAAATCGGCAAGGCGGCACAAGAAGTCCGGTGGCGGACGAGGCGTCATTGTTGATGGCCTGGGCGGAGCGTCATCTATCCCGCATCGCGGCCACCCATATTGCAGGCGTGGACAACGTTCAGGCGGATTATCTCAGCCGGCAGCACCTAGACCCGGGAGAGTGGGAGCTGTCAGCCGAGGCGATGTGTCTCATAACCCTGCGTTGGGGGGTTCCGCGCCTGGACTTGATGGCGACTCGGCTGAATGCAAAGGCGGTACGTTTCTTCAGCCACAGGCGAGAGCACGGATTGGAAGGAGTAGATGCACTGGTGCTTCCGTGGCCTCGTCACATCCTCCTCTGTGTTTCCTCCGTGGCCCCTAGTGGGAAAGGTCTTATGGCGCATAGAATCACATCAGGGTCGGGTGATTCTCGTGGCCCCAGAGTGGCCAAGGCGCCCGTGGTTCGCGGATCTCGTCAGTCTGGTGGTGGACGGGCCATTGCATCTAGGACATCTTCCGAATCTCCTTCGCCAGGGCCCGGTATTTTTCGACCTGGCAGATCGATTTTTGTCTGGCGGCTTGGCTTATGAGCGGAGGCAGTTGAGGAAGAAAGGTTATCCGTAAGCGGTCATTTCCACCCTCCTTCGGGCGCGCAGGTCTTCGACTACGCTTACTTATGCTAGAGTATGGAAGGTCTTTGACTCTTGGTGCAGTGACTTTCAGATTTTGCCACAGCAGACTTCTGTAGGGCATATCCTTATGTTCTTACAGGAGGAATTGAAGAAAGGTTTGGCCTACAGTTCTCTTCGAGTTCAGGTGGCGGCTCTGGGTTGCCTGAGGGGTAAGATTGAAGGTTCTTGTCTTGCGTGTCACCCAGATGTTGCTTGTTTTTTGCATGGTGTTAGGAACTTGCGTCCTCCGGTGAGAGTTCCCTGTCCTTCCTGGAACTTGAACTTGATTCTCCGTGGTCTCAACGCGGCACCTTTTGAGCCTAATAAGAGGGCTTCATTGAAAGATTTAACTTTCAAGACTGTATTTCTTGTGGCCATTTCGTCAGCGAGTCGTGTTTCGGAGCTGCAGGCTCTTTCGTGCAGGGAACTGTTCTTTCGTATTTCTGAGTCTGGAGTGTCCTTGCGCACAGTACCTTCCTTCTTGCCAAAGGTGATATCGGCTTTTCATGTTAATCAGACGGTGGAATTACCTTCTTTTTCGGAGAAGAAGCTCCAGTCTTCTCAAGGTCGGGACTTGAGGCATTTGGATGTCCGTCGGGTAATGTTGCGGTATTTGGAGGTCACTAATGATTTTCGGAGGTCAGATCACCTGTTTGTTTTGTGGCATGGGCCCAAGAGGGGTCTGCAGGCGTCCAAAGCAACTATCGCCCGATGGTTAAAGGGCGCGATCGCGTCCACATACATTGGTTGCGGTAAGTCTGTTCCTGATGGGATTAAGGCTCACTCCCTGCGTTCTCAGGCGACTTCGTGGGCTGAAAGTCAGCTTGTTTCTAGCCAGGAGATTTGCAGGGCGGCCACTTGGAAGTCCTTGCATACGTTTGCGAGGCATTATCGTTTAGATGTTCGTGGTCCGTCGGATGAGTCCTTTGGGAGCAGCTTGATTCGAGTGGGACTCTCTGAATCCCACCCCATTTAAGACGGCTCGGGTACATCCCAGCAGTCTGCACTGATCCTAGTACGTACAGGGAAAGGAAAATTAGTTTCTTACCTGATAATTTTCGTTCCTGTAGTACCGAGGATCAGTCCAGACGCCTGCCCAAGTCTTTTTCAGGAGACTTTCATATTTTCGGCTGTTAGGCGCTTCTTAACAGTGAAATACATCTGTTCTACCTTACAATATGGTAAGTTGTTCTTCCCTTCGTCTTTGTGAGGGGGCAAGTTTGTTTTGGGTCCTTAGGGCAATGTTGCTACTTGATCTAGTCAGTGTTTGGTTTAACTTGTTTGAATTTTCAATGGAAGGGTTGGTTTTGTTCCTTCTGCTTTGATATCAATTATACTGAGGGATCGCAGGTGGCACACCGATATATCTAGGGGGTGCTGTTTAGTTTTTCTCTCTGACTCCATCTGCTGGAGGGGAGGCATAACCCAGCAGTCTGGACTGATCCTTGGTACTACAGGAACGAAAATTATCAGGTAAGAAACTAATTTTCCTTTCACTGGTCAAATTTTCTCATTTTATGATATAACTACATGTGCATTAAACCCACATATATTATTTGTAGGACCCACACTCAATGAGTTTGACTGTCAATCAAACTCATGATTTTGGTCATAGTTCCCTTTAATTTATTTTAATTATTAACTTTTGATTTTTTTGTTTTTTTGAAATGTTTTGATTTCTATCTTGAAATCTTTATAGAAAGCTGATGAACTCCAATATTTATCCCAAAACAAGTATATCATCGCAGATCATATTTAAGTTATCACAAAGAGTCAATAGAGCAAAAATCATCTGTGCTACTTCAGAAACAGTCCCATGTTCATCCCAAACTGGATATACCATTACAGATCATATTAGAAGTTATCACAAACAAGTCTGTGAAATAATATTCATCTGAACTACTTAAGAAAACAGTCCCGACACGATCGTGTTTCGGACCACCCGGTCCTGCTTCAGGAGAAACCACTCTTCAAAAACTGTACTCCATATCCTGCAGTGACTCCAATTTTGCACCGTTCCATCAGCGTTACTTCCTTCCGTGGCTAAATCGACATCATCTTCTCGCGGTCTGAATTCAGTTCTGCGACTTCACCAGGTTTGCCATGCCTATGGGTGTTTACATTCGTGCCTAAACAGAGAGGGCCTGTGCTCTGGCTGCACTTCAGGGGGGGGGGAGGCACATTGGGATTGCCTACAATTACCACTGCTACTTCTTGATCGGCAAAAGGTTCGTGGGTGTCTGGGTCTACTGCAACGGTTTCCTCGGTCAGCTCGGGAACGATGGCCATATTTGCTCAAGCATGGGAGGCATGAAGATCCCCCTCCATGGCTGTCTCCCGCTGCTGTTGGCACCAGGGAGGTCTGAGGGTCTCTGATTTTGAAGATTTTCCCCTGATAGGGGAAGAAAGGACCTGGAGAATTTTCCTTTGGGACCGGGATTCTGAGGATTCCCAGGTTTTTTCCACAGAGTTTGCTTTGCTTATACATAGGGCTTACTTGGCCAAATGTGCAGCAGGAGATCACGCTAGGTCCTGGCCGCAGTCCATGGTTTATACCTGGGCAGTGAAGAATCTGGTGCAAGCCAAACAAAAGCATTCAGCGAGCATTTGACGTATTCTGTGTCCTTCGTCTCAGCCAGGTGGGACTGATAGGGATACTAAGGATTCAGATGATCCAGAGGCTGCAACGAGAGATGCCTCAGGAGAAGCCTGATGTTGGATGTTGCAAACCTAGCCGAGGATCCAGAAGAGGTTCCGGTGGCTGAAAGGGTTAATCCCAAGGTGGTTCATCTTTTTCGCAGAGTGGAACTCTGGCCTTTGATCCTGCAGGTGCTTCAGGAGCTGGGAATCAAGGTTTCGCTAGAGGAGTCTGACCTGGAGGGGGCAGACCTCATCTTGTATGATTTGCACAGTCCAGCGGAAGCCTTTCCGTTTTATAAGACAGTGAAGAAGTTGGTTGTTCAGGAGTGGGACACTCTAGTCTAGCTTAAGGGTTGTTAGATTGATGGCAAAGCTTTATCCACTGTTGGAGGAGATGCTGGAGCTTTTAGCTCGCCCTAAAATCGCTGCTTCAGTGTTAATGGTCACTAAGAAGACCACCATTCCAATAGCAGGTTTTGCCGCTTTACGAGATATGCAAGATCGCAAGTTGGATGTGCATCTCGAATTTTTGAGGTCTCATCCCTGGGCATAAGGGCTGTGACTTGTAGCAGTTTTATGCAGAGGGCTTGTTTGCGTTAGGTCCAGCAATTGCAGGAGACACTGGCTGCATCAGGGCTGGCAGCGCAACAGGCTGAATGTCTGGAAGTGGCTTTGGTGTATGAGGCAGATGCCTTGTATGACCTGATCAGGACATCTTCTGGGATCATGATGTCTGTGGTGTCTGCTAGATTTTTATGGTTGTGGAATTGGTCGGCGGATGTTTGATCCAAATCTCAGCTGGGAGCTGTTCCATTTAAGGGCAAGCTCTTGTTTGAAAGGACTTGGAATAGATAATGAAGCATCTCGGAAAATCCAAGGTTCATAAGTTACCTGAAGACCAGCCTAGAGGCAGGTGATTTTTTTTCCTGCTCAGGCAAGGTTTCGGGACAGTAAGAGATTTCACCAAACTAAGGATTCTTTGGAGCCACAGAGACAGCTCGCAGGTAGACCTCAGTCTTGGAGTCAGTCCTTTCAGGGTGGTTGGAAGCCTTCCCAAGACAACCCTGGCATGGGGACAGGATGTGCGCAGTGTTTGCAATTAAGTGATGGCCGTCGGAGGGCGTTTGGTGCTCTTTTACAAGGAGTGGGCCAAAATTACCATGGACCAATGGGTTCTAAGTGTGATAAAAGACAGCTACGCGTTAGAATTTGCGGTCTGGTATGGGACGCCTACATAATTTCCCCTTGTGCTCCTTACACTGAGCGGGTAGTTGTTCAAGGGACAGTGGACCGTTTGCTGTATCTGGATGCTATTGTACCAGTTCCCTGGATAGAGCTGAGAACAGGAAGGTATATCATCTATTTCCTCATGTCAAAGAAGGAAGGGATGTTTCAGCTGATTTTGGATTTGAAGAAAGTAAATGGCAGCTGTCAAGGTTCCTCATTTCCGCATGGAGTCCCTAAGGTCAGTCATAGTGATGATGTGCAGAGGAGAGTTCTTGGCATCTCTCGACTTGATGGACACACAGCCATCAAGCCGGAGCACCAGCAGTTTCTGCAGTTCGTGATCTTAGGGAAATATTTTCAGTGTTCCATCTTAATCAAATGATCAAACTTCCGGCTTTCACGGATTTCTATTCCTCCATGCATTGCGCGAGAGAACTTAAGCTCTTGGATGTAAGGCATGCTTTATTAAGGTATCTGAAGGTCACTAATGATTTCCGGAGATCAGATCACCTCTTTGTTCTGTGGAGTGGTCCAAAGAAGGGATATAAGGCATCTAAGGCTACAATTGCACGATGTCTTAAGGGGGCAATTGGGACGACTTATATTGCTAAACCCTCATCCTGTGCCTGAGGCTTTGAGCTTATTTGACATGTTCTCAGGCAACCTCTTGGTCTGAGTAACAACAGGTGTCTCCGCAGGAAATTTGCAGAGAGGCTACTTGGAAGTCATTGTACGCTTGCACCAGGCGTTATTGCCTGAATTTCGGGGATCTGGCTTCCATGTGCTTTGGCAAGAGTGTTCTATGAGTGGGACTCTTCAGATTCCATCCTGTTTAGGGGAGCTTAGGTACATCCCAGGAGTCTGGACTGATCTGGGTATAAACAGGAAAGCAAAATTTGGTTCTTACCTGCTAATTTCGTTCCTTCGGGGGGGGGGCTGCCATTTATACTGTTGATTTGTATACAGTGCAGAGTTGTTGATCATTTCAGGGCTGTGCGCTTACATTATTTTTCGCCAAAGAATTTTCCATTTTGTTACAATTTCACCTTCCTCCTGCTCGTCGGGGGGGTTTGCATTTAAGGTTATTATAATTGCTGTTCCCTGTACATACCCGGATCAGTCCAGACACCTGGGTTTTGCCTCCCCTCCAGCAGATGGAGACAGAGAAATTTTTAAAAACAACCCTGCCATATATATCAAGGTGCCACCCATAGTCCCTCAGTCTTTCTCTGTCTCCAGCAGATGGTGGAGGTGCAAGACCCACAGTCTCTTCTGATTCTTTGCTTGTAAAAAAAAAAAAAAAAAAAAGGATAGCAGGGTTAAGAAAGGGGGATTTTCCTTTATTTCCTATAGGTAAAAAGAACAGAGGATCTGTCAGTCTCCCAGGGGGTTGCTAGGTCCTGAGGGACCATCCCCCCTGGTGTGGTGAGACAGCTGCATGTAAGGGTTGATGGCCCTGTACACAATTGTAGGCAGCACTGGGGTGATACCGGGGAGCCCGGCTCACTCACCCCAGCAGGAGCTTCTACAGAACCTGGGACAGCGATCGGGCAAGTTTTTACCTAAAAAAAAAAAAAAAAAAGTTTTCTTTTACTTGCGCGCGCTGACTCTCCTGTGTTTTTCTTGGCTTCCCTGCTTCACTGCGCCGAGATTGTTACGTTTCGTCGCTTTTTCTCAGTTTTTTTTCTTGCACTTTTAATCACGGCAGGGATGCCCCGAGGGTCGTCGTGCCACACGTGCGGCTCAGCGCGCGTCTTTCTAGAGAGGGCCTGTGCGCTGATTGCTTACCCGGAGGTGAAGGACCCTCCGTTTTGGCCTCGGGAGGGTCGGAATCGGGCTCCTCAGTCCTCCACGTGGCTACCCAACAGGCAGCACAGCCCCAGCTGATCCGTTCCCGCTGAGCTTGGGAACGGAGGCCATTTTGGATTGTTTTCGGGCAGCCCCGCGGGCCGCAATACTGAGGGACTGCAAGTTATGTAGCATTGTAAGTAAAACTTTATCTCTGTCTGGCAGAGATGCAAAACCCAGGAGTCTGGACTGATCTGTGGTAATACAGGATTGAAAATTAGCAGGTAAGAACCAATTTTCCTCTCTTCTTTCTTATGGAGGTCCACAGAGAAGATGAGGCCTGGGGAATTCAAATTGTGGCTGAATCCGAAACTGGTTTGAGGGCAGGTTTAATTATTCAGTGATGGAAACTATTCCTAGGACTGTGCCATATGTAGAAGGGATTGATATAATTTACATATGTCAGGTTGAAAACACCAAGAGTCTGGATATCCTGGGACAAGGGCAGAGTGTTAGAAAAGACTGAGCCATGCATTGCTGTTACTTAGGAACAGAGAGCTAACCATGAGCACTGGCTACAGGAGTGCTGGTGTTTATTAAATGTGGGAGAACAAAGTTACCTCACCACTGTTAGTACAAGTTACAAGTCTGGGCCCAGTGTTTCAGCAAAGATATCAAGGAACTAAGAAAGAAGTGAAGATGAGCTGGAGAGATTACTCTGCAGGGAAGCGATCAGACTAGGCTTTGGTTATAAGGAGATGTGATCACAATGTATTCTTCTTCCCATCTAGGTGCGTTGGATGATGTACTGGATTGTCTTTGCACTTTTTATGACAATTGAAACCTTCACGGACATTTTTATTTCATGGTAAGGAGTGTGAGGAAGGAGGTCACGGGGGGGGGGGGGAGGAAGAGACAGAGAGTGAGCCCTTGGATCATTGGGGAGAAGGGAGTGAAGGATGAGTGGATGAGCTGTTGGGTCATAAGACAGGAGGGTAGAGTGGACGAGTAAGCTTTTGCTATATGCGGGTGGGAGGGACAGGTGAGTGAGCCTTCATGTCATAGGGAGAAGAGGCTGGATAATGAAGGGGTAGGTGACATTGTGTCACAGGGAGAGGGGTGGGTGAGCATGGGAGTAGGGAAAGAGGAGGACAAATAAGCAAGCTCTCGAGTTACAGAGGAGGGCAGGGTAAGCAAACACTCGGATCGTAGTGGGTGAGCACACATGAATACCAGCACACTACTTTGGGATGGTGCAGCTGAGCCTTTCATTGGATTTGTAAGGCAGAAGTACAAGTCAAACAATTTAATTCATCTGGCAATTAAAATAAAATTTACAAAATTCAATATTTTCTTACTGATTTAGATATATTTTGTGGTCTGGCAGTTTCTTCCAGCACCTTTTGAGCTTCCAAATTGAGACCAGCCTTTTTTGGTTCCTTCATTTACAGTCACCTAGGGTTTGTATAGCCTTACCAACTCTTTAGCGCAGTCATAGCAGTAACATGGACCTCAAGTCTGGTCACTAGGTGTCCCAGTGTCCCTGGCTGATCTGGGGAGCAAAGACCTGTTCCAGGAATTGATCTCAGGTCCATCTGGGCCAGCACCTGATTTTTGTTTTGTTAGTAGTAGTCAAAGTATTTGGGAACTCCTTTTAAATAAACTTTATGAATCTCAATAAATCAGGGACTACTTTGCTGATCATCATAATAGTCCCATGCAGTTGTCCCACTGATGCACCTAAAGCTTGTGTACAGCATAAACAGCTGAAGAGATGGCTTGGAAAATGTTGAAACTGGCACAGCTATAGTACAATTTTGAACTTTATATGATGAAACGTGTGCAGATACAAGAAATAATGTGTTAGGACAAAAAAATTTGAAGTGATAGCTGAGAGTGGTGAGTGCTGTGGCCCGGGTGGGATGGGTTCATGTTGTCATGATTGACCTGTCTCTGCAGGTTTCCTTTTTACTATGAGATGAAGATGGCGTTTGTTATCTGGCTGTTGTCTCCGTACACCAAGGGAGCAAGTGTGCTGTATAGGAAATTTATCCATCCTACACTGTCCCGTAAAGAGAGAGTAAGAATCCTATCCTTTTACTGTGACCTCAAGTCTGTCTCATTCTCCAATTGCCCTGCAACCCCACCCTGCTATTCCTGTTTTGAGATTCCTCCTACACAGTTATGTCAATGTATATCAATCCTGCCCATCACCCACCCCCCTCCTCCCAACCCACATTCCTATTTCAGTACTGGTGGGAACATATGTTGCCTATGCTTGGGAGAGCCAGATACGCACAGAAGTATTAATAAATATTGGGGAAGGAAATAGGTTTAGCTCCATTTTAATTTCTTTTCTTTGGTCTTTTAGGAAATTGATGCATATATTGTGCAGGCAAAAGAACAAAGCTATGAGACTATGGTGAATTTTGGGCGAAAAGGTTTAAACATCGCTGCTACTGCTGCGGTACAGGCAGCTGCTAAGGTACTGGAGTAGGGCTTTGTGTGTTGCAGGAATGGCACTGGGGGGTTTGTTTTGTGGAGTAGCTGATGGGGCAGAAGTGGCGGTCGGGTGATAAGTTTGTGACACTTGCTGACATTTTATAGTGAATCCCTTACTCTAGCATATCAAGTCCTCTCTTCCTTGTACGTACCCAGATCAGTCCAGACTCCTGGGTGTTTTACCTCCCTTCCAGCAGATGGAGACAGACAGTTTCGCTGACACTGCCACATAACCCAAAGTGCCACCTGCCGTCCCTTAATATTTCCCTGTCTTCAGCAGATGGTGGAGGTGCAAAATCTGCAGTCTGAAACTAGTAAAAAAAAAAAAAAAAAATAAAATAAATACATGGGAAAGAAGTATGAGCTTTCAGAGATTGCCTCCCAGGTGGTTGGCATGTCCTGGAGGGGCCATACTCCCTGGTTTTTGAGCAGGGGGTTGGGGACGCTTTCTTGCTCAGTCTCTTACCGCTGGGGGCAGAAAGCTGGTTGTTCTAATTCCCTCGTCCTCAGGAGGACATACAGAGCCTGCTGCCACTCTTCAGTTTTCAGGGATGGTTTTTGGGGGTTTTTTTTTGTTCTTTTTATTAGCTCTAGAAAAGTTTAAAAAAAAAAAGTTTTATTCTGTGCTTTCCTGTTCGTCTGCAGCAGAGCTTCAGCCTCTTAAGAGAATCAAGCAGCCTTTTTCTGTAGCGATCCTGGGGCAGCTGCCTGCTTCTATGGACCCAGTGTTTCGACAATATGCCACATGGCTTCAGTTGCACGGCATATGGTGACCCGTGTGACTTTCTCGCGACGGATGATGTTCCTGGTGCTTCTGCAGAGGAGAGGGCAGCTTGGGGAACGGTCGCAGTGGCTTCGGGGAGGCAGCGCAGGCCTGGGAGGTTCTCTGGTGCTTTCGTGGAAGCAGCGGACCCCCTTCCCGGTTAGTGCGGGAATGGCGGCCATTTTGTCCACTTTCATGTGCTGCAGGTGGGGGATGGGAATTTACCTCCTCCATTGTCCCCAGCTGATACGGACCCTGTGGGAGACCGGGAGGCTTCGGGGGGGGGGGGGGAGAGAGAGGACCTCCTGGGGAAGGCTTCTGACGATTCCTCTACTTTTTCCTCTGATTTTACCCTGTTGCAGCACAGGGCTTATTTTGGCCAGAAAGACCGTGGTGCAGGGCCAAGCAGGAGATGTTGGTAGGTCTGTGGCCGGAGAAGAGAACCAGATCCTCACGGGCTGCGGGGGCTACAAGCGTTCGGTGATTACCAGAGATGGCCGCACCGGGAAGCACGGCGAATAACATCTGAAACTTTAGAAGATGAGAATCCGCAGGTACAGGACCCCTGGGATACAAATTTGGCTTTAAAGGACCGGGTTCCAGAAAAAGGGCTGGGGAAAGCCCAGGCTGTGGAAGGGAATGACCCAAAGGTGGTTCATCTTTTCCACAGGGAGGAGTTGAGTCCCTTGATTCCCCTCGTCCTGGAGGAATTGGGGATAAAGGTTCCACCATAGGAGGCAAATCAGGAGGACATAGATCCAGTCATGGATGGCTTATGGGGTCCAGTGAAGGGTTTTCCTTTCCATAACTCAGTCAAAAAATTGGTGTTTAGGAAGCGGGATACTCCTGAGACTGGCTTGAAGGTTACTAGAGCGATGGATAAATGAATATACTTAGCCTGAGGATACGCTTGAGCTCCTGAAGATCCCGAAGGTGGATGCCTCTGTATCGGCTGTTACTAAGAAGACGACCATTCCGGTGACTGGTTCTGAAGCGCTGAAGGACCTTCAGGATAGAAGCTTGAAATTTACCTCAAGAAGATTTTTGAGGTGTCTGTCCTTGAAAACATGCCGCGGTCTGCAGCAGTTTTATGCAGAGGGCTAGTCTGCGATGGGTGCAGTAATTGCAGGCGGACAAATACATGTCTGACTCGGAGGCGGAGCGACTGATAGCTGTGGTTGCCTATGGGGCCTATGCATTATATGACCTCATTAGGACTTTTTCCAGAACGATGATGTCTGCGGTATCAGCCAAGAGACTCCTTTGTTGAGAAACTGGTCGGCGGATGTTTCATTTGTCTCAGTTGGGAGCGTTACCTTTTAAAGGGAAGCTGCTCTTTGGGCAGGAGTTGGAGGAGCTGATCAAGCATCTGGAGGAGAATAAACGTCATAAATTGTCTGAGGATAAACTGAAAGGAGGAAAAAGGGTTCTTTCCTTCCCACTCTCGTTTCAGAAGGAATAAGCCTTTTCAGATGGAGACCCTGCACTCTGTAATTGTGGCAATGCGCTAGGGGGAGTTCTTAGCTTCCCTGGATTTAACGAGGTGTACTTGCACATAGGAATCAGACCCAATCATCAGAGAGATGTAAGATTCATGGTCCTGGATATGTATTTTCAATTTTGGGCCCTTCCGTTCGGTCTGGTGACTGCTCCCAGGAATTTCACCAAGATAATGGTCGTGGTGGCTGCGGCCCTCCAGAGGGGGGGCGTCCTGGTTCACCCATATCTGGACAACTGACTTATTCGGGTGAAATTAGAGGTCCTTTGCAGGCAGGCAGTGGACTTGGTACTCCAATGCTTGAGATCCATGGAATTTCTGGGGCACGTTTCAATACCAAGGTGGGGAAGGTTTTTCTCGCCAAGGAGCACTTCTTTTTCCAAATCCCAAGAAGAATTTTACGCTCCACAAACACTGGTCTCCTTGAAACTCCATCCCCTAAAATATCCCGTCTCATCTCAACAAGACAACGTGCTTTTTCAATAGCAGGCCCGCTTCTATGGAACACCCTACCAATTGAACTAAGACTTGAATCATCCACACAAACTTTTAAGAAAGATCTGAAAACATGGCTTTTAATAAAAGCTTTCTCAACATGTTAAAAAAGAACTATTCACCAAATTAGTCTTAATTATCTCTCATTATTTCTCTTTCTCTTCTGTCGTCTTTAATTTTCTCCCTTACTTTATATAATATTTCTGATTCTATTTTTCACATTGTAATTTCTCCTCCTTTTGTTGTATGTGAACCGACGTGATGACTTTTGTTGAATATCGGTATACAAAAACAAATAAATAAAAATTGCAAACTTGCAGGCACAAGTTTGCAGATTAATGGAGGTGCCCAGGGTGTGGGATTACTTGCAGGTTCTTGGTTCCATGGAGCTGGTTCCTTGGGCGTTTGCTCATATGCAGCCTCTGCAGTCGGCGTTGCTTTCCTGCTGGGACCCATTATCAGAGCATGGTGGCTTGGTTGGGACCAGTTTAGGTGAGGAGTGGACTTGGAGGTTCTAGACTGGATGATTTTACCACTGATGCCAGTCTCAGCGGTTGGGAGCAGTATGCTAGGACCAGTCCATACAGGGCCAGTGGTTGGCGGAGGAAGCTTTGTGGTCCATTACTTGGTTAGAGACAAGTGGTGCAATTGGCGCTGAGGGCATTTCTACCTCTGTTGCGGGGGAAGCCAGTAAGGATCTTGTTTGACAATGAGACATTCAGGGCATTGTTGTTGGTAATTTGTATCTTGGCTTGGATACTTCTCAGTACTGTGGAACTGCAGGTGGCATCTTGGGTTATGTGGCAGTGATATTGAAACTTTCTCTGTCTTCATCTGCTGGAAGGGAGGCAAAACCCAGGAGTCTGGACTGATCTGTGGTACTATAGGAACGAAAATTAGCAGGTAAGAACCAATTTTCCTATCTCTCTTGATTCCACAAAAAGGGGAAGGGAAGATGGAGGCCTCAGACCACAGTGTGACTTCATAAGCTTTGAGGCAAGTCACTTTATCTCCTTGATTGAGCCTCACCTAGAGTTCTGACTGCCTCTGGGTAATTGGATCTCCAGTAAGCACTTTCCATGGCTTTTCACATCTGCATTACCTGCTCTTGTGCTTCATGATATACTGCCAGGCTGTACCCACCAGCAGTGGCTGTATGTCTTTTTTTTTTTTTTTTAAGGTGGTGATAAAATTAGAATTAAAGGTACTACAAAAACCCAGAAATCTTTCTTTCCCGTCGATAGCAGGGCTGAATTAGCCATGCTGTCTGGGAGAGCGTCGCAATCCCGAGTAGGCAGAGTTTCCTCAGCTGAGCACAGAGGTTTTGACTTTGTGCATCTGTGCGGTAGTGTTCCCGCGCTGTTCCCTCACCTCTTCAGTTTCTTTTTTTCCCGCGAGCCATTCGCACACGCGGTTTTTTTCTCTAGCTATTTTTTCCTGACAGGAAATTTCTTCGTCAAATTTTTCGCGTTTTTTTTCAAGAACTTTTTCTTCCCAGATGGCTCTGAAGCCCTCTGGGTTCAAATATTGTCAGTGTGGCAAAATTATGTCCATCACGGATGGACATAATTATTGCTACATCTGCTTATGCCCGGTCCACGACCAAATGTCATGTCAGGACTGTGGAAGGATGTCTCCGCGAGCCTAGCAGCAGCGGGCTGCATGGATGGAAAGGCTACGGACGGGCACTTCGGCCCCACCATCCTCCGTACATTCATCGCCGGGACCAGCGAAATCCAGTAAGGCCCACTTGAAACGGGCGTCCTCGTTGGGACCAGCCGAATTGGAAAGAGCGGTCCCCAGTACACG
Source organism: Rhinatrema bivittatum (assembly GCF_901001135.1). Taxonomy (NCBI): domain Eukaryota; kingdom Metazoa; phylum Chordata; class Amphibia; order Gymnophiona; family Rhinatrematidae; genus Rhinatrema; species Rhinatrema bivittatum. The sequence continues at coordinate 252,039,511 of NC_042619.1, forward strand.
GCCAGGGTCTCACACACCCTCAAGGCCACACAGTAAAGCCGGGGATCCAGCAGTGGTACTTCGACCAAAAGAACCGGGGAATGCGTCGTCTAAATCTGCGCCTTCAGTGTCGTTGAAAAGGAAGCACAACGCAACAAAAACCAGCGACGCATGCACGGCGCATTCAAATTACATGGATTGACGCATGGTGCAACGACGCATGACCGTGACGACGCATCCTCGACGCGGCGCATCCATGGCGCATGGCCAACTACACGGCGCATCTACGGCGCACAGATCATTGCCCGACGCACCTAAGGTGCATGGTGCAAAACGAATGCAGGTGGAGTCACCAGACCACAATATATCGGGCAAACATCATAAATCACACCATGCACATTCATCGAAGCACATGACAAAAGAAAATTCAGCAAGGAGATGACACTCTCGAGATTCGCAAAGAATCTCCAGTATAAGCTCTGACGTGGATGTTGAAAATCTATCTGCGCCTGATTCTCCATCCTCAGGTCAGACTCCACTCAGTGAAAGTTATTTGGCCAATCTCTCATCTGTATCTAGAGCTAAGAGACTCTCTCCTATCTTACAGATCCCGTTATTAAAATGTATTTGCCCATCTCCAATTATTCCTCCTCAGGACCAGCAAAAGGGAACATCACCTGAGGACATTTGCTTGCGGCAATTCCAACAAAAGCCCCAAAGCAAAAATTACACATTCCTCCACAGGGCACTCTTACGGCATCTACTATGACTAAAATCTCAGACATCCTGAGCTCTTTTTTCCAAGAACTGAAAAAATCTCAACAAATATCACCACAGGATTCACCTCATGGTTCACCTTCATATGTTGAACCCTTGGAGCCAGACAAGGAACATACACCAATTCAACCACTTAGCCTGGGTTCTCCAGAATCAGTTCACTCTTTGAACTCTTCAACGGGAATGCCATCTGATCCTCCGGAAGGCCTACCTGAGCCTTATTCTCCTCCAGAGGACTTCACTTAATGCAAAATTCATTGAGAAAGTAGGCAGTCTTCTCCAGGTAGAAACCGGAAGAATACCTGATCCCAGGGCTGAAATGCTAGGGATCTTTAAAATATTCAAATCTCCTCCCGAGTCCGCTGCTCTACCCCCACACTCTGTGTTAGAAAATGTTCTATTCAAAATCTGGAAAAACTCCATTCTCAACGACCGCAACTTCCAGAAAAATTGATATTAAGTATAAGATGCGTAATTCAGCAATTTGAGTCTGCCCAGCTCCCCCATCAATCTATTATAGTTGAATCAGCCTTATCCAAAGCTAAGCGTACTAAGCTACATTCGAATACACCACCTGGCCGAGAGAATAAATGTCTGGATGACTTTGGAAAGAAGGGGTACCACTCCTCCATGCTCACAAACAGAATACAGCATCATCAGTTCTACACTACGCAGTACCTCTTTGAATCACTCCAAAAGCTGCGTCCACTCTGTCTATCAGAAGACAACACACTTCCACAGTCTTTCTTGGATATTGAAGAAGGTCTCAGACATTTACTACGGTCCATTTACGAGTCATTCGAATCATCGGCAAGAGTTTCCGCTTCGGCTATAGCGGCCAGACATATCGCTTGGCTCAGAGCCAGCGCAATTCGTCCTGATGTCCATGAGAAACTCGCCGATATTCCATGCACAGGATACAATTTCTTTGGAGATAAATTTGGTGACAGTCTCCCATTTGAAGGAACAAAGTGCAGCTGTACTTTCCCTTACAACACCTGCAGAGTCTCACAAATCTCAACATCGTTTTTATCCTTACCGTCATCGGTATTATACGAGACCATACAATAGACCATATTCCCAGTACAGACCTCAACCATATGTCCCACGGAGGAATACAGCTCCACCTGTTTCTAGGGATCGTGCCAGACAACAAAAGCAATTAAAGCAAATGCCAGCTCCTCAACAAAAATAACCTTCCTCTTTTTGAAATTAATACAGCCCCACCACTACCAGTATTCATAGGAGGACGCCTTCAATTTTTTCTCCACAATTGGGAATCCATTACCTCAGACCAGTGGGTACTAAACATTATAAAAGACTGTTACCCTCTAAACTTTGTCTACTCTTTCTCTTCCTCATATGCCGAAGAGGATGATACAATCCCAGTCCACATCCCTCACAACGGAATTGAACAACCTACAAATTCAGCATTCTATACAGATCATCCCTCTTCATCAACATCAGGGTTTTTATTCCCAATATTTCCTTATTCCAAAGAAGTCAGGAGGTCTACGACCCATTCTGGATCTACGACTACTCAACAAACACATACAGAGAGAGAAATTCAAAATGACTTCTCTCAAAAATATCCCTCCGCTGATTCAGCCCAATGATTGGCTATGTTCCATCGACCTGAAGGATGCATATTCCCATATACCAATTCACCCGTCTTCTTGGCGTTACCTATGTTTCCAAGTTCAGAATATACATTACCAATACAAGGTTCTCCCATTTGGCCTATCTTCAGCCCCAAGGGTATTCACCAAATGTCTAGCAGTGGTGGTGGCTCACCTCAGGAAACTTTCAGTCCAAATTTTTCCTTATCTGGACGACTGGTTAATAGTAGCATTGGATCAGTCTACACTGCGAGATCGTACGTTACGCACAATCGAATTCCTTCAGAGGTTGGGATTTCTTATCAATTTCGAGAAGCCTCACCTACAACCTACTCAACGACTTCAGTTCATAGGCGCTCTCATAAATACGGTGGAACAGAGAGCGTACCTTCCTCCAGACAGGATGCGGAACATACAATCATTGGCCCACAGTATTCTCTACAAAAACCAGGCATCAGCACGCCAGGTTCTCCAACTTCTGGGTCATATGGCAGCAATGATCTACGTGGTTTCTCGCACCAGACTTCACGTGCGCCGCTTACAATGGGGTTTAAAGACTCTGTGGTCTCAATTCCTACAACCACTCAACTTCACAATTCAAATAACGAACGCAATGAAGGAGGACATTCGATGGTGACTCCTTCCCAAAAACTTTTCCTCGGGAGCCCCAGTCCGCTTACCTCCTCATCAGATCACTCTGACCACAGATGCCTCCAACAAAGGTTGGGGAGCCCATCTCGGCGACCTGAAAACTCAAGGTCTGTGGATCTCTCAGGAATCTACATACCAAATCAATCCTTTTAGAATTGCGAGCCATTTGGATGGCACTTCAAACGTTCTCAGTTCAGATACAGGGATCAAGCCTCATGGTATAATCAGACAACCAGGTAGCCATGTTTTACATAAACAGAAACTCTACTAATCTCATTAACGGACTCCATCCTACTGAACCTTGAAAAAAAACAACCCTGCCTACTCATCCTCCTTGACCTAACAGCAGCATTTGACACGGTCAATCATAATACACTGGTTGATCGTCTGTCAGACATTGGCATCAGAGACGTCGCCCTCAACTGGTTCAAATCTTTCCTTCAGAACAGGCATTATAAGGTTAAGATCAACAGGGAGGAATCTCAACCATTCAACAGCAACCTGGGAGTCCCACAAGGCTCTTCACTTTCCCCAACCTTATTCAACATATACCTGCTCCCACTCTGCCAACTCCTCCGCAAACTAAATCTTATCCACTACCTATATGCCGACGATGTTCAGATTCTGATTCCTATTACTGATTCACTTCATAAAACTCTGGACTTCTGGAACTCATGCCAACAGGCCATCAACAACCTGCTGACAAGTCTCAATCTGATTCTTAATCAAAACAAGACAGAGTACCTTCTCATCTCCCAAGATGGAAACCACCCACAACCTATCACTAACCTGCCCTCTCAACTAACCTTATTCCCACAAGTCAGAAACCTGGGAGTTATACTAGATAACCAAATGAATTACAGATCCTCCATCAACAACATCATAAAGGATGGATTTTTCAAACTACAAGTCTTAAAAAGATTGAGACCCCTTCTCCAGTTTCAAGATTTTCGATCAATTTTACAATCAATCATTCTCAGTAAACTCGACTACTGCAATTCATTACTACTTGGCTTCCCTGCTAACTTCACAAAACCTCTACAGATGTTGCAGAACGCAACAGCAAGGATTCTAACTAAGACAAACAAAAGAGTTCATATTACACCCATCTTGAAAAATCTACATTGGCTCCCCATCAAATTCAGAATACTTTACAAAGCACTCTCATTAATCCAAAAGGCAATACATAACATCGCCCCACTAGAGCTCAAGATCCCTCTTCAACCTCACACCTCCACCAGACCAGTGAGACAAGCTTACAGAAACAACCTACAGGTCCCACCGATGAAGACAACATTAAGTAAAAGAGCTTTCTCAACCGCCGGTCCCAAACTTTGGAACTCTCTCCCATCAGACCTCAGACTAGTCCAATGCCCTATTGTATTTAAAAAGAGACTCAAGACCTGGTTATTCAACCAAGCTTTCTCCTAACTTCAGCTTCCATTTGAATGCCAACAAATGATCAAGACTAAAGATGTAGCTTTATGTTGTTAACCCCAATTATTTATCCAAGTTCAATCTTCCTGTTTATTGTAAGACATCCTCCTGTCATGTTATTGTTTAAAATGTAAACCGACTTGATTAGTAATTCTGTTACTGGAAAATCGGTATATAAAAATGCCAAATAAATAAATAAATAAACAAGGAAGGAGGGTCCGGTTCCTGGACTCTATATCAGGAAGCGACATGAATTCTCCATTGGACAATCAAGGCCCAAGTATCAATTCAGGCGACTTATCTTCCAGGTCTGGACAATGTAACAGCAGATTGTCTGTCGGATCTTTCATCCACACGAATGGACCTTAAATCCAGAAGTGGCAGAAAACATCTTCAAACAGTGGGGTTTTCCCACAATAGATCTCTTTGCTACAGAAGCCAACAGACAAGTCCAAACCTTTTGCTCAATTTATCCCAGCAATCAAAAGCTTGCTCCCGATGCTTTTCTCATTCCATGGACACCAGGCTTGATGTATGCCTACCCTCCCATTCCACTCATATCTCAAACAATTCAGAAATGCATCCAGGATGCGTCAGACATGATTTTAATCGCCCCAGCATGGCCGAGACAGCCTTGGTATGCGTACCTCATGAGATTTTCCATTCATCCACCAATAACGCTACAAAATCTTCCACATCTTCTGACACAAGAAGGGGGCTCTTTACTTCACCACATGAATCAATCTCTTCATCTCACAGCGTGGAGATTGAACGGCAAATATTAAACCCCCTAGGTTTATCTTCTCAACTGGAGGATATTCTTATTGCTTCAAGAAAACCTTCAACTAGACGCAATTGCACAGGAAAGTGGCAGCGGTGCTTGAACTGGTGTAGTCCAAAAAACATAAACCCCTTTTCATCCACTGCCACTCAACTACTACAGTACCTGCACACACTTTACGAAGCAGGATTAGCCACCACTTTGGTACGAGTTCATATCAGTGCTATAGCAGCTTTTCATTCCAAAATGATAAAGGGGATGGAACAGCTTCCTTATGAGGAAAGGCTGAAGAGGTTAGGGCTGTTCAGCTTGGAGAAGAGACGGCTGAGGGGGGATATGATAGAGGTCTTTAAGATCATGAGAGGTCTTGAACGAGTAGATGTGACTCGGTTATTTTCACTTTCGAATAATAGGACTAGGGGGCATGCCATGATGTTAGCAAGTAGCACATTTAAGACTAATCGGAGAAAATTCTTTTTCACTCAACACACAATAAAGCTCTGGAATTTGTTGCCAGAGGATGTTGTTAGTGTAGCTGGGTTCAAAAAAGATTTGGATAAGTTCTTGGAAGAGAAGTCCATTAATGGCTATTAATCAATTTTACTTAGGGAATAGCCACTGCTATTAATTGCATCAGTAGCATGGGATCTTCTTAGTGTTTGGGTAAATGCCAGGTTGTTGTGGCCTGGTTTTGGCCTCTGTTGGAAACAGGATGCTGGGCTTGATGGACCCTTGGTCTGACCCAGCATGGCAATTTCTTATGTTCTTATGTTCATGAACCTTTTAATAATCTTCCAATTTCTAACCATCCGTTAATTTCCAGATTCATGAAGGGAATGATACGGCTTCGCCCACCGGTGACTAAACCTCCAATTCCATGGGACTTAAATGTAGTACTAGAACAACTAATGCTTCCGCCTTTTGAACCATTAGACTCTAGCCACATCAAATATATGACATGGAAGACAATCTTTCTCATTGCCATAACTTCCACAAGGAGAGTCAGCGAACTACAAGCCTTGGTTCACTATTCCCCTTATCTAGAATTCTACCATGACAAGGTGACCCTCCGTCCTCGCCCTTCCTTTCTTCCTAAGATGGTAACATTTTTTCATCTTAATCAAACTATAACTCTACCTATTTTTATGCCAAAACCTCATACTAACGAACATGAAAAGCTTTTACACACGGACTGTAAAAGAGCGTTAGCTTACTATAAGAAAAGGACTCAATCAACTTCGAGGCCTTCTCAACTGTTCCTTTCCTTTAACCCGAATGACCCTGGACAACCAGTCTCAAAAAGGACCATAGCCAGTTGGTTATCACAATGCATACTTTTTTGCTATAATAAACGTTCCATTAAACTACTCTCAAAGCCTCAGGTGCACCAAATCCGCGCCACTGCAGCATCAGTTGCCCACTTGAACAAAGTTCCCTTAATTGATATCTGGAAAGCGGCAACATTGTCATCCATTCATACCTTCACATCACATTATTGCCTGCAACAGCAAACGACCTCTGATGCAGCACTAGGCACAGCAGTCTTATCACTCAAAAAGATATGAGACGGTCTACCACTTCAAGGGTTGCTGTCCAAACCTCCAAAGAAATATATACATGGACACAACCCGGGAGCTTGGGACTCCCAGACAGCATAGCTAATTCAGCCCTGCTATCGATGGGAAAAAGCAAGTTTGCTTACCGTAAACAGTGTTTCTGTAGATAGCAGGATGAATTAGCCATGCATTCCCTCCCTCCTCCCTAGACAGTCACAAAAGGGTCATACATATCTTCCTAACTTACCTCTCGCTTGGCTACAAAGAAACTGAAGAGGTGAGGGAACCGCGCGGGAACACTACCGTGCAGACGCACAGAGTCAAAAACTCTGTGCTCAGCTGAGGAAACTCCGCCTACTCGGGATCGCGACACTCTCCCAGACAGCATGGCTAATTCATCCTGCTATCTACGGAAACACCGTTTACAGTAAGCAAACTTGCTTTTCTTTACCTCTAAGTAAAGAGACATCATGTTTGCAGATGCTTTATGCTGTGGAATATAATGAGGTGCTAGCCATGTGCCCAGAGAGTCTTATTTATGGTGGCCTGACTGCAAAAGGAAGTTTGGGAGGATAAGAGAGTCATGCCAAGTAAAGTTGAAGCTTGGGGAACATTGGCTTTAGCTGGTGTTACATCAGCATTTGATCTTTCATGCTTTCTTCTTCTCTCAGAGTCAGGGAGCACTGGTTGGGCGTTTGCGCAGTTTCAGCATGCAGGACCTCAGAGCAATTCCAGATGACACTCCCATACATTTTGGGGACCCACTGTATCCAGAAACCCAGGAGTTGAGGAGAAGACCAATAGGTATGTTGTACAAAGGAACTGTGATGGTAGAGAGACCCAGTCCCCTGAGGACTGGGGGTGGCTAGATCTCCGGCTACCTCTATAATCCACAATGGTCCATCTAGATTTAATTAATTTCCTGCTTTTTCAGGTTACAGAGACCCCAGTGTTATGCCGCAGTCTGGACATGAGAGTGATTCTACAGAGGAGCGCTGGTCTGACTCTGAAGTTGTAGAAAGCAGGAACTCTGTCCGTGCCAAAGAGTCGCAGACCTCCAAATCACTGCACAGGAGCCAGAGCCTGCGGACAGGGAGGAAGAAGCCACAGATTAAAGAGGTAAGAACACAGGCTTCTATTATGCCAGTGGCAGGGAGACACCCTTGGAGGGGCACTTCAGCTATGTGCCCATAACCCAGCTGCTCATATTTTTATTTATCTATCAAATGTATAAACCACTTCCCTGGCTTAATAAGTCACTTAAGGTGGTATACAACATTTAAAATAAAACACCTGCTACAAATGCTGCACAATTTAAAAACATTTAGACCAAAATAAAACTTAGAGATTAGGTATTTAGACATTTAACACAAAGCCCAGAAATCTATCCTAAATCAGAGTTCACTATAATAAATTGCAGCTAAAGAAGAAAGATACACCTTAAGATGTATTCTGAAAGCCAAGAAAGAAACTTGCCTTGGCCATTTTGGAAGTTTGTTCGTGAGATAGGGGCTGATGATTGAAAAAGAGTAAGCTGAAAATCGAGCTCTGTGAGGCTGTTAGCGGGCTGCTCCAAATCCATGTTCTCTTCTATTTCTCGGTACTGTGTATTAATGTCCCAGATCTATTTCTGGCCGTTATTCATTGAACAGAATTATTTAATACGCTCATGGTTGCTGCAGTGAATTCCTTTTGCTGAAAGCAATTAAATTCAGACTACTTGACCCTGGGTGGTAAACGACGAGAATCTGGCCTGAAGCACTGTGGCGGAAGTGTATGCCAGCCTAGGCTAGCTCAGAATGTAGTGTGCAAGGATGTTAAGGCCTAAGCAGCACTTAAATCTCAAGTGGGCCGGACTGCTCTTTAAAGTCCCAGATGTTTGTTCTGCCACGGAAGTCATTGCTGCCTGTAGATAGAGCTAGGAAGGAGGCATCTGAGGATCCTTTAATGCATTGGACAAGCGGTGTTAAGAAATAGTCCTGGAGTCACACAGTGGAAGTATAGGCCGGGCTAGGAGGCGGCTACATGCAGTTCAAATATTACCATGGGGTTGGGCTGCATTCAATGTGGGCCCAATTGTATTTGATGCTCTGCACATTGTTTCGATGATGGAAAGAGAAATTTGACTTTGGCGTGTCAAAGGTGGAGCTGCAGTAAATAATGTGTGCACAGTTGTCAAATTTTACTGTTTTGGGGCCCTTTTTAGAGAGTTTTGGACAATAGTGATAAGGTTGGTGTATTCTCATTTTCCCTGTACATACCCGGATCAGTCCAGACACCTGGGTTTTGCCTTCCTTCCAGCAGATGGAGACAGAGAAAAGTTTGAAGGGCACCACCTCTTAATCTGGTGTGCCACCTGCTGTTCCTCAGTATTTCTGTCTCCAGCAGATGGAGGTGGTGCAAAACTTGCGGTTCTGATCCCAAGCTCGGCTCACTGCATTTCTGAACTACAGGCGCTGTCATGTTGGGAATCATTCCTTCAGTTTACCCCAGGAACAGTACAGCTTCGTGCTGTCCCCTCCATCTTAACAAAGGTAGTCTTTGAATTTCACTTGAAACAGCCTATTTCCTTACCGTCCCCAGATAGACGCAAGGACACGGAAGACTACCGCCTCCTACGCCATTTAAACATCGGTAGACTTTTAGTGCGGTATCTGGAACGTTCAGAACCGGTGCGCAAGACAGACCTGGCTGAGTGCCTATGTTTGCACCTGAGTATCCAGATTAGTGCCCAACTGAGCACCTATCTCGTTGCTATGCCGGCATCCATGAAAATATTTGCTATGTTTTCATCAGCACAGTTATTTGAAATATTAAAAATACTTTCCAGGGTCATGCTTTCACTTAATAGGGAGACTCGCTTGCTTGCTTTTATGCGCGGATTATTGACACTTACAGCGCTTAGATACGCGCGGTTTTCCATATGTGCACAGATTTCTGCGCCCAAATCATTTGCATAATTTTATTTTTTTACATAGGCTGCATGCAGTGATCAAAACCCATGCTCATAACTAGCACCTATTTTACCATGGGTCTTATTACATCAGCCCCACTGTAAATAAATGCCCACTTGGATCTTTCCTAACTTTTGTTTATTTATTGAAGGTAGATTGGTAGGATGCCCCATAACTCTGGCATCTGTTTATTCCCCAAATATTGATCATATTTCTTTGCTGGGCTTTTAGCTTTTTCAGAAAGGAGAATATTTGTTAGAGTTGATTTTTAACTTGTTCCTTCCTAGTTTAGATAACTCTAGTCCAATTACCAAGGGTTTGCGGCACATGGCTCTATTTATTTTAAAAATGTATAGGCTGCAATATCCGAAGTCCTATGCGACCTACATTAAAAACGTATTCAATAAAATAAAACTCAACAAATACAATTGGCTTTTTGACTTTATTAGTCAAAAATCAAACAATATGCTGTCTGATATATTAGGCAAAAAGAGCTGTCACACTTTTATAATAAGCCTCTCTGAACAGGTAAGCCTTTAATTGCTTTTATAGCATCCTTCCTTTCTCAATGCAACTGGAAGCTGGTTCTATAATTTCGGGCCTGCAATGGAAAAAAGCCTTTTACTTCAGCAAGTCTGATCCTATGGCAGATAGTTACCTTTTAGATCTTAAATTTCTTAGAGGAGGATACATTTTCAGTAATGAACTAATATCAGTTGGGGTTTATTTGCTTAGGGCCTTGTGTATTAATGACAAAAACTTGAGCTGCACTCTTTACTCAACTGGCAACCAGTGTAATGAATTTAAATTTGGAGTACTATCAAATTTAGAGGTTCTAGTGAGAATTTGAGCTTCAGAGTTTGGAGTTATTTGAAGGGCTTTTAAGGTGTGCTGAGGGTAGGCCCTAATAGAGTTGCAGTAATCTATGCCTGATGTCGCAAGCAATTGCAGGACAGATCAAAAGTCAGAAGGCTTTAAGTAGGGCTTCAACACATGGAGTTTCCAAAATGATTTTTGAACTACTGTTTTGATGTGGATTTTAAAAGATCAGATTTGAAAATTATTCCCAAATGTCTTGCCTGACTAACAATGGGAATAGTATGACCCTGGAATATAATATTGGTACAATTCTAAAGGAATAAGTATAAGATCTGTCTTGGATAGATTTAATGAAAGCCTGTTACTAGACAACCAACATTTACTGCAGAAAGATAAATTGAAATCAAATCTAATGTAGTAGTAGTAGTAGTAGTAGTAGTATCCATGTTCCCTGTACGTACCAGGATCAGTCCAGATGGTGGGTTATGTCCCCCGTCCAGCAGATGGAGTCAGAACAAACTTCTGAGGGTGCTGCCCTATAAGCCAGTGCACCCTCAGCGTCCTCTCAGTATTCTTCTGACTCCAGCAGATAGGAGCTGGGGAGCCTCAGCCCCCCTGGGATTTTAGAAGTTGGTTCTTCTTTCCCTGTTTCTATTTTAGCTTTCTCTCATTTGGTGAATCAAGTTTGTTTAAAAAAAAAAAAAAAAAAAAAAGGCAATTAGTTCTCTTCACAAGCATTGCCCCTTCAGAGCTTGCAATCAACTCTGTCCTTGGGGCTTGCCTGTTTTCTCTGCTTCTCTCTCCCTGTGAGTGATTTTGGGGTAAGTCCTTGTGAATTCTTTCTCTTTTTAGGTTTGTTGGACCTGCCTTCCCTCGGGGGTGATCGCTGAAGGAGTCAGCCCCTCCCCCCCCTTGCCGCAATTCGGGGGAAAGTGTGATACACCAACTCCCTGAGGACAGACCCAGATCTTCCGGCTCCAGGTCATTTTATCCCTCCAAAAGCCGTTTCCGGACGCAGCGCAGACCCCGCGTCACCAGACAGACGACACCCCGGACTCCATCCGCCAGGTCTCAGTCGTGGACTCGGTCCTTTCGAGGCCGCAGATCAACCAGGGACGGGGTGGCCCAAGGGGCTGCCAACAAGTCCGCTCAATGATGCCAGAGTGTCCCACTCCTCGACTCCCCCCCCCAGGATCGGGGGCCGCATTTCATTCTTCTACGAGGAGTGGGTCCACATCACCTCGGATCAGTGGATTTTGGACATCTTAAGGCGAGGCTACGCATTGGAATTTGTAAGACCCCCGAGAGACAGGTTCCTCTTCTCCTGCGGATCTCCGCACAAGCAGCTCGCAGTTTGCCAGACCCTTGACAGACTCTTAGGTCTTGGGGCCATCATACCAGTTCCCCCAGGGGAGGTGGGTTCCGGACACTATTAAATCTATTTTGTGGTTCCCAAAAAGGACGGCTCCTTTCGACCGATTCTGGATCTCAAGATGGTCAACAAGTCCCTCAAGGTCCTTCACTTCCAGATGAAGACTCTGCGGTCCGTAATAGTGGCAGTCCACAGAGGGAAATTCCTGGCATCGCTAGACCCTGACGGAAGCTTACCTACATATACCCATTCTCCCGGAGCATCAACACTTCCTTCGATTCAAGATCCTGGGACAGCATTTTCAATTTCAAGCGCTCCCGTTCGGTCTTGCGACCGCTCCACGAACATTTTCCAAGGTAATGGTGGCGGTAGTGGCAGCACTCCGGCGAGAAGGCATTCTGGTTCATCCATATCTAGACGATTGGCTCATTCGTGCCAAGACTCTCGCACAGGGACATGCAGCGGTCTCTTGAGTGGTGCACCTTCTCCAGTCCTTGGGTTGGGTGATCAACTTCCCCAAGATCACCCTCCTTCCATCGCAGATCCTGGATTTCCTGGGGGCACGCTTCGACACGGTCAAGGGCAAGGTTTACCTGCGTCCGGATCGGGTGCAATCGATTCGAGGACAGGTACATCGTTTTTCTGCTCTACCAGCCCCCACGGCCTGGGATTACCTGCAGCTTCTCTGGTCCATGGCGTCCACCATCGATCTTGTACCTTCGGTTTTCACACACCTGCGCCCCTTGCAAAGGGCACTGCTCTCTCGCTGGAAACCAGTGTCCCAGGACTATCAGCTCATTCTTCCACTCCCCCAGTACACCAGGGACAGCTTCCTGTGGTGGCTGGACCCGCTCCATCTGGCACAGGGAATGCCCCTGGAGGTTCCGGACTGAGTAGTGATTACCACGGACGCCAGCCTGACCTGCTGGGGGGGGCAGTCTGCCAGTCGAGATCAGCACAAGGCCTATGGACAAAGGAACAGGCCACGAGGCCCATCAATCGACTGAAAACAAGGGCAGTGCGTCTGGCACTGGAGCAATTTCTCCCGCTCGTCCAACGGCGAGCGGTCAGGATATTGTCCGACAACGCCACCACAGTGGCGTACATCAACCGGCAAGGGGGCACAAGGAGTCAACACGTCTGAAAACGGATATTCTGATGTCTTGGGCGGAGAGACATCTCTCTCATCTGGCAGCCTCACACATTGCGGGAGTGGACAATATCCAGGCAGATTTCCTGAGTCGACAACGTTTGGACCCAGGAGAGTGGGAGCTCTCCGAGGAGGCGATGCGACTTCTCATTCATCGCTTGGGGACACCCCACCTAGATCTCATGGCCACCGCTCACAATGCCAAGGCGCCATGATTCTTCAATCGCAGAAGGGACCATGGTGCAGAAGGAGTGGACGCGCTGGTGCTCTCTTGGCCTCCTCATCTCCTGCTGTACGTATTTCCACCCTGGCCACTAGTGGGCAATGTCCTCCGAAGAATAGAGAGACACCAGAGCCCTGGTCATCCTCGTAGCTCCAGAGTGGCTGCGCCGTCCATGGTTCGCAGACCTGATCGAGCTAGCAGTGGACGGACCGCTACGCCTGGGACATCTACCGCGACTCCTGCACCAAGGACCAGTATTTTTCGACTAGGCAGTATGCTTCTATCTTGCGGCATGGCTTTTGAAAGGCGGCGCCTTCAACGCCGGGGGTACCCGGATTCTGTAGTCTCAACCCTTCTTAAAGCGAGAAAAACATCAACCTCCGTCGCTTACGTGAGTGTCTGGCACGTCTTTGAGCCCTGGTGCATTTCACATTCTACACGCCCGAGGGCGGCTTCTGTGCCTCAGATCTTACAGTTTCTGCAGGAAGGCTTGGACAAAAGCCTAGCCTATAATGCCATTCGAGTTCAAGTTGCGGCCCTGGGATCCTTTGGTTCCCACACTGGAACACAGGTCTGTGTCAGCTCACCCTGATATCGTCCGTTTCCTTCGTGGAATTAAACACCGGAGGCCTCCAGTGCAGTCTCCTTGTCCCTCGTGGAACCTCAATTTGGTCCTTCGCTCCCTGGCAGGACCTCCCTTTGAACCCCTGTGTTCCTCCACCCTCAAGGATCTCACTCTCAAAACAGTATTCCTAGTGGCCATCTGCTCTGCATGTCGAGTCTTTGAACTACAAGCGTTACCTTGCAGAGAACCCTACCTCCGTTTCACTGACTCTGGTGTGTTACGCATGGTGCCTTCATTTCTTCCGAAGGTGGTCTCAGCCTTTCATTTGAATCAGATGGTAGAGTTGCCCTCCTTCTCTACAGAGGACCCACGGGACCTCCGAAAACTTGATGTCAAGCGCACACTGTTCCGCTACCTGGAGGTCACCAATGATTTCTGTCTGTCTGACCACCTCTTTGTCCTCTGGTCAGGACCACGGAAGGGACACAAGGCCACGAAGACGACAATTGCTCGCTTGCTCAAGGAGGCCATTGTATCGTCCTATATCAGAGCGGGTAGAGAGCCCCCGCTGGGGGTCAAAACCCACTCTCTTCGTTCTCAGGCTGCGTCCTGGGCGGAAAGTCAATCTGTTTCCATCCAGGAGATCTGTCGCGCAGCGACCTGGAAGTCTCTGCATACTTTTGCGCGGCACTACTGACTTCAGCTGCAATCGCCGTCCTCCGGCTACTTTGGGGACAGTGTAGTTCGAGCAGGGCTCTTAGGGGCCCCCACCCTCTTTAGGGACGCTTGGGTACATTCCACCGTCTGGACTGATCCTGGGACGTACAGGGAAAAGAAAATGTACTTCTTACCTGCTGATTTTCATTCCTGTAGTACCATGGATCAGTCCAGACGCCCTCCCTCAGCAAATTGGGGGTTTTGGGGGTTTACTGCTCAAACTATGTTCTGTCTGTGTCTATACAATTCAGCTGTTTCACCTCTATGTTCAGAGGCTGCGCTCCACAGTTCTTTTTGCAAGTTGGTTCAATGACAGTTCCAGTTTTGCTAACAGTTTTATGTATTTTTCCCCATACGTAGGGGGTTTCGTTGTAACTTGATTCATCATTATCATCGTTTATCGGGCTTTGATATTCTATATACTGAGAGGACGCTGAGGGTGCACTGGCTTATAGGGCAGCACCCTCAGAAGTTTGTTCTGACTCCATCTGCTGGACGGGGGACATAACCCACCTTCTGGACTGATCCATGGTACTACAGGAACGAAAATTAGCAGGTAAGAAGTAATTTTCTTGTAACAGGAAAGAGAAATTGTATATCGCCTGCATAAAGACAATAGTAAACACCTAAATCAGCAAGCAGTTTACATATAGGTTTCAAGTACATGTTAAACAGCATTGAAAGATTGATTGCGAAGCATGGTTTGGTAAATTCCTGAAGGTACTTGTATCCCAATAAACGGGTTTATTCTTTTTTTTCCTCATAATTCATGATGGCTTTAAACACACATATTGTATTTGCAAATTATAACAAAATAACTCAGTTTAACATGAAACAAATTTTATTGTATTACAAAAAATAAAACTAAAAAGATTGCAATATATCCTTAATATGTTAGATCACAAATAGAAATCACAATAATCCTTAAACAATTCTCCATTACAAACATATTTAAATAGAGCAATGATCCAATGGTCCTGTACCAAAAAAGCTTAAATTCTTAATTATATCTTGTTAATAATCAGATTCAAAATGAATAATATGCTTCATTTAGAATAATATTAATAAAGATTTATTTTTAAATTGTTACCATATTTATTTACACAAGTGTTCTTTTCCCATTCCTTTGGAGTGTATTTTGGTCTAGCTATCATTTTTTTTTTTTTTTTTTTACAAGAGGGAATCTGAATCACTTTGCTCTGTAGATCTGGGTCTTATTGAATGGTTTCACCACTCCTCTGTTTCCTTGCATTGCTTTTTAGATATTAGAGATCATTTTTCACATAGCTGGAAGATTATTGAAAGATGAGAAGATATTATCTTCTATTATGGAGGCTATTGAGGAGCTCTTTGAAATTAATGCAATAGTGAGGTTTCTGGGGCTACTTTGTGGGAGTTGTCTAAGGCCACTATTTGTGGGAAGCTGATAGCTTTGAAAGTTTCAAGAAAATGCTAGTTGCAACTTTGAGGATAGGGCAAGGTAGAACTTAGTTGAGACTACGAACCAGAGATATTCCTGTTATGAGCACTCACCCCTAATGCTGCTCAGGCCCTCTCTTCGCAGCAGGACGCCACTGATGCCTTCCTCTTTTTCCCTCGCAGCTGGACCCCGCCATCTTTGCTCAGCTGCAGAACCCCTTAGGCACGCGCACCAAACCTGGCTCCTCTTAAAGGGCCTACGGCAGGATCGAGGCCACAGTGCTTCCCCAATGATGTCGTCATTGCCCTATAAAGGTCTCTGGGATATCCCCTCACTGCCTCAGCAATGGATCATTTACAGTCCCTGTAGAGTGTGCTGCTGCTTCATGTCTGTGTTCCTGGTCTTGTTCCTGTTCCTGCCTTATCTCTCCAGCTCTGTCACATCCAGGTTCCCTCCCCATTCCTGCCCTGCTGTCTGTCCTTCTCTGATTTGTCCACCTACCCTCAGACTGATTACTGGCTCTGACCCTTGCCTGAACTCTGACCATTCTTGCCTGCCTCTGACCCTAGTCTAGCCCTGGCCTTCCTTTCTCATAACTACCTAAGAGACTCTCACCTAAGATCTGCCTGCCCCCGGAACCAGAGGGCTCAACCTAAGGGGAAAGGAGCTGATATAGGTGAAGCTCCTGACTAGTCTCCTCCCAGCCTAGGCTTGCCAGCTGATGGTGAAGACCTACAGGGCTTTCCCTATAGGTTACGTCAACCTCACCCCAGCAACAAGGGTCCATAGATCTTACAACTACTCTGCTCTGCCTGAAGTGGTAATGAATAATAAAGTTATGTTAAACTCTGTTATGCAGAAAGTTGGCAAAGCCCTTTGCCAAGTTAAATAGATGTTCTATGATAAGGGAAATAAAGCTGATAGATTGTTGGCTCACAAGTTGATGGCCGCAGCAGATTCTAACCTGATTAAGGAGATCAGGACTTCCACTGGTGAACTTTCCTGTGATGACAGAAAAAAATGACTCATTTAGAGAGTATTATTCTAGCTTGTATATTTTGAGTTGTCTGTCAATGAGATTGAGATCTCTTCTTTTTGTGTAATTTGTCTCTACATGTGCTACCAGTTGAGAGAGCTGAATCTCTTGAGTCCTTAATCACTGTTCAGGAGGTCAAAAATGCTAGTCAAGGGGGTAAGACTCCAGATGAAAATGGGTTTCCTCCATTATTCTAGACGACACTTTCAGTTTCTCTTGCCCCTAGGTTGGTGGCAATGTGCAAGAGGCTGCTGCAGGGGGTCTCTCTGGCAAAATCTTCCATTTTAGAAACTAACTCTGTTAAATAAAACAGGTTAGAATCCTGTGGACTATAGCTTCTATAAGCCAATATCACTTTTTAAAATTCTGATAAGATTTTGACTAAGATACTGACAAGTGGGATGGAGCAGGTGCTCCCCTTCTTGGTTAATAAGGGACCAAACTGGTTTCATAAAATGGAGGCAAGGATCTGATAATGTAAGGCGGTCCTTATACTTGATTCATGCTAGGAGTCCCTTTTGGTTTCTCTGGATGTAAAGAAAGTATTCAGTAGGGTTGAGTGGCTCTATTAGTTATGTGCCCTTTATTTAGTTTGGCTTTGGGGGGAATTTCTTCAAATAGGTCTCATGCCATTATACGAATCATACGGCCCAGATTAAGGTGAACGGAATATTTTCTCAGTGTTCTTCTCTTTTTAGAGGCACTAGGCAGGGTTGCCACCTCTCTCCTTTCCTGTTTGCCCTAGCCATGGAACCCTTTGCAGCATGGATTAGACAGCATCCTGGGTTTTCATGGATTATTGGGGCAGATGATAGAGATTAATTGAATTGTGGTGTTTACAGACGATGTGCTTCAATATGTCTCGAACCCCATCCAGACTTTGAAGGTTGTGCTACATTAGAATATTCAGTAGGATCTCAGGCTTTAAGGTAAACAAAGCCAAGACAGAGAGTCTAGAAATTTTGATCTGCCCAAAGATGAAGAAATAATTGGAGAATTGTTATCCCTTTAAATGAGGCAAAGATTCAATTAAATATTGGGCGTTAGAATCCCAATTAAGTTGGATAAGTTGTATGAACTGAATTATCTGCCTCTGTTGAGGAAGGTGAGGGATGACTTAACTGTTTAGGCTCCTCTCCAAATCTCATAGTTTGATAGAAATAGGTACCATAAAAATGAATGTACTTTCCTGTTTTATTTTCTTGTTTGACAAACTTCCTGTTCAGGTTCCTTCTAGCTTTTTTAAGAGGCTTCAGCAATTGATTTCTAATTTTGTTTGGCAGGGTAAGAAGCCTAGAGTGCAGTTTAAAGTCATTACTGGTCATAAGGGCGAGGTGGGGCTTCTGGACTTGAGGATTTACTATTGGGCAACCCTACTGAAGTATATTGTGGTCTGGATGAATAATTTTCCAGATAAACACTGGATCCGTATGGAAAGAAAATTAGCTATGGGAAAAATGTTCCTATACATCTTTGGGCTTCCTTTCCCTTGAAAAAGCATATTCAGTGGTCTTATTCCTATGGTTTTAGTAACCTGGTATAATATTGCTGCTGCTATGAAGCTTTCATCTTTTCCCTCTGCTATCTCCCCTTTGGAATAATCCGGATTTTCCAAGTCATTTTACTAGAGCAGACTTCTCACTGTAGCATGCTGGCAGTCTTTAAAAGGTGGGCCAGCTTTTTAATGGTAACTCCTATATCTTGATAGAGGATCTGCAGAGAAGATTTTTTTTTCCCACCAATACCTTAGTTTTTCTATACTTGCAACTTAAGGGCTGGGCCCCTTTAGAGCCAATCAAAACTTCCTATGGTGGAGGACTTAGTTTGAGATGGTAAGTCTTGCTTAGTCCTGGTAATAAAGGATTGACATCTTTCCTGTGTAGGATGTTATATGATATGGGTCATCGTGTGCTGGATAAAATCATAGACAGTTTGAAAAGAGACCTTGATTTTAAGATTATTGAGGATGAGTGGGCAGATATTTTTCTTAGGATGAATAAAGGAAATTCGATTTGTGTATCTACTCAGGAGAATGGATTAAACATTTTTTTCTGTGGTATCTTATACCAAAACGGTTGTTTAAAATGGGACCACCTTTGTTGGAGGGGTTGTGGAGAGCAGGGTGGTACTTTTTTTTTTTTTTTATTTCCATTTCCATGTTTGGACCTGTCCCCCTGTCTCCTTGTTTTGGTCTAAAATTGTCTGGGATTTATCAAATTTCCAACATAAAACTCCTCTCTTATCCTGCATTAATATTGCTAGGATATAATTTTAAGAATTATACTGTTGGAGCAGTTAATCATTCTTCCTTGGTAATCCATATGTTAGTAGCTGCAAGGCACTTCATTGCTCTACAATGGTGCTCTCCTTCTAAACCATAATTATCCTTGTGGTTTCAAAACCTGTGGCACATTTATGCCATGGAGTGTTTGATGCAGCAAATTAGATTCCTATGTTCACGTTCTAGAAATCTGGAAGCCTTTTCTGGAATTGATGGGCAAGGAAGAGAAGGGCAAGCCTATAGGGAATTTTTGTTTGCTTGACTAGCTTTTATTTACTCCTATTTATCTTATATAATTCATGTTTGTGCTGTATTATTGTGCTTTTCTTTTTGGTCATTAAGGTATTGGGATCACCTAAGGCTACATGTCTTCTTTTTGTTGGTTCTTGTTTATATTTTTATGGTTTCTATAGTTCTTTTTTTTTTATTTTGGGGGTTGCTAGAATGGGATATTCCATGATGTTTAAGATCTAGTCAAAGGGTAATTCTGCAGTTTCCAATGGTTAAAGAGGTCAGCAGGGCTCTTTTTATTTAAAAAAAAACAAAACCCAAACAAACTTATTAGAACAAGAGGACCACTACAAGAAACAAAAACATGATCAAGATACAAAACAATATAAAAAGCACCATGTAAATTGATAAATAGAAAAGCCTAATTTCCAGTTTCTCTGTCAAGTACAACAGATCGTACTCCAAACGAATAATCAAACATAGGATCTTAAAATGAGCATATTAAGTTGATTAGTAGCTAGTGAAGAAGACTGTAAGAAAGAAGCAGATATACATTCCCTGTACGTACCTGGATCAGTCCAGACCATGGGTTGAGCCTCCTGCCAGCAGATGGAGACAGACCAAAACTGAAAGGGTATTCTGTATGAGGACAGAGCCTACCCTGTAGCCCTTCAGTATTTGTCTGTCTCCAGCAGATGGAACAGCTCACCCTATGGTTCCCTGTTTGTCTTATTCTTTGTCCCTTTTGGGGACTTTACTGCCTTTGTTTCTAATGCTGTTTGGATCAAGCAAGTATTTATTCTTTATTGACTGAAAAAAAAGTTTGTTTGGACTCTGTGGATCTCCTTCACAAGAGACAGTCCCTGTCTTCTTACTCTTGCGGGGGCCTAGGGGGGTTTTGCACCTTGTTTTATATAGCCTAGGCTCCCTATTCCCGGTGGTCCTCGGCTGCAGGGATGGAAATTGGTGGTGCCCCCTGTTCAGCCTCTCTCTCTCTCTCCCTCCATACTTGTCTCCCTTCACCGGGATGACTTGTTTCTGAGGCTGCCTGCAGGGACGTCTTCCCCCTGTTTTGTTAAAAAAAAAAAAAAAAAAACGTTTTTTTTTTTCCTTTACCTGAGAAGTACTGCAGCCTTTGAGAGAGTTAGGAGCGTGCAGAGTTCAGTCTCTGCCTCCGCTCCTTCACCCCCGGCAGCCCAGCTGACTTTAATTGCTGCTCCTCCTCCACATCGGGGCATGCCGCGATCTCCACTGTGTCTGGCTTGCGGGGATTCCTCTCTTCGTCTCTCTAGGGAAGGAATTTGCTCTCGCTGTTTGCCGGGGGGGGGGGGGGGGGGAGGTTCCTCAGCCTGCCTCAGTGCCCTCAGGAACCCGAACTAGGCCTAGTAAGAGCTTGGCCATGCTGTTCCTGGACCGTCAAACCGCGGGAACGGCAGCCATTTTAGGTTTTTCGGCTGCTTCTTTTTCAGAGCAGCCTGAGCCACAGGACCTGATTTTTATTTATTTATTTATTTATTTATTTTCGGAGCCCCGCTCACTCTCCTGAGGCAGGTCTTGATATCCATCCCCCCCCCCCCGGAGGCGCCAGACCCTGTTTTTCAGCTGAATTTATGCTTTTATTGCACAAATCCTATTTGGCAAGCTTGTAAGAGGAATCGGACCCCCTCCCTGGTCCCCTCCCTGGCTAAGGTTCCTAGGCTTCCTGTTCCTCCTTCCCCAGCAGCTCCGGACGGGCAGGGGTCGATTCGGGTTCGAGTGGTCCCGGGGGCCACCCCCGGATCCTCCCGCTCCTCTGCCTGCCCAGGAGCCGGATCAGGACCCGGATGCTGTTGATGCCTCTCCCCCTCTGGAGGGGGATGACCCCCGGGTCCTCCATCTCTTCCGAAGGGAGGAATTGGAACCTCTTATCCCCTTCATCCCTCAGGAATTGGGGATTGTGTCCCCCAGTGGATGAGTTTTCGGCGGAGATGCCAGCTTACTCTGACCCGATCCTGGCAGGACTCAGGGCTCTGCCATGCTCTTTTCCCTTCCACCCTATGCACAAACTAATGCTCCTCAGGGCATGGCAGGCCCCCGAGTCGGGTCTTCGGGTCGGGAGAGCCATGGAAAAGCTTTATCCTCTTCTGGAGGAGTGTTTAGATTTATTGAAAATGCCTAAGGTGGATTCTTCTGTGACGGCGGTCACTAAGCACACCACCATCCCGGTGGTGGGGGCCACAGCCTTGAGGTATGTCCAAGATCGCATGCTGGAATTCCATCTCAAGCGCATTTTTTGAAATCCTGGCCTTGGGTGTTCGGGCGTCGATCTGCAGTAGTCTCATACAGCGAGCAAGCCTTAGATGGGTCCAACAATTACTCAGCACCCAAGACCTCCTGTCTGCAGAGGCAGAGCAGGCTGAAAGGTTGGAAGGCACTATAGCTTATGGGGCGGATGCCCTCTACAACTTGTTCAGGGTGAAGGCGATGGCTTCGGCGGTTTTGGCCAGATGGCTTCTCTGGCTCCAACACTGGGCGGTTGATTCGTCTTCCAAGGCGCACAGCTGGGAATTCTTCCTTTCAAAGGTAAGTTGCTTTTTGGCGAGGACCTGGAGCAGCTTTATTAAATCCTTGGGGGAAAACAAGGTTCATAAGTTGCCTGAGGACCGCCCGAAACAAGCAAGATCTTTCTTTCCTACTCGTACCTGTTTCCAGGGTCAACGAAGATATCACCCAAGAGCAAGGGGTGCCTTCTCTAGGGGAAATTCTTCCAGGTCCCAGTCCTGGCCTCTGTCCTTTTGAGGCCGTCGGGCCTTCTGAGATGCTACTCCCCATCGTCCCGCGCCTAAGCCCGCCTCCCAATGAGAATCCGCCAGCCTATCCCTCTGTTCCCAACTTAGGTGGTCGTCTGTCTCTGTTCGTGGAGGAATGGGCCAAAATTACGTCAGACCAGTGGGTCCTCGAAACAATCGAAAGAGGCTACGCCTTAGAATTTGCTCGCAACATTCCGGACTTGTACATAGTCTCTCCGTGCGGCCACCGGAAGAGGGCTGCTGTGACTCAGACCCTCACCAGACTCCAGAGCCTGGGGGCGATCGCCCCGGTGGCGGAACACGGTGCCGGCCAGTATTCTGTCTACTTCGTGGTCCCAAAGAAGGATGATTCCTTTCGTCCCATCTTGGATCTCAAGAGGGTCAACCGTGCCCTCAAAGTGCCCCATTTCCGGATGGAAACCCTGCGGGCTGTGATAGCGGCGGTCCATCCCGGAGAATTTCTGGCTTCACTCGACCTGACAGAAGCCTACCTGCACATACCGATCCATGCCGAACATCAGAGGTATCTCCGTTTCCACATCTTGGGTCAACACTTCCAGTTTCGGGCCCTGACCTTCGGCCTCGCCACGGCTCCACGCACATTTACCAAGGTGGTGGTGGCGGCAGCCCTCCGGAAGGACGGGGTGTTGGTCCGGGCCAAGTTGGAGACCCTATGCCGTCAGACGGTGGACCGCGTCCTTGCTCTTCTCTCGTCCCTGGGATGGATCGTCAATTTTTTAAAGAACAATCTCCAACCGACCCATGTCTTGGAATTCCTGGGGGCACGCTTCAATGCCCGCGTCGGCAAGGTCTTTCTGCCGGACTCGAGAGGGTTCAAGCTGATGGGTCAGGTTCAGAGTTTCTTTTCCATGCCTCTTCCCACGGCGTGGGATTATCTACAGGTCCTGGGGACCATGACTTCCAAGATCGGCTTGGTCCCCTGGGTGTTTGTGCATATGCATTCCTTACAGAGAGCTTTGCTGTCCTGTTGGCAGCCGGTTTCGGAACAGTTTCAGACGCCGCTCCCACTCTCCGACTCTACCATCAGCGACTTACAATGGTGGCTATCGCTCAAGCACCTTCTTCGTGGAATGTCCCTTCAGACCCCGCAGTGGTTGGTAGTCACGACGGATGCCAGCCTCTCCGGTTGGGGAGCGGTTTGCCAGTCTCAGGCCACGCAGGGATACTGGTCCCCAGCCCAATCTCGCTGGCACATCAACCGCCTGGAGACTTGTGCAGTTCGTCTGGCACTCAAGGCGTTTCTCCCAATGCTTCGGCGGGCAGTCCGGGTGCTCTCAGACAACTCTACCACCGTGGCATATATCAATCGCCAGGGGGCACCAGGAGTCGCCTGGTGGCCCTCGAAGCAAGTCAGCTCCTCGCGTGGGCAGAGCGACACCTGGAGTACTTCGCAGCGTCTCACATCGCGGGCAACTAGAATGTTCAAGCCGACTTTTTGAGTCGTCAGCGTCTGGATCCCGGCGAGTGGGCGTGGGGTCCTCCGCACCTGGACTTGATGGCAACCATGAACAATGCCAAAGCTCCCAGGTTCTTCAGCCGCTGGAGGGAACACTGCTCGGAAGGGGTAGATGCTCTGGTCCTTCCTTGGCCATGCGACGTCCTTCTGTACGTATTTCCTCCTTGGCCCCTCATAGGGAAAGTGCTCAGATGGATAGAGCTTCACAGAGGTCCGGTCATTCTCGTAGTTCCCGAGTGGCCTCGCAGATCGTGGTTCGCGGACCTAGTCAACCTCGCGTCGGACGGTCCTCTTCGTCTCTGCCATCTTCCATGCCTCCTCCGACAAGGTCCCATATTTTTCGACCAGGCGGATCACTTTTGTCTTGCGGCATGGCTTTTGAATGGTGGAGGCTGAGGCGGAGGGGATATGCTGAGGACGTCATCTCCACTATTTTGCGGGCTCGCAAAACTTCTACTTCCCTCGCCTATGTCCGGGTTTGGAAGGTTTTTTGAGCTTGTCTGCGAGGAAGCAGGTGTTACGGCACGTTCGGCTCCAGTCTCGCTAGTCCTCTCGTTCCTCCAGCGTGGTCTCTGTAAGGGTCTCTCCTTCGGCTCACTCCGTGTACAGGTGACTGCACTCTGTTCTCTCTTGGGAAGCCTCGAAGGCTATGCAGTTGTGTCTCATCCAGATATTGTCCGTTTTCTCAAAGGGGTGAAACATTTGAAGCTGCCGTTGCGTCCCACTTGTCCCTCATGGAGTCTGAATCTGGTCCTCCGGGCTCTCTCAGGCTCCCCTTGAGCCCCTTCGTCGTTCTACCCTCTATTGGTCTCTGTTTGCTCCGCCAGACGGGTGTCTGAGATCCAAGCATTGTCTTGCCGTGAGCCCTTCTTACGTATCTCGGACTCCGGGGTCTCTCATAAGACGGTCCCGTCGTTCTTACCAAAGGTTGTGTCTTCCTTTCATGACAGTCGGTGGAGCACCCCGCGTTCTCCCCTGCGGACATTGCAAGCCCTGGCGGGGATGATCTACACCGTCTAGATGTGAAACGCATTCTCATGCGTTATCTTGAGGTAACTAATAACTTTTGAGTGTCTATTATCTTTTTGTCTTATGGAGTGGCCCCAACTGGGGCAAACAGGCCTCTAAGACTACGATATCTCGCTGGTTGAAGGAGGCGATCTCGTCGACTTACATCTGTCAGGAACGTCCGGTCCCGGAGGGCCTTAAGGCCCATTCCTTGCGTTCTCAGGCTGCTTCTTGATCGGAGAGTCAGTCGGTCTCTCCGCAGGGGATATGCAGGGCAGCTACTTGGAAGTCTCTGCATACTTTTGCTCGACATTACCGCCTTGATGTTCAGGTGCCAGTTTTTGGTTCCTTTGGGCGGTAGGTGCTTCGAGCGGGGCTGTGAAGGTCCCACCCTGTTTAGGGAAGCTTTGGTACATCCCATGGTCTGGACTGATCCGGGTACGTACAGGGAAAGGAAAATTAGTTCTTACCTATTAATTTTCGTTCCTGTAGTACCATGTATCAGTCCAGATGCCCTTCCCTTTCCTGTCTTTTTGTCCGCTCGAAGCTCATTACACCATTCTTCAAATGCTGTATTCTATATGATTCTTTTCTGTTCTATGTGTGCCTTAATGTTCCTTAATAGGAGGCACCATAAGCATCTATGTGATGATTGTGGACATTCATGCAAGAGTGTCCATTCACAGAGTTCATTCACTGTTTTTACTTGTTCAAAGTTTTCAGAGTTCTCTTGTTGATTGCTCGAGTTCTTCTGTTGCTTGCTTGTTCCATGGTGCTTATCTTCATGCTTTCTCTGCTTTGACAATGGTTATACTGAAGGGCTACAGGGTAGGCTCTGTCCTCATATAGGATACCCTTTCAGTTTTAGTCTGTCTCCATCTGCTGGACAGGAGGCTTTAACCCATGGTCTGGAATGATCCGAGGTACTACAGGAATGAAAATTAACAGGTAAGAACTAATTTTCCTTTTTATTAATCTGGCTGCAGCATTCTTTATTACCTGTAACCTGCGTGTGAGTCTCTGAGGGAGGCAAACATACAGGCTATTATAGTAGTCAAGGTGTGAGATTACTACCAATTTGAACCACTGTTCAAAAGAGATGTCTATCCAGAAAAAGACTGATTTCTCACTGCCTTCAGGTTAGCAAAAGAACTACAAACCACCTGGGAAAAATGTATTTCCCAGGGTGAAATCTCTATCAAATGGAACCCCAAGTGAGCTTACTACAGGAGTTGCCTGTTTAACCTCAATAACTTTACATGGCCAAGGAAAAGGAAAAAAAAACCCAATAGTTTCTTCTAGTTTTTGAAATCTATCTTCATTATGTTAAGAACAAGTTTCCTTATCCTGTTACTAAGCCAAAAGCATGTCTTTATACTATCTTGCCAGCAGATGGAGATAGAGAACCACAATCTTTTCAGTCACATCACCAACTATAAGGAGTTGTGCTGCCTAGGAACTTGCCAGTATTTTGTATGTCCAGCAGTTGGTGGGCATGTTCTGAACTGGTACAGGATTTTAGCTCCCAGATCTCGGCCTTTTGGACCTTGCCACTGCTTTTGGGTAGCTACTTCCCCTGGTGGAACTGGTCTAATGGCTGCTAGGGCAACAGTTTCTTGAAATTTGTTCTTCTAGTGAAGCAGGTTCTCTTCCTAGGATTTTCCTGCTTAGGCTCTGGTTGAGTAGGACTTGATAGGGGGCTCCCAGACTTCTGCTTCAGACATGGTTGAGCTAGGGAGTTTCTGAGGGCAGCAGGAGAGGATACCCTAAATAGGCTTACTCTGCTCTTTGGGATTGTCCTCCCTCTTCCCCTTTCCCCACACTCACCCCCTCTCCCTTCAATGGGTCCTTTCCTTGGCTCTTTCTAACAGCAGTGTCAGGCAGATTTAGTAAAGCTGCCTTGCTGGGGGAGGGGAGTTTTCACTCTGATATGTCTGCCATGGCTGTGAACCTTAGGTTGCAGAGAGAAGGCTCCAGCCTCATAGGCAGCGTCATTCAGGCCTTAGGTCAGTAGGACTCTGTTTTTCTTTTTTTGCCTGCTGAGAGGGATGGCAGTAGGGATAGAACTGCCGCATGCAGAACGAGTCCAATGGTGAACCCTCTATCTAAAAATGACTAATCCCTTTGGAAGACTGATAGGCTGTCTGTGGTTCTCAGTGGACCTAATGAGGGAGAGGCAGCTTCAAGATTCTTTGTCCAGATGGAAAAATGTTCACTTTGGCATGTTTTCTGAGAAACCTACATACTCTGGAAATTCTTCGTGCTCCTTTCAATGAGTTACAGGCTTCTGCTTCGGAAGAGTCTACAGCAATGGTGCCAGAGGACACTATAAGGTAGCCACTTGGTCTGTCTTACATTCCTTCACTAAACTTTACAGTTTAGATGTGCAGACCAAGAGAGATGTTGCATTTGGGACAAATGTTCTCAGAGCAGCCTTTTTGCCTTCCCATTCACTTTGATAAAGGACTTGGGTATTTTCCTCACATCTGGACTGATCTAGTTTGATTAAAAAAAGAGAAATTTGGTCTGTCTTGTTAATTTCCTTTTCTTGAATCCCGCTAGATCAGTGCAGGACCCTTCCAAGAAGTTAATGACTGCATTTTTGCTTTTTTCTTGTTTAAGGGCTTCTCAGGGCTCAAAGAAGATTCTAAGTCTTTCTTCGAAAGATTCTCTATATCGCCACTTTGTGGCTTCCTTTCTATTCCTACTTGAAATTCTAAAAAGATGGATTTGTTAGAGAGCTGTCTTTCAGGCTGTTTTATAGATTTTTCTTGGTTTTTTTTTTGTTTTTTTTGTTTTGTTTTTTCACAGTTTTGATCATAAGGAGTTTCTCCACTCAATTGCAGTTCCTAGGCTGCAGACTTCTTTGTCAGTGATGTTGTTGCTGAATGGCTTGTGGTTCTCTATCTCCTGCTGGCAGGATAACACAAACCCACGCATCTAGAATGGTCTAGCGGGATCCAAGGAAAATAAATTAACAGGTAAGATCAAATTTCTCCTTATTTCACCGAAACTAGTCCTAAATAGCTCTCTGATTTGGCTCAAGTTTATGCAACAAGCTATCCTACTTAGGCATTAAGTGGACCATCTATGTAATATCACCTGCAAAAATATAGCCTTCCATATTGTCTAATCAGATTAATCCAGACTCCAAGGTTTATTCCCGCTGCCAGCAGGATAAGGCAGAGAGCCAGAATTGTTCAGTGACATTCTGTTCACATAACCTAGTGTAGTACCTGAATTAGCCCGTAATTCTATGCCTCCAGCAGATGGTGGTAGGTTGGACTGATCCAGTACTGGATGTAGAGCTCCTGGATGGCAGCCTCCTCATTTCTTAATGAAGACAAAGGAAAGAAAATCCTTAGTGGTTTAGAAGATCTGAAGGAGGGAGAGACATTCCCCATGATGGCAGAGGATTTCTCAGTGACACAGCTTTTTCAGAAGGAAGAACGGCTTCATTTTTATTACCAAGGTGTTGGGGGTCTCTTAAGATTAATGAGGTGCAGGCAGAGTTGGCCACTTCTGCAGGTGCTTCTAGCCTTTCAGAAATCAAGAAGCCTCCTAAGGTTTTCTGATATCAGGATGTGATTATGGTGGAATGGGAATTTCCAAAGGCACCTCTCAAGGTTAGGAGGGTATTACTAAAGCTGTATCTTTTTTTTTTCTTCTAGCAGCAAGGGATAGGCTATTTTCTAAAGTGGATGCCTTAGTCTTAGTGGTCACCTGGTGTAACGGCATAGCCGGATGTGAGACCCACAAAGTCAAGAGAAGATGGTGCGCACGCAGAGCTAGGCTGGTGGGTTCCAGCAATAACAGAACTAAGCATCTTCTGACTGTGTTGGTCACCTTCCCTTTGGATTAAACATTTGCGTGCCGGATGCTGACATCCACATGCAGATTAGTCACTTACAGTCAACATGCACAAAGACAAGGAGGTAGTCAAATCAATTAGTAGATCTAAGTTCACTAGGAGGACAATAAACAATTAACATTGCTAGTTTACTGGGATGGTTAAGTTGTGATAATGGACTATCCAGAAAGCATAGATTGATTTAACAGAGAGCAACAACTTGGGCTTAAAACTAAGTGCAGCCTCCTCCCCTTTTCACTATGGGATTAAAAAAATTATAGGCAGGATGGGATGGGGGTAGATTTGGGTAGGGACAACCTTGCCTTAGTAATAAAACGCAGTTCATGTTTCTCATCAGCAATTAAATCATAGATTATATCACTCTTATTTTGAACCAGTTAAGCATTAGACAGCAAACATGAATGGGATATCATCTGTCTCAGTCAATCCACCATCATTAAAACCTGATTTCAAAATCAGGATAAGAGAGCACTCTTGTCTAATAGATTTTTTTAGACTTGCACTTAGCAGAATCATGAATACCCCTTCCTAATATAACAGGGATAGAGTTACCATCTCGAGCATCGTGCTTCTAATACCTTCTCATAGCAAAGGACCCAGAAAGAGGCATGCTAAGAGTACTTGCTTTCAGCTGGTTCTTTATGCAAACTGCCTGGTAGCAACCAAGTGGAGAGAGAGAATGCCACCTCGCTGTCATGGATGGCTGGAATCTCAAGTGCACCAGGCACACAGAGCATTTTAAAATTCCTCCTTTACTCAGCTTTTGAAGTACAAAGGGGAGGGGGGTGTTGTGGTGGTGCATTTCACTGGCACACCCCACACATATGCTGCCACCCTGCATACTCACAAGTGGGCAGGTGTCAGCTTTGCATGTTAGAATATGGGCTGGGAAAGAGATTTATATCTTCCAAGTAGGGTGCAGTTATTTGGTCATGTAGATAAAAATGAGCCCTATTCCCAAAGTAACTTCCTCTCAGACATAAATAATGAATTTATATATTTTTTCTGAAAAATTAAGACTGAGCAGAAAACAAATGTCCATCATAATCTTTCTATCCATCTGGCCTGTTCCAGAGTTCTTCCAGGAGTGGAAAAGTTCGAGTTAAGAGGAAGGTGATACAGTCGGAACCAGAAAATTAGTGCTGTGAAATGAGGAGGAAAAAACTGAGCAAGGACCAGAGAGCGCTGCCAGGAGACCAAAGCATCAGGAGATCCAAGCTATTGCTTTTCATCCTTGCATCTCTGGACTGATCTCTGCATTCTGTACTTGTTCCAGCTCCTGGAAAGGGCTGTTTCCTTCTCCCACTATGCCTCACCCAACCCAGCAAACTGACATTAATTTGGCTGAATTTAACTGCCAATGAACAGGTGCTATGACATCAGACTGTGAGGCTTTTGCTGAGGTTGTGTATGCCACCGGACCCTGAGATCTATGCTGTGGGAGAAGGGGAAGTGTTGACACTGGACTTTGGGTTTTTGCTTGGAAGATGGTGATTGGGAGGGGAGAGGGGTTGTGTGTGACACTGACTCCAAGATCTTTGCTGAGGTGTTACATGAGTAATTCTGTGATGATTGACTTTGGAGTGAGTAATCTGCTGGTGATTTGACTAGATATTTATGAAACTGGTCATATGCCATTCTGATGATTTAATTACTTGTTTGGTAGAACCTTACAAAACTAACTGGAAAGTAAAGACTCCTATCTATTGCCAGATTCTCTGGAGATCTTAATGGGAACATCACGCTTTTAATAGGAATGGACCTGGCTCGGAAAGGGCCACTAACCTGGTGAAATAATGGATGAAGGGGAATATGTTAAACCTGTGTAGATTTTTTTCTGTGGTTTAACTACTGCCTTGTTAGTGCTGTTACTGAAACAGGAGTAGCACCCCACTTTCACATGTCTCCTTTGTGCTCTATGCCAGGTGTAAGCATGCACAACCTACCCTCCACCCCTTCCTCACCTATATACCTCTCATGATCTCACATAAAATACTTGTCTGCTACTCTGCTGTTCCTGTGGGTGCAGCTGGCTTATTCTTCCTTTAGTGATAGAGAAAAATGTGCTGAGGGGATAAAGCTTGTGTATTTGCACACCATTTCTTCCAAAGCATGATGTATACATGTCTGTGTACCAGGCACTGGAGGTGCTCTGCTGCAGCTGGACAAGTGTAAACTTTACAACAGTATACTCCTTCAGAGCAATCTTGCATTTCATTCCCCACCCAGACTTCTATTATATTCTAACCCACCACCTCATTTCCACATGGCTGGGAATGCAGCACAAAGCACCCATAGCCCTCTTCAGCAGGTTAGATGGAGACTCTCTGGGTGAGGACCCAAGGGGAAGGGATGAAATGCTTCCTGTGCCTCACCTAACCCAGCATTCTGACATTAATTTGGCTGAATTTAGCTGCTGTGCCTCCTCTTCTACAGTATCTACCAAAGTTATTTGTTAGTGTTTTGGTAAGTAAAGTTTGTGTTTTGATTTCTGTTCTTGCCATTTTTATTCCTATTAATGATGATTTTCCTCACAGGTGCAGTTCCTTTCCTTCTGTGGAGTTTGTGCACACAATGTGTAGGTTTACTCCTTTGTATGTAGCGCATGGAAGGCTGTGGGAGATCAGAACAAGCACATGCTGGGGAGAATCTGATTTAGCTGTGGTTTCTGCATCTTAATGCAGATAATTGCTATTGATTTGTCCTCTACTCAGGCCAAAATGGATTATGCCACTTGTATCTCGCACACTAGGGGTGATTTTGAGGGAGAGGAGCCATGTGAATATCTCATGTTTGCATTTATACCTTATACGTCTTTGGGGGGGGGGGGGGGGGAAGAGGGATGTGAACCTCTTGTACACATACACGTCTTAGGGAAGAGAGGGTGGTGCACCATTTAGGCTTTCAAAAGACTTAAGTTGACTGAAGCTTTGTATGATTCTCCCAGGAGAAGCAGGATGGTAGTCCTCACATATGGGTGACATCATCAGGTGGAGCCCTATTACGGAACACTTTTTTTGTCAAAGTTTCTAGAAACTTTGACTGGCACACTGAGCATGCCATGATCCCTGTGTGCACAGGGGTCTCCCTTCAGTTTCTCTTTTTTTTCCATGCTGCAGTTTGCCTCGCGTTTAGGAGCTCTATGAGATTTTTCTGCCTTGTTAGTGCTACACGGATCTCCCTTCGCGTACATTTCATCAACACTCTGTGAATATTGTGCCCTGTTTCCTGGTCGGTTCCTGTCAACTCACTATCGGTTCCCCCGGGTTACCAACTGAATTGCGGCCCTCTTTCTTCCTATGTCTATCACCTTCAGTCTGCCCCACGCTGCCCGCGGGTATCCTTGCTGCGATCTCCCACCGGCAATAGAGGGATTGGGACATTCATGGTTCCCAACAGGACGTTCACATTTCCCATTGCGGTTGCCTTCGATGCCACCAAGGCTGCCTTCGATGCCTTTGACTAAAGAAAATGCTCCATACATCGGGTTCCTCACCAGAGCCCTGTGCAATCCTTGGGCGAGAAACAATGCCAGGAGCAGTAGAGGCACGGTGACCGTCCGTCACAAGTGCCATCCGGGACAGCGAAGGCAAATTCCTCGGTGCTGGAGAATGACTGGGCCGAGCATCAAGGGCAACATAGTCGCCACCATCGATGTGGTTCTGCGTTCGATGCTGGCACTGATATCGCATCGGCATCAATGTCCATTGAGCCAGTTGCGAAGCGGGCTTGGGTACAAGTCTCCAAGCTCCTCTGTACCACAGGCACAGAGGCATTCCCCACAGACACCGGTGCCGGGTACTGAGCTACCACAGATTCATGTGGAAGTGCCAGAAACACCTAGCCTGTCTCCCCCTGTAGCTGCGCTACCTATAACAGCTTCCAGGGAGGAGCTGGACGTCCTCATCCGTCAGGCTGTCTTCGATGCCTTCCGGAATCTACTAACACCGAAGCCATTGATATTTGCAGCATTGTGGCACCGCCTCGTTGAGGCACCTATCAATGACAGCCTAAGTCATCGACGCTGACTCGTCCTTCTGAGCCTCCACAGACCCCTATACTTATCCCGGGATCCTCGAATGGGGATGGGCACTCTAATCCCACTTTGGCACCAATCCCTTCGAGACCTAAGTAAAGGACGTGTCTGAAACCATCCTTTTTGACCTGGTCACTAAAAAGTGCCAGAAGTTTTCAGGAGGGGTCTAGGTTGTAACTTCTTCCAAGAACTATATTGTTGTCACATTGCTATTTACTAGCTATATTTGACACATCACCAAGGGAACCTCTCTGCCATCCACATGAAATTTGAGCAACATGTGATTGCATCGAAACGTCCTCCCGTTGCCAGCAACAGGACTCAGTGCTAGATGGTGAACCTGGCTTACGGCCCGAAGTCCAAGATAAACTAGCTGATCTGCCATGCACCGCAGATAATCTTTGTGCACAAGGTCCAGCAGACAGTGGCTCAATTGCAAGACCACAGTTAGTACCCAATGCGTGCCTGGTGCTGTGCGCTAAAACCACAGCCACTCCTGCACAGACGAGCAGCAGTTCTGTGACCCAAGGGATTCACACTCAACCTTCCGGGATGGCCAAAGCTCTCTTAGAGTTGTGCACACAAAATATTTTTGTTTAGGTTTGGGGTTTTTTGTTTTGTTTTTTTAAAATTTGGGTTTCACTTCGTTTAATGCTTATTTTGGTTTGGTTTGTGTGCTGAACCAAAACAAACAGGCTGAAAAAGAAAGCAAAACAACAAAGAGAACCCCCCCCCCCCCTCCTCTATACCTCCCCCCAGAGTACCCTCAGCTCCTGCTTCCTTCTATGGCAGAAATCTCCTAGCTGGAAAGGAGTGGGAGTAAGCTTGCTCCTGGCCCTGCTGGGCCCAGTCATACAATCAGGGGCGGCTCAAGGCAATCTGCTGCCTGAGGTGAAGGATGAAATGGTGCCCCCTCCCCCATGGCCCGGAGCAGGTGAAATCACTGAGGGCCAGGACAGGGGGAAGGCGATGGCGGGTGATGTGTCTTGCCCGAGGTCCCAAGGAATGGCAACAGGATTTGAACCCTGGCTTCCCTTGTTTGCAGCCCACTGCTCTAACCAAGGCCGCCCCGCCTCCTGGGTCTAGAAATAGGACTCCCCCCATTCCCTATTGCCTGCCTCCCTCCCTTCTCCAGGATCTGCCCCCTGTGGGTGTGAGAGGTTGGTGAATAGTGGGAGGCTGTGTCTGTGACACATTCTCTCTGAGGGCTGATACAAGGGTATCTGGAATTTGTTGCCAGAGGATGTGGTTAGTGCAGTTAGTGTAGCTGGGTTTAAAAAAGGATTTGATAAGTTCTTGGAGGAGAAGTCCATTACTGGCTATTAATCAAGTTGACTTAGAAAATAGCCACTGCTATTATTTGCATCAGTAGCATGGGATCTTCTTGGTGTTTGGGTACTTGCCAGGTTCTTGTGGCCTGGTTTGGCCTCTGTTGGAAACAGAATGCTTTGCTTGATGGACCCTTGGTCTGACCCAGCATGGCAATTTCTTATGTTCTTATGTTCTTACTGCGAGGTCCTGCACAGCAAAGAGGGATGCTAGAAGGACCTTTTACCGCTCACGCTCCCATGTGAGACCAACTGATATCCAGATCACACCAGCTCTGCCCGTCAGGTAGGCTTCTGGATTTTTCAACCTTGCCAGAGAACAGAACGGTCCATCCCACTGAGGACCAGGGCTCGGGATACTGTTCGCCGGACGCAACAAGGCACAGGATTTTAATCCCGCTATTTCCTACTGTCAAAGAAAACTGGCTACCTCCGCCCATCCTGGATCTCAGAAATCTCAACAAATTTCTTCAGAACGAAAAGTTCAAAATGGTGTGTCTCGGCACCATGCTTTCCTTACTACAACAAGGGGGTTGCCTCTATTCTCTGGACTTTCTATACGCTTCATAGTGAGTCAACAACATTTTCAATACCAAGTTCTGCCATTCGAACTTGCTTCGACAACTTATGTATTTCACCAAATGCCTAGCAGTGACTGTCACTCATCTATAAAGAACAACAGCATTCACGTTTTTCCTTACCTGGACGACTGCCCAATAAGGAGTCAATCCAAACAAGGAGCTCTAAATTCTCTAAGACTCACTATAAATCTACTACATTTGGCTGGGCATTCTGATCAACTACCCTAAATCCCACATGGAGCAGATCTGGGCACTACAGTCGCAACGGCCTTCCTGCTCAACAACCGTGCAGACATCTTATCGAATTGTTCACATCTCTGTGTGCATTCAACATAGCCTCAGCCCATCACTTCTTCTATTGCTGGGCCACGTGGTTTCCATGATCCACGTCACTCCTATGGCCAGACTAGCCATGAGAAAAACTTCAATGGATTTTAAGATTTCAGTGGCTCTAAGCTGTTCAACCGCTTTCATCCCTGATCCATATCACTGATCCAGTAACCAAATCCTCAGATGGTCTTGGCCACGGTTGCATCCAATTTAGGTTGGAGAGCTTGTATCAACACCCTCCAGGCCCAAAATGCGTCGACGCTGCTCCATGAAAAGTCTCAGTTCAACTTGCTGGAGCTTCGAGCCTTGCGTTATGCCCTTTATGCCTTCAAACACTTCCTCTCACATAAAACTTTGTGGATTCAGACAGACAACATAGAGGCAGTGTGGTACTCGAACAAACAGGGACACATAGGCTCTTATCTGCTCTACAAGGAAGCCGTGCAGTTCTGGGCCTGGGCCCTTGCACACTCAGTGCATCTCCGGGCCACTTATCTAACAGGCATACCGAACATACTAGCAGACAATCTCAATCAATGTCTCCATCCCCACAACTAGTCTCTGAATCCATGTGTAGTGAGTAAAATCTTCTAGCGCTGAAGTCAACCAACTATCGACCTCTTGCATCCCAATCGAGCCACAGAGTGGTCAGATTATTCTCCCTACACAGGCTTCGAAATGCGTTAGCTATGGATACCTTTGCTCACCCCTGCAACAAAGGCCTCCTATATGCGTCTCTTCCGCTACCTCTCATAGCCAAAACTCTCGTGAACCTACAGCAGGTCAGGTTTTCAATGATTCTCATAACCCCGTACTGGCCTTGACCAGTATGTTTGCCCATAACTCTCAACCTATCACTCCAGGAACCAATTTGCCTGCCCACAGGTCAACCTCATAACACAGACTCACTGATATTCTCAGGTACTTGTAGCTTCACAAAAACTTTCTACACATAAATCTTGCTATTTGAAATGGACAAGATTTACCAAAGGGCGTGCACAAAAAGGTATTGGCCCCTTTTCCTGCCCCACTCCATCTCTATTAGGCTAGCTAGGATACCTTTTCGGATTCTGGTCCCCAGACGTCCTCCGCACGGGTACACTTCAGTTCCATCTCAGCGTACCAGGGAGTAGGGGATGCCCTGTTAATGGCTCAACCCCTTATGAGTCAGCTTATCATGGGTTTTCTACGACTTAAGCCTCCTCTACGATCATCGGTTGCAGAGTGGGGCCTAAATGTAGTGTTTACAAGGCTCATGTATTCCCCGTTCAAGCCTTTGCATTCTTATAACGTTAAAATTCTAGCATGGAAAATTATTGTCGTCGTAGCCCTCACCTCTGCTAAAAGGGCCAGTGAGTTACAAGCCCTTGTTGCATACTCACCCGACATTAGGTTCCTTCGTGACCGAGTGGTCCTCTGAACTCACCCTAAATTTCTTCTTAAAGTG
Source organism: Rhinatrema bivittatum (assembly GCF_901001135.1). NCBI lineage: Eukaryota > Metazoa > Chordata > Amphibia > Gymnophiona > Rhinatrematidae > Rhinatrema > Rhinatrema bivittatum. The sequence continues at coordinate 252,075,946 of NC_042619.1, forward strand.
GACACAGCCTCTCACCTTACTAGTCTATAGTCTGCCCACTCTTTCCTAAGGCCTCACTCTCACCAGGGTGAGAGGGTTTTGCACACCTTGGACTGTAAGCGTGCACTTGCATTCTATCTAGACCGCACTGCATTGCATAGGAAATCCACCCAACTCTTTGCTTCTTTGACAAAGACAAGCTGCAAGTTCCAGTGGGCAAACAAACTCTCTCCAACTGGCTAGCAGACTGTATAGAATTCTGCTATAAGGAAGCAGGCCTTCCTCTCCAGGTGTGAGTGCAGGCACAGTTTGTAAGGGCCATGGCAACATCAGTAGCATACTATCGTTCAGTACTAATTGCTGACATCAGTTGGGCTGCTACATGGAGCTCTGTTCACACATTTGCAGCCCTCTACTGCTTAGATAAGGAAATCTGTCAAGACTCTCTTTGGTCAAGCTATCTTGAAAAACTTGTTCCAGTATAATCCCCAACTCTCCTCAACCACCTGTTGTGATTTCAGGCTGCCTTATCATTGCAAATAGCACCCCAATTATTGTGCCTGCTGCACGAATTGTCTGCTATTGGGCTGCTGTAATATGAGTCAGCCTGTAGCTTGCTAATCCCCCATATGTGAGGATTACCATCCTGCTTGTTGAGAGAAAGCAGAGTTGCTTACTTGTAACAGGTGTTCTCCCAGGACAGCAGGATGTAGTCCTCACGAAATCCACCCACCACGCTGCGGAGTTGGGTCCGCTTATGTTTATTATTTTATTTTTTCACTTGTGCTTTTTGCTACAAACGAGACTGAAGGGAGACCCCTGTGGACACAGGGATCATGGCATGCTCAGTGTGCCAAAAGTGTTCTGTAATAGGGCTCTGCCTGATGACGTCACCCATATGTGAGGACTAACATCCTGCTGTCTTGGGAGAACACCTGTTACAGGTAAGCAACTCTGCTTTATCTGTGTATTATGAGGGGGCGGGGAATGCAAGATATGTGAATCCCCTGCTGTATTAGGTACACCCTGAGAGCAGGATTGGGAGAATGTAGGGGTAGGGAAGAAGAGGTCCTTGTTCTACTATATATGCTCTTGGAGTGCCAGGGTTGAGAAGGGAGGCCCATGCTACATTATGCACACTGGGGATTGAAATAGAGGAACCCCACCCCTCTGCGTGAACTGTGTACACCCTGTGTGCAAGGCTGGTGGGGAGAAGAGGCCCCTGTTGTGTTATATACATTAGAGATGGGGAACCTCCAGAGCTTAAAGTATGCATAGCAGTTAAGAGACCCCTAAAGAATATGCAGGAGAGAGCTTTCTATATATATATACTGCCTCAATTGTATGTAAAGCTATGTTGTATATTTGCATATTCTTTAGGGCAGGACTTCCCAAACGTTTAGCCAATGTGACCCCATTTTGGCACTTGAAAATTCACATGACCCCAGAGAACAACCAAACCTAATTAGTGGGGGTGTAGTTTGCCTCCATCAATCCCTCCACTCACATTCCTGCACTCTAATGGATTCCCTCTATCAACCTCCATCCCTCTCCAGAAGGCCTCTCAACCTCTGCCCCTCCAGCTGATCTCCTCTTACATCCCCCAGTTCCTCTCCCCTTCCCTCACCCACTCCAGCTTTTTACATCCTCCCCACTGAACCTCTCTCACCTCCAAACCAATTTTGTAACCCCAATTGATCATCTGTCATCCCTTCTCTCTCTTCTCACATACCCCCCAGTTGATACTCTTACCCCTAGCTCCTCTCTTGCATCCCTCCTCTCACCTTCCACAGCCAATTCCTCTCCCACTGATCCAACCCTCAAACCCTTCCTCTATCTGATCCCTCCCTTCAAACAATCCCTAACCAACCATCCCCTTGACTAGGATCAGCAGCAACATTTTCCTGTGGGCCTCAGGTGATAAGTGGATGACAGCTAGTGGGAAGAGAGGGCAAGCTGATGACAGGGACATTTTTCTCTTAGGTAAGTTCAGTGATGGGAAAGGATAGAGAAGAAGTGACAACCTGCACGGACCTGTGCCCATTCTTCCCCCAATGGCTGGTCCAATGCCTGATGTTAATCTGCAAATGGCAGCAACATTAGTAATGAAAGCACAGGATCTGTGAGCCAGTAAAAGCTCACAGGCCCTGCAGTGGCCCCAGTCCCTCACACATGGCTTCCTGTTTAACGTGGAAACTCAAGCAAGGGCGGGACCATTGCAGGACCTGAGAGTGTGTGCTAGCTCAAAGATCCCATGCTGATTTCCACTACTGCTGCTGGTGACTGCCCTTTGAGGCATTTGTAACCCCAGCTAGAGGTTTTGTGACCCCCATTTGGGGTCCCGACTCACAATTTGGGAAGCTCTGCTTTAGGGATATCCTGAGGACTGAAGGTTCTCTGTGCACAAGCAGGACAACAAGTGAATGGCATTCTTCCAGTGGCGCAGAAACGGAAAAGCTCTCTCTCGGAGCTCAGAAAGACTGAGAATGTTTTTCTGAGCATGTATAGCAGTTCTAGCACAATCACTGCAGCACTAGTCTTTTTCTGCTTAGGTGAAAGGATGTTTTGCTCTCTCTCCTTAAGCTACCTTTGATTTTTTTTTTTCTTTTTCTTAGTAAGTTTTCTGAGTATTTTACTGCTTTTTCTTTTATTTTTTTTGTTACGAATCTCCTCAAACAAAATAAATTTGTCAAAATTAAATTAGATTCCTGTTCATACCCCAGATCAGTCCAGAGGAGTGGGTTTATGCATCCCTAACGGCAATCGGAGGCAGAGAACAAAACTGTGAGGCACTGTTACATAAGTGAGAGTGCCACCAGCAGTCCTTCAGTATTTCTCTATCTCCAGCAGATGGTAGATGTGCAAACCTGCAGTCTGGAGTTGTTTGAAGAAGAGGATTCGGCTCCCCGCGGTTCCTTCGAGGGCCATCCCTTGGGTGGAGCAGAGCTAGTGGGGGATTGGTGATCCCTGTCTGGACTCGGCCCTTCTTAACAGGGGGGGATAGATAGTCGGGGGTCCTGGTTCCCTCTCTCCCTCTCTCCCTGTGGGCCTGACTCCTCAGCCTCCTATCTCCAGAAGCAGGGAAGTAATTCTTTCCCCTTTTTATTTGTGACCTGTCTCTTTAATTGAAAAAAAAAAAAAAGTTGAAGCAGGGAGATTGGCAGCAGCAGCGGCTCTGTGCAGGGTTGAGGAGCGGGTAAGTGTTTTTCCTGCTGAGAGGCAGGCAAGAGGGAGCGGGCCAAATTGCCTGCCTTCATCGGGGTCGGGTGAGTGCTGAATTTCAGCACCAGACAGGGGCAAGAGTGTTTGTGTTGGCACTGTTTAGTTTTAGGCCCAACTGCATGTGTAGGCCCGACCGCTCCGACATGCTGGCTCCTGCACAGCGCAGCAAACTTTGCTGCAGCTGCGATTTGAGGCAAGCTTGCCTCTATGTGGCCTAGTTTTGCTGTGAATGTGCCTTGGGAGGGCTGAGACGGCGGGACCCTGGGGAGTGGCGCGAAGGGGTAAGCGTCTGGGATGGCTCTGGAGGCTCCGGCTAGGTGGGTGGGTATCCAAGGAGCTGGCAGCCATTTTGGCAGCACATGCTGAAGTGTAGGCTGCCATTTCTGAGCCTGGGACTCCCCTCCCACACTTCTGCCTGTGGGAAAGGACCCTGCTGGTGGCAGGGGCGGGAGGGGCTCATGAGGGAATGGATCAGGACTCTTCCTCCTCGGATCCAGAGGTGTTTTCCATGGGTTTTGTACTTTCTCATAAGGCTTATTTAGCCAGGAAGGAGTTGGGAGAAAAGAGACCCTTGCTTAAGAAGTCCCGGACAGCCAAAAAGGCTAGAGAGCTGGTGGAGTCGGAAAGGTTCCTGCGTATGCTGAGACTCGGACAAGCAAAAAAAAATAAAATAAACCGGAAGGAGAACCCAACTCCGTGGGGAGGCAGGCAGGATTCCTTAGGCTAACATCCTGCTGTCCTAGGAGAACACCTGTTACAGGTAAGCAACTGCGCTTTCTCCTAGGACAAGCAGGATGGTAGTCCTCACATATAGGTGAATACTAAGCTCTAGGCAGTCTCTGACCAAGTGAGACCGACAGGTGCTGAACAAAGTGCCAATGGGCACAACAGTAACAGCAGCTCTATTAGCAGGAGACTGCCGGACTCCCATCAGGGGCACAAGGCAGGAAGATTTGGGTTCGTCTGGAACAGATTGTGCAAGATGGATTGACCAAAGGCATGACACCCAACCTTGTCCAAGCAGTAGTGAGCCACAAACGTGTGAAGAGAACTCCACATTGCGGCCAGGCAAATTTAGACAATGGAGACTACTCGCAGATGAGCCACTGCCATCGCCATGGCCCGCACAAAGTGAGCTTTAACTCTGCTGGCTAGCAGAAGGCGATTAATCCGGCAGCCAGTTGGAGAAAGTCTATTTACCCACGGCCAATCCTAGCCTGTTGGTAGTGAAGGATACAAAGAGCTGAGTGGACTGCCTGTGCAGGCCAGAGTATGAAGAGCTCGTTCCCCTGGGTCAGAATGAGGCCTAGCAAAGACGGTGGGTAAAACGAAGAACTGATTAAGGTGGAAACCAGTCACAACCGTAGGCAGGAACTTTGGGTGCGTATGCAAGAACACATGATCATGAAAGAACCGTGTGTATGATGGGTACCTAATCAAGGCCTGAAGCTCACTGACTATGAGCCGAAATAATCGCCACCAGGAAAATAAATTTCCAGGTAAGGAACTTGGGGGTAGCAGAACACAGCAAATCAAAGGGAGGATGCATGAGCCACACCAGGACAATGTTGAGGTCCCAGGATGCCAAAGAGGGGGCTTCAGCTGGAGCAAGCCCCTCATAAAGCGACCTACTAAAGGCTGAATTGATATGGGTGTGCCAGCAACACCTCGATAGTATACACAGCACTAAGATGAACCTTGACTGAGCTGGTTTGAAGCCCAGACTCGGAAAGGTGCCACAAGTAGCCCAATAGCTGGGGAAGGGGGCATGTGAATGGATCCAAGCCATGCCCCTCACACCAGACGGAGAATCTTCTCCACTTCAAACTGTAGGACTTCCTGGTGGAAGGCTTTCTAGAAGCCACCAGCACCTGGGAGACACTGTCTGAGAGGACCAAGGACTTAAGGACTAAACGCTCAACATCCAAGCTGTTAGGGCCAATGCCCAGAGGTTCGGATGGCATGGGGTGTCCTGGTTCTGTGTGATCAGATTGGATGTGGTCCCCAGCTGGACGGGAGGAGGCCTGACTGACAGGTCCCACAGGAGAGGGAACCAGACTTGTTGGGGTCAAAAGGGTGCCACAAGGATCATGGTCTTTCTGTCTTGTTGAAGCTTCAGCAGGATCTTTGAGAGGAGCAGGGGAGGAGGATACGCATACAGCAGACCTCTCCCCCAGTGGAGGGAGACGGTATCGCAGGCCAGATGTCTGCCCCCTGACAGGGAGCAGAACCTGCTCACCTTGTGATTGTAAGGGGAGGCGAAGAGGTCCACATCTTGTGAACTCCACCGCTGAAACAGTTTGGCTGCTACCTCTGGATTGAAGGACAATTCATGTGGCTGGAAGGAGCGACTCAGTTGGTCTGCCAGCATGTTCAGAGTCCCAGGCAGGTACATCGCATGCAATGACATCCCCTGTGACAGAGCCCAGGTCCACATCTGCCACCTGCTTGTCCGTCCGAATCAGGACTTCTTTGTGCGATAACTGGTCTCTGAATGCCCATAGGGTGTAATGGATTGCCTAAAACTCCAGAAAGTTTATTTGAGAGTGGGCTTCGTAAGCGGTCCAGAGACCCTGCGTGTGGATGCCCTGAGGAGAAGAGTCTGTAGTGAGAATCACTTGAGGTGGAGAAATTTGGAAGGGGATCCCTCACTCCATATTGGAGAGGTTTTCCCATCAGGACAGACATGCCCATAGAGGTTCCATGACTGCAATGCATGTCTTGAGGTCCTGAGAGGCCTGTCGCCCTGTGACTGCAAGGTCCATTGAGCCCTCCGCATGCACAGTCGAGACGGGTAACATGGATAGAAGCTGCTATATGGCCCAACAAACGTAGAAGGAGAGCAGTCACTTGCCAGCTGTTGTGGACGAAGGCCACCAGCAAGGTTGAGGACAAGAGCCCGATTGCGGGGTAGAAACGCTTTTGCCTGCGCCATGTCTACTCTGGCACCTATGAAGTCCAGCTGAGGAAATAGACAGAGGTGAGACTGAGTAGTTGATCATGAACCCCAAGGCTTATAGAGTCCACACTGTCAGGGCTTAAAGCACCCAGTGCACCCGTGCGGGAATCACTCCTGATTAATCAGTCGTCTATGTACGGGAAGACATGCACCGCACGACTCCGGAGATATGCAGCCACCACCACCAGGCATTTGGTGAAGATGCAAGGGGCTAATGCCAACCCAAAAGGCAGCACATTGTACTGATAGTGAGCCTTCCCCACCACAAGGCGGAGGTACTTTCTGTGGCCGTGGAAAATGGCTATGTGAGCGTAAGCGTCTTGAGATCGAGGAGCAGAGCCAGTCTCCTCTTTTGAGGAAGGGAATCAGAGAGACCATCCTGAACTTTTCTCTTATGCGAAACTTGTTCACCGCCCTGAGGACAAGGATGGGGAGTAAGCCACCATTCCTTTTCAGAATTAGGAAATACCTCGAATAGAATCCTCGGCTCTGTTGGGGCCGAGGAACTGGCTCTACCGCACCTGTTGCAATAAGGGCGGAGAGTTCTGTGTGAAGTGTGACCTGTTGGGTGGACAAAGCACATGATGGACATGGGGGAAAGGTCCCTGGGAGCTGTCTGAAGTTGAGATGGTACCCCTGACAGATTATGGAGAAACCCATTGGTCCGAAATGACATGCTCCCAGCGGTGGGCAAAGCCAATGAGCCTGCCTCAAACTGGGGGATCTGACGCCAGGTGTGCGCTCGACTGACTCATGCTCCCTTACCGCCAGTCAAAAGCCCGTATCCAGGGCTTGCTGGGGTGCTGATTGGAACCTGGGTGCTCACTGCTGGCAAGGGCGGCTCCTGTAGCTAGTGTGTGGCGTGTGAGCTCAGGAGGCCAGAGGATACTTCCTCTGCCTATAGAAGGACTTCCGGGAAGCTGGTGTGGACTATTTCCTGGCTGAGGAAGGGGCATCGGAAGCACTAGCTGAAAGCTGTTGAAGGGGTGTCATAGTGGTCCTTCAATTACGCTACCGCATCCAAGACCTTATCCCCAAAGAGATAAGGTCTGGGATGCGGGAGGTCAGCTAGCTTCTGCTGTACCTCTGGACAAAAGTCAGAAGCTCTGAGCCAGGCCACCCTACGGGCACCAATGGCTGGTGCGGCTACATGGGCTACTGTTTCAAAGATATCATATGTGAAGCGCACCTCATGTTTTCCAGCCTAGAAACCTAGCAGAACGATAGCCGAGAGTGCCTCCTGTTGCTGTTGAGGCAGACCTTCTGCGAGGTCCTGGACTCGCTTCCAGAGGTTCCAGTGGTACTGGGTCATGTACAGCTGATAGGCGGAAGTACGGGTGACCAGCATAGCACCGTGGAAGACCTTTCTGTCAAAGACATCAAGCTCCTTATGTTCTCGCCCCAGGGGGGCAGCAGCGTGGGTACAGGAATGCCTGGCTTTCTTCAGGACAGACTCCACAACCACGGACTGGTTAGGGAAGTGCCGCTTTTCGAACCCCACGGTGTGCTGCACCAAATAGGTGGCATCCTCCTTCCTGTTGAAGGGGGATATGGAGATTGGGAGAAGATCCTCAAAAATGTCGTGGATGGGAACTGCCACACTTTCCTTGGGAACATAGACAAACTGAAACACTTCCAGTATTTTATGTCACGCATCCTCATCCGTAAGGAGTTGGAAGGGAAATAGCCTTGGCCATGGCCCTGACAAACCCCACAAGGGAAAGATCCACGGGGGAGGCGACGCCTTTCCTCCGGTGGGGAAGGCTTGGAAGGGGGTCATCTGAATATTCGAAGATTCTGAGGAGTCATCCTCCCACAGGTCATAAGGGCCTTCCTCTTCACTAAGGCCAGCGTGACATGGGCGAGGCCTGTGAGGGGTCCCAGCCTTGGGCTCCGATGGCTTTGGAGGCATCGAGGGCACTGCGAGAATTGTTGGTTCCCCCGGCATCGGGGGGCTGAGGGCTGCGGGAGGTTGGAGGGCCCGGATAATGGCTCGGGGAACTGAAGCCTTGGAAAAGCAGCACTGACCGTGTCTTCTTCCTCGGATCCGATGATAGGGATCACTCCCAAAGGGGGCATTGGTTGCCGCTGGGGAACCAAAGGTCCCTTGGGCACCGGTTGCAATTGTCAGGGCACCTAACACGACGTCCAAACGCTTAAGCAGAGGTGCCAAAATAGACCACGGAGGCTCCGGCATGGGGATTGGTGGCGCAGGTGGCTCGACACTCTGAAGAGCTCTGAGCACCACAGTCTGCACCCTGCGGTCCAACTCCTCCTGAAAGTCTGGTGAAGCCAGGACTGAGGGAGGGGTGATGAGGCGTCACCAGCTCGTCCTCTGAGGCAGCACAGTGCCCAACACAGATATCAGTGGGGAACACCTGGGACTTCAGGGAACATTGGAGGATGGGGCCTTCGAGGAACAGGGTCTCTTCGGTGGTGGTACACCAGCCGCCAGCAACAGCAACCAATGTCAATGCTTGCAGGACCTCCCATGGTGCTCAGCCCGGTTTTTCCCCGGTGCCAAGGAGGCAGAGGATCCCAGTGCCCTGGAAACCAGTGAGATCATGGAGGATCGGTCACCATTTCTGTGATCCTGTAAGGAAGTGGAAAGAGGAGTGGCAAGAGGGAGCATATCAAAGGGCTCCCCTCGAATCCCCGGCGTCGATGATTCCGACGCGGGTGTGGATTGAGCAGACATTTTAGAACCAAAAGGTTTCTCCATCTTATCAAGGCATGCACGATAGCCCTTGGGGATCATCTAGTCACACAGCTGACTCCCTTGGACATCATGCAAAGCCCCCAGGCAAAGGATATAAACTTTATGTGGATCCGTGATGGACATGGTCCATGGGCACTGGGGACACCAACAAAAACCAGAAGACGCCATAGAAAAATACCCGACGTGTGGTTGATGACCGGCGGTTACCAGGGGGGCAAAAGCCAGGAATTGACCACAAGAAGCAGGAAAAACAGAAGTTTTAACCTACTGTGCTGAAGAGGCACAGACTGCAAAGGGGGACCCAACGATGAAAACAGGAAAAAGACTTTTCTCGCAAGAAAACAAAAAAAAGAGCAGAGCTCCTCCAACCGCGAGGCAACTGCACCACGGAAAAAGACTGAAGGGGGACCTCGCGTGGATGTGCTGATAGTGGCATGCTGGGCTAGCTCAGTGTGCTGGTCAAAGGTTCTAGAAACTGACAAAAGTTTTCTATGCTGGGCTCCATCAGATGATGTCACCCGTATGTGAGGACTAACATCCTGCTGTCCTAGGAGAACACCTATTACAGTTAAACAACTGTGCTTTCCCTCTTCTCTTGGCCTTTGCTGGCTATTAAGGGAATGTTTGGTTATAAGAAAAAGTCAGGCCAGATGTCAGGAGACAGGCCTGCTCAGGAGCTGTGGTGCTGGCAGGGGAGGCTGGAGAACGGGTGGGATCCAGCATGGATCGGATCCTTTGTGGTGTGGGAAGTTGATTAGTGCCGGCAGCTCGTGTAGCTGCAATCTAGACATGGCATGATCTGCAGATCACAGGAAATGCTATTCATGTAGGGACGTTCCTGTATGTAGTAGCTTCATGGCATAAGCCAGTTTAAAGTTCTTCTCCAGAAAAAGTGAGGTCTATGCTTTGGGTTTCTGAGCAGCTGTTTGCAGTAGCTTCATGGCGCGCAACGGCTTGCACTGGGTTCAACAGCTCCAGATGGTGGAAGCTTGTCAGTCAGCCATTATAAAGCGGACAGAGCACTTGGGGAGCGGGGGTGACCTACATTGATAACGCCTTGTTCACTGTTCTGCATCTGTCAGCAAGAAACATTGTCAGCCATTTCTTCTTGGCATCTCCTCTGACTGTGCAATTGGTCAGCGGATGTATGGTCCAAATCTCAGCAGGGTAATCTCCCTTTGAAAGACAAATTGCTGTTTGTGAAAGATTTGTAGTAGCTGGTAAAGCTTCTGGGTGAGTCTAAGGTCCATAAGTGACCTGAGGACTAGCTGATCGGTAGCAGGAAACGTTTTCTGGATGGATACCATCCAGGCAAAGGATCCTTCCTCGCAAAGGCAGGGATCGGGAAGGCAACAGTCCATGGGGGGGGGAATGTGGATCTGCCTGAGAAAGTTCCAGTCAAGGAACCAGAGGAAGTAAGACCACACAATAAAGCAGGACTAGTTCACTCTTCCCTGGAAGGCGTTGGGCCATTGACCCTCTTTTTTTTAATTAATTAATTAATTAATTAATTAATTAATTAATTTATCTATCAGGACGGTTTACAAGTTTTGATCCAAGTAAAACTTCTTAAAAAATAATACAAACATTAGAATAAAAGTCAGATTAAGGGGTAGATTTTCAAAGGACTACGCTCGTAACCCCCAAAAACCTACCCCAAACCTCCCTGTGCACACCGAGCCTATCGTGCATAGGCTGCCGGCGCGCGCAAAGCCGCGGGACACGCATAAGTCCCAGGGCTTTCCTGGGGGGGGGGGGGCATGTTGGAGGCGTGTTGTGGTGGCGCATCATCGGGGGCAGGGCCATGGGTGTGGTTCCGGCCCGGGGGTGGGGCCACAGCCTCCAGACCAGCCCCCGGACCGGAACATGGCGCCCCGGCAGCCGGCCCGGTGTGCACAAGTTAGCAGGCGTAACTTTTGGATTAAAGGTGGGGGGGGTTTAGATAGGGCCGGGGGGGTGGGTTAGGGAGGGGAAGGTGCGGGGGGCGGTGGAAGGAAAGTTCCCTCTGAGGCCGCTCCGATTTCGGAATGGCCTCGGAGGTAACGGAGGCAGGCTGCTCGGCGCGCGCAGGCTGCCGATTTTGGGCAGCCTTGCGTGCGCCGACCCCAGATTTTAACAGATACGAGCGGCTACGCACATATCTATTGAAATCCGGTTAACTTTTGTTTGATTCTGGTGCACGAACAAAACTATGCGCGCGTGTAGTTTTATAAAATCTGCCCCAAAATGAGGAATAGATTAAGATCACTATGGATCAATGGGTCCTAGAGGTGATAAGAGATGGCTACGCTTTATAATTTGCCCAGCCTTCTCTGTCTACTTTGTGGTTATGAAAAAAGAAGGTACCTTCTGGCCCATTCTTGATCTGACGAAGAAGGTCAATATGTCACTTCAGGTGCCATGTTTTCAAATGGAGATATTGCAAGCGGAGATAGCTGCGGTTCACAAGGGGTTCCTGCTGTCATTGGATGTAAGCCTATTTGCAAATTCCTATTTGGCCATAATATCAAAGGTTCCTGCGGTTTATGGTGCTGGAAGAGCATTGTCAATTTCAGGCTCTTCCATTCAGATTGGCGATGGTGCCATGGATTTTCACCAAAGTGATGATGGTAGCCGCAGCACTGCTAAAGGAAGGAGTGCTAGTAAACCCTTGCTTGGATGATTGGCAGTCATTTGAGCAAAGCCAGAGTTAGTGTTGTCAGTCATGCAGATGTTGCAGTCTCTGGGCTGGGTGGTGAACCTAGCAAAGAGCAATCTAGTTCCATCCCAACCACTGGAGTACCTGGAGGCACGATTCGACACCCACAGGGGCAAGGTATTCTTCAAAAAGGGTGACTTAAGTTGCAGGCTCAGGTTTGGCTGCTGCTACGGCTTTCGGTACCCGGGGTCTGGGATTATTTGCCCTGGGTACCTGGGTTCTATGGCTTCTATGCTGGAATTTAGTTCCATTAGCATTTGTTCAATGCGGCACCTTCAGAGAACGCTTTTGTCCCAATGGAGTCCACTGTCTGAGAATTTTCAACTTCCATTACTGCTTCAGGGAAGCTCCAGTCTCTCATGATGGCTTTCTCATCCTAGTTTGGAGAGAGGAGTGGAGTTGGAAATTCTGGTCTGGGTGCTGGTGACTACTGATGCCAGCCTCAAGGGTTGAGGGGCCGTTTATCAAGGACAGACGGCCCATGGTCGTGGTTGACAATGCAACAACTGTGACGTATATCAATTGCCAAGGTGGGACAAAGGGTTGCATGGTGGCTTAAGAGACCCAGGAACTTTTTCTCTGGCTGGAATGGCACTTGATGGGACTGGTGGCATCTCATGTAACCAGAGTGGACAATGTGCAGGCAGATTATCTCAGCCGGCAGGAGATAGATCCAGGAGAATGGGAGCTGTCCACTGAGGCCGTGGATCTCATTCAGGCCAGGTGGGGTTTCCTGCAGCCAGACCTGACGGCTTTACAATGCAATGCCAAGGCAAACTGATTTTTCAGTCGCTGGTGAGAGGTTGGATCCAAGGGACTCGACACTCTAGTCCTCCCATGACCAATGGGGATCCTGTTATACATTTTTCTCCCATGGCCTCTCACATACAGAGGGTTGTGATGTATAGAGAGGCACCTGGGAAGAGTGGTTGTAGTGGCACTGGAGTGGATGTGCTAGCTGTGATTTGTGGATCTTGTAAATCTTGCAGCAGATGGGCCCCTAAGGCTAGGACAACTGGAGGAGTTACTGCGTCAAGGGCCAATTTTCTCAGATAGGACGGATTGCTTTTGTCTCACAGCCTAGTGTTTGAAAGGAGGTGTTTGCATTGGAAAGCTTACTCTGAAGCGGTTATTACGTTGCTTCAACCCAGGAGACCATCCACTTCTCTGGCTTATGTTAGAATGTGGTGAGTGTTTGAAACGTATCTGAAGGAAGATTTTCACCCTGCAGGTGTGGCAGGGTCTCATATTAGGGTCTAGTAAATGATCTGACTTATAGCTCGCTACAGGTGCAAGTGGCAGCTTTAGGCTGTTTCTGAGGTAAGGTTCAGGGAATACCTCTGGTTTTGCATCCGGATGTGATTTGTTTTCTTAAGAGTGTGAACCATTTGTGTCCTCTGGTTTTCAGAATGCGCTCTTTGGAACCTTAATTTGGTCCTTGGAGTTCTGTGTGGATCTTAGTTTGAACCATTTGAGACAGATGTCTCTGAAGGTTCTTACTTTGAAAGTAATTTTCTTGGTGGTGGTAGTGTTTAGCCTGAAGGATTTCTGAATATTAGGCCTTGTCCTGTAGAGATCCTTTCATATGATGCCTTCTTTTTTGCCAAAAGTTGTCTCTCTGTTTCATCTTAGCCAAATGTTGAAGCTCCCCACATTATGACATTTGGATGCAGCGCTGCCAAGTGCAAGAGCACTTCATTTATTGGATGTTTGCTAGACTTTGTTGCAGTATCTTAGTCATTAATGGTTTTAGAAGATCAGATCATCTCTTTGTGTTTAGCGATGCAAAGAAAGGAAGAAAGGCTTATAGGGCCACAATTGCACAGTGGCTAAAAGAAGCAATTGTATTGGTGTATATGTATAAAGGACAACCAATTCCAGAGGGGCTGGATGCGCATTATACCTGGGTCCAAGCAGCGTCCTGGGCAGAGTGGCAGCTGATTTCCCCACAGGAGATCTATCAAGTGCCAACATGGTCTTTGCTTCACATTTTCACCAGACATTACCAACTGGATGTTTGGACACTGGAGGAGGCACAGTTTGAAGAGATTGTGTCGCGAGCTGGTCTTTCGGGTTCCCGTCTGATTTAGGGGAGCTTGGGTACATCCCACTCATCTGCACGGAGTGGGGGTGTGAACAGGAAAGGAAAACTTGGTTCTTACCTGCTAATTTTTGTTCCTGGAATACCACAGATCAGTCCAGAACCCTGCCCTTTTTGTTTGGAAAAACCAATCTCTCTTCTGGATGTATATAGTGCAGAAACTACTATTGGAAGTTTTCAATTTCTGTTGTTTGAGATGAGGGCTCCAATGCAGGGGTTCTGACCTTTCCCCTGCTCATCCTAGACAGGGAGTTAGGTTAGTTTTTGACAAACATTCATCTTGGCTTGGGTACAGATCAATATAGAGGGACTGCAGGTGGCACTCTTATGTAGCAGTGTCTGAATAGTTTTTATTCCCTTCCTCCATCTGCTGGTAGGGATGCAAAATCTACTGGTCTGATCTGTGGTATTCCAAGAATGAAACCGAGCAGGTAAGAACCAATTTTCCTTTTCCAGTGCTGAGGTCTACCTGTGCCAAAAATCATCAGTTCTGTAGGAAGTGCCAGTGCTGTTTGCAGTCACCAGCACCAACAAGCAAAGGCAATGTACCCTCATTGTTGCTATCAACTTCTTAGCACCGCCAAGAAAATATTGGTTTCAATCCAGCAAAGCAAATTGTTATGCTAAATCTACTGCAAAACAATCTACATTAATCAGATTCTGGAACAAAAAATCAATCATATATGAAGATTCCTCCTTCTAAACATCATCTCTTTTTATAAGAAAAATGTAGCTTGCCTTTTTAAGAACTGTTTGACCAATAATCCGCACTCTCCATCTCCTCCATCAAGCATAGACCCAATGTGTATGGTTCCAAAATCTGAGACTGTCTTCTATTCTGCTATTTCAATCTAGGTAAGAGATTTTACCTAGTGAGGGTCAAAGTAAGTCTAATAGTTTACAGTTGTGTAAGGATACAGTAACCTTAGGAGAGCCACATATCCTGCCTTCTGACTCTAAACAGACACTTGTTATAATTCTTTTTCATGCTATTGAGGAATCCATTGGTTTACCTTCAGACTCCTCTTATCAACTTTGCAGAAGTACTTATGTGCCAGAAGACAGCATATCCTGCTTTTGTCCAAACAAAATAACAAAATACCATTCACCTTGCAAGAAGAGGCGGAACCAAAGGAAGATATTTTTGGAGTAGTAAAGTACATTCAAGCCCCACAACAAGAGATGTCTTTCCCAGAACATAGTTTGCTTGAAGAGATGTAAACTAGACTGTGGCAGGCACCCTTAAGTACATTACCAATAGCTAGAAAACTGGATAAATCCAACCACTTCCTGGGCCTCAACATTTCAATTTACTCATGAATCTGTAGTTATAAAATCAACAATGAAAAGGGCAAAAAAGTCCAAGATGTGCCACCCCTCCAGGGAAAGATCCTAATTGATTGAACTCATTAACATAGCTAACTGAAAAAAAAAATATTTTTTTTGCTAACTTCTAGAATAAGTGCACATCAATTTAACCTGATTCAATTCATGTATGCCACCTTACAGAAGTTCCAAAATATTACCAAATAACTCCCTTTGGATGCCATGGATTTCTTCATGCCTATGCTATAAGAAACGAAGTAATTTGAAAAAAAGTTGAATCTAATCAGCTGCTTATACATATGACAACGCTTCTAGAATGGCTGCAGTTGTAATTAAAGCTAGAAAGTTATCATGGCTTAGAGCTTCAGTTCTTCATGAGGATGTTCATGAAAAACTTGTGGATACTCCATGCACAGGAGAAAATCTTTTTGAAGAAAAAGTTAAAGAAGGTGGCTGTTTAATAAAAAATCATTGTTCCACTCTCCTTACTCTGTCAGCAGCTACACCTGAGCCATTATCTATAACCAGAAAAAGGTCAGCCTTAGCAATACAGAACAAGGTATTACTTTTCAAGAAGAAGATACCAATCCTATTCCTTTCAATTATCCCCAGCTGCAGTAGCAACGGAACAGGTCCATGTCCTAGAGAATAGAACAGTCTAAGCAACTCCAGCAGGTACAGCAAAGCAAAAATCTGATCTTTTTTTTACTACACGTTCACAAATGTAACCCAATTAGATTTCAACAGCCTTTCACTGGAGGGAAGGCTTTGGCACTTCACACCCTTATGATTAATAACTATGCCTGTTGGGTATTGAAGATAACATAAGGGGGATATAGCTTGAATTTCAAGGACTATCCCCTGAACAAACCAGTAAAAATCACTTGACAGCAGAGCAACTTCTTCACCATGAGCTGTAGCTAAACAGGTGCATAATGTGCAGCGGCAAAAGCCTGAAAAGATGCATGGGGAGAGGAATGGTCAGCAGAAAAAAACGAGGTGATCAACACTTGTGAGACCTCATCTGGAATACTGTGCATAAACCTGGAGTGTGCGTCTTCAAAAGGATATAAATTAGAAGGAGATGGTCCAGCAGGTAGCTATTAAAATGGCAATGGTATTTGTTTATAAAACATATAGGGATAGGCTTAACAATCTAAATATATATCCTAGAAGAAAGGTGGGATAGGGAAAATATGATAGCGATGTTTAAATACCAAGGTATTATTGCACAGGATACAGGCCTTTTTTCAACAGAAGTCTTAAAAAGGAGGGGTCATGGGATGAGGGTGAAAAAAGGAGTAAGGTAAGGAAATATTTCTTTAAAGAAAGGGTGGCACATGCATGGAACAGTCTCCTAGTGGAGGTGGTGGAGACCAGCACGGTAATCTGGATGCAAGAAAGCATGGGACAAGCACAAGAAATATTTGAGGAAGTGGTAGGCATTATAGAAGAGAGCAGTAGATGTGGATATACAGAATAGATGGGCTATAGGATCTTTTTCGGCAGCCTGCAAACATTGGCATTGATCAGTTTCCCAAAATGCAGTTTAGATCAGACTCCTATTACAGACTTCATAGGATCCCCCCTTGACACAACGCAGGAGAAGGCAATCCTTTTACAGTGGGCAGGTGAATTGACCAAGATAACCCTTGCACAGCAAAAAATAGTTTACTACCTGTTTATAAAATATATATATATTTTTAAACATTTAGAACAGTGGTTCCCATACCTATCCTGGAGGACCCCCAGCCAGTCAGGTTTTCAGGATATCCTCAAAGAATATGCATGAGATAACATTTGCAAGCTATGGAGGCAATGCCTGCACATTTATCTCATGCATATTCATTGTGGATATCCTGAAAACCTGACCTGCTGGGGGTCCTCCAGGACAGGTTTGGGAATATCTGCCTTAGAACAATTGTAAAATCAATAACATATATAAAATATATGAAAGAAGAAAGAACAAAAGATTTCCAGGCATAACAAAGACAAAATAAAAATATACCAATGAATCAATAGCTAAGTAGAAAAGAGGCAATTAACCAATTTATAATTGCTGTGATCTCAAAGTCCAATAAGGGCCCCAAACCTGATCATAATCCCTCCACTCTGTTCTGAAGCATTTAGATATTTTTCTCCATCCATACATATTTTGTCACCATAGTCCTCCTCCAATCCATCGATTTCCAGAAGAACACTATAGTGATTCTGGCTGCAGGTAATAAATGAGAAATCCTCTGTACTGGCCTCCTAACAAACCAGAAGACTCATCTGAGGAGATAGATTGAAGATGTGACCAATGACTAGTATTTCTTTATTCACATCTACCCAAAACCTACCTACTATAGGACATTCCCACCACGTCTGCAGATAAGATGCATCAGATGCATCAGATCTTCTCTTCACTGCTCCATCGCCGGGGAAGGCCTGCGCTATCGGCGCCGAGCCCCACCGGGGAAAGGTCAGTGTCTAGCCCCCTCGCCCGAGCGGCCTCAGCGCCGAGAACGGGCCGGAGAGAAAAAGAAAAGAAAAACTTACAGCAGCAGCTAGAACGGGAAAAAATTGAAAAAATCGCGCCGAACCCGCCGAGACACGCCCACGACGCCGCTCACGCCGCCCAGCGCAGACAGCGAGGCAAAAGCTAAGTCAATTTAAAGCTTTTAAAACAACTCACATCCGCGCCAAAAATCGCCGTGATCCGAAGCCCCGTCCGCCGAAGCCAGCCTCCAATAGGAGCCTGCCCAGAGGGGCTTTAAATTCGATTAAGCCCGGCGCCGCGCGCCTTGTGTCGCGCGCCTAAGGAGCGTGACAAAGGGGCCTGCCCCTTTGTCTCGCCCCTTCGTCTCAGCCCCGAGGAAGCCACGATCTCCATCCTCAGATAAAACTATAACTTATACAAATGCCAACGACCATGGACAAACGGATTTCTCGGAACGGATAAAGCTATCACGCACCAACCCCTTCCAAACATCTCAACCAATCCTTTCCAGCCAAAATACAGCACCCTTTACAATCTCGCCAGCGTCCATCAAGACAAATCAGCATGCTATCCAGCCCTCACAGCATCCACTCCAGCAGTTCCAGCACCCACTCCAGCAGTTCCAGCATCCACTCCAGCAGTCCAGCACCCACTCCAGCATCCACTCCTGCAGTTCCAGCATCCACACCAGCAGTTCCAGCATCCACTCCAGCAGTCCAGCACCCACTCCAGCATCCACTCCTGCAGTTCCAGCATCTACTCCAGCAGTTCCAGCATCCACTCCAGCAGTCCAGCACCCACTCTAGCAGTTCCAGCATCCACTCCTGCAGTTCCAGCATCCACTCCAGCAGTTCCAGCATCCACCACAGCATCCACTCCAGCAGTTCCAGCATCCACCACAGCATTTCCAGCATCCAATCCACAAGTCCCAACATCCATACTAGCAGATTCTGAACGTAACCGGTTACAGACCTACCCCTATTTATAACCACAGCATATTAGCCTACAATGATACACCACCACTCCATCCCCATACTCAAGAGAAAACCCAGAAATAACTCTCCACCAGATCCCATTCAGACACCCAGACAAAAGACTCATCAACATCATGACATCTCCCATTACACAACTTCTAGGCCTCTCATTATTCACTTTAACCTTATTCAATGCACAGTCACTTTCCAAAAAAATGCACCTTCTCAATGATTACCTCATTGACAACAACCCTGACATATGTGCAATAACAGAAACCTGGTTAAAACCCACGGACATATCATTAACAAACCAATTACCTACACAATCCTTCGACCTCTTCTCAATACCTAGACCAAAAAAGAAAGAAGGAGGAATTCTACTTGCTGCAAAAAAACAACAGGGCCTAACCCTACAACTATCATACGCCACTTCAAAACTTGAATGCTCCATATTCAAATCTCAACATCTACAAATATTCCTCATCTTCGCCACACCAGGAACTCTAGAGGCTAACCCCTCCCCTCTAATAGAGATGATAGCCAAACACCTAAACTCAGACAAACCAACCATCATACTGGGAGACTTCAACATTCATGTGGACTCCATCCCTCAATCCACTAACTGCAAAACCTTCCTTTCCTCCCTCAGTCACCTTGGATTCTCACAAATAATCAGCGGGCCCACCCACAAAGCAGGTCATACATTAGACCTCATATTTATCAACGATAGCTGGTCCATCCACACCAATCCCACCTGCACGCCAATCCCCTGGTCAGACCACCAGATCATAGACACAACCCTCAAAATGAAAAACACACCACCTCCAAACATCTCCAAAACCACCATTCATTTCAGGAAACTATGCTCACTGGAGTTACTCACCGAACATTGCTCCAAAGATCTCAAACATATAGACCTCTCAGACGCCAACACAGCCACCACTTCATGGATCAAACTCACGAACAAAATAGCGGATCAACTCTGCCCAACCTCCTCAAAAATAATCCAACCGGCACGAGACAACAGAAAACCATGGTTCACCCCAGAACTCAAAGCCCTAAAACAAAAATTACGAAACAAAGAACAAAGCTGGAGAAACAACTCTACACCCACATCCAGACTGGACTACAAAGCCACCCTCAACACCTACAGAAACGCCATACACAAAACAAAAAAGGACTTCTATGCGAAAAGAATTCATAACTTCATCTTCGACTCGAAAGCTTTATTCTCTTACGTATCATCTCTCACCAAACCAACACCACCATCCATTCCAGACCAACTAGCACTCAGCAAGGCCAACGAATTAGCCACCTACTTCAAAACAAAAATCTCAAACCTTACTCGCTCCCTTACAACCCATCAAACTCTTCCAACACCTCATAGCACATTCCAACCCACTCTGAATTCTAGACTAGAGTCATTCGAGCCCACATCCGCCATGGAGATTGAAAATTTACTTAAAAAAATTAAACCATCTGCACATCCCTCGGACCCACTCCCTACTTATCTGCTCACCGCCATCCCTAGCACCGTCGCAAAACCTATTGCAGAAATCATCAATACCTCTTTAGCCATGGGCACAGTTCCTAATCAACTAAAACTTTCAATCATCAAACCCCTACTGAAAAAACCAACTGCATCACTAAGGGACCCAGCTAACTTCAGACCCATTGCAAACCTGCCCCTGATCTCCAAACTGATGGAAAAAGTCGTAAATAAACAACTTTCCGAATATCTCGAGGAGCACAACATTCTTTCCCCTGCACAATATGGTTTTTGAAAATCACTAAGCACAGAGTCACTTTTGCTTTCTCTCACTGATAATTTACTTTTGAACATGGAGAAAAAACAGTCATTCTTACTGATTCTATTAGACCTATCCTCAGCGTTCGACACAGTAAATCACTCACAACTCCTAGAACAACTATCAAACATAGGAATAAAAGGCACAGCTCTCAGTTGGTTCAAATCATTCCTATCAAACAGGTTTTACAAGGTCAGAATTAATAACAAGGAATCTGACCCCATCCTATCAGACCAAGGCGTACCTCAAGGTTCATCCCTCTCTCCCACCCTGTTCAACGTCTACCTCCTCCCCCTCTGCCATCTGCTATCACAACTCAAACTTACTCATTACCTCTATGCAGACGACATCCAGATCCTCATCCCCATCACAGAATCTATTCAAAAAACCTTCGCCTACTGGGAGAACTGTCTTCAACCAATTAAACAACTACTCTCCAGCCTGAACCTGATTCTAAACTCCAGCAAAACAGAGTTGCTACTGATTTCACACAACCCGAACACCCACACATCTATCCTGACACAAACCACATCTTTAAACATGGAGCTCTCTGCTGACATCAGGAATCTAGGAGCATGGCTTGACAACCAACTTAACCTAAAAAATTCATAAACACAACCACCAGGGATTGCTTCTTTAAACTACAGGTCCTAAAGAAACTAAAGCCACTCCTTCACTTCAATGACTTTTGCTTCGTCCTTCAATCCATTATTTTTTCGAAACTTGATTACTGCAACTCAATCTTACTTGGCCTCCCCTCCAACAGCATCAAACCCCTACAGATGGTACAAAATGCCGCAGCCAGAATCCTAACTAACACTAATAGAAGAGACCATATTACCCCCATCTTGAGCAACCTCCACTGGCTACCCATCAAACAGAGAATCCTATATAAAACCTTAACCATCATTCATAAAGCAATTCATAACATCGCACCTATATCTCTACAAACCCAACTTCGTCCACACTTATCTTCCAGACCCATCAGAAATGCCTACAAAGGCACATTAGTCGCAGCTCCTGCCAAATCAACACTAAGAAAAAGAGCACTCTCCACTGCGGGACCACACCAATGGAATGCGCTACCACCCGACCTACGACTCGAACCCAATCTACCAGAGTTCAAAAAAAGGTTAAAAACCTGGCTCTTCAGGCAAGCGTTCCAATTCCCAGAGTGTAACTAGGCACCCTCCTGACTTTCAGATCCAACCTATGCAGGGTGTCACTAACACCTTGACACTTAATTTCATACCCGTACTTGCTTATTCGCATATCTATTTAACAGTCATTATTCTCCTTTATATTACCGCTTACTGCAGACCATTTACGCTACTAAAGTTCCTTGTAAAAAATGTGAACACGCACATACTATTCAATACACGAATAAGGTTATTTTGTTATTTGTTTATATTTGTTAAATATTATTGTTACTTTCAATGTTCCTTGTAATAATATTCAATGGTTGATTAGTTATTGTTCAATGTTCTATGTAAAATTACCCCGGTCTAACCTCCCAGACCAGGGCAACCTTTTCGTTACTTGTAAACCGGATTGATTTGTATTGCATACAGGAATTCCAGTATATAAAAATTAAAAATAAATAAATAAAATAAATCTACACCCCTGCCAACAAAATGGACTCAAGTTACAGAACTTAGAAAAGTACAATGGATGCCTGTAGGACCTGTGTAACAGCTTAAACAGTTATTCTTTATCTTTATTACAGATTGATAGTTTCTGAATAAAACACTAAATAGAGTGCCTTTCATCTACATCAAGATTTAAAGAAATATTGAAGTTCCATTTATCAATTAAATAATTTTTAGACTCCATATCTTATAAATTCCCATGCAAATATCCATAAACTTGGAAGATAAGCTTGCCTAGAGATTGTTTAAAAAGGATCTTTTCTAGACCATTTTTATCTCCTTAATTTACAAACATACTCTCTGTTGTGAAATATATCCCTGCACAAATGGGGTGATATACCAAATTCTTCAATCACATCCTCAAATGATTTGTAAATATTGTCCCTTCATATATGCCCTAAAATTTTTAACCCCTTCTCTGCCCACCTTTGGAAGCCAGAGAAAAGGTGAGATGAGAACTGGATTATTTGAACGAGGGGAAATGGGAGAAAAACCACCCAGCTCCGTCTTAAGGTGTTTGTGAGTAATTGACTAACTCTTAAGAATGTGAGAGAAAATTAGACTAATCCTATTAATGATGGTCAATATTATAAGGCTTGATGAATAGCTCAACAGTGAAGCTAGACTATGCCCCTGCATCTGTAATTCTTCCAGGGCCCACCAAGCATAGAAGAGAGAATCACTACTTAACCACTC
The DNA here is from genome assembly GCF_901001135.1 of Rhinatrema bivittatum. NCBI lineage: Eukaryota > Metazoa > Chordata > Amphibia > Gymnophiona > Rhinatrematidae > Rhinatrema > Rhinatrema bivittatum. The sequence continues at coordinate 252,098,559 of NC_042619.1, forward strand.
CCTTATCCCCACCGGTCTTACAGGAAGATAATACAAATATAAATTGGGAAAAACCAGAGCACCACAACTTGTGACATCTGTAGAATAGAAAGTATAATAGGAGTCTTTCCCTTCCCAAAAAAAAGCCCTCTTAACAGAAACCAAAGCCCAGTGGTATATTCCATGCTAGATATTAAAACAAATAAAGCAATGGGGTAGTACCATCATCTTCACCAAAGATACCCTCCGTAGAAAAGATAAAGGAAGAGGTGTCCATCTGCCTAGGTCTGATTTCAATTTCTGAATGGGATCTGGAAAATGTAGCTTAGAAAAGCTCGGCCAAATTGGCCAAGACATTTATACCCACATCTCAAAGAGATAGTAACTCAATAATATACCTGGACTTGACCAACATTACTCAAATAATGATTTTATTTATGAAATTGTAACCAAACTTTATTGGCACCTGTTAGAATGTACGATATCCTAGATGTACTAACCTTAGGGGCGGATTTTCAGAGCCCTGCTCGCCGGGAAGCCTATTTTACATAGGCCTCCCGGCGCGCGCAGAGCCCCGGGACTCGCGTAAGTCCCGGGGTTCTCCAAGGGGGGCGTGTCGGGGGCGGGCCCGGTCGTCGCGGCGTTTCGGGGGCGTGTCGGCAGTGTTTTGGGGGCGGGTACGGGGGGCGTGGCTACGGCCCGGGGCGGTCCGGGGGGCGTGGCCGCGCCCTCCGTACCCGCCCCCAGGTCACGGCCCGGCGCGCAGGAGGCCCGCTGGGCGCGCGGGGATTTACGCCTCCCAGAGGGAGGCGTAAATCCCCCAACAAAGGTAAGGGGGGGGTGTAGACAGGGCCGGGCGGGTGGGTTAGGTAGAGGAAGGGAGGGGAAGGTGAGGGGAGGGTGTTAGAGGATTCCCTCCGAGGCCGCTCCGATTTCGGAGCGGCCTCGGAGGGAACGGGGGTAGGCTGCGCGGCTCAGCGCGCGCCGGCTATACAAAATGATAGCCTTGCGCGCGCCGATCCAGGTTTTTTAGTAGATACGCGCGGCTCCGCGCGTATCTACTAAAATCCAGCGTACTTTTGTTTGCGCCTGGAGCGCAAACAAAAGTAGGCTATTCGCGCGCCTTTTAAAATCCGCCCCTTAGTCTATGTGCCTATTTGTAAATCGTTGCGATGGTATATAACTTAGTGACGGTATAGAAAAGTTTTAAAATAAATAAAATAAATACCGTATTTTCATTGAAGAACTTGTCACAGGGAAGCCTCAAATAAAATTAGGGATCCTAAATTTTGGTCCAGTATCCATGGTATATATTTTGTATTGTTAATTAAATAACCTGATAAATAATTATACACTTTTAAAAGATGATGTACAGCTGGTATAGATTAATTATTTTTAGTTAAAAAGAAAAGAATATTATCTACCTCTAAGGCTATTTTATTCAATGGAATCACCAAACTGAAATACAAAACTATCAGCTGACTCCCTAATCTTTTGTGCAAGACGTTCCAGTGCTAAATGTAAATAATAAAGGTGAAAGGATAATTTTGTCTAGTTTCCCACTGGATAACAAATACATCAGAATGCCAGCTAGTCACCATAATGCGTGCTTTAGGACTGAAGTACAAAACATGAATCTACCCTATAAAACTCTTCAGGGAGGTCAATACATTTGAACACAGCAAACATGTATTTCCAAAAAATTTTATCAAAGCCTTTGCATCCAAGGAAGGGAGTAAGCCTGGAATTTTGTGGGGGTTTTGGGGGGGGGGGTGTCAACTATATAATATTAAATAGTCTCCTTGTGCTAGTGACAGAATCCCTGCCTAAATCCAGTTTGATCCTTATCTATTGATACGAGCTTAATCTGACCAAGGCCTATATGCACTGCAATCTAATGGATCTTTACCTTTCTTAAAGATTAATGTAATCAAAGCATCTAATAAATGACCAGGGGACAAAGGGGCCTCTTACAAGAAATTATAAAGTTGATGGAAGAAAGAAACATACTCTAATTGAAAATGCTTATAAAAGTCTATTTGAAACCCATCAGGGGCAGGATTCTTTCAAGAGACTAAAGTTTTAATAGCTTGAGAAATCTCCAAATGACTAATAAGCATCTTCAAAGCCTTCTGGGCCCCTGACGATAACTTTGGAAAGGTTACAGACTCCAAAAACTCTTCTCATTGAATACTGGATGCCTTCCCAGTTCTGCTCTTGAAAAAAATTTGACAATGTCCAGAGGGAAGTGATGAACTCCACCGTTACCATCTCTTTCACTGCTTAACAGCGCTAACGAGGAGTACAGCTTAGTGCCCTGCTCACAGAATATTTGTCTAGCAAATCGCACAGAGTTTTCAATCTGATCAACTTGTAGAGTTTTAAACTCATCCTGAGTCAAAGTGAGTAACCTTGGTAGAGTCATGCTGTTTATGCTTAACCTCAAGATCTTGAATCTGCTGCATGAGGGCTTGATTTTGGAGTCTTTTTCTTTGTGTCAAGTAAAAGCTATCATGCGCTCTCTAAGGACTGTTTCCCCATCTAAGCAGTGGCTCATGATCCTCCATCGGGTAATGGAATCCAAAGTCTTCTAGGACCTTCTTTACCAATTTAATAAATTCTTGATTTCTGAAAGGACATATTCAGGTACCAATTGCTTCTGGAACCCCTACAATCTAAAAATGACAATGTAAGCGAGATGGGATGGTGATTCGATATAAAACCAGAAAGTATAGCATAATCAGAAACACTAGTCAACATGGATGAATTACATAAAAGATAATCTAGCCTACTGTGCATACCATGACATGGCAAAAAGTAAGTCTAATTGTGATTGCTAGGCTACCATTTTCTCCACGCATCCTGCAACTCTAGGACTTAAAGTCCAGTCTGCAGACCACCATGCCAACAGCAGAAGGAGGACAACAGATTAATAAATATATTCCAGTACCCACCAATGATTGGGGCCAAAGTGGAGTATGTACCTACAATAAAAAAAATAGATTGATTAGAATTGGGGCCATAAGTATTCACAATAGTGATAGATTTCCCATATACGTTTCCCTCTAAAATAAGAAACTGACCATCAAGATCCTTTTATGATTGAACAACAACAAAGGGCAGTACCTTATGAATAATACAGACCATTCTACTTTTAAAGTTATATGAAGCAGAAAACACTTGACTCACCCAATGCATCTGAAGTTTACAATGTTCCTCCCTAGACCAGCAAGTTTTTCGAAGAAGTGCTATTTGTGCATTCTGCCTCTTCAGAAATTGCAAGATCTTACATCTTTTAACAGGGATGGAGATGGCTCTTAACATTAAAATAAATCAACTTCATATCAGCACTCATGTTATCCATGAAATAAAATAGCCTGAAAAACATACCATTTAAGTAAACAAATAATAAACATTCAAACACATACAAAAAAAGGAGAGAAAAGTTACATACATCTGTACATTGTCTTTTCTGATATACTGTATATTAGTTACATTAAGTCTTTTTGATTTTGAATAACCTCACAAACCAACTATGAAACCTCCATGCCCTCCCCCACAACATAATCAATATCTTCTCCAGGAAAATCAGCAGTAAGAAATAAATTATGGTAAAACCTCATAGAGTCCAAAATCGTGAAAAAGTAAATAGTAAACAAACAAGCATGGCCATGTAGCTGTTCCCCTTTAAAGAAAATACACAGTACCAACGCCCCCAGAAAATCTTCAAACATCCAAACAACCCCAATAGCCAACCCAAAACTAAACACTTCCCACCCCCGCCGCCTTTTCCCTGCAAAGTACAAACTCTCCAAAAACTGGTCTTTGCCAAAAAGGAAAATCTTTCAGCTGGGGAATCCCATCCCCTTTAATTGCTGCTCTGAGCAGGCACAACTTCCCGGTTCAGTTTGCAATACCCAAACAAAAGAGACAACAGATAATTACTGCAAAAACTAATAATAATAAAAAGGTAGTGCCCTAGATAGCAAGCACATAAAAAGCAAAATAATTACAATGTTTTCAGCTGATTACTGATGGATAGCTGCCCAGGCTAAAAGGCATAATAAAAAATGAGCAAACAAAATGGAATTGCTCAGTCTCTCCTTGCTGCCATAAAGCTTGCAAAAAGAAAGGTTTTGCAAATCGGTGGAAGAAAAGAACAGACAATAAAACATGTCTGTAAATAACAACAAAATGATCCAGGAAAAAACTACAACAAACAAATAATAGAATTTAAAAAAAAAAAGAAAGAAAAATGAAGTTAAGAGCCATGGGGGATCTATAGGTACTTCAGCTCTCAATAACTTCATGCTCTGTTCAGCCCCATAAAAATAAAGCTTGCTGAAAAAAGTAGCAACAAAAGAAGCCTCTTGTGTGCGAACAGGAGAAATATAGTTGATAAACTTACTGACCTCCTCAGGAGCATTAAACATTTTCACCTTTTTGTCATTCATCACCTGCAATTTGGCTGGATACACCATAGCATATGACAAGCCTTTCTTTTATTTATTTATTTTTATTTTATGTTCTGCTTTTTGGCACTTCAAAGTGGATTACATGCAGGTTCCAAATAACTCTGGCACCGCTTTTGCACCAGTTGAGAGAGATCTAGAAAAAAACATTTTTCTCCACCTTGATACGCTACTGCTAGAATCCGTTGTTTGTCCCAAAGGTTGTGCAGATGACACTAATGGCTCTGGGTCCTCAATATTTATCCATATCTGGAGCTAAAGCATGGTGAGCCTGATCTATTTCAAGTGTGTCATTCTTCAACTCTAGGTCAAGTAAACTCAGGTAGCCATTTTGAAAGAAATCCAACAGGATCCTGGTCCTCCCACATGCTCGGGCATGCCCTTAATCCATAAGTTATTGCACCGATTTATGATTTTCCCAAATTGTTGATCTTTTCGTCGAGTACTTTTAACTTTTCTTTCCAACATTTCTATCTTGCTACCATAATTAGTTAACAACATGTTGTCTAGGTTAACACACCCAAAGGTCAGTGGAAGTTTTCTCCTTCTGCTCCCTAACCGAGAAAACAAGTTGAGCAACTTTCTCAGCAACAATTTCAAGTTTCGAATTAATACTCCTTGTAGACTTTGTAGAGAGAGATTTTCTCAACAAGTCTGGTGAATCATTTAGAGAAGTAGACTTAGTCCATTCTTCATCAACCGAGAAAGAGTCATCACTCTAAAGGGGTAGGTTTCCCAGAAATAGTGTTGATATTCGCCTCTTGCTGTTTAGGAGCCTTGTATTTTCTACATTTTAGGTATAGAGTATTTAGAAAACTCTTTAACCATGGCAAAGAAGTCAGCAAGCTAAAATAATTCTGTAGGATGGAAAAGAAAAAAACAGCTGAGAAGGAGTTGAGCCACCATGCTGCTACTCTCTTCAATGTATCATGTGGCTCTTCCTATTGCCTGTGGGGGTTTTTTTTCCATGAAAATCTTGGGTCACATGGAGGCAACTGTCTGTTACGCTATTTGTGCATTTCGACAGTCACAATGGCAAATGAAAGCTCAGTGGAACCAACATATACAACTACTTTCCCACAAGGGGAGCTGAATCCCACAAATCTTAGTCCTGGGGGAATTCTCTGCTACTGCGGAGCGCAGAATTTGCACAGAATTCCCCCCCCCCCATGCAGAAAATAGCAGAGGAGACCCCGGCATGCTGCGAATGGAGCGCGTGAAGACGAAGGCCCGCGTGTGCCGCAGGATGCTCTCTGTTTGTGGCGAAGATGAAGGCCCCGGCGCGCCATTTGCGTGTGCCAAGAATGGAGTGTGCTCCACTTGCAGCGAAGATAAAGGTCCCAGTGAGAGGGGGGAGGGGAGGGTGAGAGAGAGCATGGGAGGTAAGAGAGCGGGGGGGGGGGTGCTTGAGTGTGGGTTTCAGAGAGAGGGAGCCTATATGAGGGGAGGGTGTTGGGGGAGGGTGAGAGAGCAGGAGGGTGTGAGAGAGAGCATGGGAGGTAAGAGAGTGGGGGGGATGCTTGAGTGTGGGTTTCAGAGAGAGAGAGAGAGCCTATATGAGGAGATTGTGAAGGAGTATGTATGTGTGTGAGAGACTGGGAGATCAAGTGTATGTGAGGGTGCTAGCCTGTGTGAAGGGATTGTGTATGTGTTAGACAGAGCCTGTGTGAAGGGGTGCGTGAGAGAGAGACAGAGCCTGTGTGAGGAGGTAAGTGTGAGAGAGAAAGGGAGAGTGTGTGGGTGTGTATGCAAGAAAGAGGGCCCTGTATGAGGGTGTGTGTATATGTACTAGACAGAGATGGAGCATGTGTGTGAGAGAGAGAGGGAAGGACAGAGGGAGCCTGTGTGAGGGGCAGTACTGAGAACGGGGTCCAACTCTGGGACTGGGATAGAGTGGAAGGGGTTGAGCCTAGAGGTGGAGGTGAGAGATACTGGCAGGTGGAAGAGTTGGGGCCTGAGAGGGCAAAGTGGCCAGGGGAGTAGGGAAAGCGAGTTGAAGGGACTCTCTTACAGTAAATTTCTAGGAAAATTCTGCTCAAAATATTTAAAATTCTGCATCTTTAAGTAATAACCTTTTTCTGTATTAATTTAAAATGTAATTACTTAGACTGTCATGTAAATTGTGTTATTTTGACCAATATAAAGTTTGCAGAATTTTGCAGAATTTTAATTTTTTTGTGCAGAATTTCACCAGGAGTAAAATCTATTCGGAGATCAGTCTTTCCACTAACCTCAGTTTTAGATTTATTTATTTATTTATTTAACAGTTTTATATACCGAAGTTCTAGCAACAAAGTTACTAATCAATTCGGTTTACATTGTAACAATAAAATTGACAGAATGTAGATTACAATACCCACAGATGTCGCCAGTCAGGGATGGGGGGAGCTCATCTAAACATCTGCTATTCTGGACTTCCAATCATGGTCTGAGTGGGGTAAGCAGTGACCTGACTAAACTTCCTGCCGTAATTGATATAATTCACTATTCCCTGTACGTACCCGGATCAGTCCAGACTCCTGAGTTTTGCGCCCCCCCCCCCCCCCCAGCAGATGGAGACAGAGAATGGGATACCCTGGATCTGGAATTGAAAGTTAGCAAGACTATGGATAAGCTATATAAGAACATAAGAAAATGCCATACTGGGTCAGACCAAGAATCCATCAAGCCCAGCATCCTGTTTCCAACAGTGGCCAATCCAGGCCATAAGAACCTGGCAAGTACTCAAAACATAAGTCTATCCCTTGTTACTTTTGCTAATGGCAGTGGCTATTCTCTAAGTGAACTTAATAGTAGGTAATGGACTTCTCCTCCAAGAACTCATCCAATCCTTTTTTAAACACAGCTATACTAACTGCACTAACCACATCCTCTGGCAACAAATTCCAGAGTTTAATTGTGCGTTGAGTAAAAAAGAACTTTCTCCGATTAGTTTTAAATGTGCCCCATGCTAACTTCATGGAGTGCCCCCTAGTCTTTCTACTATGCGAAAGAGTAAATAACCGATTCACATCTACCCGTTCTAGACCTCTCATGATTTTAAACACCTCTATCATATCCCCCCTCAGCCGTCTCTTCTCCAAGCTGAAAAGTCCTAACCTCTTTAGTCTTTCCTCATAGGGGAGCTGTTCCATTCCCCTTATCATTTTGGTAGCCCTTCTCTGTACCTTCTCCATCGCAATTATATCTTTTTTGAGATGCGGCGACCAGAATTGTACACAGTATTCAAGGTGCAGTCTCACCAAGGAGCGATATAGAGGCATTATGACATTTTCCGTTTTATTCACCATTCCCTTTCTAATAATTCCCAACATTCTGTTTGCTTTTTTGACTGCCGCAGCACACTGAACCGATGATTTCAATGTGTTATCCACTATAACGCCTAGATCTCTTTCTTGGGTTGTAGCACCTAATATGGAACCCAACATTGTGTAATTATAGCATGGGTTATTTTTACCTATATGCATCACCTTGCACTTATCCACATTAAATTTCATCTGCCATTTGGATGCCCAATTTTCCAGTCTCACAAGGTCTTCCTGCAATTTATCACAATCTGCTTGTGATTTAACTACTCTGAACAATTTTGTGTCATCTGCAAATTTGATTATCTCACTCGTCATATTTCTTTCCAGATCATTTATAAATATACAAGCCGTTAAGCCCGTTAAAACGGGCTACATCCCTCTGTCTCTCACCTCCCCCTCATTCTCTCTCCCCTCACTCTTCACCACCCCCCTACCTCCTCCCTCCCTCACCCACTCCTCTCCACCCCTCCCACTCAGTCACTCACTCCCTCCCCCCTCTCTCCCTCCCTCTCACTCACTCAGTCCCACTCACTCTCACTCAGTCCCCACTCCCTCCGTCCTCTCCCTCAGTCCCACTCCCTCCCTCCCTCCCTCTCTCTCCCTCAGTCCCACTCCCTCCCTCAGTCCCACTCACTCCCTCTCACTCAGTCCCCCCTCCCTCTCACTCAGTCCCTCCCCCCCAGTCCCTCCCCCTCACTCAGTCCCTCCCTCCCACTCAGTCTCACTCACTCCCTCCCCCTTCTCTCCCTCCCTCTCACTCACTCAGTCCCACTCACTCTCACTCAGTCCCCACGCCCTCCGTCCTCTCCCTCAGTCCCACTCCCTCCCTCCCTCTCTCTCCCTCAGTCCCACTCACTCCCTCTCACTCAGTCCCCCCTCCCTCTCACTCAGTCCCTCCCCCCAGTCCCTCCCCCTCACTCAATCCCTCCCTCCCACTCAGTCCCTCCCTCCCCCCTCTCTCCCTCCCTCTCTCACTCACTCAGTCCCACTCACTCTCCCTCAGTCCCACTGCCTCCCTCTCTCTCCCAGTCCCACTCCCTCCCTCAGTCCCACTCCCTCTCACTCAGTCCCCCCTCTCCCTCTCACTCAGTCCCACTCCCTCACTCAATCCCTCCCCTCCCACTCAGTCCCTCCCTCCCACTCTCTCTCTCCGTCCCTCCCTCCCACTCAGGTCCGTCCCTCCCTCTCTCTCTCTCTTCTCCCTCCCTCGCTACTGGCCGCTACCGCCGCCCGCTACCGCCGCTAGCCCCGCTACCACCGGCCGACCCTCCGCCGTCGCCCGCGTACCGCCGTCCGCCAGCCGCTCTCGCTACCCCAGCCCGCCGCCGCTACCGCCGCCCGCTGCCGGTACCGCCGCCGCCTCTCGCTACCGCCGTCGCCGCCCGCTGCTGCCACTGGGCGCCGCCATTTTTTTTCTGACGCTGGCTCAGATCGACGTGCTCGCCCGCACATGCGCGGTAGAGCTGGTCTCTACTGCGCATTTGCGGGCCGTCGGTCAGAGCCCATTTATAAGGTAGATTGAAAAGTAAGGGTCCCAATACAGATCCCTGAGGCACTCCACTGTCCACTCCCTTCCACTGAGAAAATTGCCCATTTAATCCTACTCTCGGTTTCCTGTCTTTTAGCCAGTTTGCAATCCACGAAAGGACATCGCCACCTATCCCATGACTTTTTACTTTTCCTAGAAGCCTCTCATGAGGAACTTTGTCAAACGCCTTCTGAAAATCCAAGTATACTATATCTACCGGTTCACCTTTATCCACATGTTTATTAACTCCTTCAAAAAAGTGAAGCAGATTTGTGAGGCAAGACTTGCCCTGGGTAAAGCCATGCTGACTTTGTTCCATTAAACCATGTCTTTCTATATTTATTTATTTATTTATTTAACAGCTTTTAATATACCGGTGTTCGTGCAAGCACATCACGCCGGTTTACAATAAACTTGAGAAGGAGGAAATTACAAAAAACAGGGAGTGGGGGAATGGAGCAGGAGCGAAAAAGGGGGGGGGGGGGGGGGGGAGAGAGGTAAAGGAGGAAAGACAGCAGTTGAGAAAGGTACAAGGAACGTATCAGTATTTACAAAAAAGGTTGCTTAACATGGTGGATTATATTGATAACTTATTAAACAATTAAACACATATATATAAACTCATATGTATAAACTATTAGCTTATTTACAGCAGTTATAGCAAGTAGTAACGGTATCATGATTTAAACATAAAGGTTGAAAGTTTTAACTGGGGGTACAGTGGAGCACGGTAGATAGGTGGGGATGGGGTGATAGGTGGGCGGGGGTATAGGGAAAGGGTGGAGGGAGGGTGGGTATGGGTGGGTTGAAGGTGAGACTAGGGAGGTTTCAGGGAGGTGAGACAGGGGATTGAATCATATCCTCGTTCTCGTTCTGTGATTTTGATGTTTAGAACACTTTCCACTATTTTTCCTGGCACTGAAGTCAGGCTAACCGGTCTGTAGTTTCCCGGATCGCCCCTGGAGCCCTTTTTAAATATTGGGGTTACATTTGCTATCCTCCAGTCTTCAGGTACAATGGATGATTTTAATGATAAGTTACAAATTTTTACTAATAGGTCTGAAATTTCATTTTTTAGTTCCTTCAGAACTCTGGGGTGTATACCATCCGGTCCAGGTGATTTACTACTCTTCAGTTTGTCAATCAGGCCTACCACATCTTCTAGGTTCACCGTGATTTGATTCAGTCCATCTGAATCATTACCCATGAAAACCTTCTCCATTACGGGTACCTCCCCAACATCCTCTTCAGTAAACACCGAAGCAAAGAAATCATTTAATCTTTCCGCGATGGCCTTATCTTCTCTAAGTGCCCCTTTAACCCCTCGATCATCTAACGGTCCAGCTGACTCCCTCACAGGCTTTCTGCTTCGGATATATTTAAAAAAGTTTTTACTGTGAGTTTTTGCCTCTACAGCCAACTTCTTTTCAAATTCTCTCTTAGCCTGTCTTATCAATGTCTTACATTTAACTTGCCAATGTTTATGCTTTATCCTATTTTCTTCTGTTGGATCCTTCTTCCAATTTTTGAATGAAGATCTTTTGGCTAAAATAGCTTCTTTCACCTCACCTTTCTTAATGTGTGGAATACATCTGGACTGTGCTTCTAGAATGGTATTTTTTAACAATGACCACGCCTCTTGGACATTTCCTTTCAGTTTTTTTCTAACAATTTTTCTCATTTTATCAAAGTTTCCCTTTTGAAAGTTTAGCATGAGAGCCTTGGATTTGCACACTGTTCCTCTTCCAGTCATTAAATCAAATTTGATCATATTATGATCACTATTGCCAAGCGGCCCCACCACCATTACCTCTCTCACCAAGTCCTGTGCTCCACTGAGAATTAGATCTAAAATTGCTCCCTCTCTCGTCGGTTACTGAACCAATTGCTCCATAAAGCTATCATTTATTCCATCCAGGAACGTTATCTCTCTAGCGTGTCCCGATGATACATTTACCCAGTCAATATTGGGGTAATTGAAGTCTCCCATTATTACTGCACTACCAATTTGGTTAGCTTCCCTAATTTCTCTTAGCATTTCACTGTCCGTCTCACCATCTTGACCAGGTGGACGGTAGTATACCCCTATCACTATAGTCTTCCCCGACACACAAGGGATTTCTACCCATAAAGATTCAATTTTGTATTTAGTCTCATGCAGGATGTTTATCCTGTTGGACTCTATGCCATCCCGGACATAAAGCGCCACACCTCCTCCCGGGTGCTCCTCTCTGTCATTGCGATATAATTTGTACCCCAGTATAGCACTGTCCCATTGGTTATCCTCTTTCCACCACATCTCTGAGATGCCAATTAAGTCTGGAGGAAGCTATTGACATACTGCGGGTGCCCAAGGTGGACACGGCGGTGTCCGCAGTCACCAAAAATACCACAATCTCAGTTACGAGTGCTACAGCCCTGAAGGACCTACAGGATAGAAAGTTGGAGCTGCAGCTCAAGAACATTTTTGAAGTCTCGGCACTGGGAGTGTAGACAGCTATGTGCAGCAATTTTGCCTTACGAGCAGGCCTTCGCTGGGTTCAGCAGTTACAGGCTAATGCTGGATTTTCTGATGCAGAAGCACAGCAAGCAGAGCATCTGGAAGCTACGATCGCTTATAGTGCGGATGCACTTTATGATCTGTTACGGACTTCAGCCAGATCCATGGTGTCGCCAGCTTGTCTGCTCCTGTGGTTAAGAAATTGGTCGGCGGATATTTCCTCCAAGGCTCAGCTGGGGTTGTTGCCTTTCAAGGGTAAATTGCTTTTTGGCAAGGACCTCGAGGATATGATTCAATCCATGGGGAAAACAAGGTTCACCGACTGCCAGACAATAGACCCAAGTCGAGGGGCTCCTTTTCTTCACTGTCTCGATTCAGAGGGAATCGGAGATTTCGTCCATCCAGAGCTCCAGCTTCTTCCTTTTGGCAAGCGTCCGGTCAGCAACAGTCCTGGTCTCAGCCCTTTCGTGGCCGATGCTTTGGCAGAACCAGGGCTACCCAGTTCGCATCTGGGGCCAAGTCTTCCCAATGAAGGGATGCCGACCCATTCCTCGGTTCCAGCTGTCGGGGGCAGATTGTCCCTGTTTTACGAGGAGTGGGTCAAGGTGAAGTCGGACCAGTGGGTCCTTACTGTGATAAATCAAGGCTATGCTTTAGATTTTGCACACCGCCTTCCAGTGCAGTTTCTGGTCTCCCCATGCGGTTATGAAGAGAAACGACAGGCAGTACAAGATACCTTGCAACGCCTTCTGTAACTCGGCGCCATCACCCCGGTTCCTCAGGTGGAGCAGCAAAAAGGGCATTATTCCATTTACTTCGTAGTCCCCAAAAAAGAGGGGTCCTTCCGACTCATTCTGGATTTGACACGCATAAACTGCTGCCTCAGGGGGCCACGTTTTCGCATGGAGACATTACGGTCGGTCATTGCTTCGGTAAGAAAAGGAGTTTCTGGCGTCACTGGACCTAACGGAAGCGTATCTTCACAATGGCATTCGGGCTGACCACCAGAAGTTTCTGAGGTTCTCGGTGATGGGTCGCCATTTTCAGTTTCGAGCTTTGCCCTTCGGTCTTGCCACCGCGTCCAGAACATTTACCAAGGTAATGGTTGTGGTGGCAGCTCATCTGTGCAGAGAGGGGTTTCTGGTGCATCCATACCTGGACGACTGGCTAATTCGGGCAAAGTCAGAGTCGCTTGGCTAGTTGGCAATTCGCAAAGTGCTTCAACTCCTGCGATCACTGGGTTGGGTGATCAACTTAGCCAAGAGCCGACTGGTGCCCACCCAGTCTTTGGAGGTTTTGGGAGCTCTATTCGACAATCAACAGGGGAGAATGTTCCTTACCTCAAACCGAATTGTCAAGCTACAAGGACAAGTGTGGGACTTATTGGCCAAACGTCTCCCCAGAGTGTGGGATTATTTGCGGGTTCCACCCTGGAGCTGGTGCCCTGGGCCTTGGCTCATATGCACCCTTTACAGTCAGCATTGCTTTCACATTGGTATCCAGTCTCAGAACAGTTTCATTTACCTCTCCCTCTTACGGATACGGCGAGCTCCAGTCTCGATTGGTGGCTTATCTCAGGCAACTTATCCCAAGGAGTTCCCCTGGAGGTGCCCGAATGGACAGTGGTGACCATGGATGTCAGCCTCTCCAGTTGGGGAGCAGTTTGCCTGAGGAAGTCGGTGCAGAGACAATGGTCCCAGGAAGAATCTCAGTGGTCGATCAATCATCTGGAAACCAGGGCAGTGTGGATAGTGTTGTAAGCGTTCTGCCCTCTCCAGGGGAAGTCAGTCAGAATTCTTTCCGACAATGCAACCACGGTGGCTTATATCAATCGCCAAGGGATATCCAAGAGCCAGCCAGTGGCCACAGAAGCCCGGCAGCTGATCATCTGGGCGGAGAAGCATTTAGAAGTATTGCAGTGTCTCACATAGCAGGAGTCGACAACGTTCAGGCGGACTTTCTGAGTTGGCACCGCCTCGATCCCGGGGAATGGGAGCTCGCAGACTAAGTTTCCAGCTCATATGCGACATGTGGGGCATACCCCGCATGGATCTCATGTTTCAGAATGCCAAGGCTCTGCACTTCTTCGGTTGCCACAGAGAAACAGGAGCAGAAGGGGTAGATGCCCTGGTGCTGCCCTGGCCGACTGACGTGCTGCTGTATGTCTTTCCTCTTTGGCCACTGATAGGCAAAGTGCTCAGGAGATTGGAGATACACCTAGCAGAAGTCATCCTCATAGCTCCAGGGTGGCCGAGACGGCCTTAGTTTGCGGACCTGGTCAATCTGGCAGTGGCGGGTCCCTTGCGGTTGCCACTGCTCCCGGACCTTCTCCATCAAGGGCCCGTGTGCTTGGAAGAGGTTGATTGCTTTTGTCTAGCAGCATGGCTTTTGAGAGGCGCCGCCTGAGGTGCAAAGGGTATTCAAATGCTGTGGTGGCAACACTTTTCCAGTCGCGCAAGACATCCACCAACCTCGCGTATGTGCGCGTGTGGAGAATCTTTGAATCTTGGTGCGTGGACCGGGTGATTGTTCCAACTCGGTCTTCAGTGTCGGATATTTTAGGTTTCTTACAATCCTGACTCGCCAAGGGCTTATCGTGTAGTTCCCTGAGGGTTCAGGTGGAAGCTCTTGGTTGTTTGCGCAGTTCCATTCAAGGCGTGGCGTTTGCTGCTCATCCCGATGTGGCTCGTTTCCTAAAGAGGACAAAGCATTTATGTCCCCCGATCAGGCACCCTTGTCCTTCTTGGAATCTGAACTTAGTTCTCTCAGCTCTGTGTACAGCGTACTTTGAGCCTCTGAAAATGGCTACAATAAAGGATCTCATATTAAAGGTGATTTTCCTTCTCGCTATCACATCTGCTCGCAGGGTATCGGAGCTCCAGGCTGTATCCTGAGAATTTTGGATTCTGGTGTATCCTTGCGGACGGTTCCTTCCTTTCTTCCGAAAGTGGTGTCTGCATTTCACGTGAATCAGTCAGTGGAGCTTCCATCGTTTCCCATTTTGGACCGGTCAGACCCTATGTCTAAAGACTTATTTATTTATTTATTTATTTATTTATTTATAATTATTTATATACCGCCGCTCATCAAAGATATCACGTCGGTGTACAATGAACAGGAACTTACGCCGGAGCGTTATACATTTAACAGATTTAACAGATTTAACAGATTTAACTTACGCCGGAGCGTTATACATTTAACAGATTATACATTTAACAGATTATATATTTAACAAGTTATATATTAAACGAAAGTATGTATATAAATATTTAAATATAATAAAAGTAGAATCTATTAAAAAAACACAGAACTATACTTTGGGGGTATATTAGTTGAGGTAAGTTAAACAGAACTAGGGAGCAAAGGGATTCTAGTAAATTGGGGTTGAGGTAAGGGAAAAGGGTTAGGAGGAGATGTAGCAACGGGATTCTAGTAAGTTGGGGCTGAGGTAAGGGAAAAGGGTTAAGAGGAGATGTAGTTCTACATTAGATGTAGTAAGAGGGGGGAGAAAGCATTTCAAAAGTAGTTAATAGCAATTGTAAAGAGAGGTATTTACAGTGGGAACAGAGGTAGGAGAATTAGAGATGGTGTCTGCTTATGGAAGCTGCTTATGGAAGCTTATGGAAGCTTATGGAAGCTTATGGAAGCTGGATGTTCATCGGGCATTTTTTGCGTTATCTGGAAGTTACTAACGCATTTCATGTGACGGACCATCTTTTTGTGCTGTGGGCTGGTCCAAAACAAGGTAATATGGCATCTAAAGTTATGATTTCGCACTGGTTGAAAGAGGCTATAGGCTTGGCATATTTGCTGTGTGGTAAGCCTGTTAAGGATGTGAATTGGGTGCCCAATCGTTCCCGCTTTCAGGTTTGTCTGGCCACAGGAAAATCTTGTTTTCCCGCGGATTGACGTTTTTTTCATGAAAAATTGTTTTTCGGCTTAGTGCGCGCTAACTCCCGTTAGCGCGCACTAACAAAAACTGTTAATTTTTGTTACTTTTTGTTATTTTTTGCTATTTTTGTTAGTGCGCGCTAACGGGAGTTAGCACGTACTAAGCTGAAAAATGATTTTTTGACGAAAATTCGGGGGAAATGTGATCGTTTACTGTTTTCAACGATGTTTGACAAATTAATAAATATCATACGATATTTTAATTCATCATAAAAACGATTCACATCCCTAAAGCCTGTACCGTTTGGTCTTCGGGCTCATTCTACCCGTTCGCAGGTGGCTTCTTGGGTGGAATGTCAAATGGTCTCCCTGCAGGAGATCTACAGGGTGGCGACTTGGAAGTCTTTGCATATCTTTGCCAGACACTACAGACTGGATGTTCAGGCACTGGGTGAAGGAGGCTTTGGAGATGCAGTGCTTAGAGCGGGCCTCTCCAGATCCCATCCCAGGTAAGAAAGCTCTGGTACATCCCAGGAGTCTGGACTGATCCGGGTACATACAGGGAAAGGAAAATTAGTTTCTTACCTGATAATTTTTGTTCCTGTAGTACCACGGATCAGTCCAGAGTCCCGCCCGGGGAACGCATGGAAGTAAGGGAGAGTCAACTCAGTTATTGATTGATTTGTTTTCAGATCTGCAGAAATTGGATTGACCGTCCTCAAGTGGTTCTACAGGTTCAGTTCCTAGGAGGGTTAAGTGAACCGGTTATTTCTTTTTCTTCTTGAAGGGTTATTGTACATAGTTATGGTGGTTTTTTGAGAGCCATTCTGCTTTGATATTGAATAATACTGCCGGACTGTAGGTGGCACCATCCTATATAAGGCGGAGTTTTGTTTTGAAAACTTCTGTCTCCATCTGCTAGAGGGGGGGCAAAACCCAGGAGTCTGGACTGATCTCTGGTACTACAGGAACGAAAATTATCAGGTAAGAAACTAATTTTCCTTTTTGCACACTGGGACTTTTGCACGCAATGGCCTGGATTTTAAAAGCCCTATGCATGCCGAGCCTATTTAAAAAAGGCCCGGCCACGTGCGTAAAGCCCTGGGACACGAGTAAGTCCCGGGGCTTCGGAAAAAGGGCGGGGAGGGGTGGGGTGGGGTCAGAGGCTTCCAGCACGCGCAACCTGTGCCTGCCCGGAGGCAGGCTCAAAAAGTAAGATAAAGGTCATGGGGGGGTTTAGGATAGGGCTAGGGGCTTCGGAAAAAGGGCGGGGTGGGGTGGGGTCAGAGGCTTCCAGCACGCGCAACCTGTGCCTGCCCGGAGGCAGGCTCAAAAAGTAAGATAAAGGTCATGGGGGGGTTTAGGATAGGGCTAGGGAGCGGGAAGGTTAGGGGAAGAGGTAGGAAGGTTAGATTAGGGGATTGGGAGGGAACGGGGAAGGCCGCGGGCGTCGGCGTGTGCAAGTTGCACTAATGTGCACCCCCCTTGCGCGCACCGACCCCCGATTTTATAACATGCGTGCACCGGCGCGCGCATGTTATAAAATTGAGTGTCCATGTGTGTGTGCCGGGTAGCGTGCACACATGGATGCCCACGTGTACCTTTTAAAATCTACCCCAAAATGTCTGTGGTTAAAGAACCTAGCGAGTGATCAATCCCTTCTGTCTGGGCTGAACAAAATAGATTTAAAAAGTGAATTAAGAAGCTCAGTGCTGCTCACCTGCAGAGGAGTCTGCCTTTGACGAAGATGTCAGAGTAGATGCGCTTGATACTGACACTCACATGGAATGCATGGCATATGTCAAAATCCTCATGGAGAGGTTTGCAGATAAAATATCTAAATAATATAGACCACAGACTGGAAATTTTTATGGAGAAAGTGGTGCAAATGGTGGAAACCATACAATATCATATCATGAGGACTGAAGAAGTTGAAGTGAAGCTAACTGATCTGGAGTTGTCACACCTATGAGTGCCAAAGTGGAGAAAAAGGAAACGATGGCTCAGTACTTAAAACGTTACATAATCTTGAAAACAGTTCCTGCCAATGTAATAGGGTGATTAAACTGCCTGAGAACTCAGATGGAAAGGAACGGAATACAATTCTTTTCAACATGGCTTCCAGACTTGTTAACTTTGAGCTGTGCCAAAGGGGTGAGAAAGATTGATTGGGCTCAGCTGGCTTTAGTGCTGGCCATAGGCAAAAGCATTGGTCCTCGAGCTACAATCATCAAGTTGCATAACTTGAAAGACAAAAGGAAAAATTTGAATGCAGCCAGAGAGGCAAATGAGCTCTCTTATCAGGGGAGTAGGATAATGATTTTCCCTGATTTTTCTGCCAACCTTTCGAAAAAAGGAATTAAAAAGGCGCTGTAGAAACTAAACCTTTGATGTGTGATGTTGTACCTGGCCAAGTTAGGCGTACTCATTAATGGGAAACCCACTGTCTTTGACAATGTTAAATTAGCAGAGAAATTCCTAATTGAACTGCACAAGGAGCAGCAGGCTGCAGCCTAAGATGGTGCTGAGATTGTGCTTCATGTGCAGAGAGTCCCAGACCTTGGCAGAAGGTTTGGTTGCAATGCTAGAGTAATCAACTGCTGTTCTCAAGAAACTCTGTTTCCACAAGAAAAATTACTCCACATAATTCACTAGAGTTCAGAGCAATCTTTAATGCTCTAAAGATATTCCATCTTTGGCTGACAGGGAAGGAGGTGTATTCCAAACAGACAACCAAGTAGTGATATTCTACATTAACAAAAGGGAGGAACAGGTTGTTTCATTCTCTGTTAAAGGGCATGCAAAATCTGGAAATGGGCAATTGGCTGAAGTATCTACCTGCCAGCTATTGCCTGAAAAATCGAAATCAGATGACAAAGGAGTGGTCGCTGGATGATCAAGTACACAGGAACTTTAATCTTTGGGGCACTCTACAGATAGGAACTCTATTTAATGGCATCACAAAGAGTTCTATCCACTGCTCCAGGAGACTAGCAAGGGACAGTAGCAACAAATGTCTTCTCCATTCCATGGAACTGAGCGCATCACTGTACACTCCCTCCAATTCTACTGGCAGCCAAGATGATTCAATAGCTAAGGCAAGACAAAGGTCTAATGACTTTAATACCCTCATTCTGGCCTCATCAGATATGGTTTCCATGGCTTCACCTAGCTGTGCAACAGCCAATAAGACTAAAAATATTCTCAGCCTTGATCACTCAATGCTACAGGATTCTTCATCTCAACCCAAAGTTGCTAGCGCTGACTGCATGGTTGTTCGGAGTTAAAGATTAACAAATGAAAACAAAAAGAATATATACAATTTGACACCATTTCATTGGACTAACAATACATTTCTTGACTAGTTTTTGAGAGCTAATACACTCTCTTCTTCAAGTCAAAATTCAAATGAATTTTTTTTTGTTTCTATTTAACATGGTAGACAAACTACTTTTATTCATGGATGTTGAAAGCCAATTAGTTTCTTCTATGTTTTAGCATCAGGAAAATACTGTACAAAGAAATATTAGAGCTTTAAATTGAAAAGCTTCCTTATCTCGTGCTCTTGAGTAGATAAGAACAAAAGGCTTGCCATGCTGGGTCAGACCAAGGGTTCATCAAGTCCTGTATCCTGTTTCCAACAGTGGCCAATCCAGGTCACAAGTACTTGGCAGGATCCCAAGGGGTAGATTCCAAGCTGCTTATCCCAAGAATAGGCAGTGGATTTCTGCAACTCTACCTTAATAATGGTTAATGGACTTTTCCTCCAGGAACTTGTCCAAACCTTTTTCAACTGCAGCTATACTAACCGCTTTCACCACATCTGCTGGCAATGAATTCCAGAGCTTAATTATGCTTTGAGTAAAAAAATATTTTCTCTTATTAGTTTTAAATTTATTACCCAGTAACTTCATTGTGTGTCCCCTGGTCTTTATATTTTACGAAAGAGTAAATAACTGATTAACATTTACTCATTCCATTCCACTCATTATTTCATAGACCTCTATCATATCTCCCCTCAGCCATCTCTTCTCAAAGCTGAAGAGTCTTAACCTCTTTAGTCTTTCTTAGAGATGTGAATCGGAACCAGAATCTGATCGGTTCCGGTTCCGATCCAAATCTTAAAATTTTTATCGCCCGGCCCGATTGGATTTTTGATTATCGGCTGCGCCCTATCCGAAAATCAAAAAACCCTGGCCGGCGCCATCTTTAAACATGGCGCTGGCCATCCAGTGCTCCTACCATGTGACAGGGGCCGGCCAATGGCACGGATACCCTGTCACATGGTAAGGGCAAAGGGCCATCGGCGCCATGTTTATTAGTGGCAGCCGATGGCCCGAGAGTGGGAGATCGCTCCCCGTGCCCCCGCTGGACCACCAGGTAATTTTAAAAGGTTTTGGGGTGGTCGGGAGGGCGGGGAAGGCTAAGGGGGTCACTTTAAAGGGTCGGGTGGATTGGTTTTTTATTGGGCCATCGGCGCCATTTTTATTAGTGGCAGCCAAAATGGCGCCGATGGCCCGAGGGTGGGAGATCGCACCGGGACCCCCCCACTGGACCACCAGGTAATTTAAAACATTTTGGGGGGGTTTGGGAGGGTGGGGGAGGGTAAAGGATTCTTTTTAAAGGGTCAGGGTGGGTTTAGGGGTTATTTTGGTGTGCCGGTTTTCCCGCCCTCCCCTGATTTCCGATTTTTCACGATAAATTGGGGAAATTTCTATTGTATCGCGACTCTAACGATTTTTGACGATTTTAAAAATATCTGACGATTTTTTAAAATCGTCAAAAAACGATTCACATCCCTAGTCTTTCTACATAGGGGAATTGTTCCATCCCCGTTATCATCTTGGTCGCCTTTCTCTTCAATCTCTCTGAAACCTGTGTGACTCAGGTTCAAAAACCAGCTCAGCCAGAGTTCTTCTTAATGCCATAGCAGCGTGCCAAACCAGATCAGAAAATATTCCCATCTCTCACAGCAACCTACCTTTTGACAGCTTCATGAAAGGCTTAAACCATATGTTAAAGATTCACTCATGCCATGAGATCTAAATACAGTTCTTGGCTCTTGCTTAGCTCATGCAGTTGCCTTTTGAGTCCCAAGTGACAGTAGAATTACAATTCCTTTCTTGGAAAGTTTTGTTTTCAACAGTAGTAACTTCTGCCTGCAGAATAAGCAACTTAACATGGTAGATGACAGCAGATAAAGGCCCAGGTGTTCCATCCAGTCTGCCCACCAAGTTGTTTATGGTAGCAACTGCTGCTCCACCTAGAGTTAACACAGATCAACACAACCTTTAGCCACTAGTGATCCTCTGTGTTTCTCCAATGCCAATACCATTCAAGAATGTCTTCCAGGAGGGCATTCAATGCATCCACCACCCTTTCTGTGAAGAAATATTTCTCAATGTTCCTGCCTCTACCTCCTTAGTGTTTCATGTTATGACACCTAGTTCTACCACTTTTTTTGCCACTGGAAAAGGTTTGATTCTTGTGCATTTATCCCTTTCATGTATTTAAAAGTCTATACCATATCTCCTGTATGCAGTGTCTCTTCTCCTCCTGTGTATACATATATAAGCCCTCCAGTCACATGTAATGAGTCTTTTGGTGCAAACCACACATCATTTTGGTTGCCTTTCTCTGGACCACTTCCATCCTGTCTCTATCCTTTTTGAAATACAGTCTCCAGAACTAACACAGTACTCCAGGTGAAGCCTCTCCAAAGACCTATGCAGGGGTATTATCTCCTCTTTCCTTTTGTTATTCCTTTCTACATGCAGCTCAGCCATCACCTAGTCACTGCCTCACCATTGGATACTATCACCCAAGATCTCTCTCTTGCTCTGTGCACATCTGTCTTTTGCCCCTGATCATGTACTTTGGATTACTGCATCCCAAATGCATAACTGCACTTCTTGGCATTGAATTCTAGCTGCCAAACCTTTGATCATTCCTTGATTTTATTAGTTCATTTCTCAGTCTCTCGACTCCTTCAGGTGTGTCCATTCTGTTGCTCATCTTAGTGCCGTCAGCAAAAAGACAAGCATTACCTACTAACCCCTCTGCTATATCGCTCACAAAGACATTGAACAGGACCAATCACAGAATCAAACCTTGTGACACTCCATCTTCTCACTATTTTCTCTCCAAAGTAAGTTCCATTAACCTTACACTGTCATCTATCAAGTCAACCAATCTGTAATCGATTCCACCACCTTGGGAACCAATCTCAGGCTTCTCATTTTATCCATGAGCCTTCTATGTGAAACCAAATCAAAAGCTTTGCTGAAATCCAAGTAAACTGCATTATACAAGAGATTAACAGAGTAGTTTTGAAAACACCCTAAGTTTTTACTACAAGTGGTCTCACACTTTCATCTAAAACAATCCATTGTGTTGAACATGTTTTTTTTTTCCCCAAGACTGCACATCTGTAAGGGCAAATAGGCTCTTCATACTGCAAAAAGCTTTGTTTTATTTGAAAGGATGAAGTCTTATAAACAGTCTTCACAACTATTCATCTTCAAGCCAATCAAACAGGGGTATTCAATTACAAAATGTTGCACTTGGAGGTGGACCCTTGTCCTGGAGCAGTAGAGATCGGCTTCCTGGTAGGGACCAGGAAGCACCTGCCCCCAGGGGGCAGAGCACTGGAGGAGACAGAGGCTAGGATGAGCTTCACCACTGGAAGCCCGCGGTCCCCCCAGGTGGAGCCCGTAGGGACCCGGGCCGCTTGGACTTAGATGGGCCTCGCAGGGTCTCCTGGAGAGGTAGTAGAGAGGCGTACCCATGGACAGCAAGGGAGTGCGGTCAGACTCTAGGCTGTAGGTCTGGAGGAGCAAGGAAGACCAGAACAGCGTAGACGATTTCACTTGAAGAGGCACTTTTCTAACTTGGCATAGAGATGATTTTCTCTTAGACTTTGGAGGATGATCTGAACATGATCTCGATGGGATTCAAGGTCTTTAGAAAAGATCAAGATGTTGTCAAGATATACGACTACGAATGAGTACAAGAGATCTCGGAGTATTTCGTTCATTAGGCGTTGAAAGACTGCTGGGGCATTGCATAGCCCACAAGGCATCACAGTATATTCATAGTGACCATCCCTCATGTTGAATGTGGTTTTCCAGATATCTTCAGGTTGGATGCGCACCAGATTGTATGCACCCCTCAGATCCAACTTGGTGAAGATCCGTGCCTCTTGAAGGCGGTCAAACAGCTCACTGATAAGGGGCAGGGGATATCGGTCTTTGCGGGTTATGACGTTGAGCCCTCTGTAGTCAATACAAGGGCGTAAACCGCCGTCCTTTTTCTTGACAAAGAAAAAGCCCACTCCAGCGGGAGAATCAGAGGGATGAATGAGCCCTTTTTCTAAGTTCTCTTTGATATACTCAGACATGGCTGGGTTTCTGGATGAGACAATGGATAAGTTCTGCCCTTGGAAGGCGTCGTGCCCAGCAGAAGTTCCATGGAGCAATTGAACTTGCATAACGGAGGCAAGCTATCCGCCTTCTGCTTCAAGGAGACATCTTCAAACTCAACATATTGAGTAGGCAAACCAGATAGAGTGGTAGACTTCAAGACAGAGACTGCTGGAGATACTTGACATAGACATGTCTTCTGGCATTTGGAACTCCACTGCACCAACTGCAGGGAATGCCAATTGAACTGGGGTTCATGGACCTGGAGCCAGGGCAGCCCCAGGATGATTGGATGTGTAGAACATTTTAACACATAGAAGAACATCGCCTCCTCGTGGAGAGTACCCACAGTAAGACGGACATCCACTGTTCGATGGGTGATAATCCCTGGAAGATGTTCTCCTTGCATGGAGGCGATGTGGAGGCTCACATCTAATGGCTGAAGAGAAATGTTCAGAAGCTTGACAATGTCATCCATGATGAAGCTGCCACTTGCTCCTGTATCGACAAGAGCAGTGATGGTGAAGGAGTGGGCCTTGATGCCCAGAGAGACTGAAAGCAGGAGTTGGGGACCGGTGACAGTAGCACCTAAGCTCAGGACTCCCGCTGGGCTCAGGCATTTCAGTTTTCCGGATGGACCGGACAGGACTGCCGAAGATGTCCGGAAGTGCCACAGTAAAGGCAAAGACCCTCCTTCCTCCAACGGAGACGTTTGGTCAGAGACAGTCATCCACGGTTCACCACCATCGGTTCCACCACGGGAGAAGGTGGTGGTGCTGGAGTCTTGGCTAGAGGACTCTGGACATGCGTGGGACACGGTGTAGGAGAGCGGGAAGCCTTTACTTCTAGGCGCCTTTGCCGGAGACAATGGTCGATCTTCCCGGTGAGGGAAATCAGGTCCTCTAGAGACGTGGGAATGTCACGGATGGAGAGTTCATCTTTGAGAGTGCTGGAGAGTCCATCTAGGAAGATGGCTTGCAGACAATCTTCTTGCCACCTGAGCTCAGTAACCAGGGTCCTGAACTCCAGCGTATACTCAGGGTCCGTGACCCTTGACGGAGGTGGAGTAGATTATGGCTGGCTACAGCTTGGTGGCCTGGGTCTCCGAAAGTCTGCTTGAATAGAGCAACATGCTTGGAAAGCATGGGATCAGAGCGTTCCCATAAGGGAGAGGCCCATGCAAGAGCCTTCCCTTCCATGCGGGAAAGGATGAAGGTCACTTTGGTGTGTTCCTTCAGGAACAAGGATGGTTGCAGTGCAAATTGCATGAAGCACTGATTGAGGAAGCCACAACAGGAGCGTGAGTCCCCGTTGTATTGTGGAGATGCAAGGAGCGCCAATGATGCTTTGGGTAGCATAGAGGCTAATAGGCCCACAGAATTGGCCAGAGCTGTATCTCACAGCTGGGAATGAAGCTCTTCCACCAAAGAGGCTAGCAATTCCAAAGCCCTGCGATGTTCTTGGACTGTGGCGGCCAAACCCGGTAGGGCCCTGGAGGTGGGAGACTCCACCGAGTCCATGGCCTTGGCAACCTGTTGCGCTTGGAGGTGCACCCTTGTCCTGGAGCAGTGGAGATCAGCTCCCTGGTAGGGACCAGGAAGCACCTGCCCCCATGGGACGGAGCACTGGAGGAGACAGAGGCTAGGAAGAGCTTCACCACTGGAAACCCGCGGTCCCCCGGGTGGAGCCCACAGGGACCCGGGCCACTTGGACTTAGGTGGGCCTCGCAGGGTCTCCTGGAGAGGTAGTAGAGAGGCGTGCCCACAGACAGCAAGGGAGCACGGTCAGACTCTAGGCTGTAGGTCTGGAGGAACAAGGAAGACCAGAACAGCGTAGGCAATGACAAGGCAAGTGACAGAGCCAGAATCAGGAGACGTGGTCAGTGGTAGCAGAGGTCAGAATCTGAGGATCAGTCCGAGGCGTAGTGAACGAGACGGATGTCAGGATCCGGAGGTCAGACGAGGTCACAAGGCAGGCAGAGATCAGGATCCAGGCAGCGGACAGGATGGTCAAGGAGCAGGCCAAGGTCAGCACCAGAGAGACAGTCTGAGGGTACTACCTGGGGAGTCAGGACAGACAGACGCTGGAACAGAAGGACGCTGGAAGGCTGGAACAGGAGGATGCTGGAACAAGACTAGAACAAGACTATGAACGCGGAGGCAAACTAGTACACTTACAGTGCCGACCCAATTGCCAAAGCAAGGAAGTGCAGGCAGGGACTTCCTTATATTGTTCGCTCAATCAGGGCGCGCCGCAGAGCTAGGACCCGCCCCTGGCACTACAAGAGGTCAGGCGGCCCACGCACACATAGGGGCATGGCCAACTGGAGACGCTGAACTCCAGCGTGAGGCCTGGTGCGTAGTGGAAGGCCCAGCGACTGCCGCCGTGGGGTGCCAAGGCCTGGAGGAGCTCGCGGCTGCCGCTGGGGAGGCCGACCCGTGACCTGCAGAGGAGCTAGCGAGGTGAGAAGGCCCATGGATGGGACGGGCGCGGACGGGGTGCGCAACACAAAAAGAGCTATGTCCGCATTGATTTCTGATTGTATTTCTTATAGTTATGCTCAATCAGGATAGCACCTTCAAAATAAGTTATGGGCCAATCAAGTCAAGACTATAGCAACTTTCTTAGCTCATCTTTGCTCGGCTTCCATAGAAAATATCTGCAAAGCTGCCACATAGTCCTCTCTCCATAGCTTCAGAAATGATTACTGCCTAGAGAATGCTTCATGTCAAGACAGCAGTTTTAACATATAGTAACACAGTATTGTTGGCAGAAAAAGACCAAATGGTCCACCCAGTCTGCCCAGCAACCTTTCCATGGCAACAACTGCCACTCTGTGCAGGTTACCACCAAGTGTCCGCCAAGGGCACTAACTGCTGCTCTGTGCAGGTTACTCCCAAGTGCCTGTTAAGGCAGGAACTGCCGTTCCATGCAGGTTACCCCTATGCCTTACGATAAGGATAGTAATACAAGAAAAACCAAGCAACTGTCAAACCCACAACAAAATTACTGATACATTTTTACGTGGTGAGCAGCCTTCCTGATAATTCAGACAATGCAGCTTGAATGTTCTTTGCTTTTGGACTTCGCCATATAAGTTTTATCCCCAATGTCAGCGTATTAGTATCCCAGACCTTAAAAGTTGGGGCCCAGTGTTGGCTATCTTCAAAATCCAATACTCTTTTTTTTTCTACGCCCTGCTGTCAAAGCAGAGAGTGATGTTGCAGTTGTGTCAAAATCATCAAAGCTACTTGTTTAAGGGTAGTAATACCTATGCCTTCTGGTTTAGGGGTACTAACTGCTGTTCCATGCAGGGCACCCCTAAACATCCTTTTCTTCATTATCATCCTCAAACCTTTAGAAATCCACAGTGTCTAGCTCATGGCCAAGCAATTCTCAAAAGCTTATTTAATGAATCCTTTCAACTTGCCCTCCCAGCTCTAACATAATACACTATAATTTGTATTTTCTGTGCAATAATAAGATAATAAACAGCTATATGCAATGCTCAGCTTGGGAATCCCCACTTGTGTTGCTGATTATTGTCTTGCTTGTCCATGAAGAAAGCAGAGTTGCTTACCTGTAATAGTGTTCTCTGTAGACAGCAGGACAAATCAGCCACACAATCCCACCCACTCTCCTTAGAGTTGAAGGTTAGCTTGGTACAAAACTGAGGAGCAGTTGGTACAAAACTACGTGGCAGCTGTGTGAGAACTCACTGTTCAAAAACACCAAGGTCTTTTTGAGCTCTGAGAGAGCTTTTCCGTCTCGGTGCTGGCAGATGATGCTACCCACTTGTGTGGTTGATTTGTCTTGCTGTCCATAGAGAGAAAAATGTTACAGGTAAGCAACTTTGCTGCCCCCGTTCCTGATACGTACCCCGAGTGCAGGGGTGCTGCGGCTGCATGGAGGTTTAAGTTTTCAGATGGACATTAAAGTGCAGTGCTGTCATTGGAGAGACAGCTTTGGGCAGCTGTCTGGAGCTTGAAGGGGACCTCTCGTCTCCCCACCCCAACCCCCGAAACCCAAGACCTGAGCTGACGACAGGCTTGATTCCAATAGTAAGACTGCCAATGTACCTGTCCTCCAGCAATGAAACCCCCATAGACAGTTTTGCCAGTGCATCTCACCTCTACTCTGCAAATCTTTTATTATATTAAAGATGCAATATAGTCAAACTGGTGTTATAAAATCCACTGCTAGGTTATTGATTAAAAAGCATGGACACAAATCAGTTCTTTTCTTTATAGTTAGATAAACCAAATGTCTCTTTATATTCATTCTGGGTATTTGTTCTGCATTATTCCTAGGCTTCTCTTTCTTTTTCAGTCCTTAGATACCAGCAATTATTGGTCTCTGGTTTCACTTCAGCTACTTGATAGAATCCACATTTCTTATAATCCCTAAAATTATTTAACTTGAGCACTTATAAGTAAAAGTGCAATTGCCATATTTACAAAATCTGAACAGGGGTAAGCTGTATACAATTGTAATAAAATCCTGTGGCAGTAGCCCTGGCCTATGCAGCCCTTAGAGCTAAAATCTCCTCAATCCTCCCAACTAGGACATGGCAGGAAGGATGTGCAGCTGGTTCTGGTGTTCCTTTGTGGGACTGAGATAGTTTATGGGCCTGCCTCAGGAAAGGAGTGGCAAGGGGAAGGGCATCCCAGGATAGGTCCAGGCATCTCTTCTCTGCCTGCCTATATTTTGTTCACATACAGGCCGATGCAATAAATGTACTAAAACAGTGCAGCCAAACTTGGCACCCGCAGTTTCAACGCGTGCACAAACTCCTGGGTGCTCGATGCAGTATTCATATGAAACACAAATGAAAAGGGCACCCAAAACACGCATGGTGTTCAAAAAGAACGTCCTTAGCGCTCCCCGGGTTATTGCATAGGATGTCTGTATGGCATTGCTCATGCGCCGAAATTCTTTCAAAGGGCATATCTGTCAAAAGGGCATACAGTCTAATGGAACATGAGAAATGTTTATTGCAAATCTATTATTATTTAGAAATTTAACATTTTTCTCCCTATTTGACGTCACTATGTGAGTCATGCTTCACGTCATCATCTTGCTTGGGTGGTATATAAATTGCTGCAAGGAGTCTGACAATCCTTTCTTGCACAGTTCTGATTGGATCTGTACTGTGAACTGGTGTGTGGCATTTGGATTTGCTATTGTTAGCAGATCTACCCAACTTCAGTTTCAAGAGGTAAGAGGTATTTCATTTTGTTTTGTTTTCTTAGGTGAACAGCACGGACACCCAAGACCTGGACGTTCAGGCAAGGAGCAGGACTGGGGTGCCCGTTAGGGGCCTGTACCTGAGCGCCTCTTTCCTGGATTTCCAGGCGAGGAGCAGGATCCGGGTGCATGTTACAGACCTGTACCCGGGGGCCCAGCTCCTGGACATCCAGGTGAGGAGCAGGACCTGGTCGACCATTATAGGCCTGTACCCAGGCACCCCTTTACTGGAAGTCCAGGCAAGGAGCAGGATCCGGGCACCCAAGTCCTGAACATCCAGGTGAGGAGCAGGACTCAAGCAGTTCCTGCTGTACATGTGGCCTGCTTTATTTTCATACCATATTAAGTGCATGTTTTGCTGTCTGTTAATGCCTCCCATGTGCCCTGCTCATGTTGTCTTTTCATTATTGTTAAACATTTTTTATTAATTATACCAACATTGTCACGAATTACAGCAAAGATAGCAGCCTGGAGGTATTTAACTCCTTGAATAAGGTAATGCGTTTTAAAGCCCGTACTGACTTCTACTCAGACCTAGTATTATCAATAACATAATAACACTGAACCCCCACTCGCCCTCCCTCCCTCCCCTAACTGATAGGCAAATGTCCAAAGGCAGAAGTCCATGCCGGTATTCAGCCCTTCTGGAAGTCAAACCGTTTTAAATTTCCACAAGAGGTTGACTCTAAGATGTCCTCAGCAATCATTGATGACCAAACTTCGGGATCGATGTGGAAGAGATTGCAAGTACGGGTCCCAAATCAGCAAGAATTGCCGGCGAGATCGGGGATTTGCGCGTGAGCACAGTTCCTCCATTCGTAGCATGTGGTGTAAATGATTACGCCAAGTCCAAAAGGAAGGAATATTAGAGTCTTGCCAATGCAACAATATGACTTTTTTCCCCACCAGACAAGCTTTGTGAATTAGAAGACGTTGTCCTTTCTTTAATGGGATACGTGGGAAATGACCAAAAAGAAAAAGTAATGGCGTAATGGGCAAATTAACTCCCAACAGGTCTATTAAATAAGATGCAATACGTCCCCAATATCTAAGGATATGGGAGCAGGCCCAAAAAGAGTGAGATAAATTACCAATGGCTCCCTGACATTTACCACAGAGCGCATTTGTGGTCAAACCCGAACGATGGGCTATTTGTGATGAAATATAGGCCCTTCGTAAAAATTTATATTGCATCTCCCTATAATACATACTGTGATATGATTGATTCTCCCAAAACTTGCCTTTAAAATAGAGACAGTGAGAACAAATATCCCATCCTTATTCCATCGTTCAAGCAGTACTGTATAGGGTTCAATTTTCTTGATTGATTTTAAACTTTTATAATACTGAGACAAAGAGGGAGCCCGTTGGGCTTTAAAACGCATTACCTTATTCAAGGAGTTAAATACCTCCACTGGGCCAGGATCTAAAGGCAGTGACTGAAAATAATGCTTAAGCTGGAGAGAAGGAAAGACATGCGATGCATCTAATTTATACATAGATCGTAATTCAGGGAAAGTAAACAGCTGTCCAACACCATTAATCACATGACCTAATCGAGTAATATCCAGTGCTTGCCATTTTTGAAACCCTTTGGTCTGGGATCCAGGGCTAAAGGCACTATTCCCCTGTATAGGCAACAACGGAACACACATCCGAGGAGTCTTCAACAACTCCGTGGCAATCCGCCAAGTATCTCGTAGCAGTTTGATAGATGGGGAATGAAGTAGGAGGGAGGGAAGATCTTGGGATGGAGCCTGAACAACATAGGATTGGGCATGAGGTGCTACCAATGCCGACTCTGCAGAGATGTGTACATAGGAAGACTGGTCAAGCAGCCAATCCCGTAGGATATGGAGATTACATGCCAAGTTATATATCTGTAAATCCGGGACTCCTAACCCTCCCTCTCCCCAGCGCTCCTTAAGATCATCCAATGCTATGCGTGCTTTCCCTCCTTTCCATAAAAAGATTCGAAGGGCTTTATCAAGGGATCTATAATCCGGACGTCTAATTAAAAGAGGTAGGTTTTGCATGAGAAACAACCATTTTGGTAATATCACCATCTTGAATAAATTAAGACGTCCACATAAGGAAAGAGGTAAGTTATACCAAGTGCGGAGCTTGTCCAGTGTCACTTGAAGTAGGGGCTTGACATTGGCAGTATAAAGACTATTGGGAGAGTATGGGAGGATCACCCCCAAATAGAGAGATCACCCCCAAATAGAGAGTATGGGAGGATCACCCCCAAATAGAAGTCACCACCATGCATACAACCCCCCACCCCCCCTACCCCAAACATTCCAGCCCCATCCAACCAACTAAGACAATAAATGGGGACCCAAGGGGGCCCATAAGAAGGCACTCTCGTGTAAAAATCAACTTAGGAACTTGGAGAGTATTCCAAAAACAGGAACCTCTGGGTTAGGGCCCAGTACTAGGAAACCAACAGTCAAAGCCCTTCGCGTAAAACTGCAAAGAGAAAGAAAAAAAAACAATGGGTGAGGTCCCAAAACTCAGCCAGCCAAACTGCCAAACAGAAATTTAGCCAGTCCCATAATATTCAGTCTGGTTCATCACTTCTGCTGGGAGACCTCTGATTGCTCAAGTTGGAGGAAACTCTCACAAACTCTTGTGCCTCCGTGAGCTCTGTGAACCACTTGATGCCTTCTCGTGTTACAACCCGCAAGCGAGCTGGATACACCAACGTGGCGCAAAAGCCCGAGTTGATAAGCTGAGTGCAGACCAGGGCTAAGACACGGCGCTTCGCTGACAGGGCGGCTGAAAAATCTTGAAAGACCATAACTTTCTTATTATCATACATCAACGCTTTCCCTGCCCTGGTAACCTGCAGAATCTCACCCTTGTGCGCAAAATTGAAAATTTTTGCGATGACAATTCGAGGTCTCAGGTCGGAGGCCCTTTTCTGGCCTAGCCGGTGTGCTCGTTCGATTCGGAGGGGCCCATGCACATGTGTAAGGCCCAATTCTTTGTGCAGCCAACCCTCTAGGAAAGCCGCTAGTTCTTTGTCAGGGATGGACTCCGGAAGGCCCAAGAAACGCAAATTAGACCGGCGAGACCGGTTTTCTAAATCTTCAAGACGGTCTGCCTGCTTTGCGACCATCAATTTAAGCGCGGCCACATCAGCCTCCACCGTTTGCGCTCCGTCCTGCAAGTCAGACACTCGCTGCTCTAACGTTGAAAATCGCGCCTCACACCCTGCAAACGCCGATGCGAGTTCCGTAAGTTTGTCCGATATACCTTTCAGTTCCGGGCCTAACAGCTCCGTGATTGCAGTTTTTATTTCAGAAATCGCCACCGTTGCCGGCGGGGGCGGGGTGGCCGGCGCCATGTTAGATTGCACCTCTGGGCCGCACGGCTTGTCTTTCTCCCTTTCTTTCTGCTTCAATCGAGCTGCCATATCGCTCACCAAGCACTAATGCAGTTCAGGACGAATTCCCAAATCTCCTCGTGAGTTGCCTTAGCAATAAAAGCCGTGGATGGGGCTGGATGTGGGAGGGTCGGCGCTGCGAGGGAAAATCACAGCTTTCCCCTGCACTGCATCACGTGACCTTGTCCTTGTCTTTGCATTAACTGTTGAACATTTTGATCCATGTGGCTGGTTTGTTGGATTCATTTGGAGAAAGTTATATTGACATCGCTTGGTAGACAGTAGATATTCCTACACGTTACCTTGAATTGCGAAGTAATTTTGATTTATAACGTTCTGCCGTATGCAATGTTTTGGTTTTTTTGTTCACGAAGGGCAGAGTTACATTGTCATGGCTGAAAAGTGACCCTTTGCGCAGGTGGAGAGAGACGCTGGAGGTCAGGAAAAGCAGACATGCCCCAGCAGTTGCCAAGCACCAAAGATGCAATCACGTGATGCTCGCTTCTCGTATGCTGAGAAGGAACTGCTTTGCTGGGCCATGTGTGAAAACTAAGTGCTCTTCCGATCATAAGAACATAAAATATGCCATACCTGGTCAGACCAAGAGTCCATCAAGCCAAGTATCCTGTTTCCAACAGTGGCCAATCCAAGTCACAAGTACCTAGCAAGTACCCAAACAGTAGATAAATTATAAGTTACTATTGCTTATTAATTACCATAATAGCAGTTTAAGGATTTTTCCTCTAGGATGCCCTAACTCTAATGCTTCATTATTAAAATCCTTCAAAGATACCTCCCTCCGAACTATGCACTGAGGAGTGACTGTCAGCTTTCCCTTTAGAGCAGCTTTTAAACTAAATCAATCTCCTTTTTTTATTTTTGTAAATAAGTTTTTATTGCATAGAAATAATGTCATAACATGGTACATAATGTCAAAACTCAGATATACTGTTCATCCATTATAATATATTGATCCCTCATTTCTTTCCATCTACATGATATGCAATGTTGATGCTTGTTCCCCACTCACTGGAGTATAATATGTAATATTAACCTCCCCCTGTTAACCTACCCTGTTTGTTTACTGTAAATACCAAGTTGTACAACAAGCCCAAGTGTTATCAATACACATAATATGAGAAGCTTAACATGTGCTAATTGGCTGCCCTAATATCTACTGGTGATTTTGGGGTTATAGATATCGTCCCATTTATCCAGACTCTGGACCTTATGTTACAAGAGTAGAGCTCCCGATGCTATTCTGTTCCTGCTTCCATGGCAAATAAGGACTCCACGTCCTCTGAAACATAGACATAGTATGATTCTTCAGCGCTGTCAACTGGAACAAAGAGCAAGTGTGGCCTAGGCGCAGAAGTACCCTATCTTTAGTAGAGATAGAGGTTTGTTTCCATTGGGCCGCTAATTCACATTGAGCTATAATATATATTAAGTGGGCCAACCTATTTTGATCTTTGGGAAGTTCTGTAGGTAAGTTGAGCAAGATACACTCTGGTGTATTGGTTACTGAAACTGACCAGATTTCATTTATAATGGCGGAGATCAAATTCCAATACTGGGCTACTATGGGGCATTCTCACCACATATGATAGAAAGTTCCATTCCTCCCACACCCCTTCCAACACAATTCACCTTTCTGGGGATAAGCCTTGTGAAGTTTCTCAGGTGTGAGATGCCACCGTAGTAACACCTTATAGCAGTTTTCAGAGAGCGCCGCAGAGAAAGATCCCTTCTTGGTGTTGTAAAATATAGTGTCCCACTGGTCCTCTGCCAATGAACATTGCAAATCTTGTTCCCACACCCTTACAAAGGATGGTTTGTTCACTAGATCCGCATTGAGATATTTATATAAGCTAGAGATCAGACCCTTCCTCCATCCTATCAACCTGTTCACACCAAGTTTCAAATTGTGTTTTCCCTTTAGATAAATTGTTACATACATCCCCTCTTAACATAGTAATGCAGTTGGAGGTATGGGAATACATCTAATGGGGTAAGGTGTGCTCTATCCCTAATGGTGGAGAAATCCCTTACTGTGCCTGCTTCCCAGATATGCCCCAGTTGTGTTATTCCTTTTTCCACCCACTTGGAAAAGGACCTGTCCTCCCATCCTGGTGAAAAAGATAAGTTGTGCTGGAAGGCTGTGCTATGGAAATATTTCCTGGGTCCCACCAGTTTTGTTCTCTATCTCTGCCATAGTCTTAGGGTAGTGCTTGTAGTAATAGGTATCATAGGTATTGGGAGCCATGTTCTTCGTGGTTGCCATGGCATCGCCCACAAGGGCATTTTGCCAAATATGGCTTGCTCTACCATTACCCACTACTTGCCAGGTTCTTGTGGCCTGGTTTGGCCTCTGTTGGAAACAGGATGCTGGGCTTGATGGACCCTTGGTCTGACCCAGCATGGCAATTTCTTATGTTCTTACTTTATTTCATGCTTTCTGTTCCAATCCAGGAGTGCTGTCAACTGCGCTGCCGCATGGGACCCCCAACCTTCCCCTTAGTTTGGGCTTATACAGTCTGGCCTGGGCTACTCGAGAAGGTCTGTGTTTCCAAATAAATGCAAAAAATCTCAGCTGCCATTGTTTCAACATGGCAGAAGGGATTTTGATCGGTAGAGATTGGAATAATTAGCTAATGCGAGGTAACACATTCATTTTTATGGAAGCGATTCTACCCAACCATGATAGTGGGAGCCCAGCCCAAGAGTCTAGATCTCCAAAGATCTTATGGATGAAGGATTTATAATTGAGTTTGTACAATTCTTCTAGGGAGTTGCTGATATTTACTCCTAGATATTTGATCCTCCGAGATGCCCATTTGAACGAGAAGTTATGTTTCAACTGAGATGCGTCCTGATCAGATAAGGATATATTTAATAGTTCTAACTTGTCCAAGTTTAACCTGAATCCCGAAGCTGCACTAAATTCATGCAAAACGTGCACAGCCTCCCTTAGCGACTCCTCTGGAGATGTCAACGTAAAAAGGACATTGTCAGCAAATAATGACGTTTTGTAATCTGTTCCTCCCACCTGCACCTCCTGTACCCCAGCAGAGGTCCGTATTCTGATAGCCATGGGCTCTAGAAATAAAGCAAAGAGTAGGGGAGAGAGTGGGCATCCCTGGCGGGTTCCCCGCTGGATCTCAAAAGGGTCAGAGTAGTATCCATTCACTTTCACCCTTGCCTACGGAGTATTATAGAGCTGCCTCAGCCAATTAAGAAACAATGGTCCAAAATTCATCCTCTCTATGACTTTGAAGAGGAAGGACCAATGAACTAGGTCAAAGGCTTTTTCAGCATCTATGGCCAGTAGAACTGCAGGGATCTTTTCATTCTGTACCCACCATATGAGATCTATGATTTTGCGGACGTTATCCACAGCCATCCGCCCCGGGATGAAGCCCGCTTGGTCCGAGTGAACTAGATGGGGCATCACCTTGTTCAACCGTGTTGTAAATTTTTCGCCAATATCTTTAAGTCAACATCTATCAAAGAGATAGGGCAGTAAGACCCACAAATTTTTAAATCTCTCCCGGGTTTGCCTAAAATAGTAATCCCAGCTCTATTAGCGCCTTTATACAAGGGATTCCCCTCACATAGCGAATTATATAATGCCCTCATAGGAACAGACAAGGATGTAGCAAACGTTTTATAAAGTTGGGGTGTAAATCCATCCAGGCCCGGTGCCTTATTGGCCTTCAGGTCTTTAATCATTAGTTGAATTTCCAAGCTTGACATTTCTTTCTCAAAGCTACACCTCTCCTCATCAGTGAGTCTCGGAAGGTCAATACATTCCAGGAAAGCCAATATGTGTACGTCGGAGATGGAAGAATCTGCACTGTACAGTTCACCATAAAATTTTTGGAATCGTTTCCTAATATCAATAGGGGAGCTTAATAAGCTGCCATCGGTATCCTGTATCCCCATAATCTGATTCTGTGATATGCGCTTTTTCAGCTGTCATGCTTTTTTGAAGGAGTTAATAAACATGTAGATAAAGGTGACCGGTAGATGTAGTATATTTGGATTTTCAGAAGGCATTTGACAAAGTTCCTCATTAGAGGCTTCTAGGAAAAGTAAAAAGTCATGGGATAGGTGGTGATGTCCTTTCGTGAATTACAAACTGGGTAAAAGACAGGAAACAGAGAGTAGGATTAAATGGACAATTTTCTCAGTGGAAGGGAGTGGGCAGTGGAGTGCCTCAGGGATTTGTATTGGGACCCGTACTTTTCAATATATTTATAAATGATCTGGAAAGAAATACGACAAGTGAGTTAAACAAATTTGCAGATGATACACAATTGTTCAGAGTAGTTAAATCACAAGCAGATTGTGATAAATTGCAGGAAGACCACCTGAGACTGGAAAATTGGGCATCCAAATGGCAGATGAAATTTAATGTGGATAAGTGCAAGGTGATGCATATAGGGAAAAATAACCCATGCTATAGTTACACAATGTTAGGTTCATATTAGGAGTTACCATCCAAGAAGGAGATCTAGGCGTCATAGTGGATAACACATTGAAATCGTCGGTTCAGTGTGCTGCAGCAGTCAAAAAAGCAAACAGAATGTTGGGAATAATTAAAAAGGGAATGGTGAATAAAATGGAAAATGTCATAATGCCTCTGTATCGCTCCATGGTGAGACCGCATCTTGAATACTATGTACAATTCTGGTTGCCGCATCTCAAAAAAGATATAGTTGTGATGGAGAAGGTACAGAGAAGGGCGACCAAAATGATAAAGGGAATGGAACAGCTCCCCTATGAGGAAAGACTAAAGAGGTTAGGACTTTTCAGCTTGGAGAAGAGACGGCTGAGGGGGGATATGATAGAGGTGTTTAAAATCATGCGAGGTCTAGAATGGGTTAATGTGAATCCGTTATTTACTCTTTCGGATAATAGAAAGACTAGGGGGCAATCCATGAAGTTAGCATTTATTTATTTTATTTTATTTATTTATTTAACATTTTTATATACCGGCATTCGTAGGACACATCATGTCGGTTCACAATAAACTGAGAAAGGAAATTACAATGAACAAGGGTGGCACATATAAACTAATCGGAGAAAGTTCTTTTTCACTCAATGCACAATTAAACTCTGGAATTTGTTGCCAGAGGACGTGGTTATTGCAGTTAGTGTAGTTGTGTTTAAAAAAGGATTGGATAAGTTCTTGGAGGAGAAGTCCATTACCTGCTATTAATTAAGTTGACTTAGAAAATAGCCACTGCTATTACAAGCAACAGTAGCATGGAATAGACTTAGTTTTTGGGTACTTGCCAGGTTTTTATGGCCTGAATTGGCCACTGTTGGAAACAGGATGCTGGGCTTGATGGACCCTTGGTCTGACCCAGTATGGCATGTTCTTATGTTCTTAGTAGACGGCTAGCTCAATTACCCCACTCAAATTGTTCTTGTTTCAACTGATTGAGCTGGAATGCTATTCTATCCATCTCCAACGTTTGCAGGTCTGACCATGCCTGCTGCAACTGAGTTAATACCAATTTAGAGAGTGTGTTCTTGTGCTGAGCTTCCAGTTTTGCTATCTCTGCCTGAAGTATCTGTTTCCTATGCATTTTTTATTTTTTAACGTGGTTTGCCTTGGAAATCAGCTGACCCCTCAGAACAACCTTCAAACAGTCCCATTTTAAAGCTGGCTGCGCTCCGGTCCCCTCGTGCCTAACTAGATAGTCTGTAATGGATTCCCTGAGGCTGGCACAATATTCTTCATCAGTAATAAGTGTATTGTTAAGTTTCCAGAAATGGTTCCGTTATCAAGACCCCTGCATGTGAAATCTAGCCATGTAGGAGCATGATCTGCCCAGGTGATAGAGCCTATCTCTGCCCTAATAATCTTATGTGCCAAAGTTGCGTCTACTAAGAAGAGGTTGATTCTAGAATAAGAGTTTTGGGGATGTGAGTAAAATGTGTAGCTCTGGGTATTGGGGAAGCACTGCCGCCATATGTTTAACAAATCCCATCGTTTTTACATAGCTTTTAGCCGCCTACGATGGATGCCCGATCCCAGTCCTCCTCCACATGAATTGTCTACCTGGGACGAGATTGTCATATTGAAATCCCCCGCAATTATAATACTTCCCTCCCCCCTCCCGCTCAATCAGTTGAAATATACTATCGAAGAAGGGGCCTTGCTTAAGATTAGGTGCATACAAGTTTACTAGTGTATAAACCTATCCCCCCATTTCAAATTTAACTAATATATATATCTACCATTGGGGTTAATTACTGTTTGAGTGATGGAACAATCAAAATTCTTTAAAAACATAATCCCCACACCTGAATATTTGGCGTCCTTAGTTGCTGGCGCAAAAAAATGAGCTGAGAATATTGACTATGCCATTACATGTTCATAGCGTTTCTTCAAATGAATTTCTTGTACTAGCACTAGGGAAGCCACAGAGTTGGAGATCTCAGAGTGTAACAATTGTCTTTTGCGGTGGGTATTTAACCCCTTGACATTCATAGATAATAATCTAATATGAGCCATTCCGAGTCTACATTAAAAGGTACCAGATATCTGCTGGAAAGGACACATCTTTTCCCGCAGCATAGATGCTGCACATAGCTGCTGTTTTTCCCTCCCCTCTCCCTTTCTGGGCTATGGTTATTCCTCTATCTCCCCATCAAATAGAATAGTTAGTACATCCTGTTATCCCTTTGCACCTCAGCAATGTGCTAGTTGTGAATATTTCTCCAATAATAAGGACTGACTTACAATTGGTAATGTAGCTAATCCACCCCCCCCCCCCCCCCCCTCTTTTCAGCCACTACTAGAGGTAGTAGAACTGTGAACACAGCTGAGGATTAAAAACTACTCCGGTCAACATACCCGACGTGGAGGGTCTGGAGCCATAAGAACATAAGAAAATGCCATACTGGGTCAGACCAAGGGTCCATCAAGCCCAGCATCCTGTTTCCAACAGTGGCCAATCCAGGCCATAAGAACCTGGCAAGTACCCAAAAACTAAGTCTATTCCATGTAACCATTGCTAATGGCAGTGGCTATTCTCTAAGTGAACTTAATAGCAGGTAATGGACTTCTCCTCCAAGAACTTATCCAATCCTTTTTTAAACACAGCTATACTAACTGCACTAACCACATTCTCTGGCAACAAATTCCAGAGTTTAATTGTGCGTTGAGTAAAAAAGAACTTTCTCCGATTAGTTTTAAATGTGCCCCATGCTAACTTCATGGAGTGCCCCCTAGTCTATCTATTATCTGAAAGAGTAAATAACCGATTCACATCTACCCGTTGTAGACCTCTCATGATTTTAAACACCTCTATCATATCCCCCCTCAGTCGTCTCTTCTCCAAGCTGAAAAGTCCTAACCTCTTTAGTCTTTCCTCATAGGGGAGCTGTTCCATTCCCCTTGCGCTCCTTGAGCCACTTGCGCTCCTCCTGCCTGAGCTTCCAGGCCCTCTTCTTCAATACTCCACTTGGTGGGTACAAATAGAAAAAAACATTGCTACATGAATTCTCCACTTTTGTAGACAAGGTGCTGGATTGACACAATATGGGATTTCGTATGTTTTTATGCCAGAGAATATCAACAAGCACTATTGTAAAACTAAGTTTTGAATATTCCCAATTTTTCTGTTCAGCCATAGTCATGTAGCTTTTACTAGACATGCTCCATCGATAAATGTTTTACTGTGTTGTATATAGTGCATGGAAAACTTTCTAAACATAAAATAAAATATTTATTACTTCTTACATCGATACCCTGGTTTAATTGAGGAAATACCAAAAAGAATCATTGATTCTCGGCAGCCTGGACATGGTTACAAAACAATTTATAGGCACTTCAGGTCCCGTCCATTGCTTGGTGAGACAGTCCACACTTTGAACCCGTGAACATAATAATGACTGTGCCCAGGCGCGGTCATCCTGTCAAGATCATCCCAAAAGCTAACCAGAAAATCATCCATAAAGACACAAAGAACCCCAGACTAACATCTAAAAATCTGCAGGCCTCTCTCACAATAACTGATCTAAGGGTTCATGGATAAAATATCAGGAAAAAACTGAAGGAGAATGGTCACTATAATATTACAATGCCCCTTCCAACTTACCTCCCTTGAGAAGGAGGCCTGAGCATTAAATCTTGCCCTGAGCACCTGTCAGGCCTCATTAGCCCGCTCCTGGTCCCTCTAGTGCCCAGGGTGAAAATAAAGATGCTGCTCATCTGAAACAAGTTCAGTCAGTGGACAGACAGCATCCGAGAAATTTGGCAATCTGCCTCATGGCGTTCTTGCGAAGACCCCACAGAAAATGGATGTCTGGGTGTGGTGGCAGAGGACAGACATCCTAGATCATGAGCAGAAAAGACCTCGCCCACTTGGATGTCCATTATCTGTATCATGCCCGGAACTTAAGCATCCATTACGAGGGCAACAAATGGATGCCTAGGGCCTAAACCTTTATGCAAGACTTGTTTATGGATGCCCAAGCCCCACACCTTGCTGGTGTCCAAGACTTGGGCATCTATTAAGGGCCTTTGTCCACGTACACCCAAATCTTGGATGTCCTTGAAAGGCGCTGGACTTGGGTGCCTTTTTTATTATTTTGTAAATTAATATTGCAGGTTGTATTTGGGTAATAAAGTTGATCATTTTAAAATATTTGTTATTTGGGAACCCGGTATGGGTAACATGTTTCATCAAATGTCCCACCACACACAACACATTCTCATGCACGGTGAGAGGCCGCGAAGAGAGGGATGCCAATGCTGGGGGCATATGAGAGGATAAGGGAATGGACAAACGGATCACATGTGCATTAATCCTGAGGACAGAGTCAGTTATAGAAATTCAAGTGAATTTATTTGTACAATTAGAAAAACATGGACAAAAACACATCAAAGAAATGTTGGGATCATGGTCCATCCATCGGCCTCCGATTACAGCTCCTGAAATAAAACACAAAATAGGATTTAGTTTTTTGCATGCCAGTGATGTGAGTTGGCAAGAGGGTAAGGAGATGCATGCCAGCGATGGGAGTTGGTAGGAGCTTGTGCGAGGGATGCCTATGCTTGCAAGGATATTAAGGAGATAGGGATCATTGATACATAAATCCACAGAACGGACTCCATTAACGATATTCAATTTACTGGCTCAATATATTCAAAAGTGGAAAGGGGTTATTGGTATCATAGCTAACAACTTACATGAGAAGTAATCAGCAATGATCCTTCGGCAAACCTCGGAGCCTCTCACTATGTTGTTCACCTCAGCTGCCAGTTTTTCAGGTAGATCTAGCGGCAAATGTTCTGCAACCTCCACTTCCAGCCCAAAATGCAAAGCAATGTTATGGAGCATGCAGCAGGCCATAACAATGCTTTCGACCTTTTCCGCACTGTACTGCAAGACACCACCAGCCCGATCCAAACATCTGAATCAGCTTTTCAGCACACCAAATGTACGCTCAATGACATTTCTTGTGCTGGTATGTGCCACGTTATAATGCCTTTTGGCTGCTGTGCATGGGGACAGGAATGGAGTTAGCAACGATGGCTAATAGCCATTGCCACCATCACTTATACAAGGGGTAAGCAATATTGCATAAAAAGTACTAAAGAAACTCCATCAAACACATACACGAATCCATGTAGCAAATGCTCATTTTATACCTACCTTACCTCCCTAACAATACAGTGGTCTGGAAATACTTTCATAAATAAACAGTACACAATGACATGCATCTTTTTTAACAATGGGCCAATGTTCTTGTGCTGGGCCCCACATGCCTTCATCCCACCTGGCTGTCTACAACCCCAGCCCAAAGCAAATGTTATTTACCAAGCAGTTAGCCATCACCATATCTTCCCCCTAGGAAATGGGTTCCAAGCAACAAATGGGCAAGGAGGTAGGAATCATGGCAGCTCCCAGAAAACCTTGACACTACATTCAGGATTCAAGGGTGTGTGTTACATACACCTGCACATTCTTGGAATGGAATTGCTTGTGGTTATGGAATGAACTCTCCTGTTTCCACTTCGGGGTCAATGCGATATGAGTGCAGTCTATCGCACCCAACACATTGAGTATTCCGGCTACTTTGAAGAAACCACACTGGATTTCCTGAAGTTGTACTGGGTCCTCGGGATAGTAGATGTACTGCTTCATCCGCTTTATCATCGCCCTCAAGTCTTGTACTAAATGACGTGAAACTGAGGACAGATCCATTCCGGAAGTGATTCCAACCATATTTTGGAAACTTTCTGTGGCGAAAAAATGCAAAGCTCCCAGAAATGTCACCAACCCAGGCACAGCATGGTTGTGATAGATGATGGAGTCAAGGTCACTTCACAGGTCCTCATAAAGAGTAAAAATTGCCTGAGAGCTGAGCCGGTATCTTCACACCACCTCTGTCTTAAGCAATCCAAGAAGGGTTGTCCATGTCTGAATGATACACTGCCGGCAGGGTCTACAGATTTATTTATTTATTTATTTATTTTTAATTTTTATATACCGGAATTCCTGTATGCAATACAAATCAATCCGGTTTACATGTAACGAGAAGGTTGCCCTGGTCTGGGAGGTTAGACCGGGGTTTTTTTTACATAGAACATTGAAACAATAACAATCAACCATTGAACATTATTACAAGGAACATAGAAAGTAATAATAATATTTAACCAAATAACAAATAACAAATAATCTTATTCGTGTATTGAAAAGTATGTGTGTGTTCACCTTTTTTCAAGCAACTTTAGTAGCGTATATGGTCTACAGTAAGCGGTTATACAAAGATGACTTTGGGCTGTACCTACGAACAAAGAAACATAAGAACCTAAGACATGCCATACTGGGTCAGATCAAGGCTCATCAAGCTCAGCATCCTGTGTTCAACAGTGACCAATCCAAGTCACAAGTACTTCACAATTCAAGAAAACATGTAGGAATAGCAACTGTCCACTAATCGATGTAAACATAACTTTACACAAATGCAAAGGGTGCTATTTCTTACGTACTGGTTTGCAGGCGCTTTATGGATGCGCTAATCCCGGTATTGCATTTGGCGTACATTTAGCACGTTCAATGCACATGTAATGGCACGCGAGCCGGAGCACTCGATATTGTATTGGCTTGATAGAGCTTTTCATGAAAATCCAATTCTTGTCCTTTCCTTGAGTTGGAGCTCTTGATGTTTTTAAGGGCAACTCCTCTGGACTGTTGATTAGCTTGCAAAATTTAGAATGTTTCCTTTCCAAAATGAGTCATACAGATTTTTTTTCCCTAAGATAAGCATTTTTTTCTTTACTAGAAATATTCCACCAGAATAGCCTGGTGTTTCCCTGGGTTTCTTGTTAAATTCCCCCACCTCCTCTTGTAGCCAGCTTGAGAGGAAAGAATGTAACCATGTCCCGCTATCAACGGAGCCCAGGGTTGAGGTTTCTCTGATCAATTCAGAAAGGTTTTGCTAAAGCAGCTCTGAATTTTACCATACCCAGCCTACCTCCCTCCTTTGGGAGCTTTTAATCAGTTTAAATTAATTCCCCCAAAGCAGCTGGAAAAAAATCATTTTATTAGGAGCTGCATGAGTGAAGGGAAAAACAAAATTAAAATAAATGAAAATTAGGAGCAAAAGTGTCTTGACTCTTTCATTGTGTGATATTTTAAGCTATTCCATTGCATCACTTTCAGCTTATCCTTTGTAGTCTTCCAGGCATAGAAATGGGCCCTGATTCCTTTATTGCTAACCTTTTGGGTCCCAAGGGAGGGTGAATTTGAGATTTCCATCTCCCATCCAGCATGCCACAGCTTTTTCACATGAAAGGGGATCTCAGTTCTCAGCTTATAGGATTTTCTGCACGGACAAGCAGGATATGTGTCCCCACCCGTGAATGATGTCATCTGTTGAAACCTGGGTTAGAGCAGGCGTGGCCAACTCTGGTCCTTCAGAACCACAAACAGGCCTGGTTTTCAGGATATCCATAATGAATATGCATAAGATGGATCTGCATCTCCAGACTCCATTGTGTGCAGATCTGTCTCATGCATATGCATTGTGGATATCCTGAAAACCTGGCCTGTTTGTGGCTCTTGGGTGGCCATGCCTGTTCCAGAGCTTTCTGATAGACTGTGAGATAGTCAATACTCTCAGTCTATCCCTCGACCTTAGAGAAGTGAGAGACTCCCTGGAACTCTTTTTGTTGTGATATGTACCTCAGGACAGGGTCAGTAGAAAAGACACAAAGGAGAACTCTGGGCAGCCGTGTCTGACCCCAGCCTCTTTGCTAAAGGCCTTTCCTACCTGACCTACCTTAAGCAGATTGTTTTCTCTCAACCTTCACTCCTTCCAGAGAATCCCTCCAGTGGACCTCCTTTTTCGACCTTTGCCTCTTCAGCTGATTCTTTCTTATATCCCCAGCCTATCCCCTCTTTCACTCTATCCAGCCCTTTTTGCATCTCCCCATCCGATCCACCCTCACCCCCATTCTCTTCTTGTAACCCCTAACATATCCTATCATCTCTTCAGTCATCATTCATGCCTTC
The DNA here is from genome assembly GCF_901001135.1 of Rhinatrema bivittatum. Taxonomy (NCBI): domain Eukaryota; kingdom Metazoa; phylum Chordata; class Amphibia; order Gymnophiona; family Rhinatrematidae; genus Rhinatrema; species Rhinatrema bivittatum. The sequence continues at coordinate 252,142,838 of NC_042619.1, forward strand.
TCTCGCATCCTCCCAGCTACTCTTACAGGTCTCGATTGATCATCTGTCATTCTCCCCTCTCATCCTCCACAGCCAATCCCTCTCCCTGTCCCCACAGCCAAATCATCTACAATTGATCCCTCCTCAAATCTCCACCAGCCAGTTGACCCCCTTCTAAAATACTCTGCCTGCTGATCCAATCTTCAAATCCTTCCTACATCTGGTCCCTCCCTTCAAACAGCGCTTCCTACAACCTATCCTCCTGACCAGGGTAAGCAGAAACATTTTCCTGTAGACCCTGGGCCAACAGTGGATGACAACGAGTGGGAAGAGAAAGCCGGCTGCCAGGAGCAACGTTCTTGTCTTTGGGTGGGGGCAGTGCTGGGTGAGAGAGGGGCAGTGGCAGTTTTCACTGGGCTGTGCACACTCTCCAGCCCCTCCCCTCATGGCTGATCCTAAGCCCGGCGGTGATCTGCAAGCTGCAGTGACATTAATAATGAAAGCTGGCGCAAGGCCTGCAATCCAGTACAAGCTCACTGGCCCTGATCCCACCTCGTGCAGAGCTTCCTGTTACTACAGAAACTTACATGAGGTTGTAATCATTGCAGGGTTGCCTTACAGGCCCCAGACTTAACTTCCACTACTAAAGCTGTTGCTACTGATGCCTTGAGTGCTGCTGTTTGAGGCACTTGTGATTCCAGCTGAAGGTTTTGTGACTCCATTTGAAGACCCGACCCATAATTTGGGAAACCCTGTCCTACTGCATCTTGGAAGAAAACTTGCATTTGTTTGATGATAGGACTGCAGGGTTTGTTATTTCTCCAGTACTCGCTAGACCAGTTTCCTAAACTTGTCCCAAATAAATTTGCATGCATTGGGGATTCAGTATATGCAAATTGATCTCATACATAATCATCGCAGATATCCTGAAAACCTCACTGGCTTTGGAGTCCCCAGGACAGGTTGGGAAGCCCTGTTTAGACAAAGTAGTGACTAACTCTGCTAAAGCATTTTGCCTGGTCAACAATGAATACAAATCCCTCATATTCCCTATCTGTCTGAGCTCTAAGGTCTCCCTTATAGGGAGCAGGAACAGCTTTTGGGGTGCGGGACCTGTGCAGCTGCAGCGGGCACCCTAGTGCCCTCCCTCCCACACCATTCCATATAATGTCTGTAACCAGGCTATGCAGGAAGAGGAAGGCTTCTCGCTGTGGTGAGAGGTGGCAGATCAGCCTGCTGAGAGGAGATGGGAGGGAAGAAAGACAGGAGTTTACTGCTAGATAGGAAAGGGGAGAGAGGGAGGATGCTAAGCACTGGGCAAGGGGAATATGAGAGAGGTCTACAAAATCATGAAATAACTTGAATGGGTAAATGTGAATCAGTTATTTACTCTTTCAGATAATAGAAGGACTAGGGGGCACTCCATGAAGTTAGCAAGTAACACATTTAAAACAAATCAGAGAAAATTCTTTTTCACTCAATGCACAATTAAGCTCTGGAATTCATTGCCAGAGGATGTGGTTAAGGCAATTAGTGAAGCTGGGTTTAAAAAAGGTTTGGATAAGTTCCTGGAAGAGAAGTCCATAAACTGCTATTAATCAATAGGGAATAGCCACTGCTTGGTTGCCTGCGTTAATAGCATGAGATCTAATGTTTGGGTGCTTGCCAGGTACTTGTGACTTGGATTGGCCACTGTTGGAAACAGGATGCTGGGCTTGATGGATCTTTGGTCTGACCTAGTATAGCATTTCTTATGGAAAAAGAGGGCAGACAGGATACTGGTTCTGGGCAAAGCAGGAGAGATGGATATACTGTGCCAGAGCCATGGCCATTGCCAAAGGAAGGAGTGCTGTGCTAGAACTGCCCCCAAGGATGCCAATTTGAGTTTTTGCACAGGGACTCAGTTAACGTAGAGCCAGCGCTGACAAGGAACATGTTTTTATTTATTCATTTGTATCCCGCCATTGCTTAGGCCCTAGGTGGTGAGCAACAGAACATACAAAAGTCTCCCAAAAAATTAAATTAATAAACAACCATAACAAACAAGACAATTACTCCTGCCAGTCTGAATAAAAAAAAAAAAGCAAATTCCGCTTTCAAAAGTGAGGTGTCAATATTTTATGCCACTGTATTTTGCTTAATCAAAAGCCTGCCTGAACAAATAGGCCTTCAAAAATGTTTAAAAAGATTTAGTGTGATTCCTTAAGGACCGAGATCCAAAGAATAGGAGCAGCCACTGAAAATGTCCTGTCCCTGGTCTCAGCAATCCAGGCGGGGCGGGCAGGTGGTGCACCCAAACTGACGAACGCAGCGCACGAGGAGGATTAGAAAGATGGAGTCAAGCGTTAGCCCATGGAAATGAATCAAAGGTGACTCGCTTATGAACTAACATTAGACGTTTGTAGGAAATTCTGTAAGACACTGGCAGCCAATGCAGCTCCTTTGAAAGTGGGGAAATGTCAGCCCTCATGGAATGGCTGGAAATCAATCTAGCTGCTTCTTTCTGTAAAAAGCCTTTAAATTTATAACTGGGCAAACCAAGACATGAACAGTTACAATAGTCTAATAAAGGTAAAATCAACGCTTGGCCATGGCACAGAAATCAGAGACAGGAAGAACTGGCTTCCGATTATGCACGCCTTGTAATTAGTGAAAAACAAACAAACAAACTTTACAACAGACTTTCCTCACTGAAGTTGAGAGCAGAATGAAGTATGACTTCAAGATTCTTTGCAGATGAGATCTGTATATTATGGATATCAATCATGAATGGCCTAGGCATAATCAATTCATTTCCCTGTTGTAGAACAAGCACTTCCGTTTTAGACAGATTGAAGGCTAATTTGTTAAAAGTCAGCCATTGCTTAATAACAGGCATGCAGCATGTTACCATCGTGGCAGTACCATCCCAAGATGACTCTGCCTGGATAAAAAATTGAATGTCATCCACATACAACCGGTACCCTACCCTGCAGTAAGCCCAGCAAGAAGTCTGCAAATAGGGGTCATGAAAATGTTACAAAGTACTGCACATCATGTGATGAGTCAGAAGAACTGAACCAAATCACTGTGAATCTGGAAGATGTAGTAGGCCAGATTGACAAACTAAAGAGTAGCAAATCACCTGGACTGGATGGCATGCATCCCAGGGTACTGAAGGAACTCAAAAATTAAATTTCAGATCTATTAGTTTAAATTTGTAACCTATCATTAAAATAATCCATTGTACCAAAATGATAAAGGGAAAGGAACAGCTCCCCTATGAGGAAAGGCTGAAGAGGTTAGAGCTGTTCAGCTTGGAGAAGAGATGGCTGAGGGGGGATATGATAGAGGTCTTTAAGATCATGAGAGGTCTTGAATGAATAGATGTGAATCGGTTATTTACACTTTTGGATAATAGAAGAACCAGGGTGCATTCCATGAAGGTAGCAAGTAGCACATTAAGACTAATCGGAGAAAATTCTTTTTCACTCAACGCACAATAAAGCTCTGGAATTTGTTGCCAGAGGATGTGGTTAGTGTAGATGGGTTAAAAAAAAGGTTTGGATAAGTTTTCGGAAGAGAAGTCCATTAACTGCTATTTATTAAGTTTACTTAGAGATTAGCTACTTTTATTAATTGCATCAGTAGCATGGGATCTTCTTGGTGTTTGGGTACTTGCCAGGTTCATGTGGCCTGGTTTGGCCTTTGTTGGAAACAGGATGCTGGGCTTGATGGACCCTTGGTCTGACCCAGCATGGCAATTTCTTATGTTCTTATGCTGAGCCTTGCACGACATCAGTTGGTAATGGAGCCGATTACAAACCGACTTGAGTCAGAGACTTAACTTGTTTTGACCCTTTTTTTGCTCACATGTGCTCTAAGAACAACTTTTTCAGCAGTAGCTCCTGTTTTGATACAACCTTTAGACATAGGTGTTTCTGTTTATTGATTTTTCCAATAAGGAACAAAATTACAATTTATTTATTTATCTATCGAGTTTTATATACTGTCGTTCGGTTTCGCCATCACAACGGTTTACAAAGTTTAGATGTTTAACAGAGTGTATAAAAATTCATATGCTTGTTAACATAGTTATCTTAGTCGTTCTAACCATAGTTTGGTTGTTGCATTGTACAGGTTATCTTACGTGCTTTGGATTAGTTCTATATGTTCATATGGGTCGGTAGGGTGGAAAGTTGTAGCATGGAGTCATAGGGTGTTTTGGTAGGCTTTGGTGAACATCCAAGTTTTTAGTTCTTTTTTGAAGGTTTTTAAATTTTGTTGTGTTCTCAGTTCAGTTGGGAGGGAGTTCCATAGTTCGGGGCTTCCTAGGGATATGGCTCTCTTCCGAGTTGAGGTAAGTTGTTTGTGACGAGCAGGTGGAATTTTTCATAGACCTTTGTTGGCTGAACGGAGATTTCGGTTTGGTGAGTGGAGTTTTATGGATGCACTTAGCCAGTTTGTTTGTTTTTCATAAATTATTTTGTGTATTATGGATAGCATTTTGTAGGCTATCCTGTATTTTATTGGGAGCCAGTGTAGTGAGATGTTGTGTGCGTCGGTTCCCGACGCCCTCTCTCCGCCCCCCTCACCTCTTTGGCGCCTCCCTCTTCGCCCGCGGGAAGATTGGCTGCCGCGGCGTTCCTCTGCCGAGGTCCTCCGGCGTCCCCGGATCGGCTCCACGCTGCTGACCGCCATGATTCCTGGAGGCCTAGGGGCAAGCGCTGCGCGGCCCCAACTGAAGTACCGGCGATGGCGCGAACCTCGGGGCATCCCCCGAAGATGACGTCCCCAGCGACGGATATTTAAGGTCTTAGAATTTGCTAACACATCGAGTTAGCAAGGGTTTTGCTACCTAAGCTACTCTGCCTCCTCGGACTAACCAGGGGTACCCGCTCCTCGGGGGCCTCGCTCTCTCTCTTACTTTGTAGGCTGCAGTCTGGAACCGGTACTCGCTCCTCAAGGGCCCTTGTTCCCGGACTTCTTAGAATTCACTTCTGCCTGGAAGTCAGCACTGCCTGCTGCATCTTTGAGTTACCATCGCTCTCTCAGAGCTTTTCCCTGGTACCAGATGCTCTCTTCTCGAGGGCCTATACATTCCAGCTCCTGGGCTTCTATGAGACATTGAGTGAGTTTCCATCAGGTTCGGTACCTGATCTCTGCATCCCCTGCCTAATCACTATATTTCAGTTTTTCTACAGCTCAGCCTCCAGGGATTGCTGTTCCAGCTTCTGAGGGACTACAGCCCAGCCGGGCATTCCAGCTCACTACTGCCACCTCTGGTGGTTCAGTATACTGTCTAATAAAAGAACTAGTGTGTGTCTGTCTCCATACTCTGAGCCTGACCGGTGGTCCCTCTCGGGGTCTTCCCCAAGGGCGTGGTCATCTGCCACTGGCCCAAGAATCTACCCACAACTCTCCTAAATACTACAGATTGCTAACTCCCAAGCAGACTGTTAACTCTGAACTGAACAGATTGCTAACTCCATGGATCCGGCACAACTGAGTGCTTTGCAGCCCATACCGGGCCTGGCCCAGCACATTGTGGAGCAGCAAGACACCTTGGAGAAACTTACTGCAGCATTTCATCAGCTACACACACCGAAGTTTCAGGTCACAGCCTCCATCCAAAAAGGTCAGTCACCGGAGGTAACTTTGAAGACTGCTGTACCACTGGCGGCTCCAATCCGCTTTTCCGGAGAAATCCAGAAGACCCAGGGCTTTTTGAACCAGTGCTGCATGCACTTTGCCTTACAGCCGTCTCTATTTCCTACAAATCTCTCGAAGAATACCTACACACTTTCATACCTGGATGGTAGGGCCCTGTCTTGGGCATCCACCTTGAGGGAATGCAAGGACTCTCTTTTGCAGGACATAGAAGGATTTATGGATTTGTTTAAATCCGTTTTTGATGACCCTGCTCGAACTTCTGTTGCTTTGGTAGATTTGAAGCAAGGCAGCAGATCTTTGGCTGAATTTGCCATAGAGTTCAAAACTCTTGCGGCAGAACTCCGCTGGGACCTCAGATGTCTCAAGACTCTCTTTTGCAGAGGCCTGGATAACTGTTTGAAGGACGAGCTGGCCGCTCGCCAGACACCTGAATCACTGGACGAATTAATAGCCTTGGCCACTCGGATTGATCAACGACTCCGGGACAAGGTGAAGGAACTCCGGCCTAGGGTGTTACCCGGGTTGAAACAGGCCAGTGTTGTCTCTACACCTCGGATGGTTCCAGTAGTCCCTGCTGCCGATACTGATGAACCTATGCAACTTGGTCGTGGACACTTGACATCAAAGGAGAGAAGATTTCGGAAGAAGCACAGCCTTTGCATGTACTGTGGTCAACCCAGCCATGATATTTCTACATGCTCCATTCGTCCGGGAAACAGACGAGCCTAAGTCCTGCAGAAGGACTATTCTTAGGCCATTCCGCGACATCACCTCTGCTCTCTCTCCCAGTCTCTTTGACCTACGGACCGTTCACGGTTCAGACTCCTGCCCTGGTAGTCTCAGGGGCAGGAGGCAACTTCATTCTCAGACGTCTAGTGGAAGACCTGAGGAGTCCCTTCATCAAATTAGAAGATCCACTATTGTGTTACAACTTGAAGTGGGCTTTGGATGTTCCCCAACTTTGCCACTTCCACTGAAGATCAGTGACGTCCCCAGCAGCTCATCCATCGCTGCTGATATCTACAGCAACACCCACTTGTCATCTATGCAGAAGACGACTTAGTACAAAGTCGAAGAGAGTCTGGATGTTCGTAAAGAGGCAAGACTTTTGAATACCTTCTATGGGGAAGGTTCAGGCCCCGAAGAAGACTCTTGGGAGCCTCAGACCAATATCCTGGACAAAGAGATGCTTCATCAGTTCCACCTCGCGCATCCTCCAAAACCTAAGCCTGGTACCCGAAGAGGAATTCGCCCTTTGAAGAGGGGTACTGTTGTGTCCGTCAGTTCCCGACGTCCTCTCTCCACCCTCCTCACCTCTTTGGCACCTCCCTCTTCGCCCGCGGGAAGATTGGCTGCTGCGGTGTTCCTCTGCCAAGGTCCTCCGGCGTCCCCGGATCGGCTCCACGCTGCTAACACATCGAGTTAGCAAGGGGTTTGCTACCTATGCTACTCTGCCTCTTCGGACTAACCAGGGGTACCCACTCCTCGGGGGCCTCGCTCTCTCTCTTACTTTGTAGATTGCAGTCTGGAACCGGTACTCACTCCTCAAGGGCCCTTGTTCCCGGATTTCTTAGAATTCACTTCTGCCTGGAAGTCAGCACTGCCTACTACATCTGTGAGTTACCATCGCTCTGTCAGAGCTTTCCCTGGAACCAGGTACTCGCTCCTCGAGGGCCTATACATTCCAGCTCCTGGGCTTCTATAAGACATTGTGTGAGTCTTACCATCAGGTTCGGTACATGATCTCTGCTTACCCTGCCTACTCACTATATTTCAGTTTCTCTACAGCTCAGCCTCCAGGGATCGCTGTTCCAGCTTCTGAGGGACTACAGCCCAGCCGGGCATTCCAGCTCATTACTGCCACCTCTGGTGGTTCAGTATACTGTCTAATAAAAGAACTAGTGTGTGTCTGTCTCCATACTCTGAGCCTGACTGGTGGTCCCTCTCGGGGTCTTCCCCGAGGGCGTGGTCATCTGCCACTGGTCCAAGGATCCATCCACAACTCTCCTAAATACTACAGATTGCTAACTCCCAAGCAGACTGTTAACTCCGAACTGAACCCGAGATGAGAGTTGGAGTAATGTGATCATATGTTTTCATTCCTGTAAGTATTCTGGCTGCTGTGTTTTGAAGGATTTGGAGAGGTCGGATGGTGTTGAGAGGTAAGTTGAATAGCAGGGAGTTGCAGTAATCCAGGCTGGAGAAGATGAGTAGTTGGAGGACTGTTCTGAAGTCATTGGGGGAAAGGAAAGGTTTTAGGTGTTGTAGGGTTAGGAATTGGTGATATCCGTCTTTGATTTTTGCGGAGATGTGGTTCTTGAATGATAGTTCCTTGTCTATTATGACTCCTAGGCTGCGGGCATGGGTGACGGGGGAGATTGCTGTCATTTGATTCATTATGTTGAGTGGTGGTATGTCCGTAGGGTTGTTCTTCCTATCCAGCATGATTATTTCTGTTTTATCAATGTTGAGGATAAGTCTCATGTTGGTTAGTAGTTGCTTTATTTTGGTGAGGTAGTTAGCTGTTTTTTTGTAGGTGTCTTCTAGAGAATTGTGTATTGGGATAAGTGTTTGGATGTCATCAGCATATATGAAGTGAGTCAGTTTAAGGTTTGAGAGGAAGTGGCATATCAGGAGAAGATATATGTTGAAGAGTGTCGCTGATAGTGCGGAACCTTGGGGAACTCCAGTTTCAAGGTTTATTTTCTTTGAGAGGGTGTCACTGATTGACAACTGGTAGGTCCTTTGTGATAGATAGGATGAGAACCATTGTAGGGTTATTTTATTTACGCCGATTTCGGAGAGATGGTCAATCAGTATTGAATGGTTTACCATGTCGAAGGCTGTTGATAGGTCTAGAAGGACTAGAAGGTAGCTGTGGCCGTTGTCAAAATCTTTGAGCAAGGAGTCGTTTAATGATAGGAGTAGAGATTCAGTGTTAAATTGTTTTCTGATGCCGAATTGCGTGGGAAGTAGGATGTTGTTCCTTTCCAGGTGGTCGCTGAGTTGGGAGTGGACGATTTTTTCAATTATTTTTGCAATGAATGGTAGGTTTGAGATGGGTCAGTAATTTAGTGGGTTTTCTGGATCAAGGTTGGTCTTTTTCGGTATGGGTTTGATAATTGCTGATTTTAGGCAGTCGGGGTAGTTTCCTTCTGTGAGGGATAGGTTCACAATGTCAGTTAATGTTTTGGTTATTGATGGTTCGATGACTTTGATCATCTGTATGGGTATGCTATCAATAGGGTGCTTAGCTGGGTTCATGGAGTTAAGAACCTGCTCTTCATCAAGTCTGTTTGCAGTAACATTAACTATCTAGTTGCATCTCATAGAAGTAAATATATATATATATATGCACATATTGCATGCTAAAACATGTTAGGCAAGAATCCTATTTCTAAAGCCTTAAATCCCCCCCCCCCCCACCCCCGATGGCTTGCACAAACCTCTTTCACACACTCTTCTTTCCAGGGAAGGTTTTGTAGATATACCTTCTAGCAGCTGTTCCAACTCTTAAAAATAATACAACCTTTGAGAAGCTTCCAGAGATTAAGCTAAAACAGCAGCATTTCTGGAAAAGGTACACTTGTGACTTTTAAAATATTGCCTAAACAATTAAAAGATACCTTTCTAGAATATTTGTATGCAACCAGGTGTGCACATCATGCATTTGCATGGGGCAGCTCACCTGGGGGGCGGCGGAAGCAGCTCACTCAACTCACCATCGGCCAAAAATGAGGAAAGAGCACGACAATTTTCCATTGTTGCTCTGCTTATAGAGGTTGGCTTATTATGGGGTTCAAATTCTGTTCTTCTCAGCATGTTTCTATTTATACTTTCTGGTCTCTTTATTCTGTTTTTGGTCTGTGTTCTGCATGTGACACTGAGGTGAGGTATTCTGCTACTGTGTAATTCATCTGTAGGGATCTATAGCAGTCCGCTTTGTTCTGTTTCCTAATAGGAGGGTTTATTGGTGTACTAGGGCCTGGTGTAATATGTTCAGTGTTGCCATTTTATAAATAAGCTTGTTACAGTTTGAGTGCTGGCAGTAGGGCTGTTTTGGTAAGGGAAATTTATTATATTGTAATGGTAATTCCGTTCATTCATGGCTTTCTGAGGGCCAAGTCCACACCAACACGCATTACAAAAAGTCTAATGCCATAGGAGTTCCAAATGTCTTTTTTGCAGGATTTTCTGGTTGGCACCACAGCAGTGCATGTTTTAAGTGATACTTTTGCCTCAGAAGAATGTACTTTTGAATGTGATTTTTTTCATGTAAAATCTGTTATAAATGCATAATTGAATTGTGTGTGTATGTGCAAGGCAGTAAGGTTTACCTAGGATACTTAATACCCTTTCCATGACCATGGGTTCTGTTTGGGGCAGGGTATCAGTTTTTAAAAATAGATTGCTGAGGGAGCTGGGTCCGGGACAGAGACTGAATGAGTCGGGGGGAAGCTAGCACCGGCACTCAGCCACCACTCAGCCAAGCAGCATGAATGAGTGGTGCAGGTTTTCTCACACATTTACCTAACTGACTAGTAGCAAATACATTCTGTGCAGTAATAGAAAGTCAGCTAATGTGCAGCCCTGGTCCGACAGCACCTCCTTCACACTTCGCACATTGGAAAAAGCCCTGGCAGTTAATCATTACTTTTCTGGGGAAGGCTTCTGGCTCTTTCACTAGCCCGAAGCTGTTACTGATGCATGTCGACTTTGTAAATATTTCAAGAAATGTCTGCTAGGCAAATTAGCTCCCCTCCCCCCCGAAACATTTTAATCTTTTTTTTTTTTCAGAAGATAATTTGCCCCTGATATTAATGCCCTTTTCTTCTTATAGCTCCATACCTTCCAAATGTAAACATCCCAGGATATGAGTACTACTATTCAAAACTAGAGTGCTTAAAGTTCACGGTTTTCACCAGCCTGTCCGTTCAGTAATCTGTAGATTCCACAACATGCCTACTTCTAGGAATATTACCTTCTTTAACACCTTTGCACATAATCTCCCATAACTTAGTTGGAAAAGCGATGGTACCTTCCCAACAAGCCTAAAGTATAGGACAAGAATTCTTCGGTCTTGGCTAGGGTTGGATGGGCATGCCATCCCCACCAGGTGATTTTCCAGCGTGTAGCAAACTGCGACAGGCTTCAGTTCTCTGCGCACCTTACTGAGTTTAATGACAAAAACTCGCTAATACCTCTAGAATTTTGATTGGATATCGAGTGATACAAAACTTTATAAAAGTGCTTAAATCTGATCTTTAGGAGGAAATCAGGTTATAATAAATTTAAAAAAAAAAACCTAACTAAAAGACATGCTCTCACACTAGCTTTATTGGCAGCCTCATCCACCTTTCTCCTGCAAGCCATGCTTCTACTTCCATTGTGTGTGCCTGCAGCTCCTGAAGATCGGAAGCAGATTTAGAGACAACGCGTTGATTCTCCATTTCCTCTCTAAGCTTCCTAGTTTCTGTGCATTTTCTTTTTTTTGGCTATTATAAAAGAAAACGCTGACCACTCTAACCCTTCCTTGTATGCATGCCATAGTATATCCCTGGCAGGCTCTGAATATGCATGTTCCTGAAATTCTCATTCAGTACGAGCATTTAGGAGTTCTCCCAGTTTCGGCGCATTCGACTGATAAATGTGTAACTGCCATAAAAATGTATCTGCCGCAATCTAGGATCCTTCATTTCTATTAGCAAGGGCGAATGATCTGACATACTTCTGCTCAGACATAGTGCTGAGCAACAACCATTTCAACTCACTCTGGGGCAGGTGCAATAATCTTCGTGGAAAGCGGGCGCTGACTTTTCAGCGACGGCTTTCTTAAAGCACGCATGGCGCCCGCAAGGGGGGGCGCCATGCAATATGTAAATTAAGGGTCACGCTAGGGTCGCTTGCGCGATCTTAGCGCCTCCTTGCTATCGCGACCCGCCGCGGCTGCCGGTTATGAAGACCGACGCCGGTAAACTCGGCCTCGGTTTTCACAGCCTGCCTGTCTGCCAGTAATGAAAAAGGCCGCCAAGTTAGTAAAGCAAATCTAAAGGGCACAGAGAAGGGAGCTGCCAAGAAGCAGGATAATGCTTTCTGCTTTGGGTGCATCGCCGTACCATGTAATATAATAATTATGCGAGTTCTTGGCCCAGCGTGCAGGAAAGGGTCAGACAAAAACATTGACCTTTCCCCAGGATGTGCTCGGTTTTCCTGTGGTTTCTTACATGAAGTCTGCAGTTAATGGTGCAGGTGCGTGCAGGTTACAGTAGAAAGGTAGGTGCGGTTACAATGTCCCAAGGCAATTAAACGCTGCCCTCTAGTGCTCATATTAGCGAGTTACTCCACCAACATTACAGGTAAAAACCTGCAGGAAAAATGGGCCCTCGCCATCATCTTGTATTATAAAGCTAGGCTCCTTTTCCTAACTGGGGCTCTGGGACTAGAAAAATGCCTCTCTGTTTTGTCCCTTCAAATCCGGCCAAGATCATCGCCCTTTCATTTAATCATTCACCCCACGCACGTTCCCGGAACAAATTTTACATTACAGCCATTCTTTCTCTGCAGTTTATAGTTAAGCTATCTTTTTATTTCTACACAATTATTTTGGAGAACCAGCATTTGTGCACTACTTTACTTTTTTCTTGATTTCAACAGAAAGCATTAAATTATCCCATTCCTTGGGCCAGGGAACATCTTTGTTAGTGCAGTTTAGCATTTGCCAGTTCTGGATTGAAATAAAGGAGTTGGGCTTCCCGAACCTGTTCAGATGACTGCACAGCCAAGGCAGGCTTTCAGGGTATCTACAGGGGAATTTGTATAAAATAAATTTGCATATTCTGTCTCCAATATATGCAAATGTACTTATTTGCACTGGTTCCCGGCTTTTTGAGTAAGAATTTCACCCAAGGTGGGTTACAACCCATTAGAATGGCAGCATTCAATCAGAGATCAGTAGCAGAATTAACAATTTTAGTCTTAACACCATGAGAACCCTGGCCAGCTGTGGGTCAGTAAACCAGAACGGGGACGTTCTCCTCATTGAGTCTTTGGTTTTGATTATTTCTGCCAGTCGGGTGTCCCTTCACCTCGCCTTTCTTTCCCTGTGGGTTGCTGTCAGCTGGGTTTCTTAGGGGATGCAAGGCCTGCTCAATCACGAGTCCATGGATCCAAGGCTTCCCTCTGCGGAGGGTGTCTCCCCCTCTTCAGGGTTCTCTGTTGTCTTTGTGGTCCTGTCCCTGACTAAGGGGCCAGGCTCAGAGATGTCAGGTTGTACGATGATAGGATCAGAGGCCATATTTAGACCTAGTCTGGCGATCTCACGCATACGACCTGCAGCGCACCCTGTTATATTCCAGTACTGATTCCCCACCCCCACCCCCAGCTCTACCAATGCACCTCATTCCTGCCCTGAGGCACCCCAGTACTGAGACCTGCACCCCTAGCTCTGCCCAGTGCATGTCAGCCCTGCCCTGCGGCATCCCCTTGCTAATTGATTGTCTCTGGTGGAATAATTAAAAATGACTTATGCGGTGGGTCCTTAATGCTGTGTTTATCTTTTCCCTAGAGCTGGAAAAGAGTTATAATCCAAACCACCCCCTATCTCTTACCGGAGGGAGGGATAGACAGACTCTTCAGTTATTAGGCTGGGAGGCAGCAGGGAAGAGCTCCTGCATGTAAGCTGAGGCCTGTTGCTTCTGCGTGAGGAGAGTGCACTCAGGCCCTGGGAGAGTCCTCCTGTGCCAGATCTCAGTTTCCGCTGGAGATCCTCTGTGGGAATTCAGAGCTGGCGTTAGAGCCAGGGTGGAACTGGAGCCAGATCGCTGGCAGAGGAGAATTACCCCTATGCGTTCATCAGTTGCAAAGCTAACAAACTGAAATCAATCTTCCTGGAAGGATCAAGGATTCAGGAAGCTGTGAGGGCCAATGGTGTGTCCAGCGACTCCGAGCCCCCTAGATCCAGCTGGTGGGTGGACCTGACCTGGCTTGTGAACCATCCCAGTCCAGGATCGGTAACAAAGCTGCTTGGAGGCATGAGTTTTCCTGATGGACCCGTGTCAGCTTGAATGTGGGAAGGGGGTAATGACTGTGACCTCAGGCTGTTTCAAAGAGGAAGCCCAGGAAGTAGGTGGGCAGGGCAAACCCTTGTACTGGAGCTTGCTCTGGAGCCAATGAGCAACTTTTCCTTTGCAGCAACCAACCTGCTGCCCCTCTGTTAGGGGACCAGCCGCCTCCAGAGAAGCAGGGAACGAGCAGAGAGTCTGTTTTTCCCTTCTTGCAGCTGTGATCTGTTGGGCTGGAGAGACTGTAAGTTCCTGTTACCTTGTTGCAAACACCCCCTTTCTCTTTGTTTCTGGCTTTGCAAACACGGGACTTCGCTTTTCTTTCTGAAATCCTGCATGCAATTCCCCCTGGAAATGCTTTAGTTGTAGCCCTCGGAGACAGCGAAAACCTGATGTCAGGGATCTGAACCCAGCCTTAGAGAAACATGGCTGCACCTGTTCGATCGGAAACACTGGTGAGGAGTGGATGTGGCTTGTGCCTTGGCTTCCCCAAGGTCGCTCCTTTGTGTGCAGGCCTTATGCCCAGGCAGCCTATAGTTCAGGTTTAAGGCCAGGCCCACGTGTTTCCAACTCTGCAGGGTCTCATCACACTGCTCATGGGTGCAGAAATATCTATGCATCGCTCATTGTCCCCCCTCCCCTCCCCCTCTGTCTTTGCCACTAGATAAGCCAGCGCTCTCAGCTGGAAGAGAAAAGTCCCTGCAGGTCCCAGGCTCTGGGGGAGGAGAGGGTCATCAATGGGCTGAGTACGGCGCGGACCCTGCATTTGTTTCATATCGTTCAGCGCACAGTAATTCTTTCAGCACATACTAAAATGATGGGCGCGCACTACATTGAATTACCGGGCACTGAATCGACTTGGGGCTAAATCACGTTAACACCCGCTAAATGGGTTTCAGCGCGCACCATAAAAACGTAGTGCGAATGCAGTGAAAGGACGTAACGCAAAAAAACCAAAAAAGAAGATGGCAAAAAGCCCCCCAAACTGAAACAAAAGAGAAGAAAAGGTTTCTGGCTGTGCATCCCTCTAGCCCACATCCTTTGGGACTCCTCTTGGGGCAAGGGAAGAGGTTGCTAGGGCAGGGGAAGGGGATGGATTTTGATTTATTTTTTTTTTCCCCATTTTATTACTCGCCTTTCCGATAACCGAGCTGAAGGTTAGTTACAATTCAACCGCTATAGTTATTTCCCTGCCTAAGAGGTCTTCTAATGTAAGCCGGGCTCCACGGGAGCGAGAAGGGCGAGTGATGAGGCCCCGGTGGGGTTTGGGAAGGGGAGTATCGTGGCGAGGGCTTACGTTTGTGGTTGAACGGCGTCTGGCGCTTCTTTTCAGAGCAGTAGGGGTGATCGGCCCCAGCCCTTCCCCAACCAAACATCATGCAGGGATGAGGAGAGGAGAGGGAGGGGGGAATCTGGGCCAGACACTCTGCTCTCTAATTCCGACACCCCCCCCCCCCACATATTTTGTGGTTCCCCCTTCCTTTCTCTCTTGTTCTGTTGGGGAAAGAGTGAATGAGGGGCAAGGATAGAAGGGGGGTGAGTGAGGACAACCCGAGTGCTGCTCCCTTCTTTCCTTGCCCAAGGAGGCAAACAGCAGACTATGCTTTGGCCCTATGAGCCCCCCGCCTCCCAGTCCAAGGAGGCTGAGGGGGAGCAGGCAGCACACACCCGTCTGCTCTTATCCCTCAAGCCTGAGGAGAGCCAGCTGATTCTGGCTTGAAGAGGAGGCCTGTCGCCTACTGGCTACGGAGAGTTGCTGGAGAGGATAACTTTCCTGAGAGGGCTCGAAGACTACCAGGGTCTCTACAACCACTCGGAGATTCGTGTGGAATGGAGGACAAGGATCCCCAGGCTAGAGAGGGGGAGGAGGAGGAGGGTATCAGAGAGAGGGCTCCTATCTCTCTACCTTCCTCCATCCCCAGCCATCCTTGGACCACCAGTGCTGATCAAGCTAAGATGCCTGGGGATGGGAGGATCATTGAGATACGGAGGAAGAGGTAGAGTGTTTGGGGGGGAGAGAGGGAGCTCACACTGGCCCTGGCCATGCCATCTTGCACAGGTCACACCCGGCCCTGCTCACCTGGCTGTGGCGCTCCTCCCAGAGGCGGGTGATGAAATCCTGCTAGGGTTTGGAGGGCGGGCAGCTTGGTGCTCCTCTCGGGGGGGAGCGGGGCAGGGGATGGAATGGGATTCAGGAGAGGGGCTGGCCGGTGACCAGATCGTGGAAGGGTTTAGGAGGCAAGCAATTCTGGAATTCCTGTCTGGGAGTAGTCAATGGGATCCTCGAGGGATAACATCCTCCGGGGGAGGGAGGGCTGGTGGTCGGACTCCAGGGGCATTTAGGGAGGGAGGTGTTCTGGAACCTCTCCCCAGGGCCCAGGTGATGAGAGCCCCAGAGTTTGGCTTGGATGGGAGGGGGGGGGGGGGGACACGGGACTCCTGACTGTAATTAGACCTCTTGGCATGGGCTTTGCTTCTGCTGGCGAGCCATGGAACAGGCTGAAGCCAAGAGGAAGAGAACGCTCTGTGCTTTTGGCTCTGTTGTGGCCGCACGCCTTGGATAAAGACATTATAGCACAGTCTTCCTGCCTCTTCACCCACTTCACCACCCCCCCACCCCCCCAGCTGCTGCCCAGGCACGTCAAAGCCAAGCCGTCGTGGCAAGCCTGCTTGACACGGAGCACCAGCAGAGAAGAGCAGGACGGAAGAAGGAAGGGAGCGGGTGCAGGACGAAGGGTGACAGCGAAAAGAAAGAGGGAGACAGCCAGGGAAAGGCTTAAGCTGAAGTTTCTTTCCTTTTTTTTTTTTTTATTCTGCATGGATGGTGCAGTGTGCCAGGACTGACCACAGTCCAAATGTGCGAGAGTACAGATTCTGCTATGCAGAAGTACCAGCTGTTCCACCCTGATTTATAGCCCATGGAGCCTTCCCTCAGTGTGCGGTCGCTGACGTGGGCCTTGTGACAACAAAGAAGATTCCATAGCCTAAAATCTTCCTCCTTAGTAATTCTACGCCCAGGAAAAATATCCCCTAGACCAGCATATTCCCTGCACCCTAACACCTAAAGGGACCCCAGATCAGGACATTCTCCGAACCCCCCCCCCCCCACACTGTGTCATTTATAAAGCTCCTCCTTCTAAAGGGTCCCCAGATCAGGATATAATGCAGTCCAGGCCTGCGGCTGCTTCCGGTCAATGTCTTTGCGAGCGATATTGTGGAGGGGGGTTAGAAAGGTTTTAAGACTTGCAGCAGAGTGGACACGTCTGACCTTGTAGTTGGCGTGGGAAGTGATCCAGGGAAACCTGAGGAATGGACACATAACCAGGAAAAACGGAGATTTATGCAGAAATTCGAGGGGGTGGTACACAATGTGAGATGAGTTACCGATGTCCGCGGAACAGGAAAGGGACCTTGGGGTGATTATATAAGATGATTTCAAAGTAGCGGAGCAGTGTATCAGGGTGGTGGCTGGAGCCAGAGGGATGTTAGGGTGTATAAAGAGAGGTGTAACAGGTGATTATGCTGTTAGACTGGACACTCACCTGGACTATTGTGTCCACTAGTTCTGGAGGCCATGGAGTGGAGGTGGACCAGAGAAAGTCTACCACAATGTCACTGAGTCTGCAGCAAAAATCCAGTGAGATGAGGTTCAAGGATATACCCTAGAGGAGAGAAAAGATAGAGAAGTTTAAATACCTGAAAGGTTTTTAATAATAACACAGAAAGCAAACCTTTCTCAACGGAAGGGAAATTCTAGCACAAGGGGTCATGGGACTCCATGGGGACAGACATAGGAGCAACGTCAGGAAATGGTTTTTCGTGGAAAGGGTGGTGGATGAATGGCGTGGCCTCCTGGAGCAAGTGGTGGAGGCTAAAATGTTAACAGACGTCAAGAAGGCAGGGGATAAACTCGGAGGATCCTTGGTTACAAAAAATGTGAAAAGACGGCAGAAGCTGGACCTAGTGGTGTGTGTGTGTGTGTGTGTGTGTGTGGGTGTGTCTGTGTCTGTGTGTCTGTGTGTGGAAAGGGCCCTATGCTAAGGCTTCACCCCTGAGTGTGGGGATTGCTCCCCATCCTCCCTTTTGCACAGTCCAGGAGGAAATGCATTTCTGGACTTGCACTGCATGCAGCGCGTGGCTTCCTGGGGTTTCCAGTCCAGCTTTTATCTGCATATCTCGGTCTCGCCCTTTCTGTGTTTGGAGAGGGTCTGAGTCCTGCATGTGAGGAGGTGGGGGATTCCACCAGCCTGTGGATCTGTAGCAGCCTGGCTTGTTTTATTTCCAATCTCTCCTCCTCCTTCCCGTCTCTCAGTCTTCCTGTTCCTGTCTCTCTTCTTTAATTCTTTTTTACTTTGCTGCATGGTCCCCCCCTCCTTCACAGTCTCTCTCTGTAATTCTCTTTCCCACCTGAGCCCTCTGCCAGCCTGAGTGGGGGGGGGGGGATAGTTATATAAAGGAGGAAGCACATTTCTATGTCTCTAGCCAGAAATCCCTTCATAGGCTCTGCTTTGACGCCACTTATGATCAGCAAATCATTTGATTTCTCTCCCAACCTTAGCAGAGGAGGCTGTGGGGAATGAGCTGGCCCTGCATTCGCCTCCCCCGCCCTCCAAACTCGGAGTCATCTCAGGTCACCAGAGCCTGCAAGCGCGCAGAGCCTGACACACAGGGAGCCGAGTCCTGACTGTCACTGCAGCAGGAGCTGTGCACCGACAGCACAGGGTCTCAGCTGCTCTGTAATGACTGTGCAGAGGCTCAGAGCACAGGGACTCGACTTCTCCTTGTCATGACTGCGCTGGGACTCAGCTCCTGGGTTTGAGGTACTTTATGGACAGGAGTCTGTTTACTACAGATTTGTCTCTAGCAAACTCTTTCTTTCCATCTCTTCATTCTACCAGTCCTCCCTGTCTCTTCTCTCTTTCTCTCCTCCCTCCTTTCTCCATTTCTTCCTTCTCCTCTCGCAGTCCTTCTTCCATCTCCTCTCTCTCTCCCTGTCCTCCCTCCCTCTCTTCCCATCCTCCTTTGTCTCTCCTCATATTCTTTCTATCTCCTCTCACCTAGCTTCACTTTCTCCCCATCTTTTTACTTTCTCCCCTTCTCTTCCCAGTCTCCCTCTGTTTCTTTACTTTCACCCCAACTTCCTTCCAGTGTCGGCCTTTGAGTAGGGCATGCCGGGTGGTAGCCGGGGTGCCGTGAGCTGAGGGGCATTTTGGGCACTGCCTGCTCAGCCGATTTTGACCCAGGGTGCCATTTGCCCTAGAGCCTGCCCTTCTCTCCCTCATTCTCCCTCCATCTCTTTTGCTCTCCCCATTCTCCATCTCCTCTCTTCTTGTCATCCTTCCATCTCTCCTCTCTCTCTCCCCATCCTCCCTCCATCCCGTCACTTTCTTCCCATCCTCCCTTCATGTCTTCTCTCCCTCCATCTCTATTTTTCTGTCTCTCTTTCACAAATTGTCACCTGCAGCTGGATGTGCATGCAAGGGACGCACACACACTCGCAGGTTCTCGTGCTCACATTCACACTCCTCACATACAGCACAGAGCAGTATTTTCAGCTGGCTACTGAAAATCTAAAAAGTCTCTCTTTTTATTGTTTAAATGCAGCCGCTTAGCTGAGAGTTGTTGACCTTTAGCTGCCTTTCAGTTACAGCCTCTGCCAAGCTCACACACACACACCCCTAAGCACAATCTGCCAAACATTCCCACCAGCGTGCACACTGATACACACACTGACAACATACACAACATACTGATGCACACGCTGCTAAACATTCACACCAGTGTGCACATTGACACACACACTGACAACATACACAACATACTGATGCACACGCTGCTAAACATTCACACCAGTGTGCCCATTGACACACACATGCTCCCCAATACACAGTCTGCTAAACACTCACACCAGTGTTCAGACTCACATGCACACACTAATACACATTTTGCTAAACATTTACACCAATATGCATACTCATGCACACACAGCATACACACATGCCAATGCACACTCTGCTAAACACTCACACCAACATTCACACTCACTCACACACACACACACCAATACACACTCTGTCAAATACTCACATTAGTGTGCATACTGAAACATGCACATTGATACACACTCCTACCAGCGTGCACACTAACTTACAGGCACACATACACTGACAACATACACACATGCTGATACACACTCTGCTAACACTCATACCAGCATGCACAATGATACACAGATACAAACACATACACCAATGCACTCTGCTACACACACTAGTGTACACACTGACTATGTGCAGTGACATCATACACATGCGCTAATAAATATTCTGTTAAACATTCACACAGGCGTGCACGCTACAACACACTCACACCCTCAAAAACATGCACACACCCATGATATACTGAAGAACATTAAATTGCTCTTCATCTTTCATTCGTACTGTAATGCATTCTGGGTCTTGTAGTCCTGCTGATACTATTATGTGCTGGCTAGGGCTCACTGAAGTGCTGAAGATTAATATAATGTTCATGTCAAGAGTCGGGGAGGTGAGAGAGGGGCCCATATGGGAATAGGGGACTCTGTGATATAACCTAACCGGAACACAGAGGATTTTCTATGCATTCAAACGTTGACCCTCTGGGCCTGGGATACTGCAGTTCACTCCAGGGCCACTTCCCTGCTGGTTTTGGGTAGAATGAGCCTGTATGTACTTCTCTCACCTGTCCTGCACAGACAGTACAAGCAGGACCAGGCGGGAATGGAACCGAGCTGTGAGCACGCAAGTATTTATTGGACTGATCTTCAAACCGAATGTATCAGATCTATGGTGTCTCAAACCACCAACACTCGGAGCAACTGCTGGCTAAGAGATGAGATCTGAGGACTTAAGAAGAGAAGAGATGGGACCTCAAAGATATAGATCAGGCACAAAAAGCATTTTCAGTGGAACGGACGTTCTAGATATGATATGAGGCTAAAAGGGGGTAAACTAGGAAACAATATTAGGAACTATTTCTTCATGGAAAGGGTAGTGGATGCATGGACTGGCCTCCCAGATCAGGTAGTGGGGACAAAAGCAGTAGCGGAAATCAAGAAAGCCCGGGATAAATAAAAATAGATCCTTGTCTGTGGAGACTGAGGAGTAAAGCTTAAGATAAGTAAAGAGGATCATGAACCGTGAAGAAGTGAGGGGAAAGGCAGAGATCAATTGGGGTCAATGGCATTGCGCCAGACATGAATCTGGACCGACTGTATGGGCCTAATATCCCTTAGGTGCCTTCAGATTCCAAGTTTCTAGGTTTGGTTGAGCCTATGGTGAGGAGGAGTATACCCAGAGGGGAAAAGGATCCTTTTGCTTCTGTTAAATAGATTTAATGACTGGTCCCAGGACCCTCTCGCTCCATTTCTAGAATGGGCGGCTCGCCCTGCACCCCTCCTCAACCTGTGCCCTAGAAGGGGCAGCTCGGCCCTGGGCTTTGAATTCTGTATCTCTACCTCAGCAGCTGTGTCCAGATTTGAGGGCGCTGCAGCAGCCAGAAGTGAGGCGAGGAGTTGCCAGAAGATTTGGGCTCTGGGCTGGATTCCCAGAAAGCTGCTTGTGTGGGAGTGGATGTCCTCCGGTGCCCTCGGCTTGCTGCAGCCTCCACACTCACAGGCTCTGACGTTTTAGGCACTGGCACAGATTAGCGAGCAGGGCTTCTCCTGAAACCCCGGGCTGAGCCGGAGCGCCAGAGCGGGGAACGTCCACGGCTACCTGTGGATCCCGCACGCCTCACAGGTACCACCATGGGCTGCCTTTTAGCTTTCCTTTTTGTTTGAAATACACTTCTTTTCTGCTCTTTGCTTGCTTCAGCTACTTTAAGAATGGAAGAAAGTGGAGGAGAAAGAGAAAGCGGGAACGGCAATAAGGAGAAAGGGGGTGCAAGAGAGGGAGGGTGCGGGGATAAGGCGAAGGGGTTGAAAGAGGAAGGGAGGTTTGGGGATAGAGACAGAGGGGGAGCAACCGCGAAGGTGCGGGGAAAGGGAGAAGAAGGGATTAAGAGAGAATGAGGGGATGGGGAGAAAAGGGGAGTGAGAGAGAGGGAGGGATATAGAAAGTGGGTTCGAAAGGGAGGGATAGATGGGGGTAAAGGAAAAGCTGGGCAGTAATAGAGTAAAAGATGATGCTACGGAGAACTGAGACATTTCATAAAGGGAAACTCAAAGATGTACAGAGCTCATAAGTGAAAAGAAGGAACTACTGAGATATCCTTGCATGCTCCACTCTCAGTGCAGAGGCAGAGGAATGGCCGTGCTTTACCCAAAATCAGACTGGATTCTGCTCCTGTTGTGTGCGTGCGTGTGGTGAGTAGTGTGAAATGATAAGTGAGAGATGGAAAGGGGATACAGAGGAAGGGGCGATAGGTATTGAGTGCACTTGCATGTGGGAATGTGTTGCATCTTGATTTTGGGGACAGGGTAAGTCAGTCACTATTGCTAGCTCTTGTATACTCCCAGCTAATAAAGGGTTGCACCTGATTTCATCCTTGGGTTGGGTGCTGTCCTGGACCTTCATCCGGGAGCCCTCACCCAGGTGCAAGTCAGCACTTGCCAGTAGCAAAGCCCTCCTGCTCGTCTCCCCCCGCCCCTATCACATCAAACCCAGTGCCGGGAGTAGTGAGGATCTGTCTGGTTGTGCCTCTGTCTGTCTCCCTGTCTGTGCATATTTGCCTATCTGTCTCTGTTTGTTTGTCGCATGATTATCTCTGGCTATGCCTGTCTGCCCATCTGTCTCTCTCTGCCAGTCTGTCTGCATGAATGTGCCTGGCTGTATCTCTGTCCCGTCTCTCTCTGTCTGCCTGTGTGTCTGCTAAGCTTCCCCCTGCGCACTGACAAACAAACACATAGATACAAAATGGGAGAAAAGCCATCGTGAGTCAGGCCCTGTGTCTCTGTCTATCTGCTGTGCCTCTGCCTCCTAGCCCCTTTCAGAGCTTGTAGCCAGTGTGGGCTTTTATTTAAGGGTGAGGGGGGGGGGGGGTGATTGTGTATTCCCTGGGCCTTGATTGGGAGATATGGGGTATTTTTTACTGGGTCAGACTTCTACTGCAGTCTGGTAATTAAGCCTCCAAGTGACCGATATGAGTCCGTGCACTGAGCATGCCTGAGACGCCCTTTGGCAGCAATATATAGGGGAAGCTCCACATCCTGACCACATGACACTGTGCAGTCGTTAAACACTTGGGATCTCAGCGGGCATGGGGGAGGATTGTTACCCACATTGTTCTCAGTGTTGCCTTGGGGGGGGGGGGGGAGGTGCAGACATGGAGAGGGAATCCTCAGGCTCTATGGGTGCTCAGCTTGAAGGCAAGAAATGGGATTCATATACTCGCTGTCAAATCACTGCTCATTTACACTTGAGAGGTTACAAAGATGGGACACATGGGACAGGAAGGCATGAGGACAGTACATATAGGGTCAGAGGGCATGAAGGCAACACACGGGGAAGGGAAGGGGCTGAAAGGGTGGTGGTCAGAAGCTATGAGGACACCACATGGGGAATCAGAGAGTATGAGGGCACCACACAGGATGGGGATGGGGGTGGGGGGTTTGAGAGGGTATGAGGGCACCACACAGGGAGGGGGGAGTGTTGAGAGGGTATAAGGACACCACATGGGGAATCAGAGAGTATGAGGGCACCACACAGGATGGGGGTGGGGGGTTTGAGAGGGTATGAGGACACCATATGGGGAATCAGAGAGTATGAGGGCACCACACAGGATGGGGGTGCGGGGTTTGAGAGGGTATGAGGACACCACATGGGGAATCAGAGAGTATGAGGGCACCACACAGGATGGGGGTGGGGGGTTTGAGAGGGTATGAGGACACCACATGGGGAATCAGAGAGTATGAGGGCACCACACAGGATGGGGGTGGGGGGTTTGAGAGGGTATGAGGACACCACATGGGGAATCAGAGAGCATGAGGGCACCACACAGGATGGGGGTGCGGGGTTTGAGAGGGTATGAGGGCACCACACAGGGAGGGGGGGGGGGTGTTGAGAGGTTATGAGGACACCACATGGGGAATCAGAGAGTATGAGGATACCACACAGGATGGGGGAGGGGGGGATCAAGCGGGTATAGGAACACCAGATGGGGAAATGGAGGACAGGGGGATACCACACATGGGGAGGAGGGGGCAGGAGGGGCAGAGAACACTACACGGGGAGGGTGAGTAAGAGAACACTACACAGGGAGGGGGGGTGTTGAGAGGGTATGAGGACACCACATGGGGAATCAGAGAGTATGAGGATACCACACAGGATGGGGGAGGGGGGATCAAGAGGGTATAGAACATAAGAAATTGTCATGCTGGGTCAGATGGGGAATCGGAGAACAGGAGGATACCACACCTGGGGGGGGGGGGGGGGGGGGAGGGGCAGAGAACACTACACAGGGAGGGTGAGTAAGAGAACACTACACGGGGAGGGGGACTGGAGGGGCAGAGATTAGGAAGTTTTTTTTTACCAGCTTTTCAGGTTGCTTTTATTGATTTATTGTATTCTTTTAAAATTATTGAATATGTGGATTGTTTTCTCTGTTGTATGTTTTTTGCCCAGAGCCTTCCCTGGAGGCGAAGTTTTATTAATATGACAAATAAATAAATAAATAAAGGTATGAAGACGCTCTATGGTGGGGGAGGGGTTAGAGGGAGTGAAGACACCACATTGTGTCAGAAGGTATAAGAACTCCAAGGAGGGAGTCAGAGCATATGAAGACACCCCCAGGCCCTTTAGGGGTTTTCTCTCATTTCTTGGCATATTTTTGTCATCAGGTGGTTTATTTTGCTGTCTGTGTGAGTCACATACATGTTCCTCGCTGCCACGGCATGGACCGGCAGCAGGTGCAGGGATGCCCATTATCATGGTATGAGCCTGGGATTGGGATCTGTGCCCGTTTACAGACATGTAGGGCATATGCTGAGTGGCACATGTGGCAGAGAGAGAGTCTGACGGAGGCACAAACGCTGAGAGACAGACCCCAGGTGAGGCACAGACGCTGACTGAGGCACATATGGACAGACAGACGCTGACTAAGGCATAGACGTTGGCATGCACCAAAATGAATGCCAGTACTGTGTCTATAAAAGAGGTGCCAGGATTTTCATGCAAGAATACTCACGTACAATACACATACACACAACACACACACACACACAAGCACTGACACGCAAACATGCACTTCAACAGTAATAATACTAAGGCTTGATTCTAGGACAGCAGGAATAGCGTGTTTCTTCATCCTTAAATAACAAGCTTGCAACTAAAAAAAAAAAAAAAAGCTTATGCGCCCTGGGTTATATAAATGCCCACACAGTAATAACAACAAGCCGGGTATGGGAAGGAGTAAAATAATGAATCAATGAGCCTGAGTCCTAAAATGTCTCGTACATTTGGGAGGCAAAAATCCATTAGTCACATATTAGTAAGAAGGACAGGCTCAGCGACTGGAAACTCATCTCAGGTGACCTCAGTTTAGCCAGTCAATGTAATAAAGCAGCTAGAAAAAGTGACACTGTGTTAGCAGCAGGAAAAAGAAGCCACACCGCCCTGTCATAGGTCACTAGTGAGATCCACTTTCAGTTCTGCAGGCCGCCCCTTCACAGGGACATCGAGAGGATGGAAATGGCTCAGAAAAGAGCTGGGACTCAAACCTCACAGGGGAAGGTACATGAGAGAGAGACAAATATTTGCCGGGCTTCAAGAAAGCTTGGGGAGGTGAAATTTTCCATAGGAAAGGAAATTCATGAAATGGAGTTAGGGGGGCAGCTTCAGAGGAAACCTGAGAAAATACTTCTTTTCTGAGAGGGTGGTAGATGCCCAGAACAGGCCTCGGGCAGAAGCAGCGCCGACCAAAACTACAGCACTCGCAGAATGCAAACATGCCTGGAACAGACAGAGAGCTCAGCGGTGAGAGCAGGTGGGGGTAGCAGGTATAAGACAGGAGGGAGGGGGCTTGAGTGACCCTTAGAGGGCCAAAGAGGGGAGAACACGAGCCAAAGGGACAGAGCGTGCTGGTACGGCTGCATCAGGTAACCTGCGCGGAGCACGCGAGGTTACAACCCGAAGGTCAGTGAGCACAGTGTGGCCTCTGTTTCAGATGACAGCCTCTCAGGGTTTACTGATTGCTTGAATTATTCCGTAGTTTGGAGGTAAAACATGGGTGGGGGAGGGGGAGCCTGGGTGTTGGATTAAGAACGGGACTTGTAGAAACCAAGTAGGAAGACAAGAAGACATGGAACAGCCTTGCAGTGGATGAGGTGGGGACCAGAACTGTATCCGAATCTAAACATGCCTTAGACAGAAGTAAAAGGAAGAAGTAGGGTCAGCATTGAGAGCTCAGGTAAAAGACATGGGGGGGGGGGGGGGGGGGGGGAGGGGATAGGACAGCTGGTATTGGTCTAAGTGTGGGAAATTATGTGCTCTTTACTGCCAGTGACAGAGAACAAGAAAGGAAGACAATTGGGCAGACATGAGTGGGGCCAATTATTCCACATCTGTCATCATCTGCTATGTTGTATATGAACTGCTACTTTTTTGGTGTTAACATTTCAGTAGTGTATTTGATTATAAGGCACTCTGTGGTACAATTATTTGTCAGTATTTTCTCAAGAATATAGTCTGATATAAAACTATCTCTGCTATAATCTCTCTGACAGAAAGCTCTCAGTGATACAATCTGTGATATAATCTCTGACAGAAAGCTGTCAGTGGTACAGTCTCTGTGATATAATCTGTTTGACAGAAAACTCTCAGTGGTACAATCTGTGATATAATCTCTCTGACAAAAAGCTCTCAGTGGTACAATCTGTGATATAATCTCTGACAGAAAGCTGTCAGTAGTACAGTCTCTGTGATATAATTTCTCTGACAGAAAGCTCTCAGTGGTACAGTCTCTGTGGTATAATCTCTTTGACAGAAAGCTCTCAGTAGTACAGTCTCTGTGATATAATTTCTCTGACAGAAAGCTCTCAATAGTACAGTCTCTGTGGTATAATCTGACAGAAAGCTCTCAGTAGTACAGTCTCTGTGATATAATCTCTGACAGAAAGCTCTCAGTAGTACAGTCTCTGTGATATAATCTGTTTGCAGAAAGCTCTCAGTAGTACAGTCTCTGTGATATAATCTCTCTGACAGAAAGCTCTCAGTGGTACAGTCTCTGTGATATAATTTCTCTGACAGAAAGCTCTCAATAGTTGAGTCTCTGTGGTATAATCTCTTTGACAGAAAGCTCTCGGTAGTACAGTCTCTGTGGTATAATCTCTTTGACAGAAAGCTCTCAATAGTACAGTCTCTGTGATATAATTTCTCTGACAGAAAGCTCTCAGTGGTACAGTCTCTGTGGTATAATCTCTTTGACAGAAAGCTGTCGGTGGTACAGTCTCTGTGGTATAATCTCTCTGACAGAAAGCTCTCGGTGGTACAGTCTCTGTGGTATAATCTCTTTGACAGAAAGCTGTCGGTGGTACAGTCTCTGTGGTATAATCTCTCTGACAGAAAGCTCTCGGTGGTACAGTCTCTGTGGGATAAACTGTCAGAAAGCTATTGGTTGTACAGTCTCTGTGATATAATTTTGAAAATTTTTGGTGGTACAATCTCTAATGGAAAGCTCTCAGTAGTATAGTCTCTGTAATATAATCTGACAGAAAGCTCTTAGTGATACAATCTCTGAGATATAATATCTCTAACAGAAATCTCTCAGTGGTACAGTCTCTGTGATATGATTTCTTTGATAGAAAGATTTCTGTGATGTAATCTCTGGTCAAATCTCTTTGATAGAAAGCTCTCAGTAGTACAGTCTCTGAGATATAGTTCAGATAGAAAGCTCTCAGTGGTACAATCTCTGTGATATAATTTCTGACAGAAAGCTCTCGGTGGTACAGTCTCTGTGATGTATCTCTGACAGAAAGCTCTCGGTGGTAAAGTCTCTGTAGTATAATCTCTCTAACAGAAAGCTCTCGGTGGTACAGTCACTGTGGTATAATGTCTCTGACAGAAATCTCTCAGTAGTACAGTCTCTGTGATATATCTCTGACAGAAAGCTCTCGGTGTACAGTCTCTGTGGTATATATCTGACAGAAAGTTCTCGGTGATATAATCTCTGATATAATTTCTGTCAGAAAGCTCTCAGTAGTACAGTCTCTGTGGTATAATCTTTAACAGAAAGCTCTCAGTGGTACAGTTTCTGTGGAATAAACTCTTTGACAGAAAGCTCTCGGTGGTACAGTCTCTGTGGTATAAACTGACAGAGAGCTCTTGGTTGTACAGTCTCTGTGATATAATTTCTAACAGAAAATTGTTGGTGGTACAATCTCTAATGGAAAGCTCTGTAGTATAGTTTCTGTGATATAATCTGACAGAAAGCTCTTAGTGGTACCATCTCTGAGATATAATATCTCTGACAGAAAGCTCTCGGTGGTACAGCCTCTGTGGTATCATATCTGGTGGAAAGCTCTCAGAGTACAATCGCTGTGCTATAATGTCTGTCAGAAGGCTCTCATAAGAACATAAGAAAATAAAAGATGCTATGCTGGGTCAGACAAATAATCCATGGAGCTCAGCATCCTGTCTCTGACTGCGGCCAGTTTGGATCTCTTGGAAGCACCCCGCATTCCATTCCATGTTGCTCACTCCCAGAAGTAGGAAGCAGAGACACCCAAGCCTATCTGGCTAATTATTAATGGACCTGACCTGAAAAAACTTGTGGAAACATTTTTTTTTAAATTTATTTTAGTTAAAATATTGATTACACTCATATACAAAAAAAAAACAAACAAACCAACAACTCAAGAAGTCACATGATGCTCGAAGCTAGAGAGGACGGGTTCCTGTTCTTCTTCGGGGACCCTCTCCCTCCGTACTTTCTCTTCAGCTATCTAACAGTTCAGTCTTCCTCCTCGTTACTCTTCACAAGCTAGCCGATTGAGTGGAGATTCAAAACAATGCTTTTATATAACGATGGCCTCAAAAATGCTGAGAAAGGAGAGAGATAAAAGGGAATGGACAACAAGATGTCGGATGCCACAACTACAGAGCGTTCCCCCCTTCAACCACCTCCCATGGTGGCTATTGCTGTCACGCGGGCATGGGAGGATAAGTTTAACAAGTTCTTCACCCAAATGCAAGACAGACATTTGAAACTTACCAAACCTGAAACTCGCATTTCTGAGCTGGAAGCCCACGAGCAGAATTTGGAATCGGCCTGCACATCACCTAGGGCAGGTGAGGCAATATAATTCCGTGCTTAGAGTAGTGACCTTAAAAAAGTTTGAACGCTGTTCACGAGATTGAACTGCTACGCTCGTTCCGAAAAAAAGGAACTAGGGTACGAGAGGAAGAACTTCTTACTCTGCCAAGATTATTCTGCGTCCGTGACAGCGCATTGTGCTGGTGGGTGCGCGTGTACAATCGGCCAAGCTGAAAATAAGAGCCGCTCTGTTTTTTTCCTGCTAGACTTACAAGTCTCACATCGAGGACGCACTTCCTTTTTTTGACAAAGTGGAAGGCGCTTGTTATTCACTGCAGACACTGGGACTCTCTTGACTTTACTTGATACCTTTATTTTTCAGGATGGACTAACGCAACTTTCGCAGCATGAATTCTGGTGCTTATCTTTATGTTTTGTTTTCATTTTTATTCAATCTTTGTGCCAAATGGGCTTCTCTTCACAGCACATCGTCTTTCTGATGTTATCTGAGACTTGTTGTTGGACTTAGCCTGTTTTTGAGGTTTTATATCGCTGTTTTCATTGATATTGCTGACTCTGTGTATGAGGGAATGGGGGATGAAAGATACAAGTTAAGGGGACTTTCTAGGCAGGGCTTGGAAAGGGAGGGAGAGTTAGAGGGGGGGGGGGATAAGAGCATTATCTAGAGAGCTGATTCAGGATGGATTGTATATTTCCAGCTCTTCCTTTACTACCAAGGTGAATGAAGGAGCTGAAGGGCACGTCTTCATATTTTCTTTTTCATTTTCTTTATTGTTTTTTTTTTTTTTTGTTTTTTTTTGTTAAAGTATGGCTAAAATAATTAAACTATTGAACTGGCATGTCTGTGGTATAGGGTCTGTTATTAAACAAATACTAATGTTGTAGGCAATGAACGATTTAAAGCAGATATTGTTTTTCTACAAGAAACCAAATTGTCAGAAATTAAACATAGTAAACTACGTCAAAATTGGGTGGGAGACATTTCTTATGCATCATCTGGGGTAGTAATTCTAGTACACAGGTCCAGTCCTTTTCAGGGGCAAGAACCACATCAAGATGCTGAAGGTCGATATATCACAGTGGGGGGCCTTTTTATGAAACCCATAGTTTGGGGCAATACTTATGCGCCAAAATTTTACATGCATAGTTTTTTTTATGAAAGTAACCCCAATATTTAAAAAGGGATGCAGGAAACTATAGACCGGTGAGCCTGACTTCAGTGCCGGGAAAAATCGTGGAAACTGTTAAAAAGAATAAAATCACAGAACATAAAGTTAGATATGGTTTGATGGGACACAGCCAGTACGGATTTACCCAGGGGAAGTCTTGCCTCTTAAATCTCCTACATTTTTTTGAAGGGGTAAATAAACATGTGGACAGAGGTGAACTGGTAGATGTGGATTTTCAGAAGACATTCAACAAAGTCCTGCATGAAAGGCTTCTAAGAAAACTAAAAAGTCATGGGATAGGAGGCGATGTCCTTTTGTGGATTACAAACTGGTTAAAAGACAGGAAACAGAGTAGGATTAAATGGTCTGTTTTCACAGTGGAAAAAGGTAAACAGTGGAGTGCCTCAGGGATCTGTACTTGGACCAGTGCTTTTCAATATATTTATAAATTATCTGAAAAGGGGTACAAGGAGTGAGGTTATCAAATTTGCAGATGACACAAAATTATGCAGAGTAGTTAAATCTCAAGCAGATTGTGATAAATTGCAGGAGGACCTTGCAAGACTGGAAGATTGGGCTTCCAAATGGCAGATGAAATTTAACGTGGACAAGTGCAAAGTGATGCATATAGGGAAAAATAACCCTTGCTATAGTTACACAAGGTTAGGTTCTATCTTAGGAGTTACCACCCAGGAAAGAGATCTAGGCATCAGAGTTGATATTTACATTGAAATCGTCAGCTCAGTGTGCTGTGACGATCAAAAAAGCAAACAGAATGTTAGGAATTTTTAAGAAGGGAAAGGAAAATAAAACAGAAGCTGTCATAATGCCTCTGTATCGCTCCATGGTGAGACCTCACCTTCAATACTGTGTGTGCAGTTCTAGTCACCGCATCTCAAACAAGATATAGTTGCACTCCAAAAAGTTCTGAGAAGGGCAACCAAAATGATAAGGGGAATGGAACAGCATCCCCTATAAGGAAAGGCTAAAGAGGTTAGGGCTGTTCAGTTTGGAGAACAGATGACTGAAGGGGGATATGATAGAGGTCTATAAAATCATGAAAGAACTTGAACAGGTTAATGCAAATCAGCTATTTACTCTCTCAGATAATAGAAGAACTAGGGAGCACTCCATGAAGTTAGCAGGTAGCTCATTTAAAACAATTTGAAGAAAATTATTTTTCACTCAGCACATAGTTAAGCTCTGGAATTCATTGCCAGAGGATGTAGTTACAGCACTTAGTGTAACTGGGTTTAAAAAAGGTTTGGATAAGTTCCTACAGGAAAAATCCATAAACTGCTATTAATTAATAAGCAATAGTAGCTTGAAGAGGTTAGGGCTGTTCAGCTTGGAGAAGAGACGGCTGAGGGGGGATATCATAGAGGTCTTTAAGATCATGAGAGGTCTTGAACGAGTAGATGTGACTCGGTTATTTACACTTTCGAATAATAGAAGGACTAGGGGACATTCCATGAAGTTAGCAAGTAGCACATTTAAGACTAATCGGAGAAAATTCTTTTTCACTCAACGCACAATAAATCTCTGGAATTTGTTGCCAGAGGATGTGGTTAGTGCAGTTAGTGTAGCTGGGTTCAAAAAAGGTTTGGATAAGTTCTTGGAAGAGAAGTCCATTAACTGCTATTAATCAAGTTTACTTAGGGAATAGTCACTGCTATTAATTGCATCAGTAGCATGGGATCTTCTAGGTGTTTGGGTAATTGCCAGGTTCTTGTGGCCTGGTTTGGCCTCTGTTGGAAACAGGATGCTGGGCTTGATGGACCCTTGGTCTGACCCAGCATGGCAATTTCTTATGTTCTTATGTTCTTATGTACTTGTGACTTGGATTGGCCTCTGTTGGAAACAGGATACTGGGCTTGATGGACCCTTGGTCTAACCCAGTATAGCACATCTTATGTACTTATGTTCCTTGCACAGTATTCTCATATACCTATCATATTGGGAGGAGATTTTAACAGAGTTTCTGACTTTAATTTGGATAGATTTCACATGAAGCCTTTAGGACCTGCTCATCATAATAAGGGTATTCCATATCTATGTACAACTTTAAATGTAATAGATTTCTGGAGAAGATTACATCCCATGCACTGAGATTTTACTCACATTTCCAGTGCACATGACTCTCAATCTAGACTGGACTATTTTTTACTATCTGTCCACAGTTTCTCATAAGTAGTAGACTCAGAGATAGGGCCACTGAAAATTTCAGACCATGCCCCAGTGTGGGTGGACATGGAGGGTTCGCTTCTCAATCTCAAATGCAGATGTGGAGGTTTCCTGTTTATCTATATGGGGACGAGCAGTTCTGAGAAGGTTTAGTGGGAAAATGGAAGGAATTTGACAACTTTAATATGTCACATCAATCAGATCCCTTGCTATAGTGGGAAACAGCTAAAGCTGTATTACAGGGGGAAATAATAGCTTATACAATTCATAGGAAGAAGTTTTTAGAGATATTTTGAGACTGGAATGCCAATCGCTGAGTGATCAGCACATTTATAATTGATATCCGAATACTATTAATAGAACACAATATATGGCAACTCAAACGAAGCTGAATACACTTATTCATCAAAAAAACTAAAAAAAGGTCTTCTATATCTATACTATAAACACAGGTTTTTTTCTTTATGGCAATAAAGCAGAGCGAACGATGGCAAACCTAGTAAAGCAAAGCGTAAGGCTGTTTGGAGCCTCTTTCTCTACCTTAATTGACCCAGGAGCAAATAGTGGCTCTAAACTCTCCTTTGCAATTTCAAATAAGTTTGGGGTGCTATTAAACAATCTAAATTACTTAAATGTCCTGGACCTGATGGTCTACCTAGAGAGTTCTATAAATTATTGATTAATGATATTTGTCTTCCTCTGGGGCAAGTTTTTGAAGCTCTTCTAGATGTTGACGAAATGCTCAATGGTTCAAATAAAGCCACTATTATAGTACTTCCTAAACCGGGAAGAGATCCTACATCTCCAGGTTCTTACAGACCAATTTCATTGTTAAATTATGATGTCAAACCTTTTGCTAAAATAATGCCCGACTGATCATCCTCTTTTTTGGACTATCTCCTGACAATTGAACAAGAGGCGAATCCCAGTATTGAATGTTAGAAAGATATTGACATCTATAGATCATGTCTCGAGAAATGGGTTACAATCTCTCCTTTTTAGTTTCAATGCCAAAAAAACCTTAGATAAAGTAGAATGTACCTTTTTATTCAACATTTAAAAATGCAGTGGATTTGGGGATCAGATCTTGAAATTTCTTCATATCCTCTACAATAATGCCAAAGCAAGGGTTTTGATTAATGGGGGGCTTTCTACTGAATTTGTACTCCATTGAGGTACCCAGCAGGAATGCCCCTTGTCCCTAATATTTGTTATCACTTTGGATCCATTATTATGAGCAATAGTCAAATCTTGATACAAGGCATACGTATTGGATCCCAACTATTTAAAGTTTCAGTATTTGCTGATGATTTATTGTTACATGTACTTGAACCCACTACTTCTTTAAAAGAGCTATTAAATGAATTTCAACAGTATTGAGTTTTAGCGTGTTTTAAGCTAAAGTTAGATAAATCAAAGCCCTCCCCATTGGAAATTGGCAGCCCAATATGGGGATAGGAGATTTTTTGCTTAAATAGACAAACTCTACTATTAAATACTTGGGTATTTTACTAACAAATGATTTGGAAAATCTTCATGATATAAATGTTCATCATTTATTGAAATCTATTAAAATCACTTTAAGAGTCTGGACACCTTTAAAAATCTCTCATGTTGGACAGATTCATCTATTTTTTTCCCTCGTTTTTCTCATCTAATTTTATTGTTATCATTCCTTTAACCCGTCGCTGAAGTCAGCGAAGGTCTCTAAAGTTTCAATGAACCAAGACTTAATACCCCATGTTTAATGTTCTAATGTTTTAATTGGCTCTCCCAATTGTTTCCTTTGAAAGTTCTCATGTTCATTGTTACTTAATGTTTAATTTATTGTTTAATGTATCGCTCACTCGCGACTGTTCTGTTGTATTGTAAACCGGTGTGATCTGTATTTCATACAGGAATGTCGGTATATAAGAATTCAAAATAAATAAATAAATAAATATTTAAGATGATAATCCTGCCTAAATGGCTCTATGATTTTGGGCTATTTCCAATTTATATAATTAAATATTCTTTTTCCTAAGGAATTGAGGAAATTTCTCTGGAGAGGTAAAAGGTCCTGTATCTCTTTATTTCAGCTTGTGAAATCTTGGGGCAAGGGAGGTTTGAGTTTACCCAATTTTAAATTTTATAACATATCAGCAGATTTCTGCCATATTGGAGATTGGCTTCAAGAGACTAATCATTATACATTGTTTGCTTTTGAGTCGGCATTAGTCACTCCTTTTTCCTTAAAACTTGCACCACATGCCTCCAGAACCCAGTTACCAATACATTTGAAAAATCATTGTTTGCTTGTTCCACTACAACATATATGGTGTTAGTTGGCTCGTAAACTCCAGTTGAATTTTAAAATCTCGCCTTTCTTGCCCCTCGTAGGAAGCAGTGCATTTCCACCAGGGGTCCTTTCCAGTTGGAAACAAAGGAGATTGATATTAGTGGGACAAATGTTGAAACCTAATGGAGAAATGTTTACTTTTCCAGAACTACAGGAGTCCTTTGTTCTCACGGGGAAGAATTATATTCAAGCCCGCCATTATGTATTGTCTCTGAGTTGTGCAGATTTAAGTGTGGATAAATGGTCTATAATACAGGGGTGGTTTGATATTGAGGATTCAGGCAGGCTCACTACATCTTCATTATAGAAATCTTTACTTGTCTTAGATGGTATGTGGGCATGTGAGGACATGTGGAGCAAATGGTCACAGGAATTACAGATGCAGTTATCCATTAAGATTTTTATTAAGTGTTTTGCTCATTTACATAAATAGAGCATACATCTCACGCCAAGCTTTTTTTTTTTAGCTCATATTCGGATTCAGATATCTGTATCTAAAGACGTTCTGGAGGAAAGTATTCCTTAATGTGGAATGGATTACTTCTCAGTCATTGGTCTTTGATGCTTTTTTAGAGTTGTTTGGAGATATTCAATCATTGGTCCTGTGTTCTGTATCTCAGATATTATGAATCAGGAAAGTTTTTCTGTTGACTAAACTCCCTATTTTGCACTTTTGGAGACAACCAGGAATTCCATTAGTCACCTTTTGGAGAAACAAAATCCACAATTTATTAGTTATGGAACAAATGTCCAATTAAATGCCCAGCCCAAGGAGTACAAAAGTGATTTTGGATGTATGGCTTCCCTGTATTAACAAAGTTCCTCACAAAATCTGAAGCCAAATTTTGAATGACTTTTAGTTGATGTTCCATGCCTGACGGGTCTTCCCTGGATTTGTTTTATGGATCAGACAAGGATGGGATAAAAGATGAGGAGGGGATGGATAGGGGAGGTGGGATGAGGTAGATGGGGATCTAATTTGATTTTGCCCCTAACTCAGATCTAGATTCATCATTTTACTATAAATATAGCTATATAGCAAAAATAGCACCCGCAATAAAAAAAAAAAAGGGGGCATAGGTATTTACCACAACACGCGATACCGGTTAGCCTGACTTCAGTGCCAGGAAAAATAGTGGAAAGTGTTCTAAACATCAAAATCACAGAACATATAGAAAGACATGGTTTAATGGAACAAAGTCAGCATGGCTTTACCCAGGGCAAGTCTTGCCTCACAAATCTGCTTCACTTTTTTGAAGGAGTTAATAAACATGTGGATAAAGGTGAACCGGTAGATATAGTGTACTTGGATTTTCAGAAGGCGTTTGACAAAGTTCCTCATGAGAGGCTTCTAGGAAAAGTAAAAAGTCATGGGATAGGTGGCGATGTCCTTTCGTGGATTGCAAACTGGCTAAAAGACAGGAAACAGAGAGTAGGATTAAATGGGCAATTTTCTCAGTGGAAGGGAGTGGACAGTGGAGTGCCTCAGGGATTTGTATTGGGACCCTTACTGTTCAATATATTTATAAATGATCTGGAAAGAAATACGACGAGTGAGATAATCAAATTTGCAGATGACACAAAATTGTTCAGAGTAGTTAAATCACAAGCAGATTGTGATAAATTGTAGGAAGACCTTGTGAGACTGGAAAATTGGGCATCCAAATGGCAGATGAAATTTAATGTGGATAAGTGCAAGGTGATGCATATAGGGAAAAATAACCCATGCTATAATTACACGATGTTGGGTTCCATATTAGGTGCTACAACCCAAGAAAGAGATCTAGGTGTCATAGTGGATAACACATTGAAATCGTCGGTTCAGTGTGCTGCAGCAGTCAAAAAAGCAAACAGAATGTTGGGAATAATTAGAAAAGGAAAGATGAATAAAACGGAAAATGTCATAATGCCTCTGTATCGCTCCATGGTGAGACCGCACCTTGAATACTGTGTACAATTCTGGTCGCCGCATCTCAAAAAAGATATAATTGCGATGGAGAAGGTACAGAGAAGGGCTACCAAAATGATAAGGGGAATGGAACAACTCCCCTATGAGGAAAGACTAAAGAGGTTAGGACTTTTCAGCTTGGAGAAGAGACGACTGAGGGGGGATATGATAGAGGTGTTTAAAATCATGAGAGGTCTAGAACGGGTAGATGTGAATCGGTTATTTACTCTTTCGGATAGTAGAAAGACTAGGGGACACTCCATGAAGTTAGCATGGGGCACATTTAAAACTAATCGGAGAAAGTTCTTTTTTACTCAACGCACAATTAAACTCTGGAATTTGTTGCCAGAGAATGTGGTTCGTGCAGTTAGTATAGCTGTGTTTAAAAAAGGATTGGATAAGTTCTTGGAGGAGAAGTCCATTACCTGCTATTAAGTTCACTTAGAGAATAGCCACTGCCATTAGCAATGGTTACATGGAATAGACTTAGTTTTTGGGTACTTGCCAGGTTCTTATGGCCTGGATTGGCCACTGTTGGAAACAGGATGCTGGGCTTGATGGACCCTTGGTCTGACCCAGTATGGCATTTTCTTATGTTCTTATGTTCTTATTTTCACATTGCACACTGAATAATCTCCACAAGCCGCATTGCCAGTCAAAAAGATTTTTATCACAGTTTGGGCTGCTGGCAAGACAGAGAAAAAGACAGAGAGACTCACAAAAAGGTAACTATTTATACCATTGTTAGAGGGGGCATTATGCACTCGGGGTGAAGTTTGTGGGGTGAGGTAGGTTTTGGGGGACAGTTTTACATGCACAGTCATACATGCGAACAGCTCAGTTACCATCAGTGAAGATTTATTGTGATTTGGAGTGATGAAAGGTGAAGGAGGAGTAGATTTGTACCATTTATTCTCTACCTACCTTGATGCACAGTGCATTAAAGTCAACATCATATTGCACATTTTAGCCCCCACATAGCTCTAAGCCCAAATAATAGGACACCCAGCTGCATCTGACAGAACTTACTTACAATTAGCCGGCCAACTACTTAACTAGATAAGTAGTTATCCAGCTAAGTGGCAGCTACTGAATGATGCTAGTCAGATGCCGCCAACTTAGCAGGATAAATTGGAACTTATCCTGCTAAGTGGCAATGAATATCTGGTCCTTAAACATTAAACAAAGAAATTTAAATTTTGCATGCTGGGAGATTACGTGGCGCACTGAGCGAAGTGAGATGTGATTCACTTTGCTCTGATCTTTTCACCAAATCCACCTCCATCCAGAATTAATCTGGTCTTAAACAATTGGTGAAACGGTGAGAGTAGCAAAACCCGGACCAGTGCTGAGAGGCGGCAGAAGTATGTTGGCCCGATTTTCCAAAAAAGACAAAGAAAGAGAAAAAGAGAAAGCTAGGCCAGGGAACGGGAAAATGGCGGACAAGTGTCAAATCCCAGAGAGAGCTGCTATGCACACTTCAGTGATTGTAGGACTAAAAGTGGCAGTGGTAGACACACTCGAGCCAGAATTCAAAAAAATTGTGGATAAGCTTGAAGACGCGACCACACGGATAACCGCATATGAATTGCGATTTGGGGGTCCTCGAGCAATGGGTGTCTGACAATCAGGACGACATATGTGTTACCGGAGATGAGTTGCTCGAAATGAAAGTGCCTGTGCAAAAGCAGGATGAAGGACTGGAAGGGCTGGAAAATCGCTCTCGCTGTAACACTCTGAGGTTTGTTGGATTGCTGGAAACCATCAAAGACAAAGGTTTCCCTCAGTTTTTGGAAACCTAGTTGGTAAATGAGCGAAGCCTTTTGTTAACGCGTGGAGCGTTGTGCATTGAGCAGGCCCGACGGCTGGGTGTCCGGAGAGAGAGAATGGAAAGGCTATGGGTGCTGATCGCCAGAATCCTTGATTTCGCTTATAAGACGGAGATTCTACAAGTGCTGTGAGCGCGTAAAAAGTTAACCTTATAATAACAAAAATGCTCTGGTGTTTCAAGACTACTCTGTCTGACTTTCAGCACCAAGGAAGGAATTTGCCCCGACGTGCTCGCGCCTTCTCATGCTGGGCCTGAGCTTTTCCCTTATGTATCGGGCAAAATTTAGTTTTAATCTCCCTGAGGGAGTGCACTGGTTCCAGTTGGTGGGTGAAGCAAAGGAAATGGTTGGTGAGCTTGAAGCATCTAAGCCTCAGGAACAGCCACACTAATTGGTTAAGCTGCCCAGCATGGATTTTGCCTGCACAGCTATGACAGATAAAACAAGGAGACTGGAACTTTTGGAAGACCTTGCATTTATCTCTGTACCGGGAACACAGAGGTTGCCATGGGGACTGTGAATTATTACAGTATTTCAAGCAAACGCTGCGGTTTAGATGCTAGGAGGTGACTGTTGCAGCTGGCACCAAATTGTTGAAGCTCCCCTGGGCCAGATAGGTTTAATGCTGAATTTTATAAAATTCTGGCAGAACAGGAAACCCCTGTACTGTACTTGGTAGAACTTTTGCAGCATCGATAGATGGAGGAAGGTTTCCCAGTGATACAAACAAA
The DNA here is from genome assembly GCF_901001135.1 of Rhinatrema bivittatum. Taxonomy (NCBI): domain Eukaryota; kingdom Metazoa; phylum Chordata; class Amphibia; order Gymnophiona; family Rhinatrematidae; genus Rhinatrema; species Rhinatrema bivittatum. Next base: position 252,181,977 of record NC_042619.1, read on the forward strand.
TCAGTGATTACTGTCATTCCTAAACAAGGGAAGGATCCAACTCTAGCGTCATCATACCGTCCAATTTCTTTGCTTAATTTTGATAAAGATTACTCGCCAAAAAATTGGCAGACCATTTAGCTTTGGAGTCGCTGGAATCTAGTGATCAAGGACAAGTGGGGTTTTGTTAGAGGCAGAGGCGCCACGGCGAATGTGCGCAAAATACTTGCTGCTATCACCTTATGCAAAATTACTGACACCGCTTTTATGGTAGTTAATTTTGACGCTGAAAAAGCATTCGATAGGGTAGCGTGACACCTATTTTTATTATTGTTGGACTATATGAAAACGGAAGGACTTGTAAAAAATATGATCTGGATATATTGTATACAGATCTGGTGGCGACTGTATTAGCGAATGGAGGCTACTCTTCTACTTTTGCTATTCGCAGAGGGATGAGATAAGGCTGCCCCTTGTCACCCTTGTTGTTCCTTTTGACATTGGAGCCTTTGTTGGTCTCTCTACACGGGAACCTGCAGTTAGGGTATGTCCCTGGGATCCTCAGTTTTAAAATATGCTGGGTTTGCAGATGATCTATTAGTGTTCTTGTGTGACCTGATAGTATCTCTTACAAAACTATTATACATGATTAGTGATTTCAGGGAATTCTCTGGATTTCGACTTAATAGAGATAAGTTGGAGACTTTAGCACATCCGGATGCTGTCAAGCATAATTGAGTAGGGGAATTTCCATTAAAGTGGGCTGCAGGCTCTTTTAAATATTTGGGGATTGAAATGTCTTTGGATTTGTGGCATTTATATACATCTAATATACTTCTCTTACTTTCTATTACCAGAGACAATTTGAGAATTTGGCAGAAATGAGCTTTGCCATTGATTGGGTGGATAAATCTTTTGTAAAAGGTCCTATTTCCTAAATGCAAACCCTATCCCTCAGAATGCAGCAGAGAGATATAAAACAATTGGAGAAATTGATATTGAAATGTATTTAGGTCTGGTAACAAACCCAACGTAGTGCTTCACAGCTTGAAAAAGGGTTCGTCTCAGGGTGGCTTGGGACTTCCTGATATAGGAATGTATAATTTAGCTGGTTTGTTAAGTATTGTGAGAGACTGGTTGTATGATAGTTCCAGCTATGTCAACATAGATGGAAAACAGGCAGTAGCAGCTAAGCTAGATTTAAGGTATATCTTGCATGCGGTCCTGGGTAGAGTGCCCACAGGGCTTGCAAGCAACGTGTCAATTGCGCCAATGCATTGGGCATGGCAGAAAGTGACAGAGATGATACAAGTTTCTAATAGATGCTCTCTATTCTTATCAATATAGGGGAATTTAGACTTTTTGCCAGGTTCTCGGTCACAATGTTTTTCTTTTTGGAGGGACCAAGGGATGACACAAATTCAACATGTATTAACAAAAGATGGGACCCTAATACCATTTCAGATGTTTCAAACTCAGTTTGGTTTGAGGGATTCAGATCTTTTTTCATACATGCAATTGAGCCATTATGTTTTCTTGTTGAGGATGGAAGATTTAGATATGAAGAACATTGAGACAATGGACAGTTTATTTTGTAAAGAACATACAAAACGTTCCCTTTCCAGAATTCATAAGGAATTGTAAAGCTAGATCAGGGTAACCTGATAAGTATCATATGGGTCAGATGGAAAGGAGATCGTGATTATACCTTTTCACAAAATGTGTTGAAAACTTGTTTTAAAAGTTTGAAGAGATGCAATTTAAATTTTTCCATAGGGCGTACATATCTCAAGCATTGGCGTTTAAAGCGAATATTGCCCGTACTGAGACCTGTGTAAAATGTTTACAAGAGAAAGGACCACTCACCCATGCTTTTTGGACTTGTCCTAAGATAATAATGTTTTGCGGGAAGGTTTTGCATTATGTGGGCAATCTCTTGGGGTGCTCTATTCCTCTTGGCCCCGGAATTAGTATTGTTTGAAATAGAACTTTCTAAATATATTGGGGGAAAAAAGGTGATAGGGTTTTTGCCTGGAATGCATTGGTTCAGTGCAAGAGATCTGTTTTATTGGCATGGCATGGGGTTAACCTGCCTTCTTTCTGGCAATGGAGGAATGCAATGCATGATACGATGTTTATGGAATCAATGGCTTTCATACCTCATTTTCTTTTAAAAGAAGATTCTTGGACACTTGGGATAAGTCTCTACAGAGTATTTCTGGATGAGCTAGGAGTCTGATTTTAAATAGCCTATTGGGTGGACTGAGTTATTTTTTATGTAAACATAAGAAGGAAGTCTGAGGGTTGGGTGGGAGGAGAGGGAAGAGGTGAGAAAGGGGGGAGATATGCATTTTGGTTATTAAATCCAGTAAATGGTGCCTGGATCTGCAAGGAAAAAGGCATCCAGGTAAGCGATATAAGCATGTTTGAGAAGTTTGGGGATTATAAAAAAAGAATAAAGGGGAAAACAATGGGAATCTATATTTGTAATTGATGACATTGCAATGTTTCACAGGCTGAGTTTGATGTACCCATATGATGTCATTTGTGCTATGCACTTGTTTTCAAGGAATCTTGTTATATCCTTTCTTGAATAAAGATGTTTAAAAATACATCTTGCACGCCATCTCACTGGCAGCCAACGAAGCTCCTTCAGAGCATGTGTAGTATGTTTCCGAATACCACTGCCAGTGAACGGGCATGCTGCGGCTTTATGGATCAGTTGCAAACCCAGCTGTACTACCAGCCTTATTGTATACAGGAATTCCAGTATATAAAAATTAAAAATAAATAAAATAAATAAAATAACTTACTTAAAAATAAATAAATGAATTAAAATCTGCTCCTAGTTAGTTTCATGGAGTGTCCCCTAGATCTAGTATTAGTTGAAAGAGGAAAACCAGTTCCATTTTAAATTGCTGCTCACCAGACAAAATATTAAAAACTTCTCCATCAGATCTAATAATAAACATAAACATATTATGTTCCCTCTCAGTCATCTCTTTTCCAAGCTGAAGAGCCCTAACCTGTTTAGTCTTTCATCATAATGGAGCTGTTCTAGCCCTTTAATCATTTTTTTTTTTGTTGTTGCCCTTCTCTGTATCTTTTGGTCATTTTATTTGTGAAAAAGACAAACTGTGCCTGGTGCCCTGCTCCTGTTTGTCTGTGATCCCGTCCGCAGGGCAAAAACAGGGTGACAGATTGGGATGAAGTTTGGTGGCTGACCTGCGCTGATTGGTGTGATGCAAGCAGGCCTGGCCGATTGTTAGTTTACCACCTCATGGAGGGGCCCCTGTGCACGGCTGTGGCTGTGTCTACCACTATCGTACACACGAAAGGAAGGGAGTTTGTGTCTCAACTACGCTCTTTATAGTAATGTAATGCTGCTGATAGGGGCATGAGGCTGGGGAAGAGCGCAGGCCTGCATGAGGGAAGAGAGGGAGAGAGCTTACGTTAAGAACCGCGCTATGTGACATTGAAAAGAGGGATCAGATAGGGGGAGAACAAGGGGGGGGGGGGGTGCGCGCAAAGGTAGAGAAAGGACCGAGCAAAAGAGTGAGGCGAAGGCTGAGAGCTTGAAAAGGCGAGAGGAAGCAACGATACACAACTGAAACCATCAGAGGAAAGGAAAGAACACCTGCACACACTCTCTGTGCAGGCAGCTGAGCTTTAAAAAACCTTGGGTGCTCGATTTCAGCTTTAAAAATTTTTCAACTCCCGACGCAATAAGCGAATGCTATGCCAACGCATCGGGAGTTACAAAACGTCATAAACTTTAAAATGTGCGTCCGGCACAGGCCGAACGCACATTTTAACTTGGGAAAGAGGATGGAGGCATCCCTGACAGGCTACAGGTAAGGGGCGGTAGCTGCCACCGTCACTAAATACTGATTTATCCGTCTATCTGGCACGGGTCACCGCTACTTAGCCAGAGAAAGTACTTATTCAGTTAAGTAGTGGTGACCCATGCCAGATAACCGGATAAGTACTGACTTCTCCGGTTATCTGGCAGCTGCTTCCCACTGCCAGATAGACAGATAAATCAGTTTTTATCCGCCTAAGCGGCAGTGGCGGTTGTCGCCGCTTACCCATACACGTAAGTACTTGTTCGGTTAAGTTGCGGCACTCATCGCGAGTGTTCCTGACTTTTTGTTTTACCTTTTCTTTCAAAATTTTCACAGCGCCGTAAACTTAACTCCAGCCCTGGCCCAGCAATTAAGTTTCCAGCGCTAAGACAGGTGCACTGGCCAGATGCAGTCTCTCTGCATCGAGGAGTACTGCTTAATGCCCTCATTTGCATGGGATTTCCATGCAAGGGCGCTAAGCAGTACTCGTGCTTACAAACGCACATTTTCTGCATGCAAAGCTACTTGCTGCATCAGCAGAAAGTTTTGCACACAGAAGATGAACGTTCAGGTGCAGGCAGAAAGGCATCAGCCTGTGTATAATCAAAACAGGGAAATGTAATAGGCAGGTAGATTAAAGGGGAATATATCCACAGCAAACAGAAAGGCATGCAATCAGATGCTGATAGCCGGAGCAAACGCATACTATCTAGACCAGTGCTTTCCGACCCTATCCTGGGAGCCCCCCAGCCCGTCAGGTTTTCAGGATATCCACAATGAATACACACATTTTCTCTCATGCATATTCATTATGGATATCCTGAAAACCGGGCGGGGTCCCCAGGACAGGGTTGGGAACCATTGATCTAGTCAGTACTATTTTCTTTCTAAAACGTACGCCCCTGTAAAAAGAGAGCCGTACACGTTTCTGTGAACACTCATCAAGCATCAATCTTTTTCACTTGCTCTAGTTCCACTATATCCTTTTTTGGAGATGCCGTGACCAGAATTGCACACCATGCTCAAGGTGCAGTCATCACTCCATGAATCTATACAAGCATTATGAAATTCTCCGTTTTATTCTCTGTTCTTTGTGGTATAGTCTCTTTGACAGAGGGCTTTCTCAGCACTGTGTAGCTCTCAGGATTATTATTATTTATCCTGCCTGTTGGTGGCAGGTCCTCAGCTTTCACTGGCAGCTCTTTAGCACAGATGACATTACTGTGTCATAATGTTCAAAGACCCTCACTCAGACCAATGTGCAGATAACCCAAGGCTTCACCTCAGTTCTGGAGTACTCAAGCATTTATGGAAGGAGTCTGCTGGGATTGGCTGGATTGTGATCTGAGAGTGCTGGGATGGGCTGCAATACATGCAAAGGGCTGGGATTGCTCTGCCTTTATTTCACAGTCTTGCTTTTGTGCTCTGCCTACAGTCTGAATGTTTTCAATCATGTTGCATTAATTAGCTGATTTTTTTTTTTTTTTTAGCTGTTTGTCTGACTTGTTTATGCACTGGAGGCTTTAAAGGTTGAAGCTGTTCTTTGAATCCCTCCTGCTGGTATTTCCTTGTGACCAAACCAAGGCCAATGCTTGGCTGCTGCCATCTTGTGTCAGCACCCGTCCTAATTATTTTCTCCTTTCCATCGGCTTCCAGAGAAAGGGTATCCAGCCCTCTCCTAGGGAACAGCAGGGGCAACTTCCAGTCACCTGCAGACTCATGGAGGAGCCCAAGACGAGATGTGAAATACTGAGAAAAGCATAGATAGATGGAGAGACAGCAAATGGTGGTCGAGAGACTGGGTGAGTCTCAGTTACACAAAGACATTCTGTGAGCACCCCCGGCTACTGTGGCAGATTTCCGATTACGTGATAAAATTCAGAATCATTCATACTGACGTGAAGGACAGTGATAGGGTTCCCCATATGCACATATGGATACCTTCTGAAAGCCTTAGTTGGGATCTTTGTGTCCAGCACTGCGTAGAACTGATAAACAGCAGTTAGTACGAGGATGGCAGAATCCACCTAAGTACATTTTCAGCCACCTAAAACTGCACAGTCGCATTAGAAAAAGGCATTCTGGGAGGGTAACCCCCTGTCCACTGGGGGTCACCTTCTCTGCTTCGGGGAGCCCTGGGGTAACTCACCCAAAGTGAGGAAACTAATCTCAGCTGGGTCGAGGGTTGGGGCAGATATTCTGCAGGGCCAAACTGGGTGCAGGACCCCCTCCCCCCCCTCCCCCCCCCACACACATACACATGCACTTCCAAAAAGCCACTGTCCACATCTAAGATTGAGCTCCAAATTAAAAGAGAGCTTATTAGGAGTATCTTCAGTTACTTCCAGAAAGCCACAAACAAGTTATGAGACAGTCTATATGCACCACTCTTCAACCTGTCCTAGGCCACACTGTCCTTAATCTCTCGTCAAACCCAGTAGATCTCAAAGTACTCACTTCCCCTTGTTATAGGGGGAAACGGGAAACTTTCAACCCTGTTTCCGGGACCCAGCCGGGCACAGGTTGTTTTTTTTCTTTTCTGGTCCCAACTGGTCCCTTCACGGTTTCTTTTTTCTCATGTCCTTTTTACTCTTAGATCCAAACTCCAATCACTTCACGCAGGCTCCCCGAGACACTACTGGCGAATCTCTGCCACCTCTGTCCTCTATCCCCCGGTACCCCAGGAGAGGGTCCCAGCTGCTGCCTTCTCTTGGCTCGGTGACTGTGGGGAAAAGCCCCCGGCCTTGCTCTCGCCAGAGTAATATCCCCTTTCCAAGACCCAGCCCTTTGGGGCTGAACCAGTCCTGTCACCAGTCAAGGGGTCACCATTCACTCCCATTAGATGACCCCGCACTTTCTGGAACCCCTCCCCCTTCTTCACCCCTTAAAGCCATTTCCCTCGGGAGGAAACAGCAAACTCTCACTATTATACACAGGGTCCACACCTGTTTTGCAGGTGGGCTTGAAAACTATATGCACGCATATTTAAATTAAAATAATATACACATGTAGCTAACATATTAAAGTATGCATATATTTTTTATCCACATAACAATCTCATTTTCAAAACACAAACTATGTGGGTACTTTGAATATCAGGTTGGTTTGCCAGTTAGGTAGCCTTAACTGAAAATTGATCCCATCGTGTACTCTAATAGTAGCAATGGAGGTGGATGGGAAGTCCGGGACTAGGGGATGAATGGAGGGTGTGGGGACTGGGAAGTGGATGGGGAAGCGATTGTGGGAAGTGAATGGGGCATTCAGGGACTTGGGGGAGGGGAGTTGAGATTCATAGTAACATATAGGATGATGGCAGAAAAAAGAGCAACTGACTCTTTCAATCTGGCCCCTTATTTCTGGCCACACTGCCAAGGGTCTGTCTCGAGTTTGGGCACTGACTGGCCAGAAACTAGTGCCTAGTGGGTTTGGGGTTTGCTTTCCCTGGGTGAGCTCTTTGCCCTCCAGCTAAGCCGTCTTTTGTCTGCTATGGTATTTGTGTTCTGTCTTCCAATTGGTCTGGCAAGACCCAGCCTGGATTGGTTGGGGTAAGTCTTACCTGTTTCTGGCTACTGAATTGGCTGCACTTGTGCTTGTGTGGTTTTACCTCTGGATAACTCTTCTTTTTTTTTAATGTTTTGCTGCCATAGGCAGTATTAGTGTGGGTGCTGCCATCCCCCCTCCCATCCATGATGCAGATCTCCGATTTTCTCAGCCCAGCTTTCCCCCTGCTCCTGGCAGACCTCTGATTGTTCTCCATGGACCTCCAGTTTCCTCTCTTGCTTGCATTGAATTGGAAGTCTGGGAGGGTGGGGATAGGATTAGTGGTCTGCAGGGCAGAAGGGGGTCAAGAATTTGCCATCCCCAGAATGCTGCAGTCTCAGGCACAGGCCTAATAGGCAGGCACATAAGTCCAGACTTGTATTCTCTTTGTAGCTCCTCTGCCCCTGTCTGTACCCTGATCTGTTTGGATTTCCGGGTCCCTGTCCTCAGCCTGGCTTTGACCTTGCCTTTGCCTGATGGTCTGGTAGCCTGTTGAACAGAGCTTCTGAATCTGATTTCCAGTCCTTGGTGTTTTGACTTTGTGCCTGCAGTGATCCTTAAGAGGGCCCTGAACCCTAGTTGTAGTCCACGACCTGGTAAGAATCCTGGCATGTAACTATCAGCTTCCTGTAAGATATTTCTCTTTATCCAAGACAGTATTTGTCATCTTCCTCCTTTGTACTCCACCCTCTTGGGTGGTTCACACCTTAGCACCCCTAAGCACAACACTTTGTAATAATCTAAACAGCTGTCAATATTAGCATGGCTGTTTCCCAAACGTCTGGCCGGACAGGTCACCGCGGCATATCCAGACGAGAACGTCGCACACCACTAGCCTACCATTCGACATGAGGAGTGTAAAGCCTGCCAGACAGACCCAGCATTTTCACCATGTCTCCTGGTTATTACTCTTCTCGTAGCAATGCCAGAGAGACCCAGGTGTGTTTCTGCTAGGACTTTTAGTTATTTGCAACTAAGGATCCTTAGTGTTTATCCCATACCTTCTTGAAGACCATTACTGTTCTTACTTTCACCATTCGCTCTGGGAGGATGTTCTATGCACCTACCACCCCTTCTGAGAAAAAATATCTCCTGACATTGCTCTCTCAGAGACTCATATTATGATCCCTTCTTCTAGAACTTCCCTTTCATTGAATAAGACTTACCTCTTGTGAATCATTAATACTTTTCATGTATTTTAATGTCTTTATCATATCTCCCCTGTGTCTCCTTCTCTAGCCATCACATTTTTAGATCCCTAAGCCTCATAGGGTTTTTGGTGCTGACTGCACCATTTTGGTGGCCCTTCTCTGGACAGTCTCTATTAAATCAATGAGCCAGATGTACTACAGGCTTTTTCCCACTTTGCATCTATGGGAAAAAAAAAGCTTAGTACCTCTGACCCTATATTCTTTCAGAGGTACGGCCTCCAGAACTGGACACCATACTCCAGGTGAGGTCTCACCAATAACCTGTACAATGGTATAAGTGCCTCCTTTTTTTCCTACTAATTATACCTCTCCCTATGCACAGTAGCATCCCTCTGGTTCTGGCCACTGCTTTGTTGTATTGTTTCGCTACCTTGAAATCATCAAATATAATCATCCCAAGGTCTCTTTCCTTTTCTGTGGACATCAGTATCTCACTCCTCATCTTGTACCTCCCTTGGATTTCTGCATTTTTCTTTTTTTTTTTTAGCACTGAAATCTAGCTGCCAAGCAGTGGGTTTTGAATGGTGGGAGGACGTCACTATTCATCAGTTGGCTACTTATGTTAACAGAGTGAAATCTGGACCAGCGTTGATTTCCTCTGACCATGACTCCTGCCGTCTCCCCCCCGGTCCATGCTCTTTTATCTTAAACAGCTTTGCATTCAGCCACTTGTTTATCAAAGTTCCACTAAGTCCTGGCAAGCTGATGGGCACTCGGCCAGTCTCAAGCAACAGGCAAGGGAACATGGGATGAGGGAGGCGGGAGGGAAGGCAGGGGAAGAGAACTGAAGCCATCACCCACAAAGTCTCTGTCTAACCACAGCACTGTGGTGTTGCACAGAGGAGCTGTGTATGCCTGCTTCCAAAATCATTGCAATGGTTTTAATTAAATCTGAAAAAAAATATAGCACAAGACTGGTGTTTTCCCCATGTTCGCCAATGCACAAGACAGATATACCATTAACCACAGCATGCAGGCCCATTGGTAGATGTAGTGGCATCATCCGTCTGTTGAGTACTTCTTCACTTAAAGCGCTGAGCTTATTTTAAAGAAGGAAATAATGCAGAATGATGAAGAGGCCTTTCTGGGTCTGTCTGGCTTCTTCCCATGGGTGCAATATCGAGCTGGGCTTGAATCTTGGCACCAAAGGTTTGGTCATGAGATATTTGTATATCTGGGAATTGGGTCATATGTTGTTTGAGACTTCAAGACTCAGGCCCAGGGGTTGTTAGAGGTTCTGAGAATCAGGTCTGGAGTATTTGAGGCTCTTAGGTCAGGTTAGGGAGTGCTTGAGACTCTGAGAACCGGGTCTGAGGTTGTTTTAGGCTCTCAGGTCAGGTTAGAGATTGTATCAGATTCTGGAGTTAGATTATTTTGCTGTTTGAGGCTCTGAGCTTCAGTCAGAGAGTGCTTGAGACCCTGAGGTCAGGTCAGAGGATGTTTGAAGCTCTATGTCTGGGGTTGTCCGAGTCCCTGGGAATTGGGACAGAAGTTGCTTGAGCCTTTGAGGCCAGGGCTTTATTAGAGCTTCTGAGAATCAGATCTGGCAGTATCCGTGATTCTGAGAGTCACATCTGGGAGGTTTTGTGGGGGGGGGGGGGGGGGGGGGGTTATTTATTTAATTTTTATTTTTTTTTTTTAGGCTCTGATGTCAGATCAGGTGGTGTTTGAGACTAAGTTTTGTCTGGGGTTGTTTGAGGCTCTGAGGTCAGGTCAGAAGGTGTTTGAGGACTGGAACACATTGTTCAGGAATAGCAATAAAGGGATGTGAATTGTGCTTGTTTACAGAACGCTGTAATCTGAAGGTCAGGTGCTCTGTCGGTCTTGTCTAGACGTGCACAAACGGTGGACATTGTGAGCACATTGTTGAGCTCTGAGAACTGGCACCGCCTCGCTGAGTTTCCGAGCACAGAGCAGGCAGCACCCTGCAGGACTGGCGCCCACTTCCTACAGCTTCACATGTGAACGCCGGAATCCAGGCCAGGGCACCTTCCCTGTGTGCCAGAGGGAAGGACCTCTTACAGCCTCCCACCTTTTTCCCTGCAGTCCTGGCCAGCTGGCTCAGGAAATCTGTTCCCAACAGAACAGGTTCCAGGTGTGCCTCGGGAACATATTGAGACTCAGTGCCAGGTGCTGGCAGGTCTTTGGCCTGAGATCAGAAGTAATGAACAAAGCTGGAAACTTGTGGTAAAGAAAAGGAATATCAAAGTTAAACATCTCCGTGCTTGAGCAGGATTTTACCAAGTAGATAAATCCATCTTTCCATATGCCTGTCTATTTAACTGTCTGGCTGTCATTTACATTATGTCTCTCTCCACAGCACCTAGCAATGTCTGTGTCACATATATAGTATCTAAACATAAGAACATAAGAAATTGCCATGCTGGGTCAGACCAAGGGTCCATCAAGCCCAGCATCCTGTTTCCAACAGAGGCCAAAACCAGGCCACAAGAACCTGGCAATTACCCAAACACTAAGAAGATCCCATGCTACTGATGCAATTAATAGCAGTGGCTATTCACTAAGTATAATTGATTAATAGCCATTAATGGACTTTTCCTCCAAGAACTTATCCAAACCTTTTTTGAACCCAGTTACACTAACTGCACTAACCACATCCTCTGGCAACAAATTCCAGAGCTTTATTGTGCGTGGAGTGAAAAAGAATTTTCTCCGATTAGTCTTAAATGTGTTAGTTGCTAACTTCATGGAATGCCCCCTAGTCCTTCTATTATTCGAAAGTGTAAATAACCGAGTCACATCTACTCGTTGAAGACCTCTCATGATCTTAAAGACCTCTATCATATCCCCCCTCAGCCGTCTCTTCTCCAAGCTGAACAGACCTAACCTCTTCAGCCTTTCCTCATAGGGGAGATGTTTCATCCCCTTTATCATTTTGGTTGCCCTTCTCTGTACCTTCTCCAACTATATGGTAGTATATGGTAGTATACTATATGGTAGTATATGGTAGCAACTATATGGTAGTATACTATATCAAGAAAATCTTATTACTTAGTTATTATGTTTGACATTTTTGGAGCTGCTTCCTTGCACTGCTACTAAACCTTTGGGAAACAACTTGATTTAGTATAACTGTTTTGACTCTGCCCTGGTCTTTAGTAGTTAACAAATTTCTTTAAAGTCTCCCTCTTTGGTTAGTGGGGTTCATTGGTGTGCGTTGATGGATTTTGATAGTGAAATTGGGACTCGTTAGTCTCTATAGGTCTCATTGACAGGATTAGGGTGCATTGTTGGCGTCTATGGGTTTCATTGGTGGCATTGAGACTCCTTGTTGATCTCAGTGGTAGGATCTGAACTCACTGTGGTCCTTGGTAGGTTTCATTGGTGTGTATCATATTTTGCTAGTGGAATTGGGATGTATTGTTGGCCTCAGTGGGCCTCATAGTGGGATTGGGACCTGGTAGTTCTCATTGGTAGAATTTGGAATCATTTTGGCTTCTGTGAGTCTAATTTGTGAGACTGGGACTCATTGTTGACCTCTGTGGATATCGTTGGTTGGATTGCGGCCTATTGTTGACCTCTGTGGTTCTTATTGGTGAAATGTAGAATCACTGTTGGTCTCAGAGGGCTTCATTGCAAGAGTCAGAAGGTTTTGCTGTTGAGATTGGGACACATTATGGACCTCAGTGGGTCTTCTGGTGGGCTTGAGATGCACTGTTGGATTGCATTGATAGGATTCGGACTCATTGTTGGCCTAGGTGGGTTTCATTGGTGTGCATCAGCAGATTTTTCTAAGGGGATTGGAATATATTATTGGCCTCAGTAGGCCTCATTGGTAGTATTTGAACCCACTATTGGAATTTGTGAGTTTCATTGGAAAAATTGGGACCCATTGTTGGCCTTTGTGATTTTCATCAGTGTACATCAACTGCTTTTACTGGAAGGATTGGGACTCATTGTTGACTTTGGTGGATCTCATTGGTCAAATAGGTTGATGAAGGTCAGTACGTGGGACTCAGCAAGGCTCCCTGGATTTCATCTGATGGTTTCAGTGTGAAGAGCTATGCTCATAGTAATCTCCAGGTTTACATTTTCATGTTGTGTTTTTTTTTATATTGGTGAAAAGCAATAAATCACTGCCCTAGGCATACTGTGTCTCTAGACATTGCAGAATCTCATGCAACTAACAGCAAAGCCAATCACTGACAATCAGCTCATTTGTATATGGTGTTTTGGAACAGTACTGTCTGCTCTGACTTCAGAGAAATGGTTTGTCTCAAACTTCCTTCCATGGCCTCCATGTTTTCTCCTCCATAGACAAAAGCACTACAAGTCACTTGGTCACAAGCGGGCAGCTGCCCTGCTGCTCTGTGGCAGGCAGAACACCAAGTGCTTGCAAGCATCATCTAGATAAGAGATGGGGGTGATTTCAGAAATCATACTAATATAGAGAGAGATCTCTTATCAGCTCAGCTTGAAGAGCCTTTAGCTTCCTGGTGGTATTCATTTATTTATGTATTTGATTTATATTCCACTTTTCAGGCACTTCAAAGCAGATTACATTCAGGTATTGTATGCAGGCTATCCCCAAAGGGCTTACAATCTAAGGGCATTATTTACCAAGCATTTTTCCCATAGACACAGAGTAGTTATCCCCATGTAATCATTGGGCAAAAGCTCTTGTAATTTCTCAAAGGACTGGTTTCCCACCAAAAGATGTTCTGGAACTTAGCATGGGAAGCATCTGGTGTCAGGATGGAGTATATGGCAGGCCTCAAACTTTCAGAAGACACTATGGATCAATTTAAATATGACCCAGAATTAGTGGGTCTGAAACTTGCCATTTTCCTTTAGAGAGGATGTCCACAAAAATATAGAATTTCCTTACCTTTTTATCTGGGAGTCATGGGGTTTGAGGGATCCTTAAAACTGACCACAATGGGATTGAAGCAGTCTGGGGGAAGTTATTCCATGCCATGTCATGTTATTTCTGTATCCTACCTTAAATTTTTCTCATGTCCAGAAGAAAATTCCCACTGAATGCTCTCATAGTTTATTTTCTTGCATTTGAGCAGGGCATGGTTCTCCTTTAGTCTGTTCTTGCTCCTCTTGATATTTGCAAATGACACTCAGGTTTTGTTTTAAAACAGGTTACAGTGCCCCAAGTCGGAGGATCAGAACCACATGAGGAGAAGAAAGAAATGGACCTGGACTTAGATGATGAATTTACTCCACTGGAAAGGAAAAATGATTTGAAAGAAACTCCTCTGGTGTTGGCGGAAAGGATTCTAGGTGCTGGTGATATTGGCATCTTGTCTAGTGACGGGCTGGAAAATCCTTTCATGACGGGCAGAGGCAGAGAAGGATTGAAAACTGTGCTCACTCCATCATCTCACTCCACACTGCCAGAGCTGCCCTGCCCAGAAACGTCCCCGACCTTGAGGGTAGGAGCCGGTAAGGCACCGCCTCCTGTTCTGAGACACAATCATGAAGTTCTGGAACATGCAGAAGGGACACTGAAGAATCTGGACTCTTTGCACCCTCTGGTCATTGGCAGGGTGAGAGAAGACTGCAGCATGCAAGCAGAAGCCAAGGTCAGAGATGTTCCCTCACTTCTTTCCCAAAAGAGAAGGAGTATTCTGAAGGAGACAAGACCTGACTTTCTGGAGCTTCAGTCTCATTTCAGAACCAGATGTGGAGAAGGAAAGAAGAAGTGGGCACAGAAAAACAGAGAAGGACTTCCATGCACATGGTCTGAGGCCAGGCCCGCCCCTTATGACCAAGCTTTCTACTATCCTCTCCCCTCATGTGGCAACTTACAAGATCTGAATGTGGTCAATACTGGCCTAACCCAGGGGGCATCAAAGCAAGAAGCGCCTCCTGCCTCTCATTCTGTGCTGGAGATGGTGCGAAATCACCCTCCTATACATTCCCTGAACCCTCCTCGCCCTTTTCTCTTGGAGACCAAGCTGTTTGACAGGCAGTCAATTTCTGTGCCCTCCATGCCAGCAAGCAGTCTCACTGAGTCAATATATGCTCGTGCTCTAGCCCCCTTTGTGCCCCCTCATCAGCAAAAATGCTCTTCTGCTTTGGAGGAGGTTCCCTTCGCCAAACCTAACTGGCATCTGCCAATATGGAGTCATCACAACTACCAAGGACCTCGTCACGGAGGAAGGATCCCTATGGCACATGAGAACTACTTCATCTCCAGAAAGAAGGTGAGAGTTAGGTGTTTGGTCTTCCTAATCACCTCATTCTGAGAATCCTGAGACCCATGACCTCCCCGTCACAGAAGTGCCAGAGGGCATTGTCCAATCCACCAGATGAGAATCACAGTGATGAGCGCATAGAACGGGAGTAGAGGCCATGTCCAGCTAATAGGACTGATGAGACTGGGAACTTTAATTTAGAGATGCCATGATTTCAAAGTTAAAATTCAGACAAAACACAGCTGCAGGGATGTTCATAGGGAATAATGGTGCCATCCATAGTAAAGAAAAATATGCTTTATGTTCAGCATTCCTCAGACTGAGGGCTCAACTTAATATTTCTTTGTAATCACTGCTACTAATACATATGCACTCAGGGCTGGTATTATGAGGGGGCAAGGAGGGCAATTACCCAGGTCTCTAGCACAGTTAGGGAGCCCTACCTGAAACTGAATGATGTCCCTTAGGCTAAGGCTCCAGGTGCCTAGAGCTGGCCAGGCATGGGAAGAGATGCTACCACTGTGCACAGCCTGGGCTTGGGAAGAGAAGCAGCCACAGTGGAAGCCGGTGGAGCACAGGACGAGATGTGGCTGCTGGGAACATCTGGCCCAGCTCAGACCAAAGTGGAGATGCTGCAGCCTGGGTTGCTCCTTGCTGCTGAGCCATGGATACAGAGAGAGGTAGGGGGAGCAGCTTGAAGGAGGGAACAAGCTTGAGGTGAGGGAGAGAAGGGGCTGAAAGGATGGGAGAGCGAATCTGGGAAAATGGTGATAAGAAATAAAGTAAAACAGGAAAGCAGTGTAACCCCCTGGGCTGAGATCCTCCCTGAGGAGTCTGCAGGCCACTCTCAAAACCAAGGGCTTAAGATATTCAAGCTTTCCATACAGTCCTAAAGTCCCTTTCTGAGCTCCAGCATTTCCTGTCAGGGTGGAGAAACATTTCCCCAAGGCCCTGAGCACTGTTCAGACGGTAATAATCACGCTGGAAGCTGATTGTAGTTTCCAACTGAACTTTACTGATTATTGATGGTAGAATAGTGAAAATGACAATTTACAATTCCTCGTGCAATCCAATCCATTTACGTGCTTGGCTCTTCAATAAATCTGTGACTTTGTAATACTTTAAGTTAATTTGTTATTTTATTCCTGTTCCTTTCAAATAATTGGGTTAGTTTTAAAGATTCCTTCCGAACTTAGCGTATAGGATACTTAAACCCAAATTAGTTAACATAATCTCAATACCTTTGTCCAGACGTTTCAGAATGTTCTCATCACTTCTTCTCCATGCTCCTTACACTCCTTATTGGTACCTGGAGGGAACCTCCCCACTCTTCTCTTCCTTATCCAGATGATATTCTAGTGGTTAACACTGGATGGCTGCCACTGGACTTCTGCAAAGTCCAACTTCTCCTCCTCCTAGGAATGAATGAAATTCCTTCAGTGACCTTCCTAGGGTCAATGGTTTAAGAGACTCCCAAACTCCTTCTATGATATTAAATCCTGAGTCCCTGGATCCTTGGGAACTCAGGCAGATGGTAAAAATAAAATAGCTCCAAAATACAACCAAAACGGAGAAAGGAAGGGAGGATAAAAACTTCCTTTACCCCCAAATCAAAAGGGACAAAACCTGCCATGGTTAAGGTTGGCACAAGGCAACCCCTTCTCCCTTTTCAGTTCCCAACCTCCTTCCCTGAGGCCAAAAGAAAGTACAACAACACCAGGAGCAGTCACAGAGACATCCTGTTCTCTGTAAGGGATAACTAAAGATCACACACAGCAAATTGGTGGCACTAGTTTTTATACTTTATGGATTGCACTATTTTAGCCTCCCAAATCAGGGAGCTATAACCCAACCAACATCTATCTCCCCCCCCCCCCCCCCTGTTAATACAGGACAAGTACAGGCCCAGTAGGGATTTCTAGAGTAGTCTCAATAAACACAGAAAAGGCAACAACAAAAAAAGTTAAGGGAAATTAACTCTGGCTCCTAATCATTTTTGCTGGTGCTGAAGTTTTCTAAAATATTTTTCCTAAGGGCTCCTTATTTCACTAGAATAAACGATGATAGAATCAACCACTCAGTCGGGTCTTTCTGGCAAACTGCAAGTACAGTATCAATAGCAATTTTATTTATATTCATTATTTCTGAGCACATTCAGGGTGAAGAAAAAATAAAATGTAACATCAATACAAAACAATTCATAAAATACAGCTCATAACATATCAATAGAAGTCCTAGTGGAAACACAGGCGCTCATATAGCTAAGTCTGTCAGGCAGGCTATGACAGGGGACCTTCGAGCCAAATGTGTGGGCAATGGCTTAATGTGTTGCAACTCTTTGCGGTTAGACATGGGAAGGGAGGAGTGCTGGGTATGCACTAAGTAGGGGGGGGGGGGGTCTTGTGTGCCTCTCTGCCCAAGATGGTAGAGTATATGAGGAAAATGACAGAAGCTGTCCTGGATAGGGAGAGAGCTCTTACATGTGGTCCTACTCCTCAGCTGGCACTGTGACTGATCATTTCAATATGGACAGACTGGATGGGTCAATGGGTCTCTTTCTGCCATCATCTACTGTGATATCCCTGCATTATGGGCTCCATTGCCAGCAGCACAGACCTGAAAGAGGGGGCACAGCCCCTCTCTCGTCTGGTCCCTCTCCTTCATCCCTGATCCCTGTTAACTGATTCTTTCTTCTCTTTTGATACCCAGTTTGCAGCCAATGGTGGCACCATGAAAGAAGAGAGCAGCATTGCTACTTCATCCACTCACCTTCATGTCCACCTCTTGCCTGTGCAGCACAGAACCAGTTTTGTGGTATGAACTGCACAGGACCCCCATAGTCTTGTAGGACCTGGGATCAGTTCAAGATAGGATTAAGAGGGAAAGGACCTGGAATAGGGAGCTGGAGAAAGAAGAGTTAGTTGGAGGAGGAAGAATAAGTGAGTGCATATGTCTTAACTTCTCTACTGAACCCCAGTGTATCTAACACCAGCTCTATCTGTATCAGTATTATCATTACAAAATGCAGTTTTGTAGATATTTCCTACTTTTAATGCAATGGGATGGGAGTTATCATTTGGAGAAGGAGAGTCAGGGTGGTCCTCTTGGTGATTCCTCACATTACCCACAGCAGTCACTGCGTCTTGTGTGAGCTCAAGACATGCTGCTGTGGGGTTTACCTTACCAGTCACTGCATTATCTATCTTTATATGGAGAGCACCCCTGGGGCACACGTGTCAGTTTTACTGGCATTTGAGAAGCCAAGCTCTGAAATAAAAACAAATAATGACACATCAACATTGGTATCCACTAGCCTGGAAATTCTAGAGGTTTGCTATTTATCTCACTGAAGACAGGAATTGTCCCACTAAGTAGCAATGTCACAGAACTCCCTAGGTCTTATAGCATATATCTAGGACTTATCTAACTCACTTTCTCTCTCTGTTGATTTTCTTTAAAGGGGTTTCCCCACAGAAAAGAAACTGGTTTACATCTTCTGGTTAAAACTCCAACAGGCTTGTCCCCCAGACTCCAACCTGAGCTCCTCCATGGATGCCCAACAATGGGGAATTTAAAGCTACTTCAGGATGACCAAATGGAGATGATTTTGCATCCCGAGCTGAAATGTGACCTCAACTGGAAAGCTAGGGGTCAGAATACAGATGGTAGAACATTAACACCTCCTAATACAGCCACAACTAACTGTAATCAAATTAATCAGCCACTGAGTTTAGTGAAGCAGGGCACAGAAAGGCCAGCAGGCATCTGGCCAGCCAGTTCCTTGCTTGGGGATGCCTCTTTGCATTCATCGGTGGCCTTTGGTTCAGACTCCGAAGAAGAGAATCTCAACAGCATTATGATGACCAACCACAGCATGGAACCTGGACCCCCAGCAGCAGAAGAGGGTCCCTCATTGCCCCAGCATTCTGAGAAACACAAGCCCACCAAGACCTCTGCAGGAGAACTCTGCGTTCCACCAGGTGTCTGCCAGAACCCCATATGCGATGGCTCTTCTCGGGACTGTCGGAGACCCCACCAGAATCTTACATGTTCAGAGTATTGTAGCAATGGCAGCCACAGTTCTAGGATGCTCATTGCAGATTCAGAATCTCAACTGGGGTGTGCCAATAAAGTCGGGTCATTATCAGTGCTGGTGTGCCCGCCGCATCACCATACCAAGCTGAAGAATACCTGGCTAAGCAGGCACTACAATTATCATGCCAGCTGCCATGGGGATGGACAGACTAGCAGCTGCAGGACAGATGACTTGGCTCCAGAGCTCAAGACTCTAAAGAGAGACACACTGGAAAGTGCAGAGGAGACAAAGGGCTTCTTGCAGAAACAGGCCACCAAACGAACACATGGAAAAGAGCTGAGAGCCCCACAGTCAGCAAAGAGAAGCTTCAGACTAACGCACCCTGGACAGCATGATGATGCTCCAGCACAGAGAGCTGAGCTTAAAGACGTTAATATGCCTAGAGTCAAGCCAGAGTCTGGGGACAGCAGTGTTCAGAGAGGTAAGAGTAGGTTTGAAGACATAGGTGGCTGCTGGAAATGCAGAAAATTAAAGGTGGAACAGGGCTGTGGTATGGTATACGTCTGAGGGTGGTACAGGACATGGATTGTATGGGGCTGAAGGTGGCACAGGGCTGAGGGATGGAATAGAGCTGAGGGAGGTACAGGACTGATGGATTGTATGAGGCTGAAGGTAGCACAGGGCTGAGGGATGGTATACGTCTGAGGGTGGTATAGGACTGATGGATTGTATGGGGCTGAAGGTGGCACAGGGCTAAGGGATGGAATAGAGCTGAGGGTGGTACAGGACTGATGGATTGTATGGGGCTGAAGGTGGCACAGGGCTGAGGGATGGTATACGTCTGAGGGTGGTATAGGACTGATGGATTGCAGGGGGCTGAAGGTGGCACAGGGCTGAGGTATGGTATACGTCTGAGGGTGGTACAGGACTGATGGATTGTATGGGGCTGAAGGTGGCACAGGGCTGAGGGATGGTATACGTCTGAGGGTGGTATAGGACTGATGGATTGCATGGGGCTGAAGGTGGCACAGGGCTGAGGGATGGTATACGTCTGAGGGTGGTATAGGACTGATGGATTGCATGGGGCCGAAGGTGGCACAGGGCTGAGGGATGGTATACGTCTGAGGGTGGTATAGGACTGATGGATTGCACGGGGCTGAAGGTGGCACAGGGCTGAGGTATGGTATACGTCTGAGGGTGGTACAGGACTGATGGATTGTACGGGGCTGAAGGTGGCACAGGGCTGAGGTATGGTATACGTCTGAGGGTGGTACTGGACTGATGGATTGTACGGGGCTGAAGGTGGCACAGGGCTGAGGGATGGTATAGAGCTGAGAGAGGTACAGCAGTGTGGTATGATATACAGCTGTGTATGGCACAGGGCTGTGGTGTGGTATAAAGCTGAGGGTGAAACAGGGTTCAGGTACGTTGTGGGACTGAGAGAGATACAAACATGATATATGGTAAAGAACTGAGGGTGACACAGGGCTGATGCATGTTGTAGTGTTGAGGATGGCACAGGGCAGAGGTATAATGTAGAAGGTGGAGCAGGACTGAGAGATGGTGTGGGGATGAGGGTGGCAAAGATATGAGGTATGGTCTAGAGTTGAGGGTACAGCAAGGCTGAGGTATGGTGTGGAGCAGGGCAGAGAGGTGGTGTGAGGTTGAGGGTGCCAAAGGTCTGAGGTATGGTGTAGACTTGATGGTGGCACAGGGCAGAGGTATGATAAGGGGTGAGGGTGGCACAGGGCAGAGGAATGATGTAGAGTAAGGGTGGAGCAGGGCAGAGTTATAATACAGGGTTGAGATATGGTACAGGGTTGAGGGTGGAGCAGGGCAGAGGTATGGCACAGGGTTGAGGGTGGAGCAGGGTAGAGGTATGGCACAGGGTTGAGGTATGGTGCAGGTTGAGTGTTTAGCAGGGCAGAGGTATGGCACAAGGCAGATGTATGGTGCAGAGTTGAGGGTGGAGCAGGGCAGAGGTATGCTATGTTTATTTTTATGTATTTATTACTTTGATTTATCTCCCACCTATCTGAATATGTGATTCTCTCAAAGCGGCTCACAGCATATTAGAAACTTAGCTACAAACAGGTCATTTGTAGATTCACATTACAAAGTGTAAACAGGTTTGAATAGCAGCAATATAACATAATTTAACAAAATTAAGGTGCGTGTCCAAGGGTAACTTTAAATAGATCAGCTGAGGATGGTGCAGGGCTGAGGTACAGTTTAGGGCTGAGTGTATCATAGAGCAATAGAATGGTATAAGGTTAAGGGTGTCATAGAGCAGCAGGATGGAAAGAACACAAGAACATACTGGGTCAGACTGAGGGTCCATCAAGCCCAGCATCCTGTTTCCAACAGTGGCCAATCCAGGTTACAAGTACCTGGCAAGTATCCAAACACTAAGTAGATCCCATGCTACTGATGCCAGTAATAGCAGTGGCTAATCCCTATGTCAAATTGATTAACAGCAGTTAATGGACTTTCCCTCCAAGAACTTATCCAAACCTTTTTTAAAACCACTTACACTAAATGCACTAACCACATCCTCTGGCAACAAATTCCAGTGTGTTGAGTAAAAAAAAAATTTCTCAGATTAGTTTTAATTGTGTTACTTGCTAACTTCATGGAGTGCTCCCTAGCCCTTCTACTATCTGAAAGAGTAAATAACTGATTCAAATCTACCCGTTCTAGACCTCTCATGATTTTAAACACCTCTATCATATCCCCCCTCAGCCGTCTCTTCTCCAAGCTGAACAGCCCTAACCTCCTCAGCCTTTCCTCATAGGGGAGTTGTTCCATCCCCTTTATCATTTTGGTAGCCCTTCTCTGTACCTTCTCCATCGCAATTATATCTTTTTTGAGATGCGGCGACCAGAATTGTACACAGTATTCAAGGTGTGGTCTCACCATGGAGTTATATAGAGGCATTATGACATTTTCCGTTTTATAGGGCTGAGGGTGTCATAGAGCAGCAGGATGGTATAGGGCTGAGGGTGTCATAGAGCAGCAGGATGGTATAGGCTGAGGGTGTCATAGAGCAGCAGGATGGTATAGGGCTGAGGGTGTCATAGAGCAGCAGGATGGTATAGGCTGAGGGTGTCATAGAGCAGCAGGATGGTATAGGGCTGAGGGTGTCATAGAGTAGCAGGATGGTATAGGGCTGAGGGTGTCATAGAGCAGCAGGATGGTATAGGGCTGAGGGTGTCATAGAGCAGCAGGTTGGTATAGGGCTGAGGGTGTCATAGAGCAGCAGGATGGTATAGGCTGAGGGTGTCATAGAGCAGCAGGTTGGTATAGGGCTGAGGGTTGTACAGCACAGCAGGTTGGTACAGGGCTTAGTGCAATAGGATGGTATAGGGCTGAGGGTGTCTTAGTGCAATAGGATGGTATAGGGCGGAGGGTGTTATAGAGCAGTAGGATGGTGTACAGCTGAGAGAGATACAAAGGACTGGAATTTTATAGAACTGAGTATGGCACAGTGCTGCAGGATGGCATAGGGTGGAGGGTAGCATAGAACAGCTGACTGATATAAAGCTGAGGGTGGCACATGATTGCAGGATGTTATAAAGCTGACATAAGGCTTCAGCATGGTACAGGAGAAACTGTTAGAAGTAGTATACTTGGATTTCAGTAAGGCCTTTGGCAAGGTTCCACATAGGCAGCTTATAAATAAATTGAGCTCCCTTGGTATGGGCCCTAGAGTGACTGACGGGTTAGAAACTGGTTGAGTGGTTGGTGACAAAAAGTAGTAGTAAATGGAGCTCACTCGGAGGATAGGGGCGTTACTAGCAATATACTGCACGAATCAGTCCTTGGACTAGTTATTGTCAACATTTTCGTAAGTGATATTATGTAAGGACCATCAGGAAGTGTTTATCTTTTGTGGATGATACCAAAACCTGCAAGAGAGTAGATATCCAGGAAGATGAGGAAAACATAAGAAGGGATCTAATGAAGCTTGAGGAATGATCTAGAGTCTGGCAGCTAAGATTTAATGCTAAAATTGCAGTCATGTATTTTGGCTGCAAAAACCCAAGGAAGCAGTACAGTATAGGGTGTGAAATTCTTCTGTGCATGAAAGAAGAGCGGGATAGAGGGTGATCATATCTGATGATCTCAAAGTGGCCAAACAGATGGATAAAGGGGAATAGGGATGTGCAGAGGGAAAAAAATTGTTTCGGTTCATTAATTGGTTTCAGGGGGAACCTCAATTCATTTCATTAGTTTCAACCCCCCCCCCCCCCCCCCCCCCCCAAAAAAAAAAAAAAAGATTCATTAATTTGTTTCATTCGTTTTTTGTTTTATAGTGAAGTCAATGGGGAAGGCCCCATTAATTTCACTATAAAAGAAAAACAAATGAGTCTATTTTAACTATTAACTCCATCTCAAAAACTGACTTGTGCTGCTGTGGGATTTGACAACTCTGTCTTAAAGGCTGGATCCTGTTGCCAAGGCTCAGATCTAATGCCAGGATTGGCCAAGACCATATCCTAATGCAGAGAACCAGGCCTGGTCCTGATGCCAAGGCCTAGTCAGAAGCAGAGTCCTGGTCACTGAGACAAAGGCCTAGGCCTGAGGCCTAGGACTGGGTCTGATGTCGGGTCCCAGCTGAGGCAGGATCTGATCGCCAAGCCCTGGGCCCAGCACCTAGATAAGGAGCAGGCCTTCCTGTATGTTCTTTTCTTGATCCAGCAACTAAAAATTATGTCCGCTGTCCAGAGAATGCACTATAGTGCTGCCACTGTGGCATTTTACTTCAGAGTGGACATAGGTTTGCCAGCTTTCAATTGTGAAAATTCCAAACACTTAAAGGTGCTTAATAAAATATTTGCTGATGATGTCCTTCCACATCCAAGCACAATTGTTATTGCCACTCCACCGTTAGTAAATGGCAGATAAAGACCAATTATTCAGTAGCATCATTCAATCAGTCCTCTTATATGAGAATGATATATAATTAGTCCCAAAATATACAGAATAGAACAGGATCCCTAGAGAAATCCTACATCTCCAGTTCTTCAAACAAATGTTTTGTATCCATAGAAACACCTCAATAAAGGTGCAGAACAGGAGGAAAATATTTCCCCTTACTATTCACCATACAAAAAAGAATATTTAAATTTTGGCATCATCTCAGTAACAATGATATAAACTCCATCCTCTACCAGGCACTCTGTAAAGCAATACAAAACACTACAAAACACACACTCAGCAACTATGTAGCAAACTTTCCATCCCCAAACATCACTAACACCCAGAACTCAAACAGCAATAACCCTACATATGAAAAAGTGGCACTGCAAATATTGCAATGGGCCCTAAAACATCAATGTACTTCCTACTGGGAAAATAAGAAAAGCAGTCTGCTATCAATTCCTAAACAAAAATTACATAGTAGTAGTGTACCTCACCTCATCCACACATGCAAAACACAGATAGACCCTTACTAAATACAGAATAAGTGACCAGAAATTAGAAATTCAATTGAGACAAAATCTGAAATGGAAATTCTGAAAAGCCAGATTCTATGTGCAGTGCAACACTGGAGTACTTGAAACAGAAATGCATTTCCTCCTCTCCTGAGTAAAATGAAAGGAAAAGAAATGCATAGTTCCAAAACAGATATATGCTAATCAATAAACTAAAAATAAAGTGCTTTCTTCTTATTTTTCAAATTGTGTTGATTCCAGTCTCTCTTTTCTGCTTTTTCTATGACCTTGTCCAGGGTCTCCTTTTATTTTTTGTTTCTTCTCTCTTCTGTCTTTTTCACTTCCTCCTCTACTTTTGTCTCTGAGATTGATCTTTCACTTTCATCTCCTTCATTTCCTTTTTCAGCCTCAAGCCATTCATAAATAGATTTCACCCCTTCTTCTTTCTCCTCACCTTTTAGTCCTCAATCTCTCACTTTTCATCTCTCACCTACCCACCAGTTTTCCATCTCCTACTGTCACCACCTTCCCAGTCCATCTCCCCACTTTCTCAACTATTTTCCTCTGCCTCTAATCCTCTCATCAACACTCTGTCCGTCTCTGTTTTTCATGTTCTCCCCTGCCTCCTGCCCTTTTTTTTTTTTTATCTCTACCTAGCATCTAAGTACCCTTCTTTCACTGCCTCAACCTTATTTTCACTATCCCACCTCTCAAAAACACCCCCATCCTTTTCCTCTTGGGAGAGAGGCACAAACTTTATCCTCTTTCTCTCTCACACATATTTTCCAACATACATGCCCTGTCTCCCTGCCACACATACATATTCTCTTTCTCCACTCACCCCCCCACCCCCCCACCCCCCACACACACACACACAGGTTCTTACTCCTACAGGTTCCCTCAAACACTCACAGGCTCACACTCTCACTGGCTTCCTCATATACATACACATGCTGTCACTCTCACAGTCTCCCTCACTCCTTCAGGCTCCCTCATACTCACACACACACACACACACACACACTCACAACACACACAGGCTCTCTCATAGGCACATGCAGGCTCTCTCTCACAGGCACTTTCTCTCAAACAAGCTACACACACATGCAGGCTCTCTCTCCCAAACAGGTCACTCCCATACACATGCAGGTTCTTCCTTTCAAACAGGTTCTTCCTCTCAAACAGGCCACTGTTCCTCTCAAACAGGCTCACTCCCACATTCTGTCTCACAAACCAGCTCTCACATGCTCCCTCCCACACACATACACACTTGCAGGCTGCCACTCTCACATGTTCTATCTCACACACACACACACACACACACACACACACACAGTTTCCTTACTACCACAGGGTTGCTCCTACAAATCAGCTTTCACTTCCTCATGTCCCTCTCAAACACACAGGCTCTCTCTCTCTCACATGCCTTCATATCCCACAAGATCTCACACATCTCCCCCCCTTAGGTGGGCTCCCATTCATTTTCTCACACACACACACACACACACACACACACACACACTCACCCCACCAGACAGGATCCTGTTCATTCTCACACACACACACACACACACACACACACATATATACATTTACAGGCTCCCATTCATTCTTACATACATACACAGACACACCCAAGCAGACTCCTATTCATTCTCATATACACCACACCCCAAACAGGCTCCTATTCGTTCTTATTCACCTAAGGCAGGCTCTCATCTGTCTCTTTTGCTGGTAGCTGTGGAACCTCTCTCAATCTTTCACTGCTGCTGATGCTACTAGCACCGTGTGCCTATTGGGGAGGAGCTGATCTGTTGTTATAAGAGCCCTTTCTGTTGCTTGTCCTCTGTGCATCGCAACATCAGCATAGAGAAAGTGCTAGCCCCATGAGTTATTAATACCACAGGGTCCACACTGAAGACGGGTGGTATGAAAAGTTGCCATGCTCCATTTTCTACTTCTGGTGCGGACCTCTCCTGCAGCCTCTTCTTTCCTTGGCTGCCTGTGGGATACCGGCCACCGGCGGCCACACAGTCCTCCCTGAAGTGACACCTATGACGGCTGTCAGCACCCCCCTACAGTCCAGTGCCCAAGGCAGTGGGCCCCCACTTGGTACTCCACTGGTAAAGGATCAGTCAGAAGGGATTGTAGTTGTGCCTGGACAGCTAAAATCCAGACACTTTCTGGACATTTTAGCCCTCCTCCTGGCTTCAGGACAGTCCCTCTAAAATCTGTAATGTCCAGAGAAAATCCAGACAGTTGGCAACCCTGGGTGGAAGGCAAATTTTGTTGTAAAGCCGTACAAATGTACAGCTGTACAACAAAGTGGAGCTGTCCACCCTGGAGGAAGGTGCTGCAGTGATGTCACTGTTGCACGTCTTCCGGGAGGTATGCCGACATTTTTAGTCATCGAATCAGGAAAAGAAGACACCAGAAGACCTGCTTCCAGGTCTCCAGGTGTTAGTGACAGAACATGGCCTTAGCCAGCCCCCGATGTCAGGCCCGGGCCTTGACAACTGGGACCTGGCCTTGGCTGGTCTCTGGTGTTGAACTAGACCTAGCCATTAGGCCTAGGCCTCAGGCCTAGACCTGGGCTTCGTCAACTGGGATCAGCCTCAGGCCAGGCTCTGGAATCAGGCCTAGGTCCAGGCCTGGGCCTTGGCAACAGGACCTGGCTTCAGGCAGGCTGCAGTGTCGGCCTTGTACCTAGGCCTTAGCTTCTGAAACCGGGATCCAGCATTGGACCAGGCTCCAGTATTGGTCTTAGGCCTAGGCCCAGGTCTGATTCTTAGGACAGAACCCAGCCTCAGTCAGTCCCCAGCGACAGACCTGGGCCTGGACCTCAGCGGCAGGACCTGTTCTGTGCCTTGGGGACGGGACAATGCCAAGGCTTGATCCCATCCAAGACCCTTTGTTTTCTCACACAAATATGAAAACGTTTTGGTTATTTTCAACCGAGGCTACTTTTTTGATTCATACCATTCATATGACCAAAAATAGTTTTTTTTCATTGCATTTTTGTCATTCATTTAAAACAAATGCACATCCTTATAAGGCAATGGCAAAAGTCAAAAAGTTGCTTTGGTGTATAGAAAGAGAAATGGTCAGCAGGAAAACAGGAGGAGATAGTACCCCGGTATACGTCCCTGGTGAGACCTCATATGGAATTCTGTATATAATTCTGGAGACTGCATCTTGAAATAGCTATAAAGATGATGGAGATGGTCCAGAGGGTGACTACTGGACCATCTCCATCAAAATGGTCACTGATCTTTATGGAACACACATGGGGACGGGCTTAAAATCTAAATATGTATACCCTAGAGGAAAGGTGGAATGGGGAGAAATGATAGAGACATGTAAATGCACAGGAGGTGAGTCTTTTTGAAGGGAAAGGAGACTCTGGAACAGGGAATCATGGGAAGAAGGTGAAAAGGCTAGTCTGTGGAAGTATTTCTTTACAGAAAGCATGGTGGATGTAAGGGCAGTGTCCGAATCGAAGAAATAGCATGAGAGATCTCCGAGGGAGTTGGTAGGGATTGGAGAGTCGAGCAGTTGTGTGGCTGGACAGGCTGTATGATATTTTGTTTTCCATCATATTTCCTGTTTCTAGGATTAAGATATATTGCAGAGCTTAGGGTGGCTGTGGGCTGCAGGATTTTAGAGAGCTGAGGGAAGTACGGGACTGAGCTGTTTTAATGGGTGAGGGTGACAAAGGGCTGATGGATGGTATTTATTTACATTTTTTTGTTTGTTTATTTAGCTCAAACCTTTTCATTGGCATCTCACGGTGAGCTATATTCAGGTACAGTAGGCATTGTCCCTGTCTCCAGAGAGCTTACAAATCTAAGGGCCTCCTTTACTAAGCATTTTTCCCATAGACACAGAAAGGAAGAAAAGCCTTAGTAAATCAGGCCCTGAGTTTGTACCTGAGGCCACTGAGGGTGAAGTGACTTGCCCAAGGTCACAAGGAGCAGCAGTGGAATTTGAACGCTGCCTTATCTGGTTCGCAGCCTGCTGCTCTCACCACTAGGCTACGCCTTCACGGAGGGTGGCACAGGGCTGCAGGATTGTGTCGGTCTGAGGGTGGCACAGGATTGAGGCATGGTATAGGGTTGAACGAGAACTTTGACTGAGGTATGAAAAAGAAATTGTTTAGGGCTGAGAGTTGGTATAGGGTTGCAGGATGGTATAGAGCCGAGGGTGGCACAGGGCTGCATCACTGAGACAGAAGATGACCAGTTTTGATTAAAAAGTCAACATTTTCATTCTTGACCTTTGACTTCATTCATACGTTCACTCTTTAGAGCCATCCTCTTTACCCTTACACACAAGCCTCTTTATTTGAGGGAAGAAAGAGAATTTGGAGTGAACAGGTGCTGTTACTTCTGGGAGGAGAAGAGAGAGGATTCAGGATCTGAGTGGAATCTGGACACAAAGCCCTTGCCTTGTGTTGCTGTGTCTACATTGGCTCCTAGCCAATTGCTGTAAACCATGAGCCTTTGAAAGTGTACCTCGTGCCCTCTGTTTTCACCCAGTGCAATACACTGATGCCACCTTCCCAAAACGTACGGATGCTGGGGGTGGGGTTCAGGATTACTAGAGCTGAAGGCAGGGTGTGGAAGCCGGGGAGGGGGTTGGAGGTAGATTGTGAGACTTGAGGAGAGAGTTGGGCTAGAGGCAGAGTGCAAGACTTGGGGAGCTGGGTGGGCTGGAAGCAGAGCTGTTGGAAGCACTAGGTGGTCACTTAGAGTGCTGCGAGTTTGGGGGCAGCAGCAGCAGTATTACAGCAGGACTGGCATCACGTTGGTCCATCTGCAGAGTGCCTGGCAGACAGAGAAGGTCGGGCACCAGAGAATGGAGCAGCTGCCTCTCCCCCACCCGGTTTCAGGTGTCACGCCGCACCTGTGCCTGCTCTGTGGCCGGAAGCTGATGCTCCTGTGCCAAGGGGGCCATGGGGGCGATGGCGTGCAGGAGAGGAACGCAGGAGTTGCACACACACACTGCCTCATGCTGGCCGAATGCCTCTCTGGTGGAGACTGAAGCCGTGCAATGAAGAGAGGATCACCTTTCAGCCGCTGCTGCTCGCTCCCTTGCTGTGCTGGGAACCGGCCGCTGGCGAGAGGCCGAACGATAGCCTCTGCGAAGCCCAGAGCAAGGAGAGTAGGACACCGAGAGAGGGGATGGGTATATGTTGCTGGAGAAGGAAGAAAGGAGACTAAGGATGCTTCTGGGGCAGGGGTAGAGGGGGATCTGGCTGGGGCTGTAGGGAAGAGAGACAGCGAAGGCAATCTTGGCACTGCCGCAGTGGAGGAGAGATGTAATGCTGCTGCAGTGGAGGGGGAGGAGAGGGGAGTCCTGGTGGGCAGGGGGAGAGAGGAGGCTATGCTGGGTAAAGGGTGGGTTGATGGGGTAGAGAGAATGGAAGATGCTGTGCCAGGGAGGAAGATGCAGCCACCAAAGGAGGGATAGAGAGAAGGGGACTTCTTTCTGTGGGTGGGTGAGGGGGAAGAAAGAGGGGGACGTTGAGCCAAAGACAACGAGGAGAGAGAATACTGCTGTTCACAGGAGGAGGGGATTCTGTGTAGAGAGAAGGGGGGATGCTGTGTGTGCCAGCTGGTGGTTGGGGACACAAGGTTGAGGGTTTGCCTAGGATGCCTGCATCGGCCCTGGCTGGACGAAGTGTGTGGAAGCTGGTGGGGAGGGGAGGGATGGAAACAGAGTATGAGATTGGGAGAGGTGGGTTGGCTGGGGGGGGAGGGGCAGGAGAAAGGAGAAAAGGTCAAATTGAAGGCAGGTTACGAGGCTCAGAGAGGGGTTAGGCTGAAGAATGGAGTCAGTTTGCTATGGCTCCCTTTGTGCATATTCCATTAACAATTTGAAGCTTGCTCCAGTTCATGGATCCTCCATCTGCCTACTTCAAAAGCAGCTGAGATGGAGAGATCATTCTGTCCATGGTGTGAATAAGGGCTAAATGCTGTTTATTTCCTCAGGTCCCCAGGTGAGCAGCGAGAAACCCCAGGAGAAACAAGGGGCCACATCCCTTCAGAGCGTTCCCTGTTCAGCCCTCCCTAATGATATTGAGAGGTGCTGCAGGTGCGAGGCTGGGAGTCGTGGGAGGGAGGACTTCCCTGCAGAGATTCTTTGCAGGTTTTTACATTTCCGCAGGTGTGTTCATTTGTCTTTGAGCATCTGTCTGTCTTGTCTTCTCTGATTTCTCTGCCACTTTGTCCTGAGAAACTTGCATGCTGTAATGCCAGAGTGCTCGCAAAGAGACGCTCACAGGCTGTAATCCAAGAGACAGCCTTGCATGTTGTAAATCCCAGAGCACTCTCAGAGATGCTCTCGCATGTTGTACTCCCAGACTGCTCTCAAAGAGACGCTTGCATGCTGTAGCCCCAGAGTTCGGAGACGCCCTCATATTCTTCAATCCCAGAGTGCTCTCAAAGAGACACCCTCTCATGCTGTAATCCAAGGGCACTCTCAGAGATATCCCGGTATGATGTAAGCCCAGAGCAGTCTTGGAGACACCTTCACATGCTGTAATCCAAAGGGATTCTTACATGTTGTCATCCTAGAATACTCTCAGAAATTCTCGCTTACTATAATCCCAGAGCACACTCTAAGACACCCTCAGATGCTGTAATCCCAGAATGCTCTCAGACACTCTCATTTACTAAAATCCCAGAGTGCTCTCAGAGACACCCACCCTTGCATGCTGTAATTACAGAAGACACTCCCAGTGCACTCTCAGAGAGACTCTCATATGCTGTAATCCCAAAGGGCTCTCAGAGATGTCCTAGCAAGTTGTAATTCCAGAACACTCTTGGAGACAACCTCACATGCTGTAATCCCAGAAAACTCTAAAGATGGGATGGCATGTGAGATGTGGAATCTGTGATTGGGTCTAAACCACCATCATGAATTTTCTGTGGGCTGGGTTGCCTTATTCTGGACCAATTGAAGATTTATCCTAAAACAAGTCTGTACATGAGTTTGGGAGACCACACCAGCTCGTTCTCATGGTGGCTATCTGCAGAGAATCCAGTCTTTTCTAGGACCAAAAGGACTGTGTGTACATGTATGTATGTATGTTTGTTTGTGTGTGTGTGCATTTACTTGTAAGTGTGCAAGCACATACATAAGAACATAAAATATTCCATACTGGGTCAGACCAAGCGTCCATCAAGCCCAGCATCCTGTTTCCAACGGTGGCCAATCCAAGTCACAAGTACCTGGCTAGTACCCAAACATTAAATAGATCCCAAGCTACTAATGCTGGTAACAAGCAGTAGCTATTCCTTATTGATTAATAGCAATTTATGGACTTCTCCTCTAAGAACTTATCCAAACCTTTTTTTAAACCCAGCTACACTAACTGCCTTAATCACCTCCTCTGGCAATGAATTCCAGTTCATGTAAGTGTGAGTACAAGTTTGCATGTACAAGTGTGTGTAGTACGAGTGTAAACTGGAGAGTGAGGAGACACACCAGCATTAGATGGCAGTCGCTGTGTGCCACTGTCTCCTGCACCTCGTGATAGTAACCTACAGGTGCTGGTCTTGCTCTCTGCTCGCAGACTGGTCTTGGGACACACTGGACAGCTGAAGGTGGATGGCTTCCCAACCTTGGATGAAGCAGACAGCGACAGTCTGAAGGAGATGAAGCCCAGGGAGGGCAGTCAGAGTCCCAGTCCAGCCAGATACTTGCTCTCCACCCTGGGGGACAGCTTCTGTGAGATTGTGCGCAGAGACCTGGAGCTGGTGCTGGGCACTGAAGGTGGAGGTGAGTGTCAGTGTATATTGGGAGAAGGTGACAATTCCCCAAAGCAGCTGCACACGGGGCACTGCCTCCCTGTCTGGCTGAGGGGGAGCTCCCAGTCCAGCCTTTCCTGCCCTTTCTCCTGCAGGGATTTCATTTTATAACTTTCATGGGTTTACCTTGATAGTCCCTTCTCTCCCTGGGTGGGGACATCGCAGTGGTATGGTACGGCAGACTCCTGTCTATAACCAGCACCTGCTCTCTGTTTGGGCTTTTCCTCAGAGCCAGGACGCTGGTCTGACTCAGCCTGGCATTTCTCATGTTCTTAGGTTCTGTCCCGGGGTGCCTCGGGCTCCAGGGGAAGCGATGAGATGTTATAGCACACGTCTCGCTGGAAAGGAAGGCAGCACTGCTGACAGTGCCCACAGGTGCCAGTCTGTGTCTCGTTGCCCAGAGCACTTACTAAAAGAGAGTTTTTGCCAGTCTCAGCTACTGCAAGGACAACTTTGCTGAAGGGAAATTTGTGTTCTTTGTTTTTCTGAGGGCATTTTTCGAAGGGATTTACGCAAGTAAAATGTGTGTTACCTGCATGAGCTGCCTGGAAAACGCCCACCCTGCATACGGGTAAAGGTAGGGGTGTAGTTCTACCACCTGCGCACTTTTAACCGCATTGTCGTGGAGGCGCTCCCAGGGCAGTGTTTGGCAGGGGGGGCGGGAACGACATGCACAGGTTTGGGATTTTAAAAGCTAGGTCTGTAATATTGGTCAGAAAAAATATCCATTGAAAAAGCAGGTGCGGATCTCTGCTGGATGCTTTTTTCCCTGGGTCAGTTTTCCAAGGGAAAACTGCTGCAAAGACCGCGGGGAAAATGCATTCAGGGACATTGCAGCCACCTGGGCAGATTCCCCCCCCCCCCCCCATATCACTGATCCCCAGCCGTGAAAACTCTGGAGCTAGAATCTCTGTGTGGGGCACGGGAAAGGGAATAGACCAGGACGTTCCAAACTGTGGGATGGGATCCCAGATGGGGTCATAAACGTCAGTCGGGGTACAAGTGCCTCATATGGCAGCGCTATTCAGGTGCCAGCAGCATTAGAGGAGGTGAGGGAGCAGAATGTGAGAGAAGGGTTGGAGGGAAGGAGGTGATCTTGAGAGATGCAAGAGAGGATGGGGGATGGGATGAATAGGAGGGGATGACAGAGGATCATTTGGTGGGTTATAAGAAGGGCTTGGGGGAAGGAGAGGATCATCTGGGGGATGTGAAAAGGGCTGGAGGGGAGGGGAAGGAGGTTGAGAGAAAGGGGGGGTCCACTGAAGGGGAGGAGGTTCTGGAAGGATTGGAGGTTGAGAGAGGGGATCAGCTGGAGTGCGGGGGAGGGGGGAGGAGTGATTGTGGGAGGAGTACTGCACCCCTGCTAATTTGGTTTGGTCGTCCTTTCGGTCGTGTGAATTTTCAAGTGCCAAAATGGAATAGATACAGTTTGCCTTTCCTCAGTTGCTCTGACTCCACCCTATCCAAGCCAGACAAGCATCCTGTGATAGCACAGAAAACCATGTAAGCTTCATACAGTCCAAGGGTGCTCACGGCTGAGGAACAGCTTCTTTTCTTGGCCGGGGGCTTTGCCCCTGGGGATGCTGTGCCTCTGTAAATAGCTGCAGTGTTAAAAGGTGTCCTTTATCCCAACAGGGGCCATTGCCTGGCGGAGGGACCGTCCCAGCCTGCACATCTGTGACATCTGCAGAACAGGTTTCTTTAACACTCACTGGAGCTGTTCTAGGTGTGGGATACAGCTCTGCTTCCAGTGTTATCAGCTCAAGAAAGAGCAATTAGGCCAAGGTAACCCTGACTGAAAGAAGTGCGGTGTGCATGTACCTGCCGCAGCGATGGGAGGACACGAGGTCTGCATGAGAAGAGATGGGGAACTATGCATGCATGCAACAGGGGAATGAAGGGTTGTGTGTGACAGGAACGTGATGTGTGCAGGAAAAGACTGAGGAAGGGGAGAGGGGGTGTATGTGTGCAGGGGAGAGTTAAGGGGAGGGAGGAGAGAAGGGAGTAAAAGCAGAGCCTGCAGGTAGAGGAAGAGAAGAGGAGAGCAGAGGGGAGGGAGGGAAGAGGACACCGGAGAGGAAGTGGAGCAGAGGGGAAGGAGGCCAGAGACTGCAAGGGTGAGCAGAGTGGAGAGAAGGGCGAGCATAGACTGAAGAGAATAGAGGGAAGGGAGGACAGAGGCTGCAGGGGAGAGGAGAGGTGGGTGGGTAGGAAGAAGAGAATATGTTTGCTTATATCCTGCCATATTGAACTCAATGGGAACATTCAAAGCAACTTCTAAACAGATTACAATATCCTAAATACAATTTACTGTATAATCAAAAACTATTAATGCATATTCAAAATATTAAATACAGTTCATAACTAATTGGTTAAAACACTAATAACCAACTAAATCCTACTCCTTATTCACTAGGGGATGGATTCAGGTACAGTACAATGAATACACTAAAAAGAAAACTTACCAATGTAATTGATTAACATAAACCACCCACAACTCTAACGACACAAACCGTGTTCTGTGTACTGCAGAGGAGAGTGAAGAGAAGGTCAAGCATAGGCTGGAGAAGAGAAGAGGGCAGAGGCTGCATGGAAGAGCAGAGAGATTACAGGGGGAGAACTGGGAGGATGGAGCCAGAGGGTGCAGAGAAGACTAGAGGGGGGCAGAAATTGCAGAGGATGTAGGAAGGAAGAACGGCAGGGGAGAGTAGAGCGCAGGGAGGGGGGAAGGAGGGAGGCTGGAGGCTGCAGAAGAGGGTAGGGGAGAGGGAAAGCAACGGGAGGGAGGACAGTGAGGGCTCAGCCGAAGAAAAGACACTGCAGGTGGTCTGGCTTGATCAGCAGTTCTGGTATCTTTTGTAGACCTGCGGGAGGATGAGGTGCCAGCACTCAGGTGTGTTCATGGTCAGCAGCACAGATCCTGCTCCCTGGTGCCAACACAGTTCATCTCCACTAATGGTAAGGAGGTTCCTGAGTCTGCAGCAGCCAGACAAGCCACAGGAGTTCTCTGTTACAGGGAGTGATTACAGGGAGATCGAATCTCTGGGAGTGATTACAGGGAGATCTGATCTCTGGGAGTGAATAGATGGAGATCTGATTTCTGTTACAGGGAGTGATTACAGGGAGATCAAATCTCTGGGAGTGATTAAAG
Source organism: Rhinatrema bivittatum (assembly GCF_901001135.1). NCBI lineage: Eukaryota > Metazoa > Chordata > Amphibia > Gymnophiona > Rhinatrematidae > Rhinatrema > Rhinatrema bivittatum. The sequence continues at coordinate 252,217,161 of NC_042619.1, forward strand.
GGAGATCTGATCTCTGGGAGTGAATAGATGGAGATCTGATTTCTGTTAGAGGGAGTGATTACAGGGAGATCTGATCTCTGGGAGTGATTATAGGACGATCTGATTTCTGTTAGAGGGAGTGATTACAGGGAGATCTGATCTCTGGGAGTGATTAGAGGGAGATCTGATCTCTGGGAGTGATTACAGGGAGATCTGATCTCTGGGAGTGATTATAGGACGATCTGATTTCTGTTAGAGGGAGTGATTAGAGGGAGATCTGATCTCTGGGAGTGATTATAGGGAGATCTGATCTCTGGGAGCGAATAGATGGAGATCTGATTTCTGTTAGAGGGAGTGATTAGAGGGAGATCTGATCTCTGGGAGTGATTATAGGGAGATCTGATCTCTGGGAGTGAATAGATGGAGATCTGATTTCTGTTAGAGGGAGTGATTACAGGGAGATCTGATCTCTGGGAGTGATTACAGGGAGATCTGATCTCTGGGAGTGAATAGATGGAGATCTGATTTCTGTTACAGGGAGTGATTACAGGGAGATCTGATCTCTGGGAGTGATTATAGGGAGATCTGATCTCTGGGAGTGAATAGATGGAGATCTGATTTCTGTTAGAGGGAGTGATTACAGGGAGATCTGATCTCTGGGAGTGATTACAGGGAGATCTGATCTCTGGGAGTGAATAGATGGAGATCTGATTTCTGTTACAGGGAGTGATTACAGGGAGATCTGATCTCTGAGAGTGATTAGATGGAGATCTGATTTCTGTTAGAGGGAGTGATTACAGGGAGATCTGATCTCTGGGCGTGATTATAGGACGATCTGATTTCTGTTAGAGGAAGTGATTAGAGGGAGATCTGATCTCTGGGAGTGATTACAGGGAGATCTGATCTCTGGGAGTGAATAGATGGAGATCTGATTTCTATTAGAGGGAGTGATTACAGGGAGATCTGATCTCTGGGAGTGATTAGATGGAGATCTGATTTCTGTTAGAGGGAGTGATTACAGGGAGATCTGATCTCTGGGCGTGATTATAGGACGATCTGATTTCTGTTAGAGGAAGTGATTAGAGGAAGTGATTAGAGGGAGATCTGATCTCTGGGAGTGATTACAGGGAGATCTGATCTCTGGGAGTGATTATAGGACGATCTGATTTCTGTTAGAGGGAGTGATTAGAGGGAGATCTGATCTCTGGGAGTGATTATAGGGAGATCTGATCTCTGGGAGTGAATAGATGGAGATCTGATTTCTGTTAGAGGGAGTGATTACAGGGAGATCTGATCTCTGGGAGTGATTACAGGGAGATCTGATCTCTGGGAGTGAATAGATGGAGATCTGATTTCTGTTAGAGGGAGTGATTACAGGGAGATCTGATCTCTGGGAGTGATTAGATGGAGATCTGATTTCTGTTAGAGGGAGTGATTACAGGGAGATCTGATCTCTGGGCGTGATTATAGGATGATCTGATTTCTGTTAGAGGAAGTGATTAGAGGGAGATCTGATCTCTGGGAGTGATTAGATGGAGATCTGATTTCTGTTAGAGGGAGTGATTACAGGGAGATCTGATCTCTGGGAGTGATTAGATGGAGATCTGATTTCTGTTACAGTGAGTGATTACAGGGAGAGCTGATCTCTGGGAGTTATTAGGAGTAGTGATTACAGGGAGATCTGATCTGTGTTACTAGATGTAGGTATTTAGAGGTCCATATCCACGTGTCGTGTGGCTCTAGTAGTTAGCTGGATAAACTTATCGGGCTTAAGAGTGCTGTGTATTAAATGGCGTAGCCACACCGCTGAATACACCTGGATATTCTAAAGTTAGCCAGATAAATTTAACTGACTAACTTTAGGACAGGTGTTCGGGTCAATTAAAGTTAGCCAGATAAGTTATCCAGCTAACTCAGCTCCTTCCTGGAACGCCGCTAGAATCTAGCCATACAAGTGGCCAAATTTTTGTTCCATGATCTGTTGCAATTGACTCCTGAAGAAGCGATATTGATCGCGAAACACCGGCCGTTGTCGGGCTTATGAATTCTCTATGGAGGAACAGACATTGCTTATGAGTTTTTTGAACATAATTTAAAACAAACATTTTGCATGGACACACTAAATACCGCAAATGACGAGTGGTCCGAACGGCAAGTGATTGCACGGCCGTTGTCAGGCTTGCTGATGCGGTTTCATCAAAATTTCATTAAGATTTCTGCAGTACTTTATATTACATTGGGTGTACACAGTTTGAAAAAATATACTTGGAGTCTTTATTTTTGTTTGCTTGGTTTACGGTGACAAGACTAGTTTTGGTTCTTTTGTTTTTGTAGTATTTAACTTTGTACCATGCAGAGGTTATGTCAACTTCTGTTTGCTTAGAGATTTGTTGAAACATGCAGTTTGACCAGGGGTGCCTCAGCTTTTGCACAGAGCTGTAAGCATAACCTGAATGGTTGAATTCTGATCTCCTTTTTCCCCTCATTCCTAGCCTTGGCTAATCTCTGGAAGACATTGCATGAAGTTCAAGCAAAGTTTGCCATCCAGGCCCGGTGCTCCTGTGGCCAGGATAACCTAGCAGATACACTACTAATGGGCAACAAACTAACCAAGGTAAGGGATTCAGTAGGATGCTAAGGGAGGGAGCTCACCAGAGGTGCCTGCTGCTGGGGCCCAGAATCAGTCCAGTGGGGACTGTTTGTGGGGTGAAGGGGCACGTTACTGTTTGGAGATAGATGACCATTGTGTGTGGCACTGGAGGAGAATGGTGCTACATGGTGGGAAGAGGGAATATGCCTTTTTGTTCTCTGTGTTTGTTCCTGCAGGAAAAGGAAGTGCAGATAAACCCAGATGCTGCCTTTCCAGCTGCAGATAGTGAGGAGCCATCCAAATGCCCAGCCACCACAGAAGGTAGGCCAGGTGCAGTCTTCAGGAGGAGCAGCAGGGAGCATTCTGGGAATGCTTTGTCCAGGTAGAGGGCAGGGCAGATGTCTGGAGTGAGGAGGTGAAGTGTGAGTGCTGAGCGTCCAGGTGGAATAGGCTGTGAGAGGAGAATGGAAGGGTGGAGGGTTAGAAGGGGGACAGAAAGCAGGGAGGAGAAGTGGGAAAGAGGAAAGAGAGCTGATAAGAAGAAGTCGGATGTGAGAGTGGGAGGAAGGGCAGGGAGCAGAGAGAAGGAAGGGATGGTGGGAACGGGGAAGAAGAGCAGGGGAAGGAAGCAGCAAAGAGGTGCATGGTGGGAGTGGGAGAGGGCACAGATGGCAGAGCTATGGTAAAACCTGAGAAACAAGAAAGTGAGAGTATCCTGCTTTTGTTTTCTGTTCTCCCTAGATAGTACAGAATCTCAGCAGCAGTCCCCAGTTGCAGGGGAACCTCAGGGGTCAGTGCAGGCCTCGACCCTCTGTGACCTCCTGACCCACACAGCTGTGAAACTGTGTCTGGGACGGAGCAGAGTGAGGATGGCCTTTGCTCCAGTTTCACCTTCACTGCACATGGTGAGTAGGGCTGTGAGACAACTCTGAGGGCCAGCATGACCGTCCTGTGACACATTTAGAGTGCTGAGTTGGAGGCTTCCTGAGACTCCTACATTTACATCCTAGCTCTGGCACTGACTCTTTGAGTGCAGCCCTGGGCTGAATCCCTTTATCACTCGTGCCTTAGTTCTAATCCCGGTTCAGTCACCAGTGACAGGTTTAGGAATTTGCTGATCCTAGGCACTGTTGGTGCCGCCATCCCTTCAGGGGCGGCTCAAGGCAATCTGCCGCCTGAGGCAAGGGACGAGATGGCGCTCCCTCGCCCTGACCCCTCTCGCTCCACCCCTCGCTCGCTCTGCCCCTGCCCCTCCTCTCTTCAGCTGCCGCCGGCCTGGCCTCTGGTGGCGGTGGCCCACGGCAGTGACCCTCCTCTTTTCTGCCGCCGCCGACCTGGATCGGCAGCCGTGGCAGGGGCGGGCAGGGTGAGGTGGATACCACAGTGGCGTTCTGAGAGGGGCAGTTTTTGCCACCTCAAAACTCTGCCACCTGAAGCAGCCGCCTCACCCTGCCTCATTATAGAATCGCCCCTGTATCCCTTCCCCCATCCTGCCACTCTTCCAAGGTTGGACATCAGGGAGCAGAAGGTCTAAGGCATAGCCTCACAGTTTCCAGCAGCAGCTGAGGGGTAGATTCTGGGGGAAAATGTTAACATTCTGCAGCACATTGACGAACATTTCTATCTTTTATTTTGCATTATAAAAATAAAGTAGTTTTTCAACCTCTCTTGTGTCTGTATAATTTATTTTCTTTTTGTCGGATAAAGAAAAGGATTTCAAGTATCCGTAAAGGGAGGAGATCTCAGGGATAGGGAGAGAGGAAGGGATGAGGATCAGGAACAAGGTGAGCAGAAGGTGAGGACTGGAGATGGAGGAGGAGCATGAGAAGGAAAGAAGACTGGGGATGGGGGAAGAGAAGGGGGGGGGGGGGAGAGAGAGTTGACCAGGGATGAGGAAGATCAAGGATGGGGGGAGATCAAGAATCTGGAATGGGGGGAAGAGGAGGGAGAGGAAAGGAGGCTCTGTAACTGAGAACAGAGAAAACGGAATAGGAGGGGTTGTGGGGGCTGGGTTCCAGGATTTGGGGAGAAATAGAAGTAGAATGGAAGGGAGGTTCCAGGATCTAGGGGATATAATTTGAAATCAAGGGAGAGAGGATTTGAATTGTTGTCGGTGGGGGAGGGGGGACAAATAGGGGGAGAGAAAGCAAGCATTCCTATGGTACACTGGTCCTGCTCCTCCTTGCGTCTCCTCTCCAACCTCCCACCCAGTCTGGCAGGATCAATCACTTTCTCTCACCCACACAAACACTGCACCTCCCCCGTTCTCCTCTCTCTCACACACAGCCACATGCCCCCAGCTGATCCCTTCTTATCCCCTGGTATCTCTTCTCAACCCTAAATGATCCCCCGCTCAGCCCCTCCTAACCTCCCTAAAATGATTCACCTTTGCACTGTATGTTCTAGGCTCACACCCTGCACTCCTGTCCCTGAATGACAGGAGGGAAGGAGCTGGATTAAGGAGCTGAGTAACTCTTCTTTGCTCTGCTATGTCATCTCCAGGCCCATTCCCTCCTATCCTGTTCCTTGCGGGCTGCATTCGGGGGGGGGGGGGGGGTGAGGGGGCTGGATCAGGAAATAGAGGGCTATTCTCTGATGAACGAGATTCAGAACAGCTGGAAGGAAGCAAATAAATCTTCAGCTAGCCTGCTGCCCCAGGCACAGGCCCAGTGTGCCTATTGACAAATCCAGGCCTATCTGTAACTGACTCTGTGTGTGTCCTTGGAGGAGTCACATTATCTCCCTAATCCCACTGTAATTTGCAGTAATAATTATAACATTGTGTATTTTCACATTTCTCCTTTGGAAACTTTCATACTAGTCAGGCATCAGAGATTGGTAGCCAGACTTCACACTCCAGAGCTGGCTGCATGCACATTTCTGACACTGAATTTTAAAGTACTATTTGGATGAAATCAAATAATTTTTAATCTCTTCTCATTAAATCCTTTCTTTAGGATGAGAGGATCAGCAGCATTCTGGATAATATCATTGCTCAGGTGGTGGAACGCAAAATCCAGGAGAAGCAATGGGAGGAAGAGGGGATGAGGACACCGAGCCCCCCTGAGTCAGTAAGCTCCTATCCACCTTCTCCTCAGGGTGGAGTCTTATGGCTGCATGACCCCTCCCTCAACAGCAACTACAGACGCTTCCAGGAGCACTGGAGGCGATCCCAGGTACAGCCTCTCCTCTAGGGCAATGCCAGGCACCGAGCCCCTCCTCCAGGGTAATTGTCAGGTAAACATCCATTCCAGAGTAATGCCAGGTACAGCAGCCCCTCTCTCCCTGAGGCTTGGGAGGGAGGCACTATTCCTGCAGTCATCTCTCTCCCAGAATGAGGTGAGAGAAGGGAGGAGACCACTATTCCAGTTCCACTTTTGATCTGGACTGAGATAGGGAGGCACTGTCCTAGAATCCCTGGGATGGTAGCAGCCGTGAGCTGTAGAATAGGATTCTGCATAAATCTTTTGGGTTTTAGTGCTAGACCTGAGGCCTTGCCTTGTACCATCCCTGACATTCCTTCTGTGACTGATACAGAGCAGGTAGCAGAGTGACGAGTGTATGTGAGTGAGACAGAGATAACAGATAACCAAAGCTAGACAATCAAAGACTGCTAGTGAGAGGCAGTTGATTATTCACCTTGAGTGTTCTTCTTCTTTAGCCTGTCCTCGTCTCAGGTCTGGAGCGAACAATGAAGCGGAGCCTTTGGGGACCGGAGTCATTGAGTCGAGAGTTCGGAGAGCAGGAAGCAGTGGCACGCAGTAACTGCTGCACCCCAAAAAAGATGAACAGCAAAGAGTTCTGGGACAGATTCACTGGCCGCTCGGGTGAGATTTCCAGTTACCAGCATTGTGTTTCAGTTCAGGGAGGAGGGGGTACCACTGCCACACAGAGAGAAATATCTTGTATGAGAGAGAGAAAGAGGAGCAGGAACATCACCGATCAGTCTGACTTAAATCCCCTTTTCCCTCAGATGCTGTAGATGTGGAGAACTGTCGGAGGAACAGACTCATCTGGGAATACAACCTGGGGAAACAGAAGTCAAGCTGGTGAGTTTTGGCAAGGATGGCAGAGCAAGAAAGGTGAATATGTCCTGCTTGGCTCAGGCACATGTCAGGGCATGTGTGTACCTACATAGATCATCAGGGCCTCATCTGGTTTTTATTTATTTATTTATTTATTTATTTATTTAAACATTTTTCTATGCCGAACTTCATGACAAGCTTCATATCAGGCCGGTTTTACTACATAGAAGGTCAACAACACACCACAGCCAAAGGTATACACAAGTATTATTTCAGCATCAATCTGGCTTCTGGAATTTGTCAAAGCTACAGAACAATAGTACAATTGAGAGATGGGGGTTGGGGGTGGTAATGGTTGCAGAGATGGGAATTGGGATAGTGATGGTTGCAGAGATGGGGGTTGGGGTAGTGATGGTTGCAGAGATGGGGAGTTGGGGTGTGATGCAAAGATGAGAATTGGGGTTGGGATGGATGCAGAGATGGGGATTGGGGTTGGGATGGTTGCAGAGATGAGAGTTGGGGTTCGGATGGATGCAGAGATGGGAGCTGGGGTAGTGATGGTTGCAGAGATGGGAGTTGTGGTTGGGATGGATTTAGAGATGGGGGTTGGGCTTGGGATGGTTGCAGAGATGGGGGTTGGGGTGTGATGGTTGCAGAGATGGGAGTTGGGGTAGTGATAGTTGCAGAGATGGGAGTTGGGGTAGTGATGGATGCAGAGATGGTGGTTGGGGTTGGGATGGTTGCAGAGATGGGGATTGGGGTTGGGATGGTTGCAGAGTGAAAGTTGGGGTGGTGGTGATGCAAAGATGAGAGTTGGGGTAGTGATGGTTGCAGAGATGAGAGTTGGTGTTGGAATGGTTGCAGAGGTTGGTGTTTGGGGTGATGATGGTTGCAGAGATGAGTGTTGGGGTTGGGATTGTTGCAGAGATGGGGATTGGGGTGATGATGGTTGCAGAGATGAGAGTTGGGGTGGGATGGTTGCAGAGATGGAGATTGGGGTTGGGATGGATGTAGAGATGGGGGTTGGGGTTGGGATGGTTGCAGAGATGGGGATTGGGGTTGGGATGGTTGCAGAGATGAGAGTTGGGGTGGTGGTGATGCAAAGATGAGAGTTGGGGTAGTGATGGATGCAAAGATGAGAGTTGGGGTGGTGGTGATGCAGAGATGAGAGTTGGGGTAGTGATGGTTGCAGAGATGGGAATTGGGGTGGTGATGGTTGCAGAGATGGGGATTGGGGTGATGGTTGCAAAGATGGGGATTAGTGTGGTGATGGTTACAGAGATGAGAGTTGGGGTAGTGATGGATGCAGAGATGGGTGTTGGGGTTGGGATGGATGTAGAGATGGGGGTTGGGGTTGGGATGGTTGCAGAGATGAGAGTTGGGGAAGTGATGGTTGCAGAGATGGGGATTGGGGTGGTGATGGTTGCAGAGGTGGGAGTTGGGGTGGTGGTGATGCAAAGATGAGAGTTGGGGTAGTGATGGTTGCAGAGATGGGAGTTGGGGTCTGATGGTTGCAGAGATGGGAGTTGGGGTAGTGATGGTTGCAGAGATGGGGATTGAAGTTGGGATGGTTGCAGAGATGGGGATTGGGGTTGGGATGGTTGCAGAGATGGGAATTGGGGTAGTGATGGATGCAAAGATGAGAGTTGGGGAGGTGATGGTTGCAGAGATGGGGATTGGGGTGATGGTTGCAAAGATGGGGATTAGTGTGGTGATGGTTACAGAGATGATAGTTGGGGTAGTGATGGATGCAGAGATGGGGGTTGGGGTTGGGATGGCTGCAAAGATGAGAGTTGGGGTGGTGGTGATGCAGACATGAGAGTTGGGGTAGTGATGGTTGCAGAGATGAGAGTTGGGGTTGGGATGGTTGCAGAGATGGGGTTTGGGGTGATGATGGTTGCAGAGATGGGAGTTGGGGTAGTGATGGTTGCAGAGATGAGAGTTGGGATAGTGATGGTTGCAGAGATGGGAGTTGGGGTGGTGATGGTTGCAGAGATGGGGATTGGGGTGATGGTTGCAAAGATGGGGATTAGTGTGGTCATGGTTACAGAGATGAGAGTTGAGGAAGTGATGGATGCAGAGATGGGGGTTGGGATGGATGCAGCGATGGGGGTTGGGGTTGGGATGGTTGCAGAGATGGGGATTGGGGTTGAGATGGTTGCAGAGATGAGAGTTGGGGTGGTGGTGATGCAAAGATGAGAGTTGGGGTGGCGATGGATGAAAAGATGAGAGTTGGGGTGATGATGGTTGCAGAGATTGGGATTGGGGTGGTGATGGTTGCAGAGATGAGAGTTGGGGTAGTGATGGTTGTAGAGTTGGGAATTGGGGTTGGGATGGATGCAGAGGTTGGGGTTGGGATGGTTGCAAAGATGGGAGCTGGGGTGGTGGTGATGCATAGATGAGAGTTGGGGTAGTGATGGTTACAGAGATGGGGATTGGGGTGGTGATGGTTGCAGAGATGAGAGTTGGGGAGGTGATGGTTGCAGAGATGGGGATTGGGGTGGTGATGGTTGCAGAGATGAGAGTTGGGGAGGTGATGGTTGCAGAGATGGGGATTGGGGTGATGGTTGCAAAGATGGGGATTAGTGTGGTGATGGTTACAGAAATGATAGTTGGGGTAGTGATGGATGCAGAGATGGGGTTGGGGTTGGGATGGTTGCAGAAATGGGAGTTGGGTTTGGGATGGATGCAGAGGTTGGGGTTGGGATGGTTGCAAAGATGAGAGTTGGGGTGGTGGTGATGCAGACATGAGAGTTGGGGTAGTGATGGTTGCAGAGATGAGAGTTGGGGTTGGGATGGTTGCAGAGATGGGGTTTGGGGTGATGATGGTTGCAGAGATGAGAGTTGGGGTAGTGATAGTTGCAGAGATCGGAGTTGGAGTAATGATGGTTGCAGAGATGGGAGTTGGGGTAGTGATGGTGGCAGAGATGAGAGTTGGGATAGTGATGGTTGCAGAGATGGGAGTTGGGGTGGTGATGGTTGCAGAGATGGGGATTGGGGTGATGGTTGCAAAGATGGGGATTAGTGTGGTCATGGTTACAGAGATGAGAGTTGGGGTAGTGATGGATGCAGAGATGGGGGTTGGGGTTGGGATGGATGCAGAGATGGGGGTTGGGGTTGGGATGGTTGCAGAGATGGGGATTGGGGTTGAGATGGTTGCAGAGATGAGAGTTGGGGTGGTGGTGATGCAAAGATGAGAGTTGGGGTGGTGATGGATGCAAAGATGAGAGTTGGGGTGGTGATGGTTGCAGAGATTGGGATTGGGGTGGTGATGGTTGCAGAGATGAGAGTTGGGGTAGTGATGGTTGTAGAGTTGGTAATTGGGGTTGGGATGGATGCAGAGGTTGGGGTTGGGATGGTTGCAAAGATGGGAGCTGGGGTGGTGGTGATGCATAGATGAGAGTTGGGGTTGGGATGGTTGCAGAGGTGGGGTTTGGGGTGATGATGGTTGCAGAGATGATAGTTGGGGTGGGATGGTTGCAGAGATGGGGATTGGGGTGGGGATGGTTGCAGAGATGAGAGTTGGGATGGGGATGGTTGCAGAGATGAGAGGGGATAGTGATGGTTGCAGAGATGGGGATTGGGGTAATGAAGGTTGCAGAAAGGGGATTGGGGTGATGATGGTTGCAGAGATGAGAGTTGGGTTTGGGATGGTTGCAGAGATTAGTGTTGGGGTTGGGATGGTTGCAGAGATAGGGTTTGGGGTAGGGATGGTTGCAGAGATGGGTGTTGGGGTTGGGATGCTTGCAGAGATGGGAGTTGGAGTAATGATGGTTCCAGAGATGGGAGTTGGGGTAGTGATGGTTGCAGAGATGAGAGTTGGGATAGTGATGGTTGCAGAGATGGGGATTGGGGTTGGGATGGTTGCAGAGATGAGAGTTGGGGTAGTGATGGTTGTAGAGTTGGTAATTGGGGTTGGGATGGATGCAGAGGTTGGGGTTGGGATGGTTGCAAAGATGGGAGCTGGGGTGGTGGTGATGCATAGATGAGAGTTGGGGTTGGGATGGTTGCAGAGGTGGGGTTTGGGGTGATGATGGTTGCAGAGATGATAGTTGGGGGTGGGATGGTTGCAGAGATGGGGATTGGGGTGGGGATGGTTGCAGAGATGAGAGTTGGGATGGGGATGGTTGCAGAGATGAGAGGGGATAGTGATGGTTGCAGAGATGGGGATTGGGTTAATGAAGGTTGCAGAAAGGGGATTGGGGTGATGATGGTTGCAGAGATGAGAATTGGGTTTGGGATGGTTGCAGAGATTAGTGTTTGGGGTAGGGATGGTTGCAGAGATGGGTGTTGGGGTTGGGATGGTTGCAGAGATGGGAGTTGGAGTAATGATGGTTCCAGAGATGGGAGTTGGGGTAGTGATGGTTGCAGAGATGAGAGTTGGGATAGTGATGGTTGCAGAGATGGGGATTGGGGTTGGGATGGTTGCAGAGATGGGAGTTGGGGTAGTGATGGATGCAAAGATGAGAGTTGGGGTGGTGATGGTTGCAGAGATTGGGATTGGGGTGGTGATGGTTGCAGAGATGAGAGTTGGGGTAGTGATGGTTGTAGAGTTGGGAATTGGGGTTGGGATGGATGCAGAGGTTGGGGTTGGGATGGTTGCAAAGATGGGATCTGGGGTGGTGGTGATGCATAGATGAGAGTTGGGGTTGGGATGGTTGCAGAGGTGGGGTTTGGGGTGATGATGGTTGCAGAGATGATAGTTGGGGTGGGATGGTTGCAAAGATGGGGATTGGGGTGGGGATGGTTGCAGAGATGAGAGTTGGGATGGGGATGGTTGCAGAGATGAGAGTTGGGATAGTGATGGTTGCAGAGATGGGGATTGGGGTAATGAAGGTTGCAGAAAGGGGATTGGGGTGATGATGGTTGCAGAGATGAGAGTTGGGTTTGGGATGGTTGCAGAGATTAGTGTTGGGGTTGGGATGGTTGCAGAGATAGGGTTTGGGGTAGGGATGGTTGCAGAGATGGGTGTTGGGGTTGGGATGGTTGCAGAGATGGGAGTTGGAGTAATGATGGTTCCAGAGATGGGAGTTGGGATAGTGATGGTTGCAGAGATGGGAGTTGGGGTTGGGATGGTTGCAGAAATGGGAGATGGGGTTGGGATGGATGCAGAGGTTGGGGTTGGGATGGTTGCAGAGATAGGGTTTGGGGTAGGGATGGTTGCAGAGATGGGTGTTGGGGTTGGGATGGTTGCAGAGATGGGAGTTGGAGTAATGATGGTTCCAGAGATGGGAGTTGGGATAGTGATGGTTGCAGAGATGAGAGTTGGGGTATTGATGGTTGCAGAGATGGGAGTTGGGGTTCAGATGGTTGCAGAGATGGGGATTGCGGTAATGATGGTTGCAGAAAGGGGGTTGGGGTGATGATGGTTGCAGAGATGAGAGTTGGGATAGGGATGGTTGCAGAGATGGGAGTTGGAGTAATGATGGTTCCAGAGATGGGGTTTGGGGTGATGATGGTTGCAGAGATGAGTGTTGGGGTTGGGATGGTTGCAGAGATGGGTGTTGGGGTTGGGATGGTTGCAGAGATGGGAGTTGGAGTAATGATGGTTGCAGAGATGGGAGTTGGGGTAGTGATGGTTGCAGAGATGAGAGTTGGGATAGTGATGGTTGCAGAGATGGGAGTTGGGGTTGGGATGGTTGCAGAGATGGGAGATGGGGTTGGGATGGATGCAGAGGTTGGGGTTGGGATGGTTGCAAAGTTGGGAGTTGGGGTAGTGATGGTTGCAGAGATGGGGATTGGGGTAATGATGGTTGCAGAAAGGGGTTTGGGGTGATGATGGTTGCAGAGATGGGAGTTGGGGTTGAGATGGTTGCAGAGATGGGGATTGGGGTAATGATGGTTGCAGAGATGGGGTTTGGGGTGATGATGGTTGCAGAGATGAGAGTTGCAGAGATGAGAGTTGGGGTTGGGATTGTTGCAGAGATGGGAGTTGGAGTAATGATGGTTGCAGAGATGGGGATTGGGGTAATGATGGTTGCAGAAAGGGGTTTGGGGTGATGATGGTTGCAGAGATGAGAGTTGGGGTTGGGAATGTTTGCAGACATAGGGTTTGGGGTAATGATGGTTGCAGAGATGGGGATTGGGGTGGTGATGGTTGCAGAGATGGGGATTGGGGTGATGGTTGCAGAGATGGGAGTTGGGGTTTGATGGTTGCAGAGATGAGAATTGGGGTAGTGATGGTTGCAGAAATGAGAGTTGGGGTTGGGATGGATGCAGAGGTTGGGGTAGTGGGGTAGTGATGGTTGTAGAGATGGTAGTTGGGGTGGTGATTGTTGTAGAGATGAGCTATAGACTGCCAATGTTATCAGAGGTGGAGAGTTGGGGGTGGCAATGGTTGCAGAGATGGAGTTAGGGTAATGATGGTTGTAGAGATGGGAGTTGGGTTGGGATGGTTGCAGAGATGGGAGTTGGGGCTGGGATTGTTGCAGAGATGGGGGTTGGGGTGGTGATGGTTGCAGAGATGGGGGTTGGGGTGGTGATGTTAGTAGCGATGAGGGATAGGCTGCCAATGTTAGCAAAGGTGGAGAACTGGAGGTGGTAATGGTTACAGAGATGAGGGTGTTGGAGTGGTGGTGGTTGAGGAGACAGGAGATTGGTAGCCAGTGACTTAGCCTGTGAACTCATGTTTCCCTGCCCGGAGGGAAAATGCTATAGCACTATAGACTATCTTCTTCATCTTTGCCTTTCATCAGTCCTCCATCACAGTGGAGAATCAATGAAAGGCAAAGAAGAGCCTGTGGACCTTAGTAAGAAGACCTGAACCTTTTCTGGGACAGGCACAGAGAAGTTTGGGAGTCAAGGGGAAGCTTTAAGTGCTGAGCTATGCACAGACCGAAACCTAGGAGCAGATACATATATCTATTTCTCACAGGACAAACAGGATGGAGCCCAATCACGGAACACTTTTGTCAAAGTTTCTAGAACTTTGACTGGCCCCTACTGGGCATAACCAGCATGGCACTAACCCTGCAGCCAGCAGGGGTCTCTCTTCAGTCTTCTTTTTTCCACGCAGCAGTAGCCACGCGGTTAAGGAGCTCTGCAAGGATTCCTGACAGGAATTTTCCTCATGGAATTATTAAAAATTACATTTCTCCACAGGGGTCCCTCCATTAACTTTTTCAGTCCACGGTACTCCGTTAAGTTTTTACCTGTTTTCCGTCGATTACCGTCGAGTTTGGCCCTTGCAGCCTACTGGCCGTTGACCGTACCGCAGCTCGATTTTTTTCTTTGGCCATGGCGTCGGGGTTCCGTCAGTGCCCAGACTGTACTCGTACCATGTCCATTACAGACCCCATAAAGTCTGTGTAATGTGTCTTGGACGAGAACACGATGTCTTGACCTGCACCAAATGTGCCCTAATGACACCAAAAGGTCGCAAGGCCAGAATGGAGAAGATGGGACTTCTCTTCCGTGCTCAAACCCCGACTCCGTCCATTGCATCAACGTCATCTGAACCGGCACCGTCAACGTCGCGCCAACATCGACCACCGACTGGTGACCACCCGGCATCGACAACTTCTCGGCCTTCAACAACCTCTTCTCCCCCTCAGGACCGAGGGGATCATAAGGAGAAACATCACCATCGTCACCGAAAGTCTCGGACCATCGAGGGAGCGAAACCATCGTCCGAGCCACCGTCTAAGAAACCCCGTCCAGAAAAGGCACCAACTTTTTCAGCAACCGAGTCACCGAGGCAGTCCTCGCCCGACAGGGCATCGGGAGCCGTGACTCCGCCTTTAACGGTGGTTTCTCCGGCTATGCCTCTGCCTCCTTCTTCTGTTCTGGAGCCGGGACTGCTTGCTCCAAGTCTCCGAGAAGACCTGGACTGGATGGTTCAGGAGGCCATCGACAAGGCGATGCACCGACTCCAGGTTCCCTCGGCACCGACATCGGTACTGATAGTGGAACTGATTACTGACCTGATTCCAGCAGCCTTGGCAACGCTGCTATCGAGGATGGAAGCGCTTATAGCTGCTTTTCCACCGATGGACCCTGGGTCACCAATGGCTCCGGTGCCCTCCCCACTTTATCATCAGGAGGAGAAAAACCATTCCACAGCCCTCCATCGGGAGTTCTGCCTCAGCCATCGACATTAGTGCCGATACCTCCATCGGAGCCATTGAGCCATCCACCAATGCCCTCGATGCCTGCGCCTGGACCTTCATTGCCTTCATCGGTGCCTCCGGTTATTCCTCCGATGCCTTCGGAGCCTAGACCGGGACCTTCAGGTATCCAACTACCCCGTCCCTCTCTAGTTCCTAGAGGGACAGGTGCTGATCCTTATGATACCTGGACTGATGATTCCTCACCAGACACCGATGATTTGCCATCACCTCCTTCACCCACTGACAGTAGAAAGCATTCTGCTCCAGAGGACCTTTATTAAATTTTGTGAAGGAAATGTCTGAACTGTTCCCCTTCCAATTACTAATGGAACAGGACGACAGACATCAAATGATGGAGTTGCTTCAATTCCTGGATGCGCCCAAGGAAATCACCTCCATCCCTATCCACCAAGTTCTTCTAGACCTCCTCAAGAAGAACTGGGAACATCCTGGTTCCATTGCACCAATCCACAGAAAAACTGACTCTACCTATTTGGTGCAGTCAGCTCCAGGCTTTCAGAAGCCTCAGTTGGATCACCAGTCTGTGGTGGTTGAATTTGCACAAAAGAGAGCAAAAAGGTTGAAACCTCACACTTCTTTTCCCCTTGGGAAGGAACAGAAATTTTTGGATGCCATTGGTCACCGAGTCTTCCAAGGATCAATGTTGATCCTCCGAATTGCCGCTTACCAACTCTATATGACCCAATATAATAGGGTCATTTTTAAACAGATACAGGAGTTGACAGCCTCCATGCCTCAGTCACTTCAAGAGCAACTCCACACCCTAATTAACAAGGGTTTGTAGGCAGGCAAACATGAGATCAGATCATGTTATGACATCTTTGACACTGCAACCAGAGTATCTGCAGCTGCTATTTCAGCGAGATGATGGGCTTGGCTCAAGTCACCAGACCTTTGACCGGAAGTCCAAGATAGGTTGTCCGACCTCCCCTGCATAGAAGACAATCTCTTTGGCAAGCAGATTCAAAGGCAGTGGCTGAACTAAAAGGACCATCATGAGACTCTCAGACAGCTCTCTCTGATACCTTTGGATTATCCTTCCAAACAGCCTTTCCGGAAGGACTCTAAAAAGTCTTTCTACAGACCAAAGAAGTCCTACCCGCCAGCAGCCAGATGCTGTTCTGTGAGACTATTCCTCAAATCCCAGTCTCATCAGACCTGAAAACAAAAACCACAGACAGCCCCCCAGCCGGGCCCTGCTTCTGGCTTTTGACTCTCATGTAGAGAGCAGCAGCCAGATTCCATTACCACACATACCAGTGGGAGGGCGGTTGTGCCATTTCAACAACATATGGCAATCAATCACCTCGGACCACTGGGTCCTAGCAATAATTGCTCAAGGCTATCATCTCAATTTTCCATAAAGGTGTTGGGGTTGTTCCCATATCAGTACAACCCCTTGTCACACGATTTCTGAAAGGCTTGCTTTACCTCAAGCCTCCACTGTGTCCTCCGGCCCCTTCTTTGGACCTCAACCTGGTTTTGGGTCGGCTCATGAAACCATCATTTGAGCCTCTCTAATCCTGTGAACTTCGCTATCTCTCATGGAAAGTGATTTTCCTTTTGGCAATCACTTCGGCTCGCAGAGTTAGTGAACTACAGGCCCTAGTTACCTATCCGCCTTACACTAAACTTCTGCAGGACCGGGGGGTACTTCGCACTCACCCTAGGTTTTTGCCTAAGGTAGTATCAGACTTTCATCTCAATCAATCCATTATACTACCTACCTTTTTCCCAGGCCCCATTCCAATCCAGGAGAGCAGGCTCTGCACACCCGTGACTGCAAATGGGCTCTAGCGTTCCACCTAGACCATACAGCTGCCCACAGAAAGAGTACTCAATTATTTATCTCTTTCCATCCTAACAAATTGGGGCAGTCTGTGGGTAAGCAGACTCTCTCCTCCTGGCTAGCGGACTGCATATCCTTTTGCTATCAGCAAGCGGACATTCCACTTCAAGACCATGTTAAAGCACACTCTGTGAGGGCCGTGGCGACTTCAGTAGCACACCTACGATCGGTGCTGCCACCTGGAGTTCTCTCCATACTTTTACAGCCCACTATTGCTTAGACAAAGCCGGAAGACAAGATTCCATCTTTGGCCAGTCTGTCTTGCGTAACATATTTACGACGTGACGTATCAACACCCTTCCGCCTGCCCGGTGGGGTTCAGGATGCCCTCTCCCAAATTCCACCCCAATTGTTGTGCCTGTTGCACATCTTTAGTGCATTTGGTGCATGTTCGGACATCCTCAGCTCGGTACTCACCCATATGTGAGGACTACCATCCTGCTTGTCCTGTGAGAAAGCAAATGTTGCTTACCTGTAACAGGTGTTCTCACAGGACAGCAGGATGTTAGTCCTCACAAAACCTGCCCGCCACCCCGCGGTGTTGGGTTCGTTTTCTTATTTTATTTTTCGGCACTGCCTGTAGCTTTGTAACCAGGCTGAAGAGGGACCCCTGCTGGCTGCAGGGTTAGTGCCATGCTGGGCATGCCCAGTAGGGGCCAGTCAAAGTTCTAGAAACTTTGACAAAAGTGTTCCGTGATTGGGCTCCATCCTGTGATGTCACCCATATGTGAGGACTAACATCCTGCTGTCCTGTGAGAACACCTGTTACAGGTAAGCAACATTTGCTATCCAAACTGTGAGCATCAGGTTTCAAGACAATGTACATCAATTCCTTCTTGGTGCTGCCAAAACCTCACAGTGTGACAGCCCCCTCCCAGCATTGTCTCTCTCCCATTACAATGCACACATACACACACCTTGCTATGGAGGGTGGGGGAGGAAGAAGTAAAAGTACAGTCTAATATCCATCCATCAACTGTAAGCTAAAGGTAAACAACCTGCAGAAAGACAGCCTCAGGCAGGATTTCACATTCAGATAACTTTATTGGCAGGAAACGTTTACACACAATGTCAAAGTAATAAACCAAATGATTAAAAGAAAAAGGTAGGAAAAGAAAAGACAAAAATTACAAAATAATAGTAACAGTCAAGTACAATTCAGAGATCAAATGCTTGCTGTATGCAGATGATCTGGTCATTGTATACCCGACCCTGAAGGTCTACAAGAAATCCTATACCCACTAGAAACCTACTGCAGATTATAGGCTCTATAGGTAAATCTGGAAAAACAAAAATTATGATTTTCCAGACAAAGCCAAACAATCTCTGACAGAAATTCAGATTTTATCTAAAGGTAGAGCACACCATAGACTATGAACAACTTTATCTGACACCTAAGTGGATCTGGAAGGGTTAAGTGCATGATTCATTGTGTTTTTCTCATAGACACAGAATGGGAGACAAGCCTTAGTAAATCAGGCCCTTCAAGGAAAAACGGTATCCAAACTCAACCCAATAAAGAAACCCTTGGCCAGCTTTAATCCCCCAGTAAAACTACTATTAAAATTATTCAATTGCATCAATCAACCAGTTCTTCTATATGAGGGTGAAGTCTGGGGCCTATCATTAACCCCAACCTATATAGCATGGAGCAGAATCCCAGACACTCTGAATGTAAAGAAACTCCCCCATCAATGAGTACAGAGCAAAACTAGGACAGTCCCCCCTACTACTCACCATTCAAAAAAGAATATTCAAATTCTGCTATCAAGATTTATCTGGATTTCAGCAAAACGTTTGATACAGTCCCGCATAGGAGGCTCATGAAAAAATTGAAAAGTTTGAAAGTGGGTCCCCAAGGCGGTGGAATGGATTATAAATTGGTTGACGGACAGATAGTGAGTAGTGGTAAATGGAATCTACTCTGCGGAGAGAAGGGTCATAAGTGGAGTGCCCCAAGGATCAGGTCTGGGGCTTATTCAGTTCACTACCCTTGTGAGCAATATTGCAGAAGGGTTAGAAGGAAAAGTCTGCCTTTTTTGCAAACGATACTAAGATCTGCAACAGAGTAGACCCACCTGAAAGATATGAGAGATGCACGTTTCTCAAAGCTGAAAGAAAAAAAAAATCCAAGACTTCCTACAAGAGAAGGAGCAAGGAAAACTCCATACAACAGGAGAAAAAGCAATTATAGCGGCAAAATACCCTTCCACAAGATCAGAATCTTACTAGTGCAGTTAGTGTAGCTGGGTTCAAAAAAGGTTTGGATAAGTTCTTGGAGGAGAAGTCCATTAATGGCTATTAATCAATTTTACTTAGGGAATAGCCACTGCTATTAATTACATCAGTAGCATGGGATCTTCTTAGTGTTTGGGTAATTGCCAGGTTCTTGTGGCCTGGTTTGGCCTCTGTTGGAAACAGGATGCTGGGCTTGATGGACCCTTGGTCTGACCCAGCATGACAATTTCTTATGTTCTTAGGGACAAGAAACACCAGCCCCAGAACTCGGGAATCGTCTTTGCTATTTCTTTTCTGTAATTTATAATTCTTTCTTTTTATCACTTAAACATTGATTTGCTATGGCTTTTCTCCCATTCTTTGTCTATGGAAAAAGACCTTGATGAATTAGGCCTTTAAATTATTACTTTGGCAACATGCAGGTACAAATTGTCAGGCCAAAAAAAGTTTCTCGAATCTTGAAACAGAGATTGAGAAGCGGACAGAGAGAGAAAGCTCGAGAGAGAGCAACAGAGGAACAGAGTGAGAGAGAGAGAGAGAGAGAGCACGCGAGCAAGGAAACATTCTCCAGGGTTTGGCATGGTTTTTCATCCTGTGGGCTTGCATAATATATTAGCAACTGCCAGTTTTCTCTGGATTTGTTTACAGAAAAACATGATGCTTTCTGTAACTGTTCAGGATGCATAATTAGAAAAATAGGCTATTTCGGTCACTGGAGGATTGATTAACCCCTGACCTTTCCATTAACTGGATGGAAGGACCGGAACCCTTGACAATTGGCTAGACCAAGGATGAGACTGAGCTGGAATGACCCGAGCTTAGGTTTAACCCCTGGTGAAGGACCAAAGCCATCATCTTCATCCAGCCGGGGGACATCATGATCTGTTTGTTTAATTTAAGGCAGTCAAACATTTGAAAAGGTCTTAGCCCTGTCTGCCTTCTCTGGTTGTTTGCCTGTGTTTCCTTTTCAGCTTAGACACGGGATGTTCTTTTGTTCTTCTGCCTCACTGTCAATGCCAGGGTGAGTGCTCCAGCAGGTCCCTCCCATCAGAAAGCTGGGAGACAGGCCTCCTCTCTTTCCTCTTGTGTTTTGGAAGAGAAACAGCAAATAGTTGCCAAGGGGAGTGTCCCACTCTTGTCTGTCTGCAGATACAGAGCATTTAATTAATTTTCTATTTCTGGCTCAGCCCGGGAGGCCAGGCTTCTCTCTCTCTCTCTCTCTGCAAACCTCAGTGACAGAGCAGGAGAGGCTGCAAGAGCCCTGCTTACCTGCGGTAACTCTGCTTGTCCTCTCTTTCCAGGACTGAGAATCTGTCTTCCAGTCTGCCGCTCCCAGAATACTGCAGGAATGATGGCATGCTGAACCTAGCCTCTTATCTTCCCGCCGAAGAGTCCAGGCCATGGCTGGGTCCCAGAATCTGTGCTGCCTACGGTGAGTCCTAATCTTGCTCCTGTTGAGATAATAACCCAATTGCAATCGACTATTTTTGGAGCCTCTAGGACTTCCAAGGAAACCTTGTGTCTGTAATGGCTCTAAAGGCCCACAGAAGCAGTCTACTTTTATATTCAAATCTTTTTTTTTTTTTATTATACTTTCCAACATTGATACAGCAGAACTAACACAACACTGGGCAATTAGTGAACTCTTCCATTGCCCCACTCAACTCTGTTGAACAATAACTTTGTTACCGAACAAGTGTGTTTCCTGCCAACCTCCCCACCCACCCTTCCAGAGCCCTCAGCGTCGTATGGCAGCTGTGGCCAATTCTGGCGAGGAAAACATCCATGATTCAGTCAAACCAAGCTCCACCCCCCATCGCTCTTATAGGTTATGCAAAACCGTTAAGAACCATACTTCTCGCTCTGTGTAACAGGGATTGCAAATAAGGATTCCAAGTATGCAGCAATTCTCTCTTCTTCTTAAAGATGCTGATGTTTTCCATGTATTGCTCACAAATACATTTGATATAATTGATTTTCCCATTGAGTTAGTGTCAGTGGATCTTCAGCCAGCCAGCAGTTGACCCACCACTGTTGCTCTGCTCCTATTCCACTTACTTCTAAACCTTTTTTAGATATACATTGAGGAATGGTCTAAAGACCCACCCGTAAAATGCCCATATCTCCACATTTTCATTTGCCAGTGAGAAACAAACCTCTAATGAACAGATCCAGAATTCTGCCAAAAAAGGTACTCCTTTTGTATAAAGCATCTCGCCAATGATTTCTTAAAGTGCAGCTTTCTAGCCATCCACATAATACTCCGTCCATTATGTTCTATCAATTGCTTTCTTCCATTGACAAGAAAATCCATCTGTTGCATTCTTTACATCTACACGAACTTCTATCCATCCATGGTATTCTGTCCCTTCACATGACAATCCATCTATCGCATTCTGTGCATCCACATGAACTTAAGAACATAAGAACATAAAATATGCCACACTAGGTCAAACCAAGGGTCCATCAAGTCCAATAACCTGTTTCCAACAGTGGCTAATCCAAGTCACAAGTATCTGGCTAGTACCCAAACATTAAATAGATCAGAAGCTACTTATGCTGGTAACAAGCAGTGGCTATTCCTTATTGATTAATAATAATTTATAGACTTTTCCAGGAACTTATCCATATCTTTTTTAAACCCAGCTACACAAACTTCCTTAACCACATCCTCTGGCAATGAATTCCTGAGCTTAATTGTGCCTTGAGTGCAAAAGAATTTTCTCTGATTTGTTTTAAATGTGCTACTTGCCAACTTCATGAAATGCCTTCTAGTCCTTCTATTATCTGAAAGAGTAAATAACCAATTCATATTTACCCATTCAAGTCCTTTCATGATTTTGTATATCTCTGTCTTATCCCCCTTGTGTTCTATTTCCACACAATACTTTTGTATATCTCTATCTTATCCCCCTTGTGTTCTATTTCCACACGATACTACATCCATCTCATTCTATTGACCTATGTAGGTTGGGCGCCGCATATTGTTTCGAGCACGTAACATGTTGCAGATAGGGTGGGCTCTGTTGTCTAGTGCAGCCTTGACCATGGAAGTTGTGTTGGAAGCTGGATTCCTGTGGCTGGTCTAAAAAAAGCTGAGAAAAAGCAGAAGACAAAGGAGCAGATGATGCAGTAGTGGTGGTAGAGGAGGGATGATGGGAGGCGGGACATAGCTTGTCGCTGGAGGAGTCATCAGATGAGCTGTCAAAAGTAACTTGTTTGCGTGACGGTCGAGACGACAACATCCAGGGTTACGAAAACCCCTTGTGTAATCTAGCTCATGCCTTAGAAACTTCTTATGTATAGAGGCCTTTAGGTCCGAGTGAAATTTCTTCAAGTTCTTTTTTAAAGTTGGCCAACTATTCAATGAAGGAATCAGCTGAGATCTGTATTTTCAGGTTGTCCAATTGTGCATTTGCCTTCTCCTGATAGGTAATCGCTGCACGCTTGGTTGTTTCAGCAATCAAGTTCATAAGATCAAATGAACACTTGTATAAAATCTGGTTCCGTCTGGACAGGAACTCAGGATCTTCAGTGTGTAGTCGAGGCTCCTTCCAAACCCAAAGGCCGCGGGAAATGCATCTCACTCTGCAATATTCCACCCAGCGTTGCCGCGTGTAATTCTGAAACAAAATGGCTTCCGATCAAGAAGCAGAGGAAAGAGCAGAAGTTGTCTCAGAGAACAGGGGCGCATCCAATAAAAGGGAATTGAAGTCTTGTTCTGAGGAGCTGAACGTATCACTGGAAACCAATGTAACCATGAAACTCCACAGTCCAAGAAAATCAGCAAAGCAAAGGTGGAGGAGAAGAGCGGCACACACAGTAATAAATATCCAGTGTTGCCAAGCAGTTCCATCTTTTGTTATCCAGTTGTGAAAGGGTGAACAGATTTCGGTCACCCGAAACAGACCTCGTTTTGGCTGCGTCAGGAGGGACAGAAGCCCAAACTGTAAAAGAATAGAAATAAGAATAAACTGAGACAAAACTAGGATCCAAAGACAGAATCCAAAGGGCAGGCTACAAAGTATAAACATACTAAATTATGGAAGAAGACGCTAAAAAACTTGGTGGCTTAAGGCACTAAATTAAAGATATGAGAAATAAACCTGATAAAAGGAAGCCATGGTAATTACATTGGACCAAGATAAAAACAAGAGGCTCTAACAGCAGCATGATGTACCACAGTGTCGCTCACAGAGCCAAAAATGGTTGTAACGGGGTCACCACATGATCAGCACATGTAAGTGACAGGACCAATCCCCTTTCAGAAGGCTGTCCTGAAAGGGGAGTGAAAAGGACCAATGGGGCAATAAGTGAAGGAGTGAATAAATTAATATTAAGTGCCCGACACTTGTCAACTGAGCGTCCGCTTCCTGCACCCGACTGCCTGTGCTTTTGTTGAGCTTTTTTTTTTTAAATGTTTTTAAAGAATTGTTCCGCCTACTTAATATCCCAAAAATATTAAGTAGGAGGGCAGGCGTTAATTTCTGATCGCTAAATTCTGATCACTAAATTCTGTACTGCCTCCTACTTAATATCGTTGGGATATTAAGTAGGAAGAACAACTCTTTAAAAAAAAAAAAAAAAGTTAAAAAAAAGCACTGGCAGTCGGGTGCAGGAAGTGGAAACCCTAAAGTGTGCCAAAGAAATGAAGAGAAAACAAATTAAAGAAATTAAGGAAGGAGCATGATAATGTGATGAGCCTAGCTTAACACAAACACAGGAAGAATACATACCCCAGTAATACATCGCTTACAGAAACATCAATTGAGCACCTTAGTTGTGAGAGAAAAATCCGCAAAACCAGCATCGCCCGATATAAAGCTTGTGTTTGGGGGCGGGGGTACCCTGAAAACCGCGCCAAAAGTCACGTGGAACAAGGCATCCAATGAGGAATTAAACCGACAAAAGGAGTAAAAGGGAATCAAAAGAACACCGACCACTCAATCTCCCGATTAAGACTTGAAGGGTGCAATGCATCCAATGTAATAATCCACCACTGTTCCCTCCAGATGAGCCTTTCACTAAAAGTGCCACCGCAGATACGCGGAGAAGGGACCACAATAGCCAAAAACCAGAGATCCTCAATGCAAGGCTGGAACTCGCGCCAGTGTGAAACCAGAGGGTCTTCATCGCCAGCATTGCGCATGCAGCTCAGATTTTTCAAAAATACGTGTTTTTAGCGCCCAAGTAGTTTTGCCCACATAGAGCAAAGGACAGGGGCAAGGGACAATATACATCACGCCACTAGTTCAGCAGGCAGAGGCCTGGTGTAAAGAGAAAACACGGCCGGTGATAGGATATGTGGATGCGCGTAAACGGTAGGAAAAAGGATAAGCAGCACGATGCATGAGCAGAAAAAGAAGGCATGTCCGCCTGTGCTACTTGTATCTGTTGCGTTCTGTTCATCCATATGACACACCATCTGTCATATCCATTGTCCACAAGGTAACAACAAAAGGCAAAAAATAAGCCACGGGAAACCGAATATCAAAACAACCAATAGAAAAAGGGTATTCCCAATTAATGTAAAAAAAAAATCAAACTATAATATTGGCATTACTACCATAACAGAAAAATTATATAGAGCAAGAAATTATATAAAAATAAAGTGAAAACACATCCTAACTCATAGCTACACTATATTTCAGTGAAGCACCCAAAAACAGTATGCACAATATGGATCTCTGAAGACCCACCGTCAGTTGAGTAGTTCATGCATTAAACTTATTATTCCCCTGATGAAGCCACTAACTATGGTGAAACGAGCTCTCTGTCAGGATATCACAAGGATCTCTAATACAATTGGGATTTCATTTTTGCACATAGTGAACTGGGAGACTATAAGTACATTTTTGGTGTAATGGGACTTTGGTTCTATGACTGACAATATTCCACCATATTAATTGATATGTGAACTGTGTAGCACATCACAATGATTTGTGTAGGATACATAAAAGAATAATACTTTTTTTTTCAGAATAAACAGAAATTGAGGAAGGTTTTTCGAGATTACATTTTTTCACAGCACCCAATGATTACTTTCTTGGCACTGTTTTTGAGTGAATCTCTGAAATGTGGTGTAGGTATGAGTTAGGCTGTGTTTCACTCTATTTTTATATAGTTTCTTTCTCTTTATAATTTTTCTATTATGGTAGTCTTGCTAATATTATAGTTTGATTTTTTACATTTATTGGGCATACCCTTTTTCTATTGGTCATCTATTGTCCTCACGGAAGACCCACTTATCCAGTCTCCATCTGCCTGCATGTTCTTCTATTCATGGAGGTAAACAAATGGAGATGTTATGTTTGATATTTTGGACCTCGTTTCTAAGCTGGTCTACAGGCTCTGCACCAAGTATTCAAAATGTATACTTTCCTCACTTTCTGTTTTAACTTGCGTTTAACTTTTTGAAATTGTAAGAGTCTGATCAGATCTCTGCGAGAAGGACGAGAGGAGCTATGATGAGGATCAGAGCACAAGGTCTTATTCAGGCTCAGTGTGTCTCACTTTTTAACATTTTGTAGGCGAGAAAGCTGATGACAGGAACATTGGGACAAAGCCCCTCACAGCACAGGCTGCTGATTTTCTCAACATCTTGGTGTATGTGGAGACAAGTCCTCTCTGTGACCGGCACAGTATCCAGCAAGGTATGAGTCTTCTCTCTCTGTGACTGGCCTGTAGCCAACCAAATATGAATCCTTTCTCATTCTGTGACCAGCATGCTATCCACCCAGGTATGAATTTTCTCTCTGTGTGACCAGCGTGGTATCTAGCAAGGTATGAGTCTTCCCTCCCTGTGAGCAGCATGGTATTCACCCAGGTATGAATCTTTTCTTTCTGTGTCCAGTATGGTATCCAGCAAAGTATGAGTTTTCTCTCCTTGTAACCGAAACAGTAAACATTAAGTTGTCTCTCTCTGTCTCTCTCTCTCTCTCTCTGAGACTGGCACAATATCCACTCAGGTATGAGTACTCTCTCAGTGAACTGGTATGCTATCCGGCAAAGTTCAGGTCTGGATCTTTGCACATAAGGTGAGATTCAGACCTGTTGGTAACTTCCTTCCTTTATGCTCCCATTTTGGAGAAAGGGAGAATGCTAGGTTCAAGGGCAATGAATCTCAGGAGCGATGTTCCCTCTAAGCTGTGTGGGAGTCTTCTCATGTTCTATCCGTGGCAAGTGCAGCAGCTCTCCTGCTTTTTGATCACATAGGGCAGGCAGGTCCTGTTGTACTCCCATACAGGCCCGGATATAGCCATAGGCAATATAGGCAATTGCCTAGGGTGCTGAAGGCACCAAATACCCAGGTCAAGGAGGAGTCTGCTGTAGCTATCCACTTCAGAGAACCATTGCTACAACACTCTGGAACTCTGAAAGCAGTGGAGGTAGATGGACTTCACCCAGTATCTGATTTCCAGGATCCCCCCCCCCCCCCCCACTATCCAATCCTGCCTATGGGCACCCAAGTCCTAAATCCGTCCCTGCTCTCATGGGATCCGCCTGTCCAGCACAGTTCAAACCGCATGATGGCTTCAGCACACTCCACATTTAGAAAGTGGACAATGGACTTCCACACAGTTTGGTGATGGGGCGACCACATCACAGTATAACATGGACATGTGCTGATAGACAGTTTGCTGGGGCTGCAACGGGTAACAGCAGCTGCGTCACACTCTAACACTCTCTGTCTGGTTTTGCAGAGATTCTACAGAGGGTAGAAGCTGATGGAATGGACGGTGCCCTAAAGGAGCGTCTCTGGGAGTCAAAGAGCAGACCAGGAGCACTGTGGCATATCTTCCAAGCAGAGGACTCTAAGTGCATCCAGTCATTCCTGCAAAAGGTAAGAGGTCGCCTGGGTTTGTGTATCCAGCTCTGCACAACACAGCCGGGAGGAAGCAGTACAGCCCTGTCTGTGCAGACCCAGGACCACCAGGGAGGGAACGGCATGGCCCCATCTGTTCAAAATCAGCATATTCCCCTGTACGTACCCGGATCAGTCCAGGACAACTGGGATTTGCCTCCCCGCCAGCAGATGGAGACAGAAAAAGACTTTGCGGACTCTGTCCTATACCCCTGAGGTGTCACCTAGTGTCTGTCAGTATTTTTCTGTCTCCAGCAGATGGTGGAGGTGCAAAGCCTAGTGTCTGGTGTTAGGTTTAAATTTCTCTGATTTTGGTTTGGTTGGCACAGGTATTTTTCAGAGGAAGGTTTAGGTTACTGTCCCTTTATCTTTAAATTAGTTTGAAAAAAAAAATGTGTTCACAGAGATTGTGGCATTTAGCCTCCCAGGGGGTCGGCAGGTCCTGGTGGGACCATCCCCCCTGGTATTTGAGGGTTGGTGACCCTGAAACTGCCGCGGCTGAGGGTGATACCAAGGGTCCTGGCTCACTCTCCCTCAGCGGGACCCATCCCGACCAGGTAAAAAAGATTTAAAAGTTGTATTTTCTTGTCTTGGGTGCTCCGGCCTAGCGTCTGCTCCGTTTTCGCCGTTTTTCATCGCTTTCCCAGCCTGTTTTTTAACCGGGAAATCACCTCAGTCGCTGCGATTCTTTTTTCGGGTACCAATTAAATCGAGGCCGGGGATATGCCTCGTGGCGCGGCCTGCAAGGTCCATCGCAGAGAAATCAGCACAAGGCTGACAGGGACAGCACCAGGCTGCGTCGGGAGCCTAAGAGGCCCGATCGGAGAAGGCAAGGCTTGGATCCCTTCCTGCTTAGTGCAGGATCGGAGGCTCTGCTGCAAACCATGAGGGATCAGGAGCAAGCAGCGCTGGCGGCTCTAGGAGAGGGGCCCTCTCCGCCACCACTTTCCTGGAGGCCGGCTGCCCCTGAGGGGGGGCACAGTTCCGGATGCACAGGATGATTCCTTGGAGGAGGAGCAGGACAAAGATTCGAATGGGTCTTCTTCCTCATTCTCCTCCGAATTTGTCAGAATGCTGCAAAGGTTCTTCAAGTCCCGTAAAGCAGAGAAAAGATCACGTACTAAGTTGCCCTGGGCACCCTTGTCGACATCGGGAGCGGGGAGAGGGTCCTCTTCACACAAACGCTCCAGGTCATCCGGTGGCAGAGATGATCCCAAGGCAAAGTGCCCTCTCCGGTCTCGGTCCCATCCGGCGGAGACTTCTCGGACAGACACGTCAGATGAGGATCAGTCTCCTCCACCAGCTCCGGGTGACGGACAGGATCCGGATCCGGATCTTCACCCTCAGCCAGCCAAACCGGATGGGGTCCCGATGGTGGAGGCGATGATCCAAAGGTGGTGAGACTGTTCCGGAAGTATGAATTGGGACTGCTGATACCAGTCATTCTGGAGGAGCTTGGTATTGAAGTTCCGCCTGAGGATTCCAGATTCGGAGCTATGGATCCGGTCGTGGTGGGCCTCCGGGGTCCGACTCGATCCTTTCCATTTCATATGTCTGTCACAGATCTTTTGTTTAAGGAGTGGGACACTCCAGACCTTGGCTTGAAGGTGGGTCGAGCTATGGACAAATTGTATCCGCTTTTGGAGGAAGCTCTGGATCTGCTCAGAGTTCCTAAGGTGGATGCCGCGGTTTCTGCGGTCACGAAAAAGACCACCATTCCCATCACGGGGGCCACTGCGTTGAAAGACTTGCAGGATCGCAAGCTGGAGCTGCAGCTGAAGAAAACTTTTGAGGTTTCGGCCCTCGGGGTCCGGGCAGCTATGTGTAGCAGTTTTGTGCAGCGGGCTTGTCTCCGCTAGGTTCAGGATTGGCAGGTGGAAGCTTCCCTCTTGGACGCGGCAGCGCTGCATGCTAGCCGTCTGGAGGCGGCGGTGGCGTATAGTGCGGATGCCCTGTATGATCTTCTGTGGACTTCGGGCAGGACAAGGGTTGCAGCGGTTTCCGCCCGCAGGCTCCTCTGGCTCCGAAACTGGTCAACTGATGGGTCCTCCAAAGCACAGCTGAGTTCTTTACCATTTAAGGGGAAGCTCCTCTTTGGGCAACAGCTGGAGGACATGATAAAGTCTCTGGAAGAGAACTAAGTCCACAGGTTGCCGGAGGATAGGCCTCGATCCAAAGGTTCTTTTCCTCAGAGGGCGAGATTTCGGGGAAATCGTCATTTCCGCTCTTCAAGATCCACCAGGTCATCATTTCGCCAGGGCACCGGCTGTCAGGCTTCTTGGAACCAGTCCTTTTGGGGCTGCCAACCTGCCAGAGACAGTACTCTGCAGTCCCATGGGGGCTCCAAAACCGCGCAATGAAGTGAGGCCGGTCCACCCTTCCGTGCCAAGAATTGGGGGAAGGTTACACCTTTTCCAGGAGGCGTGGACCAAATTGACCTCCAACCAATGGGTCCTAAGCATCATAGAACACAGCTTCGCCTTAGATTTTGCCCAGCCAGTCAAGGAACATTACATAGTGTCCCCTTGCGCATACCAGCTAAAGCGAAGGGCGGTGCGAGACACTCTACAGCGCCTGTAGGATCTAGGTGTCATAGTTCCAGGGCCCGAAGGGCAGCTAAGGCATGGGCGCTACTCCATCTACTTCGTGGTACCAAAGAAGGAGGGTACCTTCTGACCCATCCTCTATTTGAAGCGGGTGAATCACGCCCTGAAGGTACCCCATTTTTGGATGGAAACTCTTTGCTCCGTCATAACGTGGGTCCACAAGGGAGAGTTTTTGGCGTCACTGGACCCATAACTGCACATCCCGATACGCTTGGACCATCAGAAATATCTGCGGTTTGCGATCCTTGGGCGCCATTTTCAATTTTGCGCTCTTTCGTTCCGGCTCGCGACGGCGCCCCGGGTTTTCACCAAGGTGATGATGGTGGTTGCAGCCACCTTGTGACGGGAAGGGATACTGGTGCATCCCTATCTAGACGATTGGCTAATTCAAGCAAAGTCAGAAAGCCTATGCAGAGCCTCGGTGGCGCAGGTGCTCTGGATGTTGGACTCGTTGGGGTGGGTGATCAACCCCGAGAAGAGTCATCTGATTCCCTCCCAGACTTTGGAGCTTCTGGGGGCTCGCTTCGACACAGCCTTGGGAAAGGTTTTTCTGACGGAAAAGAGGATTTTCAAGCTCGCGTCACAGGTGGAGTCCTTGCGCTCTCTACCTCGACCCAGGGTCTGGGATTACTTGCCGGTCCTGGGCTCAATGGCTTCAACGATCGATCTGGTACCTTGGGCCTTTGCGCATATGCGTTCTCTTCAATCAGCCTTGCTCTCCGAATGGAATCCCCTCTCGCAAGGTTTCCATCTTGTCCTGCCCCTGACTGGGCGCGTTCCAATCTTCTGTGGTGGCTTTCACAGCACAATTTGCACCAGGGGGTGGATTTGGAGATTCCCTGTTGGGTCGTGGTGACCACCGACGCAGTACAGGGCCAATAGACCAGGACGGAGGCCTCCTGATCCATCAATTGCTTGGAGACCAAGGCTGTGTGATTAGCGCTCCAGGCCCTCCTTCCACTGGTGGAGGGCAGGTCGGTGAGGGTGCTCTCCGACAATGCGACAACGGTGGCCTACATCAATCGTCAGGATGGAACCAGGAGCCATCCAGTGGCGACGGAGGCTCGGCTCTTGATACACTGGGCCGAGCAACATCTTTACCGGATAGTTGCCTCTCACATAGCCAGAGTGGACAATGTCCAGGCGGATTTCCTCAGCTGGCACTAGTTGGAACCGGGGGAGTGGGAACTCTCCGATGACCCCTTTCATTGTCTGTGCGCCCGGTGGTCCAGACCGACCATGGACCTGATGGCGACATTTGACAATGCCAAAGTTCCCCGGTTCTTCAGCAAGCGGAGGGAACCAGGAGCAGAAGGGGTAAACGCGTTGGTCCTACCCTGGCCAAAGGACATTCTGTTGTATGTCTTCCCACCGTGGCTGTTGGTCAGAAAGGTTCTATGCTGTATCGAGGGGCACGCAGGCAGGGTGATTCTGGTGGCTCCGGAGTGGCCGAGGCACCTGTGGATTGCGGACCTCTTGAATCTGATGGTAGACAGTCCTCTGAGATTTCGTCCGTCTCCGACTCTATTGCGTCAGGGCCCCGTTTATTTTGCAGAGGCAGATCGCTTTTGTCTAGCAGCATGGCTTATGAGAGGCGTAGGTTGAGGAGTAAGGGTTACTCGAATGCAGTGGTGACCACGCTCTTACATTCCCGGAAAACTTCTATCTCTATGGCGTACGTTAGAGTTTGGGGAGGGTTTGAGTCCTGGTGCATAGACCACCACATACAGCCGTCCATGGCATCAATTCCAGAGGTCCTGGGTTTCTTACAGGCAAGCTTAGCCAAAGGATTGGCCTTCAATTCTCTGCAGGTGCAAGGGGTTGCTTTAGCCTCTCATTCGATGTGGCACTTTTTTAAGAGGAGCTAAGTATCTACGTCCTCCGGTTAAGAGCCCTTGTCCCTCATGGAAGTTGAATTTGGTGCTGAGGGCCCTTTGTAATGCCCCTTTTGAGCCTTTGAAGCGAGTGACACTGAAGAATCTGACCTTGAAGACAGATTTTCTGGTGGCTGTATCATCCGCGAAGCGGGTGTCTGAACTACAGGCTTTGTCCTGCAGGGAACCTTTCTTGAGAATCTCTGATGCAGGAGTTTCCTTGAGAACAGTTCCCTCCTTTCTTCCGAA
The DNA here is from genome assembly GCF_901001135.1 of Rhinatrema bivittatum. Classification (NCBI taxonomy): domain Eukaryota; kingdom Metazoa; phylum Chordata; class Amphibia; order Gymnophiona; family Rhinatrematidae; genus Rhinatrema; species Rhinatrema bivittatum. The sequence goes on from NC_042619.1 coordinate 252,248,564, forward strand.
GGTCATATCCTCTTTTCATTTGAAGCAGTCCGTGGAACTCCCTTCATTCGCAGGTTTAAATTCTTCCTCTGCAGAGTCTAAGGATTTGCGGAAGTTGGACGTGAAGAGAGTGTTTTTGCGTTACTTGGAGGTAACCAACAGATTCCGGCTCTCGGATCATCTTTTCGTGCTGTGGAGTGGACCCAGAAAAGGGCAGAAGGCTTCCAGGGCCACCATCGCACGCTGGTTGAAGGAGGCTATAGTGTCGGCTTACCTGGTTCAGGGACGCCCAATTCCGTCTGGTCTTAAGGCTCACTCTACTCAGTCACAAGCGGCTTCTTAGGCTGAATGTCAGCAGGTGCCGCCACAGGAGATTTGTAGGGTGGCTACCTGGAAGTCTCCGTATACCTTTGCCAGACATTATCGACCGGGCCCCAGAGCCTGGTTATTTTGGAGCCAGTGTACTCCGAGCGGGACTCTCTCAATCCCACCCTGGTTAGGAAAGCTTTGGTACATCCCAGCTGTCCTGGACTGATCCGGGTACGTACAGGGAAAGGAAATGAAAATTCCCCCCAGCCGGGGGGAAGATGGAGAGTCCGCTTGGCCGGTAGCTGATCAATTTTTCTGCCAGTTTCAGGTGTTTTCATTTCCTTGGCTCTTCAGGGGGAAGTGGTGTTATGGCTGCCGTTATGGTTTATATAGTTTCTGCTTGGGTACAGTATAATACTGACAGACACTAGGTGGCACCTCAGGGGTATAGGACAAAGTCCGCAAAGTCTTTTTCTGTCTCCATCTGCTGGAGGGGAGGCAAAACCCAGCTGTCCTGGACTGATCCGTGGTACTACAGGAATGAAAATTAGCAGGTAAGAACCAATTTTCCTGTACAGCCCATTCTGAGCAGGGGCTGCAGCTTGGCAGACACTGTGCCAAACTCTGCCACATGAATTTAGTTTTGGGGATGAATATGCTGGTGAGAAGATTGATCTGCATCTCTTTCCTCCAGCAGCTGAATGCAAACCAGAGTCAGCACAACGGACCCCAGCCTGATCCCTCCTGCCATGCCGCATGCTACCTGGACCCATCCTTGCGTAAGCGGCTGCGTGAAGATTTTGGAGTGAAGAGCCAGGCCCTCCTTCAGTTCCTGGGTGATGCTGTTCTAATACCTGCTGGATGCCCATACCAGGTGCCAGACTAACCACCAATGACATGCACGCGTCGATACTGGATGCTGGCATGATTCAGAACAAGAAATGCCAGTACCAGGATTCGAACCTGTTTTACTGACACTGTTGTAATGGGCTGGTGATTACTATCTGTGTTGACTAAGTTTAGTCAACTATGTTAGCATATATGATTACTTCTAAATGATTTTAAAAAGCGAGTTAATTCATCGTGTGCCGTGAATTCTGTCATTGATACTCCTACCGTGTTTTTTTTCTATGGAGCAGGAAGTGCTAGTTGCAGGAGTCTCTCTAAGCAGGGATTTACTCTGCTCCGTTCCTCCTGGATCTGAGATGCTGCTGTGATTTAATGTATAGTGATGGAATTATTTCTGTTTGCTGGTTGTTAAGAACTGACATCTGATACATCAGTAGTCAGAGTGAGGTGTGCTGTAAGTCTCGCACTCTCAGTACAAGATTTAAAATAGACTGGTGCAGTTTATAAGCAAACTATAAAACAATGTCTTTCTCTCCCCGATACTGTCTGCCTTTCCATCTCCCCCCTCCACAGGTGCAGTGCTTCAGCAGTACAATCAGTGTCACCCAGGGATTCCTTTCACCAGAAAACACTGCATACTCTGCTCATCTGATGCGCACAGGGAGAAATGCAACTAGTTCCCAGAGTCTCTATCCTCAGGTCAGTCACCCCCCGCTACCCCACACACACACATCTCTGCCAATGCACCTTGCTCCTTCTCTGCAACCTCCCTGCTACTCCAGTACTAATACTTCCCCCCCACCCACCCACTCACAGCTATGTTAATTCACCTTACTGCTTTCCTGCAGCACCCCCCTTCTACTTTAGTACTGAGGACTCCCATCACACATAGCTCTATCAATGCACTCACTCCTGCCCTGCAGAATCCCATGTTATTTTCCAGTACTGAGAACCGGAATTAACACATAGATCTGCCAATGCACCTCACTCCTGCCCTGCAGCATCCCCTGCTATTCTGGCTGCTGACACACATATACAGCTCTGCCGAAAGATCTCAGGCCTACCCTACAGTGCCTATGGTCTTGTCTCTTTCTCTTTGCAGATGGAAAGAGCAATATTTGGTGCTGTGAAGAATGCCATGGAAACACTACAGAGATACATTTGAAGATAACAGCTCAAACAGCACTGGGGAAGAGATGGAGGCAGCTATGCTTGTGCTCTTGGAAATTGAGCCAAGGAATATAGAAGTGCTCTGAAAAGCTAGTGTGAATTCTCCCTCTGCCACAGGAAAGTTGTTCTGGCTTTTATTAGGCCCTGCTGCTTTTCTCTGGGACTTAAAAAAGAACAGGAAAGAGCCCATGAAATCCAAAGACACTACAAAGTGTCCCTAAAATCCTGCATCACTGTTAGAAACTTGCTGAAACAATGTGTGAGCACACAAGAGTGCACAAGATAAGCTCCGTGCATGTGAGCAGATCACTTTATACCACAGTGAGGGGCCATGTACATGCTGCTGTCTCGGAATGATATGTCAGCCACAGATACAGGACTCTGCCATCCTCTAAAAAAATACTTAAGAAAACATTTCACACAATGCTGTACTACAGGCTAACTGTGCCCTGCTACTAATATCATTGTGCCTGGTGCTCATTGTGATGACATCACACTTGGGGGCTAATCATTGTGGTGACATCATGCTGGGTGCTGATTGCTGTGATGACATCACACTTAGTGTTTCTCACTGTGATGACATCATAGTTGGTGCTGATCACTGCAGTGACATTACGCTGGGGGATTACCGTAAGGAAATTTGGTGGTTATAAAACATTCAGGGTGATATTTTCTGCCCCATGGTGCTTGATGGAGCTGACAAATTCAGTTTTGGAGACTTCTAAAGATCTCTCTCTGTTTACATATTCTGTAATACACATTTATAGAGTCAGAATCATATATTATCTCAGTTATCACTATGCTCTGTGTCTCTGGAGAGAGGGTCCTCAGAAGCAGCAATCCCTTCCCCCAACAGTGTTTGTGTTTGAAGATGTTAGAAACAGGGCCCATGATTTGGCAAAGAGGAAAAGAGGCCAATATTCAAAGCGTGATTAGCGCTACTTAGTGGGATAAATATAGCTTATCTGGCTAAGTGGCAGCCACTGAATATCGGGCTATGTTCAGTGACCACCACTTTGCTGGATAAATTACTTATCCGGCTAAGTCAATAGCTGGATAGTCAGTGGGTGGGCAGGGTGGCACCTTAACCAGATAAGTAGCAGTATTCATTTTTGTCCGATTAAGCTAATTGGATAAATTAGACCTGCCTTATAGCTGATCTGACTTAGCTGGCTATAACTTATCTGGCTAAGTAGCAACATTTACATGGAGATTCAGCAGCATAGCCGTGCCGCTGAATATCCCATGTAACTTAGCTAGATAAGTTATATCCAGCTAGCTTACATACCTGGATATCTTTCAATATTGGACCCAAAGAACCTTTGTATAAGAGACCTGAAAAAAAGAACTCATCGGATAGGGTTGCCAACTGGCTCCAGATTTTCAGGACAAGTTAATCCAGTCCTGGTTTTACTTCCCTGCCTGCAGGTATTTATAGTCTTGCTTTTCCTAGGGAATGCCATAGGGAAAACCAGAATAAGTCCCAGCATGCATTGGGGGTAAAACCAGGACTGGATCAACCTGTCCTGAAAATCTGGAGCCAGCTGGCAACCCTATTATCGCATCATGAAAGAGAAAAAAAGAGTGACAGCAAAATAGGACAGGGAAGGTGAGAAACAGGAGCTGGTGAGAATCCATTCTGCCCCTGCTATATCAGTAAATTGAGGGGAGTGCTACTTCATGTTCTCAGACATTTGACTTTGTTTCAACTGCCTTGTTTGTCCTGTCCTCAGCCACAGGGTGGGTTAGAGGTTTTACAGACCCCTAGTTGGGGGCGCCACTGAAGAAATTAATAGCAGATTTTTTTACATATTGAGCACAAACCCTTACAAATACCAACTTAAAAATGGAATCTGTTGCCAGAGGACGTGATCAAAGCAACTAACATAATGGGGGTCAAAAGAGGGCTGGACAAGTTCCTGAAGGAAAAGTCCATAAACAGTTATTAGCCAAGTAGACTTGGGAAAGCCAGCGCTTATCCCTGGGACTGAAATACAAGAAATAGATCAACTATTGGGGATCTAATGAGTACCTGTGACCCAGACTGGCCACTGTCGGAGAGAGAATGCTGGGCTCAGTGGACCTCGGTCTGACCCAGCATGGCAATTCTTATGAATGGAGACCGAGAGCCCTTTGTCTGTAGTCGAATGTCTGCCTTAAGCACAAGATCCGCAAAAGCTCTGTGCCAGCAAGCACAGCTGATCAACTTCGTGTTAAAGCTCTTCCCCCTCCCCACTACATACTGGGATTTGTAGTCCTTTTTATGGCTAATTACACTACTACTACTACTACTACTACTACTGCTAATTATTATGATTAAGGCTCCAGATGCTTGAGATAAAGTTAGCTGCAACTATTGGTTTCTCCTGATCTTCTCTTAGTCTCTTATTCTTGTTTGCTTTTTAACGTTTGAACCACCCATGGCCTAGATTCACTCACATGCCATTTTGTTGGTGCCAGGAACTAGCGAAAGGAACTCTGATTCCTGGCCTTTTGCTTCTCTGCCTCTGGCCCCCTCCTTACCTCTTGCTGCTGAGGTCCAGCCCTCCACCGCACACCCAAAGTACATGTCCTCCATGTTGCCAGCATCTGTGTGCATTCTTCTACCCTCCCCTGCATATTAAACACTTAGTCATGTAATGCATCTGTGTGTCCTTCAAAATCATCATTAAACCTCCAGCAACAATTCCAGAAAAAATCTCCAGCACAATCTAAACCCTTTGGAGGGTATGGAAGCCTATATTTAAAAACACAATAAAAACCAAAGGAAATTCTCTCTCTCTCTCTCTCTTTTGTTCTTGGTCATTGTGTTTTCCAAGATATAGTCACTCTTTCTGTAGTATTTATGCTGCCCCAGGGCAGATCTGCCAATTCTACATTTCATCTGAGAAGAGATATCCAGGTTACAATCTGATTCTTGGCAAACATACAAAGCAATAATGATTCTTTGGAAGAATAAGCTTTTCCGCTTGAGACATCGCTGAGATGCGAAAAGGCTGATACAAGTACCACGTAGTACAGCTGAAGGTTGTCCATACAACCAAGGCCCTTGTCAGGTTCCTAGCAAGAAACTGCAACAAAATATACTCACTTAGAAAAACATATTATCAAGATCAGGAAACGTGGGCGAAGAGGAAGTGGTACACAAGGGCCGAACTGGCACACCAAGCTGCCGGCCTTATTCAAGGTGGCACCTGATGGTGATGAATGGTATTTGTACAAAATCATACTGGAAACCATTTATCTCTCTTATTTATTTCAAAATTATTTGTAAACCACATATTCCGAAGTTGAAAGTGTTTTATAATATTAAAGCATACATAACATGAAAACATAATACATAAAGCCTAACAAAGACTGACAGCACAGACCCTGTTCACCAGAGTAACAATATGTCAATATTTTCTCTGGGATTAATCATTTTATTCACTGAGTCTTAACTTCAAGTGCGTGTTTAAGCAGCCATGTTTTAAGGTCTTTTCTGAACATTTTGATGTCGGTTGTGCTTCTTAGCTGTTCTGGCATATTATGAGTCCAGCAACCAAGACGGCATGATTTCACCCCATCTACAAAGTGGGCTTGATGTAAAGTGGCCCTTATTAGCGGATCTTAAAGTTCACTGTGGTGCATGTACATGAAACGCTGCTCCCACCAGAACTCAGAGCAGCTGGTGTGGATTACAACTGAATGGAAGGGACTTGATTTTATAAAAAAGAAAAGGTAGAAAGGTAATTTGGATTTGAACAAAAAGGTGTTGAGTTGCTCACGATAAAGTTTGGGACTATGAGTACAAGGGTGTGGTTTTCTGCGTAGGGGGAGTCCACAGAGTTTCTCCAGATACGATTGTCCCTCATAGAGAGAAATATATGTCATTTAAAATTGCTTAGCTAGATTTTGTGATAGTCTTTACTGTATATTTCACTAGCTAATTGGGAAGTTTTGATAGATACTTGGGATACTAACATTGTAACATAGCGTATGATGCCAGAAAAAGACTGAATTTGCCATCCAGTCTGCCCAGCAAGGTATTTTAAGTTTGTAAATGCCGTTCTATGCAAGTCACCCCCAGGCCTTCTGTTGTGGGGTGTATAACTGCTGCTCTGTGCAGGTTACTCAGACGCCGCTCCACGCAGATTACTCTAGTGCTTCATTACCATTCTCATGCCACTAGGGATCCTTTGAGGTCCATTTTCTGCCACCAGCTAGCTAAGCAAGGTTGTTTGGATAAACTTATCCAGCTAACTTAGTCAGGATATTCCATAGTTCAAGTGCGCTGCTTAATATACCCAGATGTCTCAAAGTTAGCTGGATAAGTTTATCTAGCTGATTTTAGGACTGCTATCCAGTTATGGAAAATTGGCATTTATCTGGAGTGGTCACACTGGTGGGATTTTAAACCCCCCAGTTTGTCTGGCTAAATCTGGGATTTATCCAGCAAACTACTTTCAGTGTCGGCCACTATGTGTTTATCCCATGCCTTTTTATTGCCTAGTTCATCATGCGCTGCCCAGGGGGAACCTGGGATTGCTTGTAGCACTCAGGGTCAATCCAGGAGAGAGCTGAAGGAAACAGCTAAACTGAGCAGATTAGAAGCCTGTCCTTTGAGGATTTTGTTAAATTAAATACTGCAAGGCAGATGGTTGGGTAAAATTACATGAGCTGGCCTGCTGCCCATTCAACACTGTCCCACTGGAGCAGCTGCTGTTGGCATCAGTATAGGTTATTTTTCATCCAACCAGCACCACTCATTAAGAGTGTAAACTGAAGGGGAGATCTATCCTCAGGCTCACAGTAGGAACCTGAACCAGAGTACACAAGGGAAATCTCTACCTGGATTACAAAAAAAGACCTACACTGAGACATGCAGGGGAGATGTGGGTCCAGGCTTACAGTACAGACCTGAACCATTGGGTAATCTGGTGAGATATGTACATATGCTCATAGCAGAGTACCCAGATTTACATCAGAGACCTGAACCAGGGGATAGATGCAAGCTGTACTGGGGCATGGAGGGGAGACATATCCAGGCTTACAGCAAAGACATTAATTGGGCTATGCAGCAAAGAACTCTACCTAAGTTTGCAACAAAGACCTTAACAAGGGTACACGAGACCTTTACCTGGGCTTATATCAGATCTGTATCAGGATATGTATCCAGGGCTGATATTATACACAGTGGGGCTCAGTGCAGAAACCAAGAACTGGATCCAGGCAGGGCCAGGATCTCTGAACCTCTGCCTCAATGATATTACTCCAATTTGCCTAGGGAGCATGGGCAATTACCCTATTTGCTCCTGCTAAAATCATTTGTTTCTGTACTCAAGCCTACAGCAGTCACCTGGAACAGGGTACACAGAGACCTATACCTGAGCTTACTGCAGAGTCCTAGACTAGGAACCAGAGATCTGGATCTGGACCTACAGCAGAGAGAGCTGTATCCAAGTTTACAGCAGAGATCCATTTGGGAGACTCGGGGGAGATCTGTATTCTGGTTTGCAGCAGAGGCCTGAATCAGGCTGCACAGAGGATAGCAGAACATGTTTAAAGATAACTAGGTTTTGAATGGAGTTTCTAAAAGTAAAGGAATTTTTCTGGAATAAATTAAACTTACACTGACTAAAAACATTGACTATAATATTAAGGTCAGTTCCTTTGTAAGTTATAAGAAATTGTTTTGTTCCTGAGGCAAGAGTGGAATCGCCCAAACACCGCAGTGTCAGGTTTTACAGTTAATGCCTTTTTGACATCTTGGTGTATTTGCATTCACTGAGTGACAGAAGGAAAAGTTTTGGTTCAACATCTTACTGAGTTCTGTTCACTTGTGCTAACATCTTACTGACTTTGCAGGATTTAACATCCTACAATCCTTCCACTACTTGGTCATCAGTGTGGTAATTTTTGTTCTTAAATGGTTCAAGATAAATGGAGAAATTACTACTAACCTCATAATTTTGTTTTCCTTAGTGTAGACAGATGGACTCAGGACCAGTGGGTTATGCTTCCCTGCAGGCAGATGGAGACTGAGCAAGCTGACCTCACAGTATATATATACTCCTGCAGTGACCCCAGCCTGCCAATATTCTCTTCAAAAGCAACTGTGGACAAACTAGCAAAAAACTTGATTAAAAGCAGTCAACCATAACTGTACTCAATCAACAAGAAACACTGAACTCAAGAAAGAATGAAGGTACCCCAATCTAGGGACTGGATGAACACTTATCAGTATTCCCCTGGGACCCGAAGCCCCACAGAAGAGCCATCGACACAATCATTTGGCAGCTGAGGGCGGGAAGCTGAGTCCTCCCCTATGAGGAAAGGCTGAAGAGGTTAGGGCTGTTCAGCTTGGAGAAGAGATGGCTGAGGGGGGATATGATAGAGGTCTTTAAGATCATGAGAGGTCTTGAACGAGTAGATGTCAATCGGTTATTTACACTTTCTGATAATAGAAGGACCAGGAGGCATTCCATGAAGTTAGCAAGTAGCACATATAAGACTAATTGGAGAAAATTATTTTTCACTCAACGCACAATTAAACTCTGGAATTTGTTGCCAGAGGATGTGGTTAGTGCAGTTAGTGTAGCTGGGTTCAAAAAAGGTTTGGATAAGTTCTTGGAGGAGAAGTCCATTAACTGCTATTAATCAAGTTTACTTAGGGAATAGCCACTGCTTTTAATTGCATCAGTAGCATGGGATCTTCTTAGTGTTTGGGTAATTGCTAGGTTCTTGTGGCCTGGTTTGGCCTCTGTTGGAAACAGGATGCTGGGCTTGATGGACCCTTGGTCTGACTCAGCATGGCAATTTCTTATGTTCTTATGTTCCATCTATCTACACTAAGGAAAATTATATGATCAGGTAAGTAGTAATTTCTCTATTTCCTAGCATGTAGACAGATGGATTCAGGACCAGTAGGATGTATCAAAGCTACTCCTGAACAGGGTGGGGGGCTGCCCGCTGTCTCCTCAACACTGCACTTGCAAAGGCTGCGTCCTGGGCCTGCACATACAGATGATAAAACCTAGAAAAAGTATGTAAGGAAGACCACATAGCAGCTCAGAAAATGTTGACAGGAGACAACAATCTAACCTCTGCTCATGACACTGCCTGAGCCCTAGTGGAATGGGCCTTAACCTGAGTAGGCAATGGCTTTTCAGTATCCACATACATGTCTACCTTATTAATCCAGCGAGCTATAGTAGCCCGCAAAGAAGAAGAACAAACAATGATCCATCTTACGGAAAGGTTAAAAAACCTCCAGACACAGCATGGCAAGTCTCTTGACATCCAAGGACCGCAGGAGACGATACTCCTCTGCGTCCCTGACCTTATCCAGGGACGGCAAGAAAATGGACCAGTTCAAATGAAATTCCGAGTTCATTTTGGGCAAGAAGGATGGAACAGAATGCAGCTGTAACGCCCTTGGAGTCACCTGAAAGAATGGCTCCTGGCAAGACAAGGCCTGCAGCTTGGAAATTCGACGCGCAGAACAGATAGCCACCAGGAACACTGTCTTCAAGGTCAATAACCATAAGGAAAGGCTATGCAGCGGTCGGAACATAGGGCCTGCCAAAAATTCCAACACCAAATTAAGACTCCACAATAAAACTGGTAATCTCAAGGGAGGCCGAAGATGCTTCACTCCCACTAAAAAAATGGATCACATCAGGATGAGATGATAAGGAATCACGATTCACTGGGCCCCTGAATCAGGCAAGAGCCACAACCTTCAAGGAATTAAGGGCCAACCCTTTATTTAACCCATCCTGCAAAAATTCCAGAATGAGTGGGATCTTAACCAGGCCTCAAACACTCTCCAAACCTGCACATAGGCCAAGGAAGTGGAGAACTTCCGAGCGTGGTGCAAGGTAGCAATCACCACAGAAGATTATCCATGCTTCAACAAGCGTGCCCTCTCAAGAGCCAAACCGTCAAACAAAACAGATTCAGATCTTCGTGAAGGACAGGTCCCTGCTGTAACAGATTCGTGTGCGGTGGAAGACGAAGGAGGGTCTGCATCAGGAGTCTTCACAGATCTGCATGCCACGATTGTCAGGGCCAATCTAGTGCTACCAGGATATCATCCCCCTGTGGCCTTCAATCCTGCGAACTTTCCTGCCCAACAAGGGCCACGGAGGAAAGGCATTTAGAAAAGGAATGATGAATAAAACGGAAAAATGTCATAATGCCTCTGTATCGCTCCATGGTGAGACCGCACCTTGAATACTGTGTACAATTCTGGTCGCCGCATCTCAAAAAAGATATAATTGCGATGGAGAAGGTACAGAGAAGGGCTACCAAAATGATAAGGGGAATGGAACAACTCCCCTATGAGGAAAGACTAAAGAGATTAGGACTTTTCAGCTTGGAGAAGAGACGACTGAGGGGGGATATGATAGAGGTGTTTAAAATCATGAGAGGTCTAGAACGGGTAGATGTGAATCGGTTATTTACTCTTTCAGATAGTAGAAGGACTAGGGGACACTCCATGAAGTTAGCATGGGGCACATTTAAAACTAATCGGAGAAAGTTCTTTTTTACTCAACGCACAATTAAACTCTGGAATTTGTTGCCAGAGAATGTGGTTCGTGCAGGTAGTATAGCTGTGTTTAAAAAAAGGATTGGATAAGTTCTTGGAGGAGAAGTCATAAGCAAACTTATCTTCTGGCCAGATCTGTATGACAGCATATATGCCCAGGGACCATGGATCTCTCCTGTGACTGGAGAATCGAGGAACCTTCGAATTGTGAGTAGTCACCAGCAGGTCAAGAATGGAAGGCCTCAGTGATCCACTATCAGCTGAAACACCTCATCTGACAACACCCATTCTCCTGGGGCCAGACTCTCTCTGCTGAGAAATTCTGTTCTTACAAGTCCTGCAATGTGAGAGGCCGAGATCATCTGTAGATGTCCTTCCACCCATTCCATAAGTTGGTCTGTTTCCTGCGACACTTGCTGGCTCTTGCTTCCTCCTTATAGATTGATATAGGCCACTGTCATTGCATTGACCAACATCACGCGGACCACTTCACCCTGCAGTCTGTGGCTGAACTGCAAGCATGTCAACTGGACTGCCCGGGTTTCCAGGTGATTGATGTTCCAGAGGGACTCTTTGGCATTCCAACATCCTTGGGCCGTCAGCTCCTGAAAGTAAACTCCCCAACCCTGGAGACTTGCATCTGTCATGAGTATCAACCAGTTCAGGGAGGTCAGGGAAACAC